>NW_027507791.1:163682067-164882067 GCF_037356315.1 Lithobates pipiens
CAAGTTGGTTAATTAGACAAGTCATCCAGTGTGTTCCTGTGAGCAGCGGAAGGAAAGGTCGGTAAGGATTATGAATGGGTGGAGGCCAGGGAGTGCATAAAACTGCCACCAGATGACCGGGGCAGAGAGGGCAAGGAGATGAAAGTCAGATCTGGTAGGTGGGGGCGGGGTTGAGGAGTGTCCCTCATATTACTCACGATGGCCATCCCTTGAAGCTGAGTGCTCTGCATACCCAGGACGTTCTTCTGTATAATCTAGCCTATTTGTATACATTAGCCTGTCTTTTGTACACATTAGCCAGTCCTCTGTATACACTAGTCCGTCTGTATACACTAGTGTATACAGATAGGCTAGATTATACAGAAGAATGTCCTGGGTATGCAGAGATGGAGGCTAGGGTATACAGAGAGAGAGGCTAGAGTATGCATACTTGCTAGTGTATACAGACGGACTAGTGTATACAGAAGACCAACTAGTTTATATAGAGAGGCTAATGTGGGCAAAAGACAGGCTAGTGTATACAAATAGGCTAGATTATAGAGAAGAACATCTTGGGTATGCAGAGATGGAGGCTAGGGTATACAGAAAGAGAGGCTGGGTTACATAGAGAGGCTGGTGTATGCAGACTTGCTAGTGTATACAGACGGACTAGTGTATACTGAGAGGCTTGGGTTTACAGAGAGCTAATGTATGTGAGCAGCTAGTGTATACAAAAGACATCCAAGGGTATACAGAGAGACTCGTGTATGCAGAAGACCGGCTAGTTTATACAGAGAGGCTAAAGTGTACAAAGCACAGGCTAGTGTATATAGATAGGCTAGATTATACAGAAGAACGTCCTAGGTATGCAGAGATGGAGGCTGGGGTATACAGAGAGAGAGAGACTGTGTTACACAGAGAGGCTAGAGTATGCAGACGTGCTAGGGTATACAGACGTACTAGTGTATACAGAATATCAGCTGGTTTATACAGAGAGGCTAAAAGGCTGGGTTACACAGAGAGGCTTGGTTACACAGACTTGCTAGTGTATACAGATGGACCAGTGTATACAGAGGACTGGCTAGCTTATACAGAGAAGCTAATGTGTACAAAAGACAGGCTAGTTTATACAGATAGGCTACATTATACAGAAGAACGTCCTGGGTATGCAGAGATGGAGGCTAAGGTATACAGAGAGAGAGGCTAGAGTACGCATACTTGCTAGTGTATACAGACGGACTAGTGTATACAGAGGACCCGCTAGTTTATACAGAGAAGCTAATGTGTACAAAAGACAGGCTAGTGTATACAAATAGGCTAGATTATAGAGAAGAGCGTCCTGGGTATGCAGAGATGGAGGGTAGGGTATACAGAGAGAGAGAGGCTGGGTTACACAGAGAGGCTAGTGTATGCAGACTTGCTAGTGTATACAGACGGACTAGTGTATACAGTAGACCAGCAAGTTTATACAGGGAGGCTAATGTCTACAGAAGACTGGCTAGTGTATACAGATAGCCAAAATTATAGAGAAGAACGTCCTGGGTATGCAGAGATGGAGGCTAGGGTATACAGAGAGAGAGGATGGGTTACAAAGAGAGGCTAGTGTATGCAGACTTGCTAGTGTATACAGGCGGACTAGTGTATACAGAGAGGCTTTTGTATACAGAGAGATAATGTATAAAGAGATGCTAGTGATACAAAAGACAACCAAGAGTAGACAGTGAGGCTCGTGTATACAGAAGACCGGCTACAGAGAGGCTAATTTGTACAAAAGACAGGCTAGTGTATACAGATAGGCTAGATTATACAGAGGAAGGTCCTGGGTATGCAGAGATGGAGGCTAGGGAAGCCAGAGTGAGACTGTGTTGCACAGAGAGGCTAGAGTATGCAGAAGACTGGCTAGTTTATACAGAGAGGCTAATGAGTAAAAAAGGCAGGATATTTTTTACAGATAGGCTTGTGTATACAGAAGACAGTCTGGGGAATTCAGTGAGGCTAGTGTATACCAAGAGGCTGGGACACCGAGACTATTGTAAAAAGAAGGCAGGCTAGTGTATATAGATTACGGGCACGTGTATACAGAAGACAGAGAGGCTAGTCTATATAGAGTGGCTGGTGTACACAGAGAGATTAATGTATACAGAAAGGCTAGCGTGTAAAGAAGACAGGACTTTATTTTTTGCTAATAAAGTAGTTACTTTTGAAACATGTAAAAAGTTACAGTGCTTTTTTCATTTTTTTGTGCTTTTAAAAAGTGGTGTGTTGTCAGTAGTGATATCAATGTGACAGTTAATGTGGAGAACTACAAATATACAAAATAGAGCAAAAGAGTGCTAAGTTTATTTTGTTAAGTCATTGACTGATAGACGTTAAGTAATTGGCCGTTATTGGTTTGGCAGTACATGGTTTATTTTGATAAATATATTCTCTACTTATAGCCGAGTTTTAGACGACTTTATTATTAGCATTATTCGCATTATTCATATTTATTATGCAGAGTGTAAGTATTGCAGTGAGACGATATTGCTTTTGAAAGATTTGTATTATTATACATAGCATTGTTAGAGACCAATAGGACATTTTACATGGCTTAATATTGCAGAGCGTAATTTAACAGGAAAGAAAACCAAAGCGTTAGTTGTAGTAGCTTCATAAAACAAGTTGTTGCGGTAGCGCTGAGAAGACGATATTAGATGAGTGATCTACACATTTCGTTTACTATTGCAGAGAGATACCGGCTAAATGTTAATATCTTAATATGTGCTGCGTGTAAGGTAGAAATAAGATGGTTTTGTGTGAGTTGGTTTACCAGGATTTAGAGATAGTAATCTGTTTATTCTAATAATAAATATAGCAAAATAACTCCGATTAATATTGAGACAGTATATACAGGTTGGGTTTAAGTGGAAATACACGAAATAACAGCAACGACGTGTGTCAATCAGGTTCATTACGTGTCTTTAAACATGTAGTGAATATACCCCAATTATAGCATAAGGATGAGAAAAGATAATAACTGGCAGAGGATGAAATGGCAAAAAGACAAACTGCATTAGAAATGTGAAAATGATTTAGAGATGAAATGTCAATCCCCATTGGTTACTTGCAGGTATTAATACTGTTAACACGGCTACGTACAGCAAAGTGTGAGCTAAGCAGCTAAATATTCTGCAATAGCAAAGATTAAGTATTGCAGTAGGAAAGAGATCGGAAGCGTTAGTTGCAGTAGCTTCAAAATGACTGAGAAATCATTTCATTACTCTAAATGTAAAAGTTATCCCGGTAACACTGAGTGGACTGATATTAGATGAGTGATCGTTGTAGTAAAAATTGAGAAGAGCAATTAAACTGTACACGGTAGCATTGCATTACTCTTAAAATGTGCAGCGTGTAAAGAAGCAATAAGATGGTTTTGTATTATCCTAAAATTAGCAGTATACGTAATAAAGGTGAGTAGGTAACCTGGATTTAGACATAGCAAACTCTACAATCTAATTTAGCAAAATTAGAACGGATAATATTGAGACAGTATATACAAGTCGAGTTTAAGTGGTAATACACAAAATATCTAGCTTACCTTTACATTGTTCAATAGAGCGTTGCAAAGTAATACCAAGGCAGAATGTCGGAATAGCAATTAGATGAGATGATTGCTGTAAACATGAAATATCAGCAACGACGTGACAAGGTTTCTATCGTTCTTCAGGATCCTTACGTGTCTTTAAGGATGAGAAAGTATAATAACTGGCAAAGTATGACATGGCAAAATAGACAAATTGCATTAGAGATGTGAGATAGACATGAAATGTCAATCCCCATTGGTTATTTACATGTAACCATTAATACAGTTAACGCGGCTACATACAGCAAAGTGTGAGCTAAGCAGCTAAAGGGTTTACATTATTTAAGAGTAAATTGACGTAGCTTGAAAATTCCAACGTGTAAATCGTTCCATTAATTTTGTTACGCACGATAGTTATCTCTATAATATAATAATAATAACTATAGCAAAACAAATTAGGAAAATATTGAAGCAGTATATATAGGTCGAGATAAAGTGAATACACAAAAGGGATCAAGGGATAGTTGCAAAGTAATATCCTCATTAAGGCAGAATGTCGGAATAGCAATGAGATTCGATGGTTGCAACATAAAATGAAATATGAGCATGGCTAAAATACAGTTAACTAGCCTCTCCGCAAAAGCCAGCCTTTATTCTGTATTCACCACTAGACATAATTTAAGAGTACAGTAGAATATAGTATAAATTACTTAAGATTAAATAGACTTAGCTTGAAAAAATCTAAGTTTAAGTAAATCGTGAGTAAATCGTAAATTTATCAGCTAAGTTAACTCTGAGATTATGATTAATTTCCCACTGGTATAGTCATAATGTAATATCAGTAATTGCTATCAATAAATGTTTAAATTGTAAGACGGTTCACGGTTCTGTGGAATTGTTATGGATTTAAAAGCGGTACATTAATTTTCTGAAGCATATGGCAGAAAGACGGCTTACACTGCTTTTCTCACATTTTGCTGCGGTAAAAAGAAATGTTTTGTCACTGTGTTTTAACTGTGACAGTTAAGGTGGAGAAAAATAAGTAATACAGAAAAAGAGTCAAACAGTGGAAACGTTTATTTGCTTATGTTCTGAGATACTGGTTGAGCAAAAAATTGTTTTATTAAGATGTAAGACTAGTTTAATTGTCTACATATATGCTTTTCAGAGAGTCGTATAATATAGGCGACAAATAGGACATTTAAATGGCATAATATTTCAGGGAGGAAGTATCGCTGTTCAACGGTAAGAGATTGAAAGCTTAGCTTGAAATTGGCAGAGAAATAGTTGCGTTAGTCTAAATTTACAGGATATGCAGGTACCAATGAGAAAGCTTATATTAGACTAGTTGATCTTTGCATTACACAATCCTATTATTACTATTATTAAGATCATAGTGCAGAGAGATACTCAGTTAATGTCAGAGATACTCGGTTAATGTCAGAAAAGCAATAAAACTGTTTACATCGTTAGCGAGCGATAGTTACATTACTCTTAGTATGTGCAGCATGTCTAGTAGCAAATGAATGGTTTTGTGAACATTTTGCATTACCGTACAATTAGCGGTATAACTCATCGAAGTGAATAGATTTAACCGGATTTTGAGGTAGTTCTCTCTATTTCTTTTAATAAATAAAGCAAAATAAGTCAGGATGGTGTGTCGGGACTGTCACATACTCAATGTGACAGTTGATGTGGAGAATTACAAATATGCATAATAGAGCAAAAGAGTACATGGTTCATTTTGATGTATGATAGTTTTATTGCATGCTTGATGTGGATGATTAAAATCGTGTAGTGAGCATAATCTATATTTAGCATAAGAATGAAAAGACATAACATGGCAATGAGACAAACTTCATTAGAGATGTGAGCTAGATGAAATAATGAAATGTCTCTGTATAGCCCAGATTGTCTTCTGTTATCACTTAGCCTACCCTCTAAATTCACTAGCCTCTCTGTATACACCAGCATGTTTACACTAGCCGGTCTTCTGCATACAATAGCCTGTCTTCGATAGACACTTGCCTAGGTCTGAATACACTAGCCCGTCTTCTGTCTTCTGTATGTCCTAGCCTCTCTTCTGTATACATTAGTCTCTTTGTAAAAACTAGCATCTCTGTATACCCCAAACTGTCTTCTGTAAACACTTATCTCTCTTTATAGCCTGTCTAGCCTTTCTTCTGTACACACTAGCTTCTCTGTATACACTAACCAGGCTTCTATATACAATATCTTCACTCTATGCACTAGCCTCTCTGTATAATCTAGCCTCTCTGTATACCCTAGATAGTGTTCTGAAAAAACTAGCCTCTCCGCAAAAGCCAGCCTTTATTCTGTATTCACCAGCCTTTCTTCTGTATGCTGTAGTCTTCTATATATATACCAGCTTCTCTGTACACCTTTGCATCTCTGTCAACACTGTGTAAACTAGCCAGTCTTATGTATACACTCGCCAACTGTATACACTAGACTCTCTGAATACACTAAATCTCTGAGTAACACAGCCTGTCTTCTGTATACACTGGACTGTAAAAACTAACAAGAATACACCAGCCTGTCTTCTGTATCCACTAGACTCTCTGTATACACTACCCAGTCTTCTGTATACACTGTCAGCTTGGATGTATACCCAAGCCTGTCTTCTGTATACACTAGTTTCTCTATATGCACTGTCCTATCTGTATACACTCGACTCTCTCTATATACTAACCTCTCTATATACACTAACATCTTTGTATATACTAGCCTCTCTTTAAACTAGCCTCTCTGTGTACCCCAGCCTCACTGTTTACTCTAGCATCTCTGTATACTCAAGCTTATCTGCATACACGAGTCTGTATTCTGTATTCACTAGCCTTTCTTCTGTATGCTGTAGTCTTCTATATATACTAGCTTCGCTGTACACCCTTGCATCTCTGTAAACACTGTGTAAACTAGTCAGTCTTATGTATACACTCGCCAATTGTATACACTAGACTCTCTGAATACACTAAACCCTCTGTATACCACAGCCTGTCTTCTGTATACACCAGACTGTAAAAACTAGCTAGAATACACCAGCCTGTCTTCGGTACCCACTAGACTCTCTCTATACACTACCCAGTCTTCTGTATACACTGTCAGCTTGGATGTATACCCAAGCCTGTCTTCTGTATACACTAGTTTCTCTATATGCACTGTCCTTTCTGTATACACTCTACCCTCTCTATACACTAACCTCTCTATATACACTAACATCTTTGTATATATTAGCCTCTCTTTAAACTAGCCTCTCTGTGTACCCCAGCCTCACTGTTTACTCAAGCATCTCTGTATACTCAAGCCTATCTACATACACAAGTCTTTATTCTGTATTCACTAGCCTTTCTTCTGTATGCTGTAGTCTTCTATATATACCAGCTTCGCTGTACACCCTTGCATCTCTGTAAACACTGTGTAAACTAGTCAGTCTTATGTATACACTCGCCAACTGTATACACTAGACTCTCTGAATACACTAAACCCTCTGTATACCACAGCCTGTCTTCTGTATATACCAGACTGTAAAAACTAGCTAGAATACACCAGCCTGTCTTCGGTACCCACTAGACTCTCTCTATACACTACCCAGTCTTCTGTATACACTGTCAGCTTGGATGTATACCCAAGCCTGTCTTCTGTATACACTAGTTTCTCTATATGCACTGTCCTTTCTGTATACACTCTACCCTCTCTATACACTAACCTCTCTATATACACTAACATCTTTGTATATATTAGCCTCTCTTTAAACTAGCCTCTCTGTGTACCCCAGCCTCACTGTTTACTCAAGCATCTCTGTATACTCAAGCCTATCTACATACACAAGTCTGTATTCTGTATTCACTAGCCTTTCTTCTGTATGCTGTAGTCTTCTATATATACCAGCTTCGCTGTACACCCTTGCATCTCTGTAAACACTGTGTAAACTAGTCAGTCTTATGTATACACTCGCCAACTGTATACACTAGACTCTCTGAATACACTAAACCCTCTGTATACCACAGCCTGTCTTCTGTATACACCAGACTGTAAAAACTAGCTAGAATACACCAGCCTGTCTTCTGTACCCACTAGACTCTCTGTATACACTACCCAGTCTTCTGTATACACTGTCAGCTTGGATGTTTACCCAAGCCTGTCTTCTGTATACACTAGTCTCTCTATATGCACTGTCCTATCTGTATACACTCGACTCTCTCTATACACTAACCTCTCTATATACACTAACATCTTTGTATATACTAGCCTCTCTTTAAACTAGCCTCTCTGTGTACCCCAGCCTCACTGTTTACTCTAGCATCTCTGTATACTCAAGCCTATCTGCATACACGAGTCTGTATTCTGTATTCACTAGCCTTTCTTCTGTATGCTGTAGTCTTCTATTTATACCAGCTTCGCTGTACACCCTTGCATCTCTGTAAACACTGTGTAAACTAGTCAGTCTTATGTATACACTCGCCAACTGTATACACTAGACTCTCTGAATACACTAAACCCTCTGTATACCACAGCCTGTATTCTGTATACACCAGACTGTAAAAACTAGCTAGAATACACCAGCCTGTCTTCTGTACCCACTAGACTCTCTGTATACACTACCCAGTCTTCTGTATACACTGTCAGCTTGGATGTTTACCCAAGCCTGTCTTCTGTATACACTAGTCTCTCTATATGCACTGTCCTATCTGTATACACTCGACTCTCTCTATACACTAACCTCTCTATATACACTAACATCTTTGTATATACTAGCCTCTCTTTAAACTAGCCTCTCTGTGTACCCCAGCCTCACTGTTTACTCTAGCATCTCTGTATACTTAAGCCTATCTGCATACACGAGTCTCTATTCTGTATTCACTAGCTTTTCTTCTGTATGCTGTAGTCTTCTATATATACTAGCTTCTCTGTACACCCTTGCATCTCTGTAAACACTGTGTAAACTAGCCAGTCTTATGTATACACTCGCGGACTGTATACACTAGACTCTCTGAATACACTAAACCCTCTGTTTACCACAGCCTGTCTTCTGTATACACTAGACTGTAAAAACTAGCTAGAATACACCAGCCTGTCTTCTGTACCCACTAGACTCTCTGTATACACTACCCAGTCTTCTGTATACAATGTCAGCTTTGATGTATACCCAAGCCTGTCTTCTGTATACAGTAGCTTCTCTATATGCACTATCCTTTCTGTATACACTCGACTCTCTCTATACACTAACCTCTCTATATACACGAAC
This sequence comes from Lithobates pipiens, assembly GCF_037356315.1. Taxonomy (NCBI): domain Eukaryota; kingdom Metazoa; phylum Chordata; class Amphibia; order Anura; family Ranidae; genus Lithobates; species Lithobates pipiens. The sequence continues at coordinate 163,690,875 of NW_027507791.1, forward strand.
ATCTTTTTATATACTAGCCTCTCTTTAAACTTGCCTCTCTGTGTACCCCAGCCTCACTGTTTACTCTAGCATCTCTGTATACTCAAGCTTATCTGCATACACGAGTCTGTATTCTGTATTCACTAGCCTTTCTTCTGTATGCTGTAGTCTTCTATATATACCAGCTTCTCTGTACACCCTAGCACTGTAACAGTGCTAGGTTCCTGTATTACAGAAACAGAACACCAGCAATAAGGTGTATACTGTGCAGGAGGCACACAACACCCACTCTAACTTCTGCAATGCAGATGCGTGTATTGCAGAAATTGAACACCAGTAATAAAGGGTAGCTTCAGGTTGTACTGTGCAGGAGGCACATAACACCCACTGTAATAGTGCTAGGTTCCCAAGCAGTAAAGACACTGTCCCTGCCTATTGTCCTCTTTCCCTGACCACCGCAACACACTATGCAAGGCCGCCGCGCTGGCGGCCTTATATAGTGTGGGGTGTGTACTAAACCCCCCTGAGCTATAATTGGCCACAGGAATCCTGCCTGTGGTGAATTGTGGCTCTCCTCACAGAGGATGTCACATCTGTTCTTATTATATAGAACCTATTATGCTCCTCGTAAACTTTTTCAATTTGGCCGAACGGCCGGACGCAAGTTGCCCCCGGTGCGGGAACATGGGGGGAGACATGATGCACATGTTTTGGAGATGCCCGAAGTTGATCCGCTACTGGACGGAGGTGACAGGAACCATTGATCGGGTGTTTGGAACCTCCACCAGGATGGAGGTGAAGTATTGTCTCCGGGGATTAGTTGAAGGAGTCGGAAACCCGGGAAGCAGCCAGATGGCAGTTCTGAGATGCCTATTTCAGGCAAGGAAACTGATTGCCCAACCCTGCTTAGCCTCCAATGTTGGCAATGACTTGGTTTTTTTCGCTTGTTTCCCAAGATGACCATGTTGGCGTTTGTCAAGATGTTTGAGAGTGCCCGAAGAGATCGCCTATGGCTCCATCACCTTGAAAGTGCCTGATCTTGTCTGATCTCGTGGGCTAAGCATTGTCGGGATTGATTAGTAACTGTTGGCGTTGACATGTTTTTTTTTTTCCACTTGTTTCCCAAGGTGATCATCTTGGCATTTGTCAAGAGCGTTGAGAGTGCACAAAGAAATTGCCTATGGGCACAACACCCTGAAAGCGCCCAATCTTGTTTGGTCTCAGAAGCTAAGCAGGGTTGGGCCTGGTTTGTACCTAGATGGGAGACTGCCTGGGTTTTCCAGATGCTGCAGGCTTTTTTTTATGTTGTTGGCGTTGACTTGTTTTTTTTGTTTGTTTCCCAAGGTGACCATCTTGGCGTTTGTCAAGAGGGTTGAGCGTGCCTGAAAAAATCTACTATGGCCGCATCACCCTGAAAGAGCCCAATCTCATTTGATCTCAGAGGCTAAGCAGGGTTGGGACCTGGTTAGTACCTGGATGGGAGACCGCCTGGGATTTCTCGATGCCATAGGCTTTAGTTTTAAGTTGTTGGCATTGACTTATTTTATTTTATTTTTATTAAATTCTTTTATCAAGTATAAGTAGAACAACATAAATATAACAGTCAACCATACAGCATGACCCAGGGTCACAATTACATGGTAACAAAAAATAGGCAGCCAAATAACTCTGGGTTCTCAGAGGGGAGTCCTACCGTTTCATGCAGAAAAGAGAGAAACCCCACCTCCGACATGTAGTACAGTATAACTAGTGCAGCTCCGTTCGGACAAATCTAATCATGGAGAACAACTGGGACCACAGCGAGCCAGCTTATCATGACCTATGTGAACCAGAGTAAAAGATGGGCCGGTCGTGTCCAGAACCCTGGGGTTCTTCTGGGCCCCAAAGGCTAGTAAGGAGACAAGGCATAGTCAAAAGGGAGGACGGGGGAGAAGAGAGTGCAAAGACGGAGAGAGAGTAGGGGGGTGGCGGCCGGGAAAAAAAGAAAAATAAAGACAAAAAGGGAGGGGGGGGGGGGGAATGCCACCCAGGGCAGACATGGCCTACGTAGGTAAACGTTAGATGTTCAGTCATTTTCTGGGACAGGGGCACTGCTCACCTCCCGAATGTAGTCTCGAGTACCAGTAAAATACCTCCAGGGCCTCCATGTAACACTAAATGCCTCTTCAGTGTTGTGAAGGGTGGCGGTCAATTCTTCCATCCGGAGAATATGATTGACTTTGAAATACCACAGCACCTTGGATGGGGGCTGAGGCTGCCTCCACAGTGCGGGAATGCAGGCCCGGGCGGCGTTCAGGAGTTGCATCGTGAGGGTTATTTTGTATTTTCGAACAGACTGTTCGGTCAAGTGTAGAAGGCACGCTGCTGGGAACCGAAAAGTTCCTCAAGGCCGGGCATGCCCAGAAAAGGTGTCCCATGGTCCCCGTATCTGAATTGCACCTCCAACAAACATCCGGGATCGATCTATTCATTTTATTCAGAAGGTATGGGACTCTATACCAGCATGAGACTATCTTGTATCCTGATTCTTGATATTGGTTTGCGATGGAAGCTTTATGTACTAAGGTCAGGATCTTCCCTATCTGTTGTGGGGTAAATGTGATGCCTAAGTCCCTCTCCCATTTGTGGATAAATGGTGGGGTCGACTCCTCCTCCTGACTACTCAATAGGTTGTACAGGAGGGAGAGGGTGTGTCGCACAGGTTCCCTTTTGTGACAGATGGATTCATAGGACGTCAGGACTCTAGGAGTGTAGGGGGCCCTTTGTATGGCCAGAAGAAAGTGACGAAGTTGATAAGCACTAAACAAGTCAAGCAGAGGGTCGGCGACAGTTTGCGTGGTCGGGAGCCCTCCCGAGGGCCACACCTCTCCCAGACGCTGTTTCCCCACCACTGTCAACTGTCGCAGTTTCTTGTTGGTAAATCCTGGTGGGAAGTCTGGATTACCTATAACCTGAGTCATTGGTGACGGCAGGGGAGCAATATGTGTGCAGTGGAACAACCTCCGCACAACAGCCAATGTAGCTCCCACTACAGGGTGATCTCTGAGGTCTTTTGGTAGGGAGGACAGGAGCCACGGGGAGGTCAATAGGGGAATAGATCCATCCTCAATCTCCATCTCCACCCACTGCTTGTGTGGCCCATTACAATGCCAATCAACGACTCTCGCTAGCAGAGTCGCTCTGTAGTATTGTCTCAGATCTGGGAGACCCAGACCCCCCTTGTCCTTTGGTCTGGCAAGCAATTGCAAACGGGCTCTGGGCAGTTTGCGCGCCCAAATAAAGTCCCGGAGCAGCACCTGCAGTTGTCTGAAAAAAATTGGGGGTAACCAGATCGGTAATGTCTGGAACAAGTATAAGATCCGCAGGAGGGCCATCATTTTGAATGCATTACAGCGCCCGAACCAGGTCAGTGTTAAAGCATGCCAGTTTCCCAAATCAGATTTCAGTCTATTCAGGAGAGGGACAAAATTAAGCGGGTACAATTGCGCTAAATCCGCTGCGATGTCAACGCCCAGGTAACGTATAGATTTTTCAGCCCAGTAGAATGGAAAAGCGGAGCGGAGCCTCTTGGCCTTACCATCCGGGACCGATATATTTAATACAGCCGACTTGGCGCAATTGATTTTATAGTTTGATAGGCTGCCGTATCACCAGAGAGACGCGAGTATATTGGGAAGCAAAATGTGTGGATTGGAGACGGAAAAAATTAGATCGTCAGCGTACGCCGCAATTTTGTGGTGTGCCGAGGGTTTGGATATGCCAGTAATATTCGGGTCATTACGAATGTGACACATAAGTGGTTCCAGTGTCAGAATAAAAATTAGGGGAGACAGAGGGCACCCCTGCCTCGTCCCATTAGTGATGGGGAAAGAGTCCGAGCACCACTCGTTCACCCGTACCGCTGCTGACGGCGTGGAGTAAAGCGACATTACCCAGCTCATCATGTTGGGGCCAAGACCTATATGTTCCAGGGTGGCCTGCATAAAGTGCCAGGCCGGGAGGCGTGGCCCGGGGGGCGTGGCCAGGATGGCACTGTGAGCGGCTGCTTTTTTAGTGAGCTCCGCTTCTGATAAACTTTCCCGGATCCAGGATTGTCTTTCCTCCTCCACATTCAGCCCCCTCCGGAGCCCGGGGTTGGTGTCTGTTAGCCCCGTGGCCCAGCGGGAGAGGACTGAGGGCGCCGCGCTCTCCCGGCCGCTCCGGGCCTTGACGGTGTTTTACGCCGCAGCCGCGGCCTTTCCTGGCGGCCCCCGCCCGGGCGGCGGAGCGGGGTGTCCGCAGAGGATCGATTCGGGACCCCCGAGACCGGTGGCTGCACAGAGGGTGGACCCCTGCCTGATGGATGATTGCGGCCCAGACACGGAATCCGGACCTCCGGCAGTGAGTAGGCCGCGACCGCGGCCTTTCCTGATGGCCCCCGCCAGAGCAACTGCAGCACTCCCGGAGTGACGCCCCCCACGGCCTGTGGTGGACCCCATACAAGGTGGGGCAGAGCCTGGACATCCGGAGGTGAGTAGGCCACGACCGGGGCCTTTCCCGATGGCCTGCGGACTGCCCGGGGGCTCCAACCTGCAATCCCCCCCCCCCTGCACTGAGGTGAGGTCCCCTGCCTAGCCTGCACATCATATAGGGAGGAGAGGGGCCCTGTCTTGGGGAGGTTGCTGACCACCCGCCCCCCCCGGTATGCAGGGCCCTCTGGGACATCGATAAGTTCGGGGGCGGCACCCCTGGTGGCCCCTGCAGGGTGAAACCGGGCGGGGGACTTCCTTAACGCCCCAGCTGTCCTGGAGGACCCCAGCCGACGGACTAAGGGCGGCCCTGGGCACGGGAACGGGCCCTTCTGCCCACACACACCACAGCCCTCCCTTCACGGCCCGAAGACACCCGGACTCTACAGCTGGGGCATCAGAGATCTGCCGGTGGATGCTCTCTGAACCCACCTGGACTTGTCCTGCGCCACTCCATCTGAATGAGGCGCCGGAACTCAGGCAAGAATTTTAGTAAAGGGGGCAAGCGTCTGTCTTTTCCATCCCAGCCAGACCCCCCCAGGCAGACTTGGTCCCCCAGGAGGAGACCCGTACCACACGGAGTGCCCATAGAGCTTCCTAGACGGCCCCCATGGATCCAGCCGAGTCCCGGCTTCCCTGGCTGGCGGAGGTCATGGCGGCCATTGCCACTTGTCAAACCACCCTAACAGCCAAAATGGAAGCCGTGCAGTTGGATAAGGGTCTTATCAGACAGGATATAGACAAACTCAGATCCAGGGTTACTGAGACCGAGCAAAGGGTGAGCAATACTGAAGACACAGTGTCCGAACATGGAGCTGCACTTCGCACCCTACAAACTAAAGTTAAAGCCTTGGAATACAGAGCTGAAGATGCAGAGAATAGGAACCGGCGCAATAATCTCTGCATTAGTAATGGTAGGTTATCCTCGCGCTATAGTGGTAAAGTTAGAGCAGGTTGGTGTGGTTGCAGCAGAAAACACCGACAGAGGTGCAAACCCTCCCCTCAAAGTGACAGTAAATAGTAAATAGATGGTGTTGCGCTCCACATAAAATAAATTAAGTCTAATAACACAATTAATAAATAATCTCATAAAATCTTGAAAACGCACTCATGTGATTAAAATTAAAATCACTAAATAATCGCATAAAATCTTGAAAATGTGCTCATGCGATTAAAAATTCCATTAATTCTAGAATAAATACCAAGTGAATAATACAGTGCTTGAAGCTATTTCCTACTAATATTCATAAAATGAAGAAGCTAAAATAATCTATATACTCGTGATAAAGTGACAAGAAAAAAAAAAAAAAAAAAATCGCAAGTCTTAAAATTATCAACAAAATCGTGACATCAAACAAATCTGTGTCAGTCCATGAAAGTGCATACAAGTGCCAGCAATATGTGCAAAAAAGAGTATATATAAAAATATACAATAAAAATATAAAAAACGGTGTATGAAAAAATTATTATCACAAAATGCAAAAGATAGTAGTCCAGCAAACGTGATAAAAAAATGTCTCTAAATAAGTGTACAAAGGCTAAATCATAAAGTTCATGCAGAAGATGAAATAAATCCACGCTGTGCTATGTGAGGAAATGAATCCTATGAACAACCCCGGGATGATTCCACCAGTGATTTTTCAGCTCCTTAAACGTGGGTGCTCACACACTGAGTGCAGTGGGTACCTTACCTCACTGCTGTCAGTAAGACAGCAAAATACTCCAGTGCAGCAGTTGTGTCCTCAAATGGGGTGTATATCCTCAGTAGGTATAGGGGAACTTCAACACTTTGCGGTGTATATCCTAAATGTAGTATGGGCGCCCCCAAAACCTTTTCCTCCAGATATTCCGCAAGGGATCGCAAATCAGACCCAAGAAAGAAAGAGGGGTGCTCCAATAGTGAAGTACGTTCACACAAATACTTTATTATAAAAAGGAACTAAGTCCTGGGTACTCACACTTATACAGTAACAATCAAGCGTTTTTTTCACTAACAAACAACGAACGGCTTCCTCGTTCGTACCCCGGACGTCACTTCCGGTATCCTCCTAGGCCAATCCTACGCGTATCGTCATTGATCACGTGACTTCATCAGGGACTAATGCATAGGAGGTGGACGAACGTTTAAATAGTCTTTGTAATGGGCGGCCATTTTCCTGTAGTCAATCCTATTTACTACTATTCGCAGGCACGACTCTAGTTAGACGGCCATTTTGTGATAGACTACCTTCTCGACCGGTTCTTGTGCGCTTCACGGTCGTATTTTCTATAGATACAGAAATAGTCTATTCGTGTATTAGGTAGATCTGTGTCCGCTTACCTGGCTTCAAGCCTAATTGGGACATTTGGTGGTTATGTTTATTCAAACAATAACCCGGGATCTACCTAATAGCATTCTTAATGTCAGTGGCAATGTAAACACATTCGCTTGCTATTGGAACGACGGGACCACAGTTCGTTCGTGAGCTGGTTTAAAATTAAACTTAAAATTGAACTAGTATTGTAATAGGAAATAGAAAATTCATAAAAAATTATAAAATTATAAAAAATGGCTTGAGATGGAGGGTAATGTGCGAATTATTAGATATTCTTTAATTGGTAAAAAAACATATTGACTCTAAATCTTTCCTATAAATTAAAATATTGGTACTGGTTAATAAGTAAAATATCTAGAATAGTGTGACATAGTATTTTTCATATTAAGATAAAATAAAATTAAAATTGCTCCCGACACTTTAAGCGATGATCAAGATATCAAAAGGACGCATATATATGCGATTTGGGGGATGGGTACCGGAAATGAAGTCCAGAGTTCCAAACACACCCCTTTCAGTATATCATTGTAGAGTACAGTAACAGGCAAGATGTTGTATGTCATAATGCTTTAAATATATAAAATTCAAATTCATAATAAAATATCTAAAATTACCTAAAAATCGCTGATAAAACAGTTAAGATCAAATTCTATGTTGAGTCCTTGAGGTGTGAAAGTGTCTAAGGTAAAAATCCATTTAGATTCTAGCTGGCTGAGCGTTCTCACTTTATGCCCCCCCCTCCAATGCTTTCTGTAGGGCTCGATCCCCCAAAATGTGAGGTGGGTGGGATCCTTATTATGGTGTGTTAGAAAATGTTTTGACACACTGTGTTTGTCAAATCCATTAATTATATTTTTAATATGTTCCTTTATGCGAACCCTCAGCGGTCTCTTGGTGCGGCCTACATACTGTAGGCCGCAACTGCATTGTAGGACATAAACGGCCCCTTCAGTGTTACAACAAATAAACTCTTTAATATCGTAGGAATTCCCAGTGCTTGTGGAGCTAAATTTGAATCTTTTTTCTGGTGGGCGTTTTGTTTTTGTACACGCGAAACACCGCTTGCATGGAAAAAAACCCTTTCCTGTGAAAAAGGTCACACCATTGTATGGTGGGTCAGGAACATTCCGGACGATCTTATCCCTCAATGTTGGTGCCCTTTTGTACACGAACTTGGGAAATTGGGGTAGAAGGTCTTTTAGATGCACATCTGAGCGTAAAATATACCAGTACTTTTTAATAATTGCCTCTATTTTCTTATATTGGGCATTATAATTCAGAACGATTGGTACTTTGCCTGCTTCCAGCTTAGGGATTTGTTTGTCTTTAATCATCTCCATGCGATCCATATTTCTAACTTCTAAAATTTTCCTTCTAATTTCTTCGTCTTTATATCCTTTATTTGTGAACCTATGACCAATCTTCTCTGCTTGTGTCAGATATTCTTCCGTTTTTGTGCAATTTCTGCGCAATCGCATCAGCTGCCCTTTTGGAATATTGCACAACCAGTTTTTGTGGTGGCAGCTCATGATTGGCAAATAACTGTTTTTGTCCACATTCTTAAAGTGCGTTCTTGTGCGTAGAGTTTCATTTTCTTGCAATATTTCTAGATCAAGAAAAGAGATGGATTCGCTATTAACTACCCATGATAATTTAATATTTCTGTCATTGCGATTCAGTGTCTCCAGGAATAAGGTTAGGCTATCTATGTCTCCTTTCCAGAGTATGAGGATGTCATCTATATACCTCTTATATAATATTAACTCTTCAGGTTTGCCAGGTAGTATCGCATCCTCTTCCCATTGAGACATATAAAGACAAGCTACACTGGGCGCAAACTTCGCTCCCATCGCAACTCCAGTTTTTTGGTAGTAATACTCGCGATCATACCAAAAATAGCTGTTCTTGAGGCAAAAGTCCAAACATTTCACTAAGTATTTTCGCTGTACGCATGGCAAAGTACTGTATTTCCTTAAGCCCCACTTCACTGCCTCACACGCTTGATGGTGTAGGATTATTGTATATAGTGACGAAACGTCTGCAGATGCCATAATCCATGGGCCTTCCTCTTTTGGTAGCCCTTCCAAAATTTGTAATACTTGTTTGGTGTCTCTGAGGTACGCTTTTGTTTGTTTGACTACTGGTTGAAGATATTTATCGATATATTCCCCCATTCTAGAGGTTAAAGAGTCGATCCCATTAACTATGGGTCTTGGGGGCGGGTCTGCTTTATCCTTATGGATCTTGGGAAGTGAGTAAATAATCGGGGTCCTACATGCCTCGGGGATCAGATACTTCGCTTCTTTTTTAGTCAAGATGTTTCTTTTTAATCCCAGATGCACCACCTTTTCCAGCTCCTTTCTACATTTAAACACTGGGTTTTTTGGTAATTTAGTATAGGTAACACTGTCTGACAGTAATTTTGTCATACTGTTCTTATACTGTATTTTAGAGAGGATTACAATCCCTCCCCCTTTGTCAGCAGGTCGGATAACTATATCCTTCCTCTTTGTTAGTTTTCTGATGCCGCTCTTTATATGTTTAGGTTCCTCCAGTTTCTTAATTCTTAAATCTTTCAAGTCTTGTAAAACCACTTTTTTAAAAACTTCAATATGTCTGTTGTTCGAAATCAAAGGGTTAAAAACTGATTTATTTCTTAATTCGCTCCGTATGATATCTTGATCCTCATTCTGAATTCGCTTTTTAATCGGGTTACCAGCCAAGTATTTTTTAATATTCAAGGTCCTTACATACTTCTGTATTCCTACATAAGTTTCAAATTTGTCTAAATTCTTTGTCGGGGCATATTTGAGACCTTTATCTAGTACGCCAATCTCTTCTTGGGACAGGGGGAGGCCACTCAAGTTGAAGATCCCCTCACCTTTTAGTCTCTTCTTTGCCTGTATTCTTTTTCCGGACCTCTTCCCTCTCTTCTTACAGGACTTCTTCTTTGATCCCATTGATCGTTTAGGCGTCTTGGTGGGTGATTCTCCGTGCCCCTCCCTAAAAAAGGCCTGCTTTGATACTGGTCCTGGTAGTAGCCATGGGATCTCCCATCTCCATTTTCCTCATAATGGTCCCTTAGGGGAGCATAATAATTGTTTGTAGGTATTGGATAGCGTCCATCGGGATAGGGGTAATCGCGCGGTGTGCCCCAATTATCTCTATGACCAGTCCCATAATTATGTGGGGGGGTCCTTCCTCGTTGGCCTTGCATTCCTTGGGGTGGGCCCCTATTTTCCCTTTGATCCCTAAGGTCATATGGTGGCTTATTGTAGTTGCCATTCTGTGTCCTTCTCTGGTTATTATTTTTCCAGTAAGGCTTCTTACCCCCATTATGTGGTGTTTGGTTTGAGTAGGGCGGTCTCCTCTCAGCTCTTTGTGGTGTGGAGTAGTTGTGGTCATTTTCTCTCTCATTACCCCTTGGGGCCCTAGATGGTTCTACCCGATTTCCAGTTTGTAGATCATTTTGCTCTGGTCTGTATTGGATACTCCCAGGTTGTGTAATTCTCTCTGGGGTGGAGAATGTAGAGATCGGATCCAAATTACCTCTCTGTCTCTGCCATTTAAAAACATCATCATTTTTAAAATCATTGATATCCCTTGTGTACTTCTTGCTTTTCCTAGTCTGGACTTCTTTGTCCTTCTTGGCTAGGTCTTTATTCAATTGTGACATGAGTGAGGTGAGCTCAGGCTTATCCTTATGTGTTTCCAGTTCCCCTTTTATCTCTCCTATGGTCTGGTCTATTTTCTTTAATTTCCTCTGTTTTCTTTTGAGTAGGAAAATAAGTAATTCTAAACCTTTTGTGTTAAAGAAAGAAAACCATTCATCAATCGACTCCTGGTCAACCAAACCATCGTTTGGTGTAATATCCCATCTGAGTCTTCTCGGCACTATGCTGTCTTTCTGGTACTGCTCAAAAGTGGTTATGTCCCACCATAGGCTCACTTTTTTCTCCATATTGTGGCCCAACTTCCGCATCAGACTCTCTAAACCCCCATTTTTTATTACATTGGAGTCTGAGCTATTAAATACTTGTTCTAGATCAATTTTCCTTTTTTCCATAAAAGAAAATACCTCCATTATGGCTGCAAGGATATATGGGAGAGTAAGTCAAAGTAGTAATGGTAGGTTATCCTCGCGCTATAGTGGTAAAGTTAGAGCAGGTTGGTGTGGTTGCAGCAGAAAACACCGACAGAGGTGCAAACCCTCCCCTCAAAGTGACAGTAAATAGTAAATAGATGGTGTTGCGCTCCACATAAAATAAATTAAGTCTAATAACACAATTAATAAATAATCTCATAAAATCTTGAAAACGCACTCATGTGATTAAAATTAAAATCACTAAATAATCGCATAAAATCTTGAAAATGTGCTCATGCGATTAAAAATTCCATTAATTCTAGAATAAATACCAAGTGAATAATACAGTGCTTGAAGCTATTTCCTACTAATATTCATAAAATGAAGAAGCTAAAATAATCTATATACTCGTGATAAAGTGACAAGAAAAAAAAAAAAAAATCGCAAGTCTTAAAATTATCAACAAAATCGTGACATCAAACAAATCTGTGTCAGTCCATGAAAGTGCATACAAGTGCCAGCAATATGTGCAAAAAAGAGTATATATAAAAATATACAATAAAAATATAAAAAACGGTGTATGAAAAAATTATTATCACAAAATGCAAAAGATAGTAGTCCAGCAAACGTGATAAAAAAATGTCTCTAAATAAGTGTACAAAGGCTAAATCATAAAGTTCATGCAGAAGATGAAATAAATCCACGCTGTGCTATGTGAGGAAATGAATCCTATGAACAACCCCGGGATGATTCCACCAGTGATTTTTCAGCTCCTTAAACGTGGGTGCTCACACACTGAGTGCAGTGGGTACCTTACCTCACTGCTGTCAGTAAGACAGCAAAATACTCCAGTGCAGCAGTTGTGTCCTCAAATGGGGTGTATATCCTCAGTAGGTATAGGGGAACTTCAACACTTTGCGGTGTATATCCTAAATGTAGTATGGGCGCCCCCAAAACCTTTTCCTCCAGATATTCCGCAAGGGATCGCAAATCAGACCCAAGAAAGAAAGAGGGGTGCTCCAATAGTGAAGTACGTTCACACAAATACTTTATTATAAAAAGGAACTAAGTCCTGGGTACTCACACTTATACAGTAACAATCAAGCGTTTTTTTCACTAACAAACAACGAACGGCTTCCTCGTTCGTACCCCGGACGTCACTTCCGGTATCCTCCTAGGCCAATCCTACGCGTATCGTCATTGATCACGTGACTTCATCAGGGACTAATGCATAGGAGGTGGACGAACGTTTAAATAGTCTTTGTAATGGGCGGCCATTTTCCTGTAGTCAATCCTATTTACTACTATTCGCAGGCACGACTCTAGTTAGACGGCCATTTTGTGATAGACTACCTTCTCGACCGGTTCTTGTGCGCTTCACGGTCGTATTTTCTATAGATACAGAAATAGTCTATTCGTGTATTAGGTAGATCTGTGTCCGCTTACCTGGCTTCAAGCCTAATTGGGACATTTGGTGGTTATGTTTATTCAAACAATAACCCGGGATCTACCTAATAGCATTCTTAATGTCAGTGGCAATGTAAACACATTCGCTTGCTATTGGAACGACGGGACCACAGTTCGTTCGTGAGCTGGTTTAAAATTAAACTTAAAATTGAACTAGTATTGTAATAGGAAATAGAAAATTCATAAAAAATTATAAAATTATAAAAAATGGCTTGAGATGGAGGGTAATGTGCGAATTATTAGATATTCTTTAATTGGTAAAAAAACATATTGACTCTAAATCTTTCCTATAAATTAAAATATTGGTACTGGTTAATAAGTAAAATATCTAGAATAGTGTGACATAGTATTTTTCATATTAAGATAAAATAAAATTAAAATTGCTCCCGACACTTTAAGCGATGATCAAGATATCAAAAGGACGCATATATATGCGATTTGGGGGATGGGTACCGGAAATGAAGTCCAGAGTTCCAAACACACCCCTTTCAGTATATCATTGTAGAGTACAGTAACAGGCAAGGTGTTGTATGTCATAATGCTTTAAATATATAAAATTCAAATTCATAATAAAATATCTAAAATTACCTAAAAATCGCTGATAAAACAGTTAAGATCAAATTCTATGTTGAGTCCTTGAGGTGTGAAAGTGTCTAAGGTAAAAATCCATTTAGATTCTAGCTGGCTGAGCGTTCTCACTTTATGCCCCCCCCTCCAATGCTTTCTGTAGGGCTCGATCCCCCAAAATGTGAGGTGGGTGGGATCCTTATTATGGTGTGTTAGAAAATGTTTTGACACACTGTGTTTGTCAAATCCATTAATTATATTTTTAATATGTTCCTTTATGCGAACCCTCAGCGGTCTCTTGGTGCGGCCTACATACTGTAGGCCGCAACTGCATTGTAGGACATAAACGGCCCCTTCAGTGTTACAACAAATAAACTCTTTAATATCGTAGGAATTCCCAGTGCTTGTGGAGCTAAATTTGAATCTTTTTTCTGGTGGGCGTTTTGTTTTTGTACACGCGAAACACCGCTTGCATGGAAAAAAACCCTTTCCTGTGAAAAAGGTCACACCATTGTATGGTGGGTCAGGAACATTCCGGACGATCTTATCCCTCAATGTTGGTGCCCTTTTGTACACGAACTTGGGAAATTGGGGTAGAAGGTCTTTTAGATGCACATCTGAGCGTAAAATATACCAGTACTTTTTAATAATTGCCTCTATTTTCTTATATTGGGCATTATAATTCAGAACGATTGGTACTTTGCCTGCTTCCAGCTTAGGGATTTGTTTGTCTTTAATCATCTCCATGCGATCCATATTTCTAACTTCTAAAATTTTCCTTCTAATTTCTTCGTCTTTATATCCTTTATTTGTGAACCTATGACCAATCTTCTCTGCTTGTGTCAGATATTCTTCCGTTTTTGTGCAATTTCTGCGCAATCGCATCAGCTGCCCTTTTGGAATATTGCACAACCAGTTTTTGTGGTGGCAGCTCATGATTGGCAAATAACTGTTTTTGTCCACATTCTTAAAGTGCGTTCTTGTGCGTAGAGTTTCATTTTCTTGCAATATTTCTAGATCAAGAAAAGAGATGGATTCGCTATTAACTACCCATGATAATTTAATATTTCTGTCATTGCGATTCAGTGTCTCCAGGAATAAGGTTAGGCTATCTATGTCTCCTTTCCAGAGTATGAGGATGTCATCTATATACCTCTTATATAATATTAACTCTTCAGGTTTGCCAGGTAGTATCGCATCCTCTTCCCATTGAGACATATAAAGACAAGCTACACTGGGCGCAAACTTCGCTCCCATCGCAACTCCAGTTTTTTGGTAGTAATACTCGCGATCATACCAAAAATAGCTGTTCTTGAGGCAAAAGTCCAAACATTTCACTAAGTATTTTCGCTGTACGCATGGCAAAGTACTGTATTTCCTTAAGCCCCACTTCACTGCCTCACACGCTTGATGGTGTAGGATTATTGTATATAGTGACGAAACGTCTGCAGATGCCATAATCCATGGGCCTTCCTCTTTTGGTAGCCCTTCCAAAATTTGTAATACTTGTTTGGTGTCTCTGAGGTACGCTTTTGTTTGTTTGACTACTGGTTGAAGATATTTATCGATATATTCCCCCATTCTAGAGGTTAAAGAGTCGATCCCATTAACTATGGGTCTTGGGGGCGGGTCTGCTTTATCCTTATGGATCTTGGGAAGTGAGTAAATAATCGGGGTCCTACATGCCTCGGGGATCAGATACTTCGCTTCTTTTTTAGTCAAGATGTTTCTTTTTAATCCCAGATGCACCACCTTTTCCAGCTCCTTTCTACATTTAAACACTGGGTTTTTTGGTAATTTAGTATAGGTAACACTGTCTGACAGTAATTTTGTCATACTGTTCTTATACTGTATTTTAGAGAGGATTACAATCCCTCCCCCTTTGTCAGCAGGTCGGATAACTATATCCTTCCTCTTTGTTAGTTTTCTGATGCCGCTCTTTATATGTTTAGGTTCCTCCAGTTTCTTAATTCTTAAATCTTTCAAGTCTTGTAAAACCACTTTTTTAAAAACTTCAATATGTCTGTTGTTCGAAATCAAAGGGTTAAAAACTGATTTATTTCTTAATTCGCTCCGTATGATATCTTGATCCTCATTCTGAATTCGCTTTTTAATCGGGTTACCAGCCAAGTATTTTTTAATATTCAAGGTCCTTACATACTTCTGTATTCCTACATAAGTTTCAAATTTGTCTAAATTCTTTGTCGGGGCATATTTGAGACCTTTATCTAGTACGCCAATCTCTTCTTGGGACAGGGGGAGGCCACTCAAGTTGAAGATCCCCTCACCTTTTAGTCTCTTCTTTGCCTGTATTCTTTTTCCGGACCTCTTCCCTCTCTTCTTACAGGACTTCTTCTTTGATCCCATTGATCGTTTAGGCGTCTTGGTGGGTGATTCTCCGTGCCCCTCCCTAAAAAAGGCCTGCTTTGATACTGGTCCTGGTAGTAGCCATGGGATCTCCCATCTCCATTTTCCTCATAATGGTCCCTTAGGGGAGCATAATAATTGTTTGTAGGTATTGGATAGCGTCCATCGGGATAGGGGTAATCGCGCGGTGTGCCCCAATTATCTCTATGACCAGTCCCATAATTATGTGGGGGGGTCCTTCCTCGTTGGCCTTGCATTCCTTGGGGTGGGCCCCTATTTTCCCTTTGATCCCTAAGGTCATATGGTGGCTTATTGTAGTTGCCATTCTGTGTCCTTCTCTGGTTATTATTTTTCCAGTAAGGCTTCTTACCCCCATTATGTGGTGTTTGGTTTGAGTAGGGCGGTCTCCTCTCAGCTCTTTGTGGTGTGGAGTAGTTGTGGTCATTTTCTCTCTCATTACCCCTTGGGGCCCTAGATGGTTCTACCCGATTTCCAGTTTGTAGATCATTTTGCTCTGGTCTGTATTGGATACTCCCAGGTTGTGTAATTCTCTCTGGGGTGGAGAATGTAGAGATCGGATCCAAATTACCTCTCTGTCTCTGCCATTTAAAAACATCATCATTTTTAAAATCATTGATATCCCTTGTGTACTTCTTGCTTTTCCTAGTCTGGACTTCTTTGTCCTTCTTGGCTAGGTCTTTATTCAATTGTGACATGAGTGAGGTGAGCTCAGGCTTATCCTTATGTGTTTCCAGTTCCCCTTTTATCTCTCCTATGGTCTGGTCTATTTTCTTTAATTTCCTCTGTTTTCTTTTGAGTAGGAAAATAAGTAATTCTAAACCTTTTGTGTTAAAGAAAGAAAACCATTCATCAATCGACTCCTGGTCAACCAAACCATCGTTTGGTGTAATATCCCATCTGAGTCTTCTCGGCACTATGCTGTCTTTCTGGTACTGCTCAAAAGTGGTTATGTCCCACCATAGGCTCACTTTTTTCTCCATATTGTGGCCCAACTTCCGCATCAGACTCTCTAAACCCCCATTTTTTATTACATTGGAGTCTGAGCTATTAAATACTTGTTCTAGATCAATTTTCCTTTTTTCCATAAAAGAAAATACCTCCATTATGGCTGCAAGGATATATGGGAGAGTAAGTCAAAGTAGTAATGGTAGGTTATCCTCGCGCTATAGTGGTAAAGTTAGAGCAGGTTGGTGTGGTTGCAGCAGAAAACACCGACAGAGGTGCAAACCCTCCCCTCAAAGTGACAGTAAATAGTAAATAGATGGTGTTGCGCTCCACATAAAATAAATTAAGTCTAATAACACAATTAATAAATAATCTCATAAAATCTTGAAAACGCACTCATGTGATTAAAATTAAAATCACTAAATAATCGCATAAAATCTTGAAAATGTGCTCATGCGATTAAAAATTCCATTAATTCTAGAATAAATACCAAGTGAATAATACAGTGCTTGAAGCTATTTCCTACTAATATTCATAAAATGAAGAAGCTAAAATAATCTATATACTCGTGATAAAGTGACAAGAAAAAAAAAAAAAAATCGCAAGTCTTAAAATTATCAACAAAATCGTGACATCAAACAAATCTGTGTCAGTCCATGAAAGTGCATACAAGTGCCAGCAATATGTGCAAAAAAGAGTATATATAAAAATATACAATAAAAATATAAAAAACGGTGTATGAAAAAATTATTATCACAAAATGCAAAAGATAGTAGTCCAGCAAACGTGATAAAAAAATGTCTCTAAATAAGTGTACAAAGGCTAAATCATAAAGTTCATGCAGAAGATGAAATAAATCCACGCTGTGCTATGTGAGGAAATGAATCCTATGAACAACCCCGGGATGATTCCACCAGTGATTTTTCAGCTCCTTAAACGTGGGTGCTCACACACTGAGTGCAGTGGGTACCTTACCTCACTGCTGTCAGTAAGACAGCAAAATACTCCAGTGCAGCAGTTGTGTCCTCAAATGGGGTGTATATCCTCAGTAGGTATAGGGGAACTTCAACACTTTGCGGTGTATATCCTAAATGTAGTATGGGCGCCCCCAAAACCTTTTCCTCCAGATATTCCGCAAGGGATCGCAAATCAGACCCAAGAAAGAAAGAGGGGTGCTCCAATAGTGAAGTACGTTCACACAAATACTTTATTATAAAAAGGAACTAAGTCCTGGGTACTCACACTTATACAGTAACAATCAAGCGTTTTTTTCACTAACAAACAACGAACGGCTTCCTCGTTCGTACCCCGGACGTCACTTCCGGTATCCTCCTAGGCCAATCCTACGCGTATCGTCATTGATCACGTGACTTCATCAGGGACTAATGCATAGGAGGTGGACGAACGTTTAAATAGTCTTTGTAATGGGCGGCCATTTTCCTGTAGTCAATCCTATTTACTACTATTCGCAGGCACGACTCTAGTTAGACGGCCATTTTGTGATAGACTACCTTCTCGACCGGTTCTTGTGCGCTTCACGGTCGTATTTTCTATAGATACAGAAATAGTCTATTCGTGTATTAGGTAGATCTGTGTCCGCTTACCTGGCTTCAAGCCTAATTGGGACATTTGGTGGTTATGTTTATTCAAACAATAACCCGGGATCTACCTAATAGCATTCTTAATGTCAGTGGCAATGTAAACACATTCGCTTGCTATTGGAACGACGGGACCACAGTTCGTTCGTGAGCTGGTTTAAAATTAAACTTAAAATTGAACTAGTATTGTAATAGGAAATAGAAAATTCATAAAAAATTATAAAATTATAAAAAATGGCTTGAGATGGAGGGTAATGTGCGAATTATTAGATATTCTTTAATTGGTAAAAAAACATATTGACTCTAAATCTTTCCTATAAATTAAAATATTGGTACTGGTTAATAAGTAAAATATCTAGAATAGTGTGACATAGTATTTTTCATATTAAGATAAAATAAAATTAAAATTGCTCCCGACACTTTAAGCGATGATCAAGATATCAAAAGGACGCATATATATGCGATTTGGGGGATGGGTACCGGAAATGAAGTCCAGAGTTCCAAACACACCCCTTTCAGTATATCATTGTAGAGTACAGTAACAGGCAAGATGTTGTATGTCATAATGCTTTAAATATATAAAATTCAAATTCATAATAAAATATCTAAAATTACCTAAAAATCGCTGTCCCAAGAAGAGATTGGCGTACTAGATAAAGGTCTCAAATATGCCCCGACAAAGAATTTAGACAAATTTGAAACTTATGTAGGAATACAGAAGTATGTAAGGACCTTGAATATTAAAAAATACTTGGCTGGTAACCCGATTAAAAAGCGAATTCAGAATGAGGATCAAGATATCATACGGAGCGAATTAAGAAATAAATCAGTTTTTAACCCTTTGATTTCGAACAACAGACATATTGAAGTTTTTAAAAAAGTGGTTTTACAAGACTTGAAAGATTTAAGAATTAAGAAACTGGAGGAACCTAAACATATAAAGAGCGGCATCAGAAAACTAACAAAGAGGAAGGATATAGTTATCCGACCTGCTGACAAAGGGGGAGGGATTGTAATCCTCTCTAAAATACAGTATAAGAACAGTATGACAAAATTACTGTCAGACAGTGTTACCTATACTAAATTACCAAAAAACCCAGTGTTTAAATGTAGAAAGGAGCTGGAAAAGGTGGTGCATCTGGGATTAAAAAGAAACATCTTGACTAAAAAAGAAGCGAAGTATCTGATCCCCGAGGCATGTAGGACCCCGATTATTTACTCACTTCCCAAGATCCATAAGGATAAAGCAGACCCGCCCCCAAGACCCATAGTTAATGGGATCGACTCTTTAACCTCTAGAATGGGGGAATATATCGATAAATATCTTCAACCAGTAGTCAAACAAACAAAAGCGTACCTCAGAGACACCAAACAAGTATTACAAATTTTGGAAGGGCTACCAAAAGAGGAAGGCCCATGGATTATGGCATCTGCAGACGTTTCGTCACTATATACAATAATCCTACACCATCAAGCGTGTGAGGCAGTGAAGTGGGGCTTAAGGAAATACAGTACTTTGCCATGCGTACAGCGAAAATACTTAGTGAAATGTTTGGACTTTTGCCTCAAGAACAGCTATTTTTGGTATGATCGCGAGTATTACTACCAAAAAACTGGAGTTGCGATGGGAGCGAAGTTTGCGCCCAGTGTAGCTTGTCTTTATATGTCTCAATGGGAAGAGGATGCGATACTACCTGGCAAACCTGAAGAGTTAATATTATATAAGAGGTATATAGATGACATCCTCATACTCTGGAAAGGAGACATAGATAGCCTAACCTTATTCCTGGAGACACTGAATCGCAATGACAGAAATATTAAATTATCATGGGTAGTTAATAGCGAATCCATCTCTTTTCTTGATCTAGAAATATTGCAAGAAAATGAAACTCTACGCACAAGAACGCACTTTAAGAATGTGGACAAAAACAGTTATTTGCCAATCATGAGCTGCCACCACAAAAACTGGTTGTGCAATATTCCAAAAGGGCAGCTGATGCGATTGCGCAGAAATTGCACAAAAACGGAAGAATATCTGACACAAGCAGAGAAGATTGGTCATAGGTTCACAAATAAAGGATATAAAGACGAAGAAATTAGAAGGAAAATTTTAGAAGTTAGAAATATGGATCGCATGGAGATGATTAAAGACAAACAAATCCCTAAGCTGGAAGCAGGCAAAGTACCAATCGTTCTGAATTATAATGCCCAATATAAGAAAATAGAGGCAATTATTAAAAAGTACTGGTATATTTTACGCTCAGATGTGCATCTAAAAGACCTTCTACCCCAATTTCCCAAGTTCGTGTACAAAAGGGCACCAACATTGAGGGATAAGATCGTCCGGAATGTTCCTGACCCACCATACAATGGTGTGACCTTTTTCACAGGAAAGGGTTTTTTTCCATGCAAGCGGTGTTTCGCGTGTACAAAAACAAAACGCCCACCAGAAAAAAGATTCAAATTTAGCTCCACAAGCACTGGGAATTCCTACGATATTAAAGAGTTTATTTGTTGTAACACTGAAGGGGCCGTTTATGTCCTACAATGCAGTTGCGGCCTACAGTATGTAGGCCGCACCAAGAGACCGCTGAGGGTTCGCATAAAGGAACATATTAAAAATATAATTAATGGATTTGACAAACACAGTGTGTCAAAACATTTTCTAACACACCATAATAAGGATCCCACCCACCTCACATTTTGGGGGATCGAGCCCTACAGAAAGCATTGGAGGGGGGGGCATAAAGTGAGAACGCTCAGCCAGCTAGAATCTAAATGGATTTTTACCTTAGACACTTTCACACCTCAAGGACTCAACATAGAATTTGATCTTAACTGTTTTATCAGCGATTTTTAGGTAATTTTAGATATTTTATTATGAATTTGAATTTTATATATTTAAAGCATTATGACATACAACATCTTGCCTGTTACTGTACTCTACAATGATATACTGAAAGGGGTGTGTTTGGAACTCTGGACTTCATTTCCGGTACCCATCCCCCAAATCGCATATATATGCGTCCTTTTGATATCTTGATCATCGCTTAAAGTGTCGGGAGCAATTTTAATTTTATTTTATCTTAATATGAAAAATACTATGTCACACTATTCTAGATATTTTACTTATTAACCAGTACCAATATTTTAATTTATAGGAAAGATTTAGAGTCAATATGTTTTTTTACAAATTAAAGAATATCTAATAATTCGCACATTACCCTCCATCTCAAGCCATTTTTTATAATTTTATAATTTTTTATGAATTTTCTATTTCCTATTACAATACTAGTTCAATTTTAAGTTTAATTTTAAACCAGCTCACGAACGAACTGTGGTCCCGTCGTTCCAATAGCAAGCGAATGTGTTTACATTGCCACTGACATTAAGAATGCTATTAGGTAGATCCCGGGTTATTGTTTGAATAAACATAACCACCAAATGTCCCAATTAGGCTTGAAGCCAGGTAAGCGGACACAGATCTACCTAATACACGAATAGACTATTTCTGTATCTATAGAAAATACGACCGTGAAGCGCACAAGAACCGGTCGAGAAGGTAGTCTATCACAAAATGGCCGTCTAACTAGAGTCGTGCCTGCGAATAGTAGTAAATAGGATTGACTACAGGAAAATGGCCGCCCATTACAAAGACTATTTAAACGTTCGTCCACCTCCTATGCATTAGTCCCTGATGAAGTCACGTGATCAATGACGATACGCGTAGGATTGGCCTAGGAGGATACCGGAAGTGACGTCCGGGGTACGAACGAGGAAGCCGTTCGTTGTTTGTTAGTGAAAAAAACGCTTGATTGTTACTGTATAAGTGTGAGTACCCAGGACTTAGTTCCTTTTTATAATAAAGTATTTGTGTGAACGTACTTCACTATTGGAGCACCCCTCTTTCTTTCTTGGGTCTGATTTGCGATCCCTTGCGGAATATCTGGAGGAAAAGGTTTTGGGGGCGCCCATACTACATTTAGGATATACACCGCAAAGTGTTGAAGTTCCCCTATACCTACTGAGGATATACACCCCATTTGAGGACACAACTGCTGCACTGGAGTATTTTGCTGTCTTACTGACAGCAGTGAGGTAAGGTACCCACTGCACTCAGTGTGTGAGCACCCACGTTTAAGGAGCTGAAAAATCACTGGTGGAATCATCCCGGGGTTGTTCATAGGATTCATTTCCTCACATAGCACAGCGTGGATTTATTTCATCTTCTGCATGAACTTTATGATTTAGCCTTTGTACACTTATTTAGAGACATTTTTTTATCACGTTTGCTGGACTACTATCTTTTGCATTTTGTGATAATAATTTTTTCATACACCGTTTTTTATATTTTTATTGTATATTTTTATATATACTCTTTTTTGCACATATTGCTGGCACTTGTATGCACTTTCATGGACTGACACAGATTTGTTTGATGTCACGATTTTGTTGATAATTTTAAGACTTGCGATTTTTTTTTTTCTTGTCACTTTATCACGAGTATATAGATTATTTTAGCTTCTTCATTTTATGAATATTAGTAGGAAATAGCTTCAAGCACTGTATTATTCACTTGGTATTTATTCTAGAATTAATGGAATTTTTAATCGCATGAGCACATTTTCAAGATTTTATGCGATTATTTAGTGATTTTAATTTTAATCACATGAGTGCGTTTTCAAGATTTTATGAGATTATTTATTAATTGTGTTATTAGACTTAATTTATTTTATGTGGAGCGCAACACCATCTATTTACTATTTAATCTCTGCATTGTCGGCCTCCCAGAGGGGGCTCAGGGGAACAACCCCACCTGCTTTGTGGAGGGCATGCTGCGGGACCTCCTCCCTGATGCTCGTTTCTCGCCTCACTACGCAGTGGAAAGGGCACACCGTGTACCACCTAAACCGGGGCCTCCGGAGCCCCCCCGCGAACCTTCATCCTCCGCCTTCTTAATTTTAGAGACCGAGATGCAGTTCTCCACGCTTCTAGAATAGTCGGTGACCTTCAGTATCAGAATGCCAGACTGATGATCTTCCCTGACTACTCGGTGGAGACTCAGAAGCTCAGGAAATCCTTTGATTTTTTTTTTGTTTAATTTATGTTTATTGAAAAAGAAGAAAACAAAGAAACAATAACAGGAAGCTTGGCACATACAGTATACAATGCAAAGTAAGACAGGGGCTGCAGATGTTATAGTGCAAGGCATATTACACCGAGGTGTTAGCAACTCGAAAGTAAATATCCGTTTATGTTCTAAGCCCACCAGCTTAACAAAAAAAAGCAGTGACCAACCAATAATTGGGACTGCGACTGCATGACTGCAAAGTCCCTTGGTGCGGCAATCAAATAACATCGTACCAAGCTAATAGAAAGGAAGCAAGGGGAGAAAAAGAATGGAAAGGAAAGATAGAGAGAAGAAGGTCAAGAACCAGAAAGGGTAGGGGAGGAAGGGGAAGAGAGTGGAAGGGTCTGCCTCGGCCCTATCCCTGCCAAAGAGACGGGACACCTGATAGTACAATAACTTATCCATCTTGTGAAATAATGTCCGTATACCCCTTTGTACACTTGAAGGCTAACCAGCAGGACCAAATCTTTTTCCCCAGGTCCGATTTATTCTGTAGGGAGTAGGTAAGATCCTCTAAATAATACATGCGATCTACCTCTATCAGCCACTGACGTAAAGAGGGAGCCGTGGGTTGCTTCCACCTACGTGGAATAAGTGCCTTTGCAGCATTAAGCAAATGTGGAGTCAAAGATTTTCTATAGGATCCTGCTGGGGAGCCAGTGCCATGAAAAAGTATGACCCATGGGTCATTGGGTAACCCAGAATGACTTTCATCCAATGTAGAATAGTTAGCCAGTATGGCCGTATGAGTGGGCAGAACCACCAGATATGGGCATGTGTGGCACGTTCCCCACAGCCTCTCCAACAAAGAGACTTATGTAGGACAGCTGAGGTATAATGCCACCTCGTTAACAATTTATAGTTCACTTCTGCCGTGTGGGAGGCCGTAGATGTTAGATGAGCCATCGATAATATAGTAGATTTTTGTGCCTCCGAAACCTCGCTGCGCAGGTCTTTCTCCCAATTAGACAAAAAGGAGGGGAAGCCCTTAATCAACAAAAGCTGTAAAGCGTGGTAAAAAAAGGATAAAGGCCTCTCCACCGGCTGGTCCTCCGTGAAGGCCGATTCAATCGGTGTTAAATCAGCCAGTGAGCGCAATGGTTTCAGCAGGGAGTGTACAAAGGCAGCCAGTTGACGGTAGGTCCAGTGATCCATGGGCGTTGCCCGTGAGGGAGGAATTAGTTGAGATAAAGGCACAATGCCATCCTGGTTGGCGACGTGGTGTAGCAGGGGTGTATTACCCAGATTCCAGGAATGAATTCTGGGGTCAATGTTTCCTGGTGGGAAGTAATTATGACCCGTCAGAGGCATAATGGGAGAGTGATATAACCACTTGTGCTGTTTACATAGCGAGTCCCAGATCTGTAGAGTAGAATAGGTGAGAGGAGAGGAGCTAGGTGCTAATGACCTATGTTTCCTGGGAATCCACACTTGGGTGTAGAGGTCCGTGCCACTGAGCGCCAATTCAAGGGCAACCCATAGTTTAGAATGTTTGTGATATTTCCAGTCTGATATCCTGTTAAAAACAACGGCTAAAAAGTAAAGTTTCACGTTAGGTAAAGCCAGGCCCCCCAGCCGTTTAGGTCTGGTTAGAAGGCCTCGGGACAGTCTCGGACGCTTTCTGTTCCAAACATATCTGCAGATCAGTGAATCTATGAGCGTTAAAAAACTAGCTGTAATACACACTGGAATCATCTGGAATAAAAACAGAATCTGGGGTAGAATATTCATCTTAATCACACTAATTTTCCCTAACCACGAATGTGCGACTTGGGACCATCTTTGTAAGTCCATTCGAATTGCATTAAGAAGGGGTATATAGTTAATGCAAAATAGGTTTAGGTGTGAGGTAGATACCTAAATATTTCATTTTGTGTGTTTGCCAGCTAAAAGGGAAGGAGTCTCTAAGACGAACCACAGTTTCCCCGGGGATAGAGACGTTAAGAATCTCCGATTTGGACATGTTAATTTTAAAATTAGATATGAGACCGAATTGTGAGAAGGCAGATTGGGAAGGGAAATCAGGGGTTGTTGTATGTAGAACAGAATATCATCCGCATAAGCAGCGTATTTGTGTTCTCGATCACCAACAGTGATCCCATGGATGTTTGGATTGTGTCTAACTGTAGAGAGGAAGGGTTCCAGGGATAGAGCGAGAGGGGGCAGCCCTGACGTGTACCATTATAGAGTGTAAATGATTCACTTAGGGTACCATTAACACGAATTTGAGCTGTAGGGGAATGGTATAGTGCTGAAATGTGAGATAGAAAAGTTTGGCTGATTCCCAAGTGAGACAGGGTCGCCATGAGATACTCCCAGTCCACCCTGTCAAACGCCTTTTCCGCGTCTGTAGAAAGTAACAGGGTGGGCTGGGCGGACCCCCTAGCACAAGCCATCAGGGACAGGGTGTGGAGAGCATTGTCGCATGCCTCCCTACCCGGGATAAACCCAGTCTGATCACTGGAAACCCAGCGTGGAAGTAGGGGTAGAAGCCTGTTTTCTATAACTTTGGCATACAGTTTAGCGTCTAGATTCGAGAGATATAGGTCAATAACTCCCGCATAAACTAGGGTCCTTCCCTGACTTAGGAATCACCGAGATATGTGCATGCAGCGTCTCCGGACGGGGTGTCCCCCCCTGTGAGATCGTGTTAGCATAAGAGGTGAGGCGCGGCAGCAGGGTCTCCGCAAAGGCCTTATAGTAAAAGGCCGTAAAGCCATCCGGTCCAGGGGCCTTGCCACTCGCCATAGCCTTCAGTGCTACTTTGAACTCCTGGACAGAAAACTCTCCGTCCAATGAGGCGAGGGCGTCAGAGTTCAGTTTGGGCAAGTTGGCCTGCTGTAGATATTCTTGGATCAGAGTTCTCCTAACCACCAAGTCCGGCACAGCGTGAGGGACATGGTATAGGCGTTGGTAAAAAGCATGAAATTCCTTGGCTATAGTTGTGGTCTCATGCGTGAGAGTGTCAGAAGCTGTCTTAATTTTATCAATGAAAGCCCTGGTTTTTGCCTGTTGTAGGGAACGAGCCAAAAGCCTCCCCGGTTTATTACCCCATTCATGGAATTTTTGTGACACCCTACGGGCTTCCCGTTTCCATTGCTCATGGTACATGGCCTTCAACTTCTCCCTCTTCATTGTTAGGTTATGTAGTGTGGCTTGAGCGAGACTGGCCTTGTGTTGTGACTCAAGGGCGCTAATTTCTAACAATAGTTTAGATTGTTGCTGCGCAAATTCCTTTTTCCTTCTGGAGCCCAACTCCATGAATTTACCTCGCATATGGGCCTTATGGGCTTCCCACAGTACTCCTGGGGAAATGTCTGGGTGGGTATTATCTTTGAAATACTGATTTAGTTCCTCTTGCATGTGTATTTTGTCTGCCTCCTCACTAATAAGGTTCTCATTTAATTTCCAATTGGCTGGTTTTCGGGGCAACGAAGAGATATTAATGGTAAGCAAAATGGGGGCATGATCAGATATGGTTGATGAAGCAATTACTGAATTTGTCAATAGGGAAAGGTGGTGGTGATCAAGAAAAAAAAATCAATCCTGGAATAGGATTGGTGGGCGCTCGAGTAATACGTATAGTCTCTTGCTCGCGGATGCATTATCCTCCATGCGTCCATTAACTGGGCGTCACACAAGCGTTTACGAATGTATGCAAGATGCTTACGAGGAACCGAAGACCTGCCCACGGACATATCAAACACTGGTTCCAAGGGGACATTAAAGTCTCCAGCCAGGATAACACATCCACTAGCAAAGTCCCTCAATTTCGCAAGCGTAGTGGCAATAAAAGTGGCCTGATCTCGATTAGGAGCATAGAGGGTCGCCAACGTACATGGCATCCCGCCCAGGCTGCCCCTGAGGAACAGAAAGCGTCCGTGAGGGTCACTCAACATCTCTACCATGTTAAAAGGGGTACCTCCACGGAACCCAATGGCCACACTCTTTGCCTTATGCACATCAGAGAGACTATAATACCAGATTGGGTATTGCGGGGAGAATAATTTCACCGAAGTGGTGTGGGTAAGATGGGTCTCCTGCAAGAAGACAATGTCCCCCCGCAGGCGACCCAGTTCCCGGTATAGGCTATGACATTTACCAGGGGCATGGAGGCCCCTCACGTTTAACGATAACAATTCCACCGTGGCCATGGGGATCCGTCAGAGAACTCCAAATACAGCCCGTTACCAGGAAACAGGACCAGAGGCAGGGGAAGTAAAGGGCAGGGGGATGAAAGAAAAAGTGTGAAAAGGAGAGGAAAGAGAAGGAGAGTAGTGAGAAGGTAAGTATTACAGGTTATGACCTGCAACCCCTGCAGCACACACAACCCAGACCCAATTGGGTCTACCGCGGCATGCGCACACAGCAGATTGCAGTGCAGTAAAGGAGCAATTGACCGGGCCCCTCCCCCCCCCCCCCCCCGGAGCCCCAGCCATCGAAACGGCCGGAGCCCGGGGGCCAAGATCCGCCCAACGCCCCCCGGAGGGAAAACACATGTGGCCAGGCAGCAGCAACCCGCGACCGTCTAAAACAGAAGTCGCAGGCCGCAGCTCCGGCTCCAACCCCAAATTACAAAGTATATAATAACACATAAATGAAAGAAATAGCACAGAGTTCATGTACACTTAGGGAAACACAAGAACCGAGAACACCAGCCACCAACGTTCACAATAGGGGATCCAAGTGTCATGAGGTAGAGACAGTCAGAGGCATGTCCCAAGTGTCCCCGATGCAGGACCACCCGTAGGCACTCCAACACTTAGTTCCCATTAAATTAGACACCCCGTAGGCAGCTGAGAGAGTATGACGTTAAACACCAAAACAGAAATAAAAATGAAAGGTAACATAAACAACTTGTTATACTTGCGGGACCAGGGAAGCTGCGCCATCAGTGCGGAATACTGGACAGAAGAGCGCCATCAGACGTGCCATCTATGCATGCATATTAGCTGGGCTAAAAGAGGGGACGCGTTGCTTGCGGGACACTCACTGCCATGGCTCCTCAGGATTATTCGGTAGGGGTGGGATGCCTTCCTGCCAACCCGGAAAATCCGGCGGGGATATGCTCACATCCATGCAGAATTTTTCCAGATCTTCTGGGAACCGCAGAACCGCCGTCTTCCCATCTCTGTGTGCGATCAGGGCGGCAGGGAAACTCCACCGGTAGTTGATGGAGGACAAGCGCAGTTTCTCAGTCAGGCCGCGTACACACGGGCGGACTGTTCGCCCAACTAAGTTCGTCAGACAATCCGACAAACAGTCCGTTCAAAATTTGCATGAACGGACTTGACCACACACGATGAGCAGACAGTCCGCTGAAAGCGTGCGCGATGACGTGAACGGCACATACGACGGGACGAGAAATTCGATGTCCAATACACTGCAATGCAACCTTAGCCGTGGAAATCCTTTCTGAGCATGCGGCAAACTTAGTCTGTCGAACTAGCCTACACACGAGCGGACTGTCCGCTGAAACCAAGTTTGGACGGACTGTCTTACGGAAATTCCGTAAGACTTTGTTCGTCAGACTGTCCGCTGAAACAGTCTGCTGAAGCCCACACACGAGCGGATTGTCCGCTGAAACACTGTTCAGCGGACTAAGTTGGGCGAACAGTCCGCCCGTGTGTACGCGGCCTTAGGGGACGCAGGGCCCTGCGTCTCTCCAGAGTCTCCCTGGTCAAATCAGGAAAAAAAGAGAGTGACGCCCCATCAAAGTCCAGGACTGGGGTCCCCTTGAGTTTTTTCATGATGCGTTCCTTCTCTTCAAAATAGTGCACTCTGCAGATCACATCACCCGGAGTCTCCGCCGCCAGGTTACGAGGGCGGAAGGCCCTGTGAACTTGGTCAATTTTCAAAGGATGGTCAGCCGCATTCCCCAATAAGCCCTTAAAGATGCCTCTTACCATTGGGAGGAGCTCCTTGTCCCCGGTCGCCTCCGGGAGCCCCCGGATACGGATGTTGTTCCGTCTGTTACGGTTCCCCTGGTCCTCAATCTTATAGAGGGAAGACCGATGAGCGATAGCGAGAGAGCGGGTAGTTGCTTGCAGAGACCTAATGGCGGTAGCATGCCTGTCCAGCCTCTGCTCGGTCTCCTCTACGAGATCCAAAACTTGCGCGAGATCCGAACGGACAGCAGACACTTCTCTCTTGATGGATTTCTCTAGCCCCAAGAGCATCGATGCCAGTTCAGACTTAGTAGGAAGTCCGCTCATCAGCGCTGCCACTTCCGATCGTCTTGTCTCACTCTCTTCCCCGTCAGAACCCGCCGACGAGGCCGGGGATTGCGATCTGCGTTCAGGCCTGGGGCGGGGGGCGGGGCCTGCGGCCGCGCTCGTGGTAAGCAGAGAGCGGCCTAGGCCATCCATGTCCCCCACCTCATCAGGCTCCGCCAGGAACCGTTTGATCGATCCCTCGGGCGCGCCCTTCTTCGGCAGGGACTTGCCGGTTCTCCTACCCATCGTTCCCGGGCGTGTGGAGTAGTTCATGCGGCAAATAAGTGCTAAAATACCGGGGTCAGCGCCGGAGCTCAGGGACAGTGCGTCCTCACCGCTGCATGCCGAGACCACGCCCCGAGGAAATCCTTTGATTACGTGAAAGCGGCTTTGAGAGCACGTAACATCCGCTATAGTGTTCTTTTTCCGGCCCGGATGGAGAGACGACCCGCTTCTTTAACACCCCCAGAGAGGCATCTGCCTGGATTGATTCGCTGGCGCCGGCCCGCTGATCGACTAACTACCTCTTCGGAATTGTTTACAACCCATTCTACTGTTGGGATGCCCACGGCCTTTGTTGCACCTGTTGTGCCCTGTTTGCACCGATGGTGGGCTCACCTCTAATGCTGGCAGCAACCTCCCCGGTAGCGGGAGTTCAAGTTGATACCCCTGACCTGAGATACGGTCGGGAGAAGGCTGTGACATGCCGCTCCTCTTTGCCCTTTCCTGCTCCCTCCTGGAGCATGGGGGCTCATACCATATGTTCCTTCTTCCCCTTTTTGGATCATTTTCACTGATGGGACAAACTGTAATTTTTCTTTATCCTCCCAGATCCATGTCCCTGTCAGCCTCCTTCATAGAGCAGGCGGTTGCCTCACGCCTAGTGAGCCGCTCACTTGGTTACCTAAACCCCTCCAGGATGTCTGGGGGGGTGGAACTTGCCTCCTGCAGGGACCTCCAGTTGCAGCCGGCGAGCTGATACACTTTGGGATGAATACCCTCCTCAGTTTAAGGGGGTTGGGTGGGGTGGGGGGTGGGGACTGTTCCCCTAACGGGGCCAGGGACTTTTGTTTCCCTTTTTCTTTTTTCATGTATGGTTATTGGGGTTATCTGTTTGTTCTCTGTTTAGTTTTGTTGTACTTGTTTACTAAAAATATTGATATTTCAGTGTTGCATTGTCCTCGGATATGTATGTCCCGGGTCCAGCGGTCCAATCCGGGAGCAGGGTTCCACAATGATCCTGATCCTTCCACTGCCCCCAGAATCCATGTCTACACTTAACATTGTATCCTGGAACACCAGGGGATTGAACTCCCCGGTTAAGCGATCCCTGGTGTTCCAATTTCTTCAAAGTTATAACCCACACATATGCGTACTCCAGGAAACGCACCTCATCGGCAGTAGACTTCTTTCCCTTTAAAAAACCCTGGGTGGGGTACCATTACCACTCCACCCACTCTAGTTTTGCCAGGGGGGTAAGTGTCCAAGTATTGAAGTCCCTCCCCTTTCGGCTCCTGGATCTGGCCTTGGACCCGGACGGCAGGTATGTCATTATTCATGCGACAATTTACTCAATGACCTGGACCATTGTGGGATTATACTTGGTCGGCCTCATTGCTGATGCTGAACCAAATCACTAGCAAGATGGCCGAGTTTGCCTCTGATAATGCTCTTATCCTGGGTGATTTTAATCTAGTTCCTGGCCCAGACATGGACAGACTGACTCCGGGGGGACACCATGGACCTGGGCTGGCTGCCTGGGCAGACACATATGGCCTGACGGATGTCTGGAGGTGGAGACACCCCGGGTCTCGGGCATTTACATGTCACTCTGCCACCCATAAAAAATTCTCCCGCATTGACTTGGTCTTTGCGTGGAGCCCAGTCCTCCCAAGGGTCGTAGACATACAAATATTGCCCAGGGGGATATCGGACCATGCACCTCTGTTTCTGACATTGGATCTTTCCCTGGGACCAGCGGTTAGACTATGGAGGCTTTCCAGGTTCTGGATCTCAGATGCCGCTGTGGATGCTCATTTTAGGACCGAATTGAACAGCTATTGGGAAGAGAGTGCAGGTTCGGCTGGGGCCACGGTAGTCTGGGATGCCTTTAAGGCTACCACGAGGGGGCACTATCAGACTATCATTGGCAAAATACGCAGGGAACGTAGAGCAGAGCTAAAAAAAGCTGAGGGAGAGGCGGTCTGCGCGGAGGCTCTTTTTGTCCGCACTCGGGACCCCCAACATTATTGGCAACTGCAAATCCTGACCAGGGAGGCTGTTGATCTTCGTACCTCTCTCACCCAGAAGAGAATGCTGGCTCAGTCCCAGCGGATCTTTGAGCAGGGGGAGAGGTCGGGGAGGATGCTGGCCTGGCTCTCCAGGGAACAGGCAGGGGGGTTGAGTATTTCACATATCAGGGACAAATCCGGTCAGTTGCTTCACACCCCAGACGGGATTAATAACTGTTTTGCAGAGTTTTATACATCTCTCTACACCTCTAGGTCGGATTACAGTAAGGAAGAACTAACGACCTACTTGGCCGACATAGATATACCAATCCTCACGGAAACGTACCGAAATAGGCTGGACGCCCCTATCACGGTTCTGGAGATTCTCCAGGCGCTTAAATCTATGCAGGCGGGTAAGACGCCGGGACCGGACGGAATCCCGGCGGAATTCTATAAGCACTACGCTACGGAGCTCTCTGAAAGACTCCACCATCTATTCTCTGCGTCGTCGCATATTGATAAACTTCCCGACACCATGAGCGAGGTGATCATAGTGGTGATCCCCAAGCCGGGGAAAGACCCCACCTTGTGTTCGTCATACCGCCCTATATCACTGTTAAATGTGGACGCGAAAATACTGGCCAAAATCCTGGCCAACAGACTAACTTAGTCATCACGGCCCTTGTCCATAGTGACCAAACAGGTTTTATGCCAGGCAGAGGCACAGACATTAATATCAGACGCCTACTCACGCACATAGATAGAGCGGCCGGGGGGAGATGGGTGTAGTGGCCTCGCTCGACGCGGAGAAGGCTTTCGACTCTGTTGAGTGGGGTTACCTATGGGAGGTGCTCTCGCGATTCAGATTTGGCCCAGGATTTACAAATTGGATCCGCATGCTGTACCACAGCCCCTCTGCTAGAATCCGTACCAATGGCTGTCTCTCCGGGCAGTTTCAGCTGGCACGGGGTACGAGACAGGGGCACCCCCTCTGACCAGCCTTATTTGTCCTTGCGATGGAGCCCTTGGCTATTTTGCTGAGAGCGGATACTGGGATAAAGGGGATACAAGTAGGGCCCATCGAGGAAAAGCTGTCCTTGTATGCAGATGATGCTCTGCTTTATTTAGCGGACGTGTCGTCTTCTTTGGGCACTGCACTGGAACTGATTAATTGATTCGGTCAGTACTCAGGTATCCGCATCAATTGGGACAAACCGGTTGTTTTCCCACTCCACTCCTCGACCCCTCGCGTGCCTCATCCACAGCTTAAATGAGTGGAAAGTTTTATATACCTGGGGATTAAGGTCAGTGGTAGAGTTCAGAACTATCTGGAGGACAATATACAGCCACTCATGACACAATTAGGGGCTAGGTGCGCGGCATGGCGATCCCTCCCTTTATCCCCAGTGGGCAGAGTCAATTTGTTAAAAATTATCTATCTCCCCAAGTACCTGTACTTCTTTCGTAATACATTCCCAGGACTTTTTTCCAGAGACTGGAGAGTCTGTTGATATCCTTTGTCTGGGCTGGGAGACCCCCCAGGGTAGCTAAGCAGATACTATATCTCCCACTATCGGGGAGGGGGGGGGCCTGGCGCTCCCAAACTTTCAGATCTACTACTGGGCGGCCGTTTTGGTCACAATTCGGTGGTGGTTCTCCCAGCCCACACAAAACCCGGCGGTCACCCTGGAGGCAGCCATCCTTGGCTCCTATGCAGCTCTGAGTAACCTACCATTTCGGGGGCTTAGGGCGAGCTCCTCCATGACGGGCTTGATGCGTACCACGGTGAGGGTCTGGCGGGAGACAAGGAGGAGCTATGGAAAGCCCAACCACATCTCCCCACATATGCCCCTATGGGGCAACCCCATGCACCCTCACCTGAATAGTATCCCAGACCCTTCTCTGTGGGCGAAAAGAGGAATCGTCACTTTAAAGCACATAGTTTATCAGGGTAGGCTAATGACTTTCCAAGAACTGAGACGTACATATGAGCTTCCACTTTCTTTCCAGTTCAGATATTGGCAACTGAAGCACGCCTTTGGGGCTCAGTTTCCTGCCCCTCTGACTCTGGAATCGGACTCCATTGAACATCTACTGACTTCCAGGGTGATGGGGAGAACCCTGTCGACCTTATATCTTTACCTCATGGTGGAACATGACACTAGTTTGACCAAATCCCGGGAGAAGTGGAGTTCGGACAGGTTTATACAATTTATATTCCTGCATAGGGCCTACTTCACCCCGCAGAGGCTGGCGCGTATTTACCCCCAAAGGGACCCTAATTGTCAAAGGTGTAAACAGGAGGTGGGCATGTCCTAAATGTGGTGATCCTCAGGCCACGTTCTACCATCTCCTTTGGTCCTGTCCTGAGTTGCAGGTTTACTGGAAGCAAATTGTTGACTTCCTTCATGACCAAATGGGCTCCCCTCTGACGCTATGCCCCCGCCAATGCTTGCTGGGGATTCTCCTCGTATCCGAAGAGGCAAGGATCCCGACTGTTTTTCTACAGGAGACCCTATACCTAGCCAGACTGCAGATAGCCCGCACCTGGTTGCGCTCTGCGCCCCCCACCGCCCGACAATGGAAGGCGGCTGTTAATGCCACTCTCCCCTATAAAAAACTGCTGTATATGCATAGAGGCTGCCCGAGCAAGTTTGCCAAGCTGTGGGATAAATGGATGGGGGATTCAGATACATGTACCGACTAGTGTAGTCTGTGGTCTGTACACCTCTTTGCACCTATCCGGGTTCGGCCCGGCGAGTCCGGCTGTCACCGTGGTTGTAGTTGGGCTCCCCGCCCTCATAATAATGATTTCCTGCTCCTCTCTGCAAATTACTTTGAGTAGAATGTATTATGGCTCGGCATATGATTCCCAACCTCTGAGTTCCTCTTTTCCCCCCATATCTGAACACACTATATTGCCCCTTGTTTTTTTTAATGTAACGTGCAATCTGTAAACAAAGAACCCCCCCCTCCTTCTGTTTTTCAGCCTGTGATAATGTTAGCAGCTGTTTTATATCCGTATATTTGGTGTATGTTGCACCCCATATGTGTTACTGTTATCCTATGTATTTTGTATGCTCAATAAACGTTCTTTTTTTCAAAAAAAACAGGAGGTGGGCACTTTCTGGCACATGGTCTGGTCATGTCCCAAAATCCAGCCCTACTGGAAGGAAGTGGTTTCTACGCTAAATGCTGTGACCGGGTCGAACCTTCAGGTTGACCCTCAAACCCTACTATTGAGCCATTTGGCAGACGTTGAGGGGGACAGGTACTGCAAACTGTGCCTTACCTTCGCATTGTATTATGCCAGACGCGAGATTCTATTGAGATGGAAACTCGAAGACCCCCCCTACCCCTGCCTCGTGGAGGAGATCAGTGAACCTGGTGCTCCCCCTGTATAAGTTGACCTTTGAAAGTAGACAATGCCCAGGGAAATTTGATAAAATTTGGTCTTCCTGGATAGATGTGTCCGCTGATCTTGGTTCCCCCTCCCCCTAACTTTGAGTTGAGCTGAGACGGTGGTGGATCCCCCCCCCCCCGGTTGACCGCCCTGTTCTCTCTCTCCCGACCATTTCCTCCCTGCCCCCCCCCCCTTCCGTGGGCTCGCGCAAACGTCAGGTACCTTCCTGATGGCTGTGAAGTTCCGCTGGGGATGTCCTGTATTTATGATAGAGTAATGGTTACTCCTGTTATCTGTACTGCTGGATTATTAATTTAAGAATGATTACTGGATGAAGGTGTTTTTTTCCTTTCTACAACTGTGTAATATCGGATTTACTATTCTTTGCAATGTAATGCTGATTTGTCTAATAAAAATTTTCTGTTAAAAAAAAATGTGCCAGGCCACCCTGTCAAAGGCCTTCTCCACGTCCGTTGACAACATAAGCAAGGGCCTTCCCTGTACATGCGCCGCATGGATTAAATTGAGGACTCGGGCCGTATTGTCTCTAGCTTCCGACTTATTTATTTTTTTGCTTGTTTCCCAAGGTGACCATCTTGGCGTTTGTCAAGAGGGTTGAAAGTGCCTGAAGAGATTGCCTACGGGCACATCACCCTGAAAGCAACCAATATCGTTTGATGTTGGAGGCTAAGAAGAGTCGGGCCTTGTTAGTACCTGGATGGGAGACCGCCTGGGAATACCAGGTGTCGTAGACTTCTTTTTATGTTGTTGGCGTTGACCTGTTTTTTTTCTCGCTTGTTTCCCAAAGTGACCATCTTGGTGTTTGTCAAGAGGGTTGAGAGTGCCTGAAGAGATTTCCTATGGCCACATCACTCTGAAAGCACCCAATCTCGTCTGATCTTGGAGGCTAAGAAGAGTAGGGCCTGGTTAGTACCTGGATGGGAGATCACCTGGGAATACCAGTTATTGTAGGCTTCTTTTTATGTTGTTGGCGTTGATTCGTTTTTTTTTTTTCGCTTGTTTCCCAAGGAGACCATCCTGGCATTTGTCAAGAGGGTTGAGAGTGCCCAAAGAGATCGCTTACAGCAGCATCACCCTGAAAGAGCCCTATCTCTTCACTTCTCTGAGGCTAAGAAGGGTTGGGCCTAGTTAGTACCTGGATGGGAGATGGCGTTGGAATACCAGGTGCCGTATTCTTCTTTTTATGTTGTTGACATTGACCTGTTTTTTTTCGCTTGTATCTCAAGGTGACTATCTTGGCATTTGTCAAGAGGGTTGAGAATGCCCAAAGAGATTGCCTATGGGCACATAACCCTGAAAGCGCCCGATCTCCTCTGATCTCAGAAGCTATACAGGGTTGGGCCTTGCTAGTACCTGGATTGGAGACCACCTGGGAATACTAGGTGCTGTAGGCTTCTTTTTATGTTGTTGGCCTTGACCTGTTTTTTTTTTCACTTGTTTCCCAAGGTGACCATCTTGACATTTGTCAAGAGGGTTGAGAGTGCCCGAAGAGATCACCTACGGCCCCATCACCCTGAAAGCGCCCAATCTCGTCTGATCTCGGAGGCTAAACAGTGTCGGGCCTGGTTAGTACCTGGATGGGAGACCGCCTGGAAATACCAGGTGCCATAGGCTTCTTTTTTTTTTTTTTTTATTTAGTAGTATGCGACATACAATGCAAAGGCAACTTCACCGAATGTGTGATACAAATAGTTACAAACGATCATATTGCATGGATATCAGAGCCAATGGTAAGAAGTCCGAGGAGAATAGCACGTGTACAGCTTTGCGGTCATATCAAGATGAGATTAAAGCTCCATCTCGTTGGGATCCTCTACCACTTAAAATATTATTGATACTAGACCTGCTACCCTCGAAGAGTTTAGATATCCATAGATAGGGGAAGAGTATTGTGTAGTAGTCAAATGGGGTCGGAACATACCATTTTCTTTTCCCTTTTTTTAGTTAAGAAGGGAAATAGTAGAACTGAAAGGAGGGAGAAGGGGAAAGAGAAGATTGGGGAAGGAAATGGCAGAAAAGGAAAAGAAGGGGTAAGGGGGTGTCGTGGGTAGAGTGGATAGGGTGGGGTCCCCTCCCAGGGAGCAAGAGACGCCCTCGGCTCACCAGCTCATCAGCTGTCCAACGTTTGGAACAGAGATCTCCAACGATCACCATGAGCTTACTATGTCTCGCGGAGGTATTCTTCCAAAAAGCGAAACTGGGTCCAGTGGAACCATCTGTTCCCATGCTCCTCTGTTTTATCCTTCATTGGGGCAGTCAGGTCTTCCTGACTGTTCAATATCATTTAACCTTGCGAACACTTGGGTCACCGTTGCAGCAGATTGCTGTTTCCACTGACTTGGGATGCAGGCCCTAGCTGCATTGAGGAGATGTTTAAGTAAGGACTTATGATAACGCTTTCTCGACATAGGAGTTAGATTGAGAAGAACTGCTGCGGGATCATTGGCTAAGGAAATGTCTGTGAACTTGTGGATGAGTCTCAGGACAGGCTGCCAGAATGTTTGTAATTTAGGGCATTCCCAGAAAATGTGGAGAATGGTGCCAGCCTGTTGCTCACAGCGCCAGCAGCGGTCAGATTGACTGGGGAATATTTTGGCCAACACCACCAGTGTACAATACCAGCGTGTGATCAGCTTATATGAGATCTCCTGATATTTACTGCAGAGTGACGACTTATGGGCGAAAAAGAGTATTCTGTCCTTCTGTGGTTTGGAGAATGTAGTTTGTAAGTCCCTTTTCCATTTAGCTAGGAAGGGCGGATCCGTGGAGGATTGTGTGTCTGTCAGGATTTGGTAGGACCTAGAGAGGGAACTACGAATTGGGCCATCATCCAGGCAAAGTTCCTCGAAGGGGTGGAATTGTCTAGAGAAGAACGAATGGTTAGGTAGTGATCCGAGGAAATGGATGAGCTGTCTAGCTCTCCAGCTATCCAATGCAACAGGTACTTGCTCTAGCAGTATGGTCCCCGTGGGAATCCAGCCCGTGGGTCCAAGAAATAGGGCTGCTCTTAGAAGCCCTTTCGGGGCTTGCCTGGTAAAGGCCCGGTCAGACAGGCCCGGAGGGAATCTAGGATGTCCAATAATTGGGGTCATAGGAGAAGGGAAGTTAGTCAGGTGGGAAAGGTGAAAAAAACTATCCATCTCGGCGAGCGAGGGGCCACTTAACGGGTGAGTAGTCACACAGGACTCCAATGGCCTCCCCGCCCAAGGCAGACCAGCCAGTGGAACCCGCGCCATCTCCTGCTCTAGCTTGACCCATAGCTTCAGTTCCCCATGCCGGCACCAGTCAACCACCCGTGTCATGTGCGTTGCTGTGTAATATAGAGCAGGGTCCGGGAAGCCAATACCTTGCACTCAATAGTACCCATTTGGAGTCCTGTTATGTCTGGGTTTTGTCGAATTGTGGAGAGAAAGGGTTCCAATGACATGGGCAACAGGGGGCAACCCTGTCTGGTCCCATTCCCGATGTCAAGGGGAGATGAGAGCACCCCATTCGCTTTGACTTGAGCTGAAGGGCGTGAGTATATCTTACTTATCCATGCCAGCATCCGTTCACTCAGGCCTATATGGCGAAGGATCGAGAACATGAATGTCCATTTGACCCGATCAAAAGCCTTCTCGGCATCAGTACTCACGAAAAGACAAGGAGTCCCAGATGACTTTGCTTTATGGACCAGGGTAAGCACCTTAATGGTGTTGTCCCTATCGTCCCTGGTGGGAATAAAACCTAACTGGTCAATATGTATAAGGAACTGCAAGTGATGTGCCAATCACGTGGCGAGGATTTTAGAGAATAGTTTTAGGACTGAATTTAGGAGGGAAATGGGTCTGTAGCTCCCACATAGGCCCGGGTCTTTGCCCTCCTTAGGTATCAACGAGATGTGGGCTCTAAGGGTATCCTCAGGAAAATCCCCATTCGAGCTCAGAGTATTAAATAAATTCACCAAGCGCGGGCCGAGAATAGGGAGGAAGGTCTTATAGTATTGTGCGGTATATCCGTCAGGGCCCGGAGCCTTACCCACCTTCGGAGGTCCCAAGGCCGTCTGGACTTCTTCCAGTGTGATCGGGTCCTCCAAGTACTCCCGTGAGTCCGATGAGAGGGTTGGTAGACCAGAACCGGTTACATATCTGTCTATATTGTCCTGTACAGACCCTGAATCGGGCAGGTTGTAGAGATCAGAGTAACATTTTTCAAAGACTTCGGCTATTTGGGTTGGGGTAGAGGCCCTCTGGCCATTCTCATCTATCAACTGTGGTATGTAAGAGGCAGATTTCAACTCCTTTACCGACCTGGCTAAGATTTTTCCGCATTTGTCCCCTGACTCCTACGTCAGTTTACGACAAAACTGGAGTGCCGCTTTCGCTTTATAATGGAGTAGGTCAGCAATCTGGGTACGGAGTGTCCCCAATTCAATCTCTAAGGTCCGTGAGGGGGCATGTTTATGTTTCGCTTCCACAGAGGCTTCCGTGTTCGTTTGATGCGCGCCCCGTGCCTGATAAGTACCCTGCGGAGTACTGACTTGTGAGCCTCCCAAATTGTCCACGGGTCGCAGTCCTGCGTTTTTCGTTTTCTTGGAAATAAAGGTCCAATTCCCTGGTCACATCTGCTAAAACTTCCGGTATCTGGAGGAGGCTCTCATTAAGGTGCCAGAATAGAGACCTAGGTGAGGGGTTCTTAGAGAGGGTGTAGGTAAGGGCTACAGGAGCGTGGTCTGACCAAGTAATATGGCCGATGGAGGAAGAGCTCACCAAGTGCAGTTGGTCATGTGGAATCAAGAAGAAGTCTATCCTCAAGTATGATTTGTGAGGGGAAGAGCAAAAAGAGTAGTCCCTTTCCCCAGAGTGTTGCAGACGCCAGACATCAACTAATTAGTCATTCAGTAAACACTTAGTAATCCGCTTTCTAGAGGAAATGATGAGCGAGGAGCAAGAGGCAGAAGTGTCAACCGATGGCGAAAGGGGACATTAAAGTCCCCACCTAATATCAACTGGCCTTCCCGAAAGTCACATAATCTGTTCAGGGTAGTTCTGAGGAACGTGTCTTGGTGATCATTGGGAGTGTACACAGTAGCAAATGTAAAAAGGCGCTCTCCAATGTGGCCCCTAAGAAAAAGATATCGGTCCCCAGGGTCCACCAGAGAAACCTGGAGAACCCAGGGGAGCCTGCTAGAGATCAGAATGGAGACTCCCTTGGTCTTAGAGGAGGGGTTAGTAGAGTGGTAGACCTTAGGGAAGGATCTCGACCATAGAAAGGGGAGGCTAGTATTTTTAAAATGTGTTTCTTGTATAAAGGCCACATCAGTACAGGTAGTTTTCAGTCCTCAGAGGAGGATCTACCATTTTTCAGGGGAGTTCAGTCCCTTAACGTTTAGAGAGGTGACCTTGACTGAGTCTGCCATCGCTCCTCGGAGAGGGGGAGGGGGACGTCAGAGAAAAGCAAAGAAAGTTGAACCAAGGTAGGTTTTGGGTAGGTAATGGATGGCGGGAACTAAGGGGGAGAAAGGAAGGGCAAATGGAAGGAAAGGTAAGGGGAAAAAGAGGCCGGGCACCTCAACCCCAGGGGGAGAGGGAAATTAAGGGTTGTCCGCACTCAACAGAACAGGAAGGGTATACTAAAACAGCACAATTATGCTATAGCGCTTACCAGATGTACACTGGGTTTAAAGCGCTGTCCTACTTGGGTTGGTGGGTAGACAGGTCGGAGAGGGAGCCCCCGAATCCTAGTCCCCCCAGTCCCGGCAGTGGTAAATATCACGTCTGATACCGGTATGCAAATAAAAGACAATCAGTAACATCATAGAACCAAAAAACAATAGTATAATCAAAACAGAGGTAGAGCATATAACTGTCAGCACTGAGGGGTCTCCTCAGCTCGCTCCAAAACATAGGCATGCACGAGGGAGCCCGTCACAACAGAAAAGGCATCACAGAATGGGATCCACCACCCCCCGTCCCATACCCCAAAAGTACATGCAGTCCCCGAACAAATGCATTTCTCCCTTTGGCAGATTGTCCTCTCCTTACCCCCTCTCCCCCGTCCACGCCCCGGGGGGAAAGGGGCAGGGAAGGGGGGAAAAGGGGGGGGTGGAAGGGGGGAAAGAGGGAGGGAAAGGAGGGAGGGAAAGGAGGGAAGGGAAGGGTGGGAAGGGGGGGGAGGGTGGAGACAGGGGAGAGGGGACACCCATGCGGAAATGTCAAGTCCTTTAGCGCACTCCCACCAGCAACCACCCGGACCCCATAAATTTCAACTCCTCCCCTCCATGGTCACCGCATCAAGATGAAAGAGGAGCAGCCCTGGTCGGTGCATGGAAAATCCAGCAGGCAAGGGGCTGGGGCAACCATCCCTCCATCCAACGGGAGACTTCCCCCGAGCAGCAGTCCTGGGGCCCGCCAATTAGTGTCTCTCCTGCATCGCCATCGGGGGCTGTGAAGAGCATCCCGAGGGAGGCTGGGACCGCCCAAACAGTAAGGGGTAAATCCTCCAGGGGGGTCCAGAGTCACACTGGAGGGAAGCAGTGTCTCGTACCAATAGGCTCAATAAATAAGTCATCCAGGGTCCCCGAAAGCTGCAGAAGACAATGTCGGCAAAGAGTAGGTGGGGGCCAGAGGGGGGGGACGAGGGGCGCAACCAGGGGGAGGGGACACATATGCGGGAATGTCAAGCCCTTCCAGTACAGCGCACTAGGTATCACTCAGACCCCCCAAAGTGCAACTCCCTCCTCTAAGGTCAAGACTCCAGAAGGGAAGATGAGCCGCCCTGGTCTGTACATGAAAGAACCTGCTGCCAAGGGGTTGGGGCCATCATCCCTTCCTCCAATGGGAGATGCCACCGGCATGACAGCCCCGTGTCCTGTAAAGTGGGTATATGTGGAGCATCCAGTGGGAGGCAGGGACCACCCAAACAGTGA
Source organism: Lithobates pipiens (assembly GCF_037356315.1). NCBI lineage: Eukaryota > Metazoa > Chordata > Amphibia > Anura > Ranidae > Lithobates > Lithobates pipiens. The sequence continues at coordinate 163,732,634 of NW_027507791.1, forward strand.
GGGGTAAAGCCTCCAAGGGGGGCCGGTGTCAGACAGGAGGATAGCGGTGTCTTGTACAAGTTGGTTAATTAGACAAGTCATCCAGTGTGTTCCTGTGAGCAGCGGAAGGAAAGGTCGGCAAGGATTATGAATGGGTGGGGGCCAGGGAGTGCATAAAACTGCCACCAGATGTTCTTCTGTATAATCTAGCCTATCTGTATACATTAGCCTGTCTTTTGTACACATTAGCCGGTCCTCTGTATACACTAGTCCGTCTGTATACACTAGTGTATACAGATAGGCTAGATTATACAGAAGAACGTTCTGGGTATGCAGAGATGGAGGCTAGGGTATACAGAGAGAGAGGCTAGAGTATGCATACTTGCTAGTGTATACAGACGGACTAGTGTATACAGAGGACCGGATAGTTTATGCAGAGAGGCTAATGTGTACAAAAGACAGTTTAGTTTATACAGATAGGCTAGATTATACAGAAGAACGTCCTGGGTATGCAGAGATGGAGGCTAGGGTATACAGAGAGAGAGAGGCTGGGTTACACAGAGAGGCAGGAGTATGTAGACTTGCTAGAGTATACAGATGGACTAGTGTATACAGTAGACCGGCTAGTTTATACAGAGAGGCTAATGTGTACAAAAGACAGGCTAGTGTATACAGATAGGCTAGATTATACAGAAGAAGGTCCTGGTTATGCAAGAGATGGAGGCTAGGGTATGCAGAGAGAGAGGCTTGGTTACAAAGACTTGCTAGTGTATACAGATGGACTAGTGTATACAGAGGACCGGCTAGTTTATACAGAGAGGCTAATGTGTACAAAAGACAGGCTAGTGTATACAGATAGGCTAGATTATACAGAAGAACGTCCTGGGTATGCAGAGATGGAGGCTAGGGTACACAGAGAGAGAGGCTAGAGTATGCATACTTGCTAGTGTATACAGGCGGACTAGTGTATACAGAAGACCGGTTAGATTATACAGAGAGGCTAATGTGTACAAAAGACAGGCTAGTGTATACAAATAGGCTAGTGTATACAGATAGGCTAGATTATACAGAAGAACGTCCTGGGTATGCAGAGATGGAGGCTAAGGTATACAGAGAGAGAGGCTAGAGTACGCATACTTGCTAGTGTATACAGATGGACTAGTGTATACAGAGGAACGGCTAGTTTATACAGAGAGGCTAATCTAGGGTATACAAAGAGAGAGGCTGGGCTACACGGAGAGGCTAGTGTATGCAGACTTGCTAGTGTATACAGGCGGACTAGTGTATACAGAGAGGCTTGGGTATACAGAGAGATAATGTATAAAGAGATGCTAGTGTATACAAAAGACAACCAAGAGTAGACAGTGAGGCTCGTGTATACAGAAGACCGGCTACAGAGAGGCTAATTTGTACAAAAGACAGGCTAGTGTATACATATAGGCTAGATTATACAGAGGAAGGTCCTGGGTATGCAGAGATGGAGGCTAGGGAATCCAGAGAGAGACTGTGTTACACAGAGAGGCTAGAGTATGCAGAAGACCAGCTAGTTTATACAGAGAGGCTAATGAGTACAAAAGGCAGTCTCATTTTTACAGATAGGCTTGTGTATACAGTCTGGGGAATTCAGTGAGGCTAGTGTATGCAGAGAGGCTGGGACACCGAGACTATTGTAAAAAGAAGGCAGGCTAGTGTATATAGATTACGGGCACGTGCATACAGAAGACAGAGAGGCTAATCTATATAGTATACAGAAAGGCTAGCGTGTAAAGAAGACAGGACTTTATTTTTTGCTAATGCAACTACTTCAGAAACATGTAAAGAGTTACAGTCCTTTTTTCATATTTTGGTGCTGTTAAATAGTGGGGTAATTTCAGTTATCAATGTGACAGTTAATGTGGAGAACTACAATTATACAAAATAGAGCAAAAGAGTGCTGTTTATTTTGTTAAGTCATTAACTGATAGACGTTAAGCAATTGGCCGCTATTGGTTTGGCAGTACATGGTTTATTTTGATGTAAGATAGTTTTATTCTCTACTTATAGCCGAGTTTTAGACAACTTTATTATTAGCATTATTCGAATTATTCATATTTATTATGCAGAGTGTAAGTATTGCACTGAGACGATACTGCTTTTGAAAGATTTGTATTATTATACATAGCATTGTTAGCAGACCAATAGGACAATTTACATGGCTTAATATTGCAGAGCGTAATTTAACAGGAAAGAGATCCAAAGCGTTAGTTGCAGTAGCTTCATAAAACTGAGAAATCGTTGCATTACTCTAAATTTTAAAGTTGTTCCGGTAGCACTGAGAAGACGATATTAGATGAGTGATCTACACATTTCGTTTACTATTGCAGAGAGATACCGGCTAAGTGTTAATATCTTAAAATGTGCTGCGTGTAAGGTAGAAATAAGATTTTGTGTGAGTTGATTTACCAGGATTTAGAGATAGTAATCTGTTTATTCTAATAATAAATATAGCAAAATAACTAAGATTAATATTGAGACAGTATATACAGGTCGGGTTTAAGTGGAAATACACGAAATAACAGCAATGACGTGTGTAGGTTTTTATTAATCAGGTTCATTACGTGTCTTTAATCATGTAGTGAATATACGCCAAATATAGCATAAGGATGAGAAAGGGTAATACCTGGCAGAGGATGACATGGCAAAAAGACAAACTGCATTAGAAACGTGAATATGAATTAGAGATGAAATGTCAATCCCCATTGGTCACTTACAGATATTAATACTGTTAACACGGCTACGTACAGCAAAGTGTGAGCTAAGCAGCTAAATATTCTGCAATAGCAGAGATTAAGTATTTCAGTTGAAAAGAGATCGGAAGCGTTAGTTGCAGTAGCTTCAAAATGACTGAGAAATAATTTCATTACTCTAAATGTAAAAGTTATCCCGGTAGGTAGTGATGGACGAACTTCCGACGGGACGTTTCGCGAACGCGAAATGCGAACGGACCCAAACGTTCGCGAAACCGAACGTTCGCCGCGGGCCCCATTGACTTCAATGGGAGGCGAACTTTGCAAACCTTCATGTCGAATTTGCGGCCACGTGGTAATTATTAGGGGGTAAAACGTAGTCCCACCATCTGGACAATGACATAATACATGTATGAGGTGAATTTGGGATCGATAACTACAAGCATTTTTATTTTATTTGGGAAATTGTTCTAACAATTCAGGACTATGGAGCTAATGAAGGCAATGGAGGAGAGGGAAGGTCAGGGACCAGGGTAGGCAAAGAAGAGGGTGCAGGAGATGATCACCAGCAGCGTGACATACCGGAATGACACATGCACCGTGATAGAGGCATCTGACAGCAGCACCGTAATACAGAGCACTGACAGCAGCACCGTGACATACAGCGCTGACAGCAGCACCGTGACATACAGCGCTGACAGCAGCACCGTGACATACAGCGCTGACAGCAGCACCGTGACATACAGCGCTGACAGCAGCACCGTGACATACAGCGCTGACAGCAGCACCGTGACATACAGCGCTGACAGCAGCACCGTGACATACAGCGCTGACAGCAGCACCGTGACATACAGCGCTGACAGCAGCACCGTGACATACAGCGCTGACAGCAGCACCGTGACATACAGCGCTGACAGCAGCACCGTGACATACAGCGCTGACAGCAGCACCGTGACATACAGCACTGACAGCAGCACCGTAAGCAGCCCCAGGAGGAAGTCAGCACAGCACAGGGATGGTGTGATCCCCTCATAATAAGAACCCCCAGGAGGAAGTCAGCACAGCACAGGGATAGTGTGATCCCTTCATAATAAGAACCCCCAGGAGGAAGTCAGCACAGCACAGGGATATCATAAGCAGCCCCAGTAGAAATATGACACCGCTCAACCTCTTCAAAGAGGAGGGTAGGGGCATATAGTACGGTGTGCTTTTTTGGGTCAAGGAAGTGAGCCAAATGAATTAAGAAGGTCTGTGTGCTTGATTAAAAAAATAGTTTATAGACATATACATGGTCTACTGGTCACATGTGTTGAATTCCTCCGAGATCCATGCCTCATTCATTTTTAGAAATGTGAGGTAGTTAACACTGTGGTGAGCTAGGCGAGTACGCTTATCGGTCACAATCCCCCCTGCTGCGCTGAACGTCCTTTCGGACAGGACACTGGATGAGGGGCAAGCCAACAGTTCGATTGCAAATTGGGCAAGCTCTGGCCAGAGGTCAAGCCTGCCCACCCAGTAGTCTAGGGGTTCATCACTCCTCAGAGCGTCCACATCGGCCGTTAACCCAATGTAGTCGGACACCTGACGGTCTAGGCGTTCCCTGATGCTGGATCCGGATGACACCTGTCGATGGGTCGGCTGAAAGAATGACCTCATATCCGAAGTCACCAACACATCTTCAAACCGGCCTCTTCTTGCAGGCGCTGTTGGATTGGTACCCGCAAATCCTTCTCTGGGAGTGGGAATTGCTCCTCTGCCAGCGCACGCAAAAGCAGAATGCAGCATTTCTCGAAGCAAGGCCTGGAAGTGCTGCATTCTGACAGCCCTCTGCGACGGCGGTAACATTTCCGCCATTTTGTGTTTGTACCGGGGGTCTAAGTACGTTGCCACCCAGTACTGGTCCTTGACCCTCATGCTTTTTATACGGGGGTCCCTATTAAAACACTGGAGCATGAAGGCCCCCATTTGCACTAAAGTGGAAGCGGTGTGGTGGCCTGGCTCCTGCTCATCATCCAGGATAATGTCGTCCTCTTCATTCTCCTCTCCCCATCCTCGCACAACAGGGATCCCAGAAAGGTTTAAAGCATGCTCTTCTTGCTCCTGCTCATCCGCCCCGGCACCATCCTCCTCTGACTCCTCATCAGACTCCTGTTGTTGACTTGTCTCAGATAGAGTAGCCCCCCCTGGGAATTCATCCAGCATTGCGACTTCCTCATCTTCCCGCTCCTGCTCCTCCACAGCCTGATCAATGACACGACGCAATGCACGCTCCAGAAAGAAGGCATAAGGTACCATGTCACTGATGGCGCCATGGCTGCGACTGACCAGTTTGGTGATCTCCTCAAATGGCCGCAGAAGTCTGCATGTGTCGCGCATGAGCAGCCACTGGCGCGGTGAAAAAAAACCCAGCTCCCCAGAACCGTTTCTTTCGCAGAGTTCATACAGGTAGACGTTAACTGCACGTTTCTGCTGGAGCAGCCTATCAAGCATATAGAAGGTTGAGTTCCATCGCGTCGGGCAATCGCAAATAAGACGTCTGACCGGCAGATGGTGTCGCCGCTGAATGTCAGCAAGGCGAGCCATGGCCGTGTAAGATCTTCTGAAATGGGCCGAGATTTTCCTTGCCTGCCGCAAGATGTCCTGGACCCCAGGGTATTTGACAAGGAATCGCTGCACGACCAAGTTTAAGACGTGTGCCATGCACGGCACGTGCGTGATTTTGCCCTGTTTCAATGCGCTAAGCAGATTGGCACCGTTGTCACACACCACTTTACCAACTGTCAAATTGAGCGGTGTTAGCCACTCATCTGCCTGTGAACGCAAAGCTGAAAGGAGTGCCGGGCCAGTGTGGCTCTTTGCTTCCAGGCACAACAGACGCAGCACGGCATGGCAACGTCTCACCTGGCATGTGGAATAGGTTCTGGGGAGCTTGGGCGGTGCAGTGGAAGAGACGCTAGCAGCGGAAAAGGAGGAGGCAGCTGAGGAGGAGAGGGAGGAGGATGGAGTAGGAGGAGGAGAAGAAGAGTCAGGCCTGCATGCAATCCGTGGCGGTAAAACCAAATCTACACGGGTGCCACGGGTTACATGCTTGACGGCCGTCAGAAGGTTCACCCAGTGGGCAGTAAAACTGATATACCTTCCCTGCCCGTGTTTGCTAGACCACGTGTCTGTGGTCAGATGTATCTTGGCACCGACACTGTGTGCCAGAGATACATTCACTTGCCGCTGAACATGGCCATATAGCTCTGGGATGCCCTTCTCTGAGAAATACTTCCTTCCTGGGACCTTCCATTGTGGTGTTCCAATGGCCACAAATTTGCGAAAGGCCTCCGAGTCCACCAGTTTATATGGCAGTAGTTGGCGGGCTATGAGTTCTGACAAGCCAGCCGCCAACCGTTGGGCAAGAGGGTTATCCGGCGTCATCATTTTTTTACGCTCAAACATTAGGCCCACGGAAGCCTGCCTTTTTGCAGAAAAATGTGAGCTTGGCGTGATGGAAGGTGGAGTGGAGGACAATTGTGAGGAGAGAGGAGAAGGAGAAGTAGAAGACGAGGCTGGACGGTGAGAGCCTGCAGTGTGGCTTTGTGTGTTCCGTTGCTCCCACTGGGCTCGGTGATGGCTGCTCATGTGCCTTCTTAAGGCGGTCGTCCCTAGGTGAGTATTGGGCTTACCGCGACTAACGCGTTGACTGCAAAGATTGCAGATGGCAACGCTATTGTCAGCAGCGGACACGTTAAAAAAAGCCCACACTGCGGAGCCATGTGCCGGTGTCCTGGGAGCGCCAGATGTGACCGTACATGGTCGATGACTCGCTCCTGATACATTTGCAGTCTGCTTTGTCCCTGCTGTGCAATGTAAGTCATTGCTGCTTCTCCTCCCTATCTGCTGGTCCATATCTCCCTCTGAACTCCCCTCCTCTTCCTCTCTTGTGGGCACCCACGTGACATCACTAGACACGTCATCATCAACGTCACCTTCCCCACCGCTATAAGTAGAGATCTCGGAGTAGGCAGCAACACCGGGGACCAACCTCCTCCTTGGGCTGATCTGGGTACTGGCGTCAGACTGCTGAGTAGCGCTTGTTGCTACCTCCTCTTCCTGATCCAATACCAAGAGTGGCTGCGCATCAGAAATGTCCTCTTGATATGGATCGGAAAATAATTCCAGTGACTCAAGCGGAAGGTATGTGGTGGTGGTGGTGGTGGTCGTGTTGTTGGTGGTAGTGTCTTTGGGGGTGCACATAGCAGAGAGTGAAGAAGAGGGTGCAGATCGAGAGGATGAGGAGGGTGCAGAAGAGTAAGGCTGAGCGAGCCACTCAACCAAGTCTGGTGCATCCTTTAAAGTAATTGAACGCACCTTCTGCAACTTCCCACTTTGGCTCAAGCCTGTTGCTCCTGCCCTACCCCTACCACCCCTGCGGAAGGGCCTGCCTCTTCCTCTGCCTGTCATTTTTTAAATGACCCTGTGACAAAACTCTTAGTCCCTATACCGATGAAGGACTGCTGCAGTATAGGGCAGCGGTCAGCAGTGGTGCACGTCAACCCTATCTATTGTGGACCGATAGCGGTCCTTACAGAACAGCAGACTGTACCGCACTCAAGCCTATGTACCGTAGCACCCTATACCAAGTTACCAGTCCTTATAAGAACTTTTGTGGAACAAGCAGGTTGTGTGTTAGTGATTAGCAGACTGTACGTCAGTCCCTATACCGCTGAAGGACTGCTGCAGTATAGGTGAGCGGTCAGCAGTGGTGCACGTCAACCCTATCTATTGTGGACCTATAGCGGTCCTTACAGAACAGCAGACTGTACCGCACTCAAGCCTATGTACCGTAGCACCCTATACCAAGTTACCAGTCCTTATAAGAACTTTTGTGGACCAAGCAGGTTGTGTATTAGTGTTTAGCAGACTGTACGTCAGTCCCTATACCGCTGAAGGACTGCTGCAGTATAGGGCAGCGGTCAGCAGTGGTGCACGTCAACCCTATCTATTGTGGACCGATAGCGGTCCTTACAGAACAGCAGACTGTACCGCACTCAAGCCTATGTACCGTAGCACCCTATACCAAGTTACCAGTCCTTATAAGAACTTTTGTGGAACAAGCAGGTTGTGTGTTAGTGATTAGCAGACTGTACGTCAGTCCCTATACCGCTGAAGGACTGCTGCAGTATAGGGCAGCGGTCAGCAGTGGTGCACGTCAACCCTATCTATTGTGGACCGATAGCGGTCCTTACAGAACAGCAGACTGTACCGCACTCAAGCCTATGTACCGTAGCACCCTATACCAAGTTACCAGTCCTTATAAGAACTTTTGTGGAACAAGCAGGTTGTGTGTTAGTGATTAGCAGACTGTACGTCAGTCCCTATACCGCTGAAGGACTGCTGCAGTATAGGTGAGCGGTCAGCAGTGGTGCACGTCAACCCTATCTATTGTGGACCTATAGCGGTCCTTACAGAACAGCAGACTGTACCGCACTCAAGCCTATGTACCGTAGCACCCTATACCAAGTTACCAGTCCTTATAAGAACTTTTGTGGACCAAGCAGGTTGTGTATTAGTGTTTAGCAGACTGTACGTCAGTCCCTATACCGCTGAAGGACTGCTGCAGTATAGGGCAGCGGTCAGCAGTGGTGCACGTCAACCCTATCTATTGTGGACCGATAGCGGTCCTTACAGAACAGCAGACTGTACCGCACTCAAGCCTATGTACCGTAGCACCCTATACCAAGTTACCAGTCCTTATAAGAACTTTTGTGGAACAAGCAGGTTGTGTGTTAGTGATTAGCAGACTGTACGTCAGTCCCTATACCGCTGAAGGACTGCTGCAGTATAGGGCAGCGGTCAGCAGTGGTGCACGTCAACCCTATCTATTGTGGACCGATAGCGGTCCTTACAGAACAGCAGACTGTACCGCACTCAAGCCTATGTACCGTAGCACCCTATACCAAGTTACCAGTCCTTATAAGAACTTTTGTGGACCAAGCAGGTTGTGTATTAGTGTTTAGCAGACTGTACGTCAGTCCCTATACCGCTGAAGGACTGCTGCAGTATAGGGCAGCGGTCAGCAGTGGTGCACGTCAACCCTATCTATTGTGGACCGATAGCGGTCCTTACAGAACAGCAGACTGTACCGCACTCAAGCCTATGTACCGTAGCACCCTATACCAAGTTACCAGTCCTTATAAGAACTTTTGTGGAACAAGCAGGTTGTGTGTTAGTGATTAGCAGACTGTACGTCAGTCCCTATACCGCTGAAGGACTGCTGCAGTATAGGTGAGCGGTCAGCAGTGGTGCACGTCAACCCTATCTATTGTGGACCGATAGCGGTCCTTACAGAACAGCAGACTGTACCGCACTCAAGCCTATGTACCGTAGCACCCTATACCAAGTTACCAGTCCTTATAAGAACTTTTGTGGACCAAGCAGGTTGTGTATTAGTGTTTAGCAGACTGTACGTCAGTCCCTATACCGCTGAAGGACTGCTGCAGTATAGGGCAGCGGTCAGCAGTGGTGCACGTCAACCCTATCTATTGTGGACCGATAGCGGTCCTTACAGAACAGCAGACTGTACCGCACTCAAGCCTATGTACCGTAGCACCCTATACCAAGTTACCAGTCCTTATAAGAACTTTTGTGGAACAAGCAGGTTGTGTGTTAGTGATTAGCAGACTGTACGTCAGTCCCTATACCGCTGAAGGACTGCTGCAGTATAGGTGAGCGGTCAGCAGTGGTGCACGTCAACCCTATCTATTGTGGACCGATAGCGGTCCTTACAGAACAGCAGACTGTACCGCACTCAAGCCTATGTACCGTAGCACCCTATACCAAGTTACCAGTCCTTATAAGAACTTTTGTGGACCAAGCAGGTTGTGTATTAGTGTTTAGCAGACTGTACGTCAGTCCCTATACCGCTGAAGGACTGCTGCAGTATAGGGCAGCGGTCAGCAGTGGTGCACGTCAACCCTATCTATTGTGGACCGATAGCGGTCCTTACAGAACAGCAGACTGTACCGCACTCAAGCCTATGTACCGTAGCACCCTATACCAAGTTACCAGTCCTTATAAGAACTTTTGTGGAACAAGCAGGTTGTGTGTTAGTGATTAGCAGACTGTACGTCAGTCCCTATACCGCTGAAGGACTGCTGCAGTATAGGTGAGCGGTCAGCAGTGGTGCACGTCAACCCTATCTATTGTGGACCGATAGCGGTCCTTACAGAACAGCAGACTGTACCGCACTCAAGCCTATGTACCGTAGCACCCTATACCAAGTTACCAGTCCTTATAAGAACTTTTGTGGAACAAGTGAGTTGTGAATGTTTAGCAGACTGCAGCAGAAGGGCAGCAGTCAAGTATAATATCCTTTCTATATTTGGAAGAAAGAATATTATACATGTACAAGCCTATTACTGTACCACTGATACCAGTCCTGAAAAGAACCTTTGTGGAACTAATAATAACAGCAAGTCTTTAAAATTACCCTCACTGCCTGACAACACTGCTTCCTTCCTGTCCCTATACAAATTGGCAAAAAAAGAGAACGATTAGTGGTTACTGGAACAGCTCTTTTGTGGACCTTGATAGTAACAGCTAATGATGATGATGATGATGATGATGATGAAAGACTAATCTGGCTGTCCCTGTAGCATACACCGTCCTTTCCCTTTCTCTAAACTAACAAAAGACACTCAGGCTGCTGCAAGAATCAGCAGCACAGCAAACCTATCAACACCTAACACCTATACCAGTCCTGAAAAGAACTTTTGTGTACCAAATAGCTAGTGGTTTATCTCTCCCTACTCCACACAGGAACCTGTCCCTATCGTAACAGAAGAAAGAATGTAAAATGGCCACCGGATCGGGTGTATTTATAGGTTAGGGGGAATGTACAAGTGTCCATGTGCTGTCATGTCTCAATTGGCTGTCCTGTATCACATGATAAACGTGTCACCAAAGGTTAAAGTTCTTGTATACATTAAACACGTAAGTCCGCCGCGGCGAACGACGGAAAAAGGCGTTCGAACGTGCGGACCGCGAATGTCGGAAATTCGCCGCGAAACGACCGCCGGGCGAACCGTTCGGCCATCACTACCGGTAGGACTGAGTGGACTGATATTAGATGAGTGATCGTTGTAGTACAAATTCAGTTTACTATAGCAGAGAGATACCAGCTAAATGTGAGAAGAGCAATTACACTTTTCACGGTAGCATTGCATTACTCTTAATATGTGCAGCGTGTAAAGAATCAATAAGATGATTTTGTATTATCCTAAAATTAGCAGTATACGTAATAAAGGTGAGTAGGTAACCTGGATTTAGACATAGCAAACTCTACAATCTAATTTAGCAAAATTAGAACGGATAATATTGATACAGTATATACAAGTCGAGTTTAAGTGGAAATACACAAAATATCTAGCTTACCTTTACATTGTTCAAGAGAGCGTTGCAAAGTAATACCAAGGCAGAATGTCGGAATAGCAATTAGATGAGATGATTGCTGTAAACATGAAATATCAGCAACGACGTGACTAGGTTTCTATCGTTCTTCAGGATCCTTACGTGTCTTTAAGGATGAGAAAGTATAATAACTGGCCCCATCTGACCCCGACCCTGCTTAGCCTCTGAGATCGGGCGCTTAGGTGAACGCTTCGGGACATACTCAAAACTCTTGACTGATGCTAAAATGGTCACCTTGGGAAACAAGTGAAAGAAAAACAATATAAAAAGATTCCTACAGCACCTCTAATTAGGTACTATCCAGGCCGGACCCTGCTTAGCCTCTGAGATCAGATGAGATCGGGCGCTTTCAGGGTGATGTGGCCGTAGGAGATTTCTTTGGGCTCTCTCAACCCTCTTGACAAATGCCAAGATGGTCACCTTGGGAAACAAGGGAAAAAAAACAGGTCAACGCCGACAACATAATGAGAAGCCTACGGCACCTGGTATTCCCAGGCTGTCTCCCATCCAGGTACTAACCAGGCCCATCGCTGCTTAGCCTCTGAGATCAGATGAGATTGGGCTCTCTCAGGGTGATTTGGCCGTAGCCACTCTCTTTGGGCACTCTGAAGCCTCTTGACAAAGGCCAAGATGGTCACCTTGAGAAACAAGCGAAAAAAACAGGTCAAAGCCAACAACATAAAAAGAAGCCTATGGCACCTGGTATTTCCAGGTGGTCTCCCATCCAGGTACTAACCAGGCCCGACACTGTTTAGCCTCCGAGATCAGACGAGATTGGGCGCTTTCAGGGTGATGGGGCCGTAGGTGATCTTCCGGCACTCTCAACCCTCTTGACAAATGCTGAGATGGTCACCTTGGGAAAAAAGTGAAAAAAAAAAAACAGGTCAAGGCGAACAACATAAAAAGAAGCCTACAGCACCTAGTATTCCCAGGTGGTCTCCAATCCAGGTACTAGCAAGGCCCAACCCTGTTTAGCCTCTAAGATCAGAGGAGATCGGGCGCTTTCAGGGTTATGTGCCCATAGGCAATCTCTTTGGGCACTCTCAACCCTCTTGACAAATGCCAAGATAGTCACCTTGAGATACAAGCGAAAAAAAAAACAGGTCAATGTCAACAGCATAAAAAGAAGAATACGGCACCTGGTATTCCAACGCCATCTCCCATCCAGGTACTAACTAGGCCCAACCCTTCTTAGCCTCAGAGAAGAGAAGAGATAGGGCTCTTTCAGGTTGATGCTGCTGTAAGCGATCTCTTTGGGCACTCTCAACCCTCTTGACAAATGCCAAGATGGTCACCTTGGGAAACAAGCGGAAAAAAAAAAAATGAATCAATGCTAACAACATAAAAAGAAGCCTACAATAACTGGTATTCCCAGGTGGTCTCCCATCCAGATACTAACCAGACCCGACTCTTCTTAGCCTCCAAAATCAGATGAGATTGGGTGCTTTCAGAGTGATGTGTCCATAGGCAATCTCTTCAGGCACTCTCAACCCTCTTGACAAACACCAAGATGGTCACTTTGAGAAAAAAGCGGAAAAAAAACAGGTCAACGCCAACAACATAAAAAGAAGTCTACGACACCTGGTGTTTCCAGGCGGTCTCCCATCCAGGTACTAACAAGGCCCGACTCTTCTTAGCCTCCAACATCAAACGAGATCGAGTGCTTTCAGGGTGATGTGCCCGTAGGCAATCTCTTCAGGCACTTTCAACCCCCTTGACAAACGCCAAGATGGTCACCTTGGGAAACAAGCAAAAAAATTAAAAATAAGTTGGAAGCTAGAGATAATACGGTCCGAGTCCTCAATTTAATCCATGCGGTGCCTGTACAGGGAAGGCCCTTGCTTATGTTGTCAACGGACGTGGAGAAGGCCTTTGACAGGGTGGCCTGGCACATTATGCAGGCCACCCTGGAACATATAGGTCTTGGCCCCAACATGATGAGCTGGGTAATGTCGCTTTACTCCACGCCGTCGGCAGCGGTACGGGTGAACGAGTGGTGCTCGGACTCTTTCCCCATCACTAATGGGACGAGGCAGGGGTGCCCTCTGTCTCCCCTAATTTTTATTCTGACACTGGAACCACTTATGTGTCACGTTTGGAATGACCCGAATATTACTGGCATATCCAAACCCTCGGCACACCACAAAATTGCGCCGTACACTGACGATCTAATTTCTTTCGTCTCCAATCCACACATTTCGCTTCCCAATATACTCGCGGCTCTCCGGCGATACGGCAGCCTATCAAACTATAAAATCAATTGTGCCAAGTCGGCTGTATTGAATATATCGGTCCCGGATGGTGAGGCCAAGAGGCTACGCTCTGCTTTTCCATTCTACTGAGCTGAAAAATCTATACGTTACCTGGGCGTTGACATCGCAGCGGATTTGGCGCAATTGTACCCGCTTAATTTTGTCCCTCTCCTGAATAGACTGAAATCTGATTTGGGAAACTGGCATGCTTTAACACTGACCTGGTTCGGGCGCTGTAATGCATTCAAAATGACGGCCCTCCCGCGGATCTTATACTTGTTCCAGACATTACTGATCCGGTTACCCCCAATTTTTTTCAGACAACTGCAGGTGCTGCTCCGGGACTTTATTTGGGCGTGCAAACCACCCAGAGCCCGTTTGCAATTGCTTGCCAGACCAAAGGACAAGGGGGGTCTGGGTCTCCCAGATCTGAGACAATACTACAGAGCGACTCTGCTAGCGAGAGTCGTTGATTGGCATTGTAATGGCCCACACAAGCAGTGGGTGGAGATGGAGATTGAGGATGGATCCATTCCCCTATTGACCTCCCCGTGGCTCCTGTCCTCCCTACCAAAAGACCTCAGAGATCACCCCGTAGTGGGAGCTACATTGGCTGTTGTGCGGAGGTTGTTCCGCTGCACACACATTGCTCCCCTGCCGTCACCAATGAATCCGGTTATAGGTAATCCAGACTTCTCACCGGGATTTACCAACAAGAAACTGCGACAGTTGACAGTGGTGGGGAAACAGCGTCTGGGAGAGGTGTGGCCCTCGGGAGGGCTCCCGACCACGCAAACTGTCACTGAGCTTTCTGACCCTCCGCTTGACTTGTTTAGTGCTTATCAACTTCGTCACTTTCTTCTGGCCATACAAAGGGCCCCCTACACTCCTAGAGACCTGACGCCCTATGAATCCATCTGTCACAAAAGGGAACCTGTGCGACACACCCTCTCCCTCCTGTACAACCTATTGAGTAGTCAGGAGGAGGAGTCGACCCCACCATTTATCCACAAATGGGAGAGGGACTTAGGCATCACATTTACCCCACAACAGATAGGGAAGATCCTGACCTTAGTACATAAAGCTTCCATCGCAAACCAATATCAAGAATCAGGATACAAGATAGTCTCATGCTGGTATAGAGTCCCCTACCTTCTGAATAAAATGAATAGATCGATCCCGGATGTTTGTTGGAGGTGCAATTCAGATACGGGGATCATGGGACACATTTTCTGGGCATGCCCGGCCTTGAGCAACTTTTGGGTGGAGGTGACCGGGACGATAAAAACTCTCACAAATGTAGATATCGCAGACAACCCAGCAGCGTGCCTTCTACACTTGACCAAACAGCCTGTTCGAAAATACAAAAAAACCCTCACGATGCAACTCCTGAACGCCGCCCGGGGCTGCATTCCCACACTGTGGAGGCAGCCTCAGCCCCCATCCAAGGTGCTGTGGTATTCCAAAGTCAATCATATTCTCCGGATGGAAGAATTGACCGCCAGGGGATCGTGGCCTGGAGTAGGACGCTTGTGACCTGAGCTCCGCTCCTACCGCGATCTCCTGCAGTGATCCTGGGTGCCCACTGACTATTTTACCTGCAACTTTACCGGTGTAATACCCGTTACTTTCCCGTGTATAACTTGGGACGATGTCTCCGACGAAGAAGCAGTCTGCAGCGGCGGCATCTCTTGAAAAATTCCGGCGGGACCACGAGGGCCAACATGGCGGACAGTCCCCTCCGGCTGCAGAACCTGCTACCTCAGACACGGCGAAGGTGCTTGAGGCGATTTCTACCTGCCAGGCCACACTGACAACTAAGCTTGAGGAGGTCAAGGTGGACGTCTCACTTATCCGGCAAGACATGGCTAAACTGCGTGACAGAAATTTTTGTAACAAAACACTGTGCTATTCTTACCAAAAAATAAATAAGCCACACAAGAGAGCTGCTAACACATCAAGTGTAACGTAAGCAATGTTATGAAAAAGTGTAGCGCTTCTCAAAGCTTCAAAATATCAAATATCCATAATCTTACTTATAAGTGTAGAATTATATCATTACAGTGAAAAAATCCCACTATAAAATAGTGCTCATAACACATAGATTCTTACATAAATTGCATATATAAGTGACTCAAAAAAAATAAAAAAAAATAAAAAAGAAAGTTTTACCAAAAACGTTCCAAGAGACAAAGTAAGGGAAGAAAAAAAGGGGAAAAAAACAAAGTCCCAATAGTAAAATACAGAGTCCTTTGTGTATGGTGTCTTTGTATAGTCCACAAGTGTGTAGGAAATATATTACACCTCCTTTCAAAAAGGTTCATGCATTAGTCTCGTGAGGTTCCCGTCACCAGGCGAATTGAAGGCTTACCGGAGTTAATGGATCCTCACAAATTTACATTTGGGGGATCATACAAGCTTTTGCAACTATGTGCAGATTCTCCCAGCAACCAGTTATCCAGGGGGACCTCAAATATAGGCAATCACTTCATATGTTGAGAGGTATTTTGACTCCAGCCAGATATACCCATAGGCATGTTAAGAACATACGAAGAAAAAAACAGGGACCAAAAATAGCGTAATTCCGTTTTTATAGAAACAAATAGAAAATAAAAGTACAAAACTCACATGTGTACAGTAGTTTGAGCGCTTAACAGGATAAAACACAATTGCAGCAGAGTCCCGATGCGTTTCGTCGTAGAAGACGTCATCTGGGGTACTACTCAGCTGCAACTCACTCACTTAAATCCCAAGACCCCCAATTAGGCACAGATTCATTCAGCCCGTGTCACCGGAGTTAATTTCCGGTATAAAATGGCCGCCAGCATGCGTTCCACACCTCATTATGAAACCATTCCAATAAGCCAAGGTTAACTTATATTAAATTAAATTATATACAAGTCCAAAATTTATGGCCAAAGTGGACCTCTTATAAAAAGTAAAAATATTGTATTAAAAAAGCAGTTAAAACAGCTGCAAGGACTATAAGTCCGATCGTATCTTTCCCAGGAAGACGAACAAATGCTTCTGGGTTAGTATGTACTGTAGCCAATCACAAGGGAAACAGCAATTGGCGCGAACATAAATGCGTTTGTTACGGTCGTCAGTCAGCCAATCAGTCAATCAGTAACCGGCCGTAAAAAAGCCAACCTTCGTTGCCGGACGTGAGGTAGATGCGAACGCCCCACATCCGGACTGCGTGGCACGCAAATAAACATAGGGTGGAACGCGCCGCATATCATGGCCGTCTCTCACACAGAGGAAGTGAGGCGAACGTAATCACATCACTTCCGAAGTGTGTGGAGCGCAAATAAGACTCGGGCAGAACGCAGTGCCTAACGGGGATAAAATAACTTTATTGCATTATTACATTACGACAATGGAATAAATCGCATATATGATGAAAAATGTTACATTCCCGAACTGGCATTCTACAAATACAAACACCAAACATCTCATCTATGTAGGCAGGCATTCGTCAGGTATCGAAGATACCAAACAATAGATGTTATTTTTATTTTTAAAAATCTATAAAGAATTAAATATCTATAACTATTTAATCTGAGAAATAGCCATTTATATAAAGCTAGACTACCATAAATATATTTTCTCTAACTTCATGAGGGCCAACATGGCGGACAGTCCCCTCCGGCTGCAGAACCTGCTACCTCAGACACGGCGAAGGTGCTTGAGGCGATTTCTACCTGCCAGGCCACACTGACAACTAAGTTTGAGGAGGTCAAGGTGGACGTCTCACTTATCCGGCAAGACATGGCTAAACTGCGTGACAGAGTGAAGGAAGCTGAAACCCAGATCAGTCAGGCTGAAGATGTCCTGTTCCCTCTGCAGCATGCCCAGGAGGATGTGCAAAGACAACTCCAGCAGCTGGCGCAGAAACAGGATGACATCGAGAATAGGGCCCGCAGATCTAACCTCCGATTCATCGGCCTACCGGAGGGCTCAGAGGGGGCTGACCCGGCGACATTTCTGGAATCTCTCCTGATCAAGGCCTATGGTAGGGAGGCGTTCTCTACCTCCTTTATTATCGAAAGGGCCCACAGAATGCCTGCCCGCCCGCCGCCGGAGGGGGCACCTCACCGCACGTGCATTGCTAAGCTGCTAAACTACCGAGATAGGGATGCTATCCTTCGCCTTACCCGAGAAAAAGGCAACATCCCGTTTCAGAACGGACATATATCGGTGTTTCCCGACTTCTCCGCAGAAGTTTCAAAAACGTCGTTCCCGATTCGTGGAAGTTAAGCGGCGCCTCAGGGCACATCACCTCAAATATGCCATGTTGTACCCGGCCAGACTCCGCGTTATGGGGGAAGATAGGGCCTACTTTTTTGAAGATCCTGAGATGGCGGTATCCTGGTTGGACCAGAGAGACGCGGCTCGAAATCGGCCACCTCGGGACTAAAATCGTTGGAGGATTTGTGAGTACTCTATCTGCTCCCCCCTTTCTATTTGCCCGTGTGCAAGCAGATCGCTGTTGGACTGCCTATGCGTGGTTCACTAACCTCAGTCCCTGAATTGATACTTATGTTCCCCCTCTCTACAATGGATGGCCGTTACTCTTGTGGACTGAACATTTGCTGCTGCCTATGGCCACGCTCTGCGGGCATCCCCCTGGTTTGTTACACAGTACCCCTTCCCCCTCCCTGTTAGTTTGGGGGGCCCACTTGGCGGGCTTTATTGGGCCCTTTCCCTGGGTGGGTGGTGGGGTTGCGGGTCATCTGGACTTGCTGCATGGGACTGCAGAACTTTGACTTTCTCCTGATACATGCCCTTTACTGGACTGCTATGTCCCGCTGCTGAACTGGGCACCGCACCAATGGGAGTGGGGTGGGAAATGGACGCATGGTCCGGCTCCGGCCTACAAGCCGGGTTATGACGAGAGAGGATTTGGTCTTGTCACTGGGTCCATATCTGGCAAAGTCCACCCCCGTGGCTTATTGTTACTGACATTGCCTAGTGTTATATGGTTTGTTTTGGGAAGGGAGCTCCAGCCAAGTTGGGGTGGCTGAGAGCAGGGAGGGTGGGGATGGGTTGTAGTTGTTATGTTACAGTATGTTATGTTCTATGCTTAGTTTATGGCACAAGCTTTATTTGGTTATGGAACAGACAAATGTCTTATGTCTACTCTGATAAATATGGGGATGGATACTGTTTTGTCAGGTGGTGTGGGTACTATTTTTCTCCTTGTGATATTGGCTGAGACCATGCCATGGGGACCCTTAAGTTACTGACGTGGAATGTCAGGGGAATTCGGGATAAAATTAAGAGGGCGGCAGTGTTTGGGTGTCATAAAACTTATAGAGCGGATATCACAGTTCTGGTGGAGACGCATGTAACTGGGAGATTGCTAATAGCTTTGCGTCGCCCGTGGATTGGCTGGGCCTACCACGCCACCCATACGTCCTATTCTCGCGGGGTGTCTGTATTGATATCTAAGACGGCACAGTTTTCCTTGGTTTCTTTACAGACAGACCCACAGGGCAGATATATATTTATACACTGCTTATTGCACGGCGAATAGTACATTATTCTCGCCCATTACGTACCCCCGCCCTACGATCATAGACTAATTACAGAGGGATTATTTTTTATGGCTCAACACCCTAATGTCCCAGCGATTTGGCTGGGAGATTTTAATAAGGTTTTGAATCCAGGGGTGGATAGAATGAGCTCTACTCGAGGGGACCATCCACAGGGGGACACTGGCCTAGGTTTCACGTTTCAGGAATTCTCTCTTACAGATCTATGGCGATTTAAATATCAGGCTAAACGTGTTTACTCCTGTTTCTCTGCAACTCACTCCACCATGTCACGCATTGATTATATTGCTGTGTCCGCCCAGTTGTTACCCAGGCTAGTAGACACGGGCTATTATGCTAGATCATTGTCAGACCACGCCCCTTGCTGGGCAACTTTTTCCTTGACCCGGCCTACTGGACCGAAACCATGGCGGCTTCACCCCTTCTGGTTAACCGCCTTGAGTGACAGCGAAGACTTAGGGGATGAATGGCGGTTTTTCTTTACTACTAATCAGGGAACGGCTCCGGTTGATTGTACCTGGGAGGCTTTTAAACTGCACGTACGCTCCACTTTTCACCACTGACCCCACACCTGCTAAGGCCCAGATATTAAGACACCACACAAGGATAGTAGATCACCTCCACACTGAACAGGCTAAGCAAAAGTTGTTTTTTGTTAAGCAACGGGTGTTTGAACAGGGAGAGAGGGCGGGAAAGTTGTTGGCCTACTTGGCGCATCGGGACTCCAAGCCCCCGGTGGTGGTTTCGTTGACTGACAATGGGGGTGCGGAGGTGACTGATCCGCCAACAGTGGCCACCATGTTTCGTGCTTACTATGCTGCCCTCTATGAGTCGCAGGTACATAGGCCGAGGACTGAGACGGGGGCATACCTCCGAGCTGTCTCTCTTCCCCACCTGTCCGAGGCTCAGGTTGAGTCTCTTGAGGCCCCGATATCGGCAGATGAGATTAAGCTAGCGGTGGCATCCCTTGCAGCGGCTAAGGCCCCTGGACTGGATGGTATTCCTCTGGATTTTTATGCCCACTACTCTGAGATACTAGTGCCAGAATTGTTGAGATTATATACACACATATTTGAATCCGAGTCCCTACCTGATACTCTAAGGCAGGCAGTTATTATAGTGATACCCAAGCCAGGAAAGGATCCCCACTCCCCGGATTCCTACCGCCCCATCTCGCTGCTCCAAGCAGATATTAAAATTTTGGCTAAAGTACTTGCCACCCGTTTGAGTGGCATCATCCTATCACTTATTCACCCTGATCAAACGGGATTTATGCCCGGGAAAAACACGGCCATTAATATCCGTCGGTTATATATGAATATCCAGGCTGAGCATGACAGAGTGGGATCGAGGGTGGTGCTGTCACTGAATGCCGCTAAGGCGTTTGATTCCATTGAGTGGAATTATCTTTGGGAATGCTTGGGTAAATTTGGGTTTGGCCCCAATTTTATTAAATGGATTACTCTCCTATACTATCGCCCAATGGCTAGAGTAGCGGTTAATGGATAGGTGTCGGACCCCTTTCAGTTGGGCCGTGGCACACGTCAGGGTTGTCCACTCTCTCCTATGCTATATGCTATATGCTTTGGCGGCAGAACCGTTGGCTGCTGCACTTCGGGCACACCCGGCTGTAGTAGGCCTCTGACGCGGCTCTCTGGTGGAGTCGGTGAGTATGTATGCAGATGATACTTTACTGTATTTAGAGGACTAGGGTCAGTCGTTGGGAGCTGCCCTGGGGGTCATAGAGGAGTTTGGTGGTCATTCCGGTCTGCGTATTAATTGGACCAAGTCACAGGTTTTACCCATTGACTTGTTCCCCCCGGACCGGAGTGCGGCTTCTCTCCCGCTCTCCAGGGTATCCTCCATCCAGTATTTGGGAGTGCAGGTTACGAGGGAGCCCAGGGAGTATATTAATCTCAATCTTGAACCACTGCTTCTGTATGTGCGGGAGAAGACTAAGGCATGGTCCTGTCTCCCCATTGGGGTTATGGGACGGATCAATATTACTAAAATGATCCTCCTGCCGAAACTCCTTTATGTACTTTGGCATTCCCTTGTCATGGTCCCTGTGGCGTTCTTTAAAACATTAGACGGTGTCTTAAACACCTTTATCTGGGGCCCCTCTAGACATAAGTTGACATGGAACACACTTGAAAACCCGACCTCTATGGGGGGATTGGCTCTCCCTGATTTCCACACATACTACATAGCAGCCCAGGTTTCCCATTTTTATCACCTCCATAGAGCGGATAGTCACAGATACCAGGCCTTAGTGGGCGGGAGGGCTGAATCCCCTGTTGACACTCCACTTCAGATGATTTTTCGGGGTGGTGGGGTTAGGGATGCCCGGTTCCGGATCCTGCCACACCACCAGAGTATTTGGAAGCTAGCCCTTAGATTACTGGGAGCTCACTATCACCACTCACATACACCGTTATGGCGCAACCCCCTACTTCGTGAGTTGTTTGGCTTACCATATGTAGACTTGTGGGCTTCTAGGGGGATACTTTATCTGCACCAGGTGGTGTCTCCTATGGGCGTAAGGGATTTTCCCTCCCTACAAGTGGAATTTAACATACCCCCTCATATGCACTTTCGCTACTTGCAATTGCGACACGCGCTCCGTGCGCAATTTGCTCATGACTTCCCGAATGTACAGTCGTTGGCTTTGACAGATGTAATTATGGGGGACGAACCGACTAAATTGATCTCGACTCTATACAGCCTACTCCGGGCCCGCTTGGTGGCGCAAATCACTGAACGGGCTAGGTTGAGATGGGAAGAGGATATAGGTCCCTTTGATGGGGAGGAATGGGAGGATGCCCTTGAGAACATTAAACAGGCTTCGCTTAACCTACCTGACCGACTAACGCAGTACTATGTGATGCACAAGTCCTATCTCACCCTTGTCCGGATAGCTAAGTATCACCCTGACTATGACCCGAAGTGTCCCAGATGCTCTTGTACGACTGGTACTTTCTACCATCTTCTCTGGCAATGCCCAATGGTCCAGGAGTATTGGGGACAGATTGTCAAGTTTCTACACGACCACATGGGTTCACCCCTTCAACTTAACCCTAAGAGTTGCCTACTCAGCATATTTCCTGATACCTCTGTTCTGTTCCGTCACCTATGAAGTGGCTGATGTTTGTACCTACTGTAATGCCTTGTTATAACTGAGTTGTTCAATAAACTTGTGCTGTTTTAACAAAAAAAAAAGAATTGACCGCCACCCTTCACAACACTGAAGAGGCATTTAAGCCGCGTACACACGTAGCCGTCTGTCCGACGTACTTAGTCTGGCAGACTTCCCGCCAGACCGTCCGTCAGACTTTCCGAACGGGCTACTTGCCCACACGGCACTTTTTCAGTGGACAAATACGGCGTACTAAGTCCGCCGTACTATCCGCCCTACTTTTGAAATGAACGGACTCGCCCACACACGCGGAAGAAAGTCCGCTCATTTTGAGCGCGTCTCCAGGTAGGCGGGGCCCGCGAAGGATACGTCGCTGGACCCGCCGCCTGGCTCATTGTGAGCGGAGGACTCAGCGAGGCAACATCTGAAGAAGATGAAGAAGAAGAAGAGAAGGACAGAAGAACGGAAGGCGGCGGCGGCAGAAGACTGGAAAAGAGCTAGAAGAAGGCGCGGTGGCCCGGCAGAAGAACCGAAGAGGGGGACAAGACCCCCAAAGTCGGAAGAAGAGGCCGGCGGCGAGGAAGAAAGCCGGGCTCCTCCGCTAGCAAAAGAGCTACAAGAAGATAGCGGAGGAGTCCGGCGAGAAGACCCCTGAAGACGGAAGACCCCCGGAGCTGTGCAATAAACTATTTTAACCCTTGTGTGTTGTGTTTTTTTGTACTTTATTTTACAGGTGAATGGGCAGGGGTACATTTTACCCCATACTCATTCACATAGGGTGGGTGGCTCCCGGATTCTGATAAGCCCCCCGCCCGCAGACCCCGACAACCAACGGCCAGGGTTGTCGAGAAGAGGCCCTTGTCCTCATCAACATGGGGACAAGGTGCTTTTGGGCCGCGCGGCCCCCCTTCCCCTAGGCACCCCCCATGTTGAGGGCACGCGGCCTGGTACGGCTCAGGAGGGGGGGGCGCTCGCTCGCCCCCCCTTTCCTGGCCGGCCAGGTAGCGTGCTCGGACAAGGGTCTGATGTGGACTTGGGGTTCCCCTTTAAGTCCATACCAGACGGCGGGTCCAGCGACCTATCCTTCGCGGGCCCCACCTACCTGGAGACCCGCTCGAAATGAGCGGACTTTTCTCTGGGTGGGAAAAGTCCGTTCATTTCAAAAGTACGGCGGACTGGCACACACACGGCCGGATTGTCCGCCGAAATGCGAGTCCGGCGGAAAGATTGGAGTGTAAAACTACTTTCTAAGTCCGCCGTACTTTCGGGTCAAAAAAGTATGCCGGAGACTACACACGGGGGGATTATCCGGCGGACTTGAGTTTGCCGGACTTTTCCACCCGCTTGTTTGATCGTGTGTACACGGCATTAGTGTTACATGGAGGCCCTGGAGGTATTTTACTGGTACTCGAGACTACATTCGGGAGGTGAGCAGCGCCCCTGTTCCAGAAAACGACCTTTTCTGGGCATGCCCGGCCTTGAGGAACTTTTCGGTTCCCAGCAGCGTGCCTTCTACACTTGACCGAACAGCCTGTTCGAAAATACAAAATAACCCTCACGATGCAACTCCTGAACGCCGCCCGGGCCTGCATTCCCGCACTGTGGAGGCAGCCTCAGCCCCCATCCAAGGTGCTGTGGTATTTCAAAGTCAATCATATTCTCCGGATGGAAGAATTGACCGCCACCCTTCACAACACTGAAGAGGCATTTAGTGTTACATGGAGGCCCTGGAGGTATTTTACTGGTACTCGAGACTACATTCGGGAGGTGAGCAGTGCCCCTGTCCCAGAAAATGACTGAACATATAACGTTTACCTACGTAGGCCATGTCTGCCCTGGGTGGCATTCCCCCCCCCCTCCCTTTTTGTCTTTATTTTTCTTTTTTTCCCCGCTGCCACCCCCCCCCTCCTTTCTCTCCGTCTTTGCACTCTCTTCTCCCCCCGTCCTCCCTTTTGACTATGCCTTGTCTCCTTACTAGCCTTCGGGACCCAGAAGAACCCCAGGGTTCTGGACACGACCGGCTCATATTTTACTCTGGTTCACATAGGTCATGATAAGCTGGCTCGCTGTGGTCCCAGTTGTTCTCCATGATTACATTTGTCCGAACGGAGCTGCACTAGTTATACTGTACTACATGTCAGAGGTGGGGTTTCTCTCTTTTCTGCATGAAACTGTAGGACTCCCCTCTGAGAACCCAGAGTTATTTGGCTGCCTATTTTTTGTTACCATGTAATTGTGACCCTGGGTCATGCTGTATGGTTGACTGTTATATTTATGTTGTTCTACTTATACTTAATAAAAGAATTAAAAAAAAAAAAAAAATAAGTCAATGCCAACAACTTAAAAAAAAAGCCTATGGCATCGAGAAATCCCAGGCGGTCTCCCATCCAGGTACTAACCAGGTCCCAACCCTGCTTAGCCTTTGAGATCAAATGAGATTTGGCTCTTTCAGGGTGATGCAGCCATAGTAGATTTTTTCAAGCACGCTTAACCCTCTTGACAAACGCCAAGATGGTCACCTTGGGAAACAAACAAAAAAAACAAGTCAACGCCAACAACATAAAAAGAAGCCTACAGCACCTAGTGTTCCCAGGCGGTCTCCCATCCAGGTATTAACAAGGCGTGACCCTTTCTAGCCTCTGAGATCAGCGGAGATTGGGCGCTTTCAGGGTGAGGCAATCTCTTTGGGCACTCTCATCTCTCTTGAAAAATGCCAAGATGGTCACCCTGGGAAACAAGCGAAAAAAAACAGGTCAACGCCAACAACATAAAAAGAAGAATACGGCACCTGGTATTCCAACGCCATCTCCCATCCAGGTACTAACTAGGCCCAACCCTTCTTAGCCTCAGAGAAGAGAAGAGATAGGGCTCTTTCAGGGTGATTCTGCTGTAAGCGATCTCTTTGGGCACTCTCAACCCTCTTGACAAATGCCAGGATGGTCTCCTTGGGAAACAAGCGAAAAAAATAAAACGAATCAACGCCAACAACATAAAAAGAAGCCTACAATAACTGGTATTCCCAGGTGGTCTCCAATCCAGGTACTAACCAGGCCCTACTCTTCTTAGCCTCCAAGATCAGACGAGATTGGGTGCTTTCAGAGTGATGTGGCCATAGGAAATCTCTTCAGGCACTCTCAACCCTCTTGACAAACACCAAGATGGTCACTTTGGGAAACAAGCGAGAAAAAAAACAGGTCAACGCCAACAACATAAAAAGAAGTCTACGACACCTGGTATTCCCAGGCGGTCTCCCATCCAGGTACTAACAAGGCCCGACTCTTCTTAGCCTCCAACATCAAACGATATTGGTTGCTTTCAGGGTGATGTGCCCGTAGGTAATCTCTTCAGGCACTTTCAACCCTCTTGACAAACGCCAAGATGGTCACCTTGGGAAACAAGCAAAAAAAATAAATAAGTCGGAAGCTAGAGACAATACGGCCCGAGTCCTCAATTTAATCCATGCGGCGCATGTACAGGGAAGGCCCTTGCTTATGTTGTCAACGGACACGGAGAAGGCCTTTGACAGGGTGGCCTGGCACATTTTTTTTTAACAGAAAATTTTTATTAGACAAATCAGCATTACATTGCAAAGAATAGTAAATCCGATATTACACAGTTGTAGAAAGGAAAAAACCACCTTCATCCAGTAATCATTCTTAAATTAATAATCCAGCAGTACAGATAACAGGAGTAACCATTACTCTATCATAAATACAGGACATCCCCAGCGGAACTTCACAGCCATCAGGCAGGCACGGAAGGGGGGGGGGCAGGGAGGAAATGGTCGGGAGAGAGAGAACAGGGCGGTCAACCGGGGGGGGGGGATCCACCACGTCTCAGCTCAACTCAAAGTTAGGGGGAGGGGGAACCAAGATCAGCGGACGCATCTATCCAGGAAGACCAAATTTTATCAAATTTCCCTGGGCATTGTCTACTTTCAAAGGTCAACTTATACAGGGGGAGCACCAGGTTCACTGATCTCCTCCACTAGGCAGGGGTAGGGGGGTCTTCGAGTTTCCATCTCAATAGAATCTCGCGTCTGGCATAATACAATGCGAAGGTAAGGCACAGTTTGCAGTACCTGTCCCCCTCAACGTCTGCCAAATGGCTCAATAGTAGGGTTTGAGGGTCAACCTGAAGGTTCGACCCGGTCACAGCATTTAGCGTAGAAACCACTTCCTCCCAGTAGGGCTGGATTTTGGGACATGACCAGACCATGTGCCAGAAAGTGCCCACCTCCTGTTTACACCTTTGACAATTAGGGTCCCTTTGGGGGTAAATACGCGCCAGCCTCTGCGGGGTGAAGTAGGCCCTATGCAGGAATTTAAATTGTATAAACCTGTCCGAACTCCACTTCTCCCGGGATTTGGTCAAACTAGTGTCATGTTCTGCCATGAGGTAAAGATATAAGGTCGACAGGGTTCTCCCTATCACCCTGGAAGTCAGAAGATGTTCAATGGAGTCCGATTCCAGAGTCAGAGGGGCAGGAAACTGAGCCCCAAAGGCGTGCTTCAGTTGCCAATATCTGAACTGGAAAGAAAGTGGAAGCTCATATGTACGTCTCAGTTCTTGGAAAGTCATTAGCCTACCCTGATAAACTATGTGCTTTAAAGTGACGATTCCTCTTTTCACCCACAGAGAAGGGTCTGGGATACTATTCAGGTGAGGGAGCATGGGGTTGCCCCATAGGGGCATATGTGGGGAGATGTGGTTGGGCTTTCCATAGCTCCTCCTTGTCTCCCGCCAGACCCTCACCGTGGTACGCATCAAGCCCGTCATGGAGGAGCTCGCCCTAAGCCCCCGAAATGGTAGGTTACTCAGAGCTGCATAGGAGCCAAGGATGGCTGCCTCCAGGGTGACCGCCGGGTTTTGTGTGGGCTGGGAGAACCACCACCGAATTGTGACCAAAACGGCCGCCCAGTAGTAGATCTGAAAGTTTGGGAGCGCCAGGCCCCCCCCCTCCCCAATAGTGGGAGATATAGTATCTGCTTAGCTACCCTGGGGGGTCTCCCAGCCCAGACAAAGGATATCAACAGACTCTCCAGTCTCTGGAAAAAAGTCCTGGGAATGTATTACGAAAGAAGTACAGATACTTGGGGAGATAGATCATTTTTAACAAATTGACTCTGCCCACTGGGGATAAAGGGAGGGATCGCCATGCCGCGCACCTAGCCCCTAATTGTGTCATGAGTGGCTGTATATTGTCCTCCAGATAGTTCTGAACTCTACCACTGACCTTAATCCCCAGGTATATAAAACTTTCCACTCATTTAAGCTGTGGATGAGGCACGCGAGGGGTCGAGGAGTGGAGTGGGAAAACAACCGGTTTGTCCCAATTGATGCGGATACCTGAGTACTGACCGAATCAATTAATCAGTTCCAGTGCAGTGCCCAAAGAAGACGACATGTCCGCTAAATAAAGCAGAGCATCATCTGCATACAAGGATAGCTTTTCCTCGATGGGCCCTACTTGTATCACCTTTATCCCAGTATCCGCTCTCAGCAAAATAGCCAAGGGCTCCATCGCAAGGACAAATAAGGCTGGTCAGAGGGGGCGCCCCTGTCTCGTACCCCGTGCCAGCTGAAACTGCCCGGAGAGACAGCCATTGGTACGGATTCTAGCAGAGGGGCTGTGGTACAGCATGCGGATCCAATTCGTAAATCCTGGGCCAAATCTGAATCGCGAGAGCACCTCCCATAGGTAACCCCACTCGACAGAGTCGAAAGCCTTCTCCGCGTCGAGCGAGGCCACTACACCCGTCTCCCCCCGGCCGCTCTATCTATGTGCGTGAGTAGGCGTCTGATATTAATGTCTGTGCCTCTGCCTGGCATAAAACCTGTTTGGTCACTATGGACAAGGGCCGTGATGACTAAGTTAGTCTGTTGGCCAGGATTTTGGCCAGTATTTTCGCGTCCACATTTAACAGTGATATAGGGCGGTATGACGAACACAAGGTGGGGTCTTTCCCCGGCTTGGGGATCACCACTATGATCGCCTCGCTCATGGTGTCGGGAAGTTTATCAATATGCGACGACGCAGAGAATAGATGGTGGAGTCTTTCAGAGAGCTCCGTAGCGTAGTGCTTATAGAATTCCGCCGGGATTCTGTCCGGTCCCGGCGTCTTACCCGCCTGCATAGATTTAAGGGCCTGGAGAATCTCCAGAACCGTGATAGGGGCGTCCAGCCTATTTCGGTACGTTTCCGTGAGGATTGGTATATCTATGTCGGCCAAGTAGGTCGTTAGTTCTTCCTTACTGTAATCCGACCTAGAGGTGTAGAGAGATGTATAAAACTCTGCAAAACAGTTATTAATCCCGTCTGGGGTGTGAAGCAACTGACCGGATTTGTCCCTGATATGTGAAATACTCAACCCTCCTGCCTGTTCCCTGGAGAGCCAGGCCAGCATCCTCCCCGACCTTTCCCCCTGCTCAAAGATCCGCTGGGACTGAGCCAGCATTCTCTTCTGGGTGAGAGAGGTACGAAGATCAACAGCCTCCCTGGTCAGGATTTGCAGTTGCCAATAATGTTGGGGGTCCCGAGTGCGGACAAAAAGAGCCTCCGCGCAGACCGCCTCTCCCTCAGCTTTTTTTAGCTCTGCTCTACGTTCCCTGCGTATTTTGCCAATGATAGTCTGATAGTGCCCCCTCGTGGTAGCCTTAAAGGCATCCCAGACTACCGTGGCCCCAGCCGAACCTGCATTCTCCTCCCAATAGCTGTTCAATTCGGTCCTAAAATGAGCATCCACAGCGGCATCTGAGATCCAGAACCTGGAAAGCCTCCATAGTCTAACCGCTGGTCCCAGGGAAAGATCCAATGTCAGAAACAGAGGTGCTTGGTCCGATATCCCCCTGGGCAATATTTGTATGTCTACGACCCTTGGGAGGACTGGGCTCCACGCAAAGACCAAGTCAATGCGGGAGAATTTTTTATGGGTGGCAGAGTGACATGTAAATGCCCGAGACCCGGGGTGTCTCCACCTCCAGACATCCGTCAGGCCATATGTGTCTGCCCAGGCAGCCAGCCCAGGTCCATGGTGTCCCCCCGGAGTCAGTCTGTCCATGTCTGGGCCAGGAACTAGATTAAAATCACCCAGGATAAGAGCATTATCAGAGGCAAACTCGGCCATCTTGCTAGTGATTTGGTTCAGCATCAGCAATGAGGCCGGCGGGGGCAAGTATAATCCCACAATGGTCCAGGTCATTGAGTAAATTGTCGCATGAATAATGACATACCTGCCGTCCGGGTCCAAGGCCAGATCCAGGAGCCGAAAGGGGAGGGACTTCAATACTAGGACACTTACCCCCCTGGCAAAACTAGAGTGGGTGGAGTGGTAATGGTACCCCACCCAGGGTTTTTTGAGGGAAAGAAGTCTACTGCCGATGAGGTGCGTTTCCTGGAGTACACATATGTGTGGGTTATAACTTTGAAGAAATTGGAACACCAGGGATCGCTTAACCGGGGAGTTCAATCCCCTGGTGTTCCAGGATACAATGTTAAGTGTAGACATGGATTCTGGGGGCAGTGGAAGGATCAGGATCATTGTGGAACCCTGCTCCCGGATTAGACCGCTGGACCCGGGACATACATATCCAAGGACAATGCAACACTGAAATATCAATATTTTTAGTAAACAAGTACAACAAAACTAAACAGAGAACAAACAGATAACCCCAATAACCATACATGAAAAAAGAAAAAGGGAAACAAAAGTCCCTGGCCCCGTTAGGGGAACAGTCCCCACCCCCCACCCCACCCAACCCCCTTAAACTGAGGAGGGTATTCATCCCAAAGTGTATCAGCTCGCCGGCTGCAACTGGAGGTCCCTGCAGGAGGCAAGTTCCACCCCCCCAGACATCCTGGGGGGGTTTAGGTAACCAAGTGAGCGGCTCACTAGGCGTGAGGCAACCGCCTGCTCTATGAAGGAGGCTGACAGGGACATGGATCTGGGAGGATAAAGAAAAATTACAGTTTGTCCCATCAGTGAAAATGATCCAAAAAAGGGGAAGAAGGAACATATGGTATGAGCCCCCATGCTCCAGGAGGGAGCAGGAAAGGGCAAAGAGGAGCGGCATGTCACAGCCTTCTCCCGACCGTATCTCAGGTCAGGGGTATCAACTTGAACTCCCGCTACCGGGGAGGTTGCTGCCAGCATTAGAGGTGAGCCCACCATCGGTGCAAACAGGGCACAACAGGTGCAACAAAGGCCGTGGGCATCCCAACAGTAGAATGGGTTGTAAACAATTCCGAAGAGGTAGTTAGTCGATCAGCGGGCCGGCGCCAGCGAATCAATCCAGGCGGATGCCTCTCCGGGGGTGTTAAAGAAGCGGGTCGTCTCTCCATCCGGGCCAGAAAAAGAACACTATAGCGGATGTTACGTGCTCTCAAAGCCGCTTTCACGTAATCAAAGGATTTCCTCGGGGCGTGGTCTCGGCATGCAGCGGTGAGGACGCACTGTCCCTGAGCTCCGGCGCTGACCCCGGTATTTTAGCACTTATTTGCCGCATGAACTACTCCAAACGCCCGGGAACGATGGGTAGGAGAACCGGCAAGTCCCTGCCGAAGAAGGGCGCGCCCGAGGGATCGATCAAACGGTTCCTGGCGGAGCCTGATGAGGTGGGGGACATGGATGGCCTAGGCCGCTCTCTGCTTACCACGAGCGCGGCCGCAGGCCCCGCCCCCCGCCCCAGGCCTGAACGCAGATCGCAATCCCCGGCCTCGTCGGCGGGTTCTGACGGGGAAGAGAGTGAGACAAGACGATCGGAAGTGGCAGTGCTGGTGAGCGGACTTCCTACTAAGTCTGAACTGGCATCGATGCTCTTGGGGCTAGAGAAATCCATCAAGAGAGAAGTGTCCGCTGTCCGTTCGGATCTCGCGCAAGTTTTGGACCGCGTAGGGGAGACCGAGCAGAGGCTGGACAGGCATGCTACCGCCATTAGGTCTCTGCAAGCAACTACCCGCTCTCTCGCTATCGCTCATCGGTCTTCCCTCTATAAGATCGAGGACCAGGAGAACCGTAACAGACGGAACAACATCTGGATCCGGGGGCTCCCGGAGGCGACCGGGGACAAGGAGCTCCTCCCAATGGTAAGAGGCATCTTTAAGGGCCTATTGGGGAATGCGGCTGACCATCCTTTGAAAATTGACCAAGTTCACAGGGCCTTCCGCCCTCGTAACCTGGCGGCGGAGACTCCGCGTGATGTGATCTGCAGAGTGCACTATTTTGAAGAGAAGGAACGCATCATGAAAAAACTCAAGGGGACCCCAGTCCTGGACTTTGATGGGGCGTCACTCTCTTTTTTCCCTGATTTAGCCAGGGAGACTCTGGAGAGACGCAGGGCCCTGCGTCCCCTAAGGCCGCGTACACACGGGCGGACTGTTCGCCCAACTTAGTCCGCTGAACAGTGTTTCAGCGGACAATCCGCTCGTGTGTGGGCTTCAGCGGACTGTTTCAGCGGACAGTCTGACGAACAAAGTCTTACGGAATTTCCGTAAGACAGTCCGTCCAAACTTGGTTTCAGCGGACAGTCCGCTCGTGTGTAGGCTAGTTCGACAGACTAAGTTTGCTGCATGCTCAGAAAGGATTTCCACGGCGAAGGTTGCATTGCAGTGTATTGGACGTCGAATTTCTCGTCCCATCGTACGTGCCGTTCACGTCATCGCGCACGCTTTCAGCGGACTGTCTGCTCATCGTATGTGGTCAAGTCCGTTCATGCAAATTTTGAACGGACTGTTTGTCGGATTGTCTGACGAACTTAGTTGGGCGAACAGTCCGCCCGTGTGTACGCGGCCTGACTGAGAAACTGCGCTTGTCCTCCATCAACTACCGGTGGAGTTTCCCTGCCGCCCTGATCGCACACAGAGATGGGAAGACGGCGGTTCTGCGGTTCCCAGAAGATCTGGAAAAATTCTGCATGGATGTGAGCATATCCCCGCCGGATTTTCCGGGTTGGCAGGAAGGCATCCCACCCCTACCGAATAATCCTGAGGAGCCATGGCAGTGAGTGTCCCGCAAGCAACGCGTCCCCTCTTTTAGCCCAGCTAATATGCATGCATAGATGGCACGTCTGATGGCGCTCTTCTGTCCAGTATTCCGCACTGATGGCACGGCTTCCCTGGTCCCGCAAGTATAACAAGTTGTTTATGTTACCTTTCATTTTTATTTCTGTTTTGGTGTTTAACGTCATACTCTCTCAGCTGCCTACGGGGTGTCTAATTTAATGGGAACGAAGTGTTGGAGTGCCTACGGGTGGTCCTGCACCGGGGACACTTGGGACATGCCTCTGACTGTCTCTACCTCATGACACTTGGATCCCCTATTGTGAACGTTGGTGGCTGGTGTTCTCGGTTCTTGTGTTTCCCTAAGTGTACATGAACTCTGTGCTATTTCTTTCATTTATGTGTTATTATATACTTTGTAATTTGGGGTTGGAGTCGGAGCTGCGGCCTGCGACTTCTGTTTTAGACGGTTGCGAGTTGCTGCTGCCTGGCCACATGTGTTTTCCCTCCGGGGGGCGTTGGGCGGGTCTTGGCCCCCGGGCTCCGGCCGTTTCGATGGCTGGGGGGGGGGGAGGGGCCCGGTCAATTGCTCCTTTACTGCACTGCAATCTGCTGTGTGCGCATGCCGCGGTAGACCCAATTGGGTCTGGGTTGTGTGTGCTGCAGGGGTTGCAGGTCATAACCTGTAATACTTACCTTCTCACTACTCTCCTTCTCTTTCCTCTCCTTTTCACACTTTTTCTTTCATCCCCCTGCCCTTTACTTCCCCTGCCTCTGGTCCTGTTTCCTGGTAACGGGCTGTATTTGGAGTTCTCTGACGGATCCCCATGGCCACGGTGGAATTGTTATCGTTAAACGTGAGGGGTCTCCATGCCCCTGGTAAACGTCATAGCCTATACCGGGAACTGGGTCGCCTGCGGGGGGACATTGTCTTCTTGCAGGAGACCCATCTTACCCACACCACTTCGGTGAAATTATTCTCCCCGCAATACCCAATCTGGTATTATAGTCTCTCTGATGTGCATAAGGCAAAGGGTGTGGCCATTGGGTTCCGTGGAGGTACCCCTTTTAACATGGTAGAGATGTTGAGTGACCCTCACGGACACTTTCTGTTCCTCAGGGGCAGCCTGGGCGGGATGCCATGTACGTTGGCGACCCTCTATGCTCCTAATCGAGATCAGGCCACTTTTATTGCCACTACACTTGCGAAATTGAGGGACTTTGCTAGTGGATGTGTTATCCTGGCTGGAGACTTTAATGTCCCCTTGGAACCAGTGTTTGATACGTCCGTGGGCAGGTCTTCGGTTCCTCGTAAGCATCTTGCATACATTCGTAAACGCTTGTGTGACGCCCAGTTAATGGACGCATGGAGGATAATGCATCCGCGAGCAAGAGACTATACGTATTACTCGAGCGCCCACCAATCCTATTCCAGGATTGATTTTTTTTTCTTGATCACCACCACCTTTCCCTATTGACAAATTCAGTAATTGCTTCATCAACCATATCTGATCATGCCCCCATTTTGCTTACCATTAATATCTCTTCGTTGCCCCGAAAACCAGCCAATTGGAAATTAAATGAGAACCTTATTAGTGAGGAGGCAGACAAAATACACATGCAAGAGGAACTAAATCAGTATTTCAAAGATAATACCCACCCAGACATTTCCCCAGGAGTACTGTGGGAAGCCCATAAGGCCCATATGCGAGGTAAATTCATGGAGTTGGGCTCCAGAAGGAAAAAGGAATTTGCGCAGCAACAATCTAAACTATTGTTAGAAATTAGCGCCCTTGAGTCACAACACAAGGCCAGTCTCGCTCAAGCCACACTACATAACCTAACAATGAAGAGGGAGGAGTTGAAGGCCATGTACCATGAGCAATGGAAACGGGAAGCCCGTAGGGTGTCACAAAAATTCCATGAATGGGGTAATAAACCGGGGAGGCTTTTGGCTCGTTCCCTACAACAGGCAAAAACCAGGGCTTTCATTGATAAAATTAAGACAGCTTCTGACACTCTCACGCATGAGACCACAACTATAGCCAAGGAATTTCATGCTTTTTACCAACGCCTATACCATGTCCCTCACGCTGTGCCGGACTTGGTGGTTAGGAGAACTCTGATCCAAGAATATCTACAGCAGGCCAACTTGCCCAAACTGAACTCTGACGCCCTCGCCTCATTGGACGGAGAGTTTTCTGTCCAGGAGTTCAAAGTAGCACTGAAGGCTATGGCGAGTGGCAAGGCCCCTGGACCGGATGGCTTTACGGCCTTTTACTATAAGGCCTTAGCGGAGACCCTGCTGCCGCGCCTCACCTCTTATGCTAACATGATCTCACAGGGGGGGACACCCCCTCCAGAGACGCTGCATGCACATATCTCGGTGATTCCTAAGTCAGGGAAGAACCCTAGTTTATGCGGGAGTTATTGACCTATATCTCTCGAATCTAGACGCTAAACTGTATGCCAAAGTTATAGCAAACAGGCTTCTACCCCTACTTCCACGCTGGGTTTCCAGTGATCAGACTGGGTTTATCCCGGGTAGGGAGGCATGCAACAATGCTCTCCGCACCCTGTCCCTGATGGCTTGTGCTAGGGGGTCCGCCCAGCCCACCCTGTTACTTTCTACAGATGCGGAAAAGGCGTTTGACAGGGTGGACTGGGAGTATCTCATGGCGACCCTGTCTCACTTGGGAATCAGCCAAACTTTTCTATCTCACATTTCAGCACTATACCATTCCCCTACAGCTCAAATTCGTGTTAATGGTACCCTAAGTGAATCATTTACACTCTATAATGGTACACATCAGGGCTGCCCCCTCTCGCTCTATCCCTGGAACCCTTCCTCTCTACAGTTAGACACAATCCAAACATCCATGGGATCACTGTTGGTGATCGAGAACACAAATACGCTGCTTATGCAGATGATATTCTGTTCTACATACAACAACCCCTGATTTCCCTTCCCAATCTGATGTCTGCCTTCTCACAATTCGGTCTCATATCTAATTTTAAAATGAACATGTCCAAATCGGAGATTCTTAACGTCTCTATCCCCGGGGAAACTGTGGTTCGTCTTAGAGACTCCTTCCCTTTTAGCTGGCAAACACACAAAATGAAATATTTAGGCATCTACCTCACACCTAAACCTATTTTGCGTTAACTATATACCCCTTCTTAATGCAATTCGAATGGACTTACAAAGATGGTCCCAAGTCGCACATTCGTGGTTAGGGAAAATTAGTGTGATTAAGATGAATATCCTACCCCAGATTCTGTTTTTATTCCAGATGATTCCAGTGGGTATTCCAGCTAGTTTTTTAACGCTCATAGATTCACTGATCTGCAGATATGTTTGGAACAGAAAGCGTCCGAGACTGTCCCGAGGCCTTCTAACCAGACCTAAACGGCTGGGGGGCCTGGCTTTACCTAACGTGAAACTTTACTTTTTAGCCGTTGTTTTTAACAGGATATCAGACTGGAAATATCACAAACATTCTAAACTATGGGTTGCCCTTGAATTGGCGCTCAGTGGCACGGACCTCTACACCCAAGTGTGGATTCCCAGGAAACATAGGTCATTAGCACCTAGCTCCTCTCCTCTCACCTATTCTACTCTACAGATCTGGGACTCGATATGTAAACAGCACAAGTGGTTATATCACTCTCCCATTATGCCTCTGACGGGTCATAATTACTTCCCACCAGGAAACATTGACCCCAGAATTCATTCCTGGAATCTGGGTAATACAGCCCTGCTACACCACGTCGCCAACCAGGATGGCATTGTGCCTTTATCTCAACTAATTCCTCCCTCACGGGCAACGCCCATGGATCACTGGACCTACCATCAACTGGCTGCCTTTGTACACTCCCTGCTGAAACCATTGCGCTCACTGGCTGATTTAACACCGATTGAATCGGCCTTCACGGAGGACCAGCCGGTGGAGAGGCCTTTATCCTTTTTTTACCACGCTTTACAGCTTTTGTTGATTAAGGGCTTCCCCTCCTTTTTGTCTAATTGGGAGAAAGACCTGCGCAGCGAGGTTTCGGAGGCACAAAAATCTACTATATTATCGATGGCTCATCTAACATCTACGGCCTCCCACACGGCAGAAGTGAACTATAAATTGTTAACGAGGTGGCATTATACCCCACCTGTCCTACATAAGTCTCTTTGTTGGAGAGGCTGTGGGGAACGTGCCACACATGCCCATATCTGGTGGTTCTGCCCACTCATATGGCCATACTGGCTAACTATTCTACATTGGATGAAAGTCATTCTGGGTTACCCAATGACCCATGGGTCATACTTTTTCATGGCACTGGCTCCCCAGCAGGATCCTATAGAAAATCTTTGACTCCACATTTG
The DNA here is from genome assembly GCF_037356315.1 of Lithobates pipiens. NCBI lineage: Eukaryota > Metazoa > Chordata > Amphibia > Anura > Ranidae > Lithobates > Lithobates pipiens. The sequence goes on from NW_027507791.1 coordinate 163,769,114, forward strand.
CTTAATGCTGCAAAGGCACTTATTCCACGTAGGTGGAAGCAACCCACGGCTCCCTCTTTACGTCAGTGGCTGATAGAGGTAGATCGCATGTATTATTTAGAGGATCTTACCTACTCCCTACAGAATAAATCGGACCTGGGGAAAAAGATTTGGTCCTGCTGGTTAGCCTTCAAGTGTACAAAGGGGTATACGGACATTATTTCACAAGATGGATAAGTTATTGTACTATCAGGTGTCCCGTCTCTTTGGCAGGGATAGGGCCGAGGCAGACCCTTCCACTCTCTTCCCCTTCCTCCCCTACCCTTTCTGGTTCTTGACCTTCTTCTCTCTATCTTTCCTTTCCACTCTTTTTCTCCCCTTGCTTCCTTTCTATTAGCTTGGTACGATGTTATTTGATTGCCGCACCAAGGGACTTTGCAGTCATGCAGTCGCAGTCCCAATTATTGGTTGGTCACTGCTTTTTTTTGTTAAGCTGGTGGGCTTAGAACATAAACGGATATTTACTTTCGAGTTGCTAACACCTCGGTGTAATATGCCTTGCACTATAACATCTGCAGCCCCTGTCTTACTTTGCATTGTATACTGTATGTGCCAAGCTTCCTGTTATTGTTTCTTTGTTTTCTTCTTTTTCAATAAACATAAATTAAACAAAAAAAAAATCAAAGGATTTCCTGAGCTTCTGAGTCTCCACCGAGTAGTCAGGGAAGATCATCAGTCTGGCATTCTGATACTGAAGGTCACCGACTATTCTAGAAGCGTGGAGAACTGCATCTCGGTCTCTAAAATTAAGAAGGCGGAGGATGAAGGTTCGCGGGGGGGCTCCGGAGGCCCCGGTTTAGGTGGTACACGGTGTGCCCTTTCCACTGCGTAGTGAGGCGAGAAACGAGCATCAGGGAGGAGGTCCCGCAGCATGCCCTCCACAAAGCAGGTGGGGTTGTTCCCCTGAGCCCCCTCTGGGAGGCCGACAATGCAGAGATTATTGCGCCGGTTCCTATTCTCTGCATCTTCAGCTCTGTATTCCAAGGCTTTAACTTTAGTTTGAAGGGTGCGAAGTGCAGCTCCATGTTCGGACACTGTGTCTTCAGTATTGCTCACCCTTTGCTCGGTCTCAGTAACCCTGGATCTGAGTTTGTCTATATCCTGTCTGATAAGACCCTTATCCAACTGCACGGCTTCCATTTTGGCTGTTAGGGTGGTTTGACAAGTGGCAATGGCCGCCATGACCTCCGCCAGCCAGGGAAGCCAGGACTCGGCTGGATCCATGGGGGCCGTCTAGGAAGCTCTATGGGCACTCCGTGTGGTACGGGTCTCCTCCTGGGGGACCAAGTCTGCCCGGGGGGGGTCTGGCTGGGATGGAAAAGACAGACGCTTGCCCCCTTTACTAAAATTCTTGCCTGAGTTCCGGCGCCTCATTCAGATGGAGTGGCGCAGGACAAGTCCAGGGCAGATCTCTGATGCCCCAGCTGTAGAGTCCGGGTGTCTTCGGGCCGTGAAGGGAGGGCTGTGGTGTGTGTGGGCAGAAGGGCCCATTCCCGTACCCAGGGCCGCCCTTAGTCCGTTGGCTGGGGTCCTCCAGGACAGCTGGGGCGTTAAAGAAGTCCCCCGCCTGGTTTCACCCTGCAGGGGCCACCAGGGGTGCCACCCCCGAACTAATCGATGTCCCAGAGGGCCCTGCATACCGGGGGGGGTGGGTGGTCAGCAACCTCCCCAAGACAGGGCCCCTCTCCTCCCTATATGATGTGCAGGCTAGGCAGGGGACCTCACCTCATTGCAGGGGGGGGATTGCAGGTTGGAGCCCCCGGGCAGTCCGCAGGCCATCAGGAAAGGCCCCGGTCGTGGCCTACTCACCTCCGGATGTCCAGGCTCTGCCCCACCTCGTATGGGGTCCACCACAGGCCATGGGGGGCGTCACTCCGGGAGTGCTGCAGTTGCTCGGGCGGGGGCCGTCAGGAAAGGCCGCGGTCACGGCCTACTCACTGCCGGAGGTCCGGATTCCGTGTCTGGGCCGCAATCATCCATCAGGCAGGGGTCCACCCTCTGTGCAGCCACCGGTCTCGGGGGTCCCGAATCAATCCTCTGCGGACACCCCGCTCCGCCGCCCGGGCGGGGGCCGCCAGGAAAGGCCGCGGCTGCGGCGTAAAACACTGTCAAGGCCCGGAGCGGCCAGGAGAGCGCGGCGCCCTCAGTCCTCTCCCGCTGGGCCACGGGGCTAACAGACACCAACCCCGGGCTCCGGAGGGGGCTGAATGTGGAGGAGGAAAGACAATCCTGGATCCGGGAAAGTTTATCAGAAGCGGAGCTCACTAAAAAAGCAGCCGCTCACAGTGCCATCCTGGCCACGCCCCCCCGGCCACGCCTCCCGGCCTGGCACTTTATGCAGGCCACCCTGGAACATATAGGTCTTGGCCCCAACATGATGAGCTGGTTAATGTCGCTTTACTCCACGCCGTCGGCAGCGGTACGGGTGAACGAGTGGTGCTCGGACTCTTTCCCCATCACTAATGGGACGAGGCAGGGGTGCCCTCTGTCTCCCCTAATTTTTATTCTGACACTGGAACCACTTATGTGTCACATTCGTAATGACCCGAATATTACTGGCATATCCAAACCCTCGGCACACCACAAAATTGCGGCGTACGCTGACGATCTAATTTTTTCCGTCTCCAATCCACACATTTTGCTTCCCAATATACTCGCGTCTCTCTGGCGATACAGCAGCCTATCAAACTATAAAATCAATTGCGCCAAGTCGGCTGTATTAAATATATCGGTCCCGGATGGTAAGGCCAAGAGGCTCCGCTTTTCCATTCTACTGGGCTGAAAAATCTATACGTTACCTGGGCGTTGACATCGCAGCGGATTTAGCGCAATTGTACCCGCTTAATTTTGTCCCTCTCCTGAATAGACTGAAATCTGATTTGGGAAACTGGCATGCTTTAACACTGACCTGGTTCGGGCGCTGTAATGCATTCAAAATGATGGCCCTCCTGCAGATCTTATACTTGTTCCAGACATTACCGATCTGGTTACCCCCAATTTTTTTCAGACAACTGCAGGTGCTGCTCCGGGACTTTATTTGGGCGCGCAAACCGCCCAGAGCCCGTTTGCAATTGCTTGCCAGACCAAAGGACAAGGGGGGTCTGGGTCTCCCAGATCTGAGACAATACTACAGAGCGACTCTGCTAGCGAGAGTCGTTGATTGGCATTGTAATGGCCCACACAAGCAGTGGGTGGAGATGGTGATTGAGGATGGATCTATTCCCCTATTGACCTCCCCGTGGCTCCTGTCCTCCCTACCAAAAGACCTCAGAGATCACCCTGTAGTGGGAGCTACATTGGCTGTTGTGCGGAGGTTGTTCCGCTGCACACATATTGCTCCCCTGCCGTCACCAATGACTCCGGTTATAGGTAATCCAGACTTCCCACCGGGATTTACCAACAAGAAACTGCGACAGTTGACAGTGGTGGGGAAACAGCGTCTGGGAGAGGTGTGGCCCTCGGGAGGGCTCCCGACCACGCAAACTGTCGCCGAGCTTTCTGACCCTCTGCTTGACTTGTTTAGTGCTTATCAACTTCGTCACTTTCTTCTGGCCATACAAAGGGCCCCCTACACTCCTAGAGTCCTGACGTCCTATGAATCCATCTGTCACAAAAGGGAACCTGTGCGACACACCCTCTCCCTCCTGTACAACCTATTGAGTAGTCAGGAGGAGGAGTCGACCCCACCATTTATCCACAAATGGGAGAGGGACTTAGGCATCACATTTACCCCACAACAGATAGGGAAAATCCTGACCTTAGTACATAAAGCTTCCATCGCAAACCAATATCAAGAATCAGGATACAAGATAGTCTCATGCTGGTATAGAGTCCCATACCTTCTGAATAAAATGAATAGATCGATCCCGGATGTTTGTTGGAGGTGCAATTCAGATACGGGGACCATGGGACACATTTTCTGGGCATGCCCGGCCTTGAGGAACTTTTCGGTTCCCAGCAGCGTGCCTTCTACACTTGACCGAACAGCCTGTTCGAAAATACAAAATAACCCTCACGATGCAACTCCTGAACGCCACCCGGGCCTGCATTCCCGCACTGTGGAGGCAGCCTCAGCCCCCATCCAAGGTGCTGTGGTATTTCAAAGTCAATCATATTCTCCGGATGGAAGAATTGACCGCCACCCTTCACAACACTGAAGAGGCATTTAGTGTTACATGGAGGCCCTGCAGGTATTTTACTGGTACTCGAGACTACATTCGGGAGGTGAGCAGTGCCCCTGTCCCAGAAAATGACTGAACATCTAACGTTTACCTACGTAGGCCATGTCTGCCCTGGGTGGCATTCCCCCCCCCTCCCTTTTTGTCTTTATTTTTATTTTTTTCCCGGCCCCCACCCCCCTACTCTCTCTCCGTCTTTGCACTCTCTTCTCCCCCCCGTCCTCCCTTTTGACTATGCCTTGTCTCCTTACTAGCCTTTGGGGCCCAGAAGAACCCCAGGGTTCTGGACACGACCGGCCCATCTTTTACTCTGGTTCACATAGGTCATGATAAGCTGGCTCGCTGTGGTCCCAGTTGTTCTCCATGATTAGATTTGTCCGAACGGAGCTGCACTAGTTATACTGTACTACATGTCGGAGGTGGGGTTTCTCTCTTTTCTGCATGAAACGGTAGGACTCCCCTCTGAGAACCCAGAGTTATTTGGCTGCCTATTTTTTGTTACCATGTAATTGTGACCCTGGGTCATGCTGTATGGTTGACTGTTATATTTATGTTGTTCTACTTATACTTGATAAAAGAATTAAAAAAAAATAAAAAAAAATAAGTCAATGCCAACAACTTAAAACTAAAGCCTATGGCATCGAGAAATCCCAGGCGGTCTCCCATCCAGGTACTAACCAGGTCCCAACCCTGCTTAGCCTCTGAGATCAAATGAGATTGGGCTCTTTCAGGGTGATGCGGCCATAGTAGATTTTTTCAGGCACGCTCAACCCTCTTGACAAACGCCAAGATGGTCACCTTGGGAAACAAACAAAAAAAACAAGTCAACGCCAACAACATAAAAAAAAGCCTGCAGCATCTGGAAAACCCAGGTGGTCTCCCATCTAGGTACAAACCAGGCCCAACCCTGCTTAGCTTCTGAGACCAAACAAGATTGGGCGCTTTCAGGGTGTTGTGCCCATAGGCAACTTCTTTGTGCACTCTCAACCCTCTTGACAAATGCCAAGATGATCACCTTGGGAAACAAGTGGAAAAAAAAAAACATGTCAACGCCAACAGTTACTAATCAATCCCGACAATGCTTAGCCTCCGAGATCAGACAAGATCAGGCACTTTCAAGGTGATGGAGCCATAGGCGATCTCTTCGGGCACTCTCAAACATCTTGACAAACGCCAACATGGTCATCTTGGGAAACAAGCGAAAAAAACCAAGTCATTGCCAACATTGGAGGCTAAGCAGGGTTGGGCAATCAGTTTCCTTGCCTGAAATAGGCATCTCAGAACTGCCATCTGGCTGCTTCCCGGGTTTCCGACTCCTTCAACTAATCCCCGGAGACAATACTTCACCTCCATCCTGGTGGAGGTTCCAAACACCCGATCAATGGTTTCTGTCACCTCCGTCCAGTAGCGGATCAACTTCGGGCATCTCCAAAACATGTGCATCATGTCTCCCCCCATGTTCCCGAACCGGGGGCAACTTGCGTCCGGCCGTTTGGCCAAATTGAAAAAGTTTACGAGGAGCATAATAGGTTCTATATAATAAGAACAGATGTGACATCCTCTGTGAGGAGAGCCACAATTCACCACAGGCAGGATTCCTGTGGCCAATTATAGCTCAGGGGGGTTTAGTACACACCCCACACTATATAAGGCCGCCAGCGCGGCGGCCTTGCATAGTGTGTTGCGGTGGTCAGGGAAAGAGGACGATAGGCAGGGACAGTGTCTTTACTGCTTGGGAACCTAGCACTATTACAGTGGGTGTTATGTGCCTCCTGCACAGTACAACCTGAAGCTACCCTTTATTACTGGTGTTCAATTTCTGCAATACACGCATCTGCATTGCAGAAGTTAGAGTGGGTGTTGTGTGCCTCCTGCACAGTATACACCTTATTGCTGGTGTTCTGTTTCTGTAATACAGGAACCTAGCACTGTTACAGTGCTAGGGTGTACAGAGAAGCTGGTATATATAGAAGACTACAGCATACAGAAGAAAGGCTAGTGAATACAGAATACAGACTCGTGTATGCAGATAAGCTTGAGTATACAGAGATGCTAGAGTAAACAGTGAGGCTGGGGTACACAGAGAGGCAAGTTTAAAGAGAGGCTAGTATATAAAAAGATGTTCGTGTATATAGAGAGGTTAGTGTATAGAGAGAGTCGAGTGTATACAGAAAGGATAGTGCATATAGAGAAGCTACTGTATACAGAAGACAGGCTTGGGTATACATCAAAGCTGACAGTGTATACAGAAGACTGGGTAGTGTATACAGAGAGTCTAGTGGGTACAGAAGACAGGCTGGTGTATTCTAGCTAGTTTTTACAGTCTAGTGTATACAGAAGACAGGCTGTGGTAAACAGAGGGTTTAGTGTATTCAGAGAGTCTAGTGTATACAGTCCGCGAGTGTGTACATAAGACTGGCTAGTTTACACAGTGTTTACAGAGATGCAAGGGTGTACAGAGAAGCTAGTATATATAGAAGGCTACAGCATACAGAAGAAAGGCTAGTGAATACAGAATACAGACTCGTGTATGCAGATAGGCTTGAGTATACAGAGATGCTAGAGTAAACAGTGAGGCTGGGGTACACAGAGAGGCTAGTTTAAAGAGAGGCTAGTATATAAAAAGATGTTCGTGTATATAGAGAGGTTAGTGTATAGAGAGAGTCGAGTGTATACAGAAAGGATAGTGCATATAGAGAAGCTACTGTATACAGAAGACAGGCTTGGGTATACATCAAAGCTGACAGTGTATACAGAAGACTGGGTAGTGTATACAGAGAGTCTAGTGGGTACAGAAGACAGGCTGGTGTATTCTAGCTAGTTTTTACAGTCTAGTGTATACAGAAGACAGGCTGTGGTAAACAGAGGGTTTAGTGTATTCAGAGAGTCTAGTGTATACAGTCCGCGAGTGTGTACATAAGACTGGCTAGTTTACACAGTGTTTACAGAGATGCAAGGGTGTACAGAGAAGCTAGTATATATAGAAGGCTACAGCATACAGAAGAAAGGCTAGTGAATACAGAATACAGACTCGTGTATGCAGATAGGCTTGAGTATACAGAGATGCTAGAGTAAACAGTGAGGCTGGGGTACACAGAGAGGCTAGTTTAAAGAGAGGCTAGTATATACAAAGATGTTAGTGTATATAGAGAGGTTAGTGTATAGAGAGAGTCGAGTGTATACAGAAAGGACAGTGCATATAGAGAAACTAGTGTATACAGAAGACAGGCTTGGGTAAACATCCAAGCTGACAGTGTATACAGAAGACTGGGTAGTGTATACAGAGAGTCTAGTGGGTACAGAAGACAGGCTGGTGTATTCTAGCTAGTTTGTACAGTCTGGTGTATACAGAAGACAGGCTGTGGTATACAGAGGGTTTAGTGTATTCAGAGAGTCTAGTGTATACAGTTGGCGAGTGTATACATAAGACTGACTAGTTTACACAGTGTTTACAGAGATGCAAGCGTGTACAGCGAAGCTGGTATATATAGAAGACTACAGCATACAGAAGAAAGGCTAGTGAATACAGAATACAGACTTGTGTATGTAGATAGGCTTGAGTATACAGAGATGCTTGAGTAAACAGTGAGGCTGGGGTACACAGAGAGGCTAGTTTAAAGAGAGGCTAATATATACAAAGATGTTAGTGTATATAGAGAGGTTAGTGTATAGAGAGGGTAGAGTGTATACAGAAAGGACAGTGCATATAGAGAAACTAGTGTATACAGAAGACAGGCTTGGGTATACATCCAAGCTGACAGTGTATACAGAAGACTGGGTAGTGTATAGAGAGAGTCTAGTGGGTACCGAAGACAGGCTGGTGTATTCTAGCTAGTTTTTACAGTCTGGTATATACAGAAGACAGGCTGTGGTATACAGAGGGTTTAGTGTATTCAGAGAGTCTAGTGTATACAATTGGCGAGTGTATACATAAGACTGACTAGTTTACACAGTGTTTACAGAGATGCAAGCGTGTACAGCGAAGCTGGTATATATAGAAGACTACAGCATACAGAAGAAAGGCTAGTGAATACAGAATACAGACTCGTGTATGCAGATAAGCTTGAGTATACAGAGATGCTAGAGTAAACAGTGAGGCTGGGGTACACAGAGAGGCTAGTTTAAAGAGAGGCTAGTTTAAAGAGAGGCTAGTATATACAAAGATGTTAGTGTATATAGAGAGGTTAGTGTATAGAGAGAGTCGAGTGTATACAGATAGGACAGTGCATATAGAGAAACTAGTGTATACAGAAGACAGGCTTGGGTATACATCCAAGCTGACAGTGTATACAGAAGACTGGGTAGTGTATACAGAGAGTCTAGTGGGTACAGAAGACAGGCTGGTGTATTCTAGCTAGTTTTTACAGTCCAGTGTATACAGAAGACAGGCTGTGTTACTCAGAGATTTAGTGTATTCAGAGAGTCTAGTGTATACAGTTGGCGAGTGTATACATAAGACTGGCTAGTTTACACAGTGTTGACAGAGATGCAAAGGTGTACAGAGAAGCTGGTATATATATAGAAGACTACAGCTTACAGAAGAAAGGCTGGTGAATACAGAATAAAGGCTGGCTTTTGCGGAGAGGCTAGTTTTTTCAGAACACTATCTAGGGTATACAGAGAGGCTAGATTATACAGAGAGGCTAGTGCATAGAGTGAAGCTATTGTATATAGAAGCCTGGTTAGTGTATACAGAGAAGCTAGTGTGTACAGAAAAAGGCTAGACAGGCTATAAAGAGAGATAAGTGTTTACAGAAGACAGTTTGGGGTATACAGAGATGCTAGTTTTTACAGAGAGACTAATGTATACAGAAGAGTGGCTAGGGCATACAGAAGACAGAAGACGGGCTAGTGTATTCAGACCTAGGCAAGTGTCTATCGACAGGCTATTGTATGCAGAAGACCGGCTAGTGTAAACATGCTGGTGTATACAGAGAGGCTAGTGAATTTAGAGGGTAGGCTAAGTGATAACAGAAGACAATCTGGGTTATACAGAGACATTTCATTATTTCATCTAGCTCACATCTCTAATGAAGTTTGTCTCATTGCCATGTTATGTCTTTTCATTCTTATGCTAAATATAGATTATGCTCACTACACGATTTTAATCATCCAAATCAAGCATGCAATAAAACTATCATACATCAAAATGAACCATGTACTCTTTTGCTCTATTATGCATATTTGTAATTCTCCACATCAACTGTCACATTGAGTATGTGACAGTCCTGACACACCATCCTGACTTATTTTGCTTTATTTATTAAAAGAAATAGAGAGTACTACCTCAAAATCCGGTTAAATCTATTCACTTCGGTGAGTTATACCGCTAATTGTACGGTAATGCAAAATGTTCACAAAACCATTCATTTGCTACTAGACACATACTAAGAGTAATGTAACTATCGCTCGCTAACGATGTAAACTTTTTTATTGCTTTTCTGACATTAACTAAGTATCTCTCTGCACTATGATCTTAATAATAGTAATAATAGGATTGTGTAATGCAAAGATCAACTAGTCTAATATAAGCTTTCTCATTGGTACCTGCATATCCTGTAAATTTAGACTAACGCAACTATTTCTCTGCCAATTTCAAGCTAAGCTTTCAATCTCTTACCGTTGAACAGCGATACTTCCTCCCTGCAATATTATGCCATTTAAATGTCCTATTTGTCGCCTATATTATGCGACTCTCTGAAAAGCATATATGTAGACAATTAAACTAGTCTTACATCTTAATAAAACAATTTTTTTGCTCAACCAGTATCTCAGAACATAAGCAAATAAACGTTTCCACTGTTTGACTCTTTTTCTGTATTACTTATTTTTCTCCACCTTAACTGTCACAGTTAAAACACAGTGACAAAACATTTCTTTTTACCGCAGCAAATGTGAGAAAAGCAGTGTAAGCCGTCTTTCTGCCATATGCTTCAGAAAATTAATGTACCGCTTTTAAATCCATATCAATTCCACAGAACCGTGAACCGTCTTACAATTTTAACATTTATTGATAGCAATTACTGATATTACATTATGACTATACCAGTGGGAAATTAATCATAATCTCAGAGTTAACTTAGCTGATAAATTTACGATTTACTCACGATTTACTTAAACTTAGATTTTTTCAAGCTAAGTCTATTTAATCTTAAGTAATTTATACTATATTCTACTGTACTCTTAAATTATGTACTGTTGTTCTGTATTTTAGCCATGCTCATATTTCATTTTATGTTTCAACCATCGAATCTCATTGCTATTCCGACATTCTGCCTTAATGAGGATATTACTTTGCAACTATCCCTTGATCCCTTTTGTGTAATCACTTTATCTCGACCTATATATACTGCTTCAATATTTTCCTAATTTGTTTTGCTATAGTTATTATTATTATATTATAGAGGCCACTATCTCTAAATCATAGTAAACCTAACTATAATTATGTCTACAGCTAATTTTACGTTAAAGCAAAATTCACGAGTAATGCAACCATTAGCGAGAGATCGCTACCTTTATGCAATAGTATTCTCTTTCCAGTGGAAACGGAAAACAGTCAGTGAAAGCCATCTTCGTGCGTAACAAAATTAATGGAACGATTTACACGTTGGAATTTTCAAGCTAAGTCAATTTACTTTTAAATAATGTAAACCCTTTAGCTGCTTAGCTCACACTTTGCTGTATGTAGCCGCGTTAACTGTATTAATGGTTACATGTAAATAACCAATGGGGATTGACATTTCGTGTCTATCTCACATCTCTAATGCAATTTGTCTATTTTGCCATGTCATACTTTGCCAGTTATTATACTTTCTCATCCTTAAAGACACGTAAGGATCCTGAAGAACGATAGAAACCTAGTCACGTCGTTGTTGATATTTCATGTTTACAGCAATCATCTCATCTAATTGCTATTCCGACATTCTGCCTTGGTATTACTTTGCAACGCTCTATTGAACAATGTAAAGGTAAGCTAGATATTTTGTGTATTACCACTTAAACTCGACTTGTATATACTGTCTCAATATTATCCGTTCTAATTTTGCTAAATTAGATTGTAGAGTTTGCTATGTCTAAATCCAGGTTACCTACTCACCTTTATTACGTATACTGCTAATTTTAGGATAATACAAAACCATCTTATTGCTTCTTTACACGCTGCACATATTAAGAGTAATGCAATGCTACCGTGTACAGTTTAATTGCTCTTCTCAATTTTTACTACAACGGTCACTCATCTAATATCAGTCCACTCAGTGTTACCGGGATAACTTTTACATTTAGAGTAATTAAATGATTTCTCAGTCATTTTGAAGCTACTGCAACTAACGCTTCCGATCTCTTTCCAACTGCAATACTTAATCTTTGCTATTGCAGAATATTTAGCTGCTTAGCTCACACTTTGCTGTACGTAGCCGTGTTAACAGTATTAATACCTGCAAGTAACCAATGGGGATTGACATTTCATCTCTAATTCATTTTCACATTTCTAATGCAGTTTGTCTTTTTGCCATGTCATCCTCTGCCAGTTATTATCTTTTCTCATCCTTATGCTATATTTGGAGTATATTCACTACATGTTTAAAGACACGTAATGAACCTGATTGACACACGTCGTTGCTGTTATTTCGTGTATTTCCACTTAAACCCAACCTGTATATACTGTCTCAATATTAATCGGAGTTATTTTGCTATATTTATTATTAGAATAAACAGATTACTATCTCTAAATCTTGGTAAACCAACTCACACAAAACCATCTTATTTCTACACGCAGCACATATTAAGATATTAACATTTAGCCGGTATCTCTCTGCAATAGTAAACGAAATGAGTAGATCACTCATCTACTATCGTCTTCTCAGCGCTACCGCAACAACGTTTAAATTTAGAGTAATGCAACGATTTCTCAGTTTTATGAAGCTACTACAACTAACGCTTTGGTTTTCTTTCCTGTTAAATTACGCTTAAGCCATGTAAAATGTGCTATTGGTCTCTAACAATGCTTTGTATAATAATACAAAACTTTCAAAAGCAATATCGTCTCACTGCAATACTTACACTCTGCATAATAAAAATGAATAATGCTAATAATAAAGTCGTCTAAAACTCGGCTATAAGTAGAGAATATATTTATCAAAATAAACCATGTACTGCCAAACCAATAACGGCCAATTACTTAACGTCTATCAGTCAATGACTTAACAAAATAAACTTAGCACTCTTTTGCTCTATTTTGTATATTTGATGTACTCCACATTAACTGTCACATTGATATCACCACTGACAACACACCACTTTTTAAAAGCACAAAAAAATGAAAAAAGCACTGTAACTCTTTACATGTTTCAGAAGTAACTACTTTATTAGCAAAAAATAAAGTCCTGTCTTCTTTACACGCTAGCCTTTCTGTATACATTAATCTCTCTGTGTACACCAGCCACTCTATATAAACTAGCCTCTCTGTCTTCTGTATACACTAGCCTGTTTTTTGTACAAATTAGCCTCTCTGTAGCCGGTCTTCTGTATACACGAGCCTCACTGTCTACTCTTGGTTGTCTTTTGTATCACTAGCATCTCTTTATATATTATCTCTCTGTATACAAAAGCCTCTCTGTATACACTAGTCCGCCTGTATACACTAGCAAGTCTGCATACACTAGCCTCTCTTTGTAACCCATCCTCTCTCTCTGTATACCCTAGCCTCCATCTCTGCATACCCAGGACGTTCTTCTCTATAATCTAGCCTATCTGTATACACTAGCCGGTCTTCTGTAGACATTAGCCTCCCTGTATAAACTTGCTGGTCTACTGTATACACTAGTCCGTCTGTATACACTAGCAAGTCTGCATACACTAGCCTCTCTGTGTAACCCAGCCTCTCTCTCTGTATACCCTACCCTCCATCTCTGCATACCCAGGACGCTCTTCTCTATAATCTTGCCTATTTGTATACACTAGCCTGTCTTTTGTACACATTAGCCTCTCTGTATAAACTAGCGGGTCCTCTGTATACACTAGTCCGTCTGTATACACTACCAAGTATGCGTACTCTAGCCTCGATCTCTGTATACCTTAGCCTCCACCTCTGAGGACGTTCTTCTGTATAATCTAGCCTATCTGTATAAACTAGCCTGTTTTTTGTACACATTAGCTTCTCTGTATAAACTAGCCGGTCCTCTGTATACACTGGTCCGTCTGTATACACTAGCAAGTCTGTGTAACCAAGCCTCTCAGTGTAACTCAGCCTTTAGCCTCTCTGTATAAACCAGCTGATATTCTGTATACACTAGTCCGTCTGTATACCCTAGCACGTCTGCATACTCTAGCCTCTCTGTGTAACACAGTCTCTCTCTCTCTGTATACCCCAGCCTCCATCTCTGCATACCCAGGACGTTCTTCTGTATAATCTAGCCTATCTATATACACTAGCCTGTGTTTTGTACACTTTAGCCTCTCTGTATAAACTAGCCGGTCTTCTGCATACACGAGTCTCTCTGTATACCCTTGGATGTCTTTTGTATACACTAGCTGCTCACATACATTAGCTCTCTGTAAACCCAAGCCTCTCTGTATACACTAGTCCGTCTGTATACACCAGCCTCTCTATGTAACCCAGCCTCTCTCTCTGTATACCCTAGCCTCCATCTCTGCATACCCAAGATGTTCTTCTCTATAATCTAGCCTATTTGTATACACTAGCCTGTCTTTTGCCCACATTAGCCTCTCTATATAAACTAGTTGGTCTTCTGTATACACTAGTCCGTCTGTATACACTAGCAAGTATGCATACTCTAGCCTCTCTCTCTGTATACCCTAGCCTCCATCTCTGCATACCCAGGACATTCTTCTGTATAATCTAGCCTATCTGTATACACTAGTGTATACAGACGGACTAGTGTATACAGAGGACTGGCTAGTTGATACAGACAGGCTAATGTGTACAAAAGACAGGTTAATGTATATAGATAGGCTAGATTATACAGAAGAACGTCCTGGGTATGCAGAGCGCTCAGCTTCAAGGGATTGCCATCGTGAGTAATATGAGGGACACTCCTCAACCCCGCCCCCACCTACCAGATCTGACTTTCATCTCCTTGCCCTCTCTGCCCCGGTCATCTGGTGGCAGTTTTATGCACTCCCTGGCCCCCACCCATTCATAATCCTTACCGACCTTTCCTTCCGCTGCTCACAGGAACACACTGGATGACTTGTCTAATTAACCAACTTGTACAAGACACCGCTATCCTCCTGTCTGACACCGGTCTGGCCCCCACCTACTCTTTGCCGACATTGCCTTCTGCAGCTTTCGGGGACACCCTGAATGACTTATTTATTGAGCCTATTGGTACGAGACACTGCTTCCCTCCAGTGTGACTCTGGACCCCCATGGAGGATTAACCCCTTACTGTTTGGGCGGTCCCAGCCTCCCTCTGGATGCTCTACACAGCCCCCGATGGCGATGCAGGAGAGACACTAATTGGCGGGCCCCAGGACTGCTGCTCGGGTGAAGTCTCCCGTTGGATGGAGGGATGGTGGCTCCAGCCCCTTGCCTGCCGGATTCTCCATGCACCGACCAGGGCTGCTCCTCTTTCATCTTGATGTGGTGACCATGGAGGGGAGGAGTTGAAATTTATGGCGTCCGGGTTGTTGCTGGTGTGAGTGCGCTAAAGGACTTGACATTTCCGCATGTTTGTCCCCTCTCCCTTGCTGCCCCTTTCCCTCCCTCCTTCCCCCTTCCCTCCTTCCCTTCCCTCCCCCCTTTCCCCCTTCACTCCCCCCTTTCCCCCTTCCCTCCCCCTTTCCCTCCCCCTTCGCCCCTTCCACCCCCCTTTTCCCGTCTTCCCTGCCCCTTTTGCCCCGGGGTGTGGACGGGGGAGAGAGGGTAAGGAGAGGACAATCTGCCAAAGGGAGAAATGCATTTGTTCGGGGGCTGCATGTACTTTTGGGGTATGGGACGGGGGGTGGTGGATTCCATTCTGTGATGCCTTTTCTGTTGTGATGGGCTCCCTCGTGCATGCCTACGTTTAGGGCGAGCTGAGGAGACCCCTCAGTGCTGACAGTTATATGCTCTACCTTTGTTTAGATTATACTATTGTTTTTTGGTTCTATGATGTTACTGATTGTCTTTTATTTGCATACCGGTATCAGATGTGACATTTACCACTGCCAGGACTGGGGGGAGTAGGATTTGGGGGCTCCCTCTCCGACCTGTCTACCCACCAACCCACGTAGGACAGCACTTTAAACCCAGTGTAAATCTGGTAAGTGCTATAGCATAATTGTGCTGTTTTAGTATACCCTTCCTGTACTGTTGAGTGCGGACAACCCTTAATTTTCCTCTCCCCCTGGGGTTGAGGTGTCCGGCCTCTTTTTCCCCTTACCTTTCCTTCCATTTGCCCTTCCTTTCTCCCCCTTAGTTCCCGCCATCCATTACCTACCCAAAACCTACCTTGGTTCAACTTTCTTTGCTTTTCTCTGACGTCCCCCTCCCCCTCCCCGAGGAGCGATGGCAGACTCAGTCAAGGTCACCTCTCTAAACGTTAAGGGACTGAACTCCCCTGAAAAATGGTGGATCCTCCTGTGAGAACTGAAGACTTCTTGTACTGATGTGGCCTTTATACAAGAAACACAATTTAAAAATACTAGTCTCCCCTTTCTATGGTCGAGATCCTAAGGTCTACCACTCTACTAACCCCTCCTCTAAGACCAAGGGAGTCTTCATTCTGATCTCTAGCAGGCTCCCCTGGGTTCTCCAGGATTCTCTGGTGGACCCTGGGGGCCGATATCTTTTTCTTAGGGGCCACATTGGAGAGCGCCTTTTTACATTTGCCACTGTGTACGCTCCCATTGATCACCAAGATACGTTCCTCAGAACAACCCTGCACAGATTATGTGACTTTCAGGAGGGCCAGTTGATATTAGGTGGGGACTTTAATGTCCCCTTTCGCCATCGGTTGAAACTTCTGCCTCTTGCTCCTCGCTCCTCATTTACTAAGTGTTTACTAAATGACCAATTAGTTGATGTCTGGCGTCTGCAACACTCTGGGGAAAGGGACAACTCTTTTTGCTCTTCCCCTCACAAATCATACTTGAGGATAGACTTCTTCTTGATTCCACATGACCAACTGCACTTGGTGAGCTCTTCCTCCATCGGCCATATTACTTGGTCTGACCACGCTCCTGTAGCCCTTACCTACACCCTCTCTAGGAACCCCTCACCTAGGTCTCTATTCTGGCACCTTAATGAGAGCCTCCTCCAGATACCGGAAGTTTTAGCAGATGTGACCAGGGAATTGGACCTTTATTTCCAAGAAAACTAAACGCAGGACTGCGACCCGGGGATAATTTGGGAGGCTCACAAGTCAGTACTCCGCAGGGTACTTATCAGGCATGGGGCGGGCATCAAACGAACATGGAAGGAACA
This sequence comes from Lithobates pipiens, assembly GCF_037356315.1. Taxonomy (NCBI): domain Eukaryota; kingdom Metazoa; phylum Chordata; class Amphibia; order Anura; family Ranidae; genus Lithobates; species Lithobates pipiens. The sequence goes on from NW_027507791.1 coordinate 163,785,758, forward strand.
GCTTGCTAATCTGTTTCGTGAACTTGCCTCTGTGGAAGCCAAACATAAACATGCCCCCTCACGGACCTTAGAGATTGAATTGGGGACACTCTGCACCCAGATTGCTGACCTACTCCATTATAAAGCGAAAGCGACACTCCAGTTTTGTCGTAAATTGACGTAGGAGTCAGGGGACAAATGCAGAAAAATCTTAGCCAGGTCGGTAAAGGAGTTGAAATCTGCCTCTTACATACCCCAGTTGATAGATGAGAATGGCCAGAGGGCCTCTACCCCAACCCAAATAGCCAAAGTCTTTGAAAAATGTTACTCTGATCTCTACAACCTGCCTGATTCAGGGTCCGGACAGGACAATATAGACAGATATGTAACCGGTTCTGGTCTACCAACCCTCTCATCGGACTCACGGGAGTACTTGGAGGACCCGATCACACTGGAAGAAGTCCAGACGGCCGTGGGACCTCCGAAGGTGGGTAAGGCTCCGGGCCCTGACGGATATACCGCACAATACTATAAGACCTTCCTCCCTATTCTCGGCCCGCGCTTGGTGAATTTATTTAATACTCTGAGCTCAAATGGGGATTTTCCTGAGGATTCCCTTAGAGTCCACATCTCGTTGATACCTAAGGAGGGCAAAGACCCAGGCCTATGTGGGAGCTACAGACCCATTTCCCTTCTAAATTCGGTCCTAAAACTATTCTATAAAAATCCTCGCCACGTGATTGGCACATCACTTGCAGTCCCTTATACATATTGACCAGTTAGGTTTTATTCCCACCAGGGAAGATAGGGACAACACCATTAAGGTGCTTACCCTGGTCCATAAAGCAAAGTCATCTGGGACCCCTTGTCTTCTCGTGAGTACTGATACCGAGAAGGCTTTTGATCGGGTCAAATGGACATTCATGTTCTTGGTCCTTCGCTATATAGGTCTGAGTGAACGGATGCTGGCATGGATAAGTAAGATATACTCACGCCCTTCAGCTCAAGTCAAAGCGAATGGGGTGCTCTCATCTCCCCTTGACATCCGGAATGGGACCAGACAGGGTTGCCCCCTGTCGCACTTGTCATTGGAACCCTTTCTCTCCACAATTCAACAAAACTCAGACATAACGGGACTCCAAATGGGTACTACTGAGTGCAAGATATCTGCCTACGTGGATCACATGCTGTTCTCGCTGACGAATCCCAGAGTTTCCTTGCAAAATCTCCTTCGGGAATTCCAGATATACGGGATACTTCTTGAAATCAGAAGCCATGGGGGTTGCAGTCCCCACGCAAACGTAACTAGACTTGCAGTCCAATTTTCGATTTAAATGGACCCGTACAGCCCTTAAAACTTCCCCCCACCCCTTGTCACTAAGATACGCAGTTTGCTTCACGGGTGGCATTCTGGCCTCCATTCCTGGTTCAGGAGATGCAATCTCATTAAAATGAACATACTCCCTAAATTTACCTATCTTTTCCAAGCTCTCCTGATCCAGATTTCAGTCCCGTTTTTTAAGCAAGCTCAATCCTTGCTCACTCAATTTAACTGGGCCCACGAAAATCCCAGACTTTTGCGGTCACAGCTGACATTGTGGAAACAACAGGGAGGGTTGGTTCTCCCTGACTTGTGTCGCTACTACCTGGCCTCCCATCTGGGGTGTGTATTGGACTGGAATCGAAACAAACTTTCTAAGCTCACTCCCGAATTCCGCTAAGAAGCGCCATGTGGTGCTATAAGGGTTTACCCACAGAATTGACGTCACATCCCACTATAGGGGCTTAGTTGAAAGTCAGTCACCTGATCGCTACCCATAACACACTCACGTCTTTGACTTCCCACCTATTCCCTATACGTGGCCATCCGAACTTTGAACCGGGGACCCACTTAGGAATTCCAACCTAGACAATGCGTCTAAATTCGTCATTGATGGAAAATGGCCTTCTTTCTCAACCCTAACAGATCCGACAGGGCTTTTCCAACTGCCTTTTTGGAGAGCGGCGCAACGACATCATTTTCTCCATTCCATCCCCAATCCTCAAACGTTCGCCCGCCCTCAGACGGAGTTTGAGACTCTATGCAGGAGCGAAGGCCCTTTGGCACACATTCTCTCTCAAACAGATTACCCACACTTAACCTGTCTGTCCAACTGGGAAAAGGACCTTAATTGCTAGTTTTCCCCAGCACAGAGACAACGCATTATCACTTTGGCTCTCAAAACCTGGCTGTGCACGAAGATACAGGAGACTAATTTTAAACTTCTCACCAGGTGGTATTTGACACCATCAAAGCTGCATAAATGTTTCCCCTCTTCCTCGAACATATGCTGGAGGTGTGGAGAAGAAGAGGGCACGTTGCTCCACATTTTTTGGTCCTGCCCCAGCTTGGTGGACTTCTGGACAGAGATCCGATGCATAACACAAAAATTCACAGACTTCTGCATCCAGGAAGACGCTGCATTCATTCTCTTGCACCATTCACAGATTCCCATTAAGAAGTACAAAAAAATCTATTTTATGGCATGTGATAAATGCGGAGAAATCCTGCATCCCTCTCTATTGGAAAAAATGTCCCCCCCCTTTCATTACTCACTGGCTTAGGAAAATAGAGGACATAAAAAAAAATGGAGGACTTGATCCTCACATCACAAGGTAAACAAGAATTTTTTTAACAAACCTGGGACATCTGGAATACCTTTATATTCTCGCTGGAAGGATGTCGCCTGCTATCGCCTTAGTGCTCTGAGCTTTCCTTGACTGGCCCCTTGGACAGTGGCTGCCATCGTGTCTCGTCCCCTCTTCTCCTTTCCTGATCTTTCACCCCTTCTCTTTTCTGCCTTCCTCCCCTATCTCTCACCCCCTCCACCCCCTCTCTCTTCTGGAAAAAGTGGAAAATTGGGAATTACGGCCCCACACCCCCCTCTGGATGGATTATGCAGGAGGGACCTGGGGTTTGTGTGACCCTGGATCTTGGTACAGTACTTTATTCGTGCCTCGAATCATTGTGATTGATGGAAGGCAGACTCACAGTTGCGAATATACCTGTATCAAGTATTGTTCAGCTGCTTTTTGCTCTGTATTTCTCTGTTGCATTATGTACTCGGGGGACCATCTTCCCCTGTTTGGAGAAAAAATTATATTTGAAAAAAAAAAGAAGCCTACGACACCTGGTATTCCCAGGCGGTCTCCCATCCTGGCATTAACCAGGCCCGACCCTGCTTAGCCTCCAAGATCAGACGAGATGGAACAGATTCAGGGTGATGTGGCCACAGCCAATACCTTCAGGCACTCTCAACTCTCTTGACAAACGCCAAGATGGTCACCTTGTTAACAAGCAGAAAAAAATAGGTCAACGGCAAACAACATAAAAAGAAGCCTACGGCATCTGGAAATCCCAGGCGGTCTCCCATCCAGGTACTAAACTGATCCCAACCCTGCTTAGCTTCTGAGATCAGATGAGATTGGGCTCTTTCAGGGTGATGTGGCCATAGCAGATTTCTTCAGGCACTCTCAACCCTCTAGACAAACACCAAGATGGTCACCTTTGGTAAACAAAAAAAAATAAACAAGTCAACACCAACAACATAAAAAGAAGCCTACAGCACCTAGTATTCCCAGGTGGTCTCCCATCCAGGTATTAACAAGGCCCGACCCTGTTTAGTCTCTGAGATCAGACGAAATCTGGTGCTTTCAGGGTTATGTGGCAATAGACGAGCTCTTCAGGCACTCTCAACCCTCTTGACAAACACGAAGATGGTCACCTTGGTAAACAAACAAACAAAAAAAACAAGTCAACGCCAACAACATAAAAAGAAGCCTACAGCACCTAGTATTCCCAGGTGGTCTCCAATCCAGGTACTAGCAAGGCCCAACCCTGTTTAGCCTCTGAGATCAGAGGAGATCGGGCACTTTCAGGGTGATGTGCCCATAGGCAATCTCTTTGGGCACTCTCATCCCTCTTGAAAAATGCCAAGATAGTCACCCTGGGAAACAAGCGAAAAAAAAACAGGTCAACGCCAACAACAAAAAAAGAAGCCTACGACACCTGGTATTCCCAGGCGGTCTCCCATCCTGGCATTAACCAGCCCTGACTCTGCTTAGCCTCCAAGATCAGACGAGATGGAACAGATTCAGGGTAATGTGGCTACAGCCAATATTTTCAGGCACTCTCAACTCTCTTGACAAACGCCAAGATGGTTACATTGGGAACAAGCAGAAAAAAATAGGTCAACGGCAACAACATAAAAAGAAGCCTACGGCATCTGGAAATCCCAGGCGGTCTCCCATCCAGGTACTAAACTGGTCCCAACCCTGCTTAGCCTCTGAGATCAGATGAGATTGGGCTCTTTCAGGGTGATGTGGCCATAGCAGATTTCTTCAGGCACTCTCAACCCTCTTGACTAACGCCAAGATGGTCACCTTAGGAAACAAACAAAAAAAACAAGTCAACATCAACAACATAAGAAGAAGTCTACAGCACCTAGTATTCCCAGGTGGTCTCCAATCCAGGTATTAACAAGGCCCGACCCTGTTTAGTCTCTGAGATCAGACGAGATCTGGTGCTTTCAGGGTTATGTGGCCATAGGCGAGCTCTTCAGGCACTCTCAACCCTCTTGACAAACACCAAGATGGTCACCTTTGGTAAACAAAAAAAAATAAACAAGTCAACACCAACAACATAAAAAGAAGCCTACAGCACCTAGTATTCCCAGGTGGTCTCCAATCCAGGTAATAGCAAGGCCCAACCCTGTTTAGCCTCTGAGATCAGAGGAGATCGGGCACTTTCAGGGTTATGTGCCCATAGGCAATCTCTTTGGGCACTCTCATCCCTCTTGAAAAATGCCAAGATAGTCACCCTGGGAAACAAACAAAAAAAAACAGGTCAACGCCAACAACATAAAAAGAAGAATACGGCACCTGGTATTCCAAGGCCATCTCCCATACAAGTACTAACTAGGCCCAACCCTTCTTAGCCTCAGAGATCAGAAGAGATAGGGTGCTTTCAGGGTGATGCGGCTGTAAGCGATCTCTTTAGGCACTCTCAACCCTCTTGACAAATGCCAAGATGATCACTTTGAGAAACAAGCGAAAAAAACAGGTCAACACCAACAACATAAAAAGAAGCCTGCGGCATCTGGAAAACCCAGGTGGTCTCCCATCCAGGTACAAACCAGGCCCAACCCTGCTTAGCCTCTGAGCCCAGACAAGATTGGGAACTTTCAGGGTGTTGTGCCCGTAGGCAATTTCTTTGTGCACTCTCAACCCTCTTGATAAATGCCAAGATGGTCACCTTGGGAAACAAGGGGAAAAAAACAGGTCAACGCCGACAACATAATGAGAAGTCTACGGCACCTGGTATTCCCAGGCTGTCTCCCATCCAGGTACTGACCAGGCCCATCGCTGCTTAGCCTCCGAGATCAGATAAGATTGGGCTCTTTCAGGTTGATTTGGCCGTAGGCACTCTCTTTGGGCACTCTGAAGCCTCTTGACAAAGGCAAAGATGGTCACCTTGGGAAACAAGCTAAAAAAAACAGGTCAAAGCCAACAACATAAAAAGAAGCCTACGGCATCCGGTATTCCCAGGCGATCTCCCAATCATGACACTAACCAGGCCAGATCCTTCTATGGCAGCTGGTCTTCCCAGGCAGTCTCCCATCCAGGTACTAACCAGGCCTGACGCTGCTTAGCCTCTGAAATCAGAGGAGATCGGGTGCTTTCAGGGTGATGTGGCCGTAAGTGTTTTCTTCAAGACACGCCCAACCCTCTTGACAAACGCCAAGATGGTCGCCTTGAGAAACAAGCGAAAAAAACAGGTCAAAGCCAACAACATAAAAAGAAGCCTATGGCACCTGGTATTCCCAGGCGGTCTCCCATCCAGGTACTAAACTAGGCCCGACACTGTTTAGCCTCCGAGATCAGACGAGATTGGGCGCTTTCAGGGTGATGGGGCCGTAGGTGATCTCTTCCGGCACTCTCAACCCTCTTGACAAACGCCAAGATGGTCACCTTGGGAAAAAAGTGAAAAAAAAAACAGGTCAAGGCCAACAACATAAAAAGAAGCCTACAGCACCTAGTATTCCCAGGTGGTCTCCAATCCAGGTACTAGCAAGGCCCAACCCTGTTTAGCCTCTGAGATCAGAGGAGATCGGGCGCTTTCAGGGTTATGTGCCCATAGGCAATCTCTTTGGGCACTCTCAACCCTCTTGACAAATGCCAAGATAGTCACCTTGAGATACAAGCGAAAAAAAAACAGGTCAATGTCAACAACATAAAAAGAAGAATACGGCACCTGGTATTCCAACGCCATCTCCCATCCAGGTACTAACTAGGCCCAACCCTTCTTAGCCTCAGAGAAGAGAAGAGATAGGGCTCTTTCAGGGTGATGCTGCTGTAAGCGATCTCTTTGGGCACTCTCAACCCTCTTGACAAATGCCAAGATGGTCACCTTGGGAAACAAGCGAAAAAAAAAAATGAATCAATGCCAACAACATAAAAAGAAGCCTACAATAACTGGTATTCCCAGGTGGTCTCCCATCCAGGTGCTAACCAGGCCCGACTCTTCTTAGCCTCCAAGATCAGACGAGATTGGGTGCTTTCAGAGTGATGTGGCCATAGGCTATCTCTTCAGGCACTCTCAACCCTCTTGACAAACACCAAGATGGTCACTTTGGGAAACAAGCGAGAAAAAAAGCAGGTCAACGCCAACAATCTATAAAGAAGTCTACGACACCTGGTATTCCCAGGCGGTCTCCCATCCAGGTACTAACAAGGCCCGACTCTTCTTAGCCTCCAACATCAAACGAGATCGGGTGCTTTCAGGCTGATGTGCCCATAGTCAATCTCTTCAGGCACTTTCAACCCTCTTGACAAAGGCAGAGATGGTCACCTTGGGAAACAAGCAAAAAAATAAAAAATAAGTCGGAAGCTAGAGACAATACGGCTCGAGTCCTCAGTTTAATCCATGCAGCGCATGTACAGGGAAGGCCCTTGCTTATGTTGTCAACGGACGCGGAGAAGGCCTTTAACAGAGTGGCCTGGCACTTTTTGCAGGCCACCCTGGAACATATAGGTCTTGGCCCCAACATGATGAGCTGGGTAATGTCGCTTTACTCCACGCCGTCGGCAGCGGTACGGGTGACTGGAACCACTTATGTGTCACGTTCGGAATGACCCGAATATTACTGGCATATCCAAACCCTCGGCACACCACAAAATTGCGGCGTACGCTGACGATCTAATTTTTTTCGTCTCCAATCCACACATTTCCCTTCCCAATATACTCGCGGCTCTCCGGCGATACGGCAGCCTATCAAACTATAAAATCAATTGCGCCAAGTCGGCTGTATTGAATATATCGGTCCCGGATGGTGAGGCCAAGAGGCTACGCTCCGCTTTTCCATTCTACTGAGCTGAAAAATGTATACGTTACCTGGGCGTTGACATCGCAGCGGATTTGGCGCAATTGTACCCGCTTAATTTTGTCCCTCTCCTGAATAGACTGAAATCTGATTTGGGAAACTGGCATGCTTTAACACTGACCTGGTTCGGGCGCTGTAATGCATTCAAAATGACAGCCCTCCCGCGGATCTTATACTTGTTCCAGACATTACCGATCCGGTTACCCCCAATTTTTTTCAGACAACTGCAGGTGCTGCTCCGGGACTTTATTTGGGCACGCAAACCGCCCAGAGCCCGTTTGCAATTGCTTGCCAGACCAAAGGACAAGGGGGGTCTGGGTCTCCCAGATCTGAGACAATACTACAGAGTGACTCTGCTAGCGAGAGTCGTTGATTGGCATTGTAATGGCCCACACAAGCAGTGGGTGGAGATGGAGATTGAGGATGGATCCATTCCCCTATTGACCTCCCCGTGGTTCCTGTCCTCCCTACCAAAAGACCTCAGAGATCACCCCGTAGTGGGAGCTACGTTGGCTGTTGTGCGGAGGTTGTTCTGCTGCACACACATTGCTCCCCTGCCATCACCAATGACTCCGGTTATAGGTAATCCAGACTTCCCACCGGGATTTACCAACAAGAAACTGCGACAGTTGACAGTGGTGGGGAAACAGCGTCTGGGAGAGGTGTGGCCCTCGGGAGGGCTCCCGACCACACAAACTGTCGCCGAGCTTTCTGACCCTCCGCTTGACTTGTTTAGTGCTTATCAACTTTGTCACTTTCTTCTGGCCATACAAAGGGCCCCCTACACTCCTAGAGACCTGACGCCCTATGAATCCATCTGTCACAAAAGGGAACCTGTGCGACACACTCTCTCCCTCCTGTACAACCTATTGAGTAGTCAGGAGGAGGAGTCGACCCCACCATTTATCCACAAATGGGAGGGGGACTTAGGCATCACATTTACCCCACAACAGATAGGGAAGATCCTGCCCTTAGTACATAAAGCTTCCATCGCAAACCAATATCAAGAATCAGGATACAAGATAGTCTCACACTGGTATAGAGTCCCATACCTTCTGAATAAAATGAATAGATCGATCCCAGATGTTTGTTGGAGGTGCAATTCAGATACGGGGACCATGGGACACATTTTCTGGGCATGCTCGGCCTTGAGGAACCTTTGGGTGGAGGTGACCGGGACAATAAAAACTCTCACAAATGTAGATATCGCAGACAACCCAGCTGCGTGCCTTCTACACTTGACCGAACAGCCTGTTCGAAAATACAAAAAAACCCTCACGATGCAACTCCTGAATGCCGCCCGGGCCTGCATTCCCACACTGTGGAGGCAGCCTCAGCCCCCATCCAAGGTGCTGTGGTATTCCAAAGTCAATCATATTCTCCGGATGGAATTGACCGCCACCCTTCACAACACTGAAGAGGCATTTAGTGTTACATGGAGGCCCTGGAGGTATTTTACTGGTACTCGAGACTACATTCGGGAGGTGAGCAGTGCCCCTGTCCCAGAAAACGACTGAACATCTAACGCTTACCTACGTAGGCCATGTCTTTCCTGGGTGGCATTCCCCCCCTCCCTTTTTGTCTTTATTTTTCTTTTTTTCCCCGCCGCCATCCCCCCCCCTCCTCTCTCTCCATCTTTGCACTGTCTTCTCCCCACGTCCTCCCTTTTGACTATGCCTTGTCTCCTTACTAGCCTTTGGGACCCAGAAGAACCCCAGGGTTCTGGACACGACCGGCTCATATTTTACTCTGGTTCACATAGGTCATGATAAGCTGGCTCGCTGTGGTCCCAGTTGTTTTCCATGATTACATTTGTCCGAACAGAGCTGCACTAGTTATACTGTACTACATGTCGGAGGTGGGGTTTCTCTCTTTTCTGCATGAAACTGTAGGACTCCCCTCTGAGAACTCAGAGTTATTTGGCTGCCTATTTTTTGTTACCGTGTAATTGTGACCCTGGGTCATGCTGTATGGTTGACTGTTATATTTATGTTGTTCTACTTATACTTAATAAAAGAATAAAAAAAAAAATAAAAAAAAGTCAATGCCAACAACTTAAAATAAAAGCCTATGGCATCGAGAATTCCCATGCGGTCTCCCATCCAGGTACTAACCAGGTCCCAACCCTGCTTAGCCTCTGAGATCAAATGAGATTTGACTCTTTCAGGGTGATGCTGCCATAGTAGATTTTTTCAGGCACGCTCAACCCTCTTGACAAACGCCAAGATGGTCACCTTGGGAAACAAACAAAAAAAACAAGTCAACGCCAACAACATAAAAAGAAGCCTACAGCAGTTAGTTAGCCTAGTATTCCCAGGCGGTCTCCCATCCAGGTATTAACAAGGCACGACCCTTTCTAGCCTCTGAGATCAGCGGAGATTTGGCGCTTTCAGGGTGATGTGCCCATAGGCAATCTCTTTGGGCACTCTCATCCCTCTTGAAAAATGCCAAGATAGTCACCCTGGGAAACAAGCGGAAAAAAACAGGTCAACGCCAACAACATAAAAAGAAGAATACGGCACCTGGTATTCCAAGGCTGTCTCCCATTCAAGTACTAACTAGGTCCAACCCTTCTTAGCCTCTGAGATCAGAAGAGATAGGGTGCTTTCAGTGTGATGCGGCTGTAAGCGATCTCTTTAGGCACTTTCAACCCTCTTGACAAATGCCAAGATGATCACTTTGGGAAACAAGCGAAAAAAACAGGTCAACACCAACAACATAAAAAGAAGCCTGTGGCATCTGGAAAACCCAGGCGGTCTCCCATCCAGGTACAAACCCTGCTTAGCCTCTGAGACCAGACGAGATTGGGCGCTTTCAGGGTGTTGTGCCCGTAGGCAATTTCTTTGTGCACTCTCAACCCTCTTGACACATGCCAAGATGGTCACCTTGGGAAACCAGGGGAAAATAACAGGTCAACGCCGATAACATAATGAGAAGCCTACGGCACCTGGTATTCCCAGGCTGTCTCCCATCCAGGTACTAACCAGGCCCATCGCTGCTTAGCCTCCGAGATCAGATGAGATTGGGCTCTTTCAGGGTGATTTGGCCGTAGGTACTCTCTTTGGGCACTCTGAAGCCTCTTGACAAAGGCCAAGATGATCACCTTGGGAAACAAGGTAAAAAAAACAGGTCAAAGCCAACAACATAAAAAGAAGCCTACGGCATCCAGTATTCCCAGGCGATCTCCCAATCAAGACACTAACCAGACCAGATCCTTCTATGGCACCTGGTCTTCCTAGGCAGTCTCCCATCCAGGTACTAACCAGGCCTGACACTGCTTAGCCTCTGAAATCAGACAAGATCGGGTGATTTCAGGGTGATGTGGCCGTAAGCATTCTCTTCAAGACACGCCCAACCCTCTTCACAAACGCCAAGATGGTCGCCTTGAGAAACAAACGAAAAAAACAGGTCAAAGCCAACAACATAAAAAGAAGCCTATGGGCTTACAGCGGACCTTAAAAGATGGGACCCACTAGCTCTGTCATGGTTCGGACGCTGTAATGTGTTGAAGATGAACGCGATGCCACGACTTCTGTATCTACTACAAGCCTTACCTATCAAAATACCCCAGACTTTCTTTCATGCGGTTCGCTCAATCTTTATCAAGTTCCTCTGGCGCGGCAAACATACGCGTATTGGTAGGGCAATGCTATTGCGACCGAAATTGCGGGGAGGTATTGGCTTCCCGGACCCTGCTCTATATTTTTTTTAAATCAAATAAGTTTTTATTGTAAAACACATATGGTACAAATCAAACATATGAGTAAAGTACAGTCTTACAGTAGCATTGGTTTTTACATCCAAAAGTATACAGGAAATATAAAAATACAAATAGGTTCGGTTTGAAGACTGTTGAGACATGGAAAGTATCAAGAAAACGAAAAAATAAAGAAGAAAGGAGGTAAGAAGAAGGAACCAAAAGTAAAAACAAAAGTAACATTCTCTCATAGACCACTCCGTATCAGGAAACAACCTCATAGGTACCTTAAACATATACTGCGGCCCACAGCCCATCATACCGTCCCACTGGTGTCTCCCTACACCCCGTACAATTACCGGATGAGGGAGAGACATAGGATTAGACCCACCCTGGGAACATAACCATTTATGTACCTCCATATACCGGTCCTAGGACCTTCAGTCAACCCTGTAAAAGTCTGTCTTGTATAAGTTGGTGGGGAGCTAGTCCCGGGACCTCAAGCCAACCCCCCCACATGGCATTAAATTTGTGCGGTGCGTTTCTGTGTTGGTATGTTATCTTTTCCCTGATCAGCATCTGGTTCACCTGTTCTATCCATTGCTGCCTGGTGGGAACCCTGTGGGTCATCCACAATCTCGCTATCAATTTTCTGGCTACATATAGTAACCTGATAATGGCTGTATGGGTCGAGGGCGTCAATGATTCCTCATCCAGGGCCCCCAACAGGCAGACCAACGGACACCGCGGAATACTAACAGAGAACACTGAGGATATAGTGTCAAGAATTCCAGCCCAATATCGTTTTAGTTTCGGGCACCTCCAGAACATGTGCATAAGATCCCCATGGTCCCGCATACATTTAGGGCAAAGGGGAGACCCTCTAACACCCCAACTGTGCAGTTTAACTGGAGTTCTATAGGTCCTATGTAGTAAATATAGGTGGGAGAGCCTATGAGAGGTCGATACCGACACCAACGGAGCGGAGGACAAGCAAAGGTTCCAGGTCTCCGCGTCCACGGGCCCCAGGTCCGCCTCCCATCTCTGCCGACATGGGAGACGTGCCGGGTCCTGCACCGCGTCAAGAAGCATAGCATACCCCCTAGAGATCATGCCTTTACGGTCAATCTGCATGAATATCCCCTGCACCACAGGATGGTCTGTTAGAGAGAGCTGCACACTCCGTGCCTGTGTCTGCAGCGCATGACGTAACTGTAAATATTAAAAAAAATCCCTGCGTGGGATGTCAAACTCAGCTTGTATTTCCATGAAGGACTTCAGTACCCGTCCACTATACAGTTGCGAGAGATACTGAAGACCACTCCTACTCCAGTTACCAAATCCCTTGAGCTTAAAAAGTTCACCATAATTAGCATTCCGCCAAATAGGGGTGAGGGCAAGGAAGCCACGTATTCGTAGCAGTTTTTTAACATGAGACCACATGGTATTCAGCAGTATAATAGTCGGGGAACCCCTGTCCATATGAGGGAAGCCTGCCTCTAATCTAGACAATGCTGTGTCCGAGGCGACCGTGTCAGCAAGTATCCTTCGGATCGGGTCCAGGGGATCATCTGACCCCCACCCACCCAGGTGCTGGAGCTGCGAAGCCAAAAAATACATCCTAGCGTGTGGAAGTGCCAACCCCCCTTCGTCCTTATTATGTTGCAAGGTATGTAAACTAAGTCTGGCCGTCTTTCTACACCATATTAATTCCCTAAACTGAGAGTCAATTTTATCGAACCAACGTTTCGGGATCCAGGTCGGGGAATTATGACAAATATAGAGCAACTGCGGGGCCCACACCATTTTAATGAGGTTTACCCTGCCCACCACCGATAACGGTAGTTTGCACCAGATCTTACATTTATCCCTGAACTTAAGTAACAATGGCATAAGATTCAGTTTGGCATATTCCGTCACCTCGGGGGATATCTGCACCCCCAGATACTTAAAGGATGTAACCGTCTGGATCATGCTTGCACAAGGGGGTAAGGGAGCCGTTAGAGGGGACAAGGGCAGCAGCACAGATTTGTCCCAGTTAATCTTAAAACCTGACAGTGTACCAAATAGGGTAATCAGGTTCATGGTGGCCGTAAGGGAACCCTGTGTGTCCCCCAGGTATATAAGCGTGTCATCAGCGTATAGCGATACCACATCTATTCCAGTGGGCCTGCGGAAACCCACAATATCCGGAGCCGATCTCATTCTGGCTGCTAGTGGTTCAAGCGCCATGGCAAAGAGCAGGGACGACAGAGGGCACCCCTGTCTCGTGCCTCTGTGCAGCACGAATGGGTCGGAGAGCTCCGCATTAGCTCTGATTCTAGCCGTAGGCTTGGCATATAACAGTCGGACCCAGCTAATAAATGTACTGCCCAGCCCCATCCGCTCCATCACTTTCCACAGATAAGGCCACTCAACACTATCAAAGGCCTTAGCCGCGTCCAGCGAGAGGACGGCCTGATTACCGGGGTTATCCACAGGGACCTGTAGGTTTAAAAATAAACGGCGAATATTTAGGGCAGTGGAACGTGAGGGAATAAAACCTGATTGATCCCTATGGATCAGTTTGTGTATTACCAGAGATAATCTCGTTGCCAAGACCCGAGCCAATAGTTTAACGTCTGTCGTGAGCAAGGAGATGGGCCTATATGCGTCCGGTGATGTTGCTACCTTACCCGGTTTTAGAAGTACAATTATGATTGCTTCGTTCATAGAAGCAGGTAGGACCCCCGTCTCTAAGGCATTGTTAAACACTTTTAAAAGGGTTGGCAAAAGAACACCGGCATAACGCTTGTATACCTCGGATGGGAGACCATCCGCCCCCGGAGCCTTGTTATTATGAGAATGTTCCAATGCAGAAGCCAATTCATCCTCCGTTAAGGGGGCGTTCAACAGCTCCCCATCCGACGCAGACAGGCATGGAATATCACAACCATTTAAAAAGTCCACAATCTCCCCATCACCAGGCTGCACCTTAGAGGAGTACAGATCTGCATAAAAGGATCGAAATACCTGCAAGATCCCAGGGGTATCCGAGTGGGTCACTCCCTGCGAATCGCACAGTGAGTGAGTCATAGGAGCGGAACACTGGGCCCTCGCCAGCAGAGCCAGCATATGGCCTGTCGATTCCCCCTCCTCAAAGTGTGTTTGTTGTAGGAAAAACCTTTTATTTTCTGCCAGTTGTAAAGTTACCTGTCTAGACATAGATTGCGCCCCCAACCAAGCCCTCTTAGTGTCCTCCGAGGGGTTGTCAACATAGGCCTGCTCCGACTCTCTAAGTGCTCTACCGACCTCCAGTTCCCAAGCTTTAGTGTTCCGTTTTATATCAGTTATAGTAGTGATAAATTGCCCCCTAAGAAAGGCCTTAGCTGCATCCCAGACTACATCTATAGATGCCGAGCCTAAATTGCCCTGCAGGAAAAGTTTAAGGGCATTTGCAATGGGGTCAGGCTGCGGGAACAGTGCAAGCCAAAAGGGGTTAAGCTTCCAACTCCTAGGTGCGAGGTCAGTAGACAGGGACATCTCAATCCACAAAGAGGAGTGGTCGGATACATGTCTAACCCCATAACCAGAATCTCTAATTAGGGGGAGGAGGGCGGAGTTCCCCAGTCCCAGGTCTATTCTGGACAAGCTCCCAAACGCTGGAGAGCAACAGGAGTATAAACGGGAGTGGGGGCGGGCTCTCCGCCAGACATCAACCAGCCCAAGTTCAGCTAACAGAGCTGCAAAAGGAGTATCGCCATTAGGGCGTGAGGGGACCACAGGAGGAGTTGGAATCTTATCCCACAGGCCGTTGACATAGTTGTTAAAATCACCCATCGCCAACAGGGGTATGCCGGGGAACTGTGCCATGAACCCAGCTAGGCGCCTAAGAATCTCCGCCGAATACGGCGGCGGGATATAAACATTGGCAATAATGCATTGCATAGTAGCAAGCTTACACAGCAAAAAAATGTACCTCCCCCGGATCAATAACCTGTTGGGAGCAAGAGAAACGTGCATGCTGTCTGATTAGAATACTCACTCCTCTTGCATAGGCAGAGTATGTAGAATGGTATTGGTGGATATACAGTCTGGAACCCAGGCTAAGAGTACCCGCAGGAGCAAAATGTGTCTCCTGCAGACACACAATGTCAGCTTTCATATCTTTAAGGTGCCTCAGCACCGCCAGCCTCTTCACCGGACTGCCCAGCCCCCTAACATTCCAAGAAAGAAATCTAATCTTAGCCATCAGAAATACAAAACATAAGTGCAAGTAGGAGTAACCATATTAACAGTCGTAAACCACCAGGGAGGAGGAAAAAGGCAATTAATACACATTTAGCAGCAACTAGCGACTGGGAAGTCGCATCACCTGAGATGTCCCAAATCTGGAGAGAAAAAAGTCCGACAGGAGCTGTCGCAGCTAGGAAGAGGCGCCCAGAGGGGTGCAGACAGGCCAGAAAATAGTCCTTGTCAGTTGCGATCCTGAGAGAGAAAAAATGAACCAAAAAGAAAAAGAAAAGAAAAACAGTTAAACAGCAAAAAACCGTGGCATCTTCTGTATTAAAGCCCATGGGGCTCACACACGGGAAAGATAGCAGAATAATAGGCCCCATCCGAAACTTGGGGGCTGGGGGAAGGCCATGGAAACACCCAGAGAGGACTCTCCCTGATGACAAACGGGGTTTCACATACGCAGGCATGTTGTAGTTCTAGTAGGGTTACAGTGGAACCACAAACCTCAGCCTTCTGCCGGTCCTGCAAAAGTGGAAGTCCAGTCAGCCTGTTTGAAAGTGCCGTTAGCGTGGAGGAGATCTTTGAAGTTTGGCGGCTTTGAGTGCGTTGTACTCCTGGTCAAGCCACTGTGCTGCCGCCGCGAGGCGATCAAAAAAGTGCGTTGAACCCAGGGCCGTAACTCTGAGCCTGGCTGGATATAGCATTCCATATTGAACGTTAAGGTCCCGAAGGCGCCTCTTAACTTCAAGAAATGTTGCACGCATTTTCTGGAGCTCTGCTGAAAAATCCGGAAATAGTGAAATCCTGGAATTCTCAATCTCCATCTTGTCCGACAACCCCCGCGCTTTAGAGAGAATGGTGTCCCTGTCTCTATAGTTGAGGAGTTTAAACAAGAAGGGCCTGGGACGATTGCCCGGAGGTAGGGGGCGAGACGGCACCCGGTGGGCATGTTCCACTGCAAAAAGCGGTGACAAGGATTCTTTACCAAAGGTGGCAATCAACCAATTTTCAATAAAGTCTACCCGGTTTTTACCCTCAACACGTTCCGGAATCCCCAAAGCGCGTATATTATTGCGTCTCATGCGATTTTCCATCTCATCAAGTCGCATAGCGTGCTGTTCAGTAAGATGGCAATTATATTTTAGATCCCTTTGCATGGGGGCCAGGTCATCCTCTACTGTGCTCAGTCTGCCTTCCAATGCAGCCGGTCTCTCTCTGAGCTTTTGCATGTCATGGCGGACAAACGTTATTTCAGCTTTAACCCCTTTAATGTCCTCAGAGAGGGCTGCAATAGAGTGATTACAGGAGGTGACAGCAGTGAATATGTCCCTTAGTGTAGGCTCATTTTCCAGCACTGGGGAGGGGATGGCCTGTGTGTCAGGCCTAACACTGTCCCTGGGTGTACTCACTGTTTGCCATGCTGCAGACAATCCATCCTCATCCTCCAAGGGGACTGTGTCATCTGCCTCAGGAGAGCCTCCAGGGGTAGCTTGAGTAGAGGGCTGGCCAGCCAGGGCATCCTTGTATGATTTACCGCCATAGAGGAGCTTCTGTGCTGCTTCCTTGTATTGGTCTTTGGCTGCACGCCGCGCGCCGGCGCAATCTTGGCCGGGGGGTCCGTCAGCCCCTTCCCTCCGGTATGGCGTCTGGACATCACAGCGGGGGTCCCGGGATGTACCGCGGTGGTCCGGGATGCTTCACCTAGCGGGGCAGGAGGTAGGGGCCCCGAAAACGGCGTTTCAGGGCAGACTGGAAGGATGGAATCACGGATGGCCGGCGAAGCTCAAGGTAAGCACGTCTTCCTACATCAGCCGCTAAGCCACGCCCCCCC
This sequence comes from Lithobates pipiens, assembly GCF_037356315.1. NCBI lineage: Eukaryota > Metazoa > Chordata > Amphibia > Anura > Ranidae > Lithobates > Lithobates pipiens. The sequence continues at coordinate 163,802,904 of NW_027507791.1, forward strand.
CCTGCTCTATATTACACAGCAACGTACATGACACGGGTGGTTGACTGGTGACGGCATGGGGAACTGACGCTATGGGTCACGCTAGAGCAGGAGATGGCGCGGGTTCCACTGGCTGGTCTGCCTTGGGCGGGGAGGCCATTGGAGTCCTGTGTGACTACTCACCCGTTAATTGGCCCCTCGCTCGCCGTGATGGATCGTTTTTTTCACCTTTCCCACCTGACTAACTTCCCTTCTCCTATGACCCCAATTATTGGACATCCTAGATTCCCTCCGGGCCTGTCTGACCAGGCCATTACCAGGCAAGCCTTGAAAGGGCTTCTGAGAGCAGCCCTATTTCTTGGACCCACGGGCTGGATTCCCACGGGGACCATACTGCTAGAGCAAGTACCTGTTGCATTGGATAGCTGGAGAGCTAGACAGCTCATCCATTTCCTCGGATCACTACCTAACCATTCGTTCTTCTCTAGACAATTCCACCCCTTCGAGGAACTTTGCCTGGATGATGGCCCAATTCGTGGTTCCCTCTCTAGGTCCTACCAAATCCTGACAGACGCACAATCCTCCACGGATCCGCCCTTCCTAGCTAAATGGAAAAGGGACTTACAAACTACATTCTCCAAACCACAGAAGGACAGAATACTCTTTTTCGCCCATAAGTCATCACTCTGCAGTAAATATCAGGAGATCTCATATAAGCTGATCACACGCTGGTATCGTACACTGGTGGTGTTGGCCAAAATATTCCCCGGTCAATCTGACCGCTGCTGGCGCTGTGAGCAACAGGCTGGCACCATTCTCCACATTTTCTGGGAATGCCTTAAATTACAAACATTCTGGCAGCCTGTCCTGAGACTCATCCACAAGTTCACAGACATTTCCTTAGCCAATGATCCCACAGCAGTTCTTCTCAATCTAACTCCTATGTCGAGAAAGCGCTATCATAAGTCCTTACTTAAACATCTCCTCAATGCAGCTAGGGCCTGCATCCCAAGTCAGTGGAAACAGCAACTGCTCCAACGGTGACCCAGTGGTTCGCAAGGGTAAATGATATTGAACGAATGGAAGACCTGACTGCCACAATGAGGGATAAAACGGAGGAGCAGGGGAACAGATGGTTCTACTGGAACAGTTGTGCTTTTCGGAAGAATACCTCCGCGAGACATAGTAAGCTCATGGTGATCGTTGAAGATCGCTGTTCCAAACGTTGGACAGCTGATGAGCTGGTAAACCGAGGGCGTCTCTTGCTCCCTGGGAGGGGACCCCACCCTATCCACTCTACCCACGACACCCCCTTACCCCTTCTTTTCCTTTTCTGCCATTTCCTTCCCCAATCTTCTCTTTCCCCTTCTCCCTCCTTTCAGTTCTACTATTTCCCTTCTTAACTCAAAAAAGGGAAAAGAAAATGGTATGTTCCAACCCCATTTGACTACTACACAATACTCTTCCCCTATCTATGGATATTGAAACTCTTCGAGGGTAGCAGGGCTAGTATCAATAATATTTTAAGTGGTAGAGGATCCCAACGAGATGGAGCTTTAATCTCATCTTGATATGACCGCAAAGCTGTACACGTGCTATTCTCCTCGGACTTCTTACCATTGGCTCTGATATCCATGCAATATGATCGTTTGTTTGTAACTATTTGTATCACACATTCTTTGAAGTTGCCTTTGCATTGTATGTCGCATACTACTAAATAAAAAAATAAAAATAAAAATAAAAAAAGAAGCCTATGGCACCTGGTATTCCCAGGCGGTCTCCCATCCACGTACTAACCAGGCCCGACACTGTTTAGCCTCCGAGATCAGACGAAATTGGGCGCTTTCAGGGTGATGGGGCCGTAGGTGATCTCTTCGGGCACTCTCAACCCTCTTGACAAACACCAATATGGTCACCTTGGGAAACAAGTGAAAAAAAAAAACAGGTCAAGGCCAACAACATAAAAAGAAGCCTACAGCACCTAGTATTCCCAGGTGGTCTCCAATCCAGATACTAGCAAGGCCCAACCCTGTTTAGCTTCTGAGATCAGAGGAGATCGGGCGCTTTCAGGCTTATGTGCCCATAGACAATCTCTTTGGGCACTCTCAACCCTCTTGACAAATGCCAAGATAGTCACCTTGAGATACAAGAGAAAAAAAAACAGGTCAATGTCAACAACATAAAAAGAAGAATACGGCACCTGGTATTCCAACGCCATCTCCCATCCAGGTACTAACTAGGCCCAACCCTTCTTAGCCTCAGAGAAGAGAAGAGATAGGGCTCTTTCAGGGTGATGCTGCTGTAAGCGCTCTCTTTGGGCACTCTCAACCCTCTTGACAAATGCCAAGATGGTCACCTTGGGAAACAAGCAAAAAAAAAAACGAATCAACGCCAACAACATAAAAAGAAGCCTACAATAACTGGTATTCCCAGGTGGTCTCCCATCCAGGTACTAACCAGGCCTGACTTTTCTTAGCCTCCAAGATCAGACGATATTGGGTGATTTCAGAGTGATGAGATCAGAGGAGATTGGGCGCTTTCAGGCTTATGTGCCCATAGGCAAGCTCTTTGGGCACTCTCAACCCTCTTGACAAATGCCAAGATAGTCACCTTGGGAAACAAGCGAAAAAAAAACAGGTCAATGTCAACAACATAAAAAGAAGACTACGGCACCTGGTATTCCAAAGCCATCTCCCATCCAGGGACTAACTAGGCCCAACCCTTCTTAGCCTCAGAGATGAGAAGAGATAGGGCTCTTTCAGGGTGATGCTGCTGTAGGTGAACTCTTTGGGCACTCTCAACCCTCTTGACAAATGCCAAGATGGTCACCTTGGGAAACAAGCGAAAAAAAAAAAAGAATCAACGCTAACAACATAAAAAGAAGCCTACAATAACTGGTATTCCCAGGTGGTCTCCCATCCAGGTACTAAGCAGGCCTGACTCTTCTTAGCCTCCAAGATCAGACGAGATTGGGTACTTTCAGAGTGATGTGGCCATAGGCAATCTCTTCAGGCAATCTCTTCAGGCAATCTCTTCAGGCACTCTCAACCCTTTTGACTAACACCAAGATGGTCACCTTGGGAAACAAGTGGAAAAAAAAACAGGTCAACGCCAACAACATACAACAGAAGCCTACGACACCTGGTATTCCCAGGTGGTCTCCCATCCAGGTACTAACAAGGCCCGACTCTTCTTAGCCGACAACATCAAACAAGATTGGGTGCTTTCAGGGTGATGTGCCCGTAGGCAATCTCTTCAGGCACTTTCAACCCTCTTGACAAACGCCAAGATGGTCACCTTGGGAAACAAGCAAAAAAAAATAAGAACTTAAAAATAAAGCCTATGGCATCGAGAAATCCCAGGCGGTCTCCCATCCAGGTACTAACCAGGTCCCAACCCTGCTTAGCCTCTGAGATCAAATGAGATTGGGCTCTTTCAGGGTGATGCTGCCATAGTAGATTTTTTCAGGCACGCTCAACCCTCTTGACAAACGCCAAGATGGTCACCTTGGGAAACAAACAAAAATAACAAGTCAACGCCAACAACATTAAGAGAAGCCTACAGCACCTAGTATTCCAAGGCGGTCTCCCATCCAGGTATTAACAAGGCGTGACCCTTTCTAGCCTCTGAGATCAGAGGAGATTGGGCACTTTCAGGGTGATGTGCCCATAGGCAATCTCTTTGGGCACTCTCATTGGAAAAATGCCAAGATAGTCACCCTGGGAAACAAGCGAAAAAAAAACGGTCAACGCCAACAACATGAAAAGAAGAATACGGCACCTGGTATTCCAAGGCCGTCTCCCATACAAGTACTAACTAGGCCCAACCCTTCTTAGCCTCAGAGATCAGAAGAGATAGGGTGCTTTCAGGGTGATGCGGCTGTAAGCGATCTCTTTAGGCACTCTCAACCCTCTTGACAAATGCCAAGATGATCACTTTGGGAAACAAGCGAAAAAAACAGGTCAACACCAACAACATAAAAAGAAGCCTGCAGCATCTGGAAAACCCAGGTCGTCTCCCATCCAGGTACAAACCAGGCCCAACCCTGCTTAGCCTCTGAGACCAGGCGAGATTGGGAACTTTCAGGGTGTTGTGCCCGTAGGCAATTTCTTTGTGCACTCTCAACCCTCTTGATAAATGCCAAGATGGTCACCTTGGGAAACAAGGGAAAAAAAACAGGTCAACGCCGACAACATAATGAGAAGCCTACGGCACCTGGTATTCCCAGGCTGTCTCCCATCCAGGTACTGACCAGGCCCATCGCTGCTTAGCCTCTGAGATCAGATGAGATTGGGCTCTTTCAGGGTGATTTGGCCGTAGGCACTCTCTTTGGGCACTCTGAAGCCTCTTGACAAAAGCAAAGATGGTCACCTTGGGAAACAAGCTAAAAAAAACAGGTCAAAGCCAACAACATAAAAAAAAGCCTACGGCATCCGGTATTCACAGGCGATCTCCCAATCATGACACTAACCAGGCCAGATCCTTCTATGGCACCTGGTCTTCCCAGACAGTCTCCCATCCAGGTACTAAGATCGGGTGCTTTCAGGGTGATGTGGCCGTAAGTGTTCTCTTCAAGACACGCCCAACCCTCTTGACAAACGCCAAGATGATCCCCTTGAGAAACAAGTGAAAAAAACAGGTCAAAGCCAACAACATAAAAAGAAGCCTATGGCACCTGGTATTCCCAGGCGGTCTCCCATCCAGGTAATAACCAGGCCCGACACTGTTTAGCCTCCGAGATCAGACGAGATTGGGCGCTCTCCAGCTATCCAATGCAACAGGTACTTGCTCTAGCAGTATGGTCCCCGTGGGAATCCAGCCCGCGGGCCCAAGAAATAGGGCTGCTCTCAGAAGCCCTTTCGGGGCTTGCCTGGTAAAGGCCTGGTCAGACAGGCCCGGAGGGAATCTAGGATGTCCAATAATTGGGGTCATAGGAGAAGGGAAGTTAGTCAGGTGGGAAAGGTGAAAAAAACTATCCATCTCGGCGAGCGAGGGGCCAATTAACGGGTGAGTAGTCACACAGGGCTCCAATGGCCTCCCCGCCCAAGGCAGACCAGCCAGTGGAACCCACGCCATCTCCTGCTCTAGCTTGACCCATAGCTTCAGTTCCCCATGCCGGCACCAGTCAACCACCCGTGTCATGTGCGTCGCTGTGTAATAAAGAGCAGGGTCCGGGAAGCCAATACCTCCCCGCAATTTCGGACGCAATAGCATTGCCCTACCAATACGCGTATGTTTGCCACGCCAGAGGAACTTGATAAAGATTGAGCGAATCGCATGAAAGAAAGTCTGGGGTATTTTGATAGGTAAGGCTTGTAGTAGATACAGAAGTCGTGGCATCGCGTTCATCTTCAACACATTACAGAGTCCGAACCATGACAGAGCTAGTGGGTCCCATTTTTTAAGGTCCGCTGTAAGCCCATAGGCTTCTTTTTATGTTGTTGGCTTTGACCTGTTCTTTTCGCTTGTTTCTCAAGGCGACCATCTTGGCATTTGTCAAGAGGGTTGGGCGTGTCTTGAAGAGAACACTTACGGCCACATCAACCTGAAAGCACCTGATCTCCTCTGATTTCAGAGGCTAAGCAGTGTCAGGCCTGGTTAATACCTGGATGGGAGACTGCCTGGGAAGACCAGGTGCCATAGAAGGATCTGGTCTGGTTAGTGTCTTGATTGGGAGATCGCCTGGGAATACTGGATGCCGTAGGCTTCTTTTTATGTTGTTGGCTTTGACCTGTTTTTTTTACCTTGTTTCCCAAGGTGATCATCTTGGCCTTTGTCAAGAGGCTTCAGAGTGCCCAAAGAGAGTACCTACGGCCAAATCACCCTGAAAGAGCCCAATCTCATCTGATCTCGGAGGCTAAGCAGCGATGGGCCTGGTTAGTACCTGGATGGGAGACAGCCTGGGAAAACCAGGTGCCGTAGGCTTCCCATTATGTTGTCGTCGTTGACGTGTTTTTTTTCCCTTGTTTCCCAAGGTGACCATCTTGGCATGTGTCAAGAGGGTTGAGAGTGCACAAAGAAATTGCCTACGGGCACAACACCCTGAAAGCGCCCAATCTCGTCTGGTCTCAGAGGCTAAGCAGGGTTGGGCCTGGTTTGTACCTGGATGGGAGACCGCCTGGGTTTTCCAGATGCCGCAGGCTTCTTTTTATGTTGTTGGTGTTGACCTGTTTTTTTCGCTTGTTTCCCAAAGTGATCATCTTGGCATTTGTCAAGAGGGTTGAGAGTGCCTAAAGAGATCACTTACAGCCACATCACCCTGAAAGCACCCTATCTCTTCTGATCTCAGAGGCTAAGAAGGGTTGGGCCTAGTTAGTACTTGAATGGGAGACGGCCTTGGAATACCATGTGCCGTATTCTTCTTTTTATGTTGTTGGCGTTGACCTGCTTTTTTTCGCTTGTTTCCCAGGGTGACTATCTTGGCATTTTTCAAGAGGGATGAGAGTGCCCAAAGAGATTACCAATGGGCATATCACCCTGAAAGCGCCCAATCTCCGCTGATCTCAGAGGCTAGAAAGGGTCGCACCTTGTTAATACCTGGATGGGAGACCGCCTGGGAATACTAGGTGCTGTAGGCTTCTTTTTATGTTGTTGGCGTTGACTTCTTTTTTTTGTTTGTTTCCCAAGGTGACCATCTTGGCGTTTGTCAAGAGGGTTGAGCGTGCCTGAAAAAATCTACTATGGCTGCATCACCCTGAAAGAGCCAAATCTCATTTGATCTCAGAGGCTAAGCAGGGTTGGGACCTGGTTAGTACCTGGATGGGAGAACGCCTGGGATTTCTCGATGCCATAGGCTTTTTTTTATGTTGTTGGCATTGACTTTTTTTTTTTTTTTTTTTTATTCTTTTATTAAGTATAAGTAGAACAACATAAATATAACAGTCAACCATACAGCATGACCCAGGGTCATAATTACATGGTAACAAAAAATAAGCAGCCAAATAACTCTGGGTTCTCAGAGGGGAGTGCTACAGTTTCATGCAGAAAAGAGAGAAACCCCACCTCCGACATGTAGTACAGTATAACTAGTGCAGCTCCGTTCGGACAAATCTAATCATGGAGAACAACTGGGACCACAGCGAGCCAGCTTATCATGACCTATGTGAACCAGAGTAAAATATGAGCCGGTCGTGTCCAGAACCCTGGGGTTCTTCTGGGTCCCGAAGGCTAGTAAGGAGACAAGGCATAGTCAAAAGGGAGGACAGGGGGAGAAGAGAGTGCAAAGACGGAGAGAGAGGAGGGGGGGGGGGTGGCGGCATGGAAAAAAAATAAAGACAAAAAGGGAGGGGGGGGGGAATGCCACCCAGGGCAGACATGGCCTACGTAGGTAAACGTTAGATGTTCAGTCGTTTTCTGGGACAGGGGCGCTGCTCACCTCCCGAATGTAGTCTCGAGTACCAGTAAAATACCTCCAGGGCCTCCATGTAACACTTAATGTCTCTTCAGTGTTGTGAAGGGTGGCGGTCAATTCTTCCACCTGGAGAATATGATTGACTTTGGAATACCACAGCACCTTGGATGGGGGCTGAGGCTGCCTCCACAGTGTGGGAATGCAGGCCTGGGCGGCATTCAGGAGTTGCATCGTGAGGGTTTTTTTGTATTTTCGAACAGGCTGCTCGGTCAAGTGTAGAAGGCACGCTGCTGGGTTGTCTGCGATATCTAGATTTGTGAGAGTTTTTATCGTCCCGGTCACCTCCACCCCAAAGTTCCGTAAGGCCGGGCATGCCCAGAAAATGTGTCCCATGGTCCCCGTATCTGAATTGCACCTCCAACAAACATCCAGGATCGATCTATTCATTTTATTCAGAAGGTATGGGACTCTATACCAGCGTGAGACTATCTTGTATCCTGATTCTTGATATTGGTTTGCGATGGAAGCTTTATGTACTAAGGTCAGGATCTTCCCTATCTGTTGTGGGGTAAATGTGATGCCTAAGTCCCTCTCCCATTTGTGGATAAATGGTGTGGTCGACTCCTCCTCCTGACTACTCAATAGGTTGTACAGGAGGGAGAGGGTGTGTCGCACAGGTTCCCTTTTGTGACAGATGGATTCATAGGGCGTCAGGTCTCTAGAAGTGTAGGGGGCCCTTTGTATGGCCAGAAGAAAGTGATGAAGTTGATAAGCACTAAACAAGTCAAGCGGAGGGTCAGAAAGCTCGGCGACAGTTTGCGTGGTCAGGAGCCCTCCCGAGGGCCACACCTCTCCCAGACGCTGTTTCCCCACCACTGTCAACTGTCGCAGTTTCTTGTTGGTAAATCCCGGTGGGAAGTCTGGATTACCTATAACCAGAGTCATTGGTGACGGCAGGGGAGTAATGTGTGTGCAGCGGAACAACCTCCGCACAACAGCCAACGTAGCTCCCACTACGGGGTGATCTCTGAGGTCTTTTGGTAGGGAGGACAGGAGCCACGGGGAGGTCAATAGGGGAATGGATCCATCCTCAATCTCCATCTCCACCCACTGCTTGTGTGGGCCATTACAATGCCAATCAACGACTCTCGCTAGCAGAGTCGCTCTGTAGTATTGTCTCAGATCTGGGAGACCCAGACCCCCCTTGTCCTTTGGTCTGGCAAGCAATTGCAAACGGGCTCTGGGCAGTTTGCACGCCCAAATAAAGTCCCGGAGCAGCACCTGCAGTTGTGTGAAAAAAATTGGGGGTAACCCGATCGGTAATGTCTGGAACAAGTATAAGATCCGGGGGAGGGCCGTCATTTTGAATGCATTACAGCGCCCGATCCAGGTCAGTGTTAAAGCATGCCAGTTTCCCAAATCAGATTTCAGTCTATTCAGGAGAGGGACAAAATTAAGCGGGTACAATTGTGCCAAATCCGCTGCGATGTCAACGCCCAGGTAACATATAGATTTTTCAGCCCAGTAGAATGGAAAAGTGGAGCGGAGCCTCTTGGCCTCACCATCCGGGACCGATATATTCAATACAGCCGACTTGGCGCAATTGATTTTATAGTTTGATAGGCTGCCGTATCGCCGGAGAGACGCGAGTATATTGGGAAGCAAAATGTGTGGATTGGAGACGGAAAAAATTAGATCGTCAGCGTACGCCGCAATTTTGTGGTGTGCCGAGGGTTTGGATATGCCAGTAATATTCGGGTCAGAATAAAAATTAGGGGAGACAGAGGGCACCCCTGCCTCGTCCCATTAGTGATGGGGAAAGAGTCCGAGCACCACTTGTTCACCCATACCGCTGCCGACGGCGTGGAGTAAAGTGACATTACCCAGCTCATCGTGTTGGGGCCAAGATCTATATGTTCCAGGGTGGCCTGCATAAAGTGCCAGGCCACCCTGTCAAAGGCCTTCTCCGCGTCCGTTGACAACATAAGCAAGGGCCTTCCCTGTACATGCGCCGCATGGATTAAATTGAGGACTCGGACCATATTGTCTCTAAGGTGACCATCTTGGCGTTTGTCAAGAGGGTTGAAAGTGCCTGAAAAGATTGCCTACGGGCACATCACCCTGAAAGCACCCGATCTCGTTTGATGTTGGAGGCTAAGAAGAGTCGGGCCTTGTTAGTACCTGGATGGGAGACCGCCTGGGAATACCAGGTGTCCTAGACTTCTTTTTATGTTGTTGGAGATGACTTGTTTTTTTTTCGCTTGTTTCCCAAAGTGACCATCTTGGTGTTTGTCAAGAGGGTTGAGAGTGCCTGAAGAGATTGCCTATGGCCACATCACTCTGAAAGCACCCAATCTCGTCTGATCTTGGAGGCTAAGAAGAGTCGGGCCTGGTTAGTACCTGGATGGGAGATCACCTGGGAATACCAGTTATTGTAGGCTTCTTTTTATGTTGTTGGCGTTGATTCGGTTTTTTTTTCCGCTTGTTTCCCAAGGTGACCATCTTGGCATTTGTCAAGAGGGTTGAGAGTGCCCAAAGAGATCGCTTACAGCAGCATCACCCTGAAAGAGCCCTATCTCTTCTCTTCTCTGAGGCTAAGAAGGGTGGGGCCTAGTTAGTACCTGGATGGGAGATGGCGTTGGAATACCAGGTGCCGTATTCTTCTTTTTTTTTCAAATATATAATTTTATTGATTTCCAGAGGGGTCGAAGCTCCTCAGTACATATAATAAAACATATACACAGGGCAAGGATTACAAGAGAGGCAGTACAAAAACCAAGTCATGAGACAGGAGATAACAAATAGTATTCCGTTGTACATGCAACCAAAAGAAAGAAGGAGAATATTTATTAATAGCCCTTATTAACGTTCAGTTGGAAAGCACCGGAGCACAAGTCAACCCCTATGTCCCCCCCCTGTAAATAAGGGGGTGGGGACGTCCCGAGCTACTAAATAGGGGAGCTCGGGACCAAAAGGTAACAACAGCTAAAGACATAGGGGGGTCAGAAAAGGGAAGAGAGAAAAAAAAAAGGGGGGGGGAGAGAAAGGCAGAGATCAGGCGTAGAAAAGATTAAAAAGGTAAGAACTAGCATGGACACGACGGTGGCCCCAGCCCACCTCTCACTCGAGATGGTGGAGAAGGGTCAGGACGACAATAGACGCTGACCTTCGGCCGAAAATATAAACATGCACCAGATGTCCCAGGTCTTTTTAAAGACTTCTTGTTTGTGTTGCGCTGTGAGAATCACGTCCTCCAGCCTCCACACGTCCTCCACCTTCCTCAACCAATGTGCCACAGTTGGGGGAGAGTTTTGCTTCCAATACAGAGGGATGCACGCTTTGGCCGCATTGAGAAGATGGCAGACCAGGGATCTCTTATATTGTTTGACTGGTGTCGGGGAGTGGTGTAGTAAAAAGTAGGCCGCCTCATTCGTAACCTCATATGTCGTAAATTGCTGAGTGATGCGGCGTACCTCATCCCAAAACCCCCTCAGTCTAGAGCATGTCCAAAAGACATGGAGTATAGTACCCTCCTCTTCATTGCAGCGCCAGCACCGGTCTGAGGAGGAAGGGAAGCATTTACTCAGACGAGAGGGGGTTAAATACCAACGGTTGAGGACCTTAAAGTTAGTCTCCTGGATTTTGGTGCAGGATGAGGACTTAAGAGCCAAGGTGACAATGCGCTGCGCTTGTGCTGTCGAGAAAGTGCATTGAAGGTCTCGCTCCCATTTGGATAGACAGGCTAGGCGGAGCGGTTCCCGCGGTGTGGATAGCAAGGCGTAAGTCTGCGAAAGAATGTGGGTCAATGGTTCCGTACCGGAGCCTAAGAGCTCAAAAGGGGTTAAACGTTGCTCAAAGTCCCGCGGTCTTGGCAACGAATAAAGGAAATGGTGTAGCTGTAGGGCTTTCCAGAAGGGGAGTCGATATGTCCCTGCCGCTGCCGAAAGGTCTGTAATAGAGGGCCAGTGTCCATCGGCCAGAAATTTGGCCACGTGATCATGACCGGAGTCTCTAAGAGACTTGTAGTTCGTCTGGTCGAGACCCGGTTCGAACTTTGGGTGACCTAGAACGGGAAGTAAAAGGGATACAGATGACAAGAGGGACGCTTGAGCAACAGTACTGATGACTCTGCGTCAACGTCACCCCTATCAAGGGGTGTGTCTTCAATGTAGTCGGAAGGTCTTTGTAGCACCAGAGTGCTCCAGGCAGGGATATATGGGTTTGGGATTGTTCTATACAGATCCAGAGCTTGGAGGTCCTATTTCTGCGCCAGTCAAGAATCCGTCCGAGATGAGATGCTAGATAGTAGCGACGAATGTCGGGGAGTGCCAAGCCTCCCCACTGTTTGGGAAGAGTCATTTGGGAATAACGCAGTCTGGGTTTCTTAGCAGCCCATACAAATTTGGTAAAGAGAGCCTGTACCTGTTTAAAGAAGGAGGGAGGAATATGTATGGGTAATGCGTGGATGAGATAGATAAATTTGGGTAAGACGGTCATTTTGAGAAGATTGCACCTTCCGAACCAGGAATGGAGACCCCCAGTCCATGATTCAAGGAGCAAACGGGTAGAGGTCAATAGGGGTGGGAAGTTAAGATCAAACGTCCGGGAAATGTCCGCAGGGATTTTCGTGCCCAGATACGTGAGGGCTGTGGTAGTCCATTTAAGCTTAAAACTGGCCTGAAGATCTGATAAGGTTCGGGTGGGGACTGCCAACCCCATGGCTTCCGATTTGGTAAAGTTGATTTTTAGATGAGAAAGCTTCCCAAACTTCCCAAACTCCTGAAGTAAATTCGGCAAAGATACGCGGGGGTTCGTTAGGGAGAATAAAAGGTCATCTGCATATGCAGAGATTTTATAGTGGGAATTACCGATCTGAAGTCCCGAAACGTCCGGATTATTGCGAATGGTACAGAGAAACGGTTCCAGGGAGATAGCAAAAAGTAGCGGGGATAGAGGGCAACCCTGTCTCGTCCCATTCCTGATAGGAAAGGGAGTCGACAGGACCCCATTGGCTTTAACTTGAGCTGAGGGAACCGAGTAAATACTGGTGATCCACTTCATCATTCTCTCACCTAGGCCTATATGTCTGAGAACAGAGAACATGTATTGCCAGTTAACCCTGTCAAATGCCTTCTCGGCATCAGTATTGACCAATAGGCACGGGATTTTACGGGAGTTGGCAACCTGGAGCAAGTTCAAGACCTTGATAGTGTTGTCTCTTGCTTCTCTGTTGGGTATGAACCCCACCTGGTCCAGGTGCACGAGGGATTGTAGATGGTGTGCTAATCTAGAGGCAATAATTTTAGAAAACAGTTTCAAATCCAGATTTAATAGGGAGATCGGTCTGTAACTGCCGCATTGGTGGGGATCTTTCCCCTCTTTAGGGATCAGCGATATGTGGGCTCTCAACGTGTCCCTGGGGAAGCCCGTGCCCGTACTTAAAGCATTAAAGAAAGACACCAGGTGGGGTCCCAGAATTGGCAATAGGGTCTTATAATATTGGACGGTGAAGCCGTCCGGGCCCGGGGCCTTATCCGCCTTCATTGCAGCCACAGCAGCCTGCAGTTCCTCAAGGTTGATCGGCGCTTCCAATACGGCCTGGGCCTCTGGGGATAGCGAGGGGAGTCGAGAGTCTGCAATATAACTGTCTATTTGTACTTGTGTGCAATTAGATCTAGGTAGATTATAAAGACCTGAGTAAAATTTGCCGAAGGCTGTGGCAATCTGCTGCGGGGTGGAGGCCCGTTGGCCCTGCGCATCTAGCACCTGGGGGATGTAGGACGCTGATTTAATCGCTTTGACCGACTTGGCCGCCGTATTCTTCTTTTTATGTTGTTGACATTGACCTGTTTTTTTTTCGCTTGTATCTCAAGGTGACTATCTTGGCATTTGTCAAGAGGGTTGAGAGTGCCCAAAGAGATTGCCTATAGGCACATAACCCTGAAAGCGCCCGATCACCTCTGATCTCAGAGGCTAAACAGGGTTGGGACCAGTTAAGTACCTGGATGGGAGACCGCCTGGGATTTCCAGATGCCGTAGGCTTCTTTTTATGTTGTTGCCGTTAACCTATTTTTTTCTGCATGTTCCCAAGGTGACCATCTTGGCATTTGTCAAGAGAGTTGAGAGTGCCTGAAGATATTGGCTATGGCCACATCACCCTGAATCTGTTCCATCTCATCTGATCTTGGAGGCTAAGCAGGGTCGGGCCTGGTTAATGCCTGGATGGGAGACCGCCTGGGAATACCAGGTGTCATAGGCTTCTTTTTGTTTTCAAATATAATTTTTTCTCCAAACAGGGGAAGACGGTCCCCCGAGTACATAATGCAACAGAGAAATACAGAGCAAAAAGCAGCTGAACAATACTTGCTACAGGTATATTCGCAACTGTGAGTGTGCCTTCCATCAATCACAATGAATAAAGTACTGTACCAAGATCCAGGGTCACACAAACCCCAGGTCCCTCCGGCATAATCCATCCAGAGGGGGGTGTGGGGCCGTCATTCCCAATTTTCCACTTTTTCCAAAAGAGAGAGGGGGTGGAGGGGGTGAGAGATAGGGGAGGAAGGCAGAAAAGAGAAGGGGTGAAAGATCAGGAAAGGAGAAAAGGTGACGAGACACAATGGCAGCCACCGTCCAAGGGGCCAGTCTTGGAAAGCTCAGAGCACTAAGGCGATAGCAGGCAACATCCTTCCAGCGAGAATATAAAGGTATTCCAGATGTCCCAGGTATTCCAAATACCACCTGGTGAGAAGTTTAAAATTTGTCTCCTGTATCTTCGTGCACAGCAAGGTTTTGAGAGCCAAAGTGATAATGCGTTGTCTCTGTGCTGGGGAAAACGAGCAATTAAGGTCCTTTTCCCAGTTGGACAGACAGGTTAAGTGTGGGTAATCTGTTTGAGAGAGAATGTGGGCCAAAGGGCCTTCGCTCCTGCATAGAGTCTCAAACTCCGTCTGAGGGCGGGCGAACGTTTGAGAATTGGGGATGGAATGGAGAAAATGATGTTGTTGCGCCGCTCTCCAAAAAGGCAGTTGGAAAAGCCCTGTCGGATCTGTTAGGGTTGAGAAAGAAGGCCATTTTCCATCAATGACGAATTTAGACGCATTGTCTAGGTTGGAATTTCTAAGTGGGTCCCCGGTTCAAAGTTCGGATGGCCACGTATGGGGAATAGGGGGGAAGTCAAAGATGTGAGTGTGTTTTGGGTAGCGACCAGGTGACTGACTTTCAACTAAGCCCCTATAGTGGGATGTGACGTCAATTCTGTGGGTAAATCCTTATAGCACCACATGGCGCTTCTTAGTGGAATTCGGGAGTGAGCTTAGAAAGTTTGTATCGATTCCAGTCCAATACACGCCCCAGATGGGAGGCCAGGTAGTAGCGTCGCAAGTCAGGGAGAACCAACCCTCCCTGTTGTTTAGACAATGTCAGCTGTGTCCGCTTAAGTCTGGGATTTTCGTGGGCCCAGTTAAATTGAGTGAGCAAGGATTGAGCTTGCTTAAAAAACAGGACTGGAATCTGGATCAGGAGAGCTTGGAAAAGATAGGTAAATTTAGGGAGTATGTTCATTTAATGAGATTGCATCTCCTGAACCAGGAATGGAGGCCAGAATGCCACCCGTGAAGCAAACTGCAGATATTAGTTTTTTTTGATGTGTGGGGCCGTAATTCCCAATTTTCCACTTTTTCCAGAAGAGAGAGGGGGTGGAGGGGGTGAGAGATAGGGGAGGAAGGCAGAAAAGAGAAGGGGTGAAAGATCAGGAAAGGAGAAGAGGGGACGAGACACGATGGCAGCCACTGTCCAAGGGGCCAGTCAAGGAAAGCTCAGAGCACTAAGGCGATAGCAGGCGACATCCTTCCAGCGAGAATATAAAGGTATTCCAGATGTCCCAGGTTTGTTTAAAAAATTCTTGTTTACCTTGTGATGTGAGGATCAAGTCCTCCATTTTTTTTTATGTCCTCTATTTTCCTAAGCCAGTGAGTAATGAAAGGGGGGGGACATTTTTTCCAATAGAGAGGGATGCAGGATTTCGCCGCATTTATCACATGCCGTAAAATAGATTTTTTTGTACTTCTTAATGGGAATCTGTGAATGGTGCAAGAGAAAGAATGCAGCGTCTTCCTGGATGGAGAAGTCTGTGAATTTTTGTGTTATGCATCGGATCTCTGTCCAGAAGTCCACCAAGCTGGGGCAGGACCAAAAAATGTGGAGCAACGTGCCCTCTTCTTCTCCACACCTCCAGCATATGTTTGAGGAAGAGGGGAAACATTTATGCAGCTTTGATGGTGTCAAATACCACCTGGTGAGAAGTTTAAAATTAGTCTCCTGTATCTTCGTGCACAGCCAGGTTTTGAGAGCCAAAGTGATAATGCGTTGTCTCTGTGCTGGGGAAAACTAGCAATTAAGGTCCTTTTCCCAGTTGGACAGACAGGTTAAGTGTGGGTAATCTGTTTGAGAGAGAATGTGTGCCAAAGGGCCTTCGCTCCTGCATAGAGTCTCAAACTCCGTCTGAGGGGGGGCGAACGTTTGAGGATTGGGGATGGAATGGAGAAAATGATGTCGTTGCGCCGCTCTCCAAAAAGGCAGTTGGAAAAGCCCTGTCGGATCTGTTAGGGTTGAGAAAGAAGGCCATTTTCCATCAATGACGAATTTAGACGCATTGTCTAGGTTGGAATTTCTAAGTGGGTCCCCGGTTCAAAGTTCGGATGGCCACGTATAGGGAATAGGGGGGAAGTCAAAGATGTGAGTGTGTTTTGGGTAGCGATCAGGTGACTGACTTTCAACTAAGCCCCTATAGTGGGATGTGATGTCAATTCTGTGGGTAAACCCTTATAGCACCACATGGCGCTTCTTAGCGGAATTCGGGAGTGAGCTTAGAAAGTTTGTTTCGATTCCAGTCCAATACACACCCCAGATGGGAGGCCAGGTAGTAGCGACACAAGTCAGGGAGAACCAACCCTCCCTGTTGTTTCGACAATGTCAGCTGTGACTGCAAAAGTCTGGGATTTTCGTGGGCCCAGTTAAATTGAGTGAGCAAGGATTGAGCTTGCTTAAAAAACGGGACTGAAATCTGGATCAGGAGAGCTTGGAAAAGATAGGTAAATTTAGGGAGTATGTTCATTTTAATGAGATTGCATCTCCTGAACCAGGAATGGAGGCCAGAATGCCACCCGTGAAGCAAACTGCGTATCTTAGTGACAAGGGGTGGGGGGAAGTTTTAAGGGCTGTACGGGTCCATTTAAATCGAAAATTGGACTGCAAGTCTAGTTACGTTTGCGTGGGGACTGCAACCCCCATGGCCTCTGATTTCAAGAAGTATCCCGTATATCTGGAATTCCCGAAGGAGATTTTGCAAGGAAACTCTGGGATTCGTCAGCGAGAACAGCATGTGATCCACGTAGGCAGATATCTTGCACTCAGTAGTACCCATTTGGAGTCCCGTTATGTCTGAGTTTTGTTGAATTGTGGAGAGAAAGGGTTCCAATGACAGGGGCGACAGGGGGCAACCCTGTCTGGTCCCATTCCCGATGTCAAGGGGAGATGAGAGCACCCCATTCGCTTTGACTTGAGCTGAAGGGCGTGAGTATATCTTACTTATCCATGCCAGCATCCGTTCACTCAGACCTATATGGCGAAGGACCAAGAACATGAATGTCCATTTGACCTGATCAAAAGCCTTCTCGGTATCAGTACTCACGAGAAGACAAGGGGTCCCAGATGACTTTGCTTTATGGACCAGGGTAAGCACCTTAATGGTGTTGTCCCTATCTTCCCTGGTGGGAATAAAACCTAACTGGTCAATATGTATAAGGGACTGCAAGTGATGTGCCAATCACGTGGCGAGGATATTTATAGAATAGTTTTAGGACCGAATTTAGAAGGGAAATGGGTCTGTAGCTCCCACATAGGCCCGGGTCTTTGCCCTCCTTAGGTATCAACGAGATGTGGACTCTAAGGGAATCCTCAGGAAAATCCCCATTTGAGCTCAGAGTATTAAATAAATTCACCAAGCGCGGGCCGAGAATAGGGAGGAAGGTCTTATAGTATTGTGCGGTATATCCGTCAGGGCCCGGAGCCTTACCCACCTTCGGAGGTCCCACGGCCGTCTGGACTTCTTCCAGTGTGATCGGGTCCTCCAAGTACTCCCGTGAGTCCGATGAGAGGGTTGGTAGACCAGAACCGGTTACATATCTGTCTATATTGTCCTGTCCGGACCCTGAATCAGGCAGGTTGTAGAGATCAGAGTAACATTTTTCAAAGACTTTGGCTATTTGGGTTGGGGTAGAGGCCCTCTGGCCATTCTCATCTATCAACTGGGGTATGTAAGAGGCAGATTTCAACTCCTTTACCGACCTGGCTAAGATTTTTCTGCATTTGTCCCCTGACTCCTACGTCAATTTACGACAAAACTGGAGTGTCGCTTTCGCTTTATAATGAAGTAGGTCAGCAATCTGGGTGCAGAGTGTCCCCAATTCAATCTCTAAGGTCCGTGAGGGGGCATGTTTATGTTTGGCTTCCACAGAGGCAAGTTCACGAAACAGATTAGCAAGCTGTTCCTTCCATGTTCGTTTGATGCCCGCCCCATGCCTGATAAGTACCCTGCGGAGTACTGACTTGTGAGCCTCCCAAATTATCCCCGGGTCGCAGTCCTGCGTTTAGTTTTCTTGGAAATAAAGGTCCAAGTCCCTGGTCACATCTGCTAAAACTTCCGGTATCTGGAGGAGGCTCTCATTAAGGTGCCAGAATAGAGACCTAGGTGAGGGGTTCCTAGAGAGGGTGTAGGTAAGGGCTACAGGAACATGGTCGGACCAAGTAATATGGCCGATGGAGGAAGAGCTCACCAAGTGCAGTTGGTCATGTGGAATCAAGAAGAAGTCTATCCTCAAGTATGATTTGTGAGGGGAAGAGCAAAAAGAGTAGTCCGTTTCCCCAGAGTGTTGCAGGCACCAGACATCAACTAATTGGTCATTCAGTAAACACTTAGTAATCCGCTTTCTAGAGGAAATGAGGAGTGAGGAGCAAGAGGCAGAAGTGTCAACCGATGGCGAAAGGGGACATTAAAGTCCCCACCTAATATCAACTGGCCCTCCCGAAAGTCACATAATCTGTGCAGGGTAGTTCTGAGGAACGTGTCTTGGTGATCATTGGGAGCGTACACAGTGGCAAATGTAAAAAAGCACTCTCCAATGTGGCCCCTAAGAAAAAGATATCGGCCCCCAGGGTCCACCAGAGAATCCTGGAGAACCCAGGGGAGCCTGCTAAAGATCAGAATGGAGACTCCCTTGGTCTTAGAGGAGGAGTTAGTAGATTGGTAGACCTTAGGGAAGGATCTCGACCATAGAAAGGGGAGGCTAGTATTTTTAAAATGTGTTTCTTGTATACAGGCCACATCAGTACAGGAAGTCTTCAGTTCTCACAGGAGGATCCACCATTTTTCAGGGGAGTTCAGTCCCTTAACGTTTAGAGAGGTGACCTTGACTGAGTCTGCCATCGCTCCTCTGGGAGGGGGACGTCAGAGAAAAGCAAAGAAAGTTGAACCAAGGTAGGTTTTGGGTAGGTAATGGATGGCGGGAACTAAAGGGGAGAAAGGAAGGG
The DNA here is from genome assembly GCF_037356315.1 of Lithobates pipiens. Taxonomy (NCBI): domain Eukaryota; kingdom Metazoa; phylum Chordata; class Amphibia; order Anura; family Ranidae; genus Lithobates; species Lithobates pipiens. Next base: position 163,821,823 of record NW_027507791.1, read on the forward strand.
CAAATGGAAGGAAAGGTAAGGGGAAAAAGAGGCTGGGCACCTCAACCCCAGGGGGAGAGGGAAATTAAGGGTTGTCCACACTCAACAGTACAGGAAGGGTATACTAAAACAGCACAATTATGCTATAGCGCTTACCAGATGTACACTGGGTTTAAAGCGCTGTCCTACTTGGATTGGTGGGTAGACAGGTCGGAGAAGGAGCCCCCGAATCCTAGTCCCCCCAGTCCCGGCAGTGGTAAATGTCACGTCTGATACCGGTATGCAAATAAAAGACAATCAGTAACATCATAGAACCAAAAAATAATAATATAATCAAAACAGAGGTAGAGCACATAACTGTCAACAATGAGGGGTTTCCTTGGCTCGCCCTAATTGTAGGCATGCACGAGGGAGCCTGTCACAACAGAAAAGGCATCACAGAATGGGATCCACCCCCCCCCCGTCCCATACTCCAAAAGTACATGCAGTCCCCGAACAAATGCATTTCTCCCTTTGGCAGATTGTCCTCTCCTTAACCCCTCTCCCCCGTCCACGCCCCGGGGCGAAAAGGGGCAGGGAAGGGGGGAAAAGGGGGGGGGTGGAAGGGGGGAAAGGGGGAGGGAAAGGAGGGAAGGGAAGGGTGGGAAGGGAAGGGGGGAAGGGAGGGGGGAGACAGGGGAGAGGGGACAAACATGCGGAAATGTCAAGTCCTTTAGCGCACTCCCACCAGCAACCACCCGGACCCCATAAATTTCAACTCCTCCCCTCCATGGTCATCACATCAAGATGAAAGAGGAGCAGCCCTGGTCGGTGCATGGAAAATCCGGCAGGCAATCCACCATCCCTCCATCCAACGGGAGACTTCACCCGAGCAGCAGTCCTGGGGCCCGCCAATTAGTGTCTCTCCTGCATCGCCATCGGGGGCTGTGTAGAGCATCCAGAGGGAGGCTGGGTCTGCCCAAACAGTAAGGGGTAAATCCTCTAGGGGGGTCCAGAGTCACACTGGAGGGAAGCAGTGTCTCGTACCAATAGGCTCAATAAATAAGTCATCCAGGGTACCCGAAAGCTGCAGAAGGCAATGTCGGCAAAGCGTAGGTGGGGGCCAATGGGGGGGGGGGGCGAGGGGCGCAACCAGGGGGAGGGGACAAACATGCGGGAATGTCAAGCCCTTCCAGTACAGCGCACTAGGTATCACTCAGACCCCCCAAAGTGCAACTCCCCCCTGTAAGGTCAAGACTCCAGAAGGAAAGATGAGCTGCCCTGGTCTGTACATGAAAGAACCTGCTGCCAAGGGGTTGGGGCCATCATCCCTTCCTCCAATGGGAGATGCCACCGGCATGACAGCCCCGTGTCCTGTCAAGTGGTGCCCCTCCGACAATGTCGTCGGGGTATATGTGGAGCATCCAGGTGGAGGCAGGGACCACCCAAACAGTGATGGGTAAAGCCTCCAAGGGGGACCGGTGTCAGACAGGTTGGTTAATTAGACAAGTCATCCAGTGTGTTCCAGTGAGCAGCGGAAGGAAAGGTCGGTAAGGATTATGAATGGGTGGGGGCCAGGGAGTGCATAAAACTGCCACCAGATGACCGGGGCAGAGAGGGCAAGGGGATGAAAGTCAGATCTGGTAGGTGGGGGCGGGAGTGAGGAGTGTCCCTCATATTACTCACGTTGGCCATACCTTGAAGCTGAGCGCTCTGCATACCCAGGACGTTCTTCTGTATAATCTAGCCTATCTGTATACATTAGCCTGTCTTTTGTACACATTAGCCGGTCCTCTGTATACACTAGTCCGTCTGTATACACTAGTGTATACAGATAGGCTAGATTATACAGAAGAACGTTCTGGGTATGCAGAGATGGAGGCTAGGGTATACAGAGAGAGAGGCTAGAGTATGCATACTTGCTAGTGTATACAGACGGACTAGTGTATACAGAAGACCGGTTAGTTTATATAGAGAGGCTAATGTGTGCAAAAGACAGGCTAGTGTATACAAATAGGCTAGATTATAGAGAAGAACATCTTGGGTATGCAGAGATGGAGGCTAGGGTATACAGAGAGAGAGGCTGGGTTACACAGAGGCTGGTGTATGCAGACTTGCTAGTGTATACAGACGGACTAGTGTATACAAAGAGGCTTGGATGTATAAAGAGCAGCTAGTGTGTCGGACCGTTTGACCTCGCTTCTGCCTTCTCCTGTGTACCGTTGCTGCCCGCCTGTTACCGACCCGGCTTGTACCTTGACCTCGCTTCTTCTGCCAGCTGTTCCAGTCTGACCACCTGTGCCTGCTGTTGTCTGCTGCCTGCCTGCCAGCTGTTCCAGTCCAACCACCTGTGCCTGCTGTTGTCTGCCGCCTTCTGCCAGCTGTTCCAGTCTGACCACCTGTGCCTGCCATAGTCTGCTGTCAGCTCCAGGGCCGGTTCTACTCTTCACCAGCTCGGCACTTGTGCCCTCTGAACTCTAGAATTCCTGTCCCCACTTCCAGGGATTCTCGAGCCAGAGGCTTACGAGAGGCCGCTCCCTGCATTCCGGGCTCCCTTCACCAGGTACGTGACACTAGTGTATACAAATAGGCTAGATTATAGAGAAGAACATCTTGGGTATACAGAGAGAGAGGCTGGGTTACACAGAGAGGCTGGTGTATGCAGACTTGCTAGTGTATACAGACGGACTAGTGTATACAGAGAGGCTTGAGTATACAGAGAGCTAATGTATAATGAGCAGCTAGTGTATACAAAAGACATCCAAGGGTATACAGAGAGACTCGTGTATGCAGAAGACCGGCTAGTTTATACAGATAGGTTAAAGTACAAAACACAGGCTAGTGTATATAGATAGGCTAGATTATACAGACGAAGGTTCTGGGTATGCAGAGATGGAGGCTAGGGTATACAGAGAGAGAGGCTGGGTTACACAGAGGCTGGTGTATGCAGACTTGCTAGTGTATACAGACGGACTAGTGTATACAGAGAGGTTTGGATGTATAAAGAGCAGCTAGTGTATACAAAAGACATCCAAGGGTATACAGAGAGACTCGTGTATGCAGAAGACCGGCTAGTTTATACAGAGAGGCTAAAGTGTACAAAACACAGGCTAGTGTATATAGATAGGCTAGATTATACAGAAGAACGTCCTGGGTATGCAGAGATGGAGGCTAGGGTATACAGAGAGAGAGAGACTGTGTTAGACAGAGAGGCTAGAGTATGCAGACTGGCTAGTGTATACAGATGGACTAGTGTATACAGTAGACTGGCTAGTTTATACAGAGAGGCTAATGTGTACAAAAGACAGGCTAGTGTATACAGATAGGCTAGATTATACAGAAGAACGTCCTGGGAATGCAGAGATGGAGGCTAGGGTATACACAGAGAGAGGCTAGTGTATGCATACTTGCTAGTGTATACAGGCGGACTAGTGTATACAGAAGACCGGTTAGTTTATACAGAGAGGCTAATGTGTACAAAAGACAGGCTAGTGTATACAAATAGGCTCGATTATAGAGAAGAACGTCCTGGGAATGCAGAGATTGAGGCTAGGCTATACAGAGAGAGAGGCTGGGTTACACAGAGAGGGTAGTGTATGCAGACTTGCTAGTGTATACAGACGGACTAGTGTATACAGTAGACCAGCTAGTTTATACAGGGAGGCTAATGTCTACAGAAGACCGGCTAGTGTATACAGATAGGCTAGATTATCGAGAAGAACGTCCTGGGTATGCAGAGATGGAGGCTAGTGTATGCAGACTTGCTAGTGTATACAGGCGGACTAGTGTATACAGAGAGGCTTGGGTACACAGAGAGATAATGTATAAAGAGATGCTAGTGTATACAAAAGACAACCAAGAGTAGACAACTCGTGTATACAGAGACCGGCTACAGAGAGGCTAATTTGTACAAAAGACTGGCTAGTGTTTACAGATAGGCTAGATTATACAGAGGAAGGTCCTAGGTATGCAGAGATGGAGGCTAGGGAATCCCGAGAGAGAGCGTGTTACACAGAGAGGCTAGAGTATGCAGAGGACCGGCTAGTTTATACAGAGAGGCTAATACTCAAAGGCAGGCTATTTTTTACAGATAGGCTTGTGTATACAGAAGACAGTCTGGGGAATTCAGTGAGGCTAGTGTATGCAGAGAGGCTGGGACACCCTAGAATATTGTAAAAAGAAGGCAGGCTAGTGCATATAGATTACGGGCACGTGTATACAGAAGACAGAGAGGCTAGTCTATATAGAGTGGCTGGTGTACACAGAGAGATTAATTTATAAAGAAAGGCTAGCGTGTAAAGAAGACAGGACTTTATTTTTTGCTAATGCAACTACTTCTGAAACATGTAAAGAGTTACAGTGCTTTTTTCATATTTTGGTGCTGTTAAAAAGTGGTGTGTTGTCAGTGTTGATATCAATGTGACAGTTAATGTGGAGAACTACAAATATACAAAATAGAGCAAAAGAGTGCTAAGTTTATTTTGTTAAGTCATTGACTGATAGACGTTAAGTAATTGGCCATTATTGGTTTGGCAGTACATGATTTATTTTGATGTAAGATAGTTTTATTCTCTACTTATAGCCGAGTTTTAGACGACTTTATTATTAGCATTATTCGTATTATTCATATTTATTATGCAGAGTGTAAGTATTGCAGTGAGACGATATTGCTTTTGAAAGATTGGTATTATTATACATAGCATTGTTAGCGGACCAATAGGACAATTTACATGGCTTAATATTGCAGAGCGTAATTTAACAGGAAATAGATCCAAAGCGTTAGTTGCTGTAGCTTCATAAAACTGAGAAATCGTTGCATTATTCTAAATTTAAAAGTTGTTCCGGTAGTACTGAGTAGACGATATTAGATGAGTGATCTACACATTTCGTTTACTATTGCAGAGAGATACCGGCTAAATGTTAAGAAATAAGATGGTTTTGTGTGAGTTGGTTTACCAGGATTTAGAGATAGTAATCTGTTTATTCTAATAATAAATATAGCAATATAACTCAGATTACTATTGAAATACAGGTCGGGTTTAAATGGAAATACACGAAATAACAGCAACGACGTGTGTAGGTTTTTATCAATCACGTTCATTACGTGTGTTTAATCATGTAGTGAATATACCACAAATATAGCATAAGGATGAGAAAGGATAATAACTGGCAGAGGATGACATGGCAAAAAGACAAACTGCATTAGAAATGTGAATATGAATTTGAGATAAAATGTCAATCCCCGTTGGTTACTTACAGGTATTAATACTGTCAACACGGCTACGTACAGCAAAGTGTGAGCTAAGCAGCATTCTGCAATTTTCTGCAATATATAAGTGTGAGCTAAGCAGCTAAATATTCTGCAATAGCAGAAATTAAGTATTTCAGTTGAAAAGAGATCGGAAGCAATCGGTAGCTTCAAAATGACTGAGAAATCATCTCATTACTCTAAAAGTAAAAATTATCCCGGTAGCACTGAGTGATCGTTGTAGTACAAATTCAGTTTCCTATAGCAGAGAGATACAAGCTAAATGTGAGAAGAGCAATTAAACTGTTCTCGGTAGCATTGCATTACTCTTAATATGTGCAGCGTGTAAAGAAGCAATAAGATGGTTTTGTATTATCCTAATATTAGCAGTATACGTAATAAAGGTGAGTAGGTAACCTGGATTTAGACATAGCAAACTCTACAATCTAATTAAGCAAAATTAGAACGGATAATATTGAGACAGTATATACAAGTCGAGTTTAAGTGGAAATACACAAAATATCTAGCTTACCTTTACATTGTTCAATAGAGAGTTGCAAAGTAATACCAAGGAGGAATGTCGGAATAGCAATTAGATGAGATGATTGCTGTAATCATGAAATATCAGCAACGACGCGAATAGGTTTCTATCGTTTTTCAGGGTCCTTACGTGTCATTAAGAATGAGAAAGTATAATAACTGGCAAACTATGACATGACAAAGAGACAAATTGCATTAGAGATGTGAGATAGACATGAAATGTCAATCCCCATTGGTAATTTACATGTAACCATTAATACAGTTAACGCGGCTACATACAGCAAAGTGTGAGCTAAGCAGCTAAAGCTATTATTTAAGAGTAAGTTGACGTAGCTTGAAAATTCCAACGTTAGTCCTAATTTAAAGGATATGCCGGTAGCATTGAGAAAGCTTATATTAGACTAGTTGATCTTTGCATTACACAATCTTCTTCTTCTTATTATTATTATTATTAAGATCATAGTGCAGAGAGATACTCAGTTAATGTCAGAGATACTCGGTTAATGTCAGAAAAGCAATAAAACTGTTTACATCGTTAGCGAGCGATAGTTACATTACTTTTAGTATGTGCAGCATGTCTGGTAGCAAATGGATGGTTTTGTGAACATTTTGCATTACCGTACAATAAGCGGTAGAACTCATCGAAGTGAATAGATTTAACCGGATTTTGAGGTAGTAATCTTTATTTCTAATAAGAAATAAAGCAAAATAAGTCAGGATGGTGTGTCAGGACTGTCACATACTCAATGTGATTGTTGATGTGGAGAATTACAAATATGCAAAATAGAGCAAAAGAGTACATGGTATATTTTGATGTATGATAGTTTTATTGCATGCTTGATGTGGATGATTAAAATCGTGTAGTGAGTATAATCTATATTTAGCATAAGAATGAAAAGGCATAACATGGCAATGAGACAAACTCCATTAGAGATGTGAGCTAGATGAAATGATGAAATGTCTCTGTATAGCCAAGATTGTCTTATGTTATCACTTAGCCTACCCTCTAAATCCACTAGCCTCTCTATATACACCAGCATGTTTAAACTAGCCGGCCTTCTGCATACAATAGCCTCTCTTCGATATACACTAGCCTATGTTCTGAATACACTAGCCCGTCTTCTGTCTTCTGGTATGCCCTAGCCTGTCTTCTGTAAACACTTGTCTCTCTTTATAGCCTGTCTAGCCTTTCTTCTGTACACACTAGCTTCTATGTATACACTAACCAGGCTTCTATATACAATAGCTTCACTCTATGCACTAGCCTCTCTGTATAATCTAGCCTCTCTGTATACCCTAGATAGTGTTCTGCATACACTAGTCTCTCCGTAGAAGCCAGCCTTTATTCTGTATTCACTAGCCTTTCTTCTGTATGCTGTAGTCTTCTATATATACAACCTTCTCTGTACACCCTTGCATCTCTGTAAACACTGTATAAACTAGCCAGCCTTATGTATACACTCGCCGACTGTATACACTAGACTCTCTGAATACACTAAACCCTCTGTATACCACAGCCTGTCTTCTGGATACACTAGACTGTAAAAACTAGCTAGAATACACCACCCTGTCTTCTGTACCCTCTAGACTCTCTGTATACTCTACCAATTCTTCTGTATACACTGTCAGCTTTGATATATATCCAAGCCTGTCCTCTGTATACACTAGTTTCTCTATATGCACTGTCCTATCTGTATACTAAAGGGGAGAAAGGAAGGGCAAATGGAAGGAAAGGTAAGGGGAAAAAGAGGCTGGGCACCTCAACCCCAGGGGGAGAGGGAAATTAAGGGTTGTCCACACTCAACAGTACAGGAAGGGTATACTAAAACAGCACAATTATGCTATAGCGCTTAATAGATGTACACTGGGTTTAAAGCGCTGTCCTACTTGGATTGGTGGGTAGACAGGTCGGAGAAGGAGCCCCCGAATCCTAGTCCCCCCAGTCCCGGCAGTGGTAAATGTCACGTCTGATACCGGTATGCAAATAAAAGACAATCAGTAACATCATAGAACCAAAAAATAATAATATAATCAAAACAGAGGTAGAGCACATAACTGTCAGCAATGAGGGGTTTCCTTGGCTCGCCCTAATTGTAGGCATGCACGAGGGAGCCTGTCACAACAGAAAAGGCATCACAGAATGGGATCCACCCCCCCCGTCCCATACTCCAAAAGTACATGCAGTCCCCGAACAAATGCATTTCTCCCTTTGGCAGATTGTCCTCTCCTTAACCCCTCTCCCCCGTCCACGCCCCGGGGCGAAAAGGGGCAGGGAAGGGGGGAAAAGGGGGGGGTGGAAGGGGGGAAAGGGGGAGGGAAAGGAGGGAAGGGAAGGGTGGGAAGGGAAGGGGGGAAGGGAGGGGGGAGACAGGGGAGAGGGGACAAACATGCGGAAATGTCAAGTCCTTTAGCGCACTCCCACCAGCAACCACCCGGACCCCATAAATTTCAACTCCTCCCCTCCATGGTCATCACATCAAGATGAAAGAGGAGCAGCCCTGGTCGGTGCATGGAAAATCCGGCAGGCAATCCACCATCCCTCCATCCAACGGGAGACTTCACCCGAGCAGCAGTCCTGGGGCCCGCCAATTAGTGTCTCTCCTGCATCGCCATCGGGGGCTGTGTAGAGCATCCAGAGGGAGGCTGGGTCTGCCCAAACAGTAAGGGGTAAATCCTCTAGGGGGGTCCAGAGTCACACTGGAGGGAAGCAGTGTCTCGTACTAATAGGCTCAATAAATAAGTCATCCAGGGTACCCGAAAGCTGCAGAAGGCAATGTCGGCAAAGCGTAGGTGGGGGCCAATGGGGGGGGGCGAGGGGCGCAACCAGGGGGAGGGGACAAACATGCGGGAATGTCAAGCCCTTCCAGTACAGCGCACTAGGTATCACTCAGACCCCCCAAAGTGCAACTCCCCCCTGTAAGGTCAAGACTCCAGAAGGAAAGATGAGCTGCCCTGGTCTGTACATGAAAGAACCTGCTGCCAAGGGGTTGGGGCCATCATCCCTTCCTCCAATGGGAGATGCCACCGGCATGACAGCCCCGTGTCCTGTCAAGTGGTGCCCCTCCGACAATGTCGTCGGGGTATATGTGGAGCATCCAGGTGGAGGCAGGGACCACCCAAACAGTGATGGGTAAAGCCTCCAAGGGGGACCGGTGTCAGACAGGTTGGTTAATTAGACAAGTCATCCAGTGTGTTCCAGTGAGCAGCGGAAGGAAAGGTCGGTAAGGATTATGAATGGGTGGGGGCCAGGGAGTGCATAAAACTGCCACCAGATGACCGGGGCAGAGAGGGCAAGGGGATGAAAGTCAGATCTGGTAGGTGGGGGCGGGAGTGAGGAGTGTCCCTCATATTACTCACGTTGGCCATACCTTGAAGCTGAGCGCTCTGCATACCCAGGACGTTCTTCTGTATAATCTAGCCTATCTGTATACATTAGCCTGTCTTTTGTACACATTAGCCGGTCCTCTGTATACACTAGTCCGTCTGTATACACTAGTGTATACAGATAGGCTAGATTATACAGAAGAACGTTCTGGGTATGCAGAGATGGAGGCTAGGGTATACAGAGAGAGAGGCTAGAGTATGCATACTTGCTAGTGTATACAGACGGACTAGTGTATACAGAAGACCGGTTAGTTTATATAGAGAGGCTAATGTGTGCAAAAGACAGGCTAGTGTATACAAATAGGCTAGATTATAGAGAAGAACATCTTGGGTATGCAGAGATGGAGGCTAGGGTATACAGAGAGAGAGGCTGGGTTACACAGAGGCTGGTGTATGCAGACTTGCTAGTGTATACAGACGGACTAGTGTATACAAAGAGGCTTGGATGTATAAAGAGCAGCTAGTGTGTCGGACCGTTTGACCTCGCTTCTGCCTTCTCCTGTGTACCGTTGCTGCCCGCCTGTTACCGACCCGGCTTGTACCTTGACCTCGCTTCTTCTGCCAGCTGTTCCAGTCTGACCACCTGTGCCTGCTGTTGTCTGCTGCCTGCCTGCCAGCTGTTCCAGTCCAAATAACCTGTGCCTGCTGTTGTCTGCCGCCTTCTGCCATTTGTACCAGTCTGACCACCTGTGCCTGCCATAGTCTGCTGTCAGCTCCAGGGCCGGTTCTACTCTTCACCAGCTCGGCACTTGTGCCCTCTGAACTCTAGAATTCCTGTCCCCACTTCCAGGGATTCTCGAGCCAGAGGCTTACGAGAGGCCGCTCCCTGCATTCCGGGCTCCCTTCACCAGGTACGTGACACTAGTGTATACAAATAGGCTAGATTATAGAGAAGAACATCTTGGGTATACAGAGAGAGAGGCTGGGTTACACAGAGAGGCTGGTGTATGCAGACTTGCTAGTGTATACAGACGGACTAGTGTATACAGAGAGGCTTGAGTATACAGAGAGCTAATGTATAATGAGCAGCTAGTGTATACAAAAGACATCCAAGGGTATACAGAGAGACTCGTGTATGCAGAAGACCGGCTAGTTTATACAGATAGGTTAAAGTACAAAACACAGGCTAGTGTATATAGATAGGCTAGATTATACAGACGAAGGTTCTGGGTATGCAGAGATGGAGGCTAGGGTATACAGAGAGAGAGGCTGGGTTACACAGAGGCTGGTGTATGCAAACTTGCTAGTGTATACAGACGGACTAGTGTATACAGAGAGGCTTGGATGTATAAAGAGCAGCTAGTGTATACAAAAGACATCCAAGGGTATACAGAGAGACTCGTGTATGCAGAAGACCGGCTAGTTTATACAGAGAGGCTAAAGTGTACAAAACACAGGCTAGTGTATATAGATAGGCTAGATTATACAGAAGAACGTCCTGGGTATGCAGAGATGGAGGCTAGGGTATACAGAGAGAGAGAGACTGTGTTAGACAGAGAGGCTAGAGTATTGCAGACTGGCTAGTGTATACAGATGGACTAGTGTATACAGTTTATACAGAGAGGCTAATGTGTACAAAAGGCAGGCTAGTGTATACAAATAGGCTCGATTATAGAGAAGAACGTCCTGGGAATGCAGAGATGGAGGCTAGGCTATACAGAGAGAGAGGCTGGGTTACACAGAGAGGCTAGTGTATGCAGACTTGCTAGTGTATACAGACGGACTAGTGTATACAGTAGACCAGCTAGTTTATACAGGGAGGCTAATGTCTACAGATAGTGTATACAGATAGGCTAGATTATCGAGAAGAACGTCCTGGGTATGCAGAGATGGAGGTTAGTGTATGCAGACTTGCTAGTGTATACAGGCGGACTAGTGTATACAGAGAGGCTTGGGTACACAGAGAGATAATGTATAAAGAGATGCTAGTGTATACAAAAGACAACCAAGAGTAGACACTGAGGCTCGTGTATACAGAGACCGGCTACAGAGAGGCTAATTTGTACAAAAGACTGGCTAGTGTTTACAGATAGGCTAGATTATACAGAGGAAGGTCCTAGGTATGCAGAGATGGAGGCTAGGGAATCCCGAGAGAGAGCGTGTTACACAGAGAGGCTAGAGTATGCAGAGGACCGGCTAGTTTATACAGAGAGGCTAATACTCAAAGGCAGGCTATTTTTTACAGATAGGCTTGTGTATACAGAAGACAGTCTGGGGAATTCAGTGAGGCTAGTGTATGCAGAGAGGCTGGGACACCCTAGAATATTGTAAAAAGAAGGCAGGCTAGTGCATATAGATTACGGGCACGTGTATACAGAAGACAGAGAGGCTAGTCTATATAGAGTGGCTGGTGTACACGGAGAGATTAATTTATAAAGAAAGGCTAGCGTGTAAAGAAGACAGGACTTTATTTTTTGCTAATGCAACTACTTCTGAAACATGTAAAGAGTTACAGTGCTTTTGTCATATTTTGGTGCTGTTAAAAAGTGGTGTGTTGTCAGTGTTGATATCAATGTGACAGTTAATGTGGAGAACTACAAATATACAAAATAGAGCAAAAGAGTGCTAAGTTTATTTTGTTAAGTCATTGACTGATAGACGTTAAGTAATTGGCCGTTATTGGTTTGGCAGTACATGATTTATTTTGATGTAAGATAGTTTTATTCTCTACTTATAGCCGAGTTTTAGACGACTTTGTTATTAGCATTATTCGTATTATTCATATTTATTATGCAGAGTGTAAGTATTGCAGTGAGACGATATTGCTTTTGAAAGATTGGTATTATTATACATAGCATTGTTAGCGGACCAATAGGACAATTTACATGGCTTAATATTGCAGAGCGTAATTTATCAGGAAAGAGATCCAAAGCGTTAGTTGCAGTAGCTTCATAAAACTGAGAAATCGTTGCATTATTCTAAATTTAAAAGTTGTTCCGGTAGTACTGAGTAGACGATATTAGATGAGTAATCTACACATTTCGTTTACTATTGCAGAGAGATACCGGCTAAATGTTAATATTTTAATATGTGCTGCGTGTAAGGTAGAAATAAGATGGTTTTGTGTGAGTTGGTTTACCAGGATTTAGAGATAGTAATCTGTTTATTCTAATAATAAATATAGCAATATAACTCAGATTACTATTGAAATACAGGTCGGGTTTAAGTGGAAATACACGAAATAACAGCAACGACGTGTGTAGATTTTTATCAATCACGTTCATTACGTGTGTTTAATCATGTAGTGAATATACCCCAAATATAGCATAAGGATGAGAAAGGATAATAACTTGCAGAGGATGACATGGCAAAAAGACAAACTGCATTAGAAATGTGAATATGAATTTGAGATAAAATGTCAATCCCCGTTGGTTACTTACAGGTATCAATACTGTCAACACGGCTACGTACAGCAAAGTGTGAGCTAAGCAGCATTCTGCAATTTTCTGCAATATATAAGTGTGAGCTAAGCAGCTAAATATTCTGCAATAGCAGAAATTAAGTATTTCAGTTGAAAAGAGATCGGAAGCAATCGGTAGCTTCAAAATGACTGAGAAATCATCTCATTACTCTAAAAGTAAAAATTATCCCGGTAGCACTGAGTGATCGTTGTAGTACAAATTCAGTTTCCTATAGCAGAGAGATACAAGCTAAATGTGAGAAGAGCAATTAAACTGTTCTCGGTAGCATTGCATTACTCTTAATATGTGCAGCGTGTAAAGAAGCAATACGATGGTTTTGTATTATCCTTATATTAGCAGTATACGTAATAAAAGTGAGTAGGTAACCTGGATTTAGACATAGCAAACTCTACAATCTAATTAAGCAAAAACGGATAATATTGAGACAGTATATACAAGTCGAGTTTAAGTGGAAATACACAAAATATCTAGCTTACCTTTACATTGTTCAATAGAGCGTTGCAAAGTAATACCAAGGAGGAATGTCGGAATAGCAATTAGATGAGTTGATTGCTGTAATCATGAAATATCAGCAACGACGCGAATAGGTTTCTATCGTTTTTCAGGGTCCTTACGTGTCATTAAGAATGAGAAAGTATAATAACTGGCAAACTATGACATGACAAAGAGACAAATTGCATTAGAGATGTGAGATGTATACAGTTAACGCGGCTACATACAGCAAAGTGTGAGCTAAGCAGCAGGTATACATTATTTAAGAGTAAGTTGACGTAGCTTGAAAATTCCAACGTTAGTCCTAATTTAAAGGATATGCCGGTAGCATTGAGAAAGCTTATATTAGACTAGTTGATCTTTGCATTACACAATCTTCTTCTTCTTATTATTATTATTATTAAGATCATAGTGCAGAGAGATACTCAGTTAATGTCAGAGATACTCGGTTAATGTCAGAAAAGCAATAAAACTGTTTACATCGTTAGCGAGCGATAGTTACATTACTTTTAGTATGTGCAGCATGTCTGGTAGCAAATGGATGGTTTTGTGAACATTTTGCATTACCGTACAATTAGCGGTAGAACTCATCGAAGTGAATAGATTTAACCGGATTTTGAGGTAGTAATCTCTATTTCTAATAAGAAATAAAGCAAAATAAGTCAGGATGGTGTGTCAGGACTGTCACATACTCAATGTGATAGTTGATGTGGAGAATTACAAATATGCAAAATAGAGCAAAAGAGTACATGGTATATTTTGATGTATGATAGTTTTATTGCATGCTTGATGTGGATGATTAAAATCGTGTAGTGAGTATAATCTATATTTAGCATAAGAATGAAAAGGCATAACATGGCAATGAGACAAACTCCATTAGAGATGTGAGCTAGATGAAATGATGAAATGTAAATTCACTAGCCTCTCTATATACACCAGCATGTTTAAACTAGCCGGCCTTCTGCATACAATAGCCTCTCTTCGATATACACTAGCCTATGTTCTGAATACACTAGCCCGTCTTCTGTCTTCTGTATGCCCTAGCCTGTCTTCTGTAAACACTTGTCTCTCTTTATAGCCTGTCTAGCCTTTCTTCTGTACACACTAGCTTCTATGTATACACTAACCAGGCTTCTATATACAATAGCTTCACTCTATGCACTAGCCTCTCTGTATAATCTAGCCTCTCTGTATACCCTAGATAGTGTTCTGCATACACTAGTCTCTCCGTAGAAGCCAGCCTTTATTCTGTATTCACTAGCCTTTCTTCTGTATGCTGTAGTCTTCTATATATACAACCTTCTCTGTACACCCTTGCATCTCTGTAAACACTGTGTAAACTAGCCAGCCTTATGTATACACTCGCCGACTGTATACACTAGACTCTCTGAATACACTAAACCCTCTGTATACCACAGCCTGTCTTCTGGATACACTAGACTGTAAAAACTAGCTAGAATACACCACCCTGTCTTCTGTACCCTCTAGACTCTCTGTATACTCTACCCATTCTTCTGTATACACTGTCAGCTTTGATATATATCCAAGCCTGTCCTCTGTATACACTAGTTTCTCTGTATGCACTGTCCTTTCTGTATACACTCGACTCTCTCTATACACTAACCTCTCTATATACACTAACATCTTTGTATATACTAGCCTCTCTTTAAACTAGCCTCTCTGTGTACCCCAGCCTCACTGTTTACTCTACCATCTCTGTATACTCAAGCCTATCTGCATACACGAGTCTGTATTCTGTATTCACTAGCCTTTCTTCTGTATGCTGTAGTCTTCTATATATACTAGCTTCTCTGTACACCCTTGCATCTCTGTAAACACTGTGTAAACTAGCCAGTCTTATGTATACACTCGCCGACTGTATACACTAGACTCTCTGAATACACAAAACCCTCTGTATACCACAGACTGTCTTCTGTATATACTAGACTGTAAAAACTAGCTAGAATACACCAGTCTGTCTTCTGTACCCACTAGACTCTCTGTATACACTACCAAGTCTTCTGTATACACTGTCAGCTTTGATGTATACCCAAGCCTGTCTTCTGTATACACTAGCTTCTCTATAGGCACTGTCCTTTCTGTATACACTCGACTCTCTCTATACACTAACCTCTCTATATACACTAACATCTTTGTGTGTACTAGCCTCTCTTTAAACTAGCCTCTCTGTGTACCCCAGCCTCACTGTTTACTCTAGCATCTCTGTATACTCAAGCCTATCTACATACAGGAGTCTGTATTCTGTATTCACTAGCCTTTCTTCTGTATGCTATAGTCTTCTATATATACCAGCTTCTCTGTACACCCTAGCACTGTAACAGTGCTAGGTTCCTGTACTACAGAAACAGAACACCAGCAATAAGGTGTATACTGTGCAGGAGGCACACAACACCCACTCTAACTTCTGCACGTATTTCTGCATGTATTGCAGAAATTGAACACCAGTAATAAAGGGTAGCTTCAGGTGTGTGTGCAGGAGGCACATAACACCCACTGTAACAGTGCTAGGTTCCCAAGCAGTAAAGACACTGTCCCTGCGTATCGTCCTCTTTCCCTGACCACCGCAACACACTATACAATGCCGCCGCGCTGGCGGCCTTATATAGTGTGGGGTGTGTACTAAACCCCCCCCCGAGCTATAATTGGCCACAGGAATCCTGCCTGTGGTGAATTGTGGCTCTCCTCACAGAGGATGTCACATCTGTTCTTATTATATAGAACCTATTATGCTCCTCGTAAACTTTTTCAATTTGGCAGAACAGCTGGACGCAAGTTGCCCCCGGTGCGGGAACATGGGAGGAGACATTATGCACATGTTTTGGAGATGCCCGAAGTTGATCCGCTACTGGACGGAGGTGACAGGAACCATTGATCGGTTGTTTGGAACCTCCACCAGGATGGAGGCGAAGTATTGTCTCCTGGGATTAGTTGAAGGAGTTGGAAACCTGGGAAGCAGCCAGATGACAGTTCTGAGATGCCTACATCAGGCAAGAAAACTGGTTGCCCAACCCTGCTTAGCCTCTAATGTTGGCAATGACTTGTTTTTTTCGCTTGTTTCCCAAGATGACCATGTTGGCGTTTGTCAAGATGGTTGAGAGTGCCCAAAGAGATCGCCTATGGCCCCATCACCTTGAAAGTGCCTGATCTTGTCTGATCTCGGAAGCTAAGCATTGTCGGGCCTGATTAGTAACTGGATGGGAGACCAACTGGGAGTACCAGGTGCCGTAGGCTTCTTTTTATGTTGTTGGCGTTGACATGGTTTTTATTTTCCGCTTGTTTCCCAAGGTGATCATCTTGGCATTTGTCAAGAGGGCTGAGAGAGCCCAAAGAAATCTCCTACAGCCACATCACCCTGAAAGCGCCCAATCTCATCTGATCTCAGAGGCTAAGCAGGGTCCGGCCTGGATAGTACCTAATTACAGGTGCCGTAGGAATCTTTTTATATTGTTGGCTTTGACCTGTTTTTCTTTCTCTTGTTTCCCAAGGTGACCATTTTAGCATCTGTCAAGAGTTTTGAGTATGTCCCGAAGCGTTCGCCTAAGGTCACATCACCCTGAAAGCGCTCGATCTCAGAGGCTAAGCAGGGTCTGGGTCAGATGGGAGACCGCCAGGGTCTATGTTGTTGGCATTGACCTGTTTTTTTTCACTTGTTTCCCAAGATGACCATCTTGGCATTTGTCAAGAGGGTTGAGAGTGTCAAAATAGAACACCTATGGCCACATCACCCTGAAAGCGCACAATCTCATCTGATCTTGCAGCAGTGTACGGCCTGGTTAATACCTGTATGGGAGACCATCTGTGAATATCAGGTCCCGTAGGCTTCTTTTTATGTTGTTGGCGTTGACCTGTTTATTTTCGCTTGTTTCCCAAGGTGACCATCTTGGTGTTTAACAAGAGGGTTGAGAGTGCCCAAAGAGACCACCTACGGCCCCATCACCCTGAAAGCACCCGATCTTGTCTGATCTCGGAGGCTAAGCAGTGTCGGGCCTGGTTAGTACCAGGATGGGAGAACGTCTGGGAATAACAGGTGCCGTACGCTTCTTTTTATGTTGTTGGCCTTGACCTGTTTTTTTTTTCACTTGTTTCCCAAGGTGACCATCTTAGCGTTTGTCAAGAGGGTTTAGAGTGTCCGAAGAGATCACCTACAGCCCCATCACCCTGAAAGCGCCCAATCTCGTCTGATCTCGGAGGCTAAACAGTGTCGGGCCTGGTTAGTACCTGGATGGGAGACCGCCTGGGAATACCAGGTGCCATAGGCTTCTTTTTATGTTGTTGGCTTTGACCTGTTTATTTCGCTTGTTTCTCAAGGCGACCATCTTGGCGTTTGTCAAGAGGGTTGGGCGTGTCTTGAAGAGACCGCTCACGGCCACATCACCCTAAAAGCACTTGATCTCGTCTGATTTCAGAGGCTAAGCAGCGTCAGGCCTTGTTAGATGGATGGGAGACTGCCTGGGAAGACCAGGTACCATAGAAGGATCTGGCCTGGCTAGTGTCTTGATTGGGAGATCGCCTGGGAATACCGGATGCCGTAGGATTCCTTTTATGTTGTTGGCTTTGACCTGTTTTTTTAGCTTGTTTCCCAAGGTGACCATCTTGGCCTTTGTCAAGAGGCTTCAGAGTGCCCAAAGAGAGTGCCTACGGCCAAATCACCCTGAAAGAGCCCAATCTCGTTTGGTCTCAGAGGCTAAGCAGGGTTGGGCCTGGTTTGTACCTGGATGGGAGACCGCCTGGGTTTTCCAGATGCCGCAGGCTTCTTTTTATGTTGTTGGCGTTGACTTGTTTTTTTTGTTTGTTTCCCAAGGTGACCATCTTGGCGTTTGTCAAGAGGGTTGAGCGTGCCTGAAAAAAATCTACTATGGCCGCATCACCCTGAAAGAGCCCAATCTCATTTGATCTCAGAGGCTAAGCAGGGTTGGGACCTGGTTAGCACCTGGATGGGAGACCGTCTGGGATTTCTCGATGCCATAGGCTTTAGTTTTAAGTTGTTGGCAATTTAATTTTTTTTATTATTTTATTAAGTATAAGTAGAACAACATAAATTTAACAGTCAACCATACAGCAGGACCCAGGGTCACAATTACATGGTAACAAAAAATAGGCAGCCAAATAACTCTGGGTTCTCAGAGGGGAGTCCTACAGTTTCATGCAGAAAAGAGAGAAACCCCACCTCCGACATGTAGTACAGTATAACTAGTGCAGCTCCGTTCGGACAAATGTAATCATGGAGAACAACTGGGACCACAGCGAGCCAGCTTATCATGACCTATGTGAACCAGAGTAAAAAATGAGCCGGTCGTGTCCAGAACCCTGGGGTTCTTCTGGGTCCTGAAGGCTAGTAAGTAGACAAGACATAGTCAAAAGCGAGGACGGGGGGAGAAGAGAGTGCAAAGACGGAG
Source organism: Lithobates pipiens (assembly GCF_037356315.1). Taxonomy (NCBI): domain Eukaryota; kingdom Metazoa; phylum Chordata; class Amphibia; order Anura; family Ranidae; genus Lithobates; species Lithobates pipiens. The sequence goes on from NW_027507791.1 coordinate 163,840,284, forward strand.
AGAGAGGAGGGGAAAAAAAAAGAAAAATAAAGACAAAAAGGGAGGGGGGGGAATGCCACCCAGGGCAGACATGGCCTACGTAGGTAAACGTTAGATGTTCAGTCGTTTTCTGGGACAGAGGCGCTGCTCACCTCCCGAATGTAGTCTCGAGTACCAGTAAAATACCTCCAGGGCCTCCATGTAAAAATGCCAAGATGGTCGCCTTGAGAAACAAGCGAAAAAAACAGGTCAAAGCCAACAACATAAAAAGAAGCCTGCGGCGTCTGGAAAACTCAAGCGGTCTCCCATCCAAGTACAAACCAGGCCCAACCCTGCTTAGCCTCTGAGACCAGACGAGATTGGGCGCTTTCAGAGTGTTGAGCCCATAGCCAATTTCTTTGTGCACTCTCAATCCTCTTGACAAATGCCAAGATGGTCACCTTGGGAAACAAGGGAAAAAAAACAGGTCAACGCCGACAACATAATGAGAAGCCTACGGCACCTGGTATTCCCAGGCTGTCTCCCATTCAGGTACTAACCAGGCCCATCGCTGCTTAGCCTCTGAGATCAGATGAGATTGGGCTCTCTCAGGGTGATTTGGCCGTAGCCACTCTCTTTGGGCACTCTGAAGCCTCTTGACAAAGGCCAAGATGGTCACCTTGGGAAACAAGCTAAAAAAAACAGGTCAAAGCCAACAACATAAAAAGAAGCCTACGGCATCCGGTATTCCCAGGCGATCTCCCAATCAAGACACTAACCAGACCAGGTCCTTCTATGGCACCTGGTCTTCCCAGGCAGTCTCCCATCCAGGTACTAACCAGGCCTGACGCTGCTTAGCCTCTGAAATCAGACGAGATCAGGTGCTTTCAGGGTCATGTGGCCGTAAGTGTTCTCTTCAAGACACGCCCAACCCTCTTGACAAACGCCAAGATGGTCGCCTTGAGAAACAAGCAAAAAAACAGGTCAAAGCCAACAACATAAAAAGAAGCCTATGGCACCTGGTATTTCCAGGCGGTCTCCCATCCAGGTACTAACCAGGCCCGACACTGTTTAGCCTCCGAGATCAGACGAGATTGGGCGCTTTCAGGGTGATGGGGCCATAGGTGATCTTCCGGCACTCTCAATCCTCTTGACAAACGCCAAGATGGTCACCTTGGGAAAAAAGTGAAAAAAAAAAACAGGTCAAGGCGAACAACATAAAAAGAAGCCTACAGCACCTAGTATTCCCAGGTGGTCTCCAATCCAGGTACTAGCAAGGCCCAACCCTGTTTAGCCTCTGAGATCAGACGAGATAGGGCGCTTTCAGGGTTATGTGCCCATAGGCAATCTCTTTGGGCACTCTCAACCCTCTTGACAAATGCCAAGATAGTCACCTTGATATACAAGCGAAAAAAAAACAGGTCAATGTCAACAACATAAAAAGAAGAATACGGCACCTGGTATTCCAACGCCATCTCCCATCCAGGTACTAACTAGGCCCAACCCTTCTTAGCCTCAGAGAAGAGAAGAGATAGGGCTCTTTCAGGTTGATGCTGCTGTAAGCGATCTCTTTGGGCACTCTCAACCCTCTTGACAAATGACAAGATGGTCACCTTGGGAAACAAGCGAAAAAAAAAAACGAATCAATGCTAACAACATAAAAAGAAGCCTACAATAACTGGTATTCCCAGGTGGTCTCCCATTCAGGTACTAACCAGACCGACTCTTCTTAGCCTCCAAAATCAGATGAGATTGGGTGCTTTCAGAGTGATGTGGCCATAGGCCATCTCTTCAGGCACTCTCAACCCTCTTGACAAACACCAAGATGGTCACTTTGGGAAAAAAGCGGAAAAAAAACAGGTCAACGCCAACAACATAAAAAGAAGTCTACGACACCTGGTATTCCCAGGCGGTCTCCCATCCAGTTACTAACAAGGCCCGACTCTTCTTAGCCTCCAACATCAAACGAGATCGAGTGCTTTCAGGGTGATGTGCCCGTAGGCAATCTCTTCAGGCACTTTCAACCCCCTTGACAAACGCCAAGATGGTCACCTTGGGAAACAAGCAAAAAAATCAAAAATAATTTGGAAGCTAGAGACAATACGGTCCGAGTCCTCAATTTAATCAATGCGGTGCATGTACAGGGAAGGCCCTTGCTTATGTTGTCAACGGACGTGGAGAAGGCCTTTGACAGGGTGGCCTGGCACATTATGCAGGCCACCCTGGAACATATAGGTCTTGGCCCCAACATGATGAGCTGGGTAATGTCGCTTTACTCCACGCCGTCGGCAGCGGTACGGGTGAGCGAGTGGTGCTCGGACTCTTTCCCCATCACTAATGGGACAAGGCAGGGTGCCCTCTATCTCCCCTAATTTTTATTCTGACACTGGAACCACTTATGTGTCACGTTCGGAATGACCAGAATATTACTGGCATATCCAAACCCTCGGCACACCACAAAATTGCGGCGTACGCTGACGATCTAATTTTTTTCGTCTCCAATCCACACATTTCGCTTCCCAATATACTCGCGGCTCTCCGGCGATACGGCAGCCTATCAAACTATAAAATCAATTGCGCCAAGTCGGCTGTATTGAATATATCGGTCCCGGATGGTGAGGCCAAGAGGCTACGCTCTGCTTTTCCATTCTACTGAACTGAAAAATCTATACGTTACCTGAGCGTTGACATCGCAGCGGATTTGGCGCAATTGTACCCGTTTAATTTTGTCCCTCTCCTGAATAGACTGAAATCTGATTTGGGAAACTGGCATGCTTTAACACTGACCTGCTTCAGGCGCTGTAATGCATTCAAAATGACGGCCCTCCCGCGGATCTTATACTTGTTCCAGACATTACCGATCCGGTTACCCCCAATTTTTTTCAGACCACTGCAGGTGCTGCTCCGGGACTTTATTTGGGCGTGCAAACCGCCCAGAGCCCGTTTGCAATTGCTTGCCAGACCAAAGGACAAGGGGGGTCTGGGTCTCCCAGATCTGAGACAAATACTACAGAGCGACTCTGCTAGCGAGAGTCGTTGATTGGCATTGTAATGGGTCCCACAAGCAGTGGGTGGAGATGGAGATTGAGGATGGATCCATTCCCCTATTGACCTCCCCGTGGCTCCTGTCCTCCCTACCAAAAGACCTCAGAGATCACCCCGTAGTGGGAGCTACATTGGCTGTTGTGCGGAGGTTGTTCCGCTGCACACACATTGCTCCCCTGCCGTCACCAATGACTCCGGTTATAGGTAATCCAGACTTCTCACCGGGATGTACCAACAAGAAACTGCGACAGTTGACAGTGGTGGGGAAACAGCGTCTGGGAGAGGTGTGGCCCTCGGGAGGGCTCCCGACCACGCAAACTGTCGCTGAGCTTTCTGACCCTCCGCTTGACTTGTTTAGTGCTTATCAACTTCGTCACTTTCTTCTGGCCATACAAAGGGCCCCCTACACTCCTAGAGACCTGACGCCCTATGAATCCATCTGTCACAAAAGGGAACCTGTGTGACACACCCTCTCCCTCCTGTACAACCTATTGAGTAGTCAGGAGGAGGAGTCGACCCCACCATTTATCCACAAATGGGAGAGGGACTTAGGCATCACATTTACCCCACAACAGATAGGGAAGATCCTGACCTTAGTACATAAAGCTTCCATCGCAAACCAATATCAAGAATCAGGATACAAGATATTCTCACGCTGGTATAGAGTCCCATACCTTCTGAATAAAATGAATAGATCGATCCCGGATGTTTGTTGGAGGTGCAATTCAGATACGGGGACCATGGGACACATTTTCTGGGCATGCCCGGCCTTGAGGAACTTTTGGGTGGAGGTGACCGGGACGATATAAACTCTCACAAATGTAGATATCGCAGACAACCCAGCAGCGTGCCTTCTACACTTGACCGAACAGCCTGTTCGAAAATACAAAAAAACCCTCACGATGCAACTCCTGAATGCCGCCCGGGCCTGCATTCCCACACTGTGGAGGCAGCCTCAGCCCCCATCCAAGGTGCTGTGGTATTCCAAAGTCAATCATATTCTCCGGATGGAAGAATTGACCGCCAGGGGGCGTGGCCTGGACAGCAATGGAGTAGGGCGCTTGTGACCTGAGCTCCTACCGCGATCTCCTGCAGTGATCCTGGGTGCCCACTGACTATTTTACCTGCAACTTTACCGGTGTAATACCCGTTACTTTCCCGTGTATAACTTGGGACGATGTCTCCGATGAAGAAGCAGTCTGCAGCGGCGGCACCCATACGTCCTATTCTCGCGGGGTGTCTGTATTGATATCTAAGACGGCACAGTTTTCCTTGGTTTCTTTACAGACAGACCCACAGGGCAGATATATATTTATACACTGCTTATTGCACGGCGAATAGTACATTATTCTCGAATATTACGTACCCCAGCCCTACGATCATCGACTAATTACAGAAGGATTATTTTTTATGGCTCAACACCCTAATGTCCCAGCGATTTGGCTGGGAGATTTTAATAAGGTTTTGAATCCAGGGGTGGATAGAATGAGCTCTACTCGAGGGGACCATCCACAGGGGGACACTGGCCTAGGTTTCATGTTTCAGGAATTCTCTCTTACAGATCTATGGCGATTTAAATATCAGGCTAAACGTGTTTACTCCTGTTTCTCTGCAACTCACTCCACCATGTCACGCATTGATTATATTGCTGTGTCCGCCCAGTTGTTACCCAGGCTAGTAGACACAGGCTATTATGCTAGATCATTGTCAGACCACGCCCCTTGCTGGGCAACTTTTTCCTTGACCCGGCCTACTGGATCGAAACCATGGCAGCTTCACCCCTTCTGGTTAACCGCCTTGAGTGACAGCGAAGACTTAGGGGATGAATGGCGGTTTTTCTTTACTACTAATCAGGGAACGGCTCCGGTTGATTGTACCTGGGAGGCTTTTAAACTGCACGTACGCTCCACTTTAACACACCGGATTAACCGGTTGAAGCACACCTCCAAGACTTTGCTGTCTAATGCCCTAAGGGAGCTGGACTCGGTGACCACTGACTTCACCACTGACCCCACACCTGCTAAGGCCCAGATATTAAGACACCACACAAGGATAGTAGATCACCTCCACACTGAACAGGCTAAGCAAAAGTTGTTTTTTGTTAAGCAACAGGTGTTTGAACAGGGAGAGAGGGCGGGAAAGTTGTTGGCCTACTTGGCGCATCGGGACTCCAAGCCCCCGGTGGTGGTTTCGTTGACTGACAATGGGGGTGCGGAGGTGACTGATCCGCCAACAGTGGCCACCATGTTTCGTGCTTACTATGCTGCGCTCTATGAGTCGCAGGTACATAGGCCGAGGACTGAGACGGGGGCATACCTCCGAGCTGTCTCTCTTCCCCACCTGTCCGAGGCTCAGGTTGAGTCTCTTGAGGCCCCGATATCGGCAGATGAGATTAGGCTAGCGGTGGCATCCCTTGCAGCGGCTAAGGCCCCTGGACTGGATGGTATTCCTCTGGATTTTTATGCCCACTACTCTGAGATACTAGTGCCAGAATTGTTGAGATTATATACACACATATTTGAATCCGAGTCCCTACCTGATACTCTAAGGCAGGCAGTTATTATAGTGATACCCAAGCCAGGAAAGGATCCCCACTCCCCGGATTCCTACCGCCCCATCTCGCTGCTCCAAGCAGATATTAAAATTTTGGCTAAAGTACTTGCCACCCGTTTGAGTGGCATCATCCTATCACTTATTCACCCTGATCAAACAGGATTTATGCCCGGGAAAAACACGGCCATTAATATCCATCGGTTATATATGAATATCCAGGCTGAGCATGACAGAGTGGGATCAAGGGTGGTGGTGTCACTGGATGCCGCTAAGGCGGTTGATTCCATTGAGTGGAATTATCTTTGGGAATGCTTGGGTAAATTTGGGTTTGGCCCCAATTTTATTAAATGGATTACTCTCCTATACTATCGCCCAATGGCTAGAGTAGCGGTTAATGGATGGGTGTCGGACCCCTTTCAGTTGGGCCGTGGCACATGTCAGGGTTGTCCGCTCTCTCCTATGCTATATGCTTTGGCGGCAGAACCGTTGGCTGCTGCACTTCGGGCACACCCGGCTGTAGTAGGCCTCCGACGCGGCTCTCTGGTGGAGTCGGTGAGTATGTATGCAGATGATACTTTACTGTATTTAGAGGACTCGGGTCAGTCGTTGGGAGCTGCCCTGGGGGTCATAGAGGAGTCTGGTGGTCATTCCAGTCTGCGTATTAATTGGACCAAGTCACAGGTTTTACCCATTGACTTGTTCCCCCCGGACCGGAGAGCGGCTTCTCTCCCGCTCTCCAGGGTATCCTCCATCCAGTATTTGGGAGTGCAGGTTACGAGGGAGCCCAGGGAGTATATTCATCTCAATCTTGAACCACTGCTTCTGTATGTGCGGGAGAAGACTAAGGCATGGTCCCGTCTCCCCATTGGGGTTATGGGACGGATCAATATTACTAAAATGATCCTCCTGCCGAAACTCCTTTATGTACTTTGGCATTCCCCTGTCATGGTCCCTGTGGCGTTCTTTAAAACATTAGACGGTGTCTTAAACACCTTTATCTGGGGCCCCTCTAGACATAAGTTGACATGGAACACACTTAAAAACCCGACCTCTATGGGGGGATTGGCTCTCCCTGATTTCCACACATACTACATAGCAGCCCAGGTTTCCCATTTTTATCACCTCCATAGAGCGGATAGTCATAGATACCAGGCCTTAGTGGGCGCGAGGGCTGAATCCCCTGTTGACACTCCACTTCAGATGATTTTTCGGGGTGGTGGGGTTAGGGATGCCCGGTTCCGGATCCTGCCACACCACCGGAGTATTTGGAAGCTAGCCCTTAGATTACTGGGAGCTCACTATCACCACTCACATACACCGTTATGGCGCAACCCCCTACTTCATGAGTTGTTTGGCTTACCAGATGTAGACTTGTGGGCTTCTAGGGGGATACTTTATCTGCACCAGGTGGTGTCTCCTATGGGCGTAAGGGATTTTCTCTCCCTACAAGTGGAATTTAACATAGCCCCTCATATGCACTTTCGCTACTTGCAATTGCGACACGCGCTCCGTGCGCAATTTGCTCAGGACTTCCCGAATGTACAGTCGTTGGCTTTGACAGATGTAATTATGGGGGACGAGCCGACTAAATTGATCTCGACTCTATACAGACTACTCCGGGCCCGCTTGGTGGCGCAAATCACTGAACGGGCTAGGTTGAGATGGGAAGAGGATATAGGTCCCTTTGATGGGGAGGAATGGGAGGATGCCCTTGAGAACATTAAACAGGCTTCGCTTAACCTACCTGACCGACTAACGCAGTACTATGTGATGCACAAGTCCTATCTCACCCTTGTCCGGATAGCTAAGTATCACCCTGACTATGACCCGAAGTGTCCCAGATGCTCTTGTACGACTGGTACTTTCTACCATCTTCTCTGGCAATGCCCAATGGTCCAGGAGTATTGGGGGCAGATTGTCAAGTTTCTACATTACCACATGGGTTCACCCCTTCAACTTGACCCTAAGAGTTGCCTACTCAGCATATTTCCTGATACCTCTGTTCTGTTCCGTCACCTATGAAGTGGCTGATGTTTGTACCTACTGTAATGCCTTGTTATAACTGAGTTGTTCAATAAACTTGTGCTGTTTTAACAAAAAAAAAAGAATTGACCGCCACCCAACACTGAAGAGGCATTTAAGCCGCGTACACACGTAGCCATCTGTCCGACGTACTTAGTCTGGCGGACTTCCCACCAGACTGTCCGTCGGACTTTCCGAACGGGCTACTTGCCCACACGGCACTTTTTCAGTGGACTAATACGGCGTACTAAGTCCGCCGTACTATCCGCCCTACTTTTGAAATGAACGGACTCGCCCACACACGCGGAAGAAAGTCCGCTCATTTCGAGCGCGTCTCCAGGTAGGCGGGGCCCGCAAAGGATACGACGCTGGACCCGCCGCCTGGCTCATTGTGAGCGGAGGACTCAGCGAGGCAACATCTGAAGAAGAAGAAGAAGAAGAAGAGAAGGACAGAAGAACGGATGGCGGCTGCGGCAGAAGACTGGGCCACCGCCTGTAAAAGAGCTAGAAGAAGGCGCGGTGGCCCGGCAGAAGACCCGAAGAGGGGGACAAGACCCCCGAAGTCGGAAGAAGAGGCCGGCGGCGAGGAAGAAAGCCGGGCTCCTCCGCTAGCAAAAGAGCTACAAGAAGATAGCGGAGGAGTCCGGCGAGAAGACCCCTGAAGACGGAAGACCCCCGGAGCTGTGCAATAAACTATTTTAACCCTTGTGTGTTGTGTTTTTTTTGTACTTTATTTTACAGGTGAATGGGTAGGGGTACATTGTACCCCATACTCATTCACATAGGGTGGGGGGCCGGTATTCGGGGGCCCCCTTATTAAAGGGGGCTCCTGGATTCTGATAAGCCCCCCGCCCGCAGACCCCGACAACCAACGGCCAGGGTTGTCGGGAAGAGGCCCTTGTCCTCATCAACACGGGGACAAGGTGCTTTGGGGTAGGGGTGCCGCGTGGCCCCCCCTTTCCCAAGGCACCCCCCATGTTGAGGGCACGCGGCCTGGAACGGCTCAGGAGGGGGAGGGCGCTCGCTTGTCCCCCCTTTCCTGGCCGGCCGGGTAGCGTGCTCGGACAAGGGTCTGATGTGGACTTGGGGTTCCCCTTTAAGTCCATACCAGGCGGCGGGTCCAGCGACCTATCCTTCACGGGCCCCGCCTACCTGGAGACCCGCTCGAAATGAGCGGACTTTTCTCCGGGCGGGAAAAGTCTGTTCATTTCAAAAGTATGGCAGACTGGCACACACACGGCCGGATTGTCCACCGAAATGCGAGTCCGGCGGGAAGATTGGAGTGTAAAACTACTTTCTAAGTCCGCCGTACTTTCGGGTCAAAAAAGTATGCCGGAGGCTACACACGGGGGGATTATCCGACGGACTTGAGTTTGCCGGACTTTTCCACCCGCTTGTTTGATCGTGTGTACACGGCATTAGTGTTACGTGGAGGCCCTGGAGGTATTTTACTGGTACTCGAGACTACATTCGGGAGGTGAGCAGCGCCCCTGTCCCAGAAAACGACTGAACATCTAACGTTTACCTATGTAGGCAATGTCTGCCCTGGGTGGCATTCCCCCCCCCTCCCTTTTTGTCTTTATTTTTCTTTTTTTCCCCGCCGCCACCCCCCCCCCTCCTTTCTCTCCGTCTTTGCACTCTCTTCTCCCCCGTCCTCCCTTTTGACTATGCCTTGTCTCCTTACTAGCCTTCGGGACCCAGAAGAACCCCAGGGTTCTGGACACGACCGGCTCATATTTTACTCTGGTTCACATAGGTCATGATAAGCTGGCTCGCTGTGGTCCCAGTTGTTCTCCATGATTACATTTGTCCAAACGGAGCTGCACTAGTTATACTGTACTACATGTCAGAGGTGGGGTTTCTCTCTTTTCTGCATGAAACTGTAGGACTCCCCTCTGAGAACCCAGAGTTATTTGGCTGCCTATTTTTTGTTACCATGTAATTGTGACCCTGGGTCATGCTGTATGGTTGACTGTTATATTTATGTTGTTCTACTTATACTTAATAAAAGAATAAAAAAATAAAAAAATAAGTCAATGCCAACAACTTAAAAAAAAAGCCTATGGCATCGAGAAATCCCAGGCGGTCTCCCATCCAGGTACTAACCAGGTCCCAACCCTGCTTAGCCTCTGAGATCAAATGAGATTTGGCTCTTTCAGGGTGATGCAGCCATAGTAGATTTTTTCAAGCACGCTTATCCCTCTTGACAAACGCCAAGATGGTCACCTTGGGAAACAAACAAAAAAAACAAGTCAACGGCAACAACATAAAAAGAAGCCTACAGCACCTAGTATTCCCAGGCGGTCTCCCATCCAGGTATTAACAAGGCGCGACCCTTTCTAGCCTCTGAGATCAGCGGAGATTGGGCGCTTTCAGGGTGATGTGCCCATAGGCAATCTCTTTGGGCACTCTCATCTCTCTTGAAAAATGCCAAGATAGTCACCCTGGGAAACAAGCGAAAAAAAACAGGTCAACGCCAACAACATAAAAAGAAGAATACGGCACCTGGTATTCCAAGGCCGTCTCCCATTCAAGTACTAACTAGGCCCAACCCTTCTTAGCCTCTGAGATCAGAAGAGATAGGGTGCTTTCAGGGTGATGCGGCTGTAAGCGATCTCTTTAGGCACTCTCAACCCTCTAGACAAATGCCAAAATGATCACTTTGGGAAACAAGCGAAAAAAACAGGTCAACACCAACAACATAAAAAGAAGCCTGCGGCATCTGGAAAACCCAGGCGGTCTCCCATCCAGGTACAAACCAGGCCCAACCCTGCTTAGCCTCTGAGACCAAACGAGATTGGGCTCTTTCAGGGTGTTGCTCTCCCAATCAAGACACTAACCAGACCAGGCCCTTCTATGGCACCTGGTCTTCCCAGGCAGCCTCCCATCCAGGTACTAACCAGGCCTGACGCTGCTTAGCCTCTGAAATCAGACGAGATCGGGTGCTTTCAGGTTGATGTGGCCGTAAGCGTTCTCTTCAAGACACGCCCAACCCTCTTGACAAACGCCAAGATGGTCGCCTTGAGAAACAAGCGAAAAAAACAGGTCAAAGCCAACAACATAAAAAGAAGCCTATGGGCTTACAGCGGACCTTAAAAGATGGGACCCACTAGCTCTGTCATGGTTCGGACGCTGTAATGTGTTGAAGATGAACGCGATGCCACGACTTCTGTATTTACTACAAGCCTTACCTATCAAAATAACCCAGACTTTCTTTCATGCGGTTCGCTCAATCTTTATCAAGTTCCTCTGGCGCGGCAAACATACGCGTATTGGTAGTGCAATGCTATTGCGACCGAAATTGCGGGGAGGTATTGGTTTCCCGGATCCTGCTCTATATTACACAGCAATGCACATGACACGGGTGGTTGACTGGTGCCGGCATGGGGAACTGAAGCTATGGGTCAAGCCAGAGCAGGAGATGGCGTGGGTTCCACTGGCTGGTCTGCCGTGGGCGGGGAGGCCATTGGAGCCCTGTGTGACTACTCACCCGTTAATTGGCCCCTCGCTCGCCGAGATGGATAGTTTTTTTCACCTTTCCCACCTGACTAACTTCCCTTCTCCTATGACCCCAACTATTGGACATCCTAGATTCCCTCTGGGCCTGTCTGACCGGGCCTTTACCAGGCAAGCCCCGAAAGGGCTTCAGAGAGCAGCCCTATTTCTTGGACCCACGGGCTGGATTCCCACGGGGACCATACTGCTAGAGCAAGTACCTGTTGCATTGGATAGCTGGAGAGCTAGACAGCTCATCCATTTCCTCGGATCACTACCTAACCATTCGTTCTTCTCTAGACAATTCCACCCCTTCGAGGAACTTTGCCTGGATGATGGCCCAATTCGTGGTTCCCTCTCTAGGTCCTTCCAAATCCTGACAGACGCACAATCTTCCACGGATCCGCCCTTCCTAGCTAAATGGAAAAGGGACTTACAAACTACATTCTCCAAACCACAGAAGGACAGAATACTCTTTTTCGCCCATAAGTCGTCACTCTGCAGTAAATATCAGGAGATCTCATATAAGCTGATCACACGCTGGTATCGTACACCGGTGGTGTTGGCCAAAACATTCCCCAGTCAATCTGACCGCTGCTGGTGCAGTGAGCAGCAGGCTGGCACCATTCTCCACATTTTATGGGAATGCCCTAAATTACAAACATTCTGGCAGCCTGTCCTGAGACTTATCCACAAGTTCACAGACATTTCCTTAGCCAATGATCCCGCAGCAGTTCTTCTCAATCTAACTCCTATGTCGAGAAAGCGTTATCATAAGTCCTTACTTAAACATCTCCTCAATGCAGCTAGGGCCTGCATCCCAAGTCAGTGGAAACAGCAATCTGCTCCAACGGTGACCCAAGTGTTCGCAAGGGTAAATGATATTGAACAGTCAGGAAGACCTGACTGCCCCAATGAGGGATAAAACGGAGGAGCATGGGAACAGATGGTTCTACTGGACCCAGTTTTGCTTTTTGGAAGAATACCTCCGTGAGACATAGTAAGCTCATGGTGATCGTTGGAGATCGCTGTTCCAAACGTTGGACAGCTGATGAGCTGGTGAGCCGAGGGCGTCTCTTGCTCCCTGGGAGGGGACACCACCCTATCCACTCTACCCACGACACCCCCTTACCCCTTCTTTTCCTTTTCTGCCATTTCCTTCCCCAATCTTCTCTTTTCCCTTCTCCCTCCTTTCAGTTCTACTATTTCCCTTCTTAACTCAAAAAAGGGAAAAGAAAATGGTATGTTCCGACCCCATTTGACTACTACACAATACTCTTCCCCTATCTATGGATATCTAAACTCTTCGAGGGTAGCAGGGCTAGTATCAATAATATTTTAAGTGGTAGAGGATCCCAACGAGATGGAGCTTTAATCTCATCTTGATATGACCGCAAAGCTGTACACGTGCTATTCTCCTCGGACTTCTTACCATTGGCTCTAATATCCATGCAATATGATCGTTTGTAACTATTTGTATCACACATTCGGTGAAGTTGCCTTTGCATTGTATGTCGCATACTACTAAATAAAAAAAAAAAAAAAAAAAAAGCCTATGGCACCTGGTATTCCCAGGCGGTCTCCCATCCAGGTACTAACCAGGCCCGACACTGTTTAGCCTCCGAGATCAGACGAGATTGGGCGCTTTCAGGGTGATGGGGCTGTAGGTGATCTCTTCGGGCACTCTCAACCCTCTTGACAAACGTCAAGATGGTCACCTTGGGAAACAAGTGAAAAAAAAAAAACAGGTCAAGGCCAACAACATAAAAAGAAGCCTACAGCACCTAGTATTCCCAGGTGGTCTCCAATCCAGGTACTAGCAAGGCCCAACCCTTGTTTAGCTTCTGAGGTCAGAGGAGATCAGGCGCTTTCAGGGTTATGTGCCCATAGGCAATCTCTTTGGGCATTCTCAACCCTCTTGACACATGCCAAGATAGTCACCTTGAGATACAAGCGAAAAAAAACAGGTCAATGTTAACAACATAAAAAGAAGAATACGGCACCTGGTATTCCAACGCCATCTCCCATCCAGGTACTAACTAGGCCCAACCCTTCTTAGCCTCAGAGAAGAGAAGAGATAGGGCACTTTCAGGGTGATGCTGCTGTAAGCGATCTCTTTGGGCACTCTCAACCCTCTTGACAAATGCCAGGATGGTCTCCTTGGGAAACAAGCGAAAAAAAAAAACGAATCAACGCCAACAACATAAAAAGAAGCCTACAATAACTGGTATTCCCAGGTGGTCTCCCATCCAGGTACTAACCAGGCCCGACTCTTCTTAGCCATCAAGATCAGACGAGATTGGGTGCTTTCAGAGTGATGTGGCCATAGGCAATCTCTTCAGGCACTTTCAACCCTCTTGACAAACGCCAAGATGGTCACCTTGGGAAACAAGCAAAAAAAAAAAAATAAGTCGGAAGCTAGAGACAATACGGCCCGAGTCCTCAATTTAATCCATGTGGCGCATGTACAGGGAAGGCCCTTGCTTATGTTGTCAACGGACGCGGAGAAGGCCTTTGACAGGGTGGCCTGGCACATTTTTTTTTAACAGAATTTTTTTTTAGACAAATCAGCATTACATTGCAAAGAATAGTAAATCCGATATTACACAGTTGTAGAAAGGAAAAAACCACCTTCATCCAGTAATCATTCTTAAATTAATTAACCAGCAGTACAGATAACAGGAGTAACCATTACTCTATCATAAATACAGGACATCCCCAGCGGAACTTCACAGCCATCAGGCACGTACCTGACATTTGCGCGAGCCCACGGAAGGGGGGGGGGGGGCAGGGAGGAAATGGTCGGGAGAGAGAGAACAGGGCGGGGTGGGGATCCACCACCGTCTCAGCTCAACTCAAAGTTAGGGGGAGGGGGAACCAAGATCAGCGGACGCGTCTATCCAGGAAGACCAAATTTTATCAAATTTCTCTGGGCATTGTCTACTTTCATAGGTCAACTTATATAGGGGGAGCACCAGGTTCACTGATCTCCTCCACGAGGCAGGGGTAGGGGGGTCTTCGAGTTTCTATCTCAATAGAATCTCGCGTCTGGCATAATACAATGCGAAGGTAAGGCACAGTTTGCAGTACCTGTCCCCCTCAACGTCTGCCAAATGGCTCAATAGTAGGGTTTGAGGGTCGACCAGAAGGTTCGACCCGGTCACAGCATTTAGCGTAGAAACCACTTCCTCCCAGTAGGGCTGGATTTTGGGACATGACCAGACCATGTGCCAGAAAGTGCCCACCTGCTGTTTACACCTTTGACAATTAGGGTCCCTTTGGGGGTAAATACGCGCCAGCCTCTGCGGGGTGAAGTAGGCCCTATGCAGGAATTTAAATTGTATAAACCTGTCCGAACTCCACTTCTCCCGGGATTTGGTCAAACTAGTGTCATGTTCCACCGTGAGGTAAAGATATAAGGTCGACAGGGTTCTCCCCATCACCCTGGAAGTCAGTAGATGTTCAATGGAGTCCGATTCCAGAGTCAGAGGGGCAGGAAACTGAGCCCCAAAGGCGTGCTTCAGTTGCCAATATCTGAACTGGAAAGAAAGTGGAAGCTCATATGTACGTCTCAGTTCTTGGAAAGTCATTAGCCTACCCTGATAAACTATGTGCTTTAAAGTGACGATTCCTCTTTTCGCCCACAGAGAAGGGTCTGGGATACTATTCAGGTGAGGGAGCATGGGGTTGCCCCATAGGGGCATATGTGGGGAGATGTGGTTGGGCTTTCCATAGCTCCTCCTTGTCTCCCGCCAGACCCTCACCGTGGTACGCATCAAGCCCGTCATGGAGGAGCTCGCCCTAAGCCCCCGAAATGGTAGGTTACTCAGAGCTGCATAGGAGCCAAGGATGGCTGCCTCCAGGGTGACCGGCGGGTTTTGTGTGGGCTGGGAGAACCACCACCGAATTGTGACCAAAACGGCCGCCCAGTAGTAGATCTGAAAGTTTGGGAGTGCCAGGCCCCCCCCCCCTCCCCAATAGTGGGAGATATAGTATATGCTTAGCTACCCTGGGGGGTCTCCCAGCCCAGACAAAGGATATCAACAGACTCTCCAGTCTCTGGAAAAAAGTCCTGGGAATGTGGATGGGGGTATTACGAAAGAAGTACAGGTACTTGGGGAGATAGATAATTTTTAACAAATTGACTCTGCCCACTGGGGATAAAGGGAGAGATCGCCATGCCGCGCACCTAGCCCCTAATTGTGTCATGAGTGGCTGTATATTGTCCTCCAGATAGTTCTGAACTCTACCACTGACCTTAATCCCCAGGTATATAAAACATTCCACTCATTTAAGCTGTGGATAAGGCATGCGAGGGGTCGAGGAGTGGAGTGGGAAAACAACCGGTTTGTCCCAATTGATGCGGATACCTGAGTACTGACCGAATCGATTAATCAGTTCCAGTGCAGTGCCCAAAGAAGACGACGCGTCCACTAAATAAAGCAGAGCATCATCTGCATACAAGGACAGCTTTTCCTCGATGGGTCCTACTTGTATCCCCTTTATCCCAGTATCCGCTCTCAGCAAAATAGCCAAGGGCTCCATCGCAAGGACAAATAAGGCTGGTCAGAGGGGGTGCCCCTGTCTCGTACCCCGTGCCAGCTGAAACTGCCCGGAGAGACAGCCATTGGTACGGATTCTAGCAGAGGGGCTGTGGTACAGCATGCGGATCCAATTCGTAAATCCTGGGCCAAATCTGAATCGCGAGAGCACCTCCCATAGGTAACCCCACTCAACAGAGTCGAAAGCCTTCTCCGCGTCGAGCGAGGCCACTACACCCGTCTCCCCCCGGCCGCTATCTATGTGCGTGAGTAGGCGTCTGATATTAATGTCTGTGCCTCTGCCTGGCATAAAACCTGTTTGGTCACTATGGACAAGGGCCGTGATGACTAAGTTAGTCTGTTGGCCAGGATTTTGGCCAGTATTTTCGCGTCCACATTTAACAGTGATATAGGGCGGTATGACGAACACAAGGTGGGGTCTTTCCCCGGCTTGGGGATCACCACTATGATCGCCTCGCTCATGGTGTCGGGAAGTTTATCAATATGCGACAACGTAGAGAATAGATGGTAGAGTCTTTCAGAGAGCTCCGTAGCGTAGTGCTTATAGAATTCCACCGGGATTCCGTCCGGTCCCGGCGTCTTACCCGCCTGCATAGATTTAAGCGCCTGGAGAATCTCCAGAACCGTGATAGGGGCGTCCAGCCTATTTCGGTACGTTTCCGTGAGGATTGGTATATCTATGTCGGCCAAGTAGGTCGTTAGTTCTTCCTTACTGTAATCCGACCTAGAGGTGTAGAGAGATGTATAAAACTCCGCAAAACAGTTATTAATCCCGTCTGGGGTGTGAAGCAACTGACCGGATTTGTCCCTGATATGTGAAATGCTCAACCCCCCTGCCTGTTCCCTGGAGAGCCAGGCCAGCATCCTCCCCGACCTCTCCCCCTGCTCAAAGATCCGCTGGGACTGAGCTAGCATTCTCTTCTGGGTGAGAGAGGTATGAAGATCAACAGCCTCCCTGGTCAGGATTTGCAGTTGCCAATAATGTTGGGGGTCCTAAGTGCGGACAAAAAGATCCTCCGCGCAGACCGCCTCTCCCTCAGCTTTTTTTAGCTCTGCTCTACGTTCCCTGCGTATTTTGCCAATGATAGTCTGATAGTGCCCCCTCGTGGTAGCCTTAAAGGCATCCCAGACTACCGTGGCCCCAGCCGAACCTGCATTCTCCTCCCAATAGCTGTTCAATTCGGTCCTAAAATGAGCATCCACAGCGGCATCTGAGATCCAGAACCTGGAAAGTCTCCACAGTATAACCGCTGGTCCCAGGGAAAGATCCAATGTCAGAAACAGAGGTGCATGGTCCGATATCCCCCTGGGCAATATTTGTATGTCTACGACCCTTGGGAGGACTGGGCTCCGCGCAAAGACCAAGTCAATGCGGGAGAATGTTTTATGGGTGGCAGAGTGACATGTGACTCTGGAGAGACGCAGGGCCCTGCGTCCCCTAACTGAGAAACTGCGCTTGTCCTCCATCAACTACCGGTGGAGTTTCCCTGCCGCCCTGATCGCACACAGAGATGGGAAGACGGCGGTTCTGCGGTTCCCAGAAGATCTGGAAAAATTCTGCATGGATGTGAGCATATCCCCGCCGGATTTACCGGGTTGGCAGGAAGGCATCCCACCCCTACTGAATAATCCTGAGGAGCCATGGCAGAGAGTCTCCCGTCCCCTCTTTTAGCCCAGCTAATATGCATGCATAGATGGCACGTCTGATGGCGCTCTTCTGTCCAGTATTCCGCACTGATGGCGCGGCTTCCCTGGTCCCGCAAGTATAACAAGTTGTTTATGTTACCTTTCATTTTTATTTCTGTTTTGGTGTTTAACGTCATACTCTCTCAGCTGCCTACGGGGTGTCTAATTTAATGGGAACGAAGTGTTGGAGTGCCTACGGGTGGTCCTGCACCGGGGACACTTGGGACATGCCTCTGACTGTCTCTACCTCATGACACTTGGATCCCCTATTGTGAACGTTGTTGGCTGGTGTTCTCGGTTCTTGTGTTTCCCTAAGTGTACATGAACTCTGTGCTATTTCTTTCATTTATGTGTTATTATATAATTTGTAATTTGGGGTTGGAGCCGGAGCTGCGGCCTGCGACTTCTGTTTTAGACGGTTGCGGGTTGCTGCTGCCTGGCCACATGTGTTTTCCCTCCGGGGGGTGTTGGGCGGATCTTGGTCCCCGGGCTCCGGCCGTTTCGATGGCTGGGGCTCCGGGGGGGGGGGGGTGGCCCGGTCAATTGCTCCTTTACTGCACTGCAATCTGCTGTGTGCGCATGCCGCGGTAGACCCAATTGGGTCTGGGTTGTGTGTGCTGCAGGGGTTGCAGGTCATAACCTGTAATACTTACCTTCTCACTACTCTCCTTCTCTTTCCTCTCCTTTTCACACTTTTTCTTTCATCCCCCTGCCCTTTACTTCCCCTGCCTCTGGTCCTGTTTCCTGGTAACGGGCTGTATTTGGAGTTCTCTGACGGATCCCCATGGCCGCGGTGGAATTGTTATCGTTAAACGTGAGGGGCCTCCATGCCCCTGGTAAACGTCATAGCCTATACCGGGAACTGGGTCGCCTGCGGGGGGACATTGTCTTCTTGCAAGAGACCCATCTTACCCACACCACTTCGGTGAAATTATTCTCCCCGCAATACCCAGTCTGGTATTATAGTCTCTCTGATGTGCATAAGGCAAAGGGTGTGGCCATTGGGTTCCGTGGAGGTACCCCTTTTAACATGCTAGAGATGTTGAGTGACCCTCACGGACGCTTTCTGTTCCTCAGGGGCAGCCTGGTCGGGATGCCATGTACGTTGTCGACCCTCTATGCTCCTAATCGAGATCAGGCCACTTTTATTGCCACTACGCTTGCGAAATTGAGGGACTTTGCTAGTGGATGTGTTATCCTGGCTGGAGACTTTAATGTCCCCTTGGAACCAGTGTTTGATACGTCCGTGGGCAGGTCTTCGGTTCCTCGTAAGCGTCTTGCATACATTCGTAAACGCTTGTGTGACACCCAGTTAATGGACACATGGAGGATAATGCATCCGCGAGCAAGAGACTATACGTATTACTCGAGCGCCCACCAATCCTATTCCAGGATTGATTTTTTTTTCTTGATCACCACCACCTTTCCCTATTGACAAATTCATTAATTGCTTCATCAACCATATCTGATCATGCCCCCATTTTGCTTACCATTAATATCTCTTTGTTGCCCCGAAAACCAGCCAATTGGAAATTAAATGAGAACCTTATTAGTGAGGAGGCAGACAAAATACACATGCAAGAGGAACTAAATCAGTATTTCAAAGATAATACCCACCCAGACATTTCCCCAGGAGTACTGTGGGAAGCCCATAAGGCCCATATGCAAGGTAAATTCATGGAGTTGGGCTCCAGAAGGAAAAAGGAATTTGAGCAGCAACAATCTAAACTATTGTTAGAAATTAGCGCCCTTGAGTCAAAACACAAGGCCAGTCTCGCTCAAGCCACACTACATAACCTAACAATGAAGAGGGAGGAGTTGAAGGCCATGTACCATGAGCAATGGAAACGGGAAGCCCGTAGGGTGTCACAAAAATTCCATGAATGGGGTAATAAACCGGGGAGGCTTTTGGCTCGTTCCCTACAACAGGCAAAAACCAGGGCTTTCATTGATAAAATTAAGACAGCTTCTGACGCTCTCACGCATGAGACCACAACTATAGCCAAGGAATTTCATGCTTATTAACAACGCCTATACCATGTCCCTCACGCTGTGCCGGACTTGGTGGTTAGGAGAACTCTGATCCAAGAATATCTACAGCAGGCCAACTTGCCCAAACTGAACTCTGACGCCCTCGCCTCATTGGACGGAGAGTTTTCTGTCCAGGAGTTCAAAGTAGCACTGAAGGCTATGGCGAGTGGCAAGGCCCCTGGACCGGATGGCTTTACGGCCTTTTACTATAAGGCCTTTGCGGAGACCCTGCTGCCGCGCCTCACCTCTTATGCTAACACGATCTCACAGGGGGGGACACCCCGTCCGGAGACGCTGCGTGCACATATCTCGGTGATTCCTAAGTCAGGGAAGGACCCTAGTTTATGCGGGAGTTATTGACCTATATCTCTCTTGAATCTAGACGCTAAACTGTATGCCAAAGGTATAGCAAACAGGCTTCTACCCCTACTTCCACGCTGGGTTTCCAGTGATCAGACTGGGTTTATCCCGGGTAGGGAGGTATGCGACAATGCTCTCCGCACCCTGTCCCTGATGGTTTGTGCTAGGTGGTCCGCCCAGCCCACCCTGTTACTTTCTACAGACGCGGAAAAGGCGTTTGACAGGGTGGACTGGGAGTATCTCATGGCGACCCTGTCTCACTTGGGAATCAGCCAAACTTTTCTATCTCACATTTTAGCACTATACCATTCCCCTACAGCTCAAATTCGTGTTAATGGTACCCTAAGTGAATCATTTACACTCTATAATGGTACACGTTAGGGCTGCCCCCTCTCGCTCTATCCCTGGAACCCTTCTTCTCTACAGTTAGACACAATCCAAACATCCATGGGATCACTGTTGGTGATCGAGAACACAAATACGCTGCTTATGCGGATGATATTCTGTTCTACATACAACAACCCCTGATTTCCCTTCCCAATCTGATGTCTGCCTTCTCACAATTCGGTCTCATATCTAATTTTTAAATGAACATGTCCAAATCGGAGATTCTTAACGTCTCTATCCCCGGGGAAACTGTGGTTCGTCTTAGAGACTCCTTCCCTTTTAGCTGGCAAACACACAAAATGAAATATTTAGGCATCTACCTCACACCTAAACCCCAGACTCTATTTCGCGTTAACTATATACCCCTTCTTAATGCAATTCGAATGGACTTACAAAGATGGTCCCAAGTCGCACATTCGTGGTTAGGGAAAATTAGTGTGATTAAGATGAATATCCTACCCCGGATTCTGTTTTTATTCCAGATGATTCCAGTGGGTATTCCAGCTAGTTTTTTAACACTCATAGATTCACTGATCTGCAGATATGTTTGGAACAGAAAGCGTCCGAGACTGTCCCGAGGCCTTCTAACCAGACCTAAACGGCTGGGGGGCCTGGCTTTACCTAACGTGAAACTTTACTTTTTAGCCGTTGTATTCAACAGGATATCAGACTGGAAATATCACAAACATTCTAAACTATGGGTTGCCCTTGAATTGGCGCTCAGTGGCACGGACCTCTACACCCAAGTGTGGATTCCCAGGAAACATAGGTCGTTAGCACTTAGCTCCTCTCCTCTCACCTATTCTACTCTACAGATCTGGGACTCGATATGTAAACAGCACAAGTGGTTATATCACTCTCCCATTATGCCTCTGACGGGTCATAATTACTTCCCACCAGGAAACATTGACCCCAGAATTCATTCCTGGAATCTGGGTAATACAGCCCTGCTACACCACGTCGCCAACCAGGATGGCATTGTGCCTTTATCTCAACTAATTCCTCCCTCACGGGCAACGCCCATGGATCACTGGACCTACCATCAACTGGCTGCCTTTGTACACTCCCTGCTGAAACCATTGCGCTCACTGGCTGATTTAACACCGATTGAATCGGCCTTCATGGAGGACCAGCCGATGGAGAGGCCTTTACCGCCCAGAGCCCATTTGCAATTGCTTGCCAGACCAAAGGACAAGGGGGGTCTGGGTCTCCCAGATCTGAGACAATACTACAGAGCGACTCTGCTAGCGAGAGTCGTTGATTGGCATTGTAATGGCCCACACAAGCAGTGGGTGGAGATGGAGATTGAGGATGGATCCATTCCCCTATTGACCTCCCTGTGGCTCCTGTCCTCCCTACCAAAAGACCTCAGAAATCACCCTGTAGTGGGAGCTACATTGGCTGTTGTGCGGAGGTTGTTCCGCTGCACACATATTGCTCCCCTGCCGTCACCAATGACTCCGGTTATAGGTAATCCAGACTTCCCACCGGGATTTACCAACAAGAAACTGCGACAGTTGACAGTGGTGGGGAAACAGCGTCTGGGAGAGGTGTGGCCCTCGGGAGGGCTCCCGACCACGCAAACTGTCGCCGAGCTTTCTGACCCTCCGCTTGACTTGTTTAGTGCTTATCAACTTCGTCACTTTCTTCTGGCCATACAAAGGGCCCCCTACACTCCTAGAGTCCTGACATCCTATGAATCCATCTGTCACAAAAGGGAACCTGTGCGACACACCCTCTCCCTCCTGTACAACCTATTGAGTAGTCAGGAGGAGCAGTAGACCCCACCATCTATCCACAAATGGGAGAGGGACTTAGGCATCACATTTACCCCACAACAGATAGGGAAGATCCTGACCTTAGTACATAAAGCTTCCATCGCAAACCAATATCAAGAATCAGGATACAAGATAGTCTCATGCTGGTATAGAGTCCCATACCTTCTGAATAAAATGAATAGATCGATCCCGGATGTTTGTTGGAGGTGCAATTCAGATACGGGGACCATGGGACACCTTTTCTGGGCATGCCCGGCCTTGAGGAACTTTTCGGTTCCCAGCAGCGTGCCTTCTACACTTGACCGAACAGCCTGTTTGAAAATACAAAATAACCCTCACGATGCAACTCCTGAACGCCACCCGGGCCTGCATTCCCGCACTGTGGAGGCAGCCTCAGCCCCCATTCAAGGTGCTGTGGTATTTCAAAGTCAATCATATTCTCCGGATGGAAGAATTGACCGCCACCCTTCACAACACTGAAGAGGCATTTAGTGTTACATGGAGGCCCTGGAGGTATTTTACTGGTACTCGAGACTACATTTGGGAGGTGAGCAGTGCCCCTGTCCCAGAAAATGACTGAACATCTAACGTTTACCTACGTAGGCCATGTCTGCCCTGGGTGGCATTCCCCCCCCCCCTCCCTTTTTGTCTTTATTTTTCTTTTTTTCCCCGCCGCCACCCCCCCTACTCTCTCTCTCCATCTTTGCACTCTCTTCTCCCCCCGTCCTCCCTTTTGACTATGCCTTGTCTCCTTACTAGCCTTCGAGGCCCAGAAGAACCCCAGGGTTCTGGACACGACCGGCCCATCTTTTACTCTGGTTCACATAGGTCATGATAAGCTGGCTCGCTGTGGTCCCAGTTGTTCTCCATGATTACATTTGTCCGAACGGAGCTGCACTAGTTATACTGTACTACATGTCGGAGGTGGGGTTTCTCTCTTTTCTGCATGAAACTGTAGGACTCCCCTCTGAGAACCCAGAGTTATTTGGCTGCCTATTTTTTGTTACCATGTAATTGTGACCCTGGGTCATGCTGTATGGCTGACTGTTATATTTATGTTGTTCTACTTATACTTAATAAAAGAATAAAAAAAAAAAAAATAAGTCAATGCCAACAACTTAAAACTAAAGCCTATGGCATCGAGAAATCCCAGGCGGTCTCCCATCCAGGTACTAACCAGGTCCCAACCCTGCTTAGCCTCTGAGATCAAATGAGATTGGGCTCTTTCAGGGTGCTGCGGCCATAGTAGATTTTTTCAGGCACGCTCAACCCTCTTGACAAACGCCAAGATGGTCACCTTGGGAAACAAACAAAAAAAACAAGTCAACGCCAACAACATAAAAAAAAGCCTGCAGCATCTGGAAAAACCCAGGCGGTCTCCCATCCAGGTACAAACCAGGTCCAACCCTGCTTAGCTTCTGAAATCAAACAAGATTGGGCGCTTTCAGGGTGTTGTGCCCATAGGCAATTTTTTTGTGCACTCTCAACCCTCTTGACAACTGCCAAGATGATCACCTTGGGAAACAAGCGGAAAAAAAAAACATGTCAACGCCAACAGTTACTAATCAATCCCGACAATGCTTAGCCTCCGAGATCAGACAAGATCAGGCACTTTCAAGGTGATGGAGCCATAGGCGATCTCTTCGGGCACTCTCAACCATCTTGACAAACGCCAACATGGTCATCTTGGGAAACAAGCGAAAAAAACCAAGTCATTGCCAACATTGGAGGCTAACAGGGTTGGGCAATCAGTTTCCTTGCCTGAAATAGGCATCTCAGAACTGCCATCTGGCTGCTTCCCGGGTTTCCGACTCCTTCAACTAATCCCAGGAGACAATACTTCACCTCCATCCTGGTGGAGGTGCCAAACACCCGATCAGTGGTTCCTGTCACCTCCGTCCAGTAGCGGATCAACTTCGGGCATCTCCAAAACATGTGCATCATGTCTCCCCCCATGTTCCCGCACCGGGGGCAACTTGCGTCCGGCCGTTTGGCCAAATTGAAAAAGTTTACGAGGAGCATAATAGGTTCTATATAATAAGAACAGATGTGACATCCTCTGTGAGGAGAGCCACAATTCACCACAGGCAGGATTCCTGTGGCCAATTATATCTCAGGGGGGTTTAGTACACACCACACACTATATAAGGCCGCCAGCACGGCGGCCTTGCATAGTGTGTTGCGGTGGTCAGGGAAAGAGGACGATAGGCAGGGACAGTGTCTTTACTGCTTGGGAACCTAGCACTATTACAGTGGGTGTTATGTGCCTCCTGCACAGTACACACCTGAAGCTTCCCTTTATTACTGGTGTTCAATTTCTGCAATACACGCATCTGCAGTGCAGAAGTTAGAGTGGGTGTTGTGTGCCTCCTACACAGTATACACCTTATTGCTGGTGTTCTGTTTCTGTAATACAGGAACCTAGCACTGTTACAGTGCTAGGGTGTACAGAGAAGCTGGTATATATAGAAGACTACAGCATACAGAAGAGATGCTAGAGTAAACAGTGAGGCTGGGGTACACAGAGAGGCTAGTTTAAAGAGAGGCTAATATATACAAAGATGTTAGTGTATATAGAGAGGTTAGAGTGTATACAGAAAGGACAGTGCATATAGAGAAACTAGTGTATACAGAAGACAGGCTTGGGTATACATCAAAGCTGACAGTGTATACAGAAGACTGGGTAGTGCATACAGATAGTCTAGTGGGTAAAGAAGACAGGCTGGTGTATTCTAGCTAGTTTTTACAGTCTAGTGTATACAGAAGACAGGCTGTACAGAAAAGCTAGTATATATAGAAGACTACAGCATACAGAAGAAAGGCTAGTGAATACAGAATACAGACTCGTGTATGCAGATAAGCTTGAGTATACAGAGATGCTAGAGTAAACAGTGAGGCTGGGGTACACAGAGAGGCTAGTTTAAAGAGAGGCTAGTATATACAAAGATGTTAGTGTATATAGAGAGGTTAGTGTATAGAGAGAGTCGAGTGTATACAGATAGGACAGTGCATATAGAGACTAGTGTATACAGAAGACAGGCTTGGGTATACATCCAAGCTGACAGTGTATACAGAAGACTGGGTAGTGTATACAGATAGTCTAGTGGGTACAGAAGACAGGCTGGTGTATTCTAGCTAGTTTTTACAGTCTGGTGTATACAGAAGACAGGCTGTGGTATACAGAGGGTTTAGTGTATTCAGAGAGTCTAGTGTATACAGTTGGCGAGTGTATACATAAGACTGACTAGTTTACACAGTGTTCACAGAGATGCAAGGGTGTACAGCGAAGCTGGTATATATAGAAGACTACAGCATACAGAAGAAAGGCTAGTGAATACAGAATACAGACTTGTGTATGTAAATAGGCTTGAGTATACAGAGATGCTAGAGTAAACAGTGAGGCTTGGGTACACAGAGAGGCTAGTTTAAAGAGAGGCTAGTATATACAAAGATGTTAGTGTATATCAAGAGGTTAGTGTATAGAGAGGGTAGAGTGTATACAGAAAGGACAGTGCATATAGAGAAACTAGTGTATACAGAAGACAGGCTTGGTTATACATCAAAGCTGACAGTGTATACAGGAGACTGGGTAGTGCATACAGATAGTCTAGTGGGTAAAGAAGACAGGCTGGTGTATTCTAGCTAGTTTTTACAGTCCAGTGTATACAGAAGACAGGCTGTGTTACTCAGAGATTTAGTGTATTCAGAGAGTCTAGTGTATACAGTTGGCGAGTGTATACATAAGACTGGCTAGTTTACACAGTGTTTACAGAGATGCAAAGGTTTACAGAGAAGCTAGTATATATAGAAGACTACAGCATACAGAAGCAAGGCTAGTGAATACAGAATAAAGGCTGGCTTTTGCGGAGAGGCTAGTTTTTTCAGAACACTATCTAGGGTATACAGAGAGGCTAGATTATACAGAGAGGCTAGTGCATAGAGTAAAGCTATTGTATATAGAAGCCTGGTTAGTGTATACAGAGAAGCTAGTGTGTACAGAAGAAAGGCTAGACAGGCTATAAAGAGAGATAAGTGTTTACAGAAGACAGTTTGGGGTATACAGAGATGCTAGTTTTTACAGAGAGACTAATGTATACAGAAGAGAGGCTAGGGCATACAGAAGCCAGAAGACGGGCTAGTGTATTCAGACCTAGGCAAGTGTCTATCGAAGACAGGCTATTGTATGCAGAAGACCGGCTAGTGTAAACATGCTGTTGTATATAGAGAGGCTAGTGAATTTAGAGGGTAGGCTAAGTGATAACAGAGGACAATCTGGGCTATACAGAGACATTTCATCATTTCATCTAGCTCACATCTCTAATGGAGTTTGTCTCATTGCCATGTTATGTCTTTTCATTCTTATGCTAAATATAGATTATACTCACTACACGATTTTAATCATCCACATCAAGCATGCAATAAAACTATCATACATCAAAATGAATCATGTACTCTTTTGCTCTATTTTGCATATTTGTAATTCTCCACATCAACTGTCACATTGAGTATGTGACAGTCCTGACACACCATCCTGACTTATTTTGCTTTATTTCCTAAAAATCCGGTTAAATCCGGTTAAATCTATTCACTTCGATGAGTTATACCGCTAATTGTACGGTAATGTAAAATGTTCACAAAACCATATATTTGCTACTAGACATGCTGCACATACTAAGAGTAATGTAACTATCGCTCGCTAACGATGTAAACAGTTTTATTTCTTTTCTTACATTAACCGAGTATCTCTGACATTAACTGAGTATCTCTCTGCACTATGATCTTAATAATAATAATAGGATTGTGTAATGCAAAGATCAACTAGTCTAATATAAGCTTTCTCATTGGTACCGGCATATCCTTTAAATTTAGACTAACGCAACTATTTCTCTGCCATTTTCAAGCTAAGCTTTTAATCTCTTACCGTTGAACAGCGATACTTCCTCCCTGCAATATTATGCCATTTAAATGTCCTATTTGTCGCCTATATTATACAACTCTCTGAAAAGCATATATGTAGACAATTAAACTAGTCTTACATCTTAATAAAACAGTTTTTTTGCTCAACCAGTATCTCAGAACATAAGCAAATAAACGTTTCCACTGTTTGACTCTTTTTCTGTATTACTTATTTTTCTCCACCTTAACTGTCACCACTGGCGTAACTAGAACCTTCAGGGCCCCGATGCAAGAAACAATGAAGGGCCCCCCTGAACCCCATCCAGGGCCCTTCCCTCCAAATCTGGCGGTTGAACTCCAGGGCGTGGTCACAGGTATGACCTTTGTGAGCCCTGTAGTTCCACCACTGGTATCAGTAGTTTTGTTTTTATAAATTTTTTTTAATTTTTAGGTGCCCCATTGGGGGACTGTCCCTAGGCAGGATGGGGTCCCCGTTCCCAGAAGAGATGAGGCCTTTTTCTCCAGGGCAGATGAAGTTACTGCCACCAGGTGAGAAGGGGTCCCAGTCCCCAGGGGAGGTGGGGGTCCCTGTCCCCACGTAAGAAGGGGTCCCTGTCCCCAGGGGGAGAGGGAGGGGGTATATAATGGTGTGTGGGGGATGGGGTCCTCTCACTCACCATGACCAAGCTGTAGGCCGCGCACTCATCCATGCTGGCCTGGGCTCCATCCAGTGTGCTGGATGGGCGATCAGCATATCGCCCAGAAAGACCTTTCATCATCTGTGTATGACGGGGGAGGAGGGGGGCTGGCAGACAAGCCTGCAGTGTCCTCCGGGGAGCTGGCTCTCATAGGGCTGCACTGCATCTGTGTGCTTAAAGTTTGTTTACCCGGGAGAAGTATGCAGTGCAGTGTGGGCCGGACTCGGAAGGGGGGGGGCGGGACTCTGGCTGGGGAGAACAGACATCGGACTGAGCGGCAATGCATGGAGCAGGATAGGGGTACTCTGAGGAGCCGGCTGAGGACACAGGTCATGCGGGGAATGAACCACTAAAGAGCAGCCAGTGTGATAGTCAAGCATGGAGCTCTGCTAGTCACCCTCCACCTCCAGCCACCCGTGTGCATGGTGCACTGGTACCCCTAGCTGCCTATGCTGCTGCTGGCCATATGTAGAGGGGGCTGCATGGGCCCCCTGCATCACAGGGCCCGGTTGCGGTCGCGACTGCTACACCCCCTATAGTTACGCCCCTGACCCCTGCCCTACACCTGATAGATGTTATAGGTTTGTAAGAGGTGGGTACTGGGGGGTAGGTTTGGGTGGGCCTAAAAATCATATAAATCATGGCTCCTGTATATCCTGGATCAGGGATAAGGCTAGTAAGGGGGGTATCACTTGATAAATTGACCACCCAATGCCTGCAATATTGTAAGGTAGTGAACGGGCCCCTGCTTTCAGGGTAGTATGATGTTTAGTAAAGTATATAGAATTACTAGCTCCTCTATGATGATATGAGGTCTGCAATATGAAGAATAGTTCATATAAGGCATAGAGGTAAGCGCCAATATAAATGTCGCAGCAGGGCACAAGATTGGATCAGTCACTAAAATATACCAAGTGCTCCGTTCGATGTATACTTTACCGATAGGTGTCTCGGGTTCTTCTGGGCGCTCATTCGGCCGTGGTAGTGTTCAGTTAGAGAGTAAAAGGCTACAACTATATGGGATCCGAGCAGGTCTGGTGTCTAGTCGAGTGCGTGCGTTGAATGCTCTCTCGTCTGACGGGTTGGAGGCCCAGGACTGTTCCAGGTAGAAATCATGGTGGTAACCGGAGTCAGGGATATTGAAGCTAGTGTAAGTGTCTGTAGTCTTTCAAGGCAGGTGAGTAAGGGAATGGTCCATATGCATGGCAGAGGAAAGGAGAGCGGCACTAGGCAGGGTATGAAGCATATAGGCTAATCCACCGTCGCATGGGGGTCCCAGAGCTCTCGTGAGGCGACAGGTCTAGCGGTCCCTGCGTGCTCTGCGAGGTAGCGGGACCGAAGTCGGGCTCGTCGGTGTGTGGCGGGGTCGGTGTCCCCCAAGTGGTCTGAAGGTGGATGGCAACCTATGTCTGCGAGATCTGGACAGTTGAGTTTCCATGAGATCTTCAGTGCTCCGGGTGTTGGGTGAAATGTGGACCCGAAAATCAGGCTTGCAGAGCGAACAGAAACTTCCAGCGATAGCGGATGTCTCTCTGCCTCAGCACGTCAAGTAATGGGCGCAAGTCTCTTCGATGTTTCAGCGTGATCGCCGAAAGATCCTGATATATCTGGATCAAATGGCCTTCAAATGTCAGGTTCAGATTGCTCCTAGTTTTTTTAAGAACCTCTTCTTTGAGGGTATAGTCGTTAACATAACAGATGACCTCCCGTGGGGGATCAGAATCTTTGCCCTTAGGCCTAAGGGCTCTATGTATCCTCTCCATAGCTATAGGTGTACCGGAGGTTCAGACTAGCAGCTGGCTGAAATAGGGATGTGACCGCTGGGAGGATTTGCTCGGGCTCCATCGACTCCGGGAGGCCTCTAAACCTCAGATTGTGTCTTCGTCCCCTATTGTCGATATCTTCGACATGGCGCTGGAGGTCTCTGAGCTGCCAGGTGTGTGTCGACTTTGCCTTGAGCCATCTGCAATTAATGCTGTTGTTGTTAGCTCCATGGAGTTTACTCTCCCTGTGATTGCTTGTATCTCGTGGCGGAAGTCTGAGATGGCGGCGGTTAGAGTGCTCTTTATATCAGCCGCGACAGTCCTCAGGTCGTGGATATTTAGTTGTTGGTGATGGGGAGATGAACTGTCTGCCATAGTGTGCTGTGGATCAGTCGGCGTCAGGGTAATCCCGATGTGGTTGGTGGTGGGAGAACAGGCCGCCATGTTGGCCCCCTGGTTCCTGAAAAGATGCGGTATTCTCTTGGTATTACGGGTATTACGGGATCCCAGGTCCCTTGGTGAGCGGGATCTAGATGCAGAGGGTCCGCTTGAGGAGGTCCCCATGATGTGACAGTGTTTTTCAGGTAAAATCCTCGGTGATCGATCTTTTTTAGGCTGAGGTAAGACGGAGCAAAAAGCTTAAGCAGCCATCCTCTCTCTAGGCAAGCCACGCCCTCCCGGCTTTTTTTTAAATATGTTGTTGACGTTGACGACCTGTTTTATTTTTCTGCTTGTTTGCCGAGGTGACCATCTTGGCGTTTGTCAAGAGGGTTGAGAGTGGCCAGCAAGATTGCCTACGGCCACATCATCCTGAATACACCCGATCTTGTCTGATCTTGAATGCTAAGCAGGGTCAGGCCTGGTTAGTACCTGGATGGGAGACCCCCTGGGAATACCAGGTGCCGTAGGCTTTTTTTTTAATATGTTGTTGGCGTCGACGACCTGTTTTATTTTTCTGCTTGTTTGCCGAGGTGACCATCTTGGCGTTTGTCAAGAGGGTTGAGAGTGGCCAGCAAGACTGCCTATGGCTACATCACCCTAAATGCGCCCGATCTCGTCTGATCTTGTATGCTAAGCAGGATCAGGCCTGGTTAGTACTTGGATGGGAGACTGCCTGGGAATACCAGGTGCCGTAGGCTTTTTTTTTATTTGTGCTTGGAGACTCTTATAACAATGATGAAATGGGAATGACAGATACTGAAAGAAAGTGACCTGAAGTTGTGCCGTGGTCACGTGGTCAGTATGCCTAAAAGGGGGCATTCCCAAGTAGTACTAAAAAAGAAAAGGGGATACAAAGAAAAAGGGGGAACGAGAGGGTGGGACAACCTCCGGAAACATCCAACAGGGCAGGGAGGAACCGAGGCCGTCTTATAACGGCGAGGCTCCTCCCACAAATGACAGATACCTTCATTTTTTAAGAAGGTAGAACAGATAGTGAACACCTTTATATGGGCCGGGACGACCCCAAGAATAGCACAAACTACCCTCCAATTGCCCCTGTCACTTGGGGGTCTAGCCCTTCCCTGTCTGAAGGAATATTATTGGGCAGCGGTACTGGTTACGGTGCGGTGGTGGTTCATGCAGCTCCGCTCCAACCCGTCTGTTAATCTGGAGGCGGCAATTTTAGGCTCCTATCCTGCATTGAGTAACTTAGTCTTTAGAGGGCCGAAGGCTCACCCTGAGGTCACTACCCCTATGCGAACTACGCTTCGGGTTTGGAATCAGGTTACAACTCGATTGAACCCGCCCGCCGCACTGTCGCCATACACCCCACTGTGGGAAAACCCAAAGTTTAAACACCTCAGCTCGGTCCCGGACCCTGCCCTTTGGGCTAGGTATGGTGTCACAACTCTGCAACAGGTGATGCCGAGGGGATCCCTTATCCCCTTTGATTCCCTTAGAGAAGAATACCAATTCCCCTTCAGAATGATTTTTCGCTACATACAATTACGCCACACACTGAGAGCACAATTTCCTTCAGGAGTAATCTTACACTCCCACATTGTCGAGAAATTTCTCATGGCCCAGGAGGCGGATCGTGTCCTCTCCTCTCTTTATCTTTGGATCTCGACGGGGTCGGCCAGGGGGGGACCTAGCCTCTTCCAGAAATGACAGGAGGACCTCCCCACCCTGGAGACTGATGATTGGGAAGAGGGGATACAACAATATTTGCCATTGATGATATCAGCTAAGGACAGGTACATACGGTTGAAATGTATTCATAGGGCATACTATACCCCGCAACGCCTTTCCAGAATATACCCGGGATACTCGGATAGATGCCCGAAGTGTACCACTTTATACATGTGGTGTGGGAGTGCCCGGTTATAAGACGATTTTGGGAAGGTGTGGTGCGGGAGATCAACGAAGTTGGGGACCTCTCGTTGGGGTTAGATCCGGTAGTTTTACTGCTGGGCGTGTGTGACAGGGTGGCTCCAAATACATATAAACAGCTGTTTGTGTTTTATACGGCGTTCTATGCCCGAAAGACTATTCTTATGCAGTGGAAGAAATCAGACCCACCTAGTGTAGCCCACTGGAAATCCCTGATTGATTCTGCCCTCCAGCTGTACAAGGTACAAAGTTTACTAAGATCTGGGGATGTTGGGTGCAAGAGAGAAGCGCACTATGAGACACAGGGCTGACCTGTATTGATGCGTTGGTCCCCTCACCCCGACCTACTGTAGATGGTTAGGTGCTGTATTATGATCAAATGGCCTGACCCTTTATAGCAGCCAAATTAAGGAGTTGTCCCCTACGAATACTGGGATAAGTGCAGTGCGGATATGTTTTGTGGAATATGACTGCTAAATCTGAATGTACGCTATACTACATAGCTTGATTCTGCTCTGATCCTTTTTTTTTTCTTTTTTTTTTGTGCTTGTTACATTGTATTTTATATTTTATATGTAAAAAAAATGATGTGATGCATTACTGTATCCGTTAAGAGACCAATAAAAATGTTTCTGTTAAAAAAAATAATAATGCATGCCAATCAGTGATGCCCATTGTGGGCACTGATTGGCATACATCGTGGGCACTGATTGGAATCCCTGGTGGTCTAGGGTGGCATACCTGCTGCTGGGCATCCCTGGTGGTCTGGTGGAGTCCCTGGTGGTCCAGTGTGCAGCACAGACCCCCCCCTCTCAGAGGAGCAGCCGATCGGCTCTCCTCTACTCGCGTCTGACAGACGCGAGTGAGGAACAGCCAATCACCGGCTCTTCCTATTTACACTGTGATCAGCCATCATTGGATCAGACTGACACCCCGCAACAATGATCGCCGTGATGCGCACCCCCGGGGGCGCGCAGCGGCTCAAAATCCTGAGGACGGTCTATGACGTCCAGTCAGGATTTTGAAACCACTTTGCCGCCGTCATTTGACAATGGGCGGGTGGCAAGTGGTTAATGTGGACTAGAATATAAGTGTCTTAAATATCGTATATTGTATATAACATCCAACGTTAATCAAGGATCAATAAAAGTCCAAAAATTGTGCAAAACTGTATATCTCTTGTGTCCATAAAGTGCAGAGTGCAAAAAAAATCCAAAAAATATGTGCAAATAATGCAAAAAAAAAAAAAAATATGTATATGCAAAAAACTGTGGAAAAAACTGAGCAAAGCAAAGCTGTTTTATATATGCCAAATAAGGCTACCAGCTATATAAATAATGTGCTCAGTCAATATGTATCAGTTCACAGGAACCATGAGGTAGATCAAAAACAGATTATAGGTGAGTCACCTATAATCTGTTTTTGATCTACCTCATGGTTCCTGTTAACTGATACATATTGACTATTTATTGGTGACCTGCTACTCAGGTAAAGTGAAAACACACAGATTTCAATAGGTGCTGTCTTAAATTCAGTGACTTGAGTCTTGCAGTATTTTTTGGTGACTCTGGTGTAGCACGACTCCCATTGTAAAATCACCAGCTAGGGGTACGTTTTGTCTTAATCTTTGAGACTTCTGATGTAGTGTTTTTGTTTTTTGACCCACCCCTCTCTCCTCCCTAGTTATCCTTGCTGCCTAAAAGCTTACTCCCCAGCACATCCCATCCACACCCGAGCATAGTGGAAATGCATGTTCCTGCTTCACTTTTTTTTGTGTTTTTCCCATGTAAACAAGCATCACTTGAATGGGCTGCCCTATAAGCGACAAACGCCCCAAAGTAGTTTAAAGAAACTTTTTGGTCATGGAGCATTGCGCGTTTTGGCAGCAAAACCTTTCTGCATGTTACCAAAAAGGCAACAAATGTGCATAGCGTATGCACTTCCATTTAGGCAGTGTCTGAATCCATCTACACATTTCTGAACACGCAACCCACCCAGAAAATGCAGTTTGCTGTGCGGTTTGAAAACGCGCTGCAACGCCCACTGTTCTGCTTTGCGTTATTGAACTGTTGTATAACACTAGTCAGACAGATTAAAAATAACTCTGAAGTCAAGAAAGACGAGACATCAGATCTGTATGTATTCTTTTTTCCAAATAACTTTGTAAAACTACAACATAAGCATAAACAAATGTGTCATTGCATTAAAACCATTATACAGCAGCCTCACTCTATCAGTGAAAGTACTCACGGACAATTCCACCATTAGCCCAGGAATAGTTAAGAGCTCTACTGCATTCAGTCAGCTTGGATCAAGGAGAAATCATGAAATTAAGGAAGTACAGTTCCAGCTTTCACTGTGAAGAAAATATCACTTCCTGTCAAGCTGTGGCAAAATAATAACTAACTCTGACCACTAGATGGCAGCAACGTGAAACCAACATTGCAGTATAATCTGTAACAGCACGTAAAAAATATGGGCAGAACACTCTGTCTGGCATAATTTATTACGTCACTACCTAAATAACTACTGCTATGCAGAAAAAACATATAAACAGCAAAATGGAATCCTACCTAGTCCAAGATCAAAACTGTCAGTTACAGGTCTGAGATAAATTCTGGCGGTCTCATTTTTCACAATCTTGACCTCCACCTTTCTAACCTTGCCATCCCTGCTTAGAGCATTAACAAGTCCTACGGGCCACTCATTCCTGCCCTCTTGGCTGTCCTTCAACATAACATCACCCACTTTTATATTTGGACGATCCTCAGTCCATTTCCTAAGGCGTTGCAGATTTGACAGATACTCTTTTCCATCTTTTCCAAAATATGTCTGCCAAGCATTGTACTTCCATTGTTTTGCATGAAATTGTGTTGTACTTATGGTTCCAGATGGAGCAGACAAAGAGTTCACCTTTTGAGCCAACAACATTGCTGGGTTAAGGGCCATAGGTGTATCTGAGTCTGAGGACACAGGAACTATAGGCCTGGCAATAGCCGTAACCTCTGCCATAAAGGTGCGTAAAGTCTCATGGGTCAACTGAGCAGGTTTGATTTGTAGCAACATAGCATCCAAGAATCGACCTGGCAATACCTATAAGTCTCTCCCAGATGCCACCCATATGTGAGGAGTGTGGAGGATTAAAGACCAATGTACATCCTCCGTCTTGGAGAAAGTCTTGCAATTGTGATTCGCTGTCACAATTGTTAAGTTCTTTGCAGGCTCTCACTCCCCCCCTGTTCTACCCCCCCCCCAGTGCTCTCCACTCCTCCCAGTGCTCTCCCCCCTGTTCTTTCCCCCTCAGTGCTCTTCACTCCCCCCAGTGCTCTCCCCCCCTGTTCTTCCCCCCCCGTGCTCTCTACTCCCCCCAGTCCTCCCCCCTGTTCTTCCCCCCCAGTGCTCTTCACTCCCCCCCTGTTCTACCCCCCGTGCTCTCCACTCCCCCCAGTGCTCTCCGCCCTTGTTTTCCCCCTCCCCCTTGTTCTTCCTCCCCCCAGTGCTCTCCCCCTGTTCTCCCCCCCAGTGCTCTCCACTCCCCCCAGTGCTCTCCCCCCTGTTCTCCCCTCAGTGCTCTCCACTCCCCCCAGTGCTCTCCTCCCTGTTCTTTCTCACCACCCCAGTGCTCTCCATCCCTCCATTCTCCCCACCCCTGTTCATTATGGCCCCCTGGTGCTCTCAAGCTCCACCCATCTCTCTCCAGCCCCCCCCCCCGTTCTCTCTACCCCCGTGCTCTCTACTCTTGTTCTTTTTGGCTCCCCCCAGCACTTTCCACTCCTCACCCCTGTACTCTCCACTCCCCCCTGCATTTTGCCCCCACCCATGTGCTCTCCAACCCTGCCAATGCTCTCCACCTCCCATAATGCTCTCCAATCCCCCGTGCTTTTCCCCCTGTTCTTTCTGGTCCCCACTGGTACTCTCAAGCTCTCACCCCTACTCTTTGTACCCCCCCAGTACTCTCCAGCCCCGTGCTCTCCATCCCTGTTTTTCTGCCCCCCCCCCAGTGCTCTTCGCCACCCCACATTCTTAGCCCCCTCAGTGCTTTCAGCCCACCATGCTCTCCACCCCTGTTCTTTTTGGCCCCACCAGTACTCTCAAGTTCCCCCCAGCACTCTCTGCTCCCCACCCCTGTGATCTCCACTACCCCCTGCTCTTTGCCCCCCCCCATGTGTTCTCCAACCCTGCCAATACTCTCTGCTCCTCCTTCTCTCCACCTCCCACCCAGTACTCTCCACTTCCCCAGGACCAGAGGACAGGCTGACTGGGGCTGGAAAATGGGGATGGCTGAAGGTGCAGGTCTCCAGGGACCACTCCATCTCACAGCAAACAGATCCTCTGGAAGGAGCACTGTCCCCATCCAAAACGAGAACAGACCCTGCCTGCTGCTGGCCGTCATGGATATCCTGCTGGCATGCAAGGTACCGTACTGAGCATCAACAACACACCTTCCCACAGACAGGGACTGCAGACTGGGACATGGGGCACAGGAGGGGCTGCATTCATGGGCTCAGTAAGGCTGCATTCATGGGCACAGTAAAACTGCATTTGATGGGCACAGCGAGGCTGCAATAATGGGCACAGTGAGGCTGCAATGGTGGGCACGGTGAGGACGCATTTGTGGGCACAGTGAGACTGCATTCACAGGCAGAGTAAAGCTGCATTTGGTGAGCACCCGTCCCCTTTACCTTAGTATATTCTTTCTGTGGAAGGTGTTCCCCCCCCCACGTTCTGAGTTCCTGGGGTCCCCCTTGATAATTGTCCACTTACCACTTTTAACTGGAATTTGCATATATATATATATATATATGCCTATGTGACTTCATATCTATATATAATACACTCTTCATCAAATGTTCTTTAAAATGTATGGCTTTCCCTTTCATGAACAAGAAAATAATGACGTTATGCTGTTGGGCTGGTTTTTATTCCCAGTCCGGCCCTGGCGGTCTCCCATCCGGGTACTAACCAGGTCCGACCCTGCTTAGCATCCGAGATCAGATGAGATCGGGCGCATTCAGGGTGATGTGGCCATAGGCAATCTTGCTGGCCACTCTCAACCCTCTTGACAAACGCCAAGATGATCACCCCGGCAAACAAGCAAAAAAATAAAACAGGTCGTCGACGCCACCAACATATTAAAAAAAAAGCCGACAGCACCTGGTATTCCCAAGCGGTCTCCCATCCAGGTACAAACCAGGCCCGACCCTGCTTAGCAGCCGAGATCAGACGAGATCAGGTGCATTCAGGGTGATGTGACCGTAGGCGATCTTGCTGGGCACTCTCAACCCTCTTGACAAACGCCAAGATGGTCACCTCGGCAAACAAGCAGAAAAATAAAACATCAGGTACTAACCAGGCCCGACCCTGCTTAGCATCCGAGATCAGACGAGATCGGGCGCATTCAGGGTGACATGGCTGTAGGCGATCTTGCTGGCCACTCTCAACCCTCTTGACAAACGCCAAGATGGTCACCTCGGCAAACAAGCAGAAAAATAAAAACAGGTCGTCGACGTCAACAACATATTGAAAAAAAGCCTACGGCACCTAGTATTCCCAGGCGGTCTGCCATCCAGGTACTAACCAGGCCCGACCGTGTTTAGTATCCGAGATCAGACGAGACAAACGCCAAGATGGTCACCTCGGCAAACAAGCAGAAAAATAAAACAGGTCGTCAACGCCAACAACATATTGAAAAAAAGCCTACGACACCTGGTATTCCCAGGCAGTCTCCCATCCATTTACTAACCAGGCCTGACCCTGCTTGGCATCCAAGATCAGACGAGAATGGGTGCATTCAGGGTGATGTGACCGTAGGCGATCTTGCTGGCCACTCTCAACCCTCTTGACAAACGCCAAGATGGTCACCTCGGCAAACAAGCAGAAAAATAAAACATCAGGTACTAACCAGGCCTGACCCTGCTTAGCATCCGAGATCAGACGAGATCGGGCGCATTCAGGGTGACATGGCTGTAGGCGATCTTGCTGGCCACTCTCAACCCTCTTGACAAACGCCAAGATGGTCACCTCGGCAAACAAGCAGAAAAATAAAAACAGGTCGTCGACGTCAACAACATATTGAAAAAAAGCCTACGGCACCTAGTATTCCCAGGCGGTCTGCCATCCAGGTACTAACCAGTCCCGACCGTGTTTAGTATCCGAGATCAGACGAGACAAACGCCAAGATGGTCACCTCGGCAAACAAGCAGAAAAATAAAACAGGTCGTCAACGCCAACAACATGTTGAAAAAAAGCCTACGGCACCTGGTATTCCCAGGCGGTCTCCCATCCATTTACTAACCAGGCCTGACCCTGCTTGGCATCCAAGATCAGACGAGAATGGGTGCATTCAGGGTGATGTGGCCATAGGCGATCTTGCTGGCCACTCTCAATCCTCTTGACAAATGCCAAGATGGTCACCTCAGCAAACAAGCAGAAAAATAAAACATCAGGTACTAACCAGTGTAGTTCAGAGGTACCCAACCTGCCTCTTACTGCTATACCACTTGTACTCCAACATCCCCATTTCTTACCCTTCTAAAATGATGAGACCACACCTTAATTTTGGAGTATAAATGGCCATAGCAGCCTATTTATTATTCACACCATATAAATAACTCCAATATCAAATATATACCAAAATATCACCTCCGTAACAACTTGTTTAACTCCAGTCTGTTGGTCTTTGAGGGCACCCCCGAACTCCAACACATATTCCACCAATACACAGCGGGACCTTTATTCACACGATAGGTCTCCAGCGGATAATCAGCTCGGAGACAACCCCCTTCCCGCAGTGCAACCATTACAGTATTCCAGCTAACCTTTCGCTGGAATACACCGGAGGGGCACATACTACCGATGAGCCCCCCACCCCTTTCCATCACATATGTTTACTGCCACCGTCAAAGACCAACAAAACACCGCCACAGCCTGCAAGGATGACACCTTACCCTTAAGGGCTCCCCCACACCCCCGGGGGCCCGCTGGATCCCATCTTGCAGCCCCAGAGCCCAGAAAACAATCCCCACTCCCTAGAGGTGTATTCTAACACCCTCAATTACAGGCCCACATTAGTTTCCCCCTCTACTTGCCTGATCACCAGGCACCCCATTCTGAGCCACAGCCTCCCCACCACCTGAGTGTTAGACAACTGTACGAAGTCGTAAAATATCTGACTTAATGTCCGAGATCAGCTCCCTGATCGTTCGAACCCAAAAGCATTACCCCTTGCATGCATAACCCAGATGGCCGGCGGTTTATCCCGCCATGCCTAACGTTCCATTTCCCATACCACCTTTCTCCACCTCAACCCCCCTACACCTAGCCAGTGAACACATGCCTCCCTCCTCTAACTACCCAACTGTCTGCCAACGGATCTCGCATCTGCTCTCCTGGCCCCCCAACAAACATACAGATAACAAAGAAAATCCAGACAAGGCGTATAAGTCCTCCATCTGGACAAAAAAAAACGCCAAACAAAGGCAGCACCAACTTTAAAGTAAACCAATGTACCCCTTACCACAAACAACACAGCTTGTATATACAGACTACTCCCACACTCGTGTTTTATTTTTATTTATTTATTTTTATTATTTATTCCACCACCACATGAAGGCATAGGTAAGTGCGTAATCGCTTTGCTTCCCACCTACCATTCCTCCTTACTGCATCTAACCTTGCGTCCCAGTGGCATTTTCAGAACACCGATTCGAACTGGAACCTCGACCAATACTTCCCAGCCTTGTGCCCCATGAACTGCCCCCCATGCCATCTGTTCCAAACCCTAGAAACTCCCTAAACGTTTTATCTCTTTTTTTTTTTTTACCCTGAATCCTGGTAACACAAACAGCAGCACCTCCACCCCTCTAACCCTTTGATCATTTTTTTATTCATTTTTTTTTCAATTGTCCAACCCAAACTCTTTTTTTTTCAATCCACCCTGCACCGCAGGTTAAACAAAAGCCAAAAACCCACCAGTTTCCGCTCAATGGCAGATACCGACCCCCGTTTACCAAGTTCCTAGAACCATAGTACCACCAACAAACTTACCCCCCACATAGCCATGTTTGACCTCAGACTCTTGCACCCAACAACCCACCCTTCTTTTCATACCTTCACGTAAGCCGCCCATGTGGACTCACTGGCTGACCGCCCTGTTACCTCCCGTGGTGACTCCAGTGCCATTTCCCATACCCAGCCCGAGTAGGGAATTCCTCCCCCTCTGTGGCCGGCTAACTCCCACCAAAAATAGATGCAAGGAGTAAGCCCCCCGTGTTCCCGAAGCCTGCAAGATGAATAGCATATAGAAAATGTTCAACTGCACCTAACGCACCACAAAGTGGCGTAGCTGCCGTATGACCAGTTGTGACAACGCGGACATGTGGTTGACCACGTAAACCACACCCACATAATCACAATTCAATGTCAGGTTCCTGCATGACCCTTACCCCAGCTCCATAGCCGGAACCACTGGAAAAATTCCAATAGCACACGTTTACGAATGAACACCCCACTTCCACCCAACAAAATTGGGGCCAAATTTCCTCACTCTATTGCCCCTGAAAGAAAAAATTTCCCCCAAACCTGTTTACCCTGCCGTTTTCGTGACCCCTTTTCCCATTGACCTGGCATCCACCTATCGTCCATTATATGTGGCCAAGAACTCATACCAAACCTTCTACCCTCCCTATGTTCCACATTTAACTGTTTAAATTAGCCAGGGCCTGAAACCCCCACTGTAGCAGACGGCAGCCGTCGGCCAAAACCCACTCATCAGAAT
Organism: Lithobates pipiens; assembly: GCF_037356315.1. Classification (NCBI taxonomy): domain Eukaryota; kingdom Metazoa; phylum Chordata; class Amphibia; order Anura; family Ranidae; genus Lithobates; species Lithobates pipiens. The sequence goes on from NW_027507791.1 coordinate 163,880,628, forward strand.
AAAACCGACAGGTATAATTGAACTTACCCAGCAACGAATGCAAAGTCCTCAACTGTACCTCACGCCGTCCCTGGGCCTCCCCCACCCCCTTCTATAGTACCTCCACCTTGGTCACTGGCAGATGACCCTCCGTAACCCCTGAAACAATCACAATGCCAGAACAAAATAGTACAATATCCCTCGTCGGCCCCCCGTGTTTTGCAGCCAATGGCACTAATGAACCTACCTGCAATGTGCTGCAATGTATAAAGTATAATCGCACACACATCGGAAGAAGGCGGCCCAACACACAAAAACGTCCAAGCCATGTACGATTGAATCAGGGACCGACACGTCTCTACCCCCCCCCCACTCCGGTAATTACCTAAACATCTAACCATGGCCCACTAAATTGAGCAACCTATGGGCAGGCATCACCTGCAGACCTGTGTTTACCTATAAATACTGACATTCATATGTAAATAGCAGTCACATGCATATGTAAATAGCCAAGGCCAACGGCATTCATATGTAAATAAAGGCAGCATTCATAAGTATATCATACCCCACTGCAGTGTGTGTGCTGTAACCTATTGCAACCAGTGAGCAGTATTACTGTACAGTAATCTCTAGCAGCGAATCAACAAGCAGAAATGTGCTGTAACCTCTAGCAACTAATCAGTGAGCCTTAAGGAGTGCTGTAACCTCTAGCAACCAGTCAGAAAGCAGTAATAATATGCTGTAACTTCTGGCAACCAATCACAATCGCTGCCTGATCTGATACAGTAAAGTGATTTTAAGTCTTGCTGCTATTTATTGTATGTCTCAGAGAAGGTGGAGAGCGAAATTGCATGGAGGGGGGGGCCCTAAGAAAATGTTTGCCCAGCGTCCAATCAATATTAAAGATGGCCCTGGGTATACCCCCCTGAAGGAACTGCTTCGGGGGCCTCGACTACAGAAACCACATCCAGAAGCCGCTATCCTTTGATCCCCATTAAGAGGCGGCCATACCTACCTGCGCGGTCTAAACTGCTCATCATCCCGTAGCCAATCAGATCCCCCTTTTTAACGTGTGCAATGGCCTACATATAACAGAACAACAGGTTCTTCCCCCCCGTGGCAATCGCATAATGGCGACCGCCTTCCACAAAATCAATCGGTACCTCCTCTTACCTTCATCCCTTTTCCCTTAATCTTCCTGCATGTCCCTACACACTTAAAATGTAAATTCCCCCCCTTTTATTTTTATTTTTTTTAACGGGGGCCATAACGAGAAGATCTCCACACACTTACCTTTTCAAATCGTATCCCGGAATTCCTATTTAATTGTGTTCCCAGGGGACCCTCAAAGCACCCGTACATCTGACATTTTTTTTATTTTTATTTATTTTTTGCATCTGCAATCCTTACCATCTCCATCCTACCATTACCTGACAACCCCACCACTGCACCACTGTCCCCAAACTGCAGACGCACCGCCCGCCATTTGTGGGCCAGCATCCACCACCTCTGTTCCCGGAGGAGCAACTGCCGCCGACATTGCACCCCCCTTTCCAACCCCCCAACAAATCCTGTAATGCAACTTAAACGAAAAACATTTAGACATTATTTGACTTACCGGGCTGACTGGAACCCCAACAGCCGCCGTGCTTGCCTCCATTGCTGGCTCGCATTCCTGCGGCTCCTCCTCCTCGCACACTGTCAGCTCGCCTTCTGACCTGTCATCCTAGACCAGGACCGGTGGTGTCATCAGCCCCCCAGGCAAAGAGGTCCTGGGGGCCGTGGAGTCCCTCTGTTGTAGTGCCTGTCTCACCCCCGAAGCTCTGCCTCCTGCCATGGTTCTACAAATGCCCTCACATACTGTGACCTGGAAGGTCAACCTCGTCCTTCCACCGCCATCTTGTGCCGCCCGTATAAGCAACGCCCACCCGCGGAGCTCCGCCCCCTTAAAAACCTTTTTTTTTAATATAAGCAGCCTGACGGTCATACTAATTAGTCTCCCTCGCCGAGCCTTCCTCCCCGCGCAGCGATGCAGGCAGAGGAGGTAGTAGTCCTGCAATTCACGGGCGGGGAAGCAGCACCATAACCCACCCACCGAGCAGCACGTGGCCCCACCCACCGAGCTGGGCTGGTGGCGTAGAGTCCGCCCAGACCCTGCTCAGGCAGGCGGCTGGGTATTCTTTGCTGGGGGACCGGATTGTTCTCCCTAGAGTGCTCCTTGCCTGCGCGGGGCCTCAGATGAGGGCCCTGGTGAAAACAGAGTGCCAGAGGCCGCAAACTCTGCATGCACAGCAACCCTCACCTCCCAGCCTCCGTCCACTCACCTGGTCATCCATAAAGACCCTCATCTGAGTGACATCTCAGCCATGTTGGAGGAGCAGAGCAAAAAACTGCCTCCTCCTTTCTTTCTCCACAACTTTCTGTTCCCCAGCCAAGTCCCACCTCCTCCTTATATATTACCACTCCCCCTTGGACTTTACTCCCTGTCCCCTCCCCTCTTATCTCTTCATATTAACCCCTGCATTGTCTCCCCTAAAAACATGGTCATGCCCGGCCCTGCACTACTTTTTCTTTTCTGTCTTTTCCGTTTCGGGCCTCACTATATCGTTATGATATCATATTGTCGTTCCCCGAAGTAAGTTGGGGTCTGTATTCTATAATGTGCAGCATCCATATAGCGATGGGCAAACAAGTAATGAAATGAATTAACCCTAACCGGGGCTTAGTGGCGGCTGTTTGACTAGGGGGAGTGAGAGCTACATAATCTTAACAACTAGGGACGGCTTGTCTACCCCTGCCAGTGGCGTAACTAGAATCTTCAGGGCCCTGATGCAAGAAACCATGAAGGGCCCCCCTGAACCCCATACAGGGCCCTTCCCTCCGAGTCTGGCGGTTGAACTCCAGGGCGTGGTCACAGGTATGACCTTTGTGAGCCCTGTAGTTCCACCACTGGTATCAGTAGTTTTTTTTTATAATTTTTTTTTTATTTTTAGGTGCCCTATTGGGGGACTGTCCCTAGGCAGGATGGGGTCCCCGTCCCCAGAAGAGATGAGGCCCTTTTCTCCAGGGCAGATGAAGTTACTGCCACCAGGTGAGAAGGGGTCCCAGTCCCCAGGGGAGGTGGGGGTCCCTGTCCCCACGTAAGAAGTGGTCCCTGTCCCCAGGGGGAGAGGGAGGGGGTATGTAATGGTGTGTGGGGGATGGGGTCCTCTCACTCACCATGACCAAGCTGTAGGCCGCGCACTCATCCATGCTGGCCTGGGCTCCATCCAGTGTGCTGGATGGGCGATCAGCATATCGCCCAGAAAGACCTTTCATCATCTGTGTATGACGGGGGAGGAGGGGGGCTGGCAGACAAGCCTGCAGTGTCCTCCGAGGAGCTGGCTCTCATAGGGCTGCACTGCATCTGTGTGCTTAAAGTTTTTTTACCCGGGAGAAGTATGCAGTGCAGTGTGGGCCAGACTCGGGGGGGGGGGAGCGGGACTCTGGCTGGGGAGAACAGACATCGGACTGAGCGGCAATGCATGGAGCAGGATAGGGGTACTCTGAGGAGCCGGCTGAGGACACAGGTCATGCGGGGAATGCACAACTAAAGAGCAGCCAGTGCGATAGTCGAGCATGGAGCTCTGCTAGTCACCCTCCACCTCCAGCCACCCGTGTGCATGGTGCACTGGTACCCCTAGCTGCCTATGCTGCTGCTGGTCATATGTAGAGGGGGCTGCATGGGCCCCCTGCATCACAGGGCCCGGTTGCGGTCACGACTGCTGCAACCCCTATAGTTGCGCCCCTGGCCTGCTGCTACAGTTTCTGACTCAGCAATAAGAATTTAAGAAGAATTAAAAGAAAGTGTAAAGACATGGTCTGGTTAACAGTTTCATGGGAGGATTGTTATAGGAAGTTAAAGAATGGAGAAAGAAGCCAGCGCTAGAATTAATGAATAGTGGATCTTAAAGAATCTAAGAGATTAATAAGGATAGCGGTAAAAATAGTAAATGTATAACAAGTTCCCATACCTAAGAAAGCAGCACTGCATATGGAAAGTATTGAAGTGCAGGTTGTAGCTCTTCAAATTAAACGAGAAAGACAAAAAAGACTTTGTTAAATATATATGATGCCAATTTTCCTACTTCGAATCAGCAGGTATTTTCTTGGTTAAGATAAGTAATGATCTAATTACTGCCAAAGTCACTGAACCTCTATAGGTAAGAGGTGATGTATCGCCATACTCCCCTAGCAGTCTGCTAGACAGAGAAAATATAAGAGTAACTATAGTTTTAATGCCTGAAGGGATGGGAGTAAAACATACTTGAAGCAAAGGGAGATGTTAAAATTGCTCCTTATGCCAGAACTTTATTAACCCTAAACAGGAGGGATTACAAGAAGCCCACAAGGGGCTTATGAATCCAGCAGTCTGGATTACTGGAAATTCTCACCAGACTATATGAAAGTGGCCGCGGTGAAAAGTCATGGGGATTTAGCCCTGTCAGTACCAAGAATTTTTCAGTATCTTGAGTAGAAAAGTCACCGGAGGAAGCTGCCTGGTGATTACGAATAGATAATAAATAAATAAATAAAAAATTAAAATTTTACTGTATGAAGGAGACTCAATCCTCCACTAGTATTAGGTCTTTTACAAGTATTATTAAAGCGACATACAAAGGGTAGTTATAAATTTATTGAGGACAAATTAACCCCAGCAGTGAAGAAAGAAATGAAAGAAATTTTACTGACAACCCCAAATCTTGGGCTACCTGACTATAGTAAACCTTACTACCTATTTTGTGTAACAAGCCAATGAATATGCTAAAGGAGCAATCTACGAATAGCCATCCAGTGCCATGCCTATGTTGTTTCTGACTGATTTACCTGTTGATTTACACATTTTGTCTGCCTTACAGGAAAACTCATCTCACAGACCATCCTGGTGCTCCAAAGGGGCTGTTTGTGATGAGGATGGCCTGTGGACTATGAATGGAAAAATGGTTGCTCCTCCAACTCTGTTTCCTTATTTGTTTGCTTTGAGCCATGGGCCTTGCCATGTCTCAACAGGAGGGATGTGTTGGGTGGCGAACAAACACTGGTGGGCTCCAGGCTTTCATACATATGCTGCTATATAGATTAATGAATGTGCAATATGTCAAATTCATAACATTGCAAAACCAGTGCCCACTCATATGAAGCATATTCCACATACTGAGGAGCCGTTTCAAATTGTGCAGATTGACTTCTCAGATATGCCCCCTTGCCCGAACAGTAGTAAAATGTCTCATTAGAGAGTTAATCTCAAGATTTGGTATAGGGGCTGTTATTTCCTCAGATAGAGGTACACACTTTGACAATAAGCTAATGGCAGAAGTGGTGGCTATTTTGGGAATAAAACAACAGTTGCACACACCATATAGGCCACAAGCTAGTGGGATGGTTGAACGCACTAACCAGACTTTAAAGAGATATCTTGCAAAAATAACTGCTAACGGGAAAAGCACATGGGTAGAAGCCTTAGCTACCATTAGGACCACCCCTAAGGAGAAGCATGGACTATCACCTTTTGATATACTATTTGGGTGACCGCCTCTGAGACTTCCTGCACCCTTGGTACCCCCAGAGACAGTAAATTTGAGTAATGGTCAAGATACCATGATAGACTATGTGCGCAGACTGGCAAATGTGTTTTCTGATACTTTTTCCAGAGCCAAAGCAGGACAACCAGTGGATACAAGTGAAGGAACACATGTACATCAAGAATCGAATACCCTGGACCACTTTGTCCCCTAAGTGGAAAGGACCGTTTCAAATCATTCTTGTATCTCCAACTGCTGCAAAGCTGAAGTACTACAAGTGGGTTCATGGTTCCCATTGTAAAAAGACTATAGGTCCGATGGAACATACAGATCATTCTGCTGTTAGCAGGCATTCTTCTTTACCCTTGCCTTCCAGGTCATCACCGCCAATCACTCGTGCCAGAGCCAGAAGACTGCAGAATGAATCTCCTGGGGCCTAGACCGAATGTGGCGTTGTGGAGCGTTATCCTCTGTGGTGGAGCGGTAGTGTGGATCACAGTCATGGCATTTGAATGGACATACCATAAAGAAAAAGGTAAGATACATGACACCTACCTTTTCAATGCCACCGTAACAAGTGAAAAATTGCAATCTGAAGAGAGCCGTAATCCCAATCAAAGAACAAGAAGAGACACTCATGGGTATCATGCTAAATTGGGTGAACCCTTTTATAACTCCTTTGTGTCCAGGCAGCAAAAAGACTGAACATTTCTAATTGCTGGATATGCACACATGCACCTATATCACATAAGACTAAACCCTTATTAGGTGTGCCCAGCACATTGGCCGAAATAGAGAACAATGCCCACTTTGAAGATGTAAGCAGACCTATGGTTGACAGAGTTGTTTCGCTACTGTTGTTCACTAATGCTCCAATGAAAATTCCCTCGGTCTGTATAAACTTCACTCGAGAATATTCATCTGAACTGTTTACTCAGGGTTTCCAAAGTACTACCAGACCAATTGGGAACTCCAACTGTATGAACAATGCTGAGATCAGATATTGGTTTAATGGTAAGGATACAGCATGGAGCACGGATCGAATTCAGGAACTACATGACTACACGCACCGTCAGCATTCTAGACAGAACAATATGAAATTATTAATGTGTTTGCAGAGGTATAATTTCAGGGAGGCTTGTGCAGCTCCCCCAGGTTATTATTTTATATGTGGGAAGAAAGCATATAATTGGATCTCTTTAAATTCTATGGGGGTTTGTTATTTTGGTAGAGTAATACCTGCCACTTGGTATATGAGTAACAATGAGTTTAAGGAGTCCCAAATCCGTAAAATCCCCATCCATCTCCTAAAAAGAGATTTAGCTTCTCAGTCAGAACCTGGGGGGAAGGAAGAGAATCATGATGAGGTTAAAGGTCCTGATATGAACAAGGAGGGTGAGACTAACATATAACTTATTGTTGAGGAAAAATACTTATACTAGTGATATTGACGCTAATGTAGAGTCACATGACAAGGAGATAAAGCCAATATTCTCCATACCATGGGTAAATAGATGTTGTATCAAAAAGGCATTCAGTTTTATCATTGATTTAGCTGACTTGATTGATAATATTACAGCATTGCATCATAGGAACTTTGTGACTCTTGCCACAGAGCTAAAAATGGTTAAAAAGGAGATTTTGCAGCACCGGTGTTGGATTATCTTACAGCAAGCCAGGGAGGAATATGCGCCATAGTGGGAACAGGCTGTTGTAACTACATTGGAAGTGATACTAAAGCAGAAGATGCCATCATTTCACATGTGGAACAGGTGCAACAGCTCAAGCTCAATATTCGGAAAGAGCATACTGAAACTGCTTGGGTTGAAGGAAGTTGGGAAAGCTGGCTTTCCTGGCTTAATCCTGTCAACTGGTTTTCAAGCATTGGAGGCTGGTTTGCTGGTATATTACATGGTATCCTTTATATTGTTGGTATCATAGTACTTATAATCCTTATAATCAATTGTGCACCTATGTTATTCAAATGTTGTTTGAAGATAACTACAACTTCTTGTAGTGCTATTTCGAAAGCTTGTACTAATACTGGTTCTTTTGAGCCCCAAAGGTCAAGAGTCAGGACTGCTCATGAGATGGTAGCTCGTATACCTGGAGGTCAACCCAGAGACATAGAGGAAGTCTAAAGAGGAATACCCAAAGAATTAGAAACATAGGAGGGCCTGTGAAGATATGAAGACATATGCAACACATATCTATATAAGTTACTCAGAGATCCCCTTCAATATAAGAATTAATTTATTTTTCAAATGTTTCTCTATTCTTTGAGTATTTGTCAAATGTTTCCACACATATGATTGCTTGTGTATTCTGTTCTCTGGATGACATGAAATGTTCTGCCAGTAAGATAACAAAAGATATTATTCCCAGAAATGTTGTGAAATGTTGGTATGGAAAGTCCCTGTTTATAACAAACTTTACCCTTTTAATAATTAATCACTATCCTGTCAAATTGACCTTTATTTTGTTTATCTTGTTTTTGTGTTTGGGTCAAGATGACCATATGTAATGTGGGACCAATTATTATGAAATGTATTACGTACTCTGTAACTTGGTTCTGTGCCCGCCATAAGCGGTAATGTTATAATTTTCTTATAAAAAGCTGTAACAGTTTGTATTCTGTACCACAACCCCTTGGAAGGTGTGGTCCTCTGTACAGTGAGTATTTCTGAAGTAAACATGCATTGAGACGAATGCTACTTTGTAGATGTCCTTTATTTCAAAGCTCATCATAACACTAGATTATACAGAAGAACGTCCTAGGTATGCAGAGATGGAGGCTAGGGTATATAGAGAGAGGCTGGGTTACACAGAGAGGCAGGAGTATGCAGACTTGCTAGTGTATACAGATGGACTAGTGTATACAGTAGATCGGCTAGTTTATACAGAAAGGCTAATGTGTACAAAAGACAGGCTAGTGTATACAGATAGGCTAGATTATACAGAAGAAGGTCCTGGTTATGCAAGAGATGGAGGCTAGGGTATGCAGAGAGAGAGGCTTGGTTACACAGACTTGTTAGTGTATACAGACGGACTAGTGTATACAGAGGACCGGCTAGTTTATACAGAGAGGCTAATGTGTACAAAAGACAGGCTAGTTTATACAGCTAGGCTAGATTATACAGAAGAACGTCCTGGGTATGCAGAGATGGAGGCTAGGGTATACAGAGAGAGAGGCTAGAGTATGTAGACTTGTTAGTGTATACAGACGGACTAGTGTATACAGAGGACCGGCTAGTTTACACAGAGAGGCTAATGAGTACAAAAGGCAGGCTATTTTTTTACAGATAGGCTTGTGTATACAGAAGACAGTCTGGGGAATTCAGTGAGGCTAGTGTATGCAGAAAGGCTGGGACACCGAGACTATTGTAAAAAGAAGGCAGGCTAGTGTATATAGATTACGGGCACGTGTATACAGAAGACAGAGAGGCTAGTCTATATAGAGTGGCTGGTGTACACAGAGAGATTAATGTATACAGAAAGGCTAGCGTGTAAAGAAGACAGGACTTTATTTTTTGCTAATAAAGTAGTTACTTCTGAAACATGTAAAGAGTTCCAAAGCGTTAGTTGCATTAGCTTCATAAAACTGAGAAATCGTTGCATTACTCTAAATTTAAAAGTTGTTCCGGTAGCACTGAGAAGACGATATTAGATGAGTGATCTACACATTTCGTTTACTATTGCAGAGAGATACCGGCTAAATGTTAATATCTTAATATGTGCTGCGTGTAAGGAAGAAATAAGATGGTTTTGTGTGAGTTGGTTTACCAGGATTTAGAGATAATAATCTGTTTATTCTAATAATAAATATAGCAACATAACTCCGATTAATATTGAGACAGTATATACAGGTCGGGTTTAAGTGGTTAAACCTACACACGAAATAACAGCAACGACGTGTGTAGGTTTTTTATTAATCAGGTTCATTACGTGTCTTTAATCATGTAGTGAATATACCCCAAATATAGCATAAGGATGAGAAAGGATAATAACTGGTAAGAACACAAACTGCACTAGAAATGTGAATATGAATTTGAGATGAAATGTCAATCCCCATTGGTTACTTACAGGTACTATACTGTTAACACGGCTACGTACAGCAAAGTGTGAGCTAAGCAGCTAAATATTCTGCAATAGCAGAGATTAAGTATTGCAGTTGAAAAGAGATCGGAAGCGTTAGTTGCAGTAGCTTCAAAATGACTGAGAAATAATTTCATTACTCTAAATGTAAAAGTTATCCCGGTAGCACTGAGTGGACTGATATTAGATGAGTGATCGTTGTAGTACAAATTCAGTTTCCTATAGAGATACCAGCTAAATGTGAGAAGAGCAATTAAACTGTTCACGGTAGCATTGCATTACTCTTAATATGTGCAGCGTGTAAAGAAGCAATAAGATGGTTTTATATTATCCTAAAATAGCAGTATACGTAATAAAGGTGAGTAGGTAACCTGGATTTAGACATAGCAAACTCTACAATCTAATTTAGCAAAATTAGAACGGATAATATTGAGACAGTATATACAAGTCGAGTTTAAGTGGAAATACACAAAATATCTAGCTTACCTTATCTAGCTTACCTTTACATTGTTCAATAGAGCGTTGCAAAGTAATACCAAGGCAGAATGTCGGAATAGCTAAAGGGTATACATTATTTAAGAGTAAGTTGACTTAGCTTGAAAATTCCAACGTGTAAATCGTTCCATTCATTTTGTTACGCACGAAGACGGCTTACACTGACTGTTTTCCGTTTCCACTGGAAAGAGAATGCTAGTAAATCGTAAATTTATCAGCTAAACTCTGAGATTATGATTAATTTCACAGTTCTGTGACAGTTAAGGTGGAGAAAAAGAAGTAATACAGAAAATAGAGTCAAAAAGTGGAAACGTTTATTTGCTTATGTCATGACAGCTGATACTGGTTGAGCAATAAAACTGTTTTATTAAGATGTAAGACTAGTTTTATTCTCTACATATATGCTTTTCAGAGAGTTGTATAATATAGGCGACCAATAGGAAATTTAAATGGCTTAATATTGCAGGGAGGAAGTATCGCTGTAAGAGATTGATAGCTTAGCTTGAAAATGGCCGAGAAATAGTTGCGTTAGCCTAAATTTAAAGGATATGCCGGTATCAATGAGAAAGCTTATATTAGACTAGTTGATCTTTGCATTACACAATCCTATTATTATTATTATTAAGATCATAGTGCAGAGAGATACTCAGTTAATGTCAGAGATACTCGGTTAATGTCAGAAAAGCAATAAAACTGTTTACATCGTTATCGAGCGACAGTTACATTACTTTTAGTATGTGCAGCATATCTGGTAGCAAATGGATGGTTTTGTGAACATTTTGCATTACCGTACAATTAGCGGTCGAACTCATCGAAGTGAATAGATTTAACCGGATCTTGAGTTAGTACTCTCTATTTCTAATAAGAAATAAAGCAAAATAAGTCAGGATGGTGTGTCAGGACTGTCACATACTCAATGTGACAGTTGATATGGAGAATTACACATATGCAAAATAGATTTTATTTTATTGCATGCTTGATGTGGATGATTAAAATCGTGTAGTGAGTATAATCTATATTGAGCATAAGAATGAAAAGGCATAACATGGCAATGAGACAAACTCCATTAGAGATGTGAGCTAGATGAAATCATGAAATGTCTCTGTATAGCCCAGATTGTCTTCTATCACTTAGCCTACCCTCTAAATTCACTAGCCTCTCTATTTACACCAGCATGTTTACACTAGCCGGTCTTCTGCATACAATAGCCTGTCTTCGATATCCACTACCCTATTTTCTGAATACACTAGCCCGTTTTCTGTCTTTTGTGTGCCCTAGCCTGTCTTCTGTATACATTAGTCTCTCAGTATAAACTAGCATCTCTGTATACCCCAAACTGTCTTCTGTAAACACTTGTCTCTCTTTATAGCCTGTCTTGCCTTTCTTCTGTACACACTAGCTTCTTTGTATACACTAACCAGGCTTCTATATACAATAGCTTCACTCTATGCACTAGCCTCTTTGTATAATCTGGCCTCTCTGTATACCCTAGATAGTGTTCTGCATACACTAGCCTCTCCGTAGAATACAGCCTTTATTCTGTATTCACTAGCCTTTCTTTTGAATGCTTTAGTCTTCTATATATATACTAGCTTCTCTGTACACCCTTGCATCTCTGTAAACACTGTGTAAACTAGCCAGTCTTATGTATACACTCGCCGACTGTATACATTAGACTCTCTGAATACACTAAACCCTCTGTATACCACAGCCTGTCTTCTGGATACACTAGACTGTAAAAACTAGCTAGAATACACCAGCCTGTCTTCTGTACCCACTAGACTCTCTGTATACACTACCCATTCTTCTGTATACACTGTCAGCTTTGATGTATACCCAAGCCTGTCTTCTGTATACACTAGTTTCTCTATATGCACTGTCCTTTCTGTATACACTCTACCCTCTCTATACACTAACCTCTCGATATACACTAACATCTTTGTATATACTAGCCTCTCTTTAAACTAGCCTGTCTGTGTACCCAAGCCTCACTGTTTACTCTAGCATCTCTGTATACTCAAGCCTATTTTCATACACGAGTCTATATTCTGTATTCACTAGCCTTTCTTCTGTATGCTGTAGTCTTATATATATTAGCTTCTCTGTACACCCTTGCATCTCTGTAAACACCGTGTAAACTAGCCAGTCTTATGTATACACTCGCCGACTGTATACACTAGACTCTCTGAATACACTAAACCCTCTGTATACCACAGCCTGTCTTCTGTATACACTAGACTGTAAAAACTAGCTAGAATACACCAGCCTGTCTTCTGCACCCACTAGACTCACTGTATACACTACCCAGTCTTCTGTATACATTGTCAGCTTTGATGTATACCCAAGCCTGTCTTCTGTATACACTAGCTTCTCTATATGCACTGTCCTTTCTGTATACACTCGACTCTCTCTATACACTAACCTCTCTATATACACTAACATCTTTGTATATACTAGCCTCTCTTTAAACTAGCCTCTCTGTGCACCCCAGCCTCACTGTTTACTCTAGCATCTCTGTATTCTCAAGCCTATCTACATACACGAGTCTGTATTCTGTATTCACTAGCCTTTCTTCTGTATGCTGTAGTCTTCTATATATACCAGCTTCTCTGTACACCCTAGCACTGTAACAGTGCTAGGTTCCTGTACTACAGAAACAGAACACCAGCAATAAGGTGTATACTGTGCAGGAGGCACACAACACCCACTCTAACTTCTGCACTGCACATGCATGTATTGCAGAAATTGAACACCAGTAATAAAGGGTAGCTTCAGGTGTGTGTGCAGGAGGCACATAACACCCACTGTAACAATGCTAGGTTCCCAAAAGCAGTAAAGACACTGTCCATGCGTATCGTCCTCTTTCCCTGACCACCGCAACACACTATACAATGCCGCCGCGCTGGCGGCCTTATATAGTGTGAGGTGTGTACTAAACCCCCCCAAGCTATAATTGGCCACAGGAATCCTGCCTGTGGTGAATTGTGGCTCTCCTCACAGAGGATGTCACATCTGTTCTTATTATATAGAACCTATTATGCTCCTCGTAAACTTTTTCAATTTGGCCGAACGGCTGGACGCAAGTTTCCCCCGGTGCGGGAACATGGGAGGAGACATTATGCACATGTTTTGGAGATGCCCGAAGTTGATCCGCTACTGGACGGAGGTGACAGGAACCATTGATCGGGTGTTTGGAACCTCCACCAGGATGGAGGCGAAGTATTGTCTCCTGGGATTAGTTGAAGGAGTAGGAAACCCGGAAAGCAGCCATATGGCAGTTCTGAGATGCCTATTTCAGGCAAGAAAACTGATTGCCCAATTGAGATGGTTGAGAGTGCCCAAAGAGATCGCCTATGGCCCCATCACCTTGAAAGTGCTTGATCTTGTCTGATCTCAGAGGCTAAGCATTGTCGGGCCTGATTAGTAACTGGATGGGAGACCAACTGGGAATACCAGGTGCCGTAGGCTTCTTTTTATGTTGTTGGCGTTGACATCGTTTTTTTTTTCCGCTTGTTTCCCAAGGTGATCATCTTGGCATTTGTCAAGAGGGCTGAGAGAGCCCAAACAAATCCCCTACGGCCACATCACCCTGAAAGCACCCGATCTCATCTGATCTCAGAGGCTAAGCAGAGTCCGGCCTGGATAGTACCTAATTACAGGTGCCGTAGGAATCTTTTTATATTGTTGGCTTTGACCCGTTTTTCTTTCGCTTGTTTCCCAAGGTGACCATTTTAGCATCTGTCAAGAGTTTTGAGTATGTCCCGAAGCGTTCGCCTAAGGTCACATCACCCTGAAAGCACTCGATCTCAGAGGCTAAGCAGGGTCTGGGTCAGATGGGAGACCGCCAGGGTCTATGTTGTTGGCGTTGACCTGTTTTTTTTCACTTGTTTCCCAAGATGGCATTTGTCAAGAGGGTTGAGAGTGTCTAAATAGAACACCTATGGCCACATCACCCTGAAAGCGCACAATCTCATCTGATCTTGCAGCAGTGTACGGCCTGGTTAATACCTGTATGGGAGACCATCTGTGAATACCAGGTGCCGTAGGCTTCTTTTTATGTTGTTGGCGTTGACCTGTTTATTTTCGCTTGTTTCCCAAGGTGACCATCTTGGTGTTTAACAAGAGGGTTGAGAGTGCCCAAAGAGATCACCTATGGCCCCATCACCCTGAAAGCGCCCAATCTCGTCTGATCTCGGAGGCTAAACAGTGTCGGGCCTGGTTAGTACCTGGATGGGAGACCTCCTGGGAATACCAGGTGCCATAGGCTTCTTTTTATGTTGTTGGCTTTGACCTGTTTTTTTCGCTTGTTTCTCAAGGCGACCATCTTGGCGTTTGTCAAGAGGGTTGGGCGTGTCTTGAAGAGAACGCTTACGGCCACATCACCCTAAAAGCACTCGATCTCGTCTGATTTCAGAGGCTAAGCAGCGTCAGGCCTTGTTAGATGGATGGGAGACTGCCTGGGAAGACCAGGTACCATAGAAGGATCTGGCCTGGTTAGTGTCATGATTGGGAGATCGCCTGGGAATACCGGATGCCGTAGGATTCTTTTTATGTTGTTGGCTTTAACCTGTTTTTTTAGCTTGTTTCCCAAGGTGACCATCTTGGCCTTTGTCAAGAGGCTTCAGAGTGCCCAAAGAGAGTGCCTACGACCAAATCACCCTGAAAGAGCCCAATCCCATCTGATCTCGGAGGCTAAGCAGCGATGGGCTGGGTTAGTACCTGGATGGGAGACAGCCTGGGAATACCAGGTGCTGTAGGCTTCTCATTATGTTGTCGGCGTTGACCTGTTTTTTTTCCCTTGTTTCCCAAGGTGACCATCTTGGCATTTGTCAAGAGGGTTGAGAGTGCACAAAGAAATTGCCTACGGGCACATCACCCTGAAAGTGCCCAATCTCGTTTGGTCTCAGAGGCTAAGCAGGGTTGGGCCTGGTTTGTACCTGGATGGGAGACCGCCTGGGTTTTCCAGATGCCGCAGGCTTCTTTTTATGTTGTTGGCGTTGACTTGTTTTTTTTGTTTGTTTCCCAAGGTGACCATCTTGGCGTTTGTCAAGAGGGTTGAGCGTGCCTGAAAAAATCTACTATGGCCGCATCACCCTGAAAGAGCCCAATCTCATTTGATCTCAGAGGCTAAGCAGGGTTGGGACCTAGTTAGTACCTGGATGGGAAACCGCCTGGGATTTCTCGATGCCATAGGCTTTAGTTTTAATTCAATCTTATTTTCATTGAGATATAAAAGCAAGATAGGAGGGGGAAAAGTACAGAATATTCTAACATATTCGTTTTACATTGTTACATAAACATAAAAAAGGAAACCACAAATAAATCCACTCTACTACAGTGGTGTCAAACTATCACGAGGTTAAAGTGTTTGTTTTGAGCTTCGATTTAGGTAGTATGGTAGAAGAGCCTGTGGTCCTACAATGATTAGTCTAAGTTAAAGTGGGTGTGTGCGCACCACTATCTTCCCAGCGAGTGATGCCCACTCATTACAGGTAGACTAGGGCTATTGTTCTCATTCTGGTAACGTTCACTCTGGGGGGGAAGCTCTGTATATGCCACCATTCTGGTCTAATGAGACTGGAGGTCATAACTTAAGTAATCGGGTATTACTGCAACTTGTATAGGGGAGGGAAGAAAGGGGGAAGAGAGTGAGGAAAGAGGGGTCAGGACAGTAAAGAGCTTAGGGATCAAAAGGTATACATTCCACCCTGATCACACAGGTGTATCGGTAGAGTCCTCTGTGGCCCATGAGATAAACTCTGAAGAATATCGAAACATCGACCATGAGGTCCAGGTCTTAGAGAATTGTTCCTCCCTACCCGTTTCCTGCGAGAACATTCTTTCCAAACTATTAATTCGGTCCACTTCAATTGCCCAATCCCCCAGGGAAGGCATGCTCGTCGACTTCCAATGTCTGG
This sequence comes from Lithobates pipiens, assembly GCF_037356315.1. Classification (NCBI taxonomy): domain Eukaryota; kingdom Metazoa; phylum Chordata; class Amphibia; order Anura; family Ranidae; genus Lithobates; species Lithobates pipiens. The sequence continues at coordinate 163,896,676 of NW_027507791.1, forward strand.
GCAACACCGTTCTAGCAGCCGCCAAAAAGTGACGCAGAACGTCTTTCTTGACTGACTTAAGTGGTCCCGGGAGCAGAGATAGCAGAGCCATCTCAGGAGAGGGTGCGATGGAGGTCGCCATGAGTTTACAGTACAAGGCAAGGATCTTTTGCCAGAACTTCCTCACAGGGGGGCATGCCCACCAAATGTGAAGTAACGTTCCCTTAGATGACAAGCAACGCCAGCAAGTATCCGGAAGTGTCGAGTTGATTCGGTGCAAAGTCGAAGGGCATCTGTACCAGCTGGTCAACAGCTTGAACCCCTTTTCTTGAGAATTGGAGGCTATGGACATTTTGTGGGTCAGTATGAAGCACTTTTGCCAGTCTACAGGCGAGACGGAGTGGTCCAGGTCTTCCTCCCATGCATGTGTGTATGGGGGAAGGTCAGGATTATAAGCCACATGTAAGAGGGAATATAATTGAGAGACTACATGTGTAGGAAGGGTGGCCTGGAGCAACATGCCTTCCAAGTCCGTTAAGTCAGCGAGTACATTAGGTAACGATGGGAAAGTGCGAATGAAGGAAATCACCTGTTGTCTCTGCAGCCAGTACGTAGAGGCATGAGAAGATGGGTCAGAGGGAACGTCATGAGTCAGAGAGGGGTCTGAACGTAGGACTTGGGCAAGTCGCCTGTGGTCCTCCTTACATCAAGGTCCAAAACTCGCATCTCGTAGGGCCGGTGGAAAAGCCGGAGTTCCAAACAGTGGAGTCATGGGTCCCTGCATGGGAGATAGGGTCTTGGAGGAATTCATTCGGGTCCAGATTTGTATGGTTTGTCGGGTGAGGTCGCTCAGTGGTACCTCTCCTTTCAGGAATTCAGTAGGTGTCCATGGCAATGCACAGAGATCTATTGGGTTAATATGGCTCTCTATTTGTACCCACAATTTGGAGGAGGAATGATGGAACCAGTTAAGTATACGCATGAGCACAGCTGCTCTATAACATAAGGAGGCATACGGGGCTCCTGCTCCGCCACGAATCTTGGGGAGTGATAAGGTCTCGTAGCGTATCCGGGGATGAGCCCCTCCCCAAATAAAGGAGGAGAATAGTTGGCGGAGCTTCCTGAAAAACCAGGAGGGTATGGAAATGGGAATTGTTTGGAACAAATAGAGAAATCGAGGGATTATATCCATTTTTAGGGCATTTACTCTGCCTAGCCACGATAGGCATTTCTTTGCGTAGTTTGAGAGATCCGTCTTGGTTCTAAGCAGCAGGGGTGCATAATTCAAAGAGAATAGATGGGACCTTTCCGTGGATATTTGGATTCCGAGGTAGAGGATGGAGGTAGAGCCTGTTTTAAATGGGTACCTAGCGGATATCTGGCGGAGGACCTCTTGGGACAGTGAGATGTTCAGGATTTCTGATTTAGTATGGTTTACTTTGAAATTGCTCAGCATGCCAAACCTCTTGAATTCCTGCATTATATGTGGTAAAGATAGGTGGGGTTGGGTTACAAACAATAGCAAGTCATCCGCGAAGAGCGCCAGCTTAGAATGAGTGGGGCCTATCGATACACCTGAGATGTTGGGGTTATTGCGTAAGGCTATTGCTAGGTGTTCCATGACAAGGACATATAGAAGGGGAGATAAAGGACAGCCATGTCGTGTCCCATTGTTAATGGCAAATGTAGGTGACAGTGAACCATTTACCCGAATTCTAGCGGAAGTTGAGGAGTAAGGGGCCATAATTCGTGATAGCATTTTGGGACCCAGGCCTATCTGTTGCAGAGACATCGGAAGGAATTGCCAGTCAACCCGGTCGAATGCCTTTTCGGCGTCGACCGTCAAAAGGCATAGAGGGATTTCGTGGGAGCGGGCATAGTCGGTAAGAAGCAGGGTTTTCAGGGTGTTATCCCTTGCCTCGCGGCCACTTACAAAACCCACCTGGTCCAGATGTATAAGGTGGGGGAGTAGCAGTTGCATTCTAGTAGCTAATATTTTGGCATATATTTTCAGGTCCACTCCAATTAATGATATGGGCCTATAATTTGCACACAAGGTAGGGTCTTTGTCTGGTTTGGGGATAATGGTGATGTGGGCTTCAAGCGTTTGTGGAGGAAACGCTGAGCCTTCTGATAGAGAGTTAAACACCTTAGCCATAAAGGGGGTCAGTGGAGGAGCAAATGTTTTGTAGAATTTAGGGGTAAAACCGTCGGGTCCTGGGCTTTTACCGGAAGGGGTGGCCGCTATCGCTCCCACTTCCTTGTCTGCTGTGATTACTTTCTCTAGCTCTTCTGCAGTATCGCCATCTAATATAGGGAGCTCAGTTTCCTCAATATAGGACTGTCCATCGGGCGCAGGGGTGTGGGATGGGCTAGATGGGATACCGGTCGGTAGGTTGTACAGTGTTTGATAGAAATCTCTGAATGTTTGTGATATCTTGGAGGGCTCATTAAGCTTTTCTCCAGAAGGGGCCCGAATATGAGGTATAAATGTGGAAGGCATGTTTGGATGGAGGGTGCGGGCCAACGGCCTACCACATTTATCTCGAAATTGGTACTGATGTAAAGCAAGTCTGTCCGCATAAGTACGAGCTGAGTGAGACATCTGTCAAAGTCACCAGCGTAGGGGCTCGTTTATGCTGGGTCTCAAGGTCCCGAAGATTTTGTGTTGCTGAGGTTATTGCAGCTGAACGAGTCTTTTTCAAGCGGGTTCCCACCTGAATGAAGAGTCCTCGCAGAACAGCTTTAAGCTTTAAGCGCCTCCCATTGGAAGGGTAGCGAGGTGGTGTCTGTGGCATGATCTAGCAAGAAATTAGAGATAGTTTCCGAGACCTTGTGGGAACACTGAGGCCGCGTACACACGGGCGGACTGTTCGTCCAACTTTGTCCGCTGAACAGTGTTTCAGCGGACAGTCCGCTCGTGTGTGGGCTTCAGCGGACAGTTTCAGCGGACAGTCTGACGAACAAAGTTTTTCGGAATTTCCGTAAGACTGTCCGCTGAAACTTGGTTTGAGCGAACAGTCCGCTCGTGTGTAGGCTTGTTCGGCAAACTAAGTCTCGCGCATGCTCAGAAAGAATTTACACGGCGAAGGTTGCATTGCAGTGTATCGGACGCCGAATTTCTCGTCCCGTCGTACGTGCCGTTCACGTCATCGCGCAAGTTTTCAGCGGACTGTTCGTTCGTCGTGTGTGGTCAAGTCCGCTCATGCAAATTTTGAACGGACTGTTTGTCAAACTGTTTGACGAACCTAGTTGGGCGGACAGTCCGCCCGTGTGTACGCGGCCTCAGGGTTCGTGAGGAGGGAATCATTCATCCTCCATGTCCATTCCCTCACCGGTGTGGAAGGGATAGATAATGTCAGATATATAGGTGAATGGTCAGACCAGACCATTGAGTCTATGTCACATTCAGGTGACCAATCTAAGCAGCTATGGTCAAGAAGGAAGTAATCGATACGACTATAGGAGTGATGGACGTGTGAGAAATGGGTATAATTCCGATTTGTTGGAAACAGAACCCGCCAGATGTCGATTAGACGGAGGTCGTATATCAATCGGGAGCGTTTTGTGGAAGGCAATAGAAACGCCTTTAGTTTTCTGAGAGGGGTTTGTACTGTGGAACCATCTGTTAAAGTACCTGTTGGAGCAGGAAGGGGTGGAGTTTGTGTGGAAATGTGTTTCCTGTAACAGTAATACGTTGACCTGCTGTTTATGCATGTGGTAAAGGATTTGTCCTCTCTTGGATGCAATATTGAGTACAATGTAAATGGCAACACTTCAAGCGAGGACGAGATAGTACTGTGTGAGCCATAGTGGAATGCGGATAAGAAAATCAGGTTATAGACATTGGGGGGGGGGGAGTATAGTAGGAGAAGGAAAGGGGGAACTTATAAGGTAGCAGAAAACTAAAAAAGGAAAAGAAAAGGGAAAAAAAAGGGGAAAGAGGGCTCCTAGGCAAGGAGCCTGGTAAATCTAAGGGGTCCACGAGAACGGGACACCACGTGAAAGTTCACGTAAACTAGCACTATTCGTGCCCGGCCTATTGAGGGTGAAGGGTCAAAGCGAAGAACCTGAGCCATGAGCCCAGTAGCACGACAGGCATGTAAAACTTTACTGAGGCACATTAGTATAACAATATATTAATACAGAACACACATCAGATCCTCCACGAAGGGGGAGACGGTCCGCATGGGCAAATAGCTCCACATCAGTCCAGTCTCCCCCCTCCGCAGAGGAGACAACAGTCCATGAGACACCTCACGGGAAGGGAGCAAACATTGTCAACATATGTTTCCACATACTCCAACGGGGGGCCAGAGATCCATCTGTGTAATACTACAGAGAGCACATTAGGGTGAAACTACCCGGTGTGTAAGAAACCGTGAGTATATAACTAAGGAAGCCCACGTGGATAGCGGCAAGGGACCGTGGACCCAACCGGTCCATCAGCCGCCCCTCCACCCATATCCAGGTGGGCCATTACCGCTAAACATCTAGAGAGTAGACCTTACATTAAAGTAGATTAGGAACTCAACATTTACATAACTAGATCAAGCATGAGCAACCCGCTGTTCCATTGCCTCTCCCGAACCCCAGCCAGTCACAATACACTAGCAAAGGGCAGGGAGAAGGTCCGTCAATTAAGTGCACCAGCTGTATTGAGGTATTTAGTATGCGGTCTACCACCCCATTTCCCATCATGGCATAACCAACAGAGTATATGGAGAAACAAGTAAGATGAAAGGAGGGGAGAAACCACAAAAAAAAAGGAATAACATCCCCAAAAAACAAAAAATGCTGCCCGACCAGAAGGCAAGGGATAGGTATAATACTGAGATGGCACTAGTCATACAATGAGCATCGAAATAGGTCCAAAAGGTTTCTTGAAGTTACTTTAATCTTCCGAAGAGGTAGGGTGACGTGGTCCAGGATCAACAGAGTGCGATGCATACCTCGGATGTCTGCGGCGTTGTGGGAGAGGATCACATATTTGTACCCTAGCGCAGTCGTCTGGGGGGGTCCAGCCAGTTAGGTACATCAGTTGGATCTTGCTCCAAAAAGCTGAAAAAGGCTGGAAGTTGATCTGGATCAGAGAGGACAAATTTATGCTCGGCCCTGGTCACCTTGATGCTGAAGGGGTGCCCCCAAGTGCAGGTTGCTCCGGCTTGGCGTATCAGGTCTAGCAGTGGGCAGACCATTCGGCGCATGTGGAGAGTGTTGCGAGAAAGGTCTGAGTATAGGTGGATAGTTGAACCGTCAAAGTCCACAGGACCCAAACGCCACGCTTTGCGCATAATTTCTTCTTTAAGGGTGAAATAGTGGACCCTGCATAGGTCACGTGGGCGGTCACTATGTTCCCTCCTGGGCCCCCCCACTCTGTGTACCCGGTCTATCTCAATAGGGGACATAGTCTCTCTTCCCAGGACTAGGTTGAGGATGGCAGTGACAGATGGTTTCAAGTCCGTACCCGCCGTGGCTTCCGGTATGCCTTGTAGTCATATATTATTCCTGCAGCTCCTATTCTCCCCGTCTTCTATGCGCAGTTGATGTTGACGTATACGGTGCAAGTGTTCTTTGGAGGCCCACTCAAGAGACGTGATGAGGGCAGCATGGTCAGATTGAGTATCAGTTAGGGTAGAGATTGCGGTCTGATTGGTAGAGACCTGCTGTTGGATGGCCTGAAGGTCCTTGTGGAGTGAGGACTCCATTTTGACTGCCCAGGATTCAAACTCTGCTCGGAAGGCCGCTAGAAGAGTCGAGGCTTCAGACCTAGGTAATTCTCCTGATGTTGGAGGGGCCACAGCTCCAGGGCCTGCCCCTGGAAGAGGGACAACAGTGGTGCCGGATCTGGATGCTACACTTGGAAGGACCGAGTGCTGGGTCGGGGGGTCATCTGATTCCTCTCCGCTGTCCGTTGTCGGCTGAGTAGGAGGAGGAGGTTTGCTCTTCCCTGGATTACGCGCTGGTGCCATCTTGTCTCTGGGAGTGCGGGGATCAGACTGAGACGTATCGAGCAGGTATCGCTGGATTGTACCCTGTTGGAGATCCGCTGACTCAGTAGATCGAGAGCTGTGCGTGGACATGCTGTTCAGGTATGTGCAATGTCTGAGGTATAGCCTGTCTGCTACGGGTGATCACGGGGCTCAGCTGGACATTTCTTTAGCTAGACATGGTCGTTCCGTGTCTCTGCGGAGTTGAACGGACGGAGACCCCAGGTGGGCACTATCTGATTGGGCTGCTTTGGTGGCTGTGTATGTAGAGATCCAGGTTCGTAAGGATGAGGGAGCTCAGGAGTGTGGGTGCATACAGCAGCCTGGGTGAACCAAGATGGCCACCTTCCTGGGTTTCTGGATCCGTAGCAGCAGCCTATGTAATAAGGGGGGGTTGGTCCTCGAGGATATCCCCGTCTAATTCAGCAGGCACACGGCCAGGATTTGCAGGGGGTCAGTGAGTCTAGAATGGGGCCCAGAAGACACGGAGGTGTAGCAAGATGGCCGCCCCTCTAATTCTCTGAAGCCAGGGCCTCGACAGCAAATGCAACCAGATAAAAGTACATGCCCCCTTAATAACCCCTTTAGGGGTCTCTGGTGGTCTGGCTAGAGTGTTCCTGAGGGTGGATGGGGACGGATTGAGCCCAGAGAAAACAGAGAGGCCTCCGGGTGTACCAAGATGGCCGCCGTCACTTACCAGGACCGTATTGGATGATCCCAGGGCCACTCAGGGAGGACTTCGGGCTCTAAATGGCAGGCTGGATGTCCCCGGCAACCCGCAGGTGGTAGAAACTGCCGCTGGGCTTTGTAGTCCACGGGAGCTCGGCCTCCGGGTGGAGCAGGATGGCCGCTGCTCCACGTTGCAGGCCGAAGCCTCGGACTGTCCTGCTGGGTGGCCGGAGCTCCGCGAACGGCGCACCCGAGCTAGAGGTATGCCCCAGCTCCTCCTGGTATGCCCAGGGCCTCCGGTGGGGTCCGTTCCGCTCTGGTGGATGGGAAGGCTCTGGGTGTGCGCTCTAGTAGCGGAGCTCACCCCAGGCACGTCCACTCACGTCTCCGCTCGGCCACGCCCCCCCATAGGCTTTAGTTTTAAGTTGTTGGCATTGACTTATTTATTTATTTATTTATTTTATTCTTTTATTAAGTATAAGTAGAAATACATAAATATAACAGTCAACCATACAGCATGACCCAGGGTCACAATTACATGGTAACAAAAAATAGGCAGCCAAATAACTCTGGGTTCTCAGAGGGGAGTCCTACAGTTTCATGCAGAAAAGAGAGAAACCCCACCTCCGACATGTAGTACAGTATAACTAGTGCAGCTCCGTTCGGACAAATGTAATCATGGAGAATAACTGGGACCACAGCGAGCCAGCTTATCATGACCTATGTGAACCAGAGTAAAAGATAGGCCGATCGTTTCCAGAACCCTGGGGTTCTTCTGGGCCCCGAAGGCTAGTAAGGAGACAAGGCATAGTCAAAAGGGAGGACGGGGGGAGAAGAGAGTGCAAAGACGGAGAGAGAGGAGGGGGGGTGGCGGCGGGGAAAAAAAGAAAAATAAAGACAAAAAGGGAGGGGGGGGAATGCCACCAATGGGCACCCTTGCCTCGTCCCATTAGTGATGGGGAAAGAGTCCGAGCACCACTCGTTCACCCGTACCGCTGCCGACGGCGTGGAGTAAAGCGACATTACCCAGCTCATCATGTTGGGGCCAAGACCTATATGTTCCAGGGTGGCCTGCATAAAGTGCCAGGCCACCCTGTCAAAGGTCTTCTCCGCCTCCGTTGACAACATAAGCAAGGGCCTTCCCTGTACATGCGCCGCATGGATTAAATTGATGATTCGGGCCGTATTGTCTCTAGCTTCCAACTTATTTTTTATTTTTTTGCTTATTTCCCATGGTGACCATCTTGGCGTTTGTCAAGGGGGTTGAAAGTGCCTGAAGAGATTGCCTACGGGCACATCACCCTGAAAGCACCCGATCTCATTTGATGTTGGAGGCTAAGAAGAGTCGGGCCTTGTTAGTACCTGGATGGGAGACCGCCTGGGAATACCAGGTGTCATAGACTTCTTTTTATGTTGTTGGCGTTGACCTGTTTTTTTTTTCGCTTGTTTCCCAAAGTGACAATCTTGGTGTTTGTCAAGAGGGTTGAGAGTGCCCAAAGAGATTGCCTATGGGCACATAAGCCTGAAAGCGCCCGATCTCCTCTGATCTCATCACTCTGAAAGCACCCAATCTCGTCTGATCTTGGAGGCTAAGAAGAGTCAGGCCTGCTTAGTACCTGGATGGGAGACCACCTGGGAATACCAGTTATTGTAGGCTTCTTTTTATGTTGTTGGCGTTGATTCGGTTTTTTTTTTTGCTTGTTTGCCAAGGTGACCATCTTGGCATTTGTCAAGAGGGATTAGAGTGCCCAAAGAGTTCGCTTACAGCAGCATCACCCTGAAAGAGCCCTATCTCTTCTCATCTCTGAGGCTAAAAAGGTGTTGGGCCTAGTTAGTCCCTGGATGGGAGATGGCTTTGGAATACAAGGTGCCGTAGTCTTCTTTTTTTTTTTTCAATTTCTTTATTTATTTATTTTTTCCCTTTCCATTTTTTTCTCAAGTAAACAAGAATAGAATTTTACATAAACAATCTAAGAGTCATACATCAAGTTTCCATATTCATACATAATAAACAAAAATAGCATAACAATTCATTCTATTCCCTTCGCTTCTTACTCCCCTTATAGTGTAATGTATAAATCCACAGAGAGAAGGTTAGTGGTAATATATATAATATATCGGGACAGTATCATAGAAACTTCTCTCTCAGTCCCACATACCCCATGTCTGATCCTAGGTTGGTACTGTTCCCAATCAGATCAGAGTTGTATTGTTATCCTCTTCTTTCTCATCTTCCCCCCCTAATATTTTCCCCCCTATTCTCCCCCCCCCAAAAAAAAAAAAAGGGGGGGAACCAAGCCAAAGAGAGGGGGAGGGGGGGGGGAGAGAGAGGGGGAGTTCCCATCTCCTTCCCCAAAATCTCCCCCCCACCCCCCTAAATCGCATCGATCCGTCTCCTTCCCTCCCCCGAGGAGATATAGAGGTTCCATGGTGTCCATATTTCCAAGTACGTTTTCCTTCTTTTCCTAGCTGTCCATATTAGGTCTTCCATCCTGTTCACCTCCTCAACTTTCTTCAACCACATGTTCACACTGGGGGGTTGTATTTGTTTCCACCTAAGTGTTATACATGACTTGGCTGTATTTACCAAGTGACACAGGATGGAATTCCCACCTATATTTCCTGAGGTCTCTGACAAGTTCAGAAGGAATACTGCTGGGTGCTCCCGTATTTCTACTTCGCTAAATTTTTGAACGATCTCTCGTACATCTTTCCAGTATTTCTTAATTTTTGGACATGACCAAAATATATGTAAAAAATTTCCCACTTCTTTCTGGCACCTCCAACACTTATTTGATATATGAGGGAAATATTTTTGAAGTTTTTCTGGTGTTCTGTACCACTGTGCAATCATTTTATAATTAGTTTCCTGTAATTTTGTTGCTGTTTTAAAAATTGATTGTATCATCTTTTTCTTCTGCTCCTCGGAGAAAATCCTTCCTAAGTCTATTTCCCACTTCCGAAAGAAGGGTAACTGAAAATTTTCTACGGGTTTAATCAGTAACGCATACATTTTCGAGATTACATGCGTAATTGGTTCCTTTTCCGTACAGAGTTTCTCAAAATGGCATATAGTCTCGATCTAATAACTCTGGCTCTATCTCTGTTCTTAGAAAATGTCCTAATTGTGCCGCCTGCCAGAAATCTAATTGAAAGGGGCCTTTTCTATCTATCATCTCCTGCATTGTTGGCCATTTACCTTTTTTCACGAAATGCAAGGCTTGGTATATTCCTTTTTTAATCAACTTATCAAAAGGTCCTTTCTGTATGCCTGGTATAAATCGGGGGTTGCCCAATATAGGGACTAGAGGGGAGTTCTGTGTCGATATCTTATTCTTAGCTAAGAGATGGTAGCATATCTGTAATGTGGGTCCTATTGTAGGGTGTAGCTTCGTGTCTGAGGTCAAATTTCTGTAGCACCAAGGTGCTCTATGTAATAGCTCCCTACATTGTGCTTGCTCTAATTTTACCCATATTTTCTGATCTCCATGTCGACACCAGTCTAGTAATCTACCTAGATGTATTGCCTGGTAATATTTATATATGTCTGGTGTTGCTAATCCCCCGTATTGCTTTGGTAATGTTAATAATGTCCTCCGTATCCTTGGTTGTTTGTCTGCCCAGATAAATTTCATAAGTAATGTTTGTATAGTTCTGAAAAATTTTCTTGGTATTAACATTGGGATTGCCTGGAGGAGGTACAGGAGTTTTGGCAAAATATTCATCTTGATTATATTATTTCTTCCAAACCAGGAATGTATTCCCCTGTGCCATCTCTCCAGGCATCCTCGTACCATCTTCAATACTGGTGCGAAATTTAATTCATATATCTTATTGAGGTCTGTTGTGATCGTTATTCCCAAGTATTTCAAGCCATAGTCCGTCCAGTTAAATTTATAATTTAATTTTATTAGTCTCATCATTTTCTCTGGGACTGCTATCATTAAGGCTTCTGACTTGGAGCAGTTTATTTTAAAGTAGGATAGTGTACTGTATGTCTCGATTTCCTTACATAGATTTGGGAGCGAGATTATCGGGTTCGTCACTGTAAAAAGCATATCATCTGCATATGCTGCAACTTTATTATGGGTTTCTCCTATGGTTATTCCTTGGATATCCCTGTTGAGCCTTACTCTGCATAGAAGTGGTTCAAGGGTCAACGCAAATAACAAAGGGGACAATGGACATCCCTGTCTGGTCCCATTTGTTATTGGGAAAGATGTAGATACCACTCCATTTACTCTTACTTGAGCTGTAGGTTTTTCATACAGGCTTGTTATCCAGCCCATCATTTTCCCTCCTAGCTTTATATGTCGGAGTACCGAGAACATAAACCCCCACCCCATCCGATCAAAAGCCTTTTCTGCATCTGTTCCCAGAAATATACAGGGGGTCTCGGTAGAGTTAACTGTATGTATTAGGTTTAAGGCCTTAATAGTATTGTCCCTTGATTCTCTTGTTGGGACAAATCCCACTTGATCTTGATGAATCAAAGAGGGCAAATACTGTTGTATCCTCAAGGCTAGTAGTTTGCTAAATATTTTCAAATCTGCGTTCAGTAAAGATATTGGCCTATAGCTTCCACATTGTTTCGGGTCTTTACCTTCTTTCTGTATCACTGTAATTGTAGCTTTAAGTGTATCGGAGTGGAAAGTCGATATGTCTCCTGTTTCATTAAACAATTTAACCATATATGGACATAATTCTGGCATAAGCGTCTTATAATATTGGGCTTTCCCACTTTTTATCAGTTTTATCGTGTTTTGTACTTCTTCTAGTGTGATTGGGGATTCCATCTCCTCCCGTGCAGTACTTGTCAGAGTCGGCATTTCACTTGAACTTATGTATTCATTTATCTTAGCTTGATCTGATGCCCTCAAGTTCAGATTATACAATGAGGAGTAGAAATCGCCAAGCACACCAGCAATCTGTTCTGGCACCCGTTCTTCCTCCCCACCTTTTTTTCTAATTATAGGTATGTATGTCTTGGTTTGTATTTCCCGTAATGCTCTCGCTAGTTGTTTTCCGCATTTATTGCCGGATTCATAGCTACACTTACGTCCTATCTGAATTGCCATTTTAGCTCTGTACTGTAGCAGATCTGTAACTTGCCTACGTATACTTATTAATTCTTGTTCAACTTCTAAGTTCTGGGCATGTTTATGTTGGGCTTCTAGGTGTTGCATTTTTACTAATAATTCTGTTAGCTTAGTTTCTCTTTCCTTCTTAATCCCTGCTCCATGCTTAATCAATACTCCTCTGATTACTGCCTTGTGCGTTTCCCAGATTGTTCCCGAGGAACTTTCTGGGCCTTCATTCTCCTGAAAGAAGAATTTTATCTCCTTTCTAACATCCTCCAGGACTAAAGGATCCTGAAGAAGGCTCTCATTAAGTTTCCACATCCTAGAGGTTAAATGTTTTTTCCCCGTTAAGTTATATTTAAAAAAAATTGGAGCATGATCTGACCAGGTAATTAGACCAATAGTGGCTTCCTTAACTGAGGATAATTGTTTATGCGGGATAAAAAACATATCTATCCGTGAGTACACTCTATGCGGATTGGAGAAAAAAGAGTAATCTCTTTCCTTGGGGTGTAATAATCGCCATATATCTACCAGTTTTGTTTCTGTTAATGCCTGGGCTATCCTCTTTCTTGTTTTAGGTGTCACTGATGATGTCCCTGATGAGGTATCTTCACTGGGGATTAATGGGATATTAAGGTCTCCCCCCATAATCAACTGTCCTTCTTCAAATTCCATAAGTTTGTCAAGTATCTCTTTAACAAAGAGGTCTTGTTGTATATTGGGGGCATAATATGTTGCTAATGTAACTCCTACCCCTCCTATAGTCCCCTTTACAAAGAGATACCTTCCCTTTGCATCTATCATGGAATCCCTATGATTCCATGCTACTGTTTTTGATATCATGATGGTAACTCCCTTCGTTTTGGAAATCGGGTTAAGTGCATGGTAAACCGTTGGATACCCCGTAGACCTCAGCAGAGAGAGATTATTTTCTCTGAAATGTGTTTCTTGAATAAACGCTACATCTATCTTCAGTCTCTTTAAATCATGGAATAACATTCGTCTTTTTTCCGGGAACGTTCAGCCCCTTTACATTCAGGGACATTATTTTTAAAATTTTCCATATCTCCTCGGGGAAAGAGGCAGAGACAAATAAAGGTGCAAAAAAAGAAAAAAAAAGGGGGAAAGAAAAAAAAGGAATAAAAAAAAAGGGGGGGGGAGAGCCCCCTCCCACCCCCCTCCCTCCCGTCTAGTCTACCACTCCCTCCCTCCCTCCCTAACTACCAATCCCTGGGTTGGCCGTTTACCAACGGTCTCCCCACGAATCTCAAAGCTCTACTGCTTTTAACTACTCAATTTCCGGACCCTCCTGGTTATGAGTGTTTACCTAATGGGGTTTTGTGGTTGTGCTTGGCTGCTCCTGGGCGAGCTTCCCCCGTGCCCTCCGCCAGTCTTTTATAATATCATGTTTTCTACTATCACCTGTTACTTCTCTACACAAATTGTGTCTACTCCAACATGGCTCTTTTGAAAGAGGGGGGTAAAAAAAAAAAAAAAAGGAGACAGAGGCCATAATATAGGCAAAGTTAATTATGTCTGTCCATTCCCATCTACGTATATACTTTTACATATATACACCTATACCCTTGCATATACATATATGGGCTCACACATCCACAGCTGCGCCTGTATTTGCAAATTCATACATGTTCCCACCTCTATATTTATTTATCCAAAGCTTAAGCCTCCCCTGTATATATATAATATAATTTATATCAATCCCCCCCTTTCCCATTTTCCATGTCTCCTCTCCGTTTCTCTCTTCCTTCCTCCAAGAGCCATATTGTGTATTGACATTGTTCCAAAAGAACCGTACATTAATACAATAAAACAACAATACAATATAATACCTTACATTCCTCATCCCCAAAAAAAAAAAAAAAAAAAGGGGAGGGGAGGCAAGGTGGGGAGAGGGAGAGGGAGAAAAGGAAAAGAGGGGGGGGGGACGGAGCCGGAGGCCACATCTTATAAAGTTATTTTATTCATCCTTAGGTTCAGGTAGGGGGGTCTGGTCCCAATCCGTAAGCCCTCTGTTTCCCCCAGGTCCCTAGCTATGTGCTTTATTTTATTAGTGGTGATATTAAAGGTTACTGATATTAGTGATTAGTGATTAGTGATTGACCGTGTTAATTAATTATCCAAAAAAAAAAAAAAAAAAAAAGAACCCACAGTTTCTTGTGTTCTAATTCTGTGTTCTCTCCCCCCCTGCTCATTATCCCTGCTTATCCCGCCCTCTCATCCCTCACAAGTCTAGACCATCCCCTGTGCGCCATCATACACATATACATTTACTGACCCTCCACATCCATTACTCCCCCCCCAAAAAAAAAACAAGAGGAAAAAAATAAATAAAAATTATGTATTATATATTAAATCCCCCCCTCCTCCCAACACATCTAAAAAAAAAAAAAAAGGAAAAACCACTGCAACCCCAATCTTCCCATTTCCGCCCTCTCTATCTCTCTTTATCCCTAGTGAATTATAATACTCTCCTAAGTGACCACCTCTTCTAGGAACCTAGGTCATGTAAATCCCCCCCAGGGACCCGAACCCCCCCCCTTTATTATAATTATCTAATCTTATTATTTGTGTATTTATCTTAGACTCTCCACCTTTAACCCCCCCCCCGTCCCCCCACCCACCCGCTACCCCCACCTCGCCTCCTATTATCTCCATTCATCCCAATCCAAAAAAAGAAATTAAGAGCATATCTCTCTCCTCCCATACTTCTCAAGAGTGATTAGACAAGTTGAAAACCTATGGGTTGAGGCTACGAGAAAAAAAAAAAAAAAAGAAACAAAGAAGGGGAAAAGCCCCAGCAGGCGCACCAAAAAAAAAAATAAAGGAAAAAAAAAAAAAAAAAGATAGGTTCAGGGATATGAGTTAATTTAGCGTAGTTTCTAACACAAGTCTCATTGTACTGTAATATGTCTTTCTCATCTTTCCCACTCCCTCTCTTTCCCTCCTGTACTTTCTGGTTTTTCTCTCTGTAGCTGAGAGAGTGGGAGTCTCCAGTTCGGCACCATAAACGGCTCCACACCTATAAAGGCGAATAACTTTGGAAGATCGCTGTATAGTCTCAGCAAGAGGGTATTTCCATCTGTATGTATGTCCCTCCCGCCGTGCACAGTCCAAGACAATACGCAACTGTGCTCTGCGCTGTAATGTGGCCCGGGATAAGTCAGGTAGGAGCTTCACTACTGAACCCTCTATCTCAATATTGCCAGTCACCCATGCCTTCCTCAGCAGAGTCTCCTTATGCGCATATCTATGGAGGCGGCAAATTATATCCCTGGGCCTTTGCGGGTCTGCTGGTTTAGGCCCTGGCGCCCTGTGTACTCTGTCCAAGTCCATGTTGGGCGGGACATTACCCTCTAAAATCATGTGAAAAATGCTTATTACCTTCTCCTGTAAGTCCTCCTGCTCAGCGACTTCTGGAACATCTCGGAGCCTCAAGTTGCAGCGGCGACTGCGATCTTCAAGTTCCTCGATCTGAAGCTGCATCTCCACCAACATCTCACCCTGCTCTTTGCTCTCCCTTTCCACTCTCTCCATTTTTCCTTCAAATGAGGACACTCTTACCTCCCCCGCTATCAAGCGGTCGGAAATTACCTGGATCTCAGTATGTACTTGCTGAATCTCAGCACGGTGTGTCTCCTCCACTCTCTTAATGAGAGCCTCTATATCGGCTTTCGTTGGTAGAGCCTGGATTAAGCTCTTCAGATCCTCCGCTTCCAATCATATACTACGAGGGGTGACTCCTCCGTTTTCCTCTTTGCCGTTCCCGGCCTCGGTTGGGCTTTTCATCTCTCCCCTGTTCATCCGCGCACTCACCTCCGCTTCCAATCGTTTAATACGAGGGGTAGCTCCTTCGTTTTCCTCTCTGCCGCTCCCAGCCTCGGTTGAGCTTTTCATCTCCCCCTATTCGCTCGCACGCTCACCTCCACTTCCGATTGTTTAGTGCGAGGGGTAGCTCCTTCGTTTTCCTCTCTGCCGTTCCCAGCCTCGATTGCGCTTTTCATCTCCCCCCTGTTTGTCCGAGCACTCGCCACCTCGCGGGGTTTAGCTACGTCCGTAGTCTCCGCGATGTGCCCGGCAGCTGACATCCGCCTCGGGGAGAAATACTTCTGTATAGCGGGTTGTGGGGCACTACACCCTGCAGCTCTGCGCGAGGTTTTTGTTTCTCTCTGTCTAGGTGCACTCATTCCGGGATCCTCAGGTGCAAATCACCTATGACTGGCGGTTCAGCTAGGAGCACAGACTCTGCACGCCCTCACTCAGCCATGCTCAGACCACTCCCCCCAGGATATTGCTTCTAATCTCCCCGTAGTCTTCTTTTTATGTTGTTGACATTGACCTGTTTTTTTTCGCTTGTTTCCCAAGGTGACTATCTTGGCATTTGTCAAGAGGGTTGAGAGTGCCCAAAGAGATTGCCTATGGGCACATAAGCCTGAAAGCGCCCGATCTCCTCTGATCTCATCACTCTGAAAGCACCCAATCTCGTCTGCTCTTGGAGGCTAAGAAGAGTTAGGCCTGGTTAGTACATGGATGGGAGACCACCTGGGAATACCAGTTATTGTAGGCTTCTATATCGGCAGATGCGGAAAAGGCATTTGATAGGGTCGACTGGACATTCCTGAGAGCAACGCTACAGCATATAGAATTGAAAAAGGGGATACAGAATTGGATTGATAGTTTATATTCCTGCCCAAAAGCTAGGGTAAAAATAAATGAGACAATGTCTGAACCATTCTGTATAAGGAATGGAACACGTCAGGGATGTCCACTCTCCCCTATCATATTTATTCTTACATTAGAACCCTTTTTGAGAACAATCCGGGCTAACCCGGATATTCAGGGCATTTCAATAAGAAAAAATGATGAACATAAATTGGCCGCATATGCGGACGATCTGATGTTTTTTATAACCTCCCCAGGGATTTCTTTACCTTCTTTGTTACTGGAGCTTCGCAGATATGGAGAGATATCTAACTTTAAAGTAAATTATAGCAAATCGGAAGCGATGGGAGTAGAAATGAATAATGAAATGAAATCTCAGCTAGCGGCGCATTTCGCGTCTAGATGGACGGATTCCCACATATGTTATTTAGGGACTAAAATATCAAACAAGTTGAACAGACTGTTGGAACTAAACTTTATCCCATTAATACGTCAGATTAAGCTAGATCTAGAACGTTGGGACAAAACGGTTTTTACATGGTTTGGGAGAATCAATATAATCAAAATGAACGTAATGCCGAGGTTGTTATATTTGTTCCAAACTCTACCGATAAAGCTCCCGGGAACATATCTGAGAGATTTGAGATCAAGATTCATAAAATTTATATGGGCAGGTAAAAAAGCGAGAATACGTAGGGATATTCTGATATTACCTAAAGAGAGAGGAGGGGTAGGATTCCCAGATCCAGTAGGCTACTATGAGGCATCACATCTAACACGGGTAATAGATTGGTGTAGAATCCAAAAAGAAAAACCTTGGATCGATATGGAACAAGCAATAATCCCGATACCATTGGAAGGAATAGTGTGGCTCTCAGATGTAGAAATACCACAGGAAGTACGGAGACATCCGACAGTGGGTGCCACACTACAGGTAGTCCAAAAGCTATTTAAGAAAACCAGGATATCAGAACATCCAAGCCCTATGATACCAGTACTGGGCACTCCTGGTTTTCAGCCAGGTTTAACAGATAAGGTTTTTAGGGATTTAAGACGAAAGGGAATCAGTAGGATTATACATTTCTCAATTGATAATCATGTAATGTATAAGGAAGAGATCGAACAAGAATTTAGGGAGGACTTGGACCCATTTAGGCGAGTACAGTTAAATGCGTTTCTGCGAATAAGTAGGCAGAGAATACCGGTGATCAGGATACTATCTGAGTTTGAACAGATATGCTTAAAAGGTGAACCACTGAAACATTCCCTCTCATCAATGTACGTATTGCGGATGGAACAAGAAGTTTCACAAGACCTAACTTTTATACGAGCATGGGAGAGGGACCTGGGAGTCACTTTCTCAGACTTACAGAAAAATAAGATCTTCATGTTCACACATAAGGCGTCGATAGCAACTAGATACCAAGAAGGGGGCTACAAAATTTTGTCTAGATGGTATAGGACCCCAGAAGTATTGCACCGGATATACCCACAAGTATCAAATTTGTGCTGGCGCTGCCAGAGAGCCGAGGGAACCTTATTACATATATTCTGTGAGTGTACCGGGGTAAAAGATTTCTGGAAGATGGTATCGGAAACAGTAAAGGAAATAACAGATGTGTCTCTTGGGGAAAATCCGGCGGCTTTTCTATTGCACGATGTTCCGTTATCTATAGAAAAATATAAAAAATCTCTCTTAAGGCATTTGCTTACAGCAGCAAAAGCATGCATCCCAGTTTTATGGAAAACGACGCTGGCTCCAACCGAATCACAATGGATGAGCAGGGTATTGGAGATCCAACAAATGGAAAATCTGACTATGATACTGAAAGAGCAAGAAGATAGGTATCATGAAGTATGGAAACCCTATATTTTATATAGGGAACAAAACCAGTAGATGCTGATCCCTGTTTGTTTTCGGTTTTTTTCTTTTTCTTTCTTGGGGAGGGGTGGGGGAGGAGGGGGATGAGAGAGGGGGAGGAGGTGAAAGGAGAACATTTTATTATTTATTTATTTATTTATTTTTCTCTCTCTTCGTTTTCTTATTTTCTGTTGTTTTATTATTTGCTTCTTTTTCTTCAAAGATAAATAACCAGGGCTATACCAGGTTAAGGGGGGAAAAAAAAAAAATAATAATAGTGAATATAAGGAAATAGGTAATGTAATAGGAGAAATCTAGCACGATGAAATTATGAACGGCTTGGTTTAAATATAAGATGTAGATGTGTATGTGTCTAGAAATGAAAGACTATACTATATTATGAAAATAAAGAATTTATAAAGAGGGTTGAGAATGCCCAAAGAGATTGCCTATGGCACATAACCCTGAAAGCGCCCGATCTCCTCTGATCTCAGAAGCTAAACAGGGTTGGGCCTTGCTAATACCTGGATTGGAGACCACCTGGGAATACTAGGTGCTGTAGGCTTCTTTTTATGTTGTTGGCCTTGACCTGTTTTTTTTTCACTTGTTTCCCAAGGTGACCATCTTGGCGTTTGTCAAGAGGGTTGAGAGTGCCCGATGAGATCACCTACGGCCCCATCACCCTGAAAGCGCCCAATCTCGTCTGATCTCGGAGGCTAAACAGTGTCGGGCCTGGTTAGTACCTGGATGGGAGACCGCCTGGGAATACCAGGTGCCATAGGCTTCTTTTTTTATTTTTTATTTAGTAGTATGCGACATACAATGCAAAGGCAACTTCACAGAATGTGTGATACAAATAGTTACAAACAAACAATCATATTGCATGGATATCAGAGCCAATGGTAAGAAGTCCGAGGAGAATAGCACATGTAAAGCTTTGCGGTCATATCAAGATGAGATTAAAGCTCCATCTCGTTGGGATCCTCTACCACTTAAAATATTATTGATACTAGTCCTGCTAACCCTCGAAGAGTTTAGATATCCATAGATAGGGGAAGAGTATTGTGTAGTAGTCAAATGGGGTCGGAACATACCATTTTCTTTTCCCTTTTTTGAGGTAAGAAGGGAAATAGTAGAACTGAAAGGAGGGAGAAGGGGAAAGAGAAGATTGGGGAAGGAAATGGCAGAAAAGGAAAAGAAGGGGTAAGAGGGTGTCGTGGGTAGAGTGGATAGGGTGGGGTCCCCTCCCTGGGAGCAAGAGACGCCCTCGGTTTACCAGCTCATCAGCTGTCCAACGTTTGGAACAGCGATCTCCAACGATCACCATGAGCTTACTATGTCTCGCGGAGGTATTCTTCCGAAAAGCGAAACTGGGTCCAGTAGAACCATCTGTTCCCATGCTCCTCTGTTTTATCCCTCATCGTGGCAGTCAGGTCTTCCATTCGTTCAATATCATTTAACCTTGCGAACCACTGGGTCACCGTTGGAGCAGATTGCTGTTTCCACTGACTTGGGATGCAGGCCCTAGCTGCATTGAGGAGATGTTTAACCACTTCAATACAGGGCACTTTCGCCCCCTTCCTTCCCAGCCCAATTTTCAGCTTTCATCGCTCTAGCGCTTTCAGTGACAATTGTGTGGTCATGCTACACTGTACCCAAATGAAATTTTTATCATTTTGTTCGCACAAATAGAGCTTTATTTTGGTGTTATTTGGTGTTATTTATTCACTACTATTTTTTGCGATATAAGCGCAAAAAAAGCGGAAATTTGGAAAAAAAACAATATTTTCTTTTTTAAAAGAAATCCAATAAAATCAAATTTTGTCATAAATTTAAGCCAAAATGTATTCTGCTACATGCTTTTGGTAAAAAAAATTCCGTTAAGTGTATAATAATTGGTTTGTGTGATCACGGACATATGTACGCAAATGATCATGTACATATGTGTGCAGGTGATCACGTACATATGTGTGCAGATAATCATTGGGACATGTGATTTTAGTGGGACATATGCGGGGGACATGTTTTTATTATTAGGGACATGTGTTTTTATTATTTGGGGACATGTATGTTTTGGGGACATGTGTGTTTTGGGGACATATGTGGGGATTGTGTTTACACTGTGTTGTGTGTTGTGTGTTTACACTAGACTCATGATCAGTGAGTAAAAAGCTGTAAAAAACAGCTCATACTCACTGATCATCAGCCGGCTGCAGCGTTCTGCTCTCCTCTCCTCAGCGATGACTTCCGTGTGAGGAGAGCCGATTGCCTAGCAACCGGCTCTTTGTTTACATCACATGACGGCCGTGATTGGACACGGCCATCATGTGATCAGGAGGGCCAATCACAGAGCCCTCCTGCCGATCTGAGATGTGCCGTGTCCGGGTGACACGAGCACATCGGGATCGCGCCACTGCGCGGGCACGCGCGCGCGCGATCCCGCTCCTTCTGAAGGACGTTCCTGATGCATATATACGGCCGGGTGGGAAGTGGTTAAGTAAGGACTTATGATAACGCTTTCTCAACATAGGAGTTAGATTGAGAAGAACTGCTGCGGGATCATTGGCTAAGGAAATGTCTGTGAACTTGTGGATGAGTCTCAGGACAGGCTGCCAGAATGTTTGTAATTTAGGGCATTCCCAGAAAATGTGGAGAATGGTGCCAGCCTGTTGCTCACAGCGCCAGCAGCGGTCAGATTGACCGGGGAATATTTTGGCCAACACCACCAGTGTACGATACCAGCGTGTGATCAGCTTATATGAGATCTCCTGATATTTACTGCAGAGTGACGACTTATGGGCGAAAAAGAGTATTCTGTCCTTATGTAGTTTGGAGAACGTAGTTTGTAAGTCCCTTTTCCATTTAGCTAGGAAGGGGCGGATCCGTGGAGGATTGTGCATCTGTCAGGATTTGGAAGGACCTAGAGAGGGAACCACGAATTGGGCCATCATCCAGGCAAAGTTCCTCGAAGGGGTGGAATTGTCTAGAGAAGAACGAATGGTTAGGTAGTGAACCGAGGAAATGGATGAGCTGTCTAGCTCTCCAGCTATCCAATGCAACAGGTACTTGCTCTAGCAGTATGGTGCTCGTGGGAATCCAGCCCGTGGGTCCAAGAAATAGAGCTGCTCTCAGAAGCCCTTTCAGGGCTTGCCTGGTAATGGCCTGGTCAGACAGGCCCGGAGGGAATCTAGGATGTCCAATAATTGGGGTCATAGGAGAAGGGAAGTTAGTCAGGTGGTAAAGGTGAAAAAAACTATCCATCTCGGCGAGCGAGGGGCCAATTATCGGGTGAGTAGTCACACAGGGCTCCAATGGCCAGTGGAACCCACGCCATCTCCTGCTCTAGCTTGACCCATAGCTTCAGTTCCCCATGCCCGCACCAGTCAACCACCCGTGTCATGTGCGTCGCTGTGTAATATAGAGCAGGGTCCGGGAAGCCAATACCTCCCTGCAATTTCGGTCGCAATAGCATTGCCCTACCAATACGCGTATGTTTGCTGTGCCAGAGGAACTTGATAAAGATTGAGCGAACCGCATGAAAGAAAGTCTGGGGTATTTTGATAGGTAAGGCTTGTAGTAGATACAGAGTCGTGGCATCGCGTTCATCTTCAACACATTACAGCGTCCGAACCATGACTGAGCTAGTGGGTCCAATCTTTAAAGGTCCGCTGTAAGCCCATAGGCTTCTTTTTATGTTGTTGGCTTTGACCTGTTTTTTTCGCTTGTTTCTCAAGGCGACCATCTAGGCGTTTGTCAAGAGGGTTGGGCGTGTCTTGAAGAGAACGCATACGGCCACATCACCCTGAAAGCACCCGATCTCGTCTGATTTCATAGGCTAAGCAGCGTCAGGCCTGGTTAGTACCTGGATGGGAGTTTACCTGGGAAGACCAGGTGCCATAGAAGGATCTGGTCTGGTTAGTGTCTTGATTGGGAGATCGCCTGGGAATACTGGATGCCGTAGGCTTCTTTTTATGTTGTTGGCTTTGACCTGTTTTTTTTCGCTTGTTTCCCAAGGTGACCATCTTGGCATTTGTCAAGAGGGTTGAGAGTGCCCAAAGAGATTGCCTATGGGCACATAAGCCTGAAAGCCCCGATCTCCTCTGATCTCAGAGGCTAAACAGGGTCGGCCTTGCTAGTACCTGGATTGGAGACCACCTGGGAATACTAGGTGCTGTAGGCTTCTTTTTATGTTGTTGGCGTTGACTTGTTTTGTTTTTTTGTTTGTTCACCAAGGTGACCATCTTGGTGTTTGTCAAGAGGGTTGAGAGTGCCTGAAGAGCTCGCCTATTGCCACATAACCCTGAAAGCACCAGATCTCGTCTGATCTCAGAGACTAAACAGGGTCGGGCCTTGTTAATACCTGGATGGGAGACCACCTGGGAATACTAGGTGCTGTAGAATTCTTCTTATGTTGTTGGCGTTGACTTGCTTTTTTTGTTTGTTTCCCAAGGTGACCATCTTGGCGTTAGTCAAGAGGGTTGAGAGTGAATAATAAAACAAATACCAAACCAAAGTGTAGCGCTTAACAAAGTTATGAATAGTCGAGTTAGTGCATCATCATACAGTTTAACCAAAACACCTTAAGTGTGACAATTCTTGAAAACTTGCATAGAAATAAAAAATACAGTCCAAACGAATAAAAATAAATTAAAAGTCTCTATGTGAGGAGTTGATCCAGTCCAAACGTGAAATACAGGTCACCATCCACCTTCTTAAATGAGACTAGCATGCAGGCACCCTGTGATGTTCCCGTCACCTTTAGAATTAAAGGCTTACCGGATAGTATGGATCCAAACGAATCTATATTCGAAGGATCATACAAGCTTATGACTTAGAAGCCAAAATTTGCAGGTGTAGATTTTCAAGGAAGTATCAACTCAGACTCCTCATAAAGTTGTCCCAACTAGTTGTTAAATCCACATCAGTATACTCCAGCTCAAAATGTTGAACTCATACAAAGGAAAAATAAGGAGCCACAATAGTGTAAATCCGTTTAAGAGAAAAAAAATTTAATAAAAAAGTAATGAACTCACATGTAACCAAAGAAATCAAGCGCTTAATCCATAAAAACAGTGCTACAGCAGTTTTTATGGATTAAGCGCTTGATTTCTTTGGTTACATGTGAGTTCATTACTTTTTTATTAAATTTTTTTTCTCTTAAACGGATTTACACTATTGTGGCTCCTTATTTTTCCTTTGTATGAGTTCAACATTTTGAGCTGGAGTATACTGATGTGGATTTAACAACTAGTTGGGACAACTTTATGAGGAGTCTGAGTTGATACTTCCTTGAAAATCTACACCTGCAAATTTTGGCTTCTAAGTCATAAGCTTGTATGATCCTTCGAATATAGATTCGTTTGGATCCATACTATCCGGTAAGCCTTTAATTCTAAAGGTGACGGGAACATCACAGGGTGCCTGCATGCTAGTCTCATTTAAGAAGGTGGATGGTGACCTGTATTTCACGTTTGGACTGGATCAACTCCTCACATAGAGACTTTTAATTTATTTTTATTCGTTTGGACTGTATTTTTTATTTCTATGCAAGTTTTCAAGAATTGTCACACTTAAGGTGTTTTGGTTAAACTGTATGATGATGCACTAACTCGACTATTCATAACTTTGTTAAGCGCTACACTTTGGTTTGGTATTTGTTTTATTATTCACTGTTTTATCCTTGTGATTGTGTTAGCAGCTTTCTTTCTTTTTTGGATAGCGCAGTGTCACAGGGAAAGAGGGTTGAGAGTGCCTGAAGAAATCTCCTATGGCTACATCACCCTGTAAGAGCCCAATCTCATCTGATCTCAGAGGCTAAGCAGGGTTGGGACCAGATTAGTACCTGAATGGGAGACCGCCTGGGATTTCCAGATGCCGTAGGCTTCTTTTTATGTTGTTGCCGTTGACC
Organism: Lithobates pipiens; assembly: GCF_037356315.1. NCBI lineage: Eukaryota > Metazoa > Chordata > Amphibia > Anura > Ranidae > Lithobates > Lithobates pipiens. The sequence continues at coordinate 163,920,847 of NW_027507791.1, forward strand.
TATTTTTTTCCGCTTGTTCCCAAGGTGACCATCTTGGCGTTTGTCAAGAGAGTTGAGAGTGCCTGAAGATATTGGCTACGGCTACATCACCCTGAATCTTTTCCATCTCGTCTGATCTTGGAGGCTAAGCAGGGTGAAAGATCAGGAAAGGAGAAGAGGGGACGAGACACGATGGCAGCCACTGTCCAAGGGGCCAGTCAAGGAAAGCTCAGAGCACTAAGGCGATAGCAGGCGACATCCTTCCAGTGAGAATATAAAGGTATTCCAGATGTCCCAGGTTTGTTTAAAAAATTCTTGTTTACCTTGTGATGTGAGGATCAAGTCCTCCATTTTATTTAATGTCCTCTATTTTCCTAAGCCAGTGAGTAATGAAAGGGGGGAAACATTGTTTCCAATAGAGAGGGATGCAGGATTTCGTCGCATTTATCACATGCCGTAAAATTGATTTTTTTGTACTTCTTAAAGGGAATCTGTGAATGGTGCAAGAGAAAGAATGCAGCCTCTTCCTGGATGGAGAAGTCTGTGAATTTTTGTGTTATGCATCAGATCTCTGTCCAGAAGTCCACCAAGCTGGGGCAGGACCAAAAAATGTGGAGCAATGTGCCCTCTTCTTCTCCACACCTCCAGCATATGTTCGAGGAAGAGGGGAAACACTTATGCAGCTTTGATGGTGTCAAATACCACCTGGTGAGAAGTTTAAAATTTGTCTCCTGTATCTTCGTGCACAGCGAGGTTTTGAGAGCCAAAGTGATAATGCATTGTCTCTGTGCTGGGGAAAACGAACAATTAAGGTCCTTTTCCCAGTTGGACAGACAGGTTAAGTGTGGGTAATCTGTTTGAGAGAGAATGTGGGCCAAAGGGCCTTCGCTCCTGCATAGAGTCTCAAACTCCGTCTGAGGGCGGGCGAACGTTTGAGAATTGGGGATGGAATGGAGAAAATGATGTCGTTGCGCCGCTCTCCAAAAAGGCAGTTGGAAAAGCCCTGTCGGATCTGTTAGGGTTGAGAAAGAAGGCCATTTTCCATCAATGACGAATTTAGACACATTGTCTAGGTTGGAATTTCTAAGTGGGTCCCCGGTTCAAAGTTCGGATGGCCACGTATAGGGAATAGGGGGGAAGTCAAAGACGTGAGTGTGTTTTGGGTAGCGATCAGGTGACTGACTTTCAACTAAGCCCCTATAGTGGGATGTGACGTCAATTCTGTGGGTAAATCCTTATAGCACCACATGGCGCTTCTTAGCAGAATTCGGGAGTGAGTTTAGAAAGTTTGTTTCGATTCCAGTCCAATACATGCCCCAGATGGGAGGCCAGGTAGTAGCGTCGCAAGTCAGGGAGAACCAACCCTCCCTGTTGTTTGGACAATGTCAGCTGTGACCGCTTAAGTCTGGGATTTTCATGGGCCCAGTTAAATTGAGTGAGCAAGGATTGAGCTTGCTTAAAAAACGGGACTGGAATCTGGATCGGGAGAGCTTGGAAAAGATAGGTAAATTAAGGGAGTATGTTCATTTTAATGAGATTGCATCTCCTGAACCAGGAATGGAGGCCAGAATGCCACCCGTGAAGCAAACTGCGGATCTTAGTGACAAGGGGTGGGGGGAAGTTTTAAGGGCTGTATGGGTCCATGTAAATCGAAAATTAGACTGCAAGTCTAGTAACGTTTGGGGGGGGACTGCAACCCCCATGGCCTCTGATTTCAAGAAGTATCCTGTATATCTGGAATTCCCGAAGGAGATTTCGCAAGGAAACTCTGGGATTTGTCAGCAAAAGCAGCATGTCATCCGCGTAGGCAGATATCTTGCACTCAATAATACCCATTTGGAGTCCCGTTATGTCTGACTTTTGTCGAATTGTGGAGAGAAAGGGGTCCAATGACAGGGGCGACAGGGGGCAACCCTGTCTGGTCCCATTCCCGATGTCAAGGGGAGATGAGAGCACCCCATTCGCTTTGACTTGAGCTGAAGGGCGTGAGTATATTTCACTTATCCATGCCAGCATCCGTTCACTCAGACCTATATGGCGAAGGATCGAGAACACGAATGTCCATTTGACCCGATCAAAAGCCTTCTCGGCATCAGTACTCACGAAAAGACAAGGGGTCCCAGATGACTTTGCTTTATGGACCAGGGTAAGCACCTTAATGGTGTTGTCCCTATCTTTCCTGGTGGGAATAAAACCTAACTGGTCAATATGTATAAGGAACTGCAAGTGATGTGCCAATCACGTGGCAAGCATTTTAGAGAATAGTTTAGGACCGAATTTAGGAGGGAAATGGGTCTGTAGCTCCCACATAGGCCCGGGTCTTTGCCCTCCTTAGGTATCAACGAGATGTGGCCTCTAAGGGTGTCCTCAGGAAAATCCCCATTCGAGCTCAGAGTATTAAATAAAATCACCAAGCGCGGGCCGAGAATAGGGAGGAAGGTCTTATAGTATTGTGCGGTATATCCGTCAGGGCCTGGAGCCTTACCCGCCTTCGGAGGTCCCACGGCCGTCTGGACTTCTTCCAGTGTGATCGGGTCCTCCAAGTACTCCCATGAGTCCGATGAGAGGGTTGGTAGACCAGAACCGGTTACATATCTGTCTATATTGTCCTGTCCGGACCCTGAATCGGGCAGGTTGTAGAGATCAGAGTAACATTTTTCAAAGACTTTGGCTATTTGGGTTGGGGTAGAGGCCCTCTGGCCATTCTCATCTATCAACTGTGGTATGTAAGAGGCAAATTTCAACTCCTTTACCGACCTGGCTAAGATTTTTCCGCATTTGTCCCCTGACTCCTACGTCAGTTTACGACAAAACGGAGTGCCGCTTTCGCTTTATAATGGAGTAGGTCAGCAATCTGGGTACGGAGTGTCCCCAATTCAATCTCTAAGGTCCGTGAGGGGGCATGTTTATGTTTCGCTTCCACAGAGGCAAGTTCACGAAACAGATTAGCAAGCTGTTCCTTCCGTGTTTGTTTGATGCGCGCTCCATGCCTGATAAGTACTCTGCGGAGTACTGACTTTTGAGCCTCCCAAATTATCCCCGGGTCGCAGTCCTGCGTTTAGTTTTCTTGGAAATAAAGGTCCAATTCCCTGGTCACATCTGCTAAAACTTCCGGTATCTGGAGGAGGCTCTCATTAAGGTGCCAGAATAGAGACCTAGGTGAGGGGTTCCTAGAGAGGGTGTAGGTAAGGGCTACAGGAGCATGGTCGGACCAAGTAATATGGCCGATGGAGGAAGAGCTCACCAAGTGCAGTTGGTCATGTGGAATCAAGAAGAAGTCTATCCTCAAGTATGATTTGTGAGGGGAAGAGCAAAAAGAGTAGTCCCTTTCCCCAGAGTGTTGCAGACGCCAGAAGTCAACTAATTGGTCATTCAGTAAACACTTAGTAATCCGCTTTCTAGAGGAAATGAGGAGTGAGGAGCAAGAGGCAGAAGTGTCAACCGATGGCGAAAGGGGACATTAAAGTCCCCACCTAATATCAACTGGCCCTCCCAAAAGTTACATAATCTGTGCAGGGTAGTTCTGAGGAACGTGTCTTGGTGATCATTGGGAGCGTACACAGTGGCAAATGTAAAAAGGCACTCTCCAATGTGGCCCCTAAGAAAAAGATATCGGCCCCCAGGGTCCACCAGAGAATCCTGGAGAACCCAGGGGAGCCTGCTAAAGATCAGAATGGAGACTCCCTTGGTCTTAGAGGAGGGGTTAGTAGATTGGTAGACCTTAGGGAAGGATCTCGACCATAGAAAGGGGAGGTTAGTATTTTTAAAATGTGTTTCTTGTATAAAGGCCACATCAGTACAGGAAGTCTTCAGTTCTCACAGGAGGATCCACCATTTTTCAGGGGAGTTCAGTCCCTTAACGTTTAGAGAGGTGACCTTGACTGAGTCTGCCATCGCTCCTCTGGGAGGGGGAGGGGGACGTCAGAGAAAGGCAAAGAAAGTTGAACCAAGGTAGGTTTTGGGTAGGTAATGGATGGCGGGAACTAAGGGGGAGAAAGGAAGGGCAAATGGAAGGAAAGGTAAGGGGAAAAAGAGGCCGGGCACCTCAACCCCAGGGGGAGAGGGAAATTAAGGGTTGTCCACACTCAACAGTACAGGAAGGGTATACTAAAACAGCACAATTATGCTATAGCGCTTACCAGATGTACACTGGGTTTAAAGCACTGTCCTACTTGGGTTGGTGGGTAGACAGGTCGGAGAGGGAGCCCCCGAATCCTAGTCCCCCCAGTCCCAGCAGTGGTAAATGTCACGTCTGATACCGGTATGCAAATAAAAGACAATCAGTAACATCATAGAACCATAAAACAATAGTATAATCAAAACAGAGGTAGAGCACATAACTGTCAGCAATGAGGGGTCTCCTCAGCCCGCCCTAAATGTAGGCATGCACGAGGGAGCCTGTCACAACAGAAAAGGCATCACAGAATGGGATCCACCCCCCCCCCCCCTTCCCATACTCCAAAAGTACATGCAGTCCCCGAACAAATGCATTTCTCCCTTTGGCAGATTGACCTCTCCTTACCCCCTCTCCCCCGTCCACGCCCCGGGGGGAAAAGGGGCAGGGAAGGGGGGGAAAGGGGGGGTGGAAGGGGGGAAAGGGGGGGTGGAAGGGGGGAAAGGGGGAGGGAAAGGAGGGAAGGGAAGGGTGGGAAGGGGGGGAAGGGAGGGGGGACAAACATGCGGAAATGTCAAGTCCTTTAGCGCACTCCAACCAGCAACCACCCGGACCCCATAAATTTCAACTCCTCCCCTCCATGGTCATCACATCAAGATGAAAGAGAAGCAGCCCTGGTCGATGCATGGAAAATCCGGCAGGCAATCCACCATCCCTCCATCCAATGGGAGACTTCACCCGAGCAGCAGTCCTGGGGCCCGCCAATTAGTGTCTCTCCTGCATCGCCATCGGGGGCTGTGTAGAGCATCCAGAGGGAGGCTGGGACTGCCCAAACAGTAAGGGGTAAATCCTCCAGGGGGTCCAGAGTCACACTGGAGGGAAGCAGTGTCTCGTACCAATAGGCTCAATAAATAAGTTATCTAGGGTACCCGAAAGCTGCAGAAGGCAATGTCGGCAAAGAGTAGGTGGGGGCCAGAGAGGCGGGGACGAGGGGCACAACCAGGGGGAGGGGACACACATACGGGAATGTCAAGCCCTTCCAGTACAGCGCACTAGGTATCACTCAGACCCCCCAAAGTGCAACTCCCCCCTGTAAGGTCAAGACTCCAGAAGGAAAGATGAGCTGCCCTGGTCTGTACATGAAAGAACCTGCTGCCAAGGGGTTGGGGCCATCATCCCTTCCTCCAATGGGAGATGCCACCGGCATGACAGCCCCGTGTCCTGTCAAGTGGTGCCCCTCCGACAATGTCGTCGGGGTATATGTGGAGCATCCAGGGGGAGGCAGGGACCACCCAAACAGTGAGGGGTAAAGCCTCCAAGGGGGACCGGTGTCAGACAGGAGGATAGTGGTGTCTTGTACAAGTTGGTTAATTAGACAAGTCATCCAGTGTGTTCCAGTGAGCAGCGGAAGGAAAGGTCGGTAAGGATTATGAATGGGTGGGGGCCAGGGAGTGCATAAAACTGCCACCAGATGACCGGGGCAGAGAGGGCAAGGGGATGAAAGTCAGATCTGGTAGGTGGGGGCGGGAGTGAGGAGTGTCCCTCATATTACTCACGTTGGCCATACCTTGAAGCTGAGCGCTCTGCATACCCAGGACGTTCTTCTGTATAATCTAGCCTATCTGTATACATTAGCCTGTCTTTTGTACACATTAGCCGGTCCTCTGTATACACTAGTCCGTCTGTATACACTAGTGTATACAGATAGGCTAGATTATACAGAAGAACGTTCTGGGTATGCAGAGATGGAGGCTAGGGTATACAGAGAGAGAGGCTAGAGTATGCATACTTGCTAGTGTATACAGATGGACTAGTGTACACAGAAGACCGGTTAGTTTATATAGAGAGGTTAATGTGTGCAAAAGACAGGCTAGTGTATACAAATAGGCTAGATTATAGAGAGGAACATCTTGGGTATGCAGAGATGGAGGCTAGGGTATACAGAGAGAGAGGCTGGGTTACACAGAGGCTGGTGTATGCAGACTTGCTAGTGTATACAGACGGACTAGTGTATGCAGAGAGGCTTGGATGTATAAAGAGCAGCTAGTGTATACAAAAGACATCCAAGGGTATACAGAGAGACTCGTGTATGCAGAAGACCGGCTAGTTTATACAGAGAGGCTAAAGTGTACAAAACACAGGCTAGTGTATATAGATAGGCTAGATTATACAGAAGAACGTCCTGGGTATGCAGAGATGGAGGCTAGGGTATACAGAGAGAGAGAGACTGTGTTAGACAGAGAGGCTAGAGTATGCAGACTGGCTAGTGTATACAGATGGACTAGTGTATACAGGAGACTGGCTAGTACTGAGAAGACGATATTAGATGAGTGATCTACACATTTCGTTTACTATTGCAGAGAGATAACGGCTAAATGTTAATATTTTAATATGTGCTGCGTGTAAGGTAGAAATAAGATGGTTTTGTGTGAGTTGGTTTTCCAGGATTTAGAGATAGTTATCTGTTTATTCTAATAATATATATAGCAAAATAACTCAGATTACTATTGAAACAGTATATACAGGTCGGGTTTAAGTGGAAATACACGAAATAACAGCAACGACGTGTGTAGGTTTTTATCAATCACGTTCATTACGTCTGTTTAATCATGTAGTGAATATATCCCAAATATAGCATAAGGATGAGAAAGGATAATAACTGGCAGAGGATGACATGGCAAAAAGACAAACTGCATTAGAAATGTGAATATGAATTAGAGATAAAATGTCAATCCCCGTTGGTTACTTACAGGTATTAATACTGTCAACACGGCTACGTACAGCAAAGTGTGAGCTAAGCAGCATTCTGCAATTTTCTGCAATATATAAGTGTGAGCTGGCAGCTAAATATTCTGCAATAGCAGAAATTAAGTATTTCAGTTGAAAAGAGATCGGAAGCAATCGGTAGCTTCAAAATGACTGAGAAATAATTTCATTACTCTAAAAGTAAAAGTTATCCCGGTAGCACTGAGTGATCGTTGTTGTACAAATTCAGTTTCCTATAGCAGAGCAAGCTAAATGTGAGAAGAGCAATTAAACTGTTCTCGGTAGCATTGCATTACTCTTAATATGTGCAGCGTGTAAAGAAGCAATAAGATGGTTTTGTATTATCCTAATATTAGCAGTATACGTAATAAAGGTGAGTAGGTAACCTGGATTTAGACATAGGAAACTCTACAATCTAATTAAGCAAAATTAGAACGGATAATATTGAGACAGTATATACAAGTCGAGTTTAAGTGGAAATACACAAAATATCTAGCTTACCTTTACATTGTTCAATAGAGCGTTGCAAAGTAATACCAAGGCAGAATGTCGGAATAGCAAATAGATGAAATGATTGCTGTAATCATGAAATATCAGCAACGACGCGACTAGGTTTCTATCGTTTTTCAGGGTCCTTACGTGTCATTAAGGATGAGAAAGTATAATAACTGGCAAAGTATGACATGACAATGAGACAAATTGCATTAGAGATGTGAGATAGACATGAAATATCAATCCCCATTGGTAATTTACATGTAACCATTAATACAGATAACGCGGCTACATACAGCAAAGTGTGAGCGAAGCAGCTAAAGGGTATACATTATTTAAGAGTAAGTTGACGTAGCTTGAAAATTCCAACGTGTAAATCGTTCCATTAATTTTGTTACGCACGAAGACGGCTTACACTGACTGTTTTCCGTTTCCACTGGAAATAGAATCCTATTGCATACATATCTTAATGTGTAAAGGTTTTAAAAAGATGGTTTTGTGTGAATTTTGCTTTAACGTAAAATTAGCTGTAGACATTATAACTGTGATTAGGTTTACAATGATTTAGATATAGTAATCTCTATAAATAATAATAAAAAGTATAGCAAAACAAATTAGGAAAATATTGAGGCAGTATATATTGGTCGAGATAAAGTGAATACACAAAAGGGATCAAGGGATAGTTGCAAAGCAATATCCTCATTAAGGCAGAATGTCGGAATAGCAATTAGATTCGATGGTTGCAACATAAAACGAAATATGAGCACGGCTAAAATACAGAACAACAGTACATAATTTAAGAGTACAGTAGAATATAGTATAAATGATTTAAGATTAAATAGATTTAGCTTGAAAAAAATCTAAGTTTAAATCGTTGAGTAAATCGTAAATGTATCAGCTAAGTTAAATCTGAGATTATGATTAATTTCACAGTTCCATTACGCGGTCCTTTTCCACTGGTATAGTCATAATGTAATATCAGTAATTGCTATAAGTAAATGTTAAAATTGTAAGACGGTTCACGGCTATGTGGTATTGATATGGATTTAAAAGCGGTACATTAATTTTCTGAAGCATATGGCAGAAAGACGGCTTACTCTGCTTTTCTCACATTTTGCTGCGGTAAAAAGAAATGTTTTGTCACTGTGTTTTAAATGTGACAGTTAAGGTGGGGAAAAAGAAGTAATGCAGAAAATAGAGTCAAACAGTGGAAACGTTTATTTGTTTATGTCATGACAGCTGATTCTGGTTGACCAAAAAAACTGTTTTATTAAGATGTAAGACTAGTTTTACTCTCTAAATATATGCTTTTCAGAGAGTTCTATTATATAGGCGACCAATAGAAAATTTAAATGGCTTAATATTGCAGGGAGGAAGTATCGCGGTTCAACAGTAAGAGATTGAAAGCTTAGCTTGAAAATAGCCGAGAAATAGTTGCGTTAGTCCTAATTTAAAGGATATGCCGGTACCATTGAGAAAGCTTATATTAGACTAGTTGATCTTTGCATTACACAATCCTATTATTATTATTATTATTATTAAGATCATAGTGCAGAGAGATACTCAGTTAATGTCAGAGATACTCGGTTAATGTCAGAAAAGCAATACAACTGTTTACATCGTTAGCGAGCGATAGTTACATTACTTTTAGTATGTGCAGCATGTCTGGTAGCAAATGGATGGTTTTGTGAACATTTTGCATTACCGTACAATTAGCGGTAGAACTCATCGACGTGAATAGATTTAACCGGATTTTGAGGTAGTACTCTCTATTTCTAATAAGAAATAAAGCAAAACAAGTCAGGATGGTGTGTCAGGACTGTCACATACTCAATGTGATAGTTGATGTGGAGAATTACAAATATGCAAAATAGAGCAAAAGAGTACATGGTATATTTTGATGTATGATAGTTTTATTGCATGCTTGATGTGGATGATTAACATCGTGTAGTGAGTATAATCTATATTTAGCATAAGAATGAAAAGGCATAACATGGCAATAAGACAAACTCCATTAGAGATGTGAGCTAGATGAAATGATGAAATGTCTCTGTATAGCCCAGATTGTCTTATGTTATCACTTAGCCTACCCTCTAAATTCACTAGCCTCTCTATATACACCAGCATGTTTAAACTAGCCGGCCTTCTGCATACAATAGCCTGTCTTCGATATACACTAGCCTATGTTCTGAATACACTAGCCCGTCTTCTGTATACATTAGTCTCTCTGTATAAACTAGCATCTCTGTATACCCCAAACTGTCTTCTGTAAACACTTGTCTCTCTTTATAGCCTGTCTAGCCTTTCTTCTGTACACACTAGCTTCTATGTATACACTAACCAGGCTTCTATATACAATAGCTTCACTCTATGCACTAACCTCTCTGTATAATCTAGCCTCTCTGTATAATCTAGCCTCTCTGTATACCCTAGATAGTGTTCTGCATACACTAGTCTCTCCGTAGAAGCCAGCCTTTATTCTGTATTTACTAGCCTTTCTTCTGTATGCTGTAGTCTTCTATATATACTAGCTTCTCTGTACACCCTTGCATCTCTGTAAACACTGTGTAAACTAGCCAGCCTTATGTATACACTCGCCGACTGTATACACTAGACTCTCTGAATACACTAAACCCTCTGTATACCACAGCCTGTCTTCTGGATACACTAGACTGTAAAAACTAGCTAGAATACACCAGCCTGGATGGTGTAGCTCCACTTGCCTAAACTCCGTTTTATCTTATCCTGGGGACTAATACAATATTTTTCTGCCTCACATCGTGGGCTATACACTGGGGAACATGTCACCACCAAAGAGGGCGACTGCTCCGGCGGCTAAACTGGCCAAATACCATCACAGCGAGGCGGGGGGCCTGGAAGAACATGGTGCCGGCGCGCCTCCCACGGAGGGTTCGGCGGCTGCTGACACTGCCCGGGTGCTGGAAGCTATCTCCGATTGCAAGAGTGCCCTGACCTGCAAGATCGATGAGGTGAAAGTCGATGTCTCCCTGATCTGTCAAGACATGCAAAAGCTTAGGGACCGAACGGAGGCCCGCATATCCCAGGTGGAGGACGACTTCCGACCGCTTCAGACTACCACCGAACGGCTACAACACCAACTTACCATGGTCCTTTCCAAACAAGATGATATGGAGAACCGCCTCCGTAGATGCAACCTTCGGTTCGTGGGCCTGCCGGAAGGTGCGGAGGGCTCGGACCCCTCCTCGTTCCTGGAGGATCTATTGATCAATACGTTCGGGAGGACTGAATTCTCCTCGTCATTCGTGGTGGAGAGAGCCCACAGGCTGGCGGGACGAACGCCCCCCCCAGGGCGCACCTCCACGTACCTTCATTGCGAAGCTGCTGAACTTTCGTGACCGGGAAGCGGTCCTTCGCCTTTCCAGGTTGAAGGGGAACATACCCTTCCGAAACGGTGAGATTAGAGTATTCCCCGACTTCTCTGCTGAGGTGCAGAAGAAGAGGGCACAATTTACAGAGGCCAAGCGACAGTTGCGCATCCGCCACTACTCCTATGCAATGCTCTTCCCCGCTCGACTCCGGGTCATGGGAGAGGGCAAGACGCACTTCTTTGACACACCAGAAGCGGTGTTTGCCTGGCTGGAGGGGAGAGTGGAGCGGGTACGCGACCAAGCCTGATTATCTGGCATGCTTCCCTGACGATCTTCGGGACCCCTTCGTGCGCTGAACACTGCTTTTCTCCGCTCATTAGGTACTGTCTTGCACATCTTCTTCCTGTCATCTACTGTCGCCATAAGCGACCTGTGATCTTTTATCTTTTTCTCTTGCACAATCCTGCGGATGTTTCCTCCTTGCCTTCCCCCCCCCCACCTGAATGGCAAGCTACTACCCACTGTGGCATCTGTGACCTGGACTCACCGTTCTTCCTACTCCTGTACATTGATCCTGCAACATCCTGGAGTCTTTGGCTTGGAGACCACCCTCCCTGTGCTGCTGCCTGCTTTGCAGCGACGAATCGCCCCCCTAGGCGAGGGTGCAGTACCTGGCCCTGCTTATTATAATTTTCTAAGTTCTGCTCGTCTTAGAGCGCAAGAAGTGTTTCCCTGGACTGATCGGACCTGGCGACTCACCCTGGTTGTGGGTGGGGGGCGCTGGCAGTCCGACCCGGACAGTGAGTTAAAGTTCAAGTTTCTGTTATGCTATAAGTTTTGCACGTTTTTTTTGATCTTTTTTATTGGTATTGAGAAGTACAGTATGCTACGTCACCAATGGCTATGTATATTTTTTACATGGTATGCTGGATGTGGGTGTGCGGGAGGAGTGCTCTGTGACGCAGTTGTGGGAGGGTCCCAAGCCTCCATCCGGGGCTGGGGGCGAAGGCCGTGTGGTGACATGGGGATGGGGAGGAGCGCTCTATATGTTCTTATTTGAGAATGTCTGTACTGAAATGCATAACTTGGAATGTGAGGGGAATTAGGGCCAGGCCCAAAAGAAATGCAGTCTTATCGTACCTGAAGGCGCAAAGGGCTGATTTGATGGTGCTAGTTGAGACACACCTGACTGGCCAATTGATTCTATCCCTCAAAAAACCGTGGGTGGGCTGGGTGTACCAAGCACCGTACGCCAATAACTCTAGAGGGATTGCGGTGCTGGTGGCCAAGACCGTCCAGTTCTCTTTGCTTAATATCAAGTCTGACCCGCAAGGCCGGTTCCTTTTCTTACACGCTGGGGTGGGTGGTCTGGAGGCATTGATATTGGCGATATACATACCGCTGCCTTTCCAGTTCGCTGTTCTCACAGCAGGGCTGGCGTTCATGGCTCAATTCCCCACAATACCAGCTATATGGCTGGGGGATTTTAACAATGTGATGGACAGAGCGCTGGATAGGTTGCAGGCAGTCCCGATGAACCCATCTATACACTCGGGCACCCGTTTTGGGAAATTTCTTACTGAGCTGTCCTTAGTGGACACTTGGAGACACTGTCACCCTACTGATAAGGTTTTTTCTTGTTTCTCCGCGACATACGACAGCATGTCCCGTATTGACCTTATCCTTATTTCCCGTTCCCTTCTTCCATTGCTGGGGGGGGTGGGATTCTGCCCCCGAGTGCTCTCGGATCACTCACCCTATTGGATCGAGCTCTCCATTGATTCCCTACCCTCAACATATAGTTGGAGACTCAATCCCTTTTGGTTAACAGTAGTCCCTGACTTGGAGGAGGCGGACGGTGGGTGGGATGTGTTTTTTCAGGCCAACATGGGCACGGCCCCTTTTGGGGTTGTGTGGGACGCATTTAAATCTCACGCCCGTATGACATTAGCCCACCGCATAGCCAGAAACAGGAAGACCTCTTCCCAAGTGGTTCACCAGGCGGAACAGGCTCTAACAACGACTGAGCTGGAGTTTTCTAATGACCCCTCCCCCCTTAACGCCGATAAACTAAAACTGCAGACCCGTATTGTGAACAATCTTTTATTTGAAAAAGCCGAACGGAAGATTTTTTACAATAAGCAAAGAGCATATGAGTTTGGGGAGCGGGCGGGACGGCTATTGGCCTACCTGGCGCACCTGGACCACAGGCCACCGACAGTGGTCTCCCTTCGCTCCCCGACCAGAGACTTGATTGCAGATCCCGATGCGGTGGCGGGAGAGTTTCGCTCCTTCTTCGCATCCCTATACTCCTCTACCAATGACAGATCCCAGGAGGACATTGAAACGTTTCTGGCTGGTATAGAACTACCCACATTGACAGGACCCCAAGTAGACTTGCTCGACGCCCCCATTACTGAGGATGACATATCTACTGCCATATCTTACCTTAAGCCCTCCAAGGCCCCTGGCTCGGACGGCCTGCCCCTCAAATTTTACACTACATACCTGGTGGCACTTCTCCCTAGATTGCAGGAGCTATTCTTCCACATCTACTCCACTGGTGTCCTACCACAGACCATGCGCGAGGCATATATCGTATTGATACCTAAGCCCGGCAAAAATCCCGAACTCCCGGAAAACTATCGCCCAATATCCCTCCTCCAATTGGATATTAAAATCCTTGCCAAAATTCTGGCGCTCCGGCTGAATGGGGTGATCTTGACCCTCATTCACCCGGACCAGACAGGGTTCATGCCTTCCTACAATACTGCACATAACCTCCGTAGGCTCCATATGCACCTGCAGGCTACCCACGATCAGATGGGGTCCAGGGTGGTGGTGTCGTTGGACGCCGCCAAAGCCTTTGACTCCGTAGAGTGGAGGTACCTATGGGGCTGCCTGGGGAGATTCGGCTTTGGGCCCAAATTCACCAACTGGATACGCCTGTTATACCAGAGCCCTAGTGCTAGGGTTCTTGTTAATGGTAGGGTCTTGGAGGCTTTCCCCCTGTCCAGGGGGACGCGTCAAGGGTGCCCTTTATCGCCCCTCCTGTATGCGATTGCAGTGGAGCCCCTCGCCTCTGCGTTGCGTACGCATCCTGGAATAGGAGGACTGCGGCATGGTCAGCTACATGACAAAATTAGTCTCTACGCTGATGACATGCTGCTGTACCTTGCGGACTCTGGCCCATCTCTACAGGCTGCCCTGGACACCATTAGTGTATTCGGCGACTACTCAGGGCTGCGCATTAATTGGGATAAATCCCAGATCCTCTCCATAGATTTTGGCCCTCCCACAGAGGAACAGGCTTCCTCCCCCTTATCCGGGTAAGTTCCCTGAAATATTTGGGTATCATGATTTCCCGCTCCCCCGCAGACTTTACTAGGCTCAACATAGAACCTTTGATCGCGACCCTTAAAACCAAAACACAAACATGGGCTAAACTCCCCCTTGGGATATTGGGCCGCATCAACCTGATAAAAATGATCATACTCCATCAATTTTTATATGTCCTCTGGCATGCTCCAATATATTTGCCCCTTTGAACCTTTAAAGACATTGAAGCGATCCTTAACCCCACCGACCTGGGCGGCGCAGCGTTACCCGACTTCAACCTGTATTACCTGGCTGCACAACTTTCTCACTTTTTTTATTTAGACAAACAAGACAAGGAACGGTATCTGACCCTAGTGTGCTCTTCCCTGTCTGCTGTGTACACCCACCCCTATCAAGTGCTATTCAAAACTCCAATAGACCCGGAGGCGCTGCGTAATCACCAGGGTCTGCTACATACCCATTGCAGAATATGGGAATTGGTGGGGCGCAGGCTGGGACGACCCGCTATGCACTCGCATACCCCCTGTGGCCTGTGGTTATCCAGGGGTGTGGCATACCTCTCAGATGTTTATAGTAATTAAGTTCTTAAATCTTTCCAACAGCTTAAAGATGAATTCCACGTCCCCAACCACATGTTCTTTAGATTTCTCCAGCTTCGGCACGCCCTTCAGACCCAATTTCGTGACCATTCCCCGAACCTGGACCGTAGAACATTCTAGACACCTTGCTGGGACAGGACCCCTCTAAACTAATCTCCATCTTTTACAACGATCTTCTCCGTCCCGTAGCAACCGCCTCTGCATACAAACTGAGGGATAGATGGGTCGGGGACGTGGGACTGTTGGAGGATGAGGAATGGGAGGATGCATTGAATGCATGTAAAAAGGTGTCTACCAAACTCTCTGACCGCCTGACCCAAATGTACATTATTCACAGGGCCTATATCACCCCATCCCGCCTCGCTCAGTTTAATCCGGCACAGGACCCCAGCTGTCCTAGGTGCAACGGATCGCCCGGTACCTTCTTTCATCTGTTGTGGTCCTGTCCGGTAATACATGATTACTGGTCCCACATTGTTAAATTTATACATGATGAGATGGGATCCCCCCTGACCATGTGCCCCGAACAATGTTTATTGGGGATATTCCAGGATCCAGATTTTGATAAGCCCCATATTACTTTTCTACAGGAGGTACTATTTCTTGCCAGGTTATTGGTGGCAAGGAAATGGATGAGAGGGGCGCCCCCAAGTGTGCAAGAATGGATAGCTACCGTTAATGGTGTCCTTCCATATAAGAAGGAAATATACGCACACAGGGGCTGCCCAGCTAAGTACGGGAAAATCTGGGATATATGGTTAAATAATGCAGCTACTTGCAACGCCATAGAGGTCGATCCCTGACCCCAAATATGTTAGCCCTTTAGAGTGCCCAGCCTGCTTGTTTTCCCCCTCCTCCCCCTCCCTTCCCCAGGACTTACCGCATTGATGCTTTGTAGCTCCTTTACCGATCTGCCTCAGTGCTGTGCTCTAACTCCTATTTCTGTGACCCTGTTAACAGCTCTTCAATGTACCCTCTCCATCAGTTTGGTTTCTGGTACCTCCTGCTCCCATCCAGCATGATGTATTTTTGATGTATCTCTGCTTTATCTGCCTACTGTATGTATTTTGTACCCTGTACTTGTGGTTCTTCTCAACTCAATAAACACTTTCTTTGTAAAAAAAAAAAAAAAAGAATACACCAGCCTGTCTTCTGTACCCACTAGACTCTCTGTATACACTACCAAGTCTTCTGTATACACTGTCAGCTTTGATGTATACCCAAGCCTGTCTTCTGTATACACTAGCTTCTCTATAGGCACTGTCCTTTCTGTATACACTCGACTATCTCTATACACTAACCTCTCTATATACACTAACATCTTTGTGTGTACTAGCCACTCTTTAAACTAGCCTCTCTGTGTACCCCAGCCTCACTGTTTACTCTAGCATCTCTGTATACTCAAGCCTATCTACATACACAAGTCTGTATTCTGTATTCACTAGCCTTTCTTCTGTATGCTGTAGTCTTCTATATATACCAGCTTCTCTGTACACCCTAGCACTGTAACAGTGCTAGGTTCCTGTACTACAGAAACAGAACACCAGCAATAAGGTGTATACTGTGCAGGAGGCACACAACACCCACTCTAAATTCTGCACTGCACATGCATGTATTGCAGAAATTGAACACCAGTAATAAAGGGTAGCTTCAGGTGTGTGTGCAGGAGGCACATAACACCCACTGTAACAGTGCTAGGTTCCCAAGCAGTAAAGACTGTCCCTGCGTATCGTCCTCTTTCCCTGACCACCGCAACACACTATACAATGTCGCCGCGCTGGCGGCCTTATATAGTGTGGGGTGTGTACTAAACCCCCCCCGAGCTATAATTGGCCACAGGAATCCTGCCTGTGGTAAATTGTGGCTCACAGAGGATGTCACATCTGTTCTTATTATATAGAACCTATTATGCTCCTCGTAAACTTTTTCAATTTGGCCGAACGGCTGGACGCAAGTTGCCCCCGGTTCGGGAACATGGGAGGAGACATTATGCACATGTTTTGGAGATGCCCGAAGTTGATCCGCTACTGGACGGAGGTGACAGGAACCATTAATCGGGTGTTTGGAACCTCCACCAGGATGGAGGCGAAGTATTGTCTCCTGGGATTAGTTGAAGGAGTTGGAAACCCGGGAAGCAGCCAGATGGCAGTTCTGAGATGCCTATATCAGGCAAGAAAACTGATTGCCCAACATTGCTTAGCCTCCAATGTTGGCAATGACTTGTTTTTTTTCGCTTGTTTCCCAAGATGACCATGTTGGCGTTTGTCAAGATGGTTGAGAGTGCCCAAAGAGATCGCCTATGGCCCCATCACCTTGAAAGTGCCTGATCTTGTCTGATCTTGGAGGCTAAGCATTGTCGGGCCTGATTAGTAACTGGATGGGAGACCAACTGGGAGTACCAGGTGCCATAGGCTTCTTTTTATGTTGTTGGCGTTGACATGGTTTTTTTTTTCCGCTTGTTTCCCAAGGTGATCATCTTGGCATTTGTCAAGAGGGCTGAGAGAGCCCAAAGAAATCTCCTACGGCCACATCACCCTGAAAGCGCCCGATCTCATCTGATCTCAGAGGCTAAGCAGGGTCCGGCCTGGATAGTACCTAATTACAGGTGCCGTAGGAATCTTTTTATATTGTTGGCTTTGACCTGTTTTTCTTTCGCTTGTTTCCCAAGGTGACCATTTTAGCATCTGTCAAGAGTTTTGAGTATGTCCCGAAGCGTTCGCCTAAGGTCACATCACCCTGAAAGCGCTCGACCTCAGAGGCTAAGCAGGGTCTTGGTCAGATGGGAGACCGCCAGGGTCTATGTTGTTGGCGTTGACCTGTTTTTTTTCACTTGTTTCCCAAGATGACCATCTTGGCATTTGTCAAGAGGGTTGAGAGTGTCAAAATAGAACACCTATGGCCACATCACCCTGAAAGCGCACAATCTAATCTGATCTTGCAGCAGTGTACGGCCTGGTTAATACCTGTATGGGAGACCATCTGTGAATATCAGGTGCCGTAAGGTTCTTTTTATGTTGTTGGCGTTGACCTGTTTATTTTCGCTTGTTTCCCAAGGTGACCATCTTGGTGTTTAACAAGAGGGTTGAGAGTGCCCAAAGAGATCACCTACGGCCCCATCACCCTGAAAGCACCTGATCTTGTCTGATCTCGGAGGCTAAGCAGTGTCGGGCCTGGTTAGTACCAGGATGGGAGAACGTCTGGGAATAACAGGTGCCATAGGCTTCTTTTTATGTTGTTGGCCTTGACCTGTTTTTTTTTTCACTTGTTTCCCAAGGTGACCATCTTAGCGTTTGTCAAGAGGGTTGAGAGTGTCCGAAGAGATCACCTACGGCCCCATCACCCTGAAAGTGCCCAATCTCGTCTGATCTCGGAGGATAAACAGTGTCGGGCCTGGTTAGTACCTGGATGGGAGACCGCCTGGGAATACCAGGTGCCATTGGCTTCTTTTTATGTTGTTGGCTTTGACCTGTTTTTTTCGCTTGTTTCTCAAGGCGACCATCTTGGCGTTTGTCAAGAGGGTTGGGCGTGTCTTGAAGAGAACGCTTACGACCACATCACCCTAAAAGCACTCGATCTCGTCTGATTTCAGAGGCTAAGCAGCGTCAGGCCTTGTTAGATGGATGGGAGACTGCCTAGGAAGACCAGGTACCATAGAAGGATCTGGCCTGGTTAGTGTCTTGATTGGGAGATCGCCTGGGAATACCGGATGCCGTAGGATTCTTTTTATGTTGTTGGCTTTGACCTGTTTTTTTAGCTTGTTTCCCAAGGTGACCATCTTGGCCTTTGTCAAGAGGCTTCAGAGTGCGATTTCCTACTGGAAGGGTTTAATTAATAAAGCTTTGCCGTTATACAAAGCCACTTATCTCAGTAGAGGGTGTCCTACTAAGTTTGAGAGGGTGTGGAGATGCTGGCTTGATGCTTCAGATACTGTGAATTAATTGCTAGGTGGGAGATGCATCCCTTGATGGGGCGGGGAGGGTGCTGCTATATTTGGGTTGGTCTACGTCTTCATTCTGGGAATTCATATCATCAGTTACGGTATGAGGCATTTTTGTGGTGTGGGAGATACGGTTGTGTTCATAGAATGAGCTAAGGAGTTGAGTGGAGGGCTGCACAAGGGGGTGTTTGGTGGGTGGGGGGTGGGGGTTTGGGGTTTTGTTTTGGGGTCCCTTTTGTACGTTTGTATGTTATATGTGTGTTTTAAAAAATTTTCAATAAACATAAATTTTCAAAAAAAGAGGCTTCAGAGTGCCCAAAGAGAGTGCCTACGGCCAAATCCCCCTGAAAGAGCCCAATCTCATCTGATCTCGGAGGCTAAGCAGCGATGGGCCTGGTTAGTACCTGGATGGGAGACAGCCTGGGAATACCAGGTGCTGTAGGCTTCTCATTATGTTGTCGGCGTTGACCTGTTTTTTTTCCCTTGTTCCCCAAGGTGACCATCTTGGCATTTGTCAAGAGGGTTGAGAGTGCACAAAGAAATTGCCTACGGGCACAACACCCTGAAAGCGCCCAATCTCGTTTGGTCTCAGAGGCTAAGCAGGGTTGGGCCTGGTTTGTACCTGGATGGGAGACCGCCTGGGTTTTCCAGATGCCGCAGGCTTCTTTTTATGTTGTTGGTGTTGACCTGTTTTTTTTCGCTTGTTTCCCAAAGTGATCATCTTGGCATTTGTCAAGAGGGTTGAGAGTGCCTAAAGAGATCGCTTACAGCCGCATCACCCTGAAAGCACCCTATCTCTTCTGATCTCAGAGGCTAAGAAGGGTTGGGCCTAGTTAGTACTTGAATGGGAGACGGCCTTGGAATACCAGGTGCCGTATTCTTCTTTTTATGTTGTTGGCGTTGACCTGCTTTTTTTCGCTTGTTTTTTTTGTTTGTTTCCCAAGGTGACCATCTTGGCGTTTGTCAAGAGGGTTGAGCGTGCCTGAAAAAAGCAGGGTCGGGACCAAGTTAGTACCTGGATGGGAAACCGCCTGGGATTTCTCGATGCCATAGGCTTTAGTTTTAATTCAATCTTATTTTCATTGAGATATAAAAGCAAGATAGGAGGGGGAAAAAAAAATACAGAATATTCTAACATATTCGTTTTACATTGTTACATAAACATAAAAAAAGGAAACCACAAAGAAATCCACTCTACTACAGTGGTGTCAAACTATCACGAGGTTAAAGTGTTTGTTTTGAGCTTCGATTTAGGTAGTATGGTAGAAGAGCCTGTGGTCCTACAATGATTAGTCTAAGTTAAAGTGGGTGTGTGCGCACCACTATCTTCCCAGCGAGTGATGCCCACTCATTACAGGTAGACTAGGGCTATTGTTCTTATTCTGGTAACGTTCACTCTGGTGGGGAAGCTCTGTATGTGCCACCATTCTGGTCTAATGAGACTGGAGGTCATAACTTAAGTAATCGGGTATTACTGCAACTTGTATA
This sequence comes from Lithobates pipiens, assembly GCF_037356315.1. Lineage (NCBI taxonomy): Eukaryota > Metazoa > Chordata > Amphibia > Anura > Ranidae > Lithobates > Lithobates pipiens. The sequence goes on from NW_027507791.1 coordinate 163,940,911, forward strand.
GGGGAGGGAAGAAAGGGGGAAGAGAGTGAGGAAAGAGGGGTCAGGACAGTAAAGAGCTTAGGGATCAAAAGGTATACATTCCACCCTGATCACACAGGTGTATCGGTAGAGTCCTCTGTGGCCCATGAGATAAACTCTGAGGAATATCGAAACATCGACCATGAGGTCCAGGTCTTAGAGAATTGTTCCTCCCTACCCGTTTCCTGCGACAACATTCTTTCCAAACTATTAATTCGGTCCACTTCAATTGCCCAATCCCCCAGGGAAGGCATGCTCGTCGACTTCCAATGTCTGGGCAACACCGTTCTAGCAGCCGCCAAAAAGTGACGCAGAACGTCTTTCTTGACTGACTTAAGTGGTCCCGGGAGCAGAGATAGCAGAGCCATCTCAGGAGAGGGTGCGATGGAGGTCGCCATGAGTTTACAGTACAAGTCAAGGATCTTTTGCCAGAACTTCCTCACAGGGGGGCATGCCCACCAAATGTGAAGTAACGTTCCCTTAGATGACAAGCAACGGCAGCAAGTATCCGGAAGTGTCGAGTTGATTCGGTGCAAAGTCGAAGGGCATCTGTACCAGCGGGTCAACAGCTTGAACCCCTTTTCTTGAGAATTGGAGGCTATGGACATTTTGTGGGTCAGTATGAAGCACTTTTGCCAGTCTACAGGCGAGATGGAGTGGCCCAGGTCTTCCTCCCATGCTTGTGTGTATGGGGGAAGGTCAGGATTATAAGCCACATGTAAGAGGGAATATAATTGAGAGACTACATGTGTAGGAGGGGTGGCCTGGAGCAGCATGCCCTCCAAGTCCGTTAAGTCAGCGAGTACATTAGGTAACGATGGGAAAGTGCGAATGTAGGAAATCACCTGTTGTCTCTGCAGCCAGTGTGTAGAGGCATGAGAAGATGGGTCAGAGGGAACGTCATGAGTCAGAGAGGGGTCTGAACATAGGACTTGGCAAGTCGCCTGTGGTCCTCCTTACACCAAGGTCCAAAACTCGCTCCCTGTAGGGCCGGTGGAAAAGCCGGAGTTCCAAACAGTGGAGTCATGGGTCCCTGCATGGGAGATAGGGTCTTGGAGGAATTCATTCAGGTCCAGATTTGTATGGTTTGTTGGGTGAGGTCGCTCAGTGGTACCTCTTCTTTCAGGTATTCAGTAGGTGTCCACGGCAATGCACAGAGATCTATTGGGTTAATATGGCTCTCTATTTGTACCCACAATTTGGAGGAGGAATGATGGAACCAGTTAAGTATACGCGTGAGCACAGCTGCTCTATAATATAAGGAGGCATCCGGGGCTCCTGCTCCGCCACGAATCTTGGGGAGTGATAAGGTCTCGTAGCGTATCCGGGGACGAGCCCCTCCCCAAATAAAGGAGGAGAATAGTTGGCGGAGCTTCCTGAAAAACCAGGAGGGTATGGAAATGGGAATTGTTTGGAACAAATAGAGAAACCGAGGGATTACATCCATTTTTAGGGCATTTACTCTGCCTAGCCACGATAGGCATTTCTTTGCGTAGTTTGAGAGATCCATCTTGGTTCTAAGCAGCGGGGGTGCATAATTCAAAGAGAATAGATGGGACCTTTCCGTGGGTATTTGGATTCCGAGGTAGCGGATGGAGGTAGAGCCTGTTTTAAATGGGTATCTAGCGGATAACTGACCGAGGACCTCTTGGGACAGTGAGATGTTCAGGATTTCTGATTTAGTATGGTTTACTTTGAAATTGCTCAGCATGCCAAACCTTGTGAATTCCTGCATTATATGTGGTAAAGATAGGTGGGGTTGGGTTACAAACAATAGCAAGTCATCCGCGAAGAGCGCCAGCTTAGAATGAGTGGGGCCTATCGATACACCTGAGATGTTGGGGTTATTGCGTAAGGCTATTGCTAGGTGTTCCATGACAAGTACATATAGAAGGGGAGATAAAGGACAGCCATGTCGTGTCCCATTGTTAATGGCAAATGTAGGTGACAGTGAACAATTTACTCGAATTCTAGCGGAAGGTGAGGAGTAAAGGGCCATAATTCGGGATAGCATTTTGGGACCCAGGCCTATCTGTTGCAGAGACATCGGAAGGAATTGCCAGTCAACCCAGTCAAATGCCTTTTCGGCGTCGACCGTCAAAAGGCATAGAGGGATTTCGTGGGTGCGGGCATAGTCGGTAAGAAGCAGGGTTTTCAGGGTGTTATCCCTTGCCTCGCGGCCACTTACAAAACCCACCTGCTCCAGATGTATAAGGCGGGGGAGTAGCGGTTGCATTCTAGTAGCTAATATTTTGGCATATATTTTCAGATCCACTCCAATTAATGATATGGGCCTATAATTTGCACACAAGGTAGGGTCTTTGTCTGGTTTGGGGATAATGGTGATGTGGGCTTCAAGCGTTTGTGGAGGAAACGCTGAGGCTTCTGATAGAGAGTTAAACACCTTAGCCATAAAGGGGGTCAGCGGAGGAGCAAATGTTTTGTAGAATTTAGGAGTAAAACCGTCGGGTCCTGGGCTTTTACCGGAAGGGGTGGCCGCTATTGCTCCCACTTCCTTGTCTGCTGTGATTACTTTCTCTAGCTCTTCTGTAGTATCGCCATCTAATATAGGGAGCTCAGTTTCCTCGATATAGGACTGTCCATCGGGCGCAGGAGTGTGGGATGGGCTAGATGAGATACCGGTCGGTAGGTTGTATAGTGTTTGATAGAAATCTCTGAATGTTTGTGATATCTTGGAGGGCTCATTAAGCATTTCTCCAGAAGGGGCCCGAATATGAAGTATAAATGTGGAAGGCGTGTTTGGATGGAGGGTGCGGGTCAACGGCCTACCACATTTATCTCGAAATCGGTACTGATGTAAAGCAAGTCTGTCCGCATAAGTACGAGCTGAGGCCTCGTATAGGTCCCTGAGTTGGGATCGGGCCAGTGAGACCTCTGTCAAAGTCACCAGCGTAGGGGCTCGTTTATGCTGGGTCTCAAGGTCCCGAAGCTTTTGAGTTGCTGAGGTTATTGCAGCTGAACGAGTCTTTTTCAAGCGGGTTCCCACCTGAATGAAGAGTCCTCGCAGAACAGCTTTAAGCGCCTCCCATTGGAAGGGTAGCGAGGTGGTGTCTGTGGCATGATCTAGCAAGAAATTAGAGATAGTTTCCGAGACCTTGTGGGAACACTCAGGGTTCGTGAGGAGGGAATCATTCATCCTCCATGTCCATTCCCTCACGGGTGTGGAAGGGATAGATAATGTCAGATATATAGGCGAGTGGTCAGACAAGACCATTGAGTCTATGTCACATTCAGGTGACCAATCTAAGCAGCTATGGTCAAGAAGGAAGTAGTCGATACGACTATAGGAGTGATGGACCTGTGAGAAATGGGTATAATTCCGATTTGTTGGAAACAGAACCCGTCAGATGTCGATTAGACGGAGGTCGTATATAGCCCGTTTAAAACCCCTCAACTTAGTAAAGGAGATGGATGAGCGAGAGGTGGATGAGTCTAAGAGTGGGTCTAGGGGGGCATTAAAATCCCCGCCTATAATTAGTTTACCTTCCGCAAATTCTGACAAGAGCGTCAGGTATCGCAGAGCAGTCGAGATTTGGTTAGTGTTTGGTAGGTAGAGGTTGGCTATAGTAAATTTGGTGCCCCATAGGGAGAACTTTACGAACACATACCTTCCCTTAGGATCCGACAGCTGGTCTATCAGATCAATCAGGAGCATTTTGTGGAAGGCAATAGAAACGCCTTTAGTTTTCTGAGAGAGGTTTGTACTGTGGAACCATCTGTTAAAGTACCTGTTGGAGCAGGAAGGGGTGGAGTTTGTGTGGAAATGTGTTTCCTGTAACAGTAATACGTTGACCTGCTGTTTATGCATGTGGTAAATGATTTGTGCTCTCTTGGATGCAATATTGAGGCCATTTACATTGTACGAGCAACACTTCAAGCAAGGACGAGATAGTACTGTGTGAGCCATAGTGATAAGAAAATCAAGTTATAGACAGTGGGGGGGGGGGGGGGGGAGTAGGAGAAGGAAAGGGGGAACTTATAAGGTAGCAGAAAGTGTACTAGTACAAAACTAAAAAAGGAAAAGAAAAGGGAAAAAAAAAGGGGAACGAGGGCTCCTAGGCAAGGAGCCTGGTAAATCTAAGGTGTCCACGAGAACGGGACACCACGTGAAAGTTCACGTAAATGAGCACTATTCGTGCCCGGCCTATTGAGGGTGAAGGGTCGAAGCAGAGAACCTGAGCCATGAGCCCAGTAGCACGACAGGCATGTAAAACTTTACTGAGGCACATTAGTATAACAAGATATTAATACAGAACACACATCAGATCCTCCACGAAGGGGGAGATAGCGATGGGCAAATAGCTCCACACCAGTCCAGTCTCCCCCCTCCGCAGAGGAGACAACAGTCCATGAGAGACCTCACGGGAAGGGAGCAAACATTGTCAACATATGTTTCCACATACTCCAACGGGGGGGCAGAGATCCATCAGTGTAATACTACAGAGAGCGCATTAGGGTGAAACTACCCGGTGTGTAAGAAACCGTGAGTATATAACTAAGGAAGCCCACGTGGATAGCGGCAAGGGACCGTGGACCCAACCGATCCATCAGCCGCCCCTCCACCCATATCCAGGTGGGCCATTACCGCTAAACATCTAGAGAGTAGACCTGTACATTAAAGTAGATTAGGAACTCAACATTTACATAACTAGATCAAGCATGAGCAACCCGCTGTTCCATTGCCTCTCCCGAACCCCAGCCAGTCACAATACACTAGCAAAGGGCAGGGAGAAGGTCAGTCAATTAAGTGCACCAGCTGTATTGAGGTATTTAGTATGCGGTCTACCACCCCATCTCCCATCATGGCGTAACCAACAGAGTATATGGAGAAACAAGTAAGATGGAAGGAGGGGAGGCAAGGGATAGGTATAATACTGAGATGGCACTAGTCATACAATGAGCACCGAAATAGGTCCAAAAGGTTTCTTGAAGTTACTTTAATCTTCCGGAGAGGTAGGGTGACGTGGTCCAGGATCAACAGAGTGCGATGCATACCTCGGATGTCTGCGGCGTTGTGGGAGAGGATCACATGTACCCTAGCGCAGTCGTCTGGGGGGTCCAGCCAGTTAGGTACATCAGTTGGATCTTGCTCCAAAAAGCTGAAAAGGGCTGGAAGTTGATCTGGATCAGAGAGGACAAATTTATACTTGGCCCTGGTCACCTTGATGCTGAAGGGGTGCCCCCAAGTGTAGGTTGCTCCGGCTTGGCGTATCAGGTCTAGCAGTGGGCGGACCATTCGGCGCATGTGGAGAGTGTTGCGAGAAAGGTCTGGGTATAGGTGGATAGTTGAACCGTCAAAGTCCACAGGACCCAAACGCCACGCTTTGCGCATAATTTCTTCCCGCCGTGGCTTCCGGTATGCCTTGTAGTCGTATATTATTCCTGCAGCTCCTATTCTCCCCGTCTTCTATGTGCAGTTGATTTTGACGTATACGGTGCAAGTATTCTTTGGAGGCCCGCTCAAGAGACGTGATGCGGGCAGCATGGTCAGATTGAGTATCAGTTAGGGTAGAGATTGCGGTCTGATTGGTAGAGACCTGCTGTTGGATGGCCTGAAGGTGCTTGTGGAGTGAGGACTCCATTTTGACTGCCCAGAATTCAAACTCCGCTCGGAAGGCCGCTAGAAGATTTGAGGCTTCAGACCTAGGTAATTCTCCTGATGTTGGAGGGGCCACAGCTCCAGGGCCTGCCCCTGGAAGAGGGACAACAGTGGTGCCGGATCTGGACGTTACACTTAGAAGGACCGAGTGCTGGGTCGGGGGGGTCATCTGATTCCTCGCTGCTGTCCGTTGTCGGCTGAGTAGGAGGAGGAGGTTTGCTCTTCCCTGGATTATGCGCTGGTGCCATCTTGTCTCTGGGAGTGCCGGGATCAGACTGAGATGTACAGAGCAGGTATCGCTGGATTGTACCCTGTTGGAGATCCGCTGACTCAGTAGATCGAGAGCTGTGCGTGGACATGCTGTTCAGGTATGTGCAATGTCTGAGGTATAGCCTGTCCGCTACGGGCGATCACGGGACTCAGCTGGACATTTCTTTAGCCAGACATGGTCGTTCCGTGTCTCTGCGGACTTGAACGGACGGAGACCCCAGGTGGGCACTATCTGATTGGGCAGCTTTGGTGGCTGTGTATGTAGAGATCCAGGTTCGTAAGGATGAGGGAGCTCAGGAGTGTGGGTGCATACAGCAGCCTGGGTGAACCAAGATGGCCACCTTCCTGGGTTTCTGGATCCGTAGCAGCAGCCTATGTAATAAGGGGGGGGTTGATCCTCGAGGATATCCCCGTCTAATTCTGCAGGCGCCCGGCCAGGATTTCCAGGGGGTCAGTGAGTCTAGAATGGGGCCCAGAAGACACAGAGGTGTAGCAAATGCAGCCAGATAAAAGTACATGCCCCCTTAATAACCCCTTTAGGGGTCTCTGGTGGTCTGGCTAGAGTGTTACTGAGGGTGGATGGGGACGGATTGAGCCAAGAGAAAACAGAGAGGCCTCCGGGTGTACCAAGATGGCTGCCGTCACTTACCAGGACCGTTTTGGATGATCCCAGGGCCACTCAGGGAGGACTTCCGGCTCTAGATGGCAGGCTGGATGTCCCCGGCAACCCGCAGGTGGTAGAAACTGCCGCTGGGCTTTGTAGTCCGCCGAAGCTCGGCCTCCGGGTGGAGCAAGATGGCCGCTGCTCCACGTTGCAGACCGAAGCCTCGGACTGTCCTGCTGGGCGGCCGGAGCTCCGCGAACGGCGCACCCGCGCTAGAGGTATGCCCCAGCTCCTCCTGATATGCCCAGGGCCTCCGGTGGGGTCCGTTCCGCTCCGGTGGATGGGAAGGCTCTGGGTATGCACTCTAGTAGCGGAGCTCCCCCCAGGCACGTTCACTCAGGTCTCCGCTCGGCCACGCCCCCCCCCCCCCCATAGGCTTTAGTTTTAAGTTGTTGGCATTGACTTATTTTTTTTATTTTTTTTATTATTCTTTTATTAAGTATAAGTAGAACAATATAAATATAACAGTCAACCATACAGCATGACCCAGGGTCACAATTACATGGTAACAAAAAATAGGCAGTCAAATAACTCAGGGTTCTCAGAGGGGAGTCCTACAGTTTCATGCAGAAAAGAGAGAAACCCCACCTCCGACACGTAGTACAGTATAACTAGTGCAGCTCCGTTCGGACAAATGTAATCATGGAGAACAACTGGGACCACAGCGAGCCAGCTTATCATGACCTATGTGAACCAGAGTAAAAGATGGGCCGGTCGTGTCCAGGGTTCTTTGGGCCCCGAAGGCTAGTAAGGAGACAAGGCATAGTCAAAAGGGGGGAGAAGAGAGTGCAAAGACGGAGAGAGAGGAGGGGGGGGTGGCGGCGGGGAAAAAAAGAAAAATAAAGACAAAAGGGGGGGGGGGAATGCCACCCAGGGCAGACATGGCCTACGTAGGTAAAGGTTAGATGTTCAGTCGTTTTCTGGGACAGGGGCGCTGCTCACCTGCCGAATGTAGTCTCGATTACCAGTAAAATACCTCCAGGGCCTCCATGTAACACTAAATGCCTCTTCAGTGTTGTGAAGGGTGGCGGTCAATTCTTCCATCCGGAGAATATGATTGACTTTGGAATACCACAGCACCTTGGATGGGGGCTGAGGCTGCCTCCACAGTGCGGGAATGCAGGCCTTCAGGAGTTGCATCGTGAGGGTTTTTTTGTATTTTCGAACAGGCTGTTCGGTCAAGTGTAGAAGGCACGCTGCTGGGAACCCAAAAGTTCCTCAAGGCCGGGCATGCCCAGAAAAGGTGTCCCATGGTCCCCATATCTGAATTGCACCTCCAACACACATCCGGGATCGATCTATTCATTTTATTCAGAAGGTATGGGACTTTATACCAGCGTGAGACTATCTTGTATCCTGATTCTTGATATTGGTTTGCGATGGAAGCTTTATGTACTAAGGTCAGGATCTTCCCTATCTGTTGTGGGGTAAATGTGATGCCTAAGTCCCTCTCCCATTTGTGGATAAATGGTGGGGTTGACTCCTCCTCCTGACTACTCAATAGGTTGTACAGGAGGGAGAGGGTGTGTCGCACAGGTTCCCTTTTGTGACAGATGGATTCATAGGGCGTCAGGTCTCTAGGAGTGTAGGGGGCCCTTTGTATGGCCAGAAGAAAGTGACGAAGTTGATAAGCACTAAACAAGTCAAGCGGAGGGTCAGAAAGCTTGGCGACAGTTTGCGTGGTCAGGAGCCCTCCTGAGGGCCACACCTCTCCCAGACGCTGTTTCCGCACCACTGTCAACTGTCGCAGTTTCTTGTTGGTACATCCCAGTGGGAAGTCTGGATTACCTATAACCGGAGTTATTGGTGACGGCAGGGGAGCAATGTGTGTTTAGCGGAACAACCTCCGCACAACAGCCAATGTAGCTCCCACTACGGGGTGATCTCTGAGGTCCTTTGGTAGGGAGGACAGGAGCCACAGGGAGGTCAATAGGGGAATGGACCCATCCTCAATCTCCATCTCCACCCACTGCTTGTGTGGGCCATTACAATGCCAATCAACGACTCTCGCTAACAGAGTCGCTCTGCAGTATTGTCTCAGATCTGGGAGACCCAGACCCCCCTTGTCCTTTGGTCTGGCAAGCAATTGCAAACGGGCTCTGGGCGGTTTGCGCGCCCAAATAAAGTCCCGGAGCAGCACCTGCAGTTGTCTGAAAAAAATTGGGGGTAACTGGATCGGTAATGTCTGGAACAAGTATAAGATCCGCGGGAGGGCCGTCATTTTGAATGCATTACAGCGCCCGAACCAGGTCAGTGTTAAAGCATGCCAGTTTCCCCAAATCAGATTTCAGTCTATTCAGGAGAGGGACAAAATTAAACAATTGCGCCAAATCCGCTGCGATGTCAACGCCCAGGTAACGTATAGATTTTTCAGCTCAGTAGAATGGAAAAGCGGAGCGGAGCCTCTTGGCCTCACCATCCGGGACCGATATATTCAATACAGCCAACTTGGCACAATTGATTTTATAGTTTGATAGGCTGCCGTATCGCCGGAGAGCCGCGAGTATATTGGGAAGCGAAATGTGTGGATTGGAGACGAAAAAAATTAGATCGTCAGCGTACGCCGCAATTTTGTGGTGTGCCGAGGGTTTGGATATGCCAGTAATATTCGGGTCATTTCGAACGTGACACATAAGTGGTTCCAGTGTCAGAATAAAAATTAGGGGAGACAGAGGGCACCCCTGCCTCGTCCCATTAGTGATGGGGAAAGAGTCCGAGCACCACTCGTTCACCCGTACCGCTGCCGACGGCGTGGAGTAAAGCGACATTACCCAGCTCATCATGTTGGGGCCAAGACCTATATGTTCCAGGGTGGCCTGCATAAAGTGCCAGGCCACCCTGTCAAAGGCCTTCTCCACGTCCGTTGACAACATAAGCAAGGGCCTTCCCTGTACATGGACTCGGGCCATATTGTCTCTAGCTTCCGACTTATTTTTTATTTTTTTGCTTGTTTCCCAAGGTGACCATCTTGGCGTTTGTCAAGAGGGTTGAAAGTGCCTGAAGAGATTGCCTACGGGCACATCACCCTGAAAGCACCCAATCTCATTTGATGTTGTCGGCTAAGAAGAGTCGGGCCTTGTTAGTACCTGGATGGGAGACCGCCTTTGAATACCAGGTGTCGTAGGCTTCTTTTTATGTTGTTGGCGTTGACCTGTTTTTTTTTCCGCTTGTTTCCCAAGGTGACCATCTTGGTGTTTGTCAAGAGGGTTGAGAGTGCCTGAAGAGATTGCCTATGGCCACATCACTCTGAAAGCACCCAATCTCGTCTGATCTTGGAGGCTAAGAAGAGTCAGGCCTGCTTAGTACCTGGATGGGAGACCACCTGGGAATACCAGTTATTGTAAGCTTCTTTTTATGTTGTTGGTGTTGATTTGTTTTTTTCTTCTTCTCTTGTTTCCCAAGGTGACCATCTTGGCATTTGTCAAGAGGGTTGAGAGTGCCCAAAGAGATTGCCTATGGGCACATCAGCCTGAAAGCGCCTGATCTCCTCTGATCTCAGAGGCTAAACAGGGTCGGGCCTTGCTAGTACCTGGATTGGAGACCACCTGGGAATACTAGGTGCTGCAGGCTTCTTTTTATGTTGTTGGCGTTGACTTGTTTTTTTTTTTGTTTGTTTACCAAGGTGACCATCTTGGTGTTTGTCAAGAGGGTTGAGAGTGCCTGAAGAGCTCGCCTATTGCCATATAACCCTGAAAGCACCAGATCTCGTCTGATCTCAGAGACTAAACAGGGTCGGGCCTTGTTAATACCTGGATGGGAGACCACCTGGGAATACTAGGTGCTGTAGACTTCTTCTTATGGTGTTGGCGTTGACTTGATTTTTTTGTTTGTTTCCCAAGGTGACCATCTTGGCGTTAGTCAAGATGGTTGAAAGTGCCTGAAGAAATCTCCTACGGCCACATCACCCTGAAAGAGCCCAATCTCATCTGATCTCAGAGGCTAAGCAGGGTTGGGACCAGTTTAGTACCTGGATGGTAGACCGCCTGGGATTTCCAGATGTCGTAGGCTTCTTTTTATGTTGTTGCCATTGACCTATTTTTTTCTGCTTGTTCCCAAGGTGACCATCTTGGCGTTTGTCAAGAGAGTTGAGAGTGCCTGAAGATATTGGCTACGGCCACATCACCCTGATTCTGTTCCATCTCGTTTGATCTTGGAGGCTAAGCAGGGTCGGGCCTGGTTAATGCCTGGAATACCAGGTGTCGTAGGCTTCTTTTTTTTTTCAAATATAATTTTTTCTCCAAATAGGGGAAGACGGTCCCCCGAGTACATAATGCAACAGAGAAATACAGAGCAAAAAGCAGCTGAACAATACTTGATACAGATATATTCGCAACTGTGAGTCTGTCTTCCATCAATCACAATGATTCGAGGCACGGATAAAGTACTGTACCAAGATCCAGGGTCACACAAACCCCAGGTCCCTCCGGCATAATCCATCCAGAGGGGGGTGTGGGGCCGTCATTCCCAATTTATGCAGCTTTGATGGTGTCAAATACCACCTGGTGAGAAGTTTAAAATTAGTCTCCTGTATCTTCGTGCACAGCGAGGTTTTGAGAGTCAAAGTGATAATGCGTTGTCTCTATGCTGGGGAAAACGAGCAATTAAGGTCCTTTTCCCAGTTGGACAGACAGGTTAAGTGTGGGTAATCTGCTTGAGAGAGAATGTGGGCCAAAGGGCCTTTGCTTCTACATAGAGTCTCAAACTCCGTCTGAGGGCGGGCGAACGTTTGAGGATTGGGGATGGAATGGAGAAAATGATGTCGTTGCGCCGCTCTCCAAAAAGGCAGTTGGAAAAGCCCTGTCGGATCTGTTAGGGTTGAGAAAGAAGGCCATTTTCCATCAATGACGCATTGTCTAGGTTGGAATTTCTAAGTGGGTCCCCGGTTCAAAGTTCAGATGGCCACGTATAGGCAATAAGGGGGAAGTCAAAGACGTGAGTGTGTTTTGGGTAGCGATCAGGTGACTGACTTTCAACTAAGCCCCTATGGTGGGATGTGACGTCAATTCTGTGGGTAAATCCTTATAGCACCACATGGCGCTTCTTAGCGGAATTCGGGAGTGATCTTAGAAAGTTTGTTTCGATTCCAGTCCAATACACGCCCCAGATGGGAGGCCAGGTAGTAGCGTCGCAATTCAGGGAGAACCAACCCTCCCTGTTGTTTAGACAATGTCAGCTGTGACCGCTTAAGTCTGGGATTTTTGTAGGCCCAGTTAAATTGAGTGAGCAAGGATTGAGCTTGCTTAAAAAACGGGACTGGAATCTGGATCAGGAGAGCTTGGAAAAGATAGGTAAATTTAGGGAGTATGTTCATTTTAATGAGATTGCATCTCCTGAACCAGGAATGGAGGCCAGAATGCCACCCGTGAAGCAAACTGCGGATCTTAGTGACAAGGGGTGGGGGGAAGTTCAACATAAACGTACGCGCGATGTCCGGTGGAATGTAAGTACCTAAGTACTTAAGGGCTGTATGGGTCCATTTAAATCGAAAATTGGACTGCAAGTCTATTAACGTTTGCGGGGGGGCGGCAACCCCCATGGCCTCTGATTTCAAAAAGTATCCCGTATATCTGGAATTCCCAAAGGAGATTTGGCAAGGAAACTCTGGGATTCATCAGCGAGAACAGCATGTCATCCGCGTAGGCAGATATCTTGCACTCAATAGTAGCCATTTGGAGTCCCGTTATGTCTGAGTTTTGTCGAATTGTGGAGAGAAAGGGTTCCAATGACAGGGGCGACAGGGGGCAACCCTGTCTGGTCCCATTCCCGATGTCAAGGGGAGATGAGAGCACCCCATTCGCTTTGACTTGAGCTGAAGGGCGTGAGTTTATCTTACTTATCCATGCCAGCATCCGTTCACTCCGACCTATATGGCGAAGGATCGAGAACATGAATGTCCATTTGACCCGATCAAAAGCCTTCTCGGCATCAGTACTCACGAAAAGACAAGGAGTCCCAGATAACTTTGCTTTATGGACCAGGGTAAGCACCTTAATGGTGTTGTCCCTATCTTCCCTGGTGGGAATAAAACCTAACTGGTCAATATGCATAAGGGACTGCAAGTGATGTGCCAATCACGTGGCAAGGATTTTAGAGAATAGTTTTAGGACCGAATTTAGGAGGGAAATGGGTCTGTAGCTCCCACATAGGCCCGGGTCTTTGCCCTCCTTAGGTATCAACGAGATGTGGGTTCTAAGGGTATCCTCAGGAAAATCCCCATTCGAGCTCAGAGTATTAAATAAATTCACCAAGCGCGGGCCGAGAATAGGGAGGAAGGTCTTAGGCCGCGTACACACGGGCGGACTGTTGGCTCAACTTTGTCCGCTGAACAGTGTTTCAGCGGACAGTCCGCTCGTGTGTGGGGCTTCAGCGGACAGTTTCAGCGGACAGTTTGACGAACAAAGTTTTTCGGAAATTCCGAAAAACTGTCCGCTGAAACTTGGTTTGAGCGAACAGTCCGCCCGTGTGTAGGCTACTTTCGAAATGAGCAAACTGTTCCCGCTCGGAGGGAAGTCTGCTCATTTCGAGCGCGTGTGCAGGTAGGCGGGGCCCGCGAAGGAGACGTCGCGGGCTCCGCCGCCTGGAATGGACTTAAAGGGGAACCCCAACGCCGAAAAAAATCGGCGTGGGGGTCCCCCCAAAGTCCACAACAGACCCTTGTCCGAGCACGCTACCCGGCCGGCCAGGAAAGGGGGGCGAGCGAGCGCTCCCCCCCTCCTGAGCCGTACCAGGCCGCGTGCCCTCAACATGGGGGGTGCCTTGGGGAAGGGGGGGCCGCGCGGCCCCCCCACCCCAAAGCACCTTGTCCCCATGTTGATGAGGACAAGGGCCTCTTCCCGACAACCCTGGCCGTTGGTTGTCGGGGTCTGCGGGCGGGGGGCTTATCGGAATCCGGGAGCCCCCTTTAATAAGGGGGCCCCCGGATACCGGCCCCCCACCCTATGTGAATGAGTATGGGGTACAATGTACCCCTACCCATTCACCTGTAAAATAAAAGTACCCAAAAAAAAACACAACACACGAGATAAAATATTTTATTGCACAGCTCCGGGGGTCTTCCGTCTTCGGGGGTCTTCTCGCTGGACTCCTCCGCTATCTTCTTGTAGCTCTTTTGCTAGCGGAGGAGTCCGGCTTTCTTCCTCCCCGCCGCCGGCCTCTTCTCCCGACTTCGGGGGTCTTGTCCCCCTCTTCGGTTCTTCTGCCGGGCCACCGCGCCTTCTTATAGCTCTTTTGCAGGCGGTGGCCCGGTCTTCTGTCGCCGCTGTCGCCGCCGCCTTCCGTTCTTGTTCTTCTTGTTCTTCTTGTTCTTCTCCAGGAGATGTTGACACGTCGCTCTCTCCGGCCGGAATGCCAGAGCCGCGCTGAGCGGCCACTTATATAGTGACAATGGGGCGGTGTCACATGGTATAAGTCACATGGGTTGGTCACATGGGTTGATGTCACATGGGGACTATGACATCGTAAGGGGGCAGGGTCACCATGTGACCAACCCATGTGACATATACCATGTGACACCGCCCCATTGTCACTATATAAGTGGCCGCTCAGCGCGGCTCTGGCATTCCGGCCGCAGAGAGCGACGTGTCAACATCTCCTGGAGAAGAACAAGAAGAACAAGAAGAAGAACAAGAACGGAAGGCGGCGGCGACAGCGGCGACAGAAGACCGGGCCACCGCCTCTAAAAGAGCTATAAGAAGGCGCGGTGGCCCGGCAGAAGAACGGAAGGCGGCGACAGCAGAACGGAAGGCGGCGACAGAAGAACGGAAGGAGGCGACAGAAGACCGGGCCACCGCCTGCAAAAGAGCTATAAGAAGGCGCGGTGGCCCGGCAGAAGAACCGAAGAGGGGGACAAGACCCCCGAAGACGGAAGACCCCCGGAGCTGTGCAATAAAATATTTTATCTCGTGTGTTGTGGTTTTTTTTGGGGTACTTTTATTTTACAGGTGAATGGGTAGGGGTACATTGTACCCCATACTCATTCACATAGGGTGGGGGGCCGTTATCCGGGGGCCCCCTTATTAAAGGGGGCTCCCGGATTCCGATAAGCCCCCCGCCCGCAGACCCCGACAACCAACGGCCAGGGTTGTCGGGAAGAGGCCCTTGTCCTCATCAACATGGGGACAAGGTGCTTTGGGGTGGGGGGGGCGCGCGGCCCCCCCTTCCCCAAGGCACCCCCCCATGTTGAGGGCACGCGGCCTGGTACGGCTCAGGAGGGGGGCGCGCTCGCTCGCCCCCCTTTCTTGGCCGGCCGGGTAGCGTGCTCAGACAAGGGTCTGTTGTGGACTTTGGGGGGACCCCCACGCCGATTTTTTTTGGCGTTGGGGTTCCCCTTTAAGTCCATTCCAGGCGGCGGAGCCCGCGATGTCTCCTTCGCGGGCCCCGCCTACCTTGACACGCGCTCGAAATGAGCGGACTGTTGCCTCATGTGTGGGCGAGTCCGCTCATTTCAAAAGTTGCGCGGACTTAGTACGACGAACAAAGTTTGCCGTATTTGTCCGCTCAAAAAGTGCCGTGTGTGGGCGTGTTCGTTCATTCAAAAGTTTGAGTGGACTGTTTGACGAACTTAGTTTCGGCAGACAGTCCCCGCGTGTGTACGCGGCCTTATAGTATTGTGCGGTATATCCGTCAGGGCCCAGAGCCTTACCCACCTTCGGAAGTCCCAAGGCCGTCTCGACTTCTTCCAGTGTGATCGGGTCCTCCAAGTACTCCCGTTATTCCGATGAGAAGGTTGGTAGACCAGAACCGGTTACATATCTGTCTATATTGTCCTGTCCAGACCCTGAATCGGGCAGGTTGTAGAGATCAGAGTAACATTTTTCAAAGACTTCGGCTATTTGGGTTGGGGTAGAGGCCCTCTGGCCATTCTCATCTATCAACTGTGGTATGTAAGAGGCAGATTTAAACTCCTTTACCGACCTGGCTAAGATTTTTCCGCATTTGTCCCCTGACTCCTACGTCAGTTTACGACAAAACTGGAGTGCCGCTTTCGCTTTATAATGGAGTAGGTCAGCAATCTGGGTATGGAGTGTCCCCAATTCAATCTCTAAGGTCCGTGAGGGGGCATGTTTATGTTTCGCTTCCACAGAGGCAAGTTCACGAAACAGATTAGCAAGCTGTTCCTTCCGTGTTCGTTTGATGCGCGCCCCGTGCCTGATAAGTACCCTGCGGAGTACTGACTTGTGAGCCTCCCAGATTATCCCCGGGTCGCAGTCCTGCTTTTAGTTTTCTTGGAAATAAAGGTCCAATTCCCTGGTCACATCTGCTAAAACTTCCGGTATCTGGAGGAGGCTCTCATTAAGGTGCCAGAATAGAGACCTAGGTGAGGGGTTCCTAGAGAGGGTGTAGGTAAGGGCTACAGGAGCATGGTCGGACCAAGTAATATGGCCGATGGAGGAAGAGCTCACCAATTGCAGTTGATCATGTGCAATGAAGAAGAAGTCTATCCTCAAGTATGATTTGTGAGGGGAAGAGCAAAAAGAGTAGTCCCTTTCCCCAGAGTGTTGCAGACGCAAGACATCAACTAATTAGTCATTCAGTAAACACTTAGTAATCCGCTTTCTAGAGGAAATGAGGAGCGAGGAGCAAGAGGCAGAAGTGTCAACCGATGGCGAAAGGGGACATTAAAGTCCCCACCTAATATCAACTGGCCCTCCCGAAAGTCACATAATCTGTTCAGGGTAGTTCTGAGGAACGTGTCTTGGTGATCATTGGGAGCGTACACAGTGGCTAATGTAAAAAGGCGCTCTCCAATGTGGCCCCTAAGAAAAAGATATCGGTCCCCAGGGTCCACCAGAGAATCCTGGAGAACCCAGGGGAGCCTGCTAGAGATCAGAATGGAGACTCCCTTGGTCTTAGAGGAGGGGACATTAAAGTCCCCACCTAATATCAACTGGCCCTCCCGAAAGTCACATAATCTGTTCAGGGTAGTTCTGAGGAACGTGTCTTGGTGATCATTGGGAGCGTACACAGTGGCAAATGTAAAAAGGCGCTCTCCAATGTGGCCCCTAAGAAAAAGATATCGGTCCCCAGGGTCCACCAGAGAATCCTGGTGAACCCAGGGGAGCCTGCTAGAAATCAGAATGGAGACTCCCTTGGTCTTAGAGGAGGGGTTAGTAGAGTGGTAGACCTTAGGGAAGGATCTCGACCATAGAAAGGGGAGGCTAGTATTTTTAAAATGTGTTTCTTGTATAAAGGCCACATCAGTACAGGAAGTTTTCAGACCTCACAGGAGGATCTACCATTTTTCAGGGGAGTTCAGTCCCTTAACGTTTAGAGAGGTGACCTTGACTGAGTCTGCCATCGCTCCTCGGGGAGGGGGAGGGGGACGTCAGAGAAAAGCAAAGAAAGTTGAACCAAGGTAGGTTTTGTTTAGGTAATGGATGGCGGGAACTAAGGGGGAGAAAGGAAGGGCAAATGGAAGGAAAGGTAAGGGGAAAAAGAGGCCGGGCACCTCAACCCCAGGGGGAGAGGGAAATTAAGGGTTGTCCGCACTCAAGAGAACAGGAAGGGTATACTAAAACAGCACAATTATGCTATAGCGCTTACCAGATGTACACTGGGTTTAAAGGGCTGTCCTACTTGGGTTGGTGGGTAGACAGGTCGGAGAGGGAGCCCCCGAATCCTAGTCCCCCCAGTCCCGGCAGTGGTAAATATCACGTCTGATACCGGTATGCAAATAAAAGACAATCAGTAACATCATAGAACCAAAAAACAATAGTATAATCAAAACAGAGGTAGATCATATAACTGTCAGCACTTAGGGGTCTCCTCAGCTCGCCCTAAACATAGGCATGCACAAGGGAGCCCGTCACAACAGAAAAGGCATCACAGAATGGAATCCACCACCCCCCGTCCCATACCCCAAAAGTACACGCAGTCCCCGAACAAATGCATTTCTCCCTTTGGCAGATTGTCCTCTCCTTACCCCCTCTCCCCCGTCCACGCCCCGGGGGGAAAAGGGGCAGGGAAGGGGGAAAAGGGGGGGTGGAAGGGGGTAAAGAGGGAGGGAAAGGAGGGAAGGGAAGGGTGGGAAGCGGGGGGGAAGGAGGGGGGAGACAGGGGAGAGGGGACAAACATGCGGAAATGTCAAGTCCTTTAGCGCACTCCCACCAGCAACCACCCGGACCCCATAAATTTCAACTCCTCCGCTCCATGGTCACCGCATCAAGATGAAAGAGGAGCAGCCCTGGTCGGTGCATGGAAAATCCAGCAGGCAAGGGGCTGGGGCCACCATCCCTCCATCCAACAGGAGACTTCACCCGAGCAGCAGTCCTGGGGCCCGCCAATTAGTGTCTCTCCTGCATCGCCATCGGGGGCTGTGTAGAGCATCCCGAGGGAGGCTGGGACCGCCCAAACAGTTAGGGGTTAATCCTCCAGGGGGGTCCAGAGTCACACTGGAGGGAAGCAGTGCCTCTTACCAATAGGCTCAATAAATAAGTCATCCAGGGTCCCTGAAAGCTGCAGCAGGCAATGTCGGCAAAGAGTAGGTGGGGGCCAGAGGGGGGGGACGAGGGGCGCAACCAGGGGGAGGGGACACATATGCGGGAATGTCAAGCCCTTCCAGTACAGCACACTAGGTATCACTCAGACCCCCCAAAGTGCAACTCCCCCCTCTAAGGTCAAGACTCCAGAAGGGAAGATGAGCCGCCCTGGTCTGTACATGAAAGAACCTGCTGCCAGAGTATGCTAGAGTATGCATAGTATGCATACTTGCTAGTGTATACAGACGGACTAGTGTATACAGAGGACTGGATAGTTTATATAGAGAGGCTAATGTGTACAAAAGACAGTTTAGTTTATACAGATAGGCTAGATTATACAGAAGAACGTCCTGGGTATGCAGAGATGGAGGCTAGGGTATACAGAGAGAGAGAGGCTGGGTTACACAGGGAGGCAGGAGTATGCAGACTTGCTAGTGTATACAGATGGACTAGTGTATACAGTAGACTGGCTAGTTTATACAGAGAGGCTAATGTGTACAAAAGACAGGCTAGTGTATACAGATAGGCTAGATTATACAGAAGAAGGTCCTGGTTATGCAAGAGATGGAGGCTAGGGTATGCAGAGAGAGAGGCTTGGTTACAAAGACTTGCTAGTGTATACAAACGGACCAGTGTATACAGAGGACCGGCTAGTTTATACAGAGAGGCTAATGTGTACAAAAGACAGGCTAGTGTATACAGATAGGCTAGATTATACAGAAGAACGTCCTGGGTATGCAGAGATGGAGTCTAGGGTACACAGAGAGAGAGGCTAGAGTATGCATACTTGCTAGTGTATACAGGCGGACTAGTGTATACAGAAGACCGGTTAGATTATACAGAGAGGCTAATGTGTACAAAAGACAGGCTAGTGTATACAAATAGGCTAGTGTATACAGATAGGCTAGATTATACAGAAGAACGTCCTGGGTATGCAGAGATGGAGGCTAAGGTATACAGAGAGAGAGGCTAGAGTACGCATACTTGCTAGTGTATACAGATGGACTAGTGTATACAGAGGAACGGCTAGTTTATACAGAGAGGCTAATGTGTACAAAAGACAGGCTAGTGTATACAAATAACTAGATTATAGAGAAGAACATCCTGGGTATGCAGAGATGGAGGCTAGGGTATACAAAGAGAGAGGCTGGGTTACACGGAGAGGCTAGTGTATGCAGACCTGCTAGTGTATACAGGAGGACTAGTGTATACAGAGAGGCTTGGGTATACAGAGAGATAATGTATAAAGAGATGCTAGTGTATACAAAAGACAACCAAGAGTAGACAGTGAGGCTTGTGTATACAGAAGACCGGCTACAGAGAGGCTAATTTGTACAAAAGACAGGCTAATGTATACATATAGGTTAGATTATACAGAGGAAGGTCCTGGGTATGCAGAGATGGAGGCTAGGGAATCCAGAGAAAGACCGTGTTACACAGAGAGGCTAGAGTATGCCGAAGACCGGCTATTTTATACAGAGAGGCTAATGAGTACAAAAGGCACACTATTTTTTACAGATAGGCTTGTGTATACAGAAGACAGTCTGGGGAATTCAGTGAGGCTAGTGTATGCAGAGAGGCTGGGACACCGAGACTATTGTAAAAAGAAGGCAGGCTAGTGTATATGGATTACGGGCACGTGTATACAGAAGACAGAGAGGCTAGTCTATATAGTATACAGAAAGGCTAGCGTGTAAAGAAGACAGGACTTTATTTTTTGCTAATGCAACTACTTCAGAAACATGTAAAGGTTACAGTCCTTTTTTCATATTTTGGTGCTGTTAAATAGTGGTGTGTTTTCAGTTATCAATGTGACAGTTAATGTGGAGAACTACAAATATACAAAATAGAGCAAAAGAGTGCTGTTTATTTTGTTAAGTCATTGACTGATAGACGTTAAGTAATTGGCCGTTATTGGTTTGGCAGTACATGGTTTATTTTGATGTAAGATAGTTTTATTCTCTACTTATAGCCGAGTTTTAGACTACTTTATTATTAGCATTAATCGAATTATTCATATTTATTATGCAGAGTGTAAATATTGCACTGAGACGATATTGCTTTTGAAAGATATGTATACATAGCATTGTTAGCAGACCAATAGGACAATTTACATGGCTTAATATTGCAGAGCGTAATTTAACAGGAAAGAGATCCAAAGCGTTAGTTGCAGTAGCTTCATAAAACTGAGAAATCGTTGCATTACTCTAAATTTAAAAGTTGTTCCGGTAGCACTGAGAAGACGATATTAGATGAGTGATCTACACATTTCGTTTACTATTGCAGAGAGATACCGGCTAAATGTTAATATCTTAAAATGTGCTGCGTGTAAGGTAGAAATAAGATTTTGTGTGAGTTGATTTACCAGGATTTAGAGATAGTAATCTGTTTATTCTAATAATAAATATAGCAAAATAACTAAGATTTATATTGAGACATCATATACAGGTCGGGTTTAAGTGGAAATACACGAAATAACAGCAACGACGTGTGTAGATTTTTATCAATCAGGTTCATTTCGTGTCTTTAATCATGTAGTGAATATACCCCAAATATAGCATAAGGATGAGAAAGGGTAATAACTGGCAGAGGATGACATGGCAAAAAGACAAACTGCATTAGAAATGTGAATATGAATAATTAGAGATGAAATGTCAATCCCCATTGGTTACTTACAGGTATTAATACTGTTAACACGGCTACGTACAGCAAAGTGTGAGCTAAGCAGCTAAATATTCTGCAATAGCAGAGATTAAGTATTTCAGTTGAAAAGAGATCGGAAGCGTTAGTTGCAGTATCTTCAAAATGACTGAGAAATAATTTCATTACCCTAAATGTAAAAGTTATCCCGGTAGGACTGAGTGGACTGATATTAGATGAGTGATCGTTGTAGTACAAATTCAGTTTACTATAGCAGAGAGATACCAGCTAAATGTGAGAAGAACAAT
Organism: Lithobates pipiens; assembly: GCF_037356315.1. Taxonomy (NCBI): domain Eukaryota; kingdom Metazoa; phylum Chordata; class Amphibia; order Anura; family Ranidae; genus Lithobates; species Lithobates pipiens. The sequence continues at coordinate 163,961,908 of NW_027507791.1, forward strand.
TACACTTTTCACTGTAGCATTGCATTTCTCTTAATATGTGCAGCGTGTAAAGAAGCAATAAGATGGTTTTGTATTATCCTAAAATTAGCAGTATACGTAATAAAGGTGAGTAGGTAAACTGGATTTATACATAGCAAACTCTACAATCTAATTTAGCAAAATTAGAACGGATAATATTGAGACAGTATATACAAGTCGAGTTTAAGTGGAAATACACAAAATATCTAGCTTACCTTTACATTGTTCAAGAGAGCGTTGCAAAGTAATACCAAGGCAGAATGTCGGAATAGCAATTAGATGAGATGATTGCTGTAAACATGAAATATCAGCAATGACGTGACCAGGTTTCTATCGTTCTTCAGGATCCTTACGTGTCTTTAAGGATGAGAAAGTATAATAAATGGCAAAGTATGACATGGCAAATAGACAAATTGCATTAGAGATGTGAGATAGACATGAAATGTCAATCTCCATTGGGTATTTACATGTAACCATTAATACAATTAACGTGGCTACATACAGCAAAGTGTGAGCTACATTATTTAAGAGTAAATTTACGTAGCTTGAAAATTCCAACGTGTAAATCGTTCTATTAATTTTGTTACGCACGAAGACGGCTTACACTGACTATTTACCGTTTCCACTGGAAAGAGAATCCCATTGCATAGAGGTAGCGAGAGATGGTTGCATTACTCTTAATGTGTAATGTGTTTTAAAAAGATGGTTTTGTGTGAATTTTGTTTTAACGTAAAATTAGCTGTAGACATTATAACTATGGTTAGGTTTACAATGATTTAGAGATAGTAATCTCTATAATATAATAATAATAAGTATAGCAAAACAAATTAGGAAAATATTGAGGCAGTATATATAGGTCGAGATAAAGTGAATACACAAAAGGGATCAAGGGATAGTTGCAAAGTAATATCCTCATTAAGGCAGAATGTCGGAATAGCAATGAGATTCGATGGTTGCAACATAAAACGAAATATAAGCACGGCTAATATACAGTACATAATTTAAGAGTACAGTAGACTATAGTATAAATTACTTAAGATTAAATTAGACTTAGCTTGAAAAAATCTAAGTTTAAATCGTTGAGTAAATCGTGAGTAAATCGTAAATTTATCAGCTAAGTTAACTCTGAGATTATGATTCATTTCACAGTTCCATTACGCGGTCCTTTTCCACTGGTATAGTCATAATGTAATATCAGTAATTGCTATCAGTAAATGTTAAAATTTTAAGACGGTTCACGGTTATATGGAATTGATATGGATTTAAAAGCGGTACATTAATTTTCTAAAAGCATATGGCAGAAAGACGGCTTACACTGCTTTTCTCACATTTTGCTGCGTTAAAAAGTTAAGGTGGAGAAAAAGAAGTAATACAGAAAATAGAGTCAAACAGTGGAAACGTTTATGTCATGACAGCTGATACTGGTTGAGCAATAAAACTGTTTTATTAAGATGTAAGACGAGTTTTCTTCTATACATATATGCTTTTCAGAGAGTTGTATAATATAGGCAACCAATAGGAAATTTAAATGGCTTAATATTGCAGGGAGGAAGTATCGCTGTACAACGGTAAGAGATTGAAAGCGTAGCTTGAAAATGGCCGAGAAAAAGTTGCGTTAGTCTAAATTTAAAGGATATGCCGTTACCAATGAGAAAGCTTATATTAGACTAGTTGATCTTTGCATTACACGATCCTATTATTATTATTATTATTATTATTATTAATAATAATAATAAGATCATAGTGCAGAGAGATACTCAGTTAATGTCAGAGATACTCGGTTAATGTCAGAAAAGCAATAAAACTGTTTACATCGTTAGCGAGCGATAGTTACATTACATTTTGCATTATCGTACAATTAGCGGTAGAACTCATCGAAGTGAATAGATTTAACCGGATTTTGAGATAGTTCACACTAGCCGGTCTTCTGCATACAATAGCCTGTCTTCGATATAAACTAGCCTATGTTCTGAATACACTAGCCCGTCTTCTGTCTTCTGTATGCCCTAGCCTGTCTTCTGTATAGATTAGTCTCTCTGTATAAACTAGCATCACTGTATACCCCAAACTGTCTTCTGTAAACACTTTTCTCTCTTTATAGCCTGTCTAGCCTTTCTTCTAGCGTCTCTGTATACACTAACCAGGCTTCTATATACAATAGCTTCACTCTATGCACTAGCCTCTCTGTATAATCTAGCCTCTCTGTATACCCTAGATAGTGTTCTGCATACACTAGCCTCTCCGTAGAAGCCAGCCTTTATTCTGTATTCACTTGCCTTTCTTCTGTATGCTGTAGTCTTCTATATATACTAGCCTCCCTGTACACCCTTGTATCTCTGTAAACACTGTGTAAACTAGCCAGTCTTATGTATACACTCGCCAACTCTATACACTAGACTCTCTGAATACACTAAACCCTCTGTATACCACAGCCTGTCTTCTGTATACACTAGACTGTAAAAACTAGCTAGAATACACCAGCCTGTCTTCTGTACCCACTAGACTCTCTGTATACACTGTCCTTTCTGTATACACTTGACTCTCTCTATACACTAACCTCTCTATATACACTAACATCTTTGTATATACTAGCCTCTCTTTAAACTAGCCTCTCTGTGTACCCCAGCCTCACTGTTTACTCTAGCATCTCTGTATACTCAAGCCTATCTACATACACGAGTCTGTATTCTGTATTCACTAGCCTTTCCTCTGTATGCTGTAGTCTTCTATATATACCAGCTTCTCTGTACACCCTAGCACTGTAACAGTGCTAGGTTCCTGTACTACAGAAACAGAACACCAGCAATAAGGTGTATACTGTGTAGGAGGCACACAACACCCACTCTAACTTCTGCACTGCAGATGCATGTATTGCAGAAATTGAACACCAGTAATAAAGGGTAGCTTCAGGTGTGTACTGTGCAGGTGGCACATAACACCCACTGTAACAGTGCTAGGTTCCCAAGCAGTAAAGACACTGTCCCTGCCTATCATCCTCTTTCCCTGACCACTGCAGCACACTATACAAGGCCGCCACGCTGGCGGCCTTATATAGTGTGGGGTGTGTACTAAACCCCCCTGAGCTATAATTGGCCACAGGAAACCTGCCTGTGGTGAATTGTGGCTCTCCTCACAGAGGATGTCACATCTGTTATTTTATAGAACCTATTATGCTCCTCGTAAACTTTTTCAATTTGGCCGAACGGCCGTACGCAAGTTGCCCCCGGTGCGGGAACATGGGAGGAGACATGATGCACATGTTTTGGAGATGCCCGAAGTTGTTCCGCTACTGGACGGAGGTGACAGGAACCATTGATCGGGTGTTTGGAATGTCCACCAGGATGGAGGCGAAGTATTATCTCCTGGGATTCGTTGAAGGAGTTGGAAACCCGGGAAGCAGCCAGATGGCAGTTCTGAGATGCCTATTTCAGGCAAGGAAACTGATTGCCCAACCCTGCTTAGCCTCCAATGTTGGCAATGACTTGTTTTTTTTCGCTTGTTTCCCAAGATGACCATGTTGGCGTTTGTCAAGATGGTTGAGAGTGCCCGAAGAGATCGCCTATGGCCCCATCACCTTGAAAGTGCCTGATCTTGTCTGATCCCGGAGGCTAAGCATTGTCGGGCCTGATTAGTAACTGGATGGGAGACCAACTGGGAATACCAGGTTTCGTAGGCTTCTTTTTATGTTGTTGGCGTTGACATGGTTTTTTTTTTCCGCTTGTTTCCCAAGGTGATCATCTTGGCATTTGTCAAGAGGGCTGAGAGAGCCCAAAGAAATCTCCTACGACCACATCACCCTGAAAGCGCCCGATCTCATCTGATCTCAGAGGCTAAGCAGGGTCCGGCCTGGATAGTTCCTAATTAGAGGTGCTGTAGGAATCTTTTTATATTGTTGGCTTTGACTTGTTTTTCTTTCGCTTGTTTCCCAAGGTGGCCATTTTAGCATCAGTCAAGAGTTTTGAGTATGTCCCGAAGCGTTCACCTAAGGTCACATCACCCTGAAAGTGCCCATTCTCAGAGGCTAAACAGGGTCGGGGTCAGATGGGAGACCGCCAGGGTCTATGTTGTTGGCGTTGACATGTTTTTTTTCACTTGTTTCCCAAGATGACCATCTTAGCATTTGTCAAGAGGGTTGAGAGTGTCTAAATAGAACACCTATGGCGCACAATCTAATCTGATCTCAGAGGCCTAGCAGTGTACGGCCTGGTTTATACCTGTATGGGAGACCATCTGTAAATTTTTTTTCTTTTTATGTTGTTGGCCTTGACCTGTTTTGTTTTTCACTTGTTTCACTTGTTTTTCACTTGTTTCCCAAGGTGACCATCTTAGCGTTTGTCAAGAGGGTTGAGAGTGCCCGAAGAGATCACCTACGGCCCCATCACCCTGAAAGTGCCTGATCTTGTCTGATCCCGGAGGCTAAGCATTGTCGGGCCTGATTAGTAACTGGATGGGAGACCAACTGGGAATACCAGGTTCCGTAGGCTTCTTTTTATGTTGTTGGCGTTGACATGTTTTTTTTTTCCGCTTGTTTCCCAAGGTGATCATCTTGGCATTTGTCAAGAGGGCTGAGAGAGCCCAAAGAAATCTCCTACGGCCACATCACCCTGAAAGCGCCCGATCTCATCTGATCTCAGAGGCTAAGCAGGGTCCGGCCTGGATAGTTCCTAATTAGAGGTGCTGTAGGAATCTTTTTATATTGTTGGCTTTGACTTGTTTTTCTTTCGCTTGTTTCCCAAGGTGGCCATTTTAGCATCAGTCAAGAGTTTTGAGTATGTCCCGAAGCGTTCACCTAAGGTCACATCACCCTGAAAGTGCCCGTTCTCAGAGGCTAAACAGGGTCGGGGTCAGATGGGAGACCGCCAGGGTCTATGTTGTTGGCGTTGACATGTTTTTTTTCACTTGTTTCCCAAGATGACCATCTTAGCATTTGTCAAGAGGGTTGAGAGTGTCTAAATAGAACACCTATGGCGCACAATCTAATCTGATCTCGGAGGCCTAGCAGTGTACGGCCTGGTTTATACCTGTAAGGGAGACCATCTGTAAATTTTTTTTCTTTTTATGTTGTTGGCCTTGACCTGTTTTGTTTTTCACTTGTTTCACTTGTTTTTCACTTGTTTCCCAAGGTGACCATCTTAGCGTTTGTCAAGAGGGTTGAGAGTGCCCGAAGAGATCACCTACGGCCCCATCACCCTGAAAGCGCCCAATCTCGTCTGATCTCGGAGGCTAAACAGTGTCGGGCCTGGTTAGTACCTGGATGGGAGACCACCTGGGAATACCAGGTGCCATAGGCTTCTTTTTATGTTGTTGGCTTTGACCTGTTTTTTTCGCTTGTTTCTCAAGGCGACCATCTTGGCGTTTGTCAAGAGGGTTGGGCGTGTCTTAAAGAGAACACTTACGGCCACATCAACCTGAAAGCACCCGATCTCAACTGATTTCAGAGGCTAAGCAGCGTCAGGCCTAGTTAGTACCTAGATGGGAGACTGCCTGGGAAGACCAGGAACCATAGAAGGATCTGGCCTGGTTAGTGTCTTGATTGGGAGATCGCCTGGGAATACCGGATGCCGTAGGATTATTTTTATGTTGTTGGCTTTGACCTGTTTTTTTTAGCTTGTTTCCCAAGGTGACCATCTTGGACTTTGTCAAGAGGCTTCAGAGTGCCCAAAGAGAGTGCCTACGGCCAAATCACCCTGAAAGAGCCCAATCTCATCTGATCTCGGAGGCTAAGCAGCAATGGGCCTGGTTAGTACCTGGATGGGAGACAGCCTGGGAATACCAGGTGCCGTAGGCTTCTCATTATGTTGTCGGCGTTGACCTGTTTTTTTTCCCTTGTTTCCCAAGGTGACCATCTTGGCATTTGTCAAGAGGGTTGAGAGTGCACAAAGAAATTGCCTACGGGCACAACACCCTGAAAGCGCCCAATCCCGTTTGGTCTCAGAGGCTAAGCAGGGTTGGGCCTGGTTTGTACCTGGATGGGAGACCGCCTGGGTTTTCCAGATGCCGCAGGCTTCTTTTTATGTTGTTGGCGTTGACTTGTTTTTTTTGTTTGTTTCCCAAGGTGACCATCTTGGCGTTTGTCAAGAGGGTTGAGCGTGCCTGAAAAAATCTACTATGGCCACATCACCCTGAAAGAGCCCAATCTCATTTGATCTCAGAGGCCAAGCAGGGTTGGGACCTGGTTAGCACCTGGATGGGAGACCGCCTGGGATTTCTCGATGCCATAGGCTTTAGTTTTAAGTTGTTGGCAATTTAATTTTTTTTATTCTTTTATTAAGTATAAGTAGAACAACATAAATTTAACAGTCAACCATACAGCAGGACCCAGGGTCACAATTACATGGTAACAAAAAATAGGCAGCCAAATAACTCTGGGTTCTCAGAGGGGAGTCCTACAGTTTCATGCAGAAAAGAGAGAAACCCCACCTCCGACATGTAGTACAGTATAACTAGTGCAGCTCCGTTCGGACAAATGTAATCATGGAGAACAACTGGGACCACAGCGAGCCAGCTTATCATGACCTATGTGAACCAGAGTAAAATATGAGCCGGTCGTGACCAGAACCCTGGGGTTCTTCTGGGTCCTGAAGGCTAGTAAGTAGACAAGGCATAGTCAAAAGCGAGGACGGGGGGAGAAGAGAGTGCAAAGACGGAGAGAGAGGAGGGGGGAAAAAAAGAAAAATAAAGACAAAAAGGGAGGGGGGGAATGCCACCCAGGGCAGACATGGCCTACGTAGGTAAACGTTAGATGTTCAGTCATTTTCTGGGACAGAGGCGCTGCTCACCTCCCGAATGTAGTCTCGAGTACCAGTAAAATACCTCCAGGGCCTCCATGTACAAACGCCAAGATGGTCGCCTTGAGAAACAAGCGAAAAAAACAGGTCAAAGCCAACAACATAAAAAGAAGCCTGCGGCATCTGGAAAACCCAAGCGGTCTCCCATCCAGGTACAAACCAGGCCCAACCCTGCTTAGCCTCTGAGACCAGATGAGATTGGGCGCCTTTCAGGGTGTTGAGCCCATAGCCAATTTCTTTGTGCACTCTCAACCCTCTTGACAAATGCCAAGATGGTCACCTTGGGAAACAAGGGAAAAAAAACAGGTCAACGCCGACAACATAATGAGAAGCCTACGGCACCTGGTATTCCCAGGCTGTCTCCCATTCAGGTACTAACCAGGCCCATCGCTGCTTAGCCTCTGAGATCAGATGAGAATGGGCTCTCTCAGGGTGATTTGGTCGTAGCCACTCTCTTTGGGCACTCTGAAGCCTCTTGACAAAGGCCAAGATGGTCACCTTGGGAAACAAGCTAAAAAAACAGGTCAAAGCCAACAACATAAAAAGAAGCCTACGGCATCCGGTATTCCCAGGCGATCTCCCAATCAAGTCCTTCTATGGCACCTGGTTTTTCCAAGGCAGTCTCCCATCCAGGTACTAACCAGGCCTGACGCTGCTTAGCCTCTGAAATCAGACGAGATCGGGTGCTTTCAGGGTCATGTGGCCGTAAGTGTTCTCTTCAAGACACGCCCAACCCTCTTGACAAACGCCAAGATGGTCGCCTTGAGAAACAAGCGAAAAAAACAGGTCAAAGCCAACAACATAAAAAGAAGCCTATGGCACCTGGTATTTCCAGGCGGTCTCCCATCCAGGTACTAACCAGGCCCGACACTGTTTAGCCTCCGAGATCAGACGAGATTGGGCGCTTTCAGGGTGATGTGCCCATAGGCAATCTCTTTGGGCACTCTCAACCCTCTTGACAAATGCCAAGATAGTCACCTTGATATACAAGCGAAAAAAAAACAACAACATAAAAAGAAGAATACGGCACCTGGTATTCCAACGCCATCTCCCATCCAGGTACTAACTAGGCCCAACCCTTCTTAGCCTCAGAGAAGAGAAGAGATAGGGCTCTTTCAGGTTGATGCTGCTGTAAGCGATCTCTTTGGGCACTCTCAACCCTCTTGACAAATGCCAAGATGGTCACCTTGGGAAACAAGCGAAAAAAAAAACGAATCAATGCTAACAACATAAAAAGAAGCCTACAATAACTGGTATTCCCAGGTGGTCTCCCAACCAGACCCGACTCTTCTTAGCCTCCAAAATCAGACGAGATTGGGTGCTTTCAGAGTGATGTGGCCATAGGCAATCTCTTCAGGTACTCTCAACCCTCTTGACAAACACCAAGATGGTCACTTTGGGAAAAAAGCGGAAAAAAAAACAGGTCAACGCCAACAACATAAAAAGAAGTCTACGACACCTGGTATTCCCAGGCGGTCTCCCATCCAGTTACTAACAAGGCCCGACTCTTCTTAGCCTCCAACATCAAACAAAATCGAGTGCTTTCAGGGTGATGTGCCCATAGGCAATCTCTTCAGGCACTTTCAACCCCCTTGACAAACGCCAAGATGGTCACCTTGGGAAACAAGCAAAAAAATAAAAAATAAGTTGGAAGCTAAAGACAATACGGTCCGAGTCCTCAATTTAATCCATGCGGTGCATGTACAGGGAAGGCCCTTGCTTATGTTGTCAATGGACGTGGAGAAGGCCTTTGACAGGGTGGCCTGGCACATTATGCAGGCCACCCTGGAACATATAGGTCTTGGCCCCAACATGATGAGCTGGGTAATGTCGCTTTACTCCACGCCGTCGGCAGCGGTACGGGTGAACGAGTGGTGCTCGGACTCTTTCCCCATCACTAATGGGACGAGGCAGGGTGCCCTCTGTCTCCTCTAATTTTTATTCTGACTCTGGAACCACTTATGTGTCACGTTCGGAATTACCCGAATATTACTGGCATATCCAAACCCTCGGCACACCACAAAATTGCGGCGTACGCTGACGATCTAATTTTTTTCGTCTCCAATCCACACATTTCGCTTCCCAATATACTCACGGCTCTCCGGCGATACGGCAGCCTATCAAACTATAAAATCAATTGCGCCAAGTCGGCTGTATTGAATATATCGGGCCCGGATGGTGAGGCCAAGAGGCTACGCTCTGCTTTTCCATTCTACTGAGCTGAAAAATCTATACGTTACCTGGGCGTTGACATCGCAGCGGATTTGGCGCAATTGTACCCGCTTAATTTTGTCCCTCTCCTGAATAGACTGAAATCTGATTTGGGAAACTGGCATGCTTTAACACTGACCTAGTTCAGGTGCTGTAATGCATTCAAAATGACGGTCCTCCCGCGGATCTTATACTTGTTCCAGACATTACCGATCCGGTTACCCCCAATTTTTTTCAGACAACTGCAGGTGCTGCTCCGGGACTTTATTTGGGCGTGCAAACCGCCCAGAGCCCGTTTGCAATTCCTTGCCAGACCAAAGGACAAGGGGGGTCTGGGTCTCCCAGATCTGAGACAATACTACAGAGCGACTCTGCTAGCGAGAGTCGTTGATTGGCATTGTAATGGGTCACACAAGCAGTGGGTGGAGATGGAGATTGAGGATGGATCCATTCCCCTATTGACCTCCCCGTGGCTCCTGTCCTCCCTACCAAAAGACCTCAGAGATCACCCCGTAGTGGGAGCTACATTGGCTGTTGTGCGTAGGTTGTTCCGCTGCACACATATTGCTCCCCTGCCGTCACCAATGACTCCGGTTATAGGTAATCCAGACTTCTCACCGGGATGTCCCAACAAGAAACTGCGACAGTTGACAGTGGTGGGGAAACAGCATCTGGGAGAGGTGTGGCCCTCGGGAGGGCTCCTGACCACGCAAACTGTCGCTGAGCTTTCTGACCCTCCGCTTGACTTGTTTAGTGCTTATCAACTTCGTCACTTTCTTCTGGCCATACAAAGGGCCCCCTACACTCCTAGAGACCTGACGCCCTATGAATCCATCTGTCACAAAAGGGAACCTGTGTGACACACCCTCTCCCTCCTGTACAACCTATTGAGTAGTCAGGAGGAGGAGTCGACCCCACCATTTATCCACAAATGGGAGAGGGACTTAGGCATCACATTTACCCCACAACAGATAGGGAAGATCCTGACCTTAGTACATAAAGCTTCCATCGCAAACCAATATCAAGAATCAGGATACAAGATAGTCTCACGCTGGTATAGAGTCCCATACCTTCTGAATAAAATGAATAGATCGATCCCGGATGTTTGTTGGAGGTGCAATTCAGATACGGGGACCATGGGACACATTTTCTGGGCATGCCCGGCCTTGAGGAACTTTTGGGTGGAGGTGACCGGGACGATAAAAACTCTCACAAATGTAGATATCGCAGACGACCCAGCAGCGTGCCTTCTACACTTGACCGAACAGCCTGTTCGAAAATACAAAAAAACCCTCACGATGCAACTCCTGAATGCCGCCCGGGCCTGCATTCCCACACTGTGGAGGCAGCCTCAGCCCCCATCCAAGGTGCTGTGGTATTCCAAAGTCAATCATATTCTCCGGATGGAAGAATTGACCGCCAGGGGGCGTGGCCTGGACAGCAATGGAGTAGGACGCTTGTGACCTGAGCTCCGCTCCTACCGTGATCTCCTGCAGTGATCCTGGGTGCCCACTGACTATTTTACCTGCAACTTTACCGGTGTAATACCCGTTACTTTCCTGTGTATAACTTGGGACGATGTCTCCGACGAAGAAGCAGTCTGCAGCGGCGGCATCTCTTGAAAAATTCCGGCGGGACCACGAGGGCCAACATTGCGGACAGTCCCCTCCGGCTGCAGAACCTGCTACCTCAGACACGGCGAAGGTGCTTGAGGCGATTTCTACCTGCCAGGCCACACTGACAACTAAGCTTGAGGAGGTCAAGGTGGATGTCTCACTTATCCGGCAAGACATGGCTAAACCGCGTGACAGAAATTTTTGTAACAAAACACTGTGCTATTCTTACCAAAAAATAAATAAGCCACACAAGAGAGCTGCTAACACATCACCGGGGTATCAAGTGTAACGTAAGCAATGTTATGAAAAAGCGTAGCGCTTCTCATAGCTTCAAAATATCAAATATCCATAATCTTACTTATAAGTGTAGAATTATATCATTACAGTGAAAAAATCCCACTATAAAATAGTGCTCATAACACATAGATTCTTACATAAATTGCATATATAAGTGACTCAAAAATAAAAAAATAAAATAAAAAAGAAAGTTTTACCAAAAACGTCCAAGAGACAAAGTAAGGGAAGAAAAAAAGGGGAAAAAAACAAAGTCCCAATAGTAAAATACAGAGTCCTTTGTGTATGGTGTCTTTGTATAGTCCACAAGTGTGTAGGAAATATATTACACCTCCTTTCAAAAAGGTTCATGCATTAGTCTCGTGAGGTTCCCGTCACCAGGCGAATTGAAGGGTTACCGGAGTTAATGGATCCTCACAAATTTACATTTGGGGGATCATACAAGCTTTTGCAACTATGTGTAGATTCTCCCAGCAACCAGTTATCCAGGGGGACCTCAAATATAGGCAATCACTTCATATGTTGAGAGGTATTTTGACTCCAGCCAGATATACCCATAGGCATGTTAAGAACATACGAAGAAAAAAACAGGGACCAAAAATAGCGTAATTCCGTTTTTATAGAAACAAATAGAAAATAAAAGTACAAAACTCACATGTGTACAGTAGTTTGAGCGCTTAACAGGATAAAACCCAATTGCAGCAGAGTCCCGACGCGTTTCGTCGTAGAAGACGTCATCTGGGGTACTACTCAGCTGCAACTCACTCACTTAAATACCAAGACCCCCAATTAGGTACAGATTCATTCAGCCCGTGTCACCGGAGTTCATTTCCGGTATAAAATGGCCGCCAGCATGCGTTCCACACCTCATTATGAAACCATTCCAATAAGCCAAGGTTAACTTATATTAAATTAAATTATATACAAGTCCAAAATTTATGGCCAAAGTGGATCTCTTATAAAAAGTAAAAATATCGTATTAAAAAAGCAGCTAAAACAGCTGCAAGGACTATAAGTCCGATCGTATCTTTCCCAGGAAGACGAACAAATGCTTCCGGGTTAGTATGTATTGTAGCCAATCACAAGGGAAACAGCAATTGGCGCGAACATAAATGCGTTTGTTACGGTCGTCAGTCAGCCGATCAGTCAATCAGTAACCGGCCGTAAAAAAGCCAACCTTCGTTGCCGGACGTGAGGTAGATGCGAACGACCCACATCCGGACTGCGTGGCACGCAAATAAACATAGGGTGGAACACGCCGCATATCATGGCCGTCTCTCACACAGAGGAAGTGAGGCGAACGTAATCACATCACTTCCGAAGTGTGTGGAGCGCAAATAAGACTCGGGCAGAACGCAGTGCCTAACGGGGATAAAATAACTTTATTGCATTATTACATTACGACAATGGAATAAATCGCATATATGATGAAAAATGTCACATTCCCGAACTGGCATTCTACAAATACAAACACCAAACATCTCATCTATGTAGGCAGTCATTCGTCTGGTATCGAAGATACCAAACAATAGATGTTATTTTTATTTTTAAAAATCTATAAAGAATTAAATATCTGTAACTATTTAATCTGAGAAATAGCCATTTATATAAAGCTAGACTACCATAAATATATTTTCTCTAACTTCATGAGGGCCAACATGGCGGACAGTCCCCTCCGGCTGCAGAACCTGCTACCTCAGACACGGCGAAGGTGCTCTAGGCGATTTCTACCTGCCAGGCCACACTGACAACTAAGTTTGAGGAGGTCAAGGTGGACGTCTCACTTATCCGGCAAGACATGGCTAAACTGCGTGACAGAGTGAAGAAAGCTGAAACCCGGATCAGTCAGGCTGAAGATGTCCTGTTCCCTCTGCAGCATGCCCAGGAGGATGTGCAAAGACAACTCCAGCAGCTGGCGCAGAAACAGGATGACATCGAGAATAGGGCCCGCAGATCTAACCTCCGATTCATCGGCCTACCGGAGGGCTCCGAGGGGGCTGACCCGGCGACATTTCTGGAATCTCTCCTGATCAAGGCCTATGGTAGGGAGGCGTTCTCTACCTCCTTTATTATCGAATGGGCCCACAGAATGCCTGCCCGCCCGCTGCCGGAGGGGGCACCTCCCCGCACGTGCATTGCTAAGCTGCGGAACTACCGAGATAGGGATGCTATCCTTCGCCTTACCCGAGAAAAAGGCAACATCCCGTTTCAGAACGGACATATATCGGTGTTTCCCGACTTCTCCGCAGAAGTTCAAAAACGTCGTTCCCGATTCGTGGAAGTTAAGCGGCGCCTCAGGGCACATCACCTCAAATATGCCATGTTGTACCCGGCCAGACTCCGCGTTGTGGGGGAAGATAGGGCCTACTTTTTTGAAGATCCTGAGATGGCGGTATCCTGGTTGGACCAGAGAGACGCGGCTCGAAATCGGCCATCTCGGGACTAAAATCGTTGGAGGGGTTTGTGAGTACTCTATCTGCTCCCTATTTGCCCGTGTGCAAGCAGATCGCTGTTGGACTGCCTATGCGTGGTTCACTAACCTCAGTCCCTGAATTGATACTTATGTTCCCCCTCTCTACCATGGATGGCCGTTACTCTTGTGGACTGAACATTTGCTGCTGCCTATGGCCACGCTCTGCGGGCATCCCCCTGGTTCGTTACACAGTACCCCTTCCCCCTCCCTGTTAGTTTGGGGGGCCCACTTGGCGGGCTTTATTGGGCCCTTTCCCTGGGTGGGTGGTGGGGTTGCGGGTCATCTGGACTTGCTGCATGGGACTGCAGAACTTTGACTTTCTCCTGATACATGCCCTTTACTGGACTGCTATGTCCCGCTGCTGAACTGGGCACCGCACCAATGGGAGTGGGGTGGGAAATGGACGCATGGTCCGGCTCCGGCCTACAAGCTGGGTTATGACGAGAGAGGATTTGGTCTTGTCACTGGGTCCATATCTGGCAAAGTCCACCCCCATGGCTTATTGTTACTGACATTGCCTAGTGTTATATGGTTTGTTTTGGGAAGGGAGCTCCAGCCAAGTTGGGGTGGCTGAGAGCAGGGAGGGTGGGGATGGGTTGTAGTTGTTATGTTACAGTATGTTATGTTCTATGCTTAGTTTATGGCACAAGCTTTATTTGGTTATGGAACAGACAAATGTCTCTTTTTTATGTCTACTCTGATAAATATGGGGATGGATACTGTTTTGTCAGGTGGTGTGGGTACTATTTTTCTCCTTGTGATATTGGCTGAGACCATGCCATGGGTACCCTTAAGTTACTGACGTGGAATGTCAGGGGAATTCGGGATAAAATTAATAGGGCGGCAGTGTTTGGGTGTCTTAAAACTTATAGAGCGGATATCACAGTTCTGGTGGAGACGCATGTAACTGGGAGATTGCAAATAGCTTTGCGTCGCCCGTGGATTGGCTGGGCCTACCACGCCACCCATACGTCCTATTCTCGCGGGGTGTCTGTATTGATATCTAAGACGGCACAGTTTTCCTTGGTTTCTTTACAGACAGACCCACAGGGCAGATATATATTTATACACTGCTTATTGCACGGCGAATAGTACATTATTCTCGCCTATTACGTACCCCCTCCCTACGATCATAGACTAATTACAGAGGGATTATTTTTTATGGCTCAACACCCTAATGTCCCAGCGATTTGGCTGGGAGATTTTAATAAGGTTTTGAATCCAGGGGTGGATAGAATGAGCTCTACTCGAGGGGACCATCCACAGGGCGACACTGGCCTAGGTTTCACGTTTCAGGAATTCTCACTTACAGATCTATGGTGATTTAAATATCAGGCTAAACGTGTTTACTCCTGTTTCTCTGCAACTCACTCCACCATGTCACGCATTGATTATATTGCTGTGTCCGCCCAGTTGTTACCCAGGCTAGTAGACACGGGCTATTATGCTAGATCATTGTCAGACCACGCCCCTTGCTGGGCAACTTTTTCCTTGACCCGGCCTACTGGACCGAAACCATGGCAGCTTCACCCCTTCTGGTTAACCGCCTTGAGTGACAGCGAAGACTTAGGGGATGAATGGCGGTTTTTCTTTACTACTAATCAGGGAACGGCTCCGGTTGATTGTACCTGGGAGGCTTTTAAACTGCACGTACGCTCCACTTTAACACACCGGATTAACCGGTTGAAGCGTACCTCCAAGGCTTTGCTGTCTAATGCCCTACGGGAGCTGGACTCGGTGACCACTGACTTCACCACTGACCCCACACCTGCTAAGGCCCAGATATTAAGACACCACACAAGGATAGTAGATCACCTCCACACTGAACAGGCTAAGCAAAAGTTGTTTTTTGTTAAGCAACGGGTGTTTGAACAGGGAGAGAGGGCGGGAAAGTTGTTGGCCTACTTGGCGCATCGGGACTCCAAGCCCCCGGTGGTGGTTTCGTTGACTGACAATGGGGGTGCGGAGGTGACTGATCCGCCAACAGTGGCCACCATGTTTCGTGCTTACTATGCTGCCCTCTATGAGTCGCAGGTACATAGGCCGAGGACTGAGACGGGGGCATACCTCCGAGCTGTCTCTCTTCCCCACCTGTCCGAGGCTCAGGTTGAGTCTCTTGAGGCCCCGATATCGGCAGATGAGATTAGGCTAGCGGTGGCATCCCTTGCAGCGGCTAAGGCCCCTGGACTGGATGGTATTCCTCTGGATTTTTATGCCCACTACTCTGAGATACTAGTGCCAGAATTGTTGAGATTATATACACACATATTTGAATCCGAGTCCCTACCTGATACTCTGAGGCAGGCAGTTATTATAGTGATACCCAAGCCAGGAAAGGATCCCCACTCCCCGGATTCCTACCGCCCCATCTCGCTGCTCCAAGCAGATATTAAAATTTTGGCTAAAGTACTTGCCACCCGTTTGAGTGGCATCATCCTATCACTTATTCACCCTGATCAAACGGGATTTATGCCCGGGAAAAACACGGCCATTAATATCCATCGGTTATATATGAATATCCAGGCTGAGCATGACAGAGTGGGATCGAGGGTGGTGGTGTCACTGGATGCTGCTAAGGCGTTTGATTCCATTGAGTGGAATTATCTTTGGGAATGCTTGGGTAAATTTGGGTTTGGCCCCAATTTTATTAAATGGATTACTCTCCTATACTATCGCCCAATGGCTAGAGTAGCGGTTAATGGATGGGTGTCGGACCCCTTTCAGTTGGGCCGTGGCACACGTCAGGGTTGTCCGCTCTCTCCTATGCTATATGCTTTGGCGGCAGAACCGTTGGCTGCTGCACTTCGGGCACACCCGGCTGTAGTAGGCCTCCGACGCGGCTCTCTGGTGGAGTCGGTGAGTATGTATGCAGATGATACTTTACTGTATTTAGAGGACTCGGGTCAGTCGTTGGGAGCTGCCCTGGGGGTCATAGAGGAGTCTGGTGGTCATTCCGGTCTGCGTATTAATTGGACCAAGTCACAGGTTTTACCCATTGACTTGTTCCCCCCGGACCGGAGTGCGGCTTCTCTCCCGCTCTCCAGGGTATCCTCCATCCAGTATTTGGGAGTGCAGGTTACGAGGGGAGCCCAGGGAGTATATTCATCTCAATCTTGAACCACTGCTTCTGTATGTGCGGGAGAAGACTAAGGCATGGTCCCGTCTCCCCATTGGGGTTATGGGACGGATCAATATTACTAAAATGATCCTCCTGCCGAAACTCCTTTATGTACTTTGGCATTCCCCTGTCATGGTCCCTGTGGCGTTCGTTAAAACATTAGACGGTGTCTTAAACACCTTTATCTGGGGCCCCTCTAGACATAAGTTGACATGGAACACACTTAAAAACCCGACCTCTATGGGGGGATTGGCTCTCCCTGATTTCCACACATACTACATAGCAGCCCAGGTTTCCCATTTTTATCACCTCCATAGAGCGGATAGTCACAGATACCAGGCCTTGGTGGGCGGGAGGGCTGAATCCCCTGTTGACACTCCACTTCAGATGATTTTTCGGGGTGGTGGGGTTAGGGATGCCCGGTTCCGGATCCTGCCACACCAACGGAGTATTTGGAAGCTAGCCCTTAGATTACTGGGAGCTGACTATCACCACTCACATACACCGTTATGGCGCAACCCCCTACTTCGTGAGTTGTTTGGCTTACCAGATGTAGACTTGTGGGCTTCTAGGGGGATACTTTATCTGAACCAGGTGGTGTCTCCTATGGGCGTAAGGGATTTTCCCTCCCTACAAGTGGAATTTAACATACCCCCTCATATGCACTTTCGCTACTTGCAATTGCGACACGCGCTCCGTGCGCAATTTGCTCAGGACTTCCCGAATGTACAGTCGTTGGCTTTGACAGATGTAATTATGGGGGACGAACCGACTAAATTGATCTTGACTCTATACAGCCTACTCCGGGCCCGCTTGGTGGCGCAAATCACTGAACGGCCTAGGTTGAGATGGGAAGAGGATATAGGTCCCTTTGATGGGGAGGAATGGGAGGATGCCCTTGAGAACATTAAACAGGCTTTGCTTAACCTACCTGACCGACTAACGCAGTACTATGTGATGCACCCTTGTCCGGATAGCTAAGTATCACCCTGACTATGACCCGAAGTGTCCCAGATGTCCCAGATGCTCTTGTACGACTGGTACTTTCTACCATCTTCTCTGGCAATGCCCAATGGTCCAGGAGTATTGGGGGCAGATTGTCAAGTTTGTACACGACCACATGGGTTCACCCCTTCAACTTGACCCTAAGAGTTGCCTACTCAGCATATTTCCTGATACCTCTGTTCTGTTCCGTCACCTATGAAGTGGCTGATGTTTGTACCTACTGTAATGCCTTGTTATAACTGAGTTGTTCAATAAACTTGTGCTGTTTTAACAAAAAAAAAAAGAATTGACCGCCACCCAACACTGAAGAGGCATTTAAGCCGCGTACACACGTAGCCGTCTGTCCGACGTACTTAGTCTGGCGGACTTCCCGCCAGACTGTCCGTCGGACTTTCCGAACGGGCTACTTGCCCACACGGCACTTTTTCAGTGGACAAATACGGCGTACTATGTCCGCCGTACTATCCGCCCTACCTTTGAAATGAATGGACTCGCCCACACACGCGGAAGAAAGTCCGCTCATTTCGAGTGCGTCTCCAGGTAGGCGGGGCCCGCAAAGGATACGTCGCTGGACCCGCCGCCTGGCTCATTGTGAGCGGAGGACTCAGCGAGGCAACATCTGAAGAAGAAGAAGAAGAGAAGGACAGAAGAACGGAAGGTGGCGGCGGCGGCAGAAGACTGGGCCACCGCCTGTAAAAGAGCTAGAAGAAGGCGCGGTGGCCCGGCAGAAGAACCGAAGAGGGGGACAAGACCCCCCAAAGTCGGAAGAAGAGGCCGGCGGCGAGGAAGAAAGCCGGGCTCCTCCGCTAGCAAAAGAGCTACAAGAAGATAGCGGAGGAGTCCGGCGAGAAGACCCCCGAAGACGGAAGACCCCCGGAGCTGTGCAATAAACTATTTTAACCCTTGTGTGTTGTGTTTTTTTTGTACTTTATTTTACAGTTGAATGGGTAGGGGTACATTGTACCCCATACTCATTCACATAGGGTGGGGGGCCGGTATCCGGGGGCCCCCTTATTAAAGGGGGCTCCCGGATTCTGATAAGCCCCCCGCCCGCAGACCCCGACAACCAACGGCCAGGGTTGTAGGGAAGAGGCCCTTGTCATCATCAACATGGGGACAAGGTGCTTTGGGGTGGGGGGGCCACGCGGCCCCCCCTTCCCCAAGGCACCCCCCATGTTGAGGGCACGCGGCCTGGAACAGCTCAGGAGGGGGAGGGCGCTCGCTTGTCCCCCCTTTCCTGGCCGGCCGGGTAGCGTGCTCGGACAAGGGTCTGATGTGGACTTGGGGTTCGTTCCCCTTTAAGTCCATACCAGGCGGCGGGTCCAGCAACCTATCCTTCGCGGGCCCCGCCTACCTGGAGACCCGCTCGAAATGAGCGGACTTTTCTCCGGGCGGGAAAAGTCCGTTCATTTCAAAAGTACGGCGGACTGGCACACACACGGCCGGATTGTCCGCCGAAATGCGAGTCCGGAGGGAAGATTGGAGTGTAAAACTACTTTCTAAGTCCGCCGTACTTTCGGGTCAAAAAAGTATGCCGGAGGCTACACACGGGGGGATTATCCGACGGACTTGAGTTTGCCGGACTTTTCCACCCGCTTGTTTGATCGTGTGTACACGGCATTAGTGTTACATGGAGGCCCTGGAGGTATTTTACTGGTACTCGAGACTACATTCGGGAGGTGAGCAGCGCCCCTGTCCCAGAAAACGACTGAACATCTAACGTTTACCTACGTAGGCCATGTCTGCCCTGGGTGGCATTCCCCCCCCCCTCCCTTTTTGTCTTTATTTTTCTTTTTTTCCCCGCCGCCATCCCCCCCTCCTTTCTCTCCGTCTTTGCACTCTCTTCTCCCCCGTCCTCCCTTTTGACTATGCCTTGTCTTCTTACTAGCCTTCGGGACCCAGAAGAACCCCAGGGTTCTGGACACGACCGGCTCATATTTTACTCTGGTTCACATAGGTCATGATAAGCTAGCTCGCTGTGGTCCCAGTTGTTTTCCATGATTACATTTGTCCGAACGGAGCTGCACTACTTATACTGTACTACATGTCAGAGGTGGGGTTTCTCTCTTTTCTGCATGAAACTGTAGGACTCCCCTCTGAGAACCCAGAGTTGTTTGGCTGCCTATTTTTTGTTACCATGTAATTGTGACCCTGGGTCATGCTGTATGGTTGACTGTTATATTTATGTTGTTCTACTTATACTTAATAAAAGAATAAAAAAATAAAAAAATAAGTCAATGCCAACAACTTAAAAAAAAGCCTATGGCATCGAGAAATCCCAGGCGGTCTCCCATCCAGGTACTAACCAGATCCCAACCCTGCTTAGCCTCTGAGATCAAATGAGATTTGGCTCTTTCAGGGTGATGCAGCCATAGTAGATTTTTTCAAGCACGCTTAACCCTCTTGACAAACGCCAAGATGGTCACCTTGGGAAACAAACAAAAAAAACAAGTCAACGGCAACAACATAAAAAGAAGCCTACAGCACCTAGTATTCCCAGGCGGTCTCCCATCCAGGTATTAACAAGGCGCGACCCTTTCTAGCCTCTGAGATCAGCGGAGATTGGGCGCTTTCAGGGTGATGTGCCCATAGGCAATCTCTTTGGGCACTCTCATCTCTCTTGAAAAATGCCAAGATAGTCACCCTGGGAAACAAGCGAAAAAAAACAGGTCAACGCCAACAACATAAAAAGAAGAATACGGCACCTGGTATTCCAAGGCCGTCTCCCATTCAAGTACTAACTAGGCCCAACCCTTCTTAGCCTCTGAGATCAGAAGAGATAGGGTGCTTTCAGGGTGATGCGCCTGTAAGCGATCTCTTTAGGCACTCTCAACCCTCTTGACAAATGCCAAAATGATCACTTTGGGAAACAAGCGAAAAAAACAGGTCAACACCAAGAACATAAAAAGAAGGCTGCGGCATCTGGAAAACCCAGGCGGTCTCCCATCCAGGTACAAACCAGGCCCAACCCTGCTTAGCCTCTGAGACCAAACGAGATTGGGCTCTTTCAGGGTGTTGTGCCCGTAGGCAATTTCTTTGTGCACTCTCAACCCTCTTGACACATGCCAAGATGGTCACCTTGGGAAACAAGGGAAAAAAAACAGGTCAACGCCGACAACATAATGAGAAGCCTACGGCAACTGGTACTCCCAGGCTGTCTCTCATCCAGGTACTAACCAGGCCCATCACTGCTTAGCCTCCGAGATCAGATGAGATTGGGCTCTTTCAGGGTGATTTGGCCGTAGGCACTCTCTTTGGGCACTCTGAAGACTCTTGACAAAGGCCAAGATGGTCACCTTGGGAAACAAGCTAAAAAAAACAGGTCAAAGCCAACAACATAAAAAAAAGCCTACGGCATCCAGTGTTCCCAGGCGCCCTCCCAATCAAGACACTAACCAGACCAGGTCCTTCTATGGCACCTGGTCTTCCCAGGCAGCCTCCCATCCAGGTACTAACCAGGCCTGACGCTGCTTAGCCTCTGAAATCAGACGAGATCGGGTGCTTTCAGGTTGATGTGGCCGTAAGCGTTCTCTTCAAGACACGCCCAACCCTCTTCACAAACGCCAAGATGGTCGCCTTGAGAAACAAGCGAAAAAAACAGGTCAAAGCCAACAACATAAAAAGAAGCCTATGGGCTTACAGCGGACCTTAAAAGATGGGACCCACTAGCTCTGTCATGGTTCGGACGCTGTAATGTGTTGAAGATGAACGCGATGCCACGACTTCTGTATTTATTACAAGCCTTACCTATCAAAATACCCCAGACTTTCTTTCATGCGGTTCGCTCAATCTTTATCAAGTTCCTCTGGCGCGGCAAACATACGCGTATTGGTAGGGCAATGCTATTGTGACCGAAATTGCGGGGAGGTATTGGCTTCCCGGACCCTGCTCTATATTACACAGCAACGCACATGACACGGGTGGTTGACTGGTGCCGGCATGGGGAACTGAAGCTATGGGTCAATCTAGAGCAGGAGATGGCGTGGGTTCCACTGGCTGGTCTGCCATGGGCGGGGAGGCCATTGGAGCCCTGTGTAACTACTCACCCGTTAATTGGCCCCTCGCTCGCCGAGATGGATAGTTTTTTTCACCTTTCCCACCTGACTAACTTCCCTTCTCCTATGACCCCAATTATTGGACATCCTAGATTCCCTCTGGGCCTGTCTGACTGGGCCTTTACCAGGCAAGCCCCGAAAGGGCTTCAGAGAGCAGCCCTATTTCTTGGACCCACGGGCTGGATTCCCACGGGGACCATACTGCTAGAGCAAGTACCTGTTGCATTGGATAGCTGGAGAGCTAGACAGCTCATCCATTTCCTGGGATCACTACCTAACCATTCCTTCTTCTGTAGACAATTCCACCCCTTCGAGGAACTTTGCCTGGATGATGGCCCAATTCGTGGTTCCCTCTCTAGGTCCTACCAAATCCTGACAGACGCACAATCCTCCACGGATCCGCCCTTCCTAGCTAAATGGAAAAGGGACTTACAAACTACATTCTCCAAACCACAGAAGGACAGAATACTCTTTTTCGCCCATAAGTCGTCACTCTGCAGTAAATATCAGGAGATCTCATATAAGCTGATCACACGCTGGTATCGTACACCGGTGGTGTTGGCCAAAATATTCCCCAGTCAATCTGACCACTGCTGGCGCTGTGAGCAGCAGGCTGGCACCATTCTCCACATTTTCTGGGAATGCCCTAAATTACAAACATTCTGGCAGCCTGTCCTGAGACTCATCCACAAGTTCACAGACATTTCCTTAGCCAATGATCCCGCAGCAGTTCTTCTCAATCTAACTCCTATGTCGAGAAAGCGTTATCATAAGTCCTTACTTAAACATCTCCTCAATGCAGCTAGGGCCTGCATCCCAAGTCAGTGGAAACAGCAATCTGCTCCAACGGTGACCCAAGTGTTCGCAAGGGTAAATGATATTGAACAGTCAGGAAGACCTGACTGCCCCAATGAGGGATAAAACGGAGGAGCATGGGAACAGATGGTTCTACTGGACCCAGTTTTGCTTTTTGGAAGAATACCTCCGCGAGACATAGTAAGCTCATGGTGATCGTTGAAGATCGCTGTTCCAAACGTTGGACAGCTGATGAGCTGGTGAGCCGAGGGCGTCTCTTGCTCCCTGGGAGGGGACCCCACCCTATCCACTCTACCCACGACACCCCCTTACCCCTTCTTTTCCTTTTCTGCCATTTCCTTCCCCAATCTTCTCTTTTCCCTTCTCCCTCCTTTCAGTTCTACTATTTCCCTTCTTAACTCAAAAAAGGGAAAAGAAAATGGTATGTTCCGACCCCATTTGACTACTACACAATACTCTTCCCCTATCTATGGATATCTAAACTCTTCGAGGGTAGCAGGGCTAGTATCAATAATATTTTAAGTGGTAGAGGATCCCAACGAGATGGAGCTTTAATCTCATCTTGATATGACCGCAAAGCTGTACACGTGCTATTCTCCTCGGACTTCTTACCATTGGCTCTGATATCCATGCAATATGATCGTTTGTAACTATTTGTATCACACATTCGGTGAAGTTGCCTTTGCATTGTATGTCGCATACTACTAAATAAAAAAAAATAAAAAATAAATAAAAAAGAAGCCTATGGCACCTGGTATTCCCAGGCGGTCTCCCATCCAGGTACTAACCAGGCCCGACACTGTTTAGCCTCCGAGATCAGACGAGATTGGGCGCTTTCAGGGTGATGGGGCCGTAGGTGATCTCTTCGGGCACTCTCAACCCTCTTGACAAACGTCAAGATGGTCACCTTGGGAAACAAGTGAAAAAAAAAAACAGGTCAAGGCCAACAACATAAAAAGAAGCCTACAGCACCTAGTATTCCCAGGTGGTCTCCAATCCAGGTACTAGCAAGGCCCAACCCTGTTTAGCTTCTGAGGTCAGAGGAGATCGGGCGCTTTCAGGGTTATGTGCCCATAGGCAATCTCTTTGGGCATTCTCAACCCTCTTGACAAATGCCACGATAGTCACCTTGAGATACAAGCAAAAAAAACAGGTCAATGTCAACAACATAAAAAGAAGAATACGGCACCTGGTATTCCAACGCCATCTCACATCCAACTAGGCCCAACCCTTCTTAGCCTCAGAGAAGAGAAGAGATAGGGCTCTTTCAGGGTGATGCTGCTGTAAGCGATCTCTTTGGGCACTCTCAACCCTCTTGACAAATGCCAGGATGGTCTCCTTGGGAAACAAGCGAAAAAAAAAAACGAATCAACGCCAACAACATAAAAAGAAGCCTACAATAACTGGTATTCCCAGGTGGTCTCCCATCCAGGTACTAACCAGGCCTCAACATCTGCAATCATCTCTGTGTTGTTTGTAATTAGAAGGTAAAATAGAGTATTATTTCTAGACGAGGCTTTCACAATTTAACTAATGATATTGTCCTTCATCAAGTTCTGGGAAAAACAAACCTTAAGTGAGTGCACAGTACAATCAATATCAGGATGAAGTCCTCCATGATCATAACATTGCCCCGCCTCTCTATCATCCCTAACTGTGAAAGCAGATGGGTCGCCTCCTCTATAAAGTTAGGGGCCCTATAACATACTCCATATGTAATGGAAGAGCTGATTTTATATTTAATTACTATTTCCACAGGCTGCATGTCTGTGAAAAGGTCATTTGTGGCATAGGACTAAGTATGTTGTGAGTACAAGAATTGTGGAATATGTGTGCACAGTATAAAGGTTCTGTTAATCATGCCCCTTACAACCACTCTAAGGCCAATCCCACTGTGAGACACGTTTTGAGAACACCACTGTGCACTGTGGGACACAGATTTTTTTTCACAATTCTAGTATCGCTTTTAGCCATGGATGTTGCTACTTTTTTTTAACATTACTGTCTTTAGTTGTTTGGACTACATTAAAGTGGGAGTAAACTCCCTTGTATGATTTTTATCTATAGGTAAGCCTATAATAAGGCTAACCTATAGGTACAGTAAATATCTCGTAAACGTGCATCGTTTAGGAAATATTTACTTTAGATGCAGCCAGTGATGTCACCGGTGCATGCGCTCTGAAGGAACGACATACCTGTGCCGTTCTTGCAGAGTCAAGTATGCAATGCATACTAGCACATTATGACTTAAACTGCCAGGTGCCTTTTTTTATGTGGTTTACTTAGCCTCCAAGATCAGACGAGATTGGGTGCTTTCAGAGTGATGTGGCCATAGGAAATCTCTTCAGGCACTCTCAACCCTCTTGACAAACACCAAGATGGTCACTTTGGGAAACAAGCGAAAAAAAACCAGGTCAACGCCAACAACATAAAAAGAAGTCTACGACACCTGGTATTCCCAGGCGGTCTCCCATCCAGGTACTAACAAAGCCCGACTCTTCTTAGCCTCCAACATCAAACGAGATCGGTTGCTTTCAGGGTGATGTGCCCGTAGGCAATCTCTTCAGGCACTTTCAACCCTCTTGACAAACGCCAAGATGGTCACCTTGGGAAACAAGCAAAAAAATAAAATAAGTCGGAAGCTAGAGACAATACGGCCCGAGTCCTCAATTTAATCCATGTGGCGCATGTATAGGGAAGGCCCTTGCTTATGTTGTCAACGGACGCGGAGAAGGCCTTTGACAAGGTGGCCTGGCACATTTTTTTAACAGAAAATTTTTATTAGACAAATCAGCATTACATTGCAAAGAATAGTAAATGCGATATTACACAGTTGTAGATAGGAAAAAACCACCTTCATCCAGTAATCATTCTTAAATTAATTAACCAGCAGTACAGATAACAGGAGTAACCATTACTCTATCATAAATACAGGACATCCCCAGCGGAACTTCACAGCCATCAGGCAGGTACCTGACATTTGCGCGAGCCCACGGAAGGGGGGGGGGCAGGGAGGAAATGGTCGGGAGAGAGAGAACAGGGCGGGGGGGGGGGATCCACCACCGTCTCAGCTCAACTCAAAGTTAGGGGGAGGGGGAACCAAGATCAGCGGACGCGTCTATCCAGGAAGACCAAATTTTATCAAATTTCCCTGGGCATTGTCTACTTTCATAGGTCAACTTATACAGGGGGAGCACCAGGTTCACTGATCTCCTCCACGAGGCAGGGGTAGGGGGGTCTTCGAGTTTCTATCTCAATAGAATCTCGCGTCTGGCATAATACAATGCAAAGGTAAGGCACAGTTTGCAGTACCTGTCCCCCTCAACATCTGCCAAATGGCTCAATAGTAGGGTTTGAGGGTCGACCTGAAGGTTCGACCCGGTCACAGCATTTAGCGTAGAAACCACTTCCTCCCAGTAGGGCTGGATTTTGGGACATGACCAGACCATGTGCCAGAAAGTGCCCACCTGCTGTTTACACCTTTGACAATTAGCGTCCCTTTGGGGGTAAATACGCGCCAGCCTCTGCGGGGTGAAGTAGGCCCTATGCAGGAATTTAAATTGTATAAACCTGTCCGAACTCCACTTCTCCCGGGATTTGGTCAAACTAGTGTCATGTTCCACCGTGAGGTAAAGATATAAGGTCGACATGGTTCTCCCCATCACCCTGGAAGTCAGAAGATGTTCAATGGAGTCCGATTCCAGAGTCAGAGGGGCCGGAAACTGAGCCCCAAAGGCGTGCTTCAGTTGCCAATATCTGAACTGGAAAGAAAGTGGAAGCTCATATGTACGTCTCAGTTCTTGGAAAGTCATTAGCCTACCCTGATAAACTATGTGCTTTAAAGTGACGATTCCTCTTTTCGCCCACAGAGAAGGGTCTGGGATACTATTCAGGTGAGGGAGCATGGGGTTGCCCCATAGGGGCATATGTGGGGAGATGTGGTTGGGCTTTCCATAGCTCCTCCTTGTCTCCCGCCAGACCCTCACCGTGGTACGCATCAAGCCCGTCATGGAGGAGCTCGCCCTAAGCCCCCGAAATGGTAGGTTACTCAGAGCTGCATAGGAGCCAAGGATGGCTGCCTCCAGGGTGACCGCCGGGTTTTGTGTGGGCTGGGAGAACCACCACCGAATTGTGACCAAAACGGCCGCCCAGTAGTAGATCTGAAAGTTTGGGAGCGCCAGGCCCACCCCCCGATAGTGGGAGATATAGTATCTGCTTAGCTACCCTGGGGGGTCTCCCAGCCCAGACAAAGGATATCAACAGACTCTCCAGTCTCTGGAAAAAAGTCCTGGGAATGTGGATGGGGGTATTACGAAAGAAGTACAGGTACTTGGGGAGATAGATAATTTTTAACAAATTGACTCTGCCCACTGGGGATAAAGGGAGAGATCGCCATGCCGCGCACCTAGCCCCTAATTGTGTCATGAGTGGCTGTATATTGTCCTCCAGATAGTTCTGAACTCTACCACTGACCTTAATCCCCAGGTATATAAAACTTTCCACTCATGTAAGCTGTGGATGAGGCATGCGAGGGGTCGAGGAGTGGAGTGGGAAAACAACCAGTTTGTCCCAATTGATGCGGATACCTGAGTACTGACCGAATCGATTAATCAGTTTCAGTGCAGTGCCCAAAGAAGACGACGCGTCCACTAAATAAAGCAGAGCATCATCTGCATACAAGGACAGCTTTTCCTCGATGGGCCCTACTTGTATCCCCTTTATCCCAGTATCCGCTCTCAGCAAAATAGCCAAGGGCTCCATCGCAAGGACAAATAAGGCTGGTCAGAGGGGGTGCCCCTGTCTCGTACCCCGTGCCAGCTGAAACTGCCCGGAGAGACAGCCATTGGTACGGATTCTAGCAGAGGGGCTGTGGTACAGCATGCGGATCCAATTCGTAAATCCTGGGCCAAATCTGAATCGCGAGAGCACCTCCCATAGGTAACCCCACTCAACAGAGTCAAAAGCCTTCTCCGCGTCGAGCGAGGCCACTACACTCGTCTCCCCCCGGCCGCTATCTATGTGCGTGAGTAGGCGTCTGATATTAATGTCTGTGCCTCTGCCTGGCATAAAACCTGTTTGGTCACTATGGACAAGGGCCGTGATGACTAAGTTAGTCTGTTGGCCAGGATTTTGGCCAGTATTTTCGCGTCCACATTTAACAGTGATATAGGGCGGTATGACGAACACAAGGTGGGGTCTTTCCCCGGCTTGGGGATCACCACTATGATCGCCTCGCTCATGGTGTCGGGAAGTTTATCAATATGCGACGACGCAGAGAATAGATGGTGGAGTCTTTCAGAGAGCTCCGTAGCGTAGTGCTTATAGAATTCCGCCGGGATTCCGTCCGGTCCCGACGTCTTACCCGCCTGCATAGATTTAAGCGCCTGGAGAATCTCCAGAACCGTGATAGGGGCGTCCAGCCTATTTCGGTACGTTTCCGTGAGGATTGGTATATCTATGTCGGCCAAGTAGGTCGTTAGTTCTTCCTTACTGTAATCCGACCTAGAGGTGTAGAGAGATGTATAAAACTCCGCAAAACAGTTATTAATCCCGTCTGGGGTGTGAAGCAACTGACCGGATTTGTCCCTGATATGTGAAATGCTCAACCCCCCTGCCTGTTCCCTGGAGAGCCAGGCCAGCATCCTCCCCGACCTCTCCCCCTGCTCAAAGATCCGCTGGGACTGAGCTAGCATTCTCTTCTGGGTGAGAGAGGTACGAAGATCAACAGCCTCCCTGGTCAGGATTTGCAGTTGCCAATAATGTTGGGGGTCCCGAGTGCGGACAAAAAGAGCCTCCGCGCAGACCGCCTCTCCCTCAGCTTTTTTTAGCTCTGCTCTACGTTCCCTGCGTATTTTGCCAATGATAGTCTGATAGTGCCCCCTCGTGGTAGCCTTAAAGGCATCCCAGACTACCGTGGCCCCAGCCGAACCTGCATTCTCCTCCCAATAGCTGTTCAATTCGGTCCTAAAATGAGCATCCACAGCGGCATCTGAGATCCAGAACCTGGAAAGCCTCCATAGTCTAACCGCTGGTCCCAGGGAAAGATCCAATGTCAGAAACAGAGGTGCATGGTCCCATATCCCCCTGGGCAATATTTGTATGTCTACGACCCTTGGGAGGACTGGGCTCCGCGCAAAGACCAAGTCAATGCGGGAGAATGTTTTATGGGTGGCAGAGTGACATGTAAATGCCCGAGACCCGGGGTGTCTCCACCTCCAGACATCCGTCGGGGCCATATGTGTCTGCCCAGGCAGCCAGCCCAGGTCCATGGTGTCCCCCCGGAGTCAGTCTATCCATGTCTGGGTCAGGAACTAGATTAAAATCAGTAAGTAATCAATCAGTAATCAATAAGAGCATTATCAGAGGCAAACTCGGCCATCTTGCTAGTGATTTGGTTCAGCACCAGCAATGAGGCCGGCGGGGGCAAGTATAATCCCACAATGGTCCAGGTCATTGAGTAAATTGTCGCATGAATAATGACATACCTGCCGTCCGGGTCCAAGGCCAGATCCAGGAGCCGAAAGGGGAGGGACTTCAATACTAGGACACTTACCCCCCTGGCAAAACTAGAGTGAGTGGAGTGGTAATGGTACCCCACCCAGGGTTTTTTGAGGGAAAGAAGTCTACTGCCGATGAGGTGCGTTTCCTGGAGTACGCATATGTGTGGGTTATAACTTTGAAGAAATTGGAACACAAGGGATCGCTTAACCGGGGAGTTCAATCCCCTGGTGTTCCAGGATACAATGTTAAGTGTAGACATGGATTCTGGGGGCAGTGGAAGGATCAGGATCATTGTGGAACCCTGCTCCCGGATTGGACCGCTGGACCCGGGACATACATATCCGAGGACAATGCAACACTGAAATATCAATATTTTTAGTAAACAAGTACAACAAAACTAAACAGAGAACAAACAGATAACCCCAATAACCATACATGAAAAAAGAAAAAGGGAAACAAAAGTCCCTGGCCCCGTTAGGGGAACAGTCCCCACTCCCCACCCCACCCAACCCCCTTAAACTGAGGAGGGTATTCATCCCAAAGTGTATCAGCTCGCCTGCTGCAACTGGGGGTCCGTGCAGGAGGCAAGTTCCACCCCCCCAGACATCCTGGGGGGGTTTAGGTAACCAAGTGAGCGGCTCACTAGGCGTGAGGCAACCGCCTGCTCTATGAAGGAGGCTGACAGGGACATGGATCTGGGAGGATAAAGAAAAATTGCAGTTTGTCCCATCAGTGAAAATGATCCAAAAAGGGGAAGAAGGAACATATGGTATGAGCCCCCATGCTCCAGGAGGGAGCAGGAAAGGGCAAAGAGGAGCGGCATGTCACAGCCTTCTCCCGACCGTATCTCAGGTCAGGGGTATCAACTTGAACTCCCGCTACCGGGGAGGTTGCTGCCAGCATTAGAGGTGAGCCCACCATCGGTGCAAACAGGGCACAACAGGTGCAACAAAGGCCGTGGGCATCCCAACAGTAGAATGGGTTGTAAACAATTCCGAAGAGGTAGTTAGTCGATCAGCGGGCTGGCGCCAGCGAATCAATCCAGGCGGATGCCTCTCCGGGGGTGTTAAAGAAGCGGGTCGTCTCTCCATCCGGGCCAGAAAAAGAACACTATAGCGGATGTAACGTGCTCTCAAAGCCGCTTTCACGTAATCAAAGGATTTCCTTGGGGCGTGGTCTCGGCATGCAGCGGTGAGGACGCACTGTCCCTAAGCTCCGGCGCTGACCCTGGTATTTTAGCACTTATTCGCCGCATGAACTACTCCACATGCCTGGGATCGATGGGTAGGAGAACCGGCAAGTCCCTGTCGAAGAAGGGCGCGCCCGAGGGATCGATCAAACGGTTCCTGGCGGAGCCTGATGAGGTGGGGGACATGGATGGCCTAGGCCGCTCTCTGCTTACCACGAGCGCGGCCGCAGGCCCCGCCCCCCGCCTGAACGCAGATCTCAATCCCCGGCCTTGTCGGCGGGTTCTGACGGGGAAGAGAGTGAGACAAGACGATCGGAAGTGGCAGCGCTGGTGAGCGGACTTCCGACTAAGTCTGAACGGGCATCGATGCTCTTGGGGCTAGAGAAATCCATCAAGAGAGAAGTGTCCGCTGTCCGTTCGGATCTCGCGCAAGTTTTGGACCGCGTAGAGGAGACCGAGCAGAGGCTGGACAGGCATGCTACCGCCATTAGGTCTCTGCAAGCAACTACCCGCTCTCTCGCTATCGCTTATCGGTCTTCCCTCTATAAGATCGAGGACCAGAGAACCGTAACAGACGGAACAACATCCGGATCCGGGGGCTCCCGGAGGCGACCGGGGACGAGGACCTCCTCCCAATGGTAAGAGGCATCTTTAAGGGCCTATTGGGGAATGCGGCTGACCATCCTTTCAAAATTGACCAAGTTCACAGGGCCCTCCGCCCTCGTAACCTGGCGGCGGAGACTCCGCGTGATGTGATCTGCAGAGTACACTATTTTGAAGAGAAGGAACGCATCATGAAAAAACTCAAGGGGACCCCAGTCCTGGACTTTGATGGGGCGTCACTCTCTTTTTTTCCTGATTTGGCCAGGGAGACTCTGGAGAGACGCAGGGCCCTGCGTCCCCTAACTGAGAAACTGCGCTTGTCCTCCATCAACTACCGGTGGAGTTTCCCTGCCGCCCTGATCGCACACAGAGATGGGAAGACGGCGGTTCTGCGGTTCCCAGAAGATCTGGAAAAATTCTGCATGGATGTGAGCATATCCCCGCCGGATTTACCGGGTTGGCAGGAAGGCATCCCACCCCTACCGAATAATCCTGAGGAGCCATGGCAGAGAGTGTCCCGCAAGCAACGCGTCCCCTCTTTTAGCCCAGCTAATATGCATGCATAGATGGCACGTCTGATGGCGCTCTTCTGTCCAGTATTCCGCACTGATGGCGCGGCTTCCCTGGTCCCGCAAGTATAACAAGTTGTTTATGTTACCTTTCATTTTTATTTCTGTTTTGGTGTTTAACGTCATACTCTCTCAGCTGCCTACGGGGTGTCTAATTTAATGGGAACGAAGTGTTGGAGTGCCTACGGGTGGTCCTGCACCGGGGACACTTGGGACATGCCTCTGACTGTCTCTACCTCATGACACTTGGATCCCCTATTGTGAACGTTGGTGGCTGGTGTTCTCGGTTCTTGTGTTTCCCTAAGTGTACATGAACTCTGTGCTATTTCTTTCATTTATGTGTTATTATATAATTTGTAATTTGGGGTTGGAGCCGGAGCTGCGGCCTGCGACTTCTGTTTTAGACGGTTGCGGGTTGCTGCTGCCTGGCCACATGTGTTTTCCCTCCGGGGGGCGTTGGGCGGATCTTGGCCCCCGGGCTCCGGCCGTTTCGATGGCTGGGGCTCCGGGGGGGGGGCCCGGTCAATTGCTCCTTTACTGCACTGCAATCTGCTGTGTGCGCATGCCGCGGTAGACCCAATTGGGTCTGGGTTGTGTGTGCTGCAGGGGTTGCGGGTCATAACCTGTAATACTTACCTTCTCACTACTCTCCTTCTCTTTCCTCTCCTTTTCACACTTTTTCTTTCATCCCCCTGCCCTTTACTTCCCCTACCTCTGGTCCTGTTTCCTGGTAACGGGCTGTATTTGGAGTTCTCTGACGGATCCCCATGGCCGCGGTGGAATTGTTATCGTTAAACATGAGGTGCCTCCATGCCCCTGGTAAACGTCATAGCCTATACCGGGAACTGGGTCGCCTGCGGGGGGACATTGTCTTCTTGCAGGAGACCCATCTTACCCACACCACTTCGGTGAAATTATTCTCCCCGCAATACCCAGTCTGGTATTATAGTCTCTCTGATGTGCATAAGGCAAAGGGTGTGGCCATTGGGTTCCGTGGAGGTACCCCTTTTAACATGCTAGAGATGTTGAGTGACCCTCACGGACGCTTTCTGTTCCTCAGGGGCAGCCTGGGTGGGATGCCATGTACGTTGGCGACCCTCTATGCTCCTAATCGAGATCAGGCCCCTTTTATTGCCACTACGCTTGCGAAATTGAGGGACTTTGCTAGTGGATGTGTTATCCTGGCTGGAGACTTTAACGACCCCTTGGAACCAGTGTTTGATACATCCGTGGGCAGGTCTTCGGTTCCTCGTAAGCGTCTTGCATACATTCGTAAACGCTTGTGTGACACCCAGTTAATGGACGCATGGAGGATAATGAGACTATACGTATTACTCGAGCGCCCACCAATCCTATTCCAGGATTGATTTTTTTCTCTTGATCACCACCACCTTTCCCTATTGACAAATTCAGTAATTGCTTCATCAACCATATCTGATCATGCCCCCATTTTGCTTACCATTAATATCTCTTCGTTGCCCCGAAAACCAGCCAATTGGAAATTAAATGAGAACCTTATTAGTGAGGAGGCAGACAAAATACACATGCAAGAGGAACTAAATCAGTATTTCAAAGATAATACCCACCCAGACATTTCCCCAGGAGTACTGTGGGAAGCCCATAAGGCCCATATGCAAGGTAAATTCATGGAGTTGGGCTCCAGAAGGAAAAAGGAATTTGCGCAGCAACAATCTAAACTATTGTTAGAAATTAGCGCCCTTGAGTCACAACACAAGGCCAGTCTCGCTCAAGCCACACTACATAACCTAACAATGAAGAGGGAGGAGTTGAAGGCCATGTACCATGAGCAATGGAAACGGGAAGGCCGTAGGGTGTCACAAAAATTCCATGAATGGGGTAATAAACCGGGGAGGCTTTTGGCTCATTCCCTACAACAGGCAAAAACCAGGGCTTTCATTGATAAAATTAAGACAGCTTCTGACGCTCTCACGCATGAGACCACAACTATAGCCAAGGAATTTCATGCTTTTTACCAACGCCTATACCATGTCCCTCACGCTGTGCCGGACTTGGTGGTTAGGAGAACTCTGATCCAAGAATATCTACAGCAGGCCAACTTGCCCAAACTGAACTCTGACGCCCTCGCCTCATTGGACGGAGAGTTTTCTGTCCAGGAGTTCAAAGTAGCACTGAAGGCTATGGCGAGTGGCAAGGCCCCTGGACCGGATGGCTTTACGGCCTTTTACTATAAGGCCTTTGCGGACACCCTGCTGCCGCGCCTCACCTCTTATGCTAACACGATCTCACAGGGGGGGACACCCCGTCCGGAGACGCTGTATGCACATATCTCGGTGATTCCTAAGTCAGGGAAGGACCCTAGTTTATGCGGGAGTTATTGACCTCTATCTCTCTTGAATCTAGACGCTAAACTGTATGCCAAAGGTATAGCAAACAGGCTTCTACCCCTACTTCCACGCTGGGTTTCCAGTGATCAGACTGGGTTTATCCCGGGTAGGGAGGTATGCGACAATGCTCTCCGCACCCTGTCCCTGATGGCTTGTGCTAGGGGGTCCGCCCAGCCCACCCTGTTACTTTCTACAGACGCGGAAAAGGCGTTTGACAGGGTGGACTGGGAGTATCTCATGGCGACCCTGTCTCACTTGGGAATCAGCCAAACTTTTCTATCTCACATTTCAGCACTATACCATTCCCCTACAGCTCAAATTCGTGTTAATGGTACCCTAAGTGAATCATTTACACTCTATAATGGTACACGTCAGGGCTGCCCCCTCTCGCTCTATCCCTGGAACCCTTCCTCTCTACAGTTAGACACAATCCAAACATCCATGGGATCACTGTTGGTGATCGAGAACACAAATACGCTGCTTATGCGGATGATATTCTGTTCTACATACAACAACCCCTGATTTCCCTTCCCAATCTGATGTCTGCCTTCTCACAATTCGGTCTCATATCTAATTTTAAAATGAACATGTCCAAATCGGAGATTCTTAACATCTCTATCCCCGGGGAAACTGTGGTTCGTCTTAGAGACTCCTTCCCTTTTAGCTGGCAAACACACAAAATGAAATATTTAGGCATCTACCTCACACCTAAACCCCAGACTCTATTTCGCGTTAACTATATACCCCTTCTTAATGCAATTCGAATGGACTTACAAAGATGGTCCCAAGTCGCACATTCGTGGTTAGGGAAAATTAGTGTGATTAAGATGAATATCCTACCCCGGATTCTGTTTTTATTCCAGATGATTCCAGTGGGTATTCCAGCTAGTTTTTTAACGCTGAGGCCGCGTACACACGCGGGGACTGTTCGCTCAAATTCCGAAAAACTGTCCGCTGAAACTTGGTTTGAGCGGACAGTCCGCCCGTGTGTAGGCTTGTTTGTCAAACTAAGTCTCGCGCATGCTCAGAAAGAATTTACACGCCGAAGGTTGCATTGCAGTGTATAGGACGTCGTTTTCTAGTCCCGTCGTATGTGCCGTTCACGTCATCGCGCACGGTTTCAGCGGACTGTTCGTTCGTCGTGTGTGGGCAAGTCCGTCCATGCTAATTTTGAGCGGACTGTCCGCTGAAACTGTTTGACGGACAAAGTTGAGCGAACAGTAACCGCGTGTGTACGCGGCCTCATAGATTCACTGATCTGCAGATATGTTTGGAACAGAAAGCGTCCGAGACTGTGCCGAGGCCTTCTAACCAGACCTAAACGGCTGGGGGGCCTGGCTTTACCTAACGTGAAACTTTACTTTTTAGCCGTTGTTTTCAACAGGATATCAGACTGGAAATATCACAAACATTCTAAACTATGGGTTGCCCTTGAATTGGCGCTCAGTGGCACGGACCTCTACACCCAAGTGTGGATTCCCAGGAAACATAGGTCGTTAGCACCTAGCTCCTCTCCTCTCACCTATTCTACTCTACAGATCTGGGACTCGATATGTAAACAGCACAAGTGGTTATATCACTCTCCCATTATGCCTCTGACGGGTCATAATTACTTCCCACCAGGAAACATTGACCCCAGAATTCATTCCTGGAATCTGGGTAATACACCCCTGCTACACCACGTCACCAACCAACCAGGCAACGCTCATGGATCACTGGACCTACCATCAACTGGCTGCCTTTGTACACTCCCTGCTGAAACCATTGCGCTCACTGGCTGATTTAACACCGATTGAATCGGCCTTCATGGAGGACCAGCCGGTGGAGAGGCCTTTACCGCCCAGAGCCCGTTTGCAATTGCTTGCCAGACCAAAGGACAAGGGGGGTCTGGGTCTCCCAGATCTGAGACAATACTACAGAGCGACTCTGCTAGCGAGAGTCGTTGATTGGCATTGTAATGGCCCACACAAGCAGTGGGTGGAGATGGAGATTGAGGATGGATCCATTCCCCTATTGACCTCCCCGTGGCTACTGACCTCCCTACCAAAAGACCTCAGAAATCACCCTGTAGTGGGAGCTACATTGGCTGTTGTGCGGAGGTTGTTCCGCTGTACACATATTGCTCCCCTGCCGTCACCAATGACTCCGGTTATAGGTAACCCAGACTTCCCACCGGGATTTACCAACAAGAAACTGCGACAGTTGACAGTGGTGGGGAAACAGCGTCTGGGAGAGGTGTGGCCCTCGGGAGGGCTCCCGACCACGCAAACTGTCGCCGAGCTTTCTGACCCTCCGCTTGACTTGTTTAGTGCTTATCAACTTCGTCACTTTCTTCTGGCCATACAAAGGGCCCCCTACACTCCTAGAGTCCTGACATCCTATGAATCCATCTGTCACAAAAGGGAACCTGTGCGACACACCCTCTCCCTCCTGTACAACCTATTGAGTAGTCAGGAGGAGCAGTCGACCCCACCATTTATCCACAAATGGGAGAGGGACTTAGGCATCACATTTACCCCACAACAGATAGGGAAGATCCTTACCTTAGTACATAAAGCTTCCATCGCAAACCAATATCAAGAATCAGGATACAAGATAGTCTCATGCTGGTATAGAGTCCCATACCTTCTGAATAAAATGAATAGATCGATCCCGGATGTTTGTTGGAGGTGCAATTCAGATACGGGGACCATGGGACACCTTTTCTGGGCATGCCCGGCCTTGAGGAACTTTTCGGTTCCCAGCAGCGTGCCGTCTACACTTGACCGAACAGCCTGTTCAAAAATACAAAATAACCCTCACGATGCAACTCCTGAACGCCACCCGGGCCTGCATTCCCGCACTGTGGAGGCAGCCTCAGCCCCCATCCAAGGTGCTGTGGTATTTCAAAGTCAATCATATTCTCCGGATAGAAGAATTGACCGCCACCCTTCACAACACTGAAGAGGCATTTAGTGTTACATGGAGGCCCTGGAGGTATTTTACTGGTACTCGAGACTACATTCGGGAGGTGAGCAGTGCCCCTGTCCCAGAAAATGACTGAACATCTAACGTTTACCTACGTAGGCCATGTCTGCCCTGGGTGGCATTCCCCCCCCCCCCCCCCTCCCTTTTTGTCTTTATTTTTATTTTTTTCCCCGCCGCCACCCCCCCTACTCTCTCTCTCCATCTTTGCACTCTCTTCTCCCCCCGTCCTCCCTTTTGACTATGCCTTGTCTCCTTACTAGCCTTCAAGGCCCAGAAGAACCCCAGGGTTCTGGACACGACTGGCCCATCTTTTACTCTGGTTCACATAGGTCATGATAAGCTGGCTCGCTGTGGTCCCAGTTGTTCTCCATGATTACATTTGTCCGAACGGAGCTGCACTAGTTATACTGTACTACATGTCGGAGGTGGGGTTTCTCTCTTTTCTGCATGAAACTGTAGGACTCCCCTCTGAGAACCCAGAGTTATTTGGCTGCCTATTTTTTGTTACCATGTAATTGTGACCCTGGGTCATGCTGTATGGCTGACTGTTATATTTATGTTGTTCTACTTATACTTAATAAAAGAATAAAAATAAATAAATAAATAAATAAGTCAATGCCAACAACTTAAAACTAAAGCCTATGGCATCGAGAAATCCCAGGCGGTCTCCCATCCAGGTACTAACCAGGTCCCAACCCTGCTTAGCCTCTGAGATCAAATGAGATTGGGCTCTTTCAGGGTGATGCGGCCATAGTAGATTTTTTCAGGCACGCTCAACCCTCTTGACAAACGCCAAGATGGTCACCTTGGGAAACAAACAAAAAAAACAAGTCAACGCCAACAACATAAAAAAAAGCCCGCAGCATCTGGAAAACCCAGGCGGTCTCCCATCCAGGTACAAACCAGGCCCAACCCTGCTTAGCTTCTGAGACCAAACGAGATTGGGCGCTTTCAGGGTGTTGTGCCCATAAGCAATTTCTTTGTGCACTCTCAACCCTCTTGACAAATGCCAAGATGATCACCTTGGGAAACAAGCGGAAAAAAAAAACATGTCAACGCCAACAGTTACTAATCAATCCCGACAATGCTTAGCCTCCGAGATCAGACAAGATCAGGCACTTTCAAGGTGATGGAGCCATAGGCGATCTCTTCGGGCACTCTCAACCATCTTGACAAACGCCAACATGGTCATCTTGGGAAACAAGTGAAAAAAACCAAGTCATTGCCAACATTGGAGGCTAACAGGGTTGGGCAATCAGTTTCCTTGCCTGAAATAGGCATCTCAGAACTGCCATCTGGCTGCTTCCCGGGTTTCCGACTCCTTCAACTAATCCCAGGAGACAATACTTCACCTCCATCCTGGTGGAGGTTCCAAACACCCGATCAATGGTTCCTGTCACCTCCGTCCAGTAGCGGATCAACTTCGGGTATCTCCAAAACATGTGCATCATGTCTCCCCCCATGTTCCCGCACCGGGGGCAACTTGCGTCCGGCCGTTTGGCCAAATTGAAAAAGTTTACGAGGAGCATAATAGGTTCTATATAATAAGAACAGATGTGACATCCTCTGTGAGGA
The DNA here is from genome assembly GCF_037356315.1 of Lithobates pipiens. NCBI lineage: Eukaryota > Metazoa > Chordata > Amphibia > Anura > Ranidae > Lithobates > Lithobates pipiens. The sequence goes on from NW_027507791.1 coordinate 164,000,072, forward strand.
GAGCCACAATTCACCACAGGCAGGATTCCTGTGGCCAATTATAGCTCAGGGGGGTTTAGTACACACCCCACACTATATAAGGCCGCCAGCGCGGCGGCCTTGCATAGTGTGTTGCGGTGGTCAGGGAAAGAGGACGATAGGCAGGGACAGTGTCTTTACTGCTTGGGAACCTAGCACTATTACAGTGGGTGTTATGTGCCTCCTGCACAGTACACACCTGAAACTTCCCTTTATTACTGGTGTTCAATTTCTGCAATACACGCATCTGCAGTGCAGAAGTTAGAGTGGGTGTTGTGTGCCTCCTACACAGTATACACCTTATTGCTGGTGTTCTGTTTCTGTAGTACAGGAACCTAGCACTGTTACAGTGCTAGGGTGTACAGAGAAGCTGGTATATATAGAAGACTACAGCATGCAGAAGAAAGGCTAGTGAATACAGAATACAGACTCGTGTATGCAGATAAGCTTGAGTATACAGAGATGCTAGAGTAAACAGTGAGGCTGGGGTACACAGAGAGGCTAGTGTAAAGAGAGGCTAGTATATACAAAGATGTTAGTGTATATAGAGAGGTTAGTGTATAGAGAGAGTCGAGTGTATACAGATAGGACAGTGCATATAGAGAGACTAGTGTATACAGAAGACAGGCTTGGGTATACATCCAAGCTGAAAGTGTATACAGAAGACTGGGTAGTGTATACAGAGAATCTAGTGGGTACAGAAGACAGGCTGGTGTATTCTAGCTAGTTTTTACAGTCTGGTGTATACAGAAGACAGGCTGTGGTATACAGAGGGTTTAGTGTATTCAGAGAGTCTAGTGTATACAGTTGGCGAGTGTATACATAAGACTGACTAGTTTACACAGTGTTTACAGAGATGCAAGGGTGTACAGCGAAGCTGGTATATATAGAAGACTACAGCATACAGAAGAAAGGCTAGTGAATACAGAATACAGACTTGTGTATGTAAATAGGCTTAAGTATACAGAGATGCTAGAGTAAACAGTGAGGCTTGGGTACACAGACAGGCTAGTTTAAAGAGAGGCTAGTATATACAAAGATGTTAGTGTATATCGAGAGGTTAGTGTATAGAGAGGGTAGAGTGTATACAGAAAGGACAGTGCATATAGAGAAACTAGTGTATACAGAAGACAGGCTTGGGTATACATCAAAGCTGACAGTGTATACAGAAGACTGGGTAGTGCATACAGATAGTCTAGTGGGTAAAGAAGACAGGCTGGTGTATTCTAGCTAGTTTTTACAGTCCAGTGTATACAGAAGACAGGCTGTGTTACTCAGAGATTTAGTGTATTCAGAGAGTCTAGTGTATACAGTTGGCGAGTGTATACATAAGACTGGCTAGTTTACACAGTGTTTACAGAGATGCAAAGGTTTACAGAGAAGCTAGTATATATAGAAGACTACAGCATACAGAAGAAAGGCTAGTGAATACAGAATAAAGGCTGGCTTTTGCGGAGAGGCTAGTTTTTTGCAGAACACTATCTAGGGTATACAGAGAGGCTAGATTATACAGAGAGGCTAGTGCATAGAGTGAAGCTATTGTATATAGAAGCCTGGTTAGTGTATACAGAGAAGCTAGTGTGTACAGAAGAAAGGCTAGACAGGCTATAAAGAGAGATAAGTTTACAGAAGACAGTTTGGGGTATACAGAGATGCTAGTTTTTACAGAGAGCCTAATGTATACAGAAGAGAGGCTAGGGCATACAGAAGACAGAAGACGGGCTAGTGTATTCAGACCTAGGCAAGGGTTTATCGAAGACAGGCTATTGTATGCAGAAGACCGGCTAGTGTAAACATGCTGTTGTATATAGAGAGGCTAGTGAATTTAGAGGGTAGGCTAAGTGATAACAGAAGACATTCTGGGCTATACAGAGACATTTCATTCATTTCATCTAGTTCACATCTCTAATGGAGTTTGTCTCATTGCCATGTTATGTCTTTTCATTCTTATGCTAAATATAGATTATACTCACTACACGATTTTAATCATCCACATCAAGCATGCAATAAAACTATCATACATCAAAATGAATCATGTACTCTTTTGCTCTATTTTGCATATTTGTAATTCTCCACATCAACTGTCACATTGAGTATGTGACAGTCCTGACACACCATCCTGACTTATTTTGCTTTATTTCTTTTTACTACTTCAAAATCCGGTTAAATCTATTCACTTCGATGAGTTATACCGCTAATTGTACGGTAATGCAAAATGTTCACAAAACCATTCATTTGCTACTAGACATGCTGCACATACTAAGAGTAATGTAACTATCGCTCGCTAACGATGTAAACAGTTTTATTTCTTTTCTGACATTAACCGAGTATCTCTGACATTAACTGAGTATCTCTCTGCACTATGATCTTAATAATAATAATAATAATAGGATTGTGTAATGCAAAGATCAACTAGTCTAATATAAGCTTTCTCATTGGTACCGGCATATCCTTTAAATTTAGACAATGCCATTTAAATGTCCTATTTGTCGCCTATATTATACAACTCTCTGAAAAGCATATATGTAGACAATTAAACTAGTCTTACATCTTAATAAAACAGCTTTTTTGCTCAACCAGTATCTCAGAACATAAGAAAATAAACGTTTCCACTGTTTGACTCTTTTTCTGTATTACCTATTTTTCTCCACCTTAACTGTCACAGTTAAAACACAGTGACAAAACATTTCTTTTTACCGCAGCAAAATGTGAGAAAAGCAGTGTAAGTCGTCTTTCTGCCATATGCTTCAGAAAATTAATGTAACGCTTTTAAATCCATATCAATTCCACAGAACCGTGAACCGTCTTACAATTTTAACATTTATTGATAGCAATTACTGATATTACATTATGACTATACCAGTGGGAAATTAATCATAATCTCAGAGTTATTTTTCTATTTAATTTGCAACCATCGAATCTCATTGCTATTCCGACATTCTGCCTTAATGAGGATATTACTTTGCAACTATCCCTTGATCCCTATATATACTGCTTCAATATTTTCCTAATTTGTTTGCTATAGTTATTATTATTATATTATAGAGATAACTATCTCTAAATCATTGTAAACCTAACCATGGTTATAATGTCTACAGCTAATTTTATGTTAAAGCAAAATTCACACAAAACCATCTTTTTAAAACCTTTACAACATTAAGAGTAATGCAACTATCTCTCGCTACCTCTATGCAATAGTATTCTCTTTCCAGTGGAAACGGAAAACAGTCAGTGAAAGCCATCTTCGTGCGTAACAAATTTAATTTTAATCGATTTACACGTTGGAATTTTCAAGCTACGTCAATTTACTCTTAAATAATGTAAACCCTTTAGCTGCTTAGCTCACACTTTGCTATATGTAGCCGCGTTAACTGTATTAATGGTTACATGTAAATAACCAATGGGGATTGACATTTCATGTCTATCTCACATCTCTAATACAATTTGTCTCTTTGCCATGTCATACTTTGCCAGTTATTATACTTTCTCATCCTTAAAGACACGTAAGGATCCTGAAGAACGATAGAAACCTCGTCACGTCGTTGCTGATATTTCATGTTTACAACAATCATCTCATCTAATTGCTATTCCGACATTCTGCCTTGGTATTACTTTGCAACGCTCTATTGAAGAATGTAAAGGTAAGCTAGATATTTTGTGTATTACCACTTAAACTCGACTTGTATATACTGTCTCAATATTATCCGTTCTAATTTTGCTAAATTAGATTGTAGAGTTTGCTATGTCTAAATCCAGTTTACCTACTCACCTTTATTACGTATACTGCTAATTTTAGGATAATACAAAACCATCTTATTGCTTCTTTACACGCTGCACATATTAAGAGTAATGCAATGCTTCCGTGAACAGTTTAAATTGCTCTTCTCACATTTAGCTGGTTCTCTCTGCTATAGGAAACTGAATTTGTACTACAACGATCACTCATCTAATATCAGTCCACTCAGTGCTACCGGGATAACTTTTACATTTAGAGTAATGAAATGATTTCTCAGTCATTTTGAAGCTACTGCAACTAACGCTTTCGATCTCTTTTCAACTGCAATACTTAATCTTTGCTATTGCAGAATATTTAGCTGCTTAGCTCACACTTTGCTGTACGTAGCCGTGTTAACAGTATTAATACCTGCAAGTAACCAATGGGGATTGACATTTCATCTCTAATTCATTTTCACATTTCTAATGCAGTTTGTCTTTTTGCCATGTCATCCTCTGCCAGTTATTATCTTTTCTCATCCTTATGCTATATTTGGGGTATACTCACTACATGATTAAAGAGACGTAATGAACCCGATTGACACACGTCATTGCTATTATTTCGTGTATTTCCACTTAAACCCAACCTGTATATACTGTCTCAATATTAATCGGAGTTATTTTGCTATATTTATTATTAGAATAAACAGATTACTATCTCTAAATCCTGGTAAACCAACTCACACAAAACCATCTTATTTCTACCTTACACGCAGCACATATTAAGATATTAACATTTAGCCGGTATCTCTCTGCAATAGTAAACGAAATGTGTAGATCACTCATCTAATATCGTCTCAGCGCTACCGCAACAACTTTTAAATTTAGAGTAATGCAACGATTTCTCAGTTTTATGAAGCTACTACAACTAATGCGTTGGTTTTCTTTCCTGTTAAATTACGCTCTGCAATATTAAGCCATGTAAAATGTCCTATTGGTCTCTAACAATGCTATTTATAATAATACACAACTTTCAAAAGCAATATCGTCTCACTGCAATACTTACACTCTGCATAATAAATATGAATAATGCGAATAATGCTAATAATAAAGTCGTCTAAAACTCGGCTATAAGTAGAGAATATATTTATCAAAATAAACCATGTACTGCCAAACCAATAACGGCCAATTACTTAACGTCTATCAGTCAATGACTTAACAAAATAAACTTAGCACTCTTTTGCTCTATTTTGTATATTTGTAGTTCTCCACATTAACTGTCACATTGATATCACCACTGACAACACACCACTTTTTAAAAGCACCAAAATATGAAAAAAGCACTGTAACTCTTTACATGTTTCAGAAGTAACTACTTTATTAGCAAAAAATAAAGTCCTGTCTTCTTTACACGCTAGCCTTTCTGTATACATTAATCTCTCTGTGTACACCAGCCACTCTATATAGACTAGCCTCTCTGTCTTCTGTATACACGTGCCCGTAATCTATATACACTAGCCTGCCTTCTTTTTACAATAATCTCGGTGTCCCAGCCTCTTGGCATACACTAGCCTCACTGAATTCCCCAGACTATCTTCTGTATACACAAGCCTATCTGTAAAAAATAGCCTGCCTTTTTTACTCATTAGCCTCTCTGTATAAACTAGCCAGTCTTCTGCATACTCTAGCCTCTCTGTGTAACACAGTCTCACTCTGGCTTCCCTAGCCTCCATCTCTGCATACCCAGGACCTTCCTCTGTATAATCTGGCCTATCTGTATACACTAGCCTGTCTTTTGTACAAATTAGCCTCTCTGTAGCCGGTCTTCTGTATACACGAGCCTCACTGTCTACTCTTGGATGTCTTTTGTATACACTAGCATCTCTTTATACATTATCTCTCTGTATATCCAAGCCTCTCTGTATACACTAGTCCGCCTGTATACACTAGCAAGTCTGCATACACTAGCCTCTCTTTGTAACCCATCCTCTCTCTCTGTATACCCTAGCCTCCATCTCTGCATACCCAGGACGTTCTTCTCTATAATCTAGCCTATCTGTATACACTAGTCGGTCTTCTGTAGACATTAGCCTCCCTGTATAAACTTGCTGGTCTACTGTATACACTAGTCCGTATGTATACACTAGCAAGGCTGCATACACTAGCCTCTCTGTGTAACCCAGCCTCTCTCTCTGTATACCCTACCCTCCATCTCTGCATACCCAGGATGTTCTTCTGTATAATCTAGCCTATCTGTATGAACTAGCCTGTCTTTTGTACACATTAGCCTCTCTGTATAAACTAGCCGGTCCTCTGTATACACTGGTCCGTCTGTATACACTAGCAAGTCTGTGTAACCAAGCCTCTCTGTATAACCCAGCCTCTCTCTCTCTGTATACCCTAGCCTCCATCTCTGCATACCCAGGACATTCTTCTGTATAATCTAGCCTATCTGTATAAACTAGCCTGTCATTTGTACACATTAGCCTCTCTGTATAAACCAGCTGATATTCTGTATACACTAGTCCGTCTGTATACCCTAGCACGTCTGCATACTCTAGCCTCTCTGTGTAACACAGTCTCTCTCTCTCTGTATACCCCAGCCTCCATCTCTGCATACCCAGGACGTTCTTCTGTATAATCTAGCCTATTTGTATACACTAGCCTGTGTTTTGTACACTTTAGCCTCTCTGTATAAACTAGCCGGTCTTCTGCATACACGAGTCTCTCTGTATACCCTTGGATGTCTTTTGTATACACTAGCTGCTCTTTATACATTAGCTCTTTGTATACCCAAGCCTCTCTGTATACACTAGTTCGTCTGTATACACTAGCAAGTCTGCATACACCAGCCTCTCTATGTAACCCAGCCTCTCTCTCTGTATACCCTAGCCTCCATCTCTGCATACCCAAGATGTTCTTCTCTATAATCTAGCTTATTTGTATACACTAGCCTGTCTTTTGCCCACATTAGCCTCTCTATATAAACTAGTTGGTCTTCTGTATACACTAGTCCGTCTGTATACACTAGCAAGTATGCATACTCTAGCCTCTCTCTCTGTATACCCTAGCCTCCATCTCTGCATACCCAGGACATTCTTCTGTATAATCTAGCCTATCTGTATACACTAGTGTATACAGACGGACTAGTGTATACAGAGGACCGGCTAGTTGATACAGACAGGCTAATGTGTACAAAAGACAGGCTAATGTATATAGATAGGCTAGATTATACAGAAGAATGTCCTGGGTATGCAGAGCGCTCAGCTTCAAGGGATGGCCATCGTGAGTAATATGAGGGACACTCCTCAACCCCGCCCCCACCTACCAGATCTGACTTTCATCTCCTTGCCCTCTCTGCCCCGGTCATCTGGTGGCAGTTTTATGCACTCCCTGGCCCCCACCCATTCATAATCCTTACCGACCTTTCCTTCCGCTGCTCACAGGAACACACTGGATGACTTCTCTAATTAACCAACTTGTACAAGACACCGCTATCCTCCTGTCTGACACCGGTCTCCCTTGGAGGCTTTACACCTCACTGTTTGGGTGGTCCCTGCCTCCCCCTGAATGCTCCACATATACCCCGACGACATTGTCGGAGGGGCACCACTTGACAGGACACGGGGCTGTCATGCCGGTGGCATCTCCCATTGAAGGAAGGGATGATGGCCCCAACCCCTTGGCAGCAGGTTCTTTCATGTACAGACCAGGGCGGCTCATCTTCCCTTCTGGAGTCTTGACCTTAGAGGGGGGAGGGCTGCTCCTCTTTCATCTTGATGTGGTGACCATGGAGGCGAGGAGTTAAAATTTTTGGTGTCCGGGTTGTTGCTGGTGTGAGTGCGCCAAAGGACTTGACATTTCCGCATGTTTGTCCCCTCTCCCTTGCTGCCCCTTTCCCTCCCTCCTTCCCCCTTCCCTCCTTCCCTTCCCTCCCCCCTTTCCCCCTTCACTCCCCCCTTTCCCCCTTCCCTCCCCCTTCCCCCCTTCCACCCCCCTTTTCCCCTCTTCCCTACCCCTTTTCCCCCGGGGTGTGGACGGGGGAGAGGGGGTAAGGAGAGGACAATCTGCCAAAGGGAGAAATGCATTTGTTCGGGGGCTGCATGTACTTTTAGGGTATGGGACGGGGGGTGGTGGATTCCATTTTGTGATGCCTTTTCTGTTGTGATGGGCTCCCTCGTGCATGCCTACATTTAGGGCGAGCTGAGGAGACCCCTCAGTGCTGACAGTTATATGCTCTACCTCTGTTTTGATTATACTATTGTTTTTTGGTTCTATGATGTTACTGATTGTCTTTTATTTGCATATCGGTATCAGACGTGACATTTACCACTGCCGGGACTGGGGGGACTAGGATTTGGGGGCTCCCTCTCCGACCTGTCTACCCACCAACCCACGTAGGACAGCGCTTTAAACCCAGTGTACATCTGGTAAGTGCTATAGCATAATTGTGCTGTTTTAGTATACCCTTCCTGTACTGTTGAGTGCGGACAACCCTTAATTTCCCTCTCCCCCTGGGGTTGAGGTGTCCGGCCTCTTTTTCCCCTTACCTTTCCTTCTATTTGCCCTTCCTTTCTCCCCCTTAGTTCCCGCCATCCATTACCTACCCAAAACCTACCTTGGTTCAACTTTCTTTGCTTTTCTCTGACGTCCCCCTCCCCCTCCCAGAGGAGCGATGGCAGACTCAGTCAAGGTCACCTCTCTAAACGTTAAGGGACTGAACTCCCCTGAAAAACGGTGGATCCTCCTGTGAGAACTGAAGACTTCTTGTACTGATGTGGCCTTTATACAAGAAACACATTTTAAAAATACTAGTCTCCCCTTTCTATGGTCGAGATCTTTCCCTAAGGTCTACCACTTTACTAACCCCTCCTCTAAGACCAAGGGAGTCTTCATTCTGATCTCTAGCAGGCTCCCCTGGGTTCTCCAGGATTCTCTGGTGGACCCTGGGGGCCGATATCTTTTTCTTAGGGGCCACATTGGAGAGCGCCTTTTTACATTTGCCACTGTGTACGCTCCCAATGATCACCAAGATACGTTCCTCAGAACTACCCTGCACAGATTATGTGACTTTCGGGAGGGCCAGTTGACATTAGGTGGGGACTTTAATGTCCCCTTTCGCCATCGGTTGAAACTTCTCCCTTTTGCTCCTCGCTCCTCATTTACTAAGTGTTTACTGAATGACCAATTAGTTGATGTCTGGCGTCTGCAACACTCTGGGGAAAGGGACAACTCTTTTTGCTCTTCCCCTCACAAATCATACTTGAGGATAGACTTCTTCTTGATTCCACATGACCAACTGCACTTGGTGAGCTCTTCCTCCATCGGCCATATTACTTGGTCTGACCACGCTCCTGTAGCCCTTACCTACACCCTCTCTAGGAACCCCTCACGTAGGTCTCTATTCTGGCACCTTAATGAGAGCCTCCTCCAGATACCGGAAGTTTTAGCAGATGGACCAGGGAATTGGACCTTTATTTCCAAGAAAACTAAACGCAGGACTGCGACCCGAGGATAATTTGGGAGGCTCACAAGTCAGTACTCCGCAGGGTACTTATCAGGCACGGGGCAGGCATCAAACGAGCAGGGAAGGAACAGCTTGCTAATCTGTTTCGTGAACTTGCCTCTGTGGAAGCCAAACATAAACATGCCCCCTCACGGACCTTAGAGATTGAATTGGGGACACTCTGCACCCAGATTGCTGACCTACTCCATTATAAAGCGAAAGCGACACTCCAGTTTTGTCGTAAATTGACGTAGGAGTCAGGGGACAAATGCAGAAAAATCTTAGCCAGGTCGGTAAAGGAGTTTAAATCTGCCTCTTACACACCCCAGTTGATAGATGAGAATGGCCAGAGGGCCTCTACCCCAACCCAAATAGCCAAAGTCTTTGAAAAATGTTACTCTGATCTCTACAACCTGCCTGATTCAGGGTCCGGACAGGACAATATAGACAGATATGTAACCGGTTCTGGTCTACCAACCCTCTCATCGGACTCACGGGAGTACTTGGAGGACCCGATCACACTGGAAGAAGTCCAGACGGCCGTGGGACCTCCGAAGGTGGGTAAGGCTCCGGGCCCTGACGGATATACCGCACAATACTATAAGACCATCCTCCCTATTCTCGGCCCGCGCTTGGTGAATTTATTTAATACTCTGAGCTCAAATGGGGATTTTCCTGAGGATACCCTTAGAGTCCACATCTCGTTGATACCTAAGGAGGGCAAAGACCTGGGCCTATGTGGGAGCTACAGACCCATTTCCCTCCTAAATTCGGTCCTAAAACTATTCTCTAAAATCCTCGCCACGTGATTGGCACATCACTTGCAGTCCCTTATACATATTGACCAGTTAGGTTTTATTCCCACCAGGGAAGATAGGGACAACACCATTAAGGTGCTTACCCTGGTCCATAAAGCAAAGTCATCTGGGACCCCTTGTCTTCTCGTGAGTACTGATACCGAGAAGGCTTTTGATCGGGTCAAATGGACATTCATGTTCTTGGTCCTTCGCCATATAGGTCTGAGTGAACGGATGCTGGCATGGATAAGTAAAATATACTCACGCCCTTCAGCTCAAGTCAAAGCGAATGGGGTGCTCTCATCTCCCCTTGACATCGGGAATGGGACCAGACAGGGTTGCCCCCTGTCGCCCCTGTCATTGGAACCCTTTCTCTCCACAATTCAACAAAACTCAGACATAACGGGACTCCAAATGGGTACTAATGATTGCAAGATATCTGCCTACGTGGATGACATGCTGTTCTCGCTGACGAATCCCAGAGTTTCCTTGCAAAATCTCCTTCGGGAATTCCAGATATACGGGATACTTCTTGAAATCAGAGGCCATGGGGGTTGCAGTCCCCCCGCAAACGTTACTAGACTTGCAGTCCAATTTTCAATTTAAATTGACCCGTACAGCCCTTAAAACTTCCCCCCACCCTTTGTCACTAAGATCCGCAGTTTGCTTCACGGGTGGCATTCTGGCCTCCATTCCTGGTTCAGGAGATGCAATCTCATTAAAATGAACATACTCCCTAAATTTACCTATCTTTTCCAAGCTCTCCTGATCCAGATTCCAGTCCCGTTTTTTAAGCAAGCTTAATCCTTGCTCACTCAATTTAACTGGGCCCACGAAAATCCCAGACTTAAGCGGTCACAGCTGACATTGTCTAAACAACAGGGAGGGTTGGTTCTCCCTGACTTGTGTCGCTACTACCTGGCCTCCCATCTGGGGTGTGTATTGGACTGGAATCGAAACAAACTTTCTAAGCTCACTCCCGAATTCCGCTAAGAAGCGCCATGTGGCGCTATAAGGGTTTACCCACAGAATTGACGTCACATCCCACTATAGGGGCTTAGTTGAAAGTCAGTCACCTGATCGCTACCCAAAACACACTCACGTCTTTGACTTCCCCCCTATTCCCTATACGTGGCCATCGGAACTTTAAACCGGGGACCCACTTAGAAATTCCAACCTAGACAATGCGTCTAAATTTGTCATTGATGGAAAATGGCCTTCTTTCTCAACCCTAACAGATCCGACAGGGCTTTTCCAACTGCCTTTTTGGAGAGCGGCTCAACGACATAATTTTCTCCATTCCATCCCCAATCCTCAAACGTTCGCCAATCCTCAGACGGAGTTTGAGACTCTATGCAGGAGCGAAGGCCCTTTGGCACACATTCTCTCTCAAACAGATTACCCACACTTAACCTGTCTGTCCAACTGGGAAAAGGACCTTAATTGCTAGTTTTCCCCAGCACAGAGACAACGCATTATCACTTTGGCTCTCAAAACCTGGCTGTGCACGAAGATACAGGAGACTAATTTTAAACTTCTCACCAGGTGGTATTTGACACCATCAAAGCTGCATAAATGTTTCCCCTCTTCCTCGAACATATGCTGGAGGTGTGGAGAAGAAGAGGGCACGTTGCTCCACATTTTTTGGTCCTGTCCCAGCTTGGTGGACTTCTGGACAGAGATCCGATGCATAACACAAAAATTCACAGACTTCTCCATCCAGGAAGAGGCTGCATTCTTTCTCTTGCATCATTAACAGATTCCCATTAAGAAGTACAAAAAAATCAATTTTACGGCATGTGATAAATGCGGCGAAATCCTGCATCCCTCTCTATTGGAAAAAATGCGCCCCCCCCCCCTTTCATTACTCACTGGCTTAGGAAAATAGAGGACATTAAAAAAAATGGAGGACTTGATCCTCACATCACAAGGTAAACAAGAATTTTTTAAACAAACCTGGGACATCTGGAATACCTTTATATTCTCGCTGGAAGGATGTCGCCTGCTATCGCCTTAGTGCTCTGAGCTTTCCTTGACTGGCCCCTTGGACAGTGGCTGCCATCGTGTATCGTCCCCTCTTCTCCTTTCATGATCTTTCACCCCTTCTCTTTTCTGCCTTCCTCCCCTATCTCTCACCCCCTCTCTCTTCTGGAAAAAGTGGAAAATTGGGAATTACGGCCCCACACCCCCCTCTGGATGGATTATGCAGGAGGGACCTGGGGTTTGTGTGACCCTGGATCTTGGTACAGTACTTTATTCGTGCCTCGAATCATTGTGATTGATGGAAGGCAGACTCACAGTTGCGAATATACCTGTATCAAGTATTGTTCAGCTGCTTTTTGCTCTGTATTTCTCTGTTGCATTATGTACTCGGGGGACCATCTTCCCCTGTTTGGAGAAAAAATTATATTTGAAAAAAAAAAGAAGCCTACGACACCTGGTATTCCCAGGCGGTCTCCCATCCTGGCATTAACCAGGCCCGACCCTGCTTAGCCTCCAAGATCAGACGAGATGGAACAGATTCAGGGTGATGTGGCCACAGCCAATATCTTCAGGCACTCTCAACTCTCTTGACAAACGCCAAGATGGTCACCTTGGGAACAAGCAGAAAAAAATAGGTCAACGGCAACAACATAAAAAGAGGCCTACGGCATCTGGAAATCCCAGGCGGTCTCCCATCCAGGTACTAAACTGATCCCAACCCTGCTTAGCCTCTGAGATCAGATGAGATTGGGCTCTTTCAGGGTGATGTGGCCATAGCAGATTTCTTCAGGCACTCTCAACCCTCTTGACAAACACCAAGATGGTCAACTTTGGTAAACAAAAAAAAATAAACAAGTCAACACCAACAACATAAAAAGAAGCCTACAGCACCTAGTATTCCCAGGTGGTCTCCAATCCAGGTACTAGCAAGGCCCAACCCTGTTTAGAGATCAAAGGAGATCGGGCACTTTCAGGGTGATGTGCCCATAGGCAATCTCTTTGGGCACTCTCATCCCTCTTGAAAAATGCCAAGATAGTCACCCTGGGAAACAAGCGAAAAAAAACAGGTCAACGCCAACAACATAAAAAGAAGAATACGGCACCTGGTATTCCAAGGCCGTCTCCCATACAAGTACTAACTAGGCCCAACCCTTCTTAGCCTCAGAGATCAGAAGAGATAGGGTGCTTTCAGGGTGATGCGGCTGTAAGCGATCTCTTTAGGCACTCTCAACCCTCTTGACAAATGCCAAGATGATCACTTTGGGAAACAAGCGAAAAAAACAGGTCAACACCAACAACATAAAAAGAAGCCTGCGGCATCTGGAAAACCCAGGTGGTCTCCCATCCAGGTACAAACCAGGCCCAACCCTGCTTAGCCTCTGAGACCAGACGAGATTGGGAACTTTCAGGGTGTTGTGCCCGTAGGCAATTTCTTTGTGCACTCTCAACCCTCTTGATAAATGCCAAGATGGTCACCTTGGGAAAAAAGGAAAAAAAAACAGGTCAACGCCGACAACATAATGAGAAGTCTACGGCACCTGGTATTCCCAGGCTGTCTCCCATCCAGGTACTGACCAGGCCCATCGCTGCTTAGCCTCCGAGATCAGATAAGATTGGGCTCTTTCAGGTTGATTTGGCCGTAGGCACTCTCTTTGGGCACTCTGAAGCCTCTTGACAAAGGCAGAGATGGTCACCTTGGGAAACAAGCTAAAAAAAACAGGTCAAAGCCAACAACATAAAAAGAAGCCTACGGCATCCGGTATTCCCAGGCGATCTCCCAATCATGACACTAACCAGGCCAGATCCTTCTATGGCAGCTGGTCTTCCCAGGCAGTCTCCCATCCAGGTACTAACCAGGCCTGACGCTGCTTAGCCTCTGAAATCAGAGGAGATAGGGTGCTTTCAGGGTGATGTGGCCGTAAGCGTTCTCTTCAAGACACGCCCAACCCTCTTTTTTTTTCAAATATATATTTTATTAGTTTTCAACAATGGGACAAGGACCCGTTTAACATACAGCGGTAGCAAAAAAATGGAGGTCGCAGCCTCCAAGTCACTCATCTTGACAAGATATAAAATACAGTGCATATTCCAACAGCACAAGAAAGAGAATATAACCAGGGTCCATATGTCCCCGAGGTCCAGTTTGTTGGTATAGCCAAAATCTAAACAATATAGGCCGACATATCGCTACCAGAAAAGAATGAGAGAAGAAAGAAAGGTAAGTTACAGGGGAGAGGGGGGAGGATCGGGAGAGAAGGGGGGCATGGAGGGACAATGGGAGGCGTGCGACTGAGATACCTGTCCATGGGGTTGGAACCTCCGTGTACTGCCTAGTGTCCATGTAATCACAACAGCTCAAGTCGCAAGCAGCGACTTTCCTTCATCTGAAAGTATGAACATATTCCAGAGAGACCAGGTTTTCCTGTAGGTGTCCTGTCTGTGTTGCGCTGTCAACACCAAGTCCTCCATTTTATTCATGTCTTCTACCCTCCTCAACCACATTGCTACGGTCGGAGGACAGTCTTGTTTCCAAAGTAGGGGGATACAGGATTTGGCAGCGTTAGTCAAGTGTCGCAGTATAGATCTCTTGTATCTTCGGGGGGGCAGGGTGGACACATGGAGTAGAAAGAACGCCGGGTCGTTGGGAATCAGCAGGTCTGTAAATTTTTGAGACACCGTTCGCACTGCAGTCCAGAAAGGTGCCAACTTAGGGCAGGACCAAAACATGTGTAACATGGACCCCCTCTCTTCATGACATCGCCAGCAACTTGCTGACGTGTCTGGGAAAATGGCATGTAGGCGACTAGGTGTAAGATACCACCGGGTCATGATTTTATAATTGGTCTCTTGTATTTTAGTGCACAGTGACGTTTTAAGAGAATGGTCAATTATATTCTGTTTCTGGACTGCAGTAAAGGTGCATTGAAGCTCCGCCTCCCACTTGTCCAAGCACGCCAGGCTCGGCGGGTGGGCTGGTGTATTCAGTGTCGAGTACATTTTAGAGAGGACTCGAGAAACTGGTTCCGTGCATGTGAGGAATTCCTCGTATGGGGTCAGCGGTCGTGTGTAAGACTGGGGATTTGGGATGCTTTGAAGAAAATGGTGTATCTGTACTGCGTCCCAGAAGGAGAGCTGGAAGGAGCCCGCTGGGTCGGTTAGCTCCGTTAACAAGGGCCACCTATCTCGCCGCACAAATCGTGCAGCCATTACACAATCTGACTCCCTCAGCGCCTGAAAGCGTGTAGGTGAGTTCCCGGGGGGGAACCGGTGGTTACCTAGAATCGGGGTCAAGGGAGAGGTTTTGGTAGTCAGGGAGTTTTGGAATGTCACCTGAAGACATTGCGTCAGAGTGTTCCCTATCAAGGGATGCGATTTTATCTCAGGGGGGAGGGAGCCACCACACCATAGCGCAGAACGCAGGGGAATGTTTACCTGCCGTTGTTCTATCTGTACCCATAATTTCAATTCTTGATGTCTCCCCCAGTCCACGATTCTGCCTAAGTGTATTGCTTGGTAGTATCTCCTAATATCGGGGAGTGCCAGTCCCCCATATCGTTTGGGCGCAGAAAGTTGGGCACGTGGTATGCGCGGTTTCTTGTATGCCCAGACAAATTGGACAAACAGGGTCTGCACCTGTTTAAAATATGTGGGAGGTATTCTGATCGGGAGAGCCTGAAAGAGGTATAACAATTTGGGCAGCACACTCATTTTTAGTAGATTGCATCTCCCAAACCATGAGTGTAGTCCCTTATGCCATGTGTCTAGCAGTGCCCTAATCTGTATCAACAAAGGGGGAAAGTTATAGTCATAGATGCGAGACAGGTCAGTTGGGATTTTCGTGCCCAGATAAGTCAAGGCAGAGGACGTCCATCTAAATCGGAAGGTGGATTGTAACATCGAGAGAGTACGTGCCGGAATAGATATCCCCATTGCCTCAGATTTAATAAAGTTAATTCGAAGGTTAGAGAGTTTCCCGTAAGTCTCGAATGAACTAAGGAGGTTCGGAAGGGAAATTATTGGGTTAGTGATGGAGAAGAGCATATCATCCGCATAGGCTGACAGCTTACAGTGCAGTCGGCCAATTGCCACCCCTTGTATATCGGGGTTCATTCTGATCTTGGCTAAAAACGGTTCCAAGGACAGAGCGAAAAGGAGGGGGGACAATGGGCAACCCTGTCTCGTCCCATTGGTGATCTTAAAAGGTTCTGATAGTATACCGTTGGCCTTCACCTGGGCTGTAGGACTACTATATATACTAGCTATGCGGCTCAGCATCACCTCCCCCAGTCCGATATGTCGTAGTACTGTAAACATAAACGACCAGTTAACCCGGTCGAACGCCTTTTCGGCATCAGTGTTTAAAAATAGACACGGGGTCTTCTTTGATTTCACAATATGTAACAAATTAAGCACTTTGGTGGTACTATCCCTAGCTTCCCTCGACGGGACAAAACCCACCTGATCCAGATGGATAAGTTGCTGGAGATGCGATGCCAGCCGAGTAGCCAGTATTTTGGTGAATAGTTTGAGATCTACGTTCAGCAGCGAGATAGGTCTATAACTGCCACAGGACGCCGGGTCCTTCCCCTCCTTAGGGATCACGGAGATATGGGCACCCAGGGTAGCGGAGGCGAATGTTTCTCCCGACCCCATGGCATTAAAGACCGTGAGTAGTTGGGGGCCTAATACTGGGAATAGGGTTCTGTAGTATTGTAAGGTATAGCCGTCAGGACCCGGCGCTTTCCCGGGCTTCAGGGACTTCATGGCCGTTTGGAGTTCTGGTAAAGTTATGGGAGAGTCTAAGATCCTCTGCGTGTCAGGCGAGAGAGAGGGCATGTGAGAGGTCGCAACGTATTCGTCCATGTCTGATTGGGGCGCTGTCACCAGAGGCAGGTTGTACAGGGTGGAGTAGAAAGAGTGAAACTCCTGTGTAATATGTGTGGGCAGGATTGCCCTTTCGCCCCCTGCCTTGTTAATATGAGGGACGTCTGTGGAAAGTTTTAAGTCTCTGACCATTCTTGCCAAAAATTTCCCGGATTTGTCCCCTGATTCATATGTCATTCTACGACAGATCTGTAAATGTGCCTTAGCTCTGTAGTGGAGGAGATCGTTGATCTGTTTCCGTAAGGTTGTCAAGTCAGACTCCGAGGACAGTGTGGGATTATGCTTATGTTTGCCCTCAGCAACAGCAAGTTTCTGTAAGAGTTGGGTAAGTTGTTGGGTACGCTCCCGTTTAATGCGGGCCCCATGCTTAATAAGGATCCCCCTAATCACTGGTTTGTGAGCCTCCCACAAAATCCCAGGCGTACAACCAGGTCGGGCATTCTCCTGGAAGTAACAATGCAGCTCCCTAGACACCTCCGCCAGCACCTCCGGTGCCTGCAGGAGGCTCTCGTTCAGACGCCAGAATCGGTGTCTGGAAGAGGCGTGATCAGATATACGGTATGTCAAAAATATAGGTGCATGGTCAGACCAGGTCCTAAGTCCAATAGACGTGTGTTCAATGGCATGTAGGTGCGCATGGGGGATCAGGAAGTAGTCTATCCTAGTGTATACCTGGTGTACAGAGGAATAGTAGGTATAGTCACGCTCTCCCGAATGCTGCAGACGCCAAACGTCTATCAGCTGTGATTTATGGAACGTCTTAGACATACGTTTGAGTTGGCCTATGGGGATGGAGGTCCTTCCGGAGGAAGTGTCCACTGAGGGAGTCAATTGGGGCATTAAAGTCTCCCCCTATAATCAACTGGCCCTCTCTGAAGTCTTGGAGACGTTCTAAAGTCTCTTCCAGAAAGGTGGCCTGGTGGTCATTAGGGGCATATATCGCTGCCAGTGTAAGCTGCGTGAGGCCTACCGTACCCTTAAGGAAGACAAACCGTCCTGAGGGGTCCAGAGTGTAGCTCTGGCAGTTCCAGGGAAACCTACTGGATATCAGTATGGAGACTCCCTTGGACTTAGCCGTTGGGTTTGTGGAATGATAGGCAATCGGGAAAAGCTTATTTCGTAAATAAGGTAGCTTATTATCCTTAAAGTGGGTCTCCTGGAGAAAAGCTACGTCTACCTGGGACCGTTTTAAATCATCTAACAAAATACGCCTCTTCTCCGGCGTGTTAAGACCCTTAACGTTCAGGGACATCACTGTAAGTCTGTCGAATGCCATAGGGGACCCGGGGGGGGGGGGGGGGGGTTGGGCGGGTGGCGGAAAGGACCGGGAAGGAAAGGGCAAGGGAAGAGAGGGGAAGGAAACAGAAGGTTAAAACAGATACCAGAAAGAAAAGGAAAAAACGTTAAAAGAAGAAAGAGAAAAAGAGTCAGGAAAATGGGACAAAGTCTAACACCTTGTCCCTTACACAGTATAATATTTGCATATGGCGCTTGGGAGCCGTGTGGCAGAACCCAGCGACATATACCAACCTATTTGGGGGAGAGGTAGGACAGGGCTCAAAAAGAGAGCGCCCAGCCACACCTCCCCACCCGACACATCATAAAAATGAAAAAACATGTATCACTCCAAAAATATTGCAACAGGGATAACCCCCAACCCAGAAAAAAGGAGACAACAAATGCATAAAAACTGAAAAAAGTGAACGAAACAGGTGTTCCCATTCCCCACGGTATACGTCCCCCTCATACCTGCTTTTCGGTAGACACCTGGCCCCAAACGTAGGAATTGCCGCAGTAAGAGGGCTGTTAATCCTGTATCTACCAGGCCATGTAGGAGACTGTCAACCCTCCCCAGATATACCCTGAGAGCCTGCCGATCGTCAGCCAGATCGGCTCCTAATACAGGACAAGTAGCCAGCCAAATGGTGCCCAACGGCCTGGTAGCCCGACCCGAGCCCCCAACTAAACACACACCTGCGACAGAATCTTTCAATGCGTCCGTAATCCAGTGGATGCCCATGCCCCCAGAACCCCCATGGCATCAGGGCTCCATGCGCGCAGACATGTCAAACCCATTCCTCATCCGTCCAGGCTACCCGTCCGTATGTCCAGCCGAGGGGTTCACATGACTGCAACTCTCAGGGCCGTTGCCAATGGGGGGATTTCACGGCAGCCATCCCCACCCATCCAACGGTGGCAAAGGGTGTCCTCCCCGGTTAGGCGCTGGAGCGTGGAATGTTCCTGCCGTAACTGAGAAGGGATGTCCCACGGCAGACGGGCAGGGCAGAGTCAGCAAGTCAAATACGTCAACCGAGGGGTGGGGGCGTAGCTCCTCACAGTTCCCCGTAGGGGGGGGGGCTGGTAAAATGCAGGTAGGATCATTCAACACCTCGGGGCGGGTAGCCCACCAAAAAGAGAAAAAAAAAAAGGGCGGGGGGGGGGGGGGGTGCCAGGGGACCATGAGGGAGCCAGGTGGCAGTCAAGGTGCAAAGGTAACTGGAAATGTAGGGGCAAAGATAAGAAACAAAAACTTAACTGAGCAGGTGAGTTCCGAACCTGGGGTTGGGATCATCCGATTACGGTCAAACGAGGTTGGGCGGTAGCACCCGGGAGCCAGATCAAGATTCACGGACATCCTCCTGAGAGACCGCTCTAGGTCGGCGACGACCTCTTTGTAATCCGGGAGGCACTGCAGCTCCTTGTCCAGACATACTCGGTTGTCCTTGCGGTCGTGGGAGGAAAGCCAGCCAGTCAGGCATCCTCACCGGCTCTGAACCAAGAAAGGTAAAGAGGGCAGGCAGGGATTCAGGTTTCCGCAAAGTAAACGATCTCTGATCTTTCTTAAATGTCACTGAAAGCGGATATCCCCAGCGGTAAGTTATATTTCTTCTGCGAGCAAGGTCAAGCAGCGGCCGCAGCATGGCTCGTCTTTGCAGGGTGGGGCGGGAAAGGTCCGGGAGGATCTTAATGGTCGCCCCATCAAATTCCAGGTCCCCGGCGTTCCAGGCTTTGCGTAGGATCTGTTCCTTATGAGGATAGTGGTGGATCCTGCAAATAACATCTCGGGGCCGCAGGGGGTCCGTAGGTTTAGGGCCTAGCGCTCTGTGTATCCGGTCGATCTCCACCCGGTCCGGGAGCTCGATGCCTTCTATAGCGCGGAAGATAGCAAGAGCGGTATCCTGCAAGTCTTCAGGGCCTGTAGCCTCAGGTAAGCCCCGGAGTCGCAGGTTGTTCCTGCGACTCCTATCCTCCATTTCCTCCAAGTGGAGTTGTTGTGCCACCAGAGTCTCTGCGTGTGCCTCCTGGAGTCTATCCACCGCCGCTACACGTTGTTCAAAAGCAGCCAGAGAGGCCTCCCCCGCCTCCACCCTAGAATTAAGCGCCGATACGTCTGCCTTAACTGCCGCCATCTCTTTGCGGTGAGCCGCCTCCACAGTCCCTATCAGAGCGGTTATGTCCGCCTTCGTCGGCAACGCTTGGAGCAGCATACGCAGTTCAGCGTCCACTCCGCCTGTCGGCACGGCAGCCCGCCTCAGTTCGTCGTCCATGGGGTGGAGGTCCGGCGGAATTTCCCGATAGCCATCTGCTGGTGTATGCTCTGTATGCGAGAGTGGTGCTGGACCTGGGGACACGCTCTCCTCCTTCGTGCGAGTCGCCGCCATCTTGGCCTCCGGGGATAGAAATTGCTGGCGGGTTTGAGGCGCCGATTTGAACAGTTTGTTGTTCCGCTTGGCTCCCTTCTTCTTAGCGGAGTGCATAGTGCTCTGTAAGGCACTGAAATGGTCGGGGTGGTCGAGAGGCGACCGGGCGCTCCAAAAAGAAAGTGCCCCCTACTCAGCCATCTCTAGTCCACCTGTCCGGTAGAACTGCAGGACCCTCAGCCGTGGTGGTAGGCCGGAACGGCCGCGGAGCACGATCTCGGGTGGCGGCCGCAGGAAACACCGGGGATCCGTAGGCCTTAGTAGGCCTCACTGGGCCGGAACCGGCCGCGGCCTCCCCGAGCGCCCCAGAGTCCAGGGAACGCCACCGGAGGGATCCTGGCAGGAGGGTGGACAACGTGGGGGGACCGATGGAGGTCTCTCACCTCTGCAGGCAGCAGGGCCAAGGCTTTTCCGGGAGGCCTCGGGGCAGAAAGATGGCGGCGGCCGGCGGACGGCAATGCGGCGGATCCGCGGAGTCCACGGGCCGCCGAGCGCTGCAATATAGGCCCGGGACACCGCTGCGGGCTCCAACTAGCCGGCGGAGGTGGCTTGAGCAGGGATTGGGCACTGGATCGTGTGGATGGCGACGGATAGCTCCGCAGGTATCAGGAGCTTACAATCTAACATCCGTCGCCATTCGTGTCAGGCCACGCCCCCAAAAGAACACACCCAACCCTCTTGACAAACGCCAAGATGGTCGCCTTGAGAAACAAGCAAAAAAACAGGTCAAAGCCAACAACATAAAAAGAAGCCTATGGCACCTGGTATTCCCAGGCGGTCTCCCATCCAGGTACTAACCAGGCCTGACACTGCTTAGCCTCTGAAATCAGACGAGATCGGGAGCTTTCAGGGTGATGTGGCCGTAAGCGTTCTCTTCAAGACACGCCCAACCCTCTTCAAAAACGCCAAGATGGTCGCCTTGAGAAACAAACGAAAAAAACAGGTCAAAGCCAACAACATAAAAAGAAGCCTATGGGCTTACAGCGGACCTTAAAAGATGGGACCCACTAGCTCTGTCATGGTTCGGACGCTGTAATGTGTTGAAGATGAACGCGATGCCACGACTTCTGTATCTACTACAAGCCTTACCTATCAAAATACCCCAGACTTTCTTTCATGCGGTTCGCTCAATCTTTATCAAGTTCCTCTGGCGTGGCAAACATACGCGTATTGGTAGGGCAATGCTATTGCGACCGAAATTACGGGGAGGTATTGGCTTCCCGGACCCTGCTCTATATTACACAGCGACGCACATGACACGGGTGGTTGACTGGTGCCGGCATGGGGAACTGACGCTATGGGTCAAGCTAGAGCAGGAGATGGCGCGGGTTCCACTGGCTGGTCTGCCTTGGGCGGGGAGGCCATTGGAGTCCTGTGTGACTACTCACCCGTTAATTGGCCCCTCGCTCGCCGAGATGGATCGTTTTTTTCACCTTTCCCACCTGACTAACTTCCCTTCTCCTATGACCCCAATTATTGGACATCCTAGATTCCCTCCGGGCCTGTCTGACCAGGCCATTACCAGGCAAGCCCTGAAAGGGCTTCTGAGAGCAGCCCTATTTCTTGGACCCACGGGCTGGATTCCCACGGGGACCATACTGCTAGAGCAAGTACCTGTTGCAATGGATAGCTGGAGAGCTAGACAGCTCATCAATTTCCTCGGATCCCTACCTAACCATTCGTTCTTCTCTAGACAATTCCACCCCTTCGAGAAACTTTACCTGGATGATGGCCCAATTCGTGGTTCCCTCTCTAGGTCCTACCAAATCCTGACAGACGCACAATCCTCCACGGATCCGCCCTTCCTAGCTACATGGAAAAGGGACTTACAAACTACATTCTCCAAACCACAGAAGGACAGAATACTCTTTTTCGCCCATAAGACGTCACTCTGCAGTAAATATCAGGAGATCTCATATAAGGTGATCACACGCTGGTATCGTACACTGGCGGTGTTGGCCAAAATATTCCCCGGTCAATCTGACCGCTGCTGGCGCTGTGAGCAACAGGCTGGCACCATTCTCCACATTTTCTGGGAATGCCCTAAAGTACAAACATTCTGGCAGCCTGTCCTGAGACTCATCCACAAGTTCACAGACATTTCCTTAGCCAATGATCCCACAGCAGTTCTTCTCAATCTAACTCCTATGTCGAGAAAGCATTATCATAAGTCCTTACTTAAACATCTCCTCAATGCAGCTAGGGCCTGCATTCCAAGTCAGTGGAAACAGCAACTGCTCCAACGGTGACCCAGTGGTTTGCAAGGGTAAATGATATTGAAGGAATGGAAGACCTGACTGCCACAATGAGGGATAAAATGGAGGAGCAGGGGAACAGATGGTTCTACTGGAACAGTTGTGCTTTTCGGAAGAATACCTCCGCGAGACATAGTAAGCTCATGGTGATCGTTGGAGATCGCTGTTCCAAACGTTGGACAGCTGATGAGCTGGTAAACCGAGGGCGTCTCTTGCTCCCTGGGAGGGGGCCCCACCCTATCCACTCTACCCACGACACCCCCTTACCCCTTCTTTTCCTTTTATGCCATTTCCTTCCCCAATCTTCTCTTTCCCCTTCTCCCTCCTTTCAGTTCTACTATTTCCCTTCTTAACTCAAAAAAGGGAAAAGAAAATGGTATGTTCCGACCTCATTTGACTACTACACAATACTCTTCCCCTATCTATGGATATCGAAACTCTTCGAGGGTAGCAGGGCTAGTATCAATAATATTTTAAGTGGTAGAGGATCCCAACGAGATGGAGCTTTAATCTCATCTTGATATGACCGCAAAGCTGTACACGTGCTATTCTCCTCGGACTTCTTACCATTGGCTCTGATATCCATGCAATATGATCGTTTGTTTGTAACTATTTGTATCACACATTCTTTGAAGTTGCCTTTGCATTGTATGTCGCATACTACAAAATAAAAAAATAAAAATAAAAATAAAAAAAGAAGCCTATGGCACCTGGTATTCCCAGGCGGTCTCCCATCCACGTACTAACCAGGCCCGACACTGTTTAGCCTCCGAGATCAGACGAGATTGGGCGCTTTCAGGGTGATGGGGCCGTAGGTGATCTCTTCGGGCACTCTCAACCCTCTTGACAAACACCAAGATGGTCACCTTGGGAAAAAAAAACAGGTCAAGGCCAACAACATAAAAAGAAGCCTACAGCACCTAGTATTCCCAGGTGGTCTCCAATCCAGATACTAGCAAGGCCCAACCCTGTTTAGCTTCTGAGATCAGAGGAGATCGGGCGCTTTCAGGCTTATGTGCCCATAGGCAATCTCTTTGGGCATTCTCAACCCTCTTGACAAATGCCAAGATAGTCACCTTGGGAAACAAGCGAAAAAAAACAGGTCAATGTCAACAACATAAAAAGAAGAATACGGCACCTGGTATTCCAACGCCATCTCCCATCCAGGTACTAACTAGGCCCAACCCTTCTTAGCCTCAGAGAAGAGAAGAGATAGGGCTCTTTCAGGGTGATGCTGCTGTAAGCGATCTCTTTGGGCACTCTCAACCCTCTTGACAAATGCCAAGATGGTCACCTTGGGAAACAAGCGAAAAAAAAAACGAATCAACGCCAACAACATAAAAAGAAGCCTACAATAACTGGTATTCCCAGGTGGTCTCCCATCCAGGTACTAAGCAGGCCTGACTCTTCTTAGCCTCCAAGATCAGACGAGATTGGGTGCTTTCAGAGTGATGTGGCCATAGGCAATCTCTTCAGGCACTCTCAACCCTCTTGACAAACACCAAGATGGTCACCTTGGGAAACAAGCGGAAAAAAAACAGGTCAACGCCAATAACATAAAAAGAAGCCTACGACACCTGGTATTCCCAGGCGGTCTCCCATCCAGGTACTAACAAGGCCAGACTCTTCTTAGCCGACAACATCAAACGAGATTGGGTGCTTTCAGGGTGATGTGCCCGTAGGCAATCTCTTCAGGCACTTTGAACTGAGACGTACATATGAGCTTCCACTTTCTTTGCAGTTCAGATATTGGCAACTGAAGCACGCCTTTGGGGCTCAGTTTCCTGCCCCTCTGACTCTGGAATCGGACTCCATTGAACATCTACTGACTTCCAGGGTGATGGGGAGAACCCTGTCGACCTTATATCTTTACCTCACGGTGGAACATGACACTAGTTTGACCATATCCCGGGAGAAGTGGAGTTCGGGCAGGTTTATACAATTTAAATTCCTGCATAGGGCCTACTTCACCCCACAGAGGCTGGCGCGTATTTACCTCCAAAGGGACCCTAATTGTCAAAGGTGTAAACAGCAGGTGGGCACATTCTGGCACATGGTCTGGTCATGTCCCAAAATCCAGCCCTACTGGGAGGAAGTGGTTTCTACGCTAAATGCTGTGACCGGGTCGAACCTTCAGGTCGACCCTCAAACCCTACTATTGAGCCATTTGGCAGACGTTGAGGGGGACAGGTACTGCAAACTGTGCCTTACCTTCGCATTGTATTATGCCAGACGCGAGATTCTATTGAGATTGAAACTCGAAGACCCCCCTACCCCTGCCTCGTGGAGGAGATCAGTGAACCTGGTGCTCCCCCTGTATAAGTTGACCTATGAAAGTAGACAATGCCCAGGGAAATTTGATAAAATTTGGTCTTCCTGGATAGACGCGTCCGCTTCTTGGTACCCCCTCCCCCTAACTTTGAGTTGAGCTGAGACGGTGGTGGATACCCCCCTCCCGCCCTGTTCTCTCTCTCCCGACCATTTCCTCCCTGCCCCCCCCTTCCGTGGGCTCGTGCAAATGTCAGGTACCTGCCTGATGGCTGTGAAGTTCCGCTGGGGATGTCCTGTATTTATGATGGAGTAATGGTTACTCCTGTTATCTGTACTGCTGGTTAATTAATATAAGAATGATTACTGGATGAAGGTGGTTTTTTCCTTTCTACAACTGTGTAATATCGGATTTACTATTCTTTGCAATGTAATGCTGATTTGTCCAATAAAAATTTTCTGTTAAAAAAAATGTGCCAGGCCACCCTGTCAAAGGCCTTCTTCGCGTCCGTTGACAACATAAGCAAGGGCCTTCCCTGTACATGCGCCACATGGATTAAATTGAGGACTCGGGCCGTATTGTCTCTAGCTTCCGACTTATTATTTTTTTTTGCTTGTTTCCCAAGGTGACCATCTTGGCGTTTGTCAAGAGGGTTGAAAGTGCCTGAAGAGATTGCCTACGGGCACATCACCCTGAAAGCAACCGATCTCGTTTGATGTTGGAGGCTAAGAAGAGTCGGGCTTTGTTAGTACCTGGATGGGAGACCGCCTGGGAATACCAGGTGTCGTAGACTTCTTTTTATGTTGTTGGCGTTGACCTGTTTTTTTTTCGCTTGTTTCCCAAAGTGACCATCTTGGTGTTTGTCAAGAGGGTTGAGAGTGCCTGAAGAGATTTCCTATGGCCACATCACTCTGAAAGCACCCAATCTCGTCTGATCTTGATGGCTAAGAAGAGTCGGGCCTGGTTAGTACCTGGATGGGAGACCACCTGGGAATACCAGTTATTGTAGGCTTCATTTTATGTTGTTGGCGTTGATTCGTTTTTTTTTTTCGCTTGTTTCCCAAGGAGACCATCCTGGCATTTGTCAAGAGGGTTGAGAGTGCCCAAAGAGATCGCTTACAGCAGCATCACCCTGAAAGAGCCCTATCTCTTCTCTTCTCTGAGGCTAAGAAGGGTTGGGCCTAGTTAGTACCTGGATGGGAGATGGCGTTGGAATACCAGGTGCCGTATTCTTCTTTTTATGTTGTTGACATTGACCTGTTTTTTTTCGCTTGTATCTCAAGGTGACTATCTTGGCATTTGTCAAGAGGGTTGAGAATGCCCAAAGAGATTGCCTATGGGCACATAACCCTAAAAGCGCCCGATCTCCTCTGACCTCAAAAGCTAAACAGGGTTGGGCCTTGCTAGTACCTGGATTGGAGACCACCTGGGAATACTAGGTGCTGTAGGCTTCTTTTTATGTTGTTGGCCTTGACCTGTTTTTTTTTTTCACTTGTTTCCCAAGGTGACCATCTTGACGTTTGTCAAAAGGGTTGAGAGTGCCCGAAGAGATCACCTATGGCCCCATCACCCTGAAAGCGCCTAATCTCGTCTGATCTCGGAGGCTAAACAGTGTCGGGCCTGGTTAGTACCTGGATGGGAGACAGCCTGGGAAAACCAGGTGCCGTAGGCTTCTCATTATGTTGTCGGCGTTGACCTGTTTTTTTTCCCTTGTTTCCCAAGGTGACCATCTTGGCATGTGTCAAGAGGGTTGAGAGTGCACAAAGAAATTGCCTATGGGCACAACACCCTGAAAGCGCCCAATCTCGTTTGGTCTCAGAGGCTAAGCAGGGTTGGGCCTGGTTTGTACCTGGATGGGAGACCGCCTGGGTTTTCCAGATGCCGCAGGCTTCTTTTTATGTTGTTGGTGTTGACCTGTTTTTTTCGCTTGGTTCCCAAAGTGATCATCTTGGCATTTGTCAAGAGGGCTGAGAGTGCCTAAAGAGATCGCTTACAGCCGCATCACCCTGAAAGCACCCTATCTCTTCTGATCTCAGAGGCTAAGAAGGGTTGGGCCTAGTTAGTACTTGAATGGGAGACGGCCTTGGAATACCAGGTGCCGTATTCTTCTTTTTATGTTCTTGGCGTTGACCTGCTTTTTTTCGCTTGTTTCCCAGGCTGACTATCTTGGCATTTTTCAAGAGGGATGAGAGTGCCCAAAGAGATTACCTATGGGCATATCACCCTGAAAGCGCCCAATCTCCGCTGATCTCAGAGGCTAGAAAGGGTCGCGCCTTGTTAATACCTGGATGGGAGACCGCCTGGGAATACTAGGTGCTGTAGGCTTCTTTTTATGTTGTTGGCGTTGACTTGTTTTTTTTGTTTGTTTCCCAAGGTGACCATCTTGGCGTTTGTCAAGAGGGTTGAGAGTGCCTAAAGAGATCGCTTACAGCCGCATCACTCTGAAAGCACCCTATCTCTTCTGATCTCAGAGGCTAAGAAGGGTTGGGCCTAGTTAGTACTTGAATGGGAGACGGCCTTGGAATACCAGGTGCCGTATTCTTCTTTTTATGTTGTTGGCGTTGACCTGCTTTTTTTCGCTTGTTTCCCAGGCTGACTATCTTGGCATTTTTCAAGAGGGATGAGAGTGCCCAAAGAGATTACCTATGGGCATATCACCCTGAAAGCGCCCAATCTCCGCTGATCTCAGAGGCTAGAAAGGGTCGCGCCTTGTTAATACCTGGATGGGAGACCGCCTGGGAATACTAGGTGCTGTAGGCTTCTTTTTATGTTGTTGGCCTTGACCTGTTTTTTTTTTTCACTTGTTTCCCAAGGTGACCATCTTGACGTTTGTCAAGAGGGTTGAGAGTGCCCGAAGAGATCACCTATGGCCCCATCACCCTGAAAGCGCCCAATCTCGTCTGATCTCGGAGGCTAAACAGTGTCGGGCCTGGTTAGTACCTGGATGGGAGACCGCCTGGGAATACCAGGTGCCATAGGCTTCTTTTTTTTTTTATTTTTATTTTGTTATTTAGTAGTATGCGACATACAATGCAAAGGCAACTTCACCGAATGTGTGATACAAATAGTTACAAACAATCATATTGCATGGATATCAGAGCCAATGGTAAGAAGTCCGAGGAGAATAGCACGTGTACAGCTTTGCGGTCTAACGTTTACCTACGTAGGCCATGTCTGCCCTGGGTGGCATTCCCTCCCCCCTTTTTGTCTTTATTTTTTATTTTTTCCCTGCCGCCATCCCCCCCCTCCTCTCTCTCCGTCTTTGCACTCTCTTCTCCCCCCGTCCTCCCTTTTGACTATGCCTTGTCTCCTTACTAGCCTTCGGGACCCAGAAGAACCCCAGGGTTTTGGACACGACCGGCTCATATTTTACTCTGGTTCACAGAGGTCATGATAAGCTGGCTCGCTGTGGTCCCAGTTGTTCTCCATGATTAGATTTGTCCGAACGGAGCTGCACTAGTTATACTGTACTACATGTCGGAGGTGTGGTTTCTCTCTTTTCTGCATGAAACTGTAGCACTCCCCTCTGAGAACCCAGAGTTATTTGGCTGCCTATTTTTTGTTACCATGTAATTATGACCCTGGGTCATGCTGTATGGTTGACTGTTATATTTTTGTTGTTCTACTTATACTTAATAAAAGAATAAAAAAAAAAAAAATAAGTCAATGCCAACAACTTAAAAAAAAAGCCTATGGCATCGAGAAATCCCAGGCGTTCTCCCATCCAGGTACTAACCAGGTCCCAACCCTGCTTAGCCTCTGAGATCAAATGAGATTTGGCTCTTTCAGGGTGATGCAGCCATAGTAGATTTTTTCAGGCACGCTCAACCCTCTTGACAAACGCCAAGATGGTCACCTTGGGAAACAAACAAAAAAAACAAGTCAACGCCAACAACATAAAAAGAAGC
Organism: Lithobates pipiens; assembly: GCF_037356315.1. Lineage (NCBI taxonomy): Eukaryota > Metazoa > Chordata > Amphibia > Anura > Ranidae > Lithobates > Lithobates pipiens. The sequence continues at coordinate 164,029,107 of NW_027507791.1, forward strand.
CTACAGCACCTAGTATTCCCAGGCGGTCTCCCATCCAGGTATTAACAAGGCGCGACCCTTTCTAGCCTCTGAGATCAACGGAGATTGGGCGCTTTCAGGGTGATATGCCCATAGGTAATCTCTTTGGGCACTCTCATCCCTCTTGAAAAATGCCAAGATAGTCAGCCTGGGAAACAAGCGAAAAAAAGCAGGTCAACGCCAACAACATAAAAAGAAGAATACGGCACCTGGTATTCCAAGGCCGTCTCCCATTCAAGTACTAACTAGGCCCAACCCTTCTTAGCCTCTGAGATCAGAAGAGATAGGGTGCTTTCAGAGTGATGCGGCTGTAAGCGATCTCTTTAGGCACTCTCAACCCTCTTGACAAATGCCAAGATGGTCACCTTGGGAAACAAACAAAAAAAACAAGTCAACGCCAACAACATAAAAAGAAGCCTACAGCACCTAGTATTCCCAGGCGGTCTCCCATCCAGGTATTAACAAGGCGCGACCCTTTCTAGCCTCTGAGATCAGCGGAGATTGGGCGCTTTCAGGGTGATATGCCCATAGGTAATCTCTTTGGGCACTCTCATCCCTCTTGAAAAATGCCAAGATAGTCAGCCTGGGAAACAAGCGAAAAAAAGCAGGTCAACGCCAAGAACATAAAAAGAAGAATACGGCACCTGGTATTCCAAGGCCGTCTCCCATTCAAGTACTAACTAGGCCCAACCCTTCTTAGCCTCTGAGATCAGAAGAGATAGGGTGCTTTCAGGGTGATGCGGCTGTAAGCGATCTCTTTAGGCACTCTCAGCCCTCTTGACAAATGCCAAGATGATCACTTTGGGAACCAAGCGAAAAAAACAGGTCAACACCAACAACATAAAAAGAAGCCTGCGGCATCTGGAAAACCCAGGCGGTCTCCCATCCAGGTACAAACCAGGCCCAACCCTGCTTAGCCTCTGAGACCAAACGAGATTGGGCGCTTTCAGGGTGTTGTGCCCATAGGCAATTTCTTTGTGCACTCTCAACCCTCTTGACACATGCCAAGATGGTCACCTTGGGAAACAAGGGAAAAAAAACAGGTCAACGCCGACAACATAATGAGAAGCCTACGGCACCTGGTTTTCCCAGGCTGTCTCCCATCCAGGTACTAACCAGGCCCATCGCTGCTTAGCCTCCAAGATCAGATGAGATTGGGCTCTTTCAGGGTGATTTGGCCGTAGGCACTCTCTTTGGGCACTCTGAAGCCTCTTGACAAAGGCCAAGATGGTCACCTTGGGAAACAAGCTAAAAAAAACAGGTCAAGCCAACAACATAAAAAGAAGCCTACGGCATCCAGTATTCCCAGGCGATCATTAGCCTACCCTGATAAACTATGTGCTTTAATGTGACGATTCCTCTTTTCGCCCACAGAGAAGGGTCTGGGATACTATTCAGGTGAGGGAGCATGGGGTTGCCCCATAGGGGCATATGTGGGGAGATGTGGTTGGGCTTTCCATAGCTCCTCCTTGTCTCCCGCCAGACCCTCACCGTGGTACGCATCAAGCCCGTCATGGAGGAGCTCGCCCTAAGCCCCCGAAATGGTAGGTTACTCAGAGCTGCATAGGAGCCAAGGATGGCTGCCTCCAGGGTGACCGCCGGGTTTTGTGTGGGCTGGGAGAACCACCACCGAATTGTGACCAAAACGGCCGCCCAGTAGTAGATCTGAAAGTTTGGGAGCGCCAGGCCCACCCCCCGATAGTGGGAGATATAGTATCTGCTTAGCTACCCTGGGGGGTCTCCCAGCCCAGACAAAGGATATCAACAGACTCTCCAGTCTCTGGAAAAAAGTCCTGGGAATGTGGATGGGGGTATTACGAAAGAAGTACAGGTACTTGGGGAGATAGATAATTTTTAACAAATTGACTCTGCCCACTGGGGATAAAGGGAGAGATCGCCATGCCGTGCCCCTAGCCCCTAATTGTGTCATGAGTGGCTGTATATTGTCCTCCAGATAGTTCTGAACTCTACCACTGACCTTAATCCCCAGGTATATAAAACTTTCCACTCATTTAAGCTGTGGATGAGGCATGCGAGGGGTCGAGGAGTGGAGTGGGAAAACAACCGGTTTGTCCCAATTGATGCGGATACCCGAGTACTGACCGAATTGATTAATCAGTTCCAGTGCAGTGCCCAAAGAAGACGACGCGTCCACTAAATAAAGCAGAGCATCATCTGCATACAAGGACAGCTTTTCCTCGATGGGCCCTACTTGTATCCCCTTTATCCCAGTATCCGCTCTCAGCAAAATAGCCAAGGGCTCCATCGCAAGGACAAATAAGGCTGGTCAGAGGGGGTGCCCCTGTCTCGTACCCCGTGCCAGCTGAAACTGCCCGGAGAGACAGCCATTGGTACGGATTCTAGCAGAGGGGCTGTGGTACAGCATGCGGATCCAATTCGTAAATCCTGGGCCAAATCTGAATTGCGAGAGCACCTCCCATAGGTAACCCCACTCAACAGAGTCGAAAGCCTTCTCCGCGTCGAGCGAGGCCGCTACACCCGTCTACCCCCGGCCGCTATCTATGTGCGTGAGTAGGCGTCTGATATTAATGTCTGTGCCTCTGCCTGGCATAAAACCTGTTTGGTCACTATGGACAAGGGCCGTGATGACTAAGTTAGTCTGTTGGCCAGGATTTTGGCCAGTATTTTCGCGTCCACATTTAACAGTGATATAGGGCGGTATGACGAACACAAGGTGGGGTCTTTCCCCGGCTTGGGGATCACCACTATGATCGCCTCGCTCATGGTGTCGGGAAGTTTATCAATATGCGACGACGCAGAGAATAGATGGTGGAGTCTTTCAGAGAGCTCCGTAGCGTAGTGCTTATAGAATTCCGCCGGGATTCCGTCCGGTCCCGACGTCTTACCCACCTGCATAGATTTAAGCACCTGGAGAATCTCCAGAACCGTGATAGGGGCGTCCAGCCTATTTCGGTACGTTTCCGTGAGGATTGGTATATCTATGTCGGCCAAGTAGGTCGTTAGTTCTTCCTTACTGTAATCCGACCTAGAGGTGTAGAGAGATGTATAAAACTCCGCAAAACAGTTATTAATCCCGTCTGGGGTGTGAAGTAACTGACCGGATTTGTCCCTGATATGTGAAATGCTCAACCCCCCTGCCTGTTCCCTGGAGAGCCAGGCCAGCATCCTCCCCGACCTCTCCCCCTGCTCAAAGATCCGCTGGGACTGAGCTAGCATTCTCTTCTGGGTGAGAGAGGTATGAAGATCAACAGCCTCCCTGGTCAGGATTTGCAATTGCCAATAATGTTGGGGGTCCCGAGTGCGGACAAAAAGAGCCTCCGCGCAGACCGCCTCTCCCTCAGCTTTTTTTAGCTCTGCTCTACGTTCCCTGCGTATTTTGCCAATGATAGTCTGATAGTGCCCCCTCGTGGTAGCCTTAAAGGCATCCCAGACTACCGTGGCCCCAGCCGAACCTGCATTCTCCTCCCAATAGCTGTTCAATTCGGTCCTAAAATGAGCATCCACAGCGGCATCTGAGATCCAGAACCTGGAAAGCCCCCATAGTCTAACCGCTGGTCCCAGGGAAAGATCCAATGTCAGAAACAGAGGTGCATGGTCCGATATCCCCCTGGGCAATATTTGTATGTCTACGACCCTTGGGAGGACTGGGCTCCGCGCAAAGACCAAGTCAATGCGGGAGAATGTTTTATGGGTGGCAGAGTGACATGTAAATGCCCGAGACCCGGGGTGTCTCCACCTCCAGACATCCGTCGGGGCCATATGTGTCTGCCCAGGCAGCCAGCCCAGGTCCATGGTGTCCCCCCGGAGTCAGTCTGTCCATGTCTGGGTCAGGAACTAGATTAAAATCACCCAGGATAAGAGCATTATCAGAGGCAAACTCGGCCATCTTGCTAGTGATTTGGTTCAGCACCAGCAATGAGGCCGGCGGGGGCAAGTATAATCCCACAATGGTCCAGGTCATTGAGTAAATTGTCGCATGAATAATGACATACCTGCCGTCCGGGTCCAAGGCCAGATCCAGGAGCCGAAAGGGGAGGGACTTCAATACTAGGACACTTACCCCCCTGGCAAAACTAGAGTGGGTGGAGTGGTAATGGTACCCCACCCAGGGTTTTCTGAGGGAAAGAAGTCTACTGCCGATGAGGTGCATTTCCTGGAGTACGCATATGTGTGGGTTATAACTTTGAAGAAATTGGAACACCAGGGATCGCTTAACCGGGGAGTTCAATCCCCTGGTGTTCCAGGATACAATGTTAAGTGTAGACATGGATTCTGGGGGCAGTGGAAGGATCAGGATCATTGTGGAACCCTGCTCCCGGATTGGACCGCTGGACCCGGGACATACATATCCGAGGACAATGCAACACTGAAATATCAATATTTTTAGTAAACAAGTACAATAAAACTAAACATAGAACAAACAGATAACCCCAATAACCATACATGAAAAAAGAAAAAGGGAAACAAAAGTCCCTGGCCCCGTTAGGGGAACAGTCCCCACTCCCCACCCCACCCAACCCCCTTAAACTGAGGAGGGTATTCATCCCAAAGTATATCAGCTCGCCCGCTGTAACTGGGGGTCCATGCAGGAGGCAAGTTCCACCCCCCAGACATCCTGGGGGGGTTTAGGTAACCAAGTGAGCGGCTCACTAGGCGTGAGGCAACCGCCTGCTCTATGAAGGAGGCTGACAGGGACATGGATCTGGGAGGATAAAGAAAAATTGCAGTTTGTCCCATCAGTGAAAATGACCCAAAAAGGGGAAGAAGGAACATATGGTATGAGCCCCCATGCTCCAGGAGGGAGCAGGAAAGGGCAAAGAGGAGCGGCATGTCACAGCCTTCTCCCGACCGTATCTCAGGTCAGGGGTATCAACTTGAACTCCCGCTACCGGGGAGGTTGCTGCCAGCATTAGAGGTGAGCCCACCATCGGTGCAAACAGGGCACAACAGGTGCAACAAAGGCCGTGGGCATCCCAACAGTAGAATGGGTTGTAAACAATTCCGAAGAGGTAGTTAGTCGATCAGCGGGCTGGCGCCAGCGAATCAATCCAGGCGGATGCCTCTCCGGGGGTGTTAAAGAAGCGGATCGTCTCTCCATCCGGGCCGGAAAAAGAACACTATAGCGGATGTAACGTGCTCTCAAAGCCGCTTTCACGTAATCAAAGGATTTCCTCGGGGCGTGGTCTCGGCATGCAGCGGTGAGGACACACTGTCCCTGAGCTCCGGCGCTGACCCCGGTATTTTAGCACTTATTCACCACATGAACTACTCCACATGCCTGGGAACGATGGGTAGGAGAACCGGCAAGTCCCTGCCGAAGAAGGGCGCGCCCGAGGGATCGATCAAACGGTTCCTGGCGGAGCCTGATGAGGTGGGGGACATGGATGGCCTAGGCCGCTCTCTGCTTACCACGAGCGCGGCCGCAGGCCCCGCCCCCCGCCCCAGGCCTGAACGCAGATCTCAATCCCCGGCCTCGTCAGCGGGTTCTGACGGGGAAGAGAGTGAGACAAGACGATCGGAAGTGGCAGCGCTGGTGAGCGGACTTCCTACTAAGTCTGAACTGGCATCGATGCTCTTGGGGCTAGAGAAATCCATCAAGAGAGAAGTGTCCGCTGTCCATTCGGATCTCGCGCAAGTAGAGGAGACCGAGCAGAGGCTGGACAGGCATGCTACTGCCATTAGGTCTCTGCAAGCAACTACCCGCTCTCTCGCTATCGCTCATCGGTCTTCCCTCTATAAGATCGAGGACCAGAGAACCGTAACAGACGGAACAACATCCGGATCCGGGGGCTCCCGGAGGCGACCGGGGACGAGGACCTCCTCCCAATGGTAAGAGGAATCTTTAACGGCCTATTGGGGAATGCGGCTGACCATCCTTTGAAAATTGACCAAGTTCACAGGGCCCTCCGCCCTCGTAACCTGCCGGCGGAGACTCTGCGTGATGTGATCTGCAGAGTGCACTATTTTGAAGAGAAGGAACGCATCATGAAAAAACTCAAGGGGACCCCAGTCCTGGACTTTGATGGGGCGTCACTCTCTTTTTTTCCTGATTTGGCCAGGGAGACTCTGGAGAGACGCAGGGCCCTGCGTCCCCTAACTGAGAAACTGCGCTTGTCCTCCATCAACTACCGGTGGAGTTTCCCTGCCGCCCTGATCGCACACAGAGATGGGAAGACGGCGGTTCTGCGGTTCCCAGAAGATCTGGAAAAATTCTGCATGGATGTGAGCATATCCCCGCCGGATTTACCGGGTTGGCAGGAAGGCATCCCACCCCTACCGAATAATCCTGAGGAGCCATGGCAGAGAGTGTCCCGCAAGCAACGCGTCCCCTTTTTTAGCCCAGCTAATATGCATGCATAGATGGCACGTCTGATGGCGCTCTTCTGTCCAGTATTCCGCACTGATGGCGCGGCTTCCCTGGTCCCGCAAGTATAACAAGTTGTTTATGTTACCTTTCATTTTTATTTCTGTTTTGGTGTTTAACGTCATACTCTCTCAGCTGCCTACGGGGTGTCTAATTTAATGGGAACGAAGTGTTGGAGTGCCTACGGGTGGTCCTGCACCGGGGACACTTGGGACATGCCTCTGACTGTCTCTACCTCATGACACTTGGATCCCCTATTGTGAACGTTGGTGGCTGGTGTTCTCGGTTCTTGTGTTTCCCTAAGTGTACATGAACTCTGTGCTATTTCTTTCATTTATGTGTTATTATATAATTTGTAATTTGGGGTTGGAGCCGGAGCTGCGGCCTGCGACTTCTGTTTTAGACGGTTGCGGGTTGCTGCTGCCTGGCCACATGTGTTTTCCCTCCGGGGGGCGTTGGGCGGATCTTGGCCCCCGGGCTCCGGCCGTTTCGATGGCTGGGGCTCCGGGGGGGGGGGGGGGGGGGCGGTCAATTGCTCCTTTACTGCACTGCAATCTGCTGTGTGCGCATGCCGCGGTAGACCCAATTGGGTCTGGGTTGTGTGTGCTGCAGGGGTTGCAGGTCATAACCTGTAATACTTACCTTCTCACTACTCTCCTTCTCTTTCCTCTCCTTTTCACACTTTTTCTTTCATCCCCCTGCCCTTTACTTCCCCTGCCTCTGGTCCTGTTTCCTGGTAACGGGCTGTATTTGGAGTTCTCTGACGGATCCCCATGGCCACGGTGGAATTGTTATCATTAAACGTGAGGGGCCTTCATGCCCCTGGTAAACGTCATAGCCTATACCGGGAACTGGGTCGCCTGCGGGGGGACATTGTCTTCTTGCAGGAGACCCATCTTACCCACACCACTTCGGTGAAATTATTCTCCCCGCAATACCCAGTCTGGTATTATAGTCTCTCTGATGTACATAAGGCAAAGGGTGTGGCCATTGGGTTCCGTGGAGGTACCCCTTTTAACATGCTAGAGATGTTGAGTGACCCTCACGGACGCTTTCTGTTCCTCAGGGGCAGCCTGGGCGGGATGCCATGTACGTTGGCGACCCTCTATGCTCCTAATCGAGATCAGGCCACTTTTATTGCCACTACGCTTGCGAAATTGAGGGACTTTGCTAGTGGATGTGTTATCCTGGCTGGAGACTTTAATGTCCCCTTGGAACCAGTGTTTGATACGTCCGTGGGCAGGTCTTCGGTTCCTCGTAAGCGTCTTGCATACATTCGTAAACGCTTGTGTGACACCCAGTTAATGGACGCATGGAGGATAATGCATCCGCGAGCAAGAGACTATACGTATTACTCGAGCGCCCACCAATCCTATTCCAGGATTGATTTTTTTTTTCTTGATCACCACCACCTTTCCCTATTGACAAATTCAGTAATTGCTTCATCAACCATATCTGATCATGCCCCCATTTTGCTTACCATTAATATCTCTTCGTTGCCCCGAAAACCAGCCAATTGGAAATTAAATGAGAACCTTATTAGTGAGGAGGCAGACAAAATACACATGCAAGAGGAACTAAATCAGTATTTCAAAGATAATACCCACCCAGACATTTCCCCAGGAGTACTGTGGGAAGCCCATAAGGCCCATATGCAAGGTAAATTCATGGAGTTGGGCTCCAGAAGGAAAAAGGAATTTGCGCAGCAACTATCTAAACTATTGTTAGAAATTAGCGTCCTTGAGTCACAACACAAGGCCAGTCTCGCTCAAGCCACACTACATAACCTAACAATGAAGAGGGAGGAGTTGAAGGCCATGTACCATGAGCAATGGAAACGGGAAGGCCGTAGGGTGTCACAAAAATTCCATGAATGGGGTAATAAACCGGGGAGGCTTTTGGCTCGTTCCCTACAACAGGCAAAAACCAGGGCTTTCATTGATAAAATTAAGACAGCTTCTGACGCTCTCACGCATGAGACCACAACTATAGCCAAGGAATTTCATGCTTTTTACCAACGCCTATACCATGTCCCTCACGCTGTGCCGGACTTGGTGGTTAGGAGAACTCTGATCCAAGAATATCTACAGCAGGCCAACTTGCCCAAACTGAACTCTTACGCCCTCGCCTCATTGGACGGAGAGTTTTCTGTCCAGGAGTTCAAAGTAGCACTGAAGGCTATGTCGAGTGGCAAGGCCCCTGGACCGGATGGCTTTACGGCCTTTTACTATAAGGCCTTTGCGGAGACCCTGCTGCCGCGCCTCACCTCTTATGCTAACACGATCTCACAGGGGGGGACACCCCGTCCAGGGACGCTGCATGCACATATCTCGGTGATTCCTAATTCAGGGAAGGACCCTAGTTTATGCGGGAGTTATTGACCTATATCTCTCTTGAATCTAGACGCTAAACTGTATGCCAAAGGTATAGCAAACAGGCTTCTACCCCTACTTCCACGCTGGGTTTCCAGTGATCAGACTGGGTTTATCCCGAGTAGGGAGGCATGCGACAATGCTCTCCGCACCCTGTCCCTGATGGCTTGTGCTAGGGGGTCCGCCCAGCCCACCCTGTTACTTTCTACAGACGCGGAAAAGGCGTTTGACAGGGTGGACTGGGAGTATCTCATGGCGACCCTGTCTCACTTGGGAATCAGCCAAACTTTTCTATCTCACATTTCAGCACTATACCATTCCCCTACAGCTCAAATTCGTGTTAATGGTACCCTAAGTGAATCATTTACACTCTATAATGGTACACGTCAGGGCTGCCCCCTCTCGCTCTATCCCTGGAACCCTTCCTCTCTACAGTTAGACACAATCCAAACATCCATGGGATCACTGTTGGTGATCGAGAACACAAATACGCTGCTTATGCGGATGATATTCTGTTCTACATACAACAACCCCTGATTTCCCTTCCCAATCTGATGTCTGCCTTCTCAAAATTCGGTCTCATATCTAATTTTAAAATGAACATGTCCAAATCGGAGATTCTTAACGTCTCTATCCCCGGGGAAACTGTGGTTCGTCTTAGAGACTCCTTTCCCTTTTAGCTGGCAAACACACAAAATGAAATATTTAGGCATCTACCTCACACCTAAACCCCAGACTCTATTTCGCGTTAACTATATACCCCTTCTTAATGCAATTCGAATGGACTTACAAAGATGGTCCCAAGTCGCACATTCGTGGTTAGGGAAAATTAGTGTGATTAAGATGAATATCCTACCCCGGATTCTGTTTTTATTCCAGATGATTCCAGTGGGTATTCCAGCTAGTTTTTTAACACTCATAGATTTACTGATCTGCAGATATGTTTGGAAGAGAAAGCGTCCGAGACTGTCCCGAGGCCTTCTAACCAGACCTAAACGGCTGGGGGGCCTGGCTTTACCTAACGTGAAACTTTACTTTTTAGCCGTTGTTTTCAACAGGATATCAGACTGGAAATATCACAAACATTCTAAACTATGGGTTGCCCTTGAATTGGCGCTCAGTGGCACGGACCTCTACACCCAAGTGTGGATTCCCAGGAAACATAGGTCGTTAGCACCTAGCTCCTCTCCTCTCACCTATTCTACTCTACAGATCTGGGACTCGATATGTAAACAGCACAAGTGGTTATATCACTCTCCCATTATGCCTCTGACGGGTCATAATTACTTCTCACCAGGAAACATTGACCCCAGAATTCATTCCTGGAATCTGGGTAATACACCCCTGCTACACCACGTCGCCAACCAGGATGGCATTGTGCCTTTATCTCAACTAATTCCTCCCTCACGGGCAACGCCCATGGATCACTGGACCTACCATCAACTGGCTGCCTTTGTACACTCCCTGCTGAAACCATTGCGCTCACTGGCTGATTTAACACCGATTGAATCGGCCTTCGTGGAGGACCAGCCGGTGGAGAGGCCTTTACCGCCCAGAGCCCGTTTGCAATTGCTTGCCAGACCAAAGGACAAGGGGGGTCTGGGTCTCCCAGATCTGAGACAATACTACAGAGCGACTCTGCTAGCGAGAGTCGTTGATTGGCATTGTAATGGCCCACACAAGCAGTGGGTGGAGATGGAGATTGAGGATGGATCCATTCCCCTATTGACCTCCCCGTGGCTCCTGTCCTCCCTACCAAAAGACCTCAGAAATCACCCTGTAGTGGGAGCTACATTGGCTGTTGTGCGGAGGTTGTTCCGCTGCACACATATTGCTCCCCTGCCGTCACCAATGACTCCGGTTATAGGTAATCCAGACTTCCCACCGGGATTTACCAACAAGAAACTGCGACAGTTGACAGTGGTGGGGAAACAGCGTCTGGGAGAGGTGTGGCCCTCGGGAGGGCTCCCGACCACGCAAACTGTCGCCGAGCTTTCTGACCCTCCGCTTGACTTGTTTAGTGCTTATCAACTTCGTCACTTTCTTCTGGCCATACAAAGGGCCCCCTACAATCCTAGAGTCCTGACATCCTATGAATCCATCTGTCACAAAAGGGAACCTGTGTGACACACCCTCTCCCTCCTGTACAACCTATTGAGTAGTCAGGAGGAGCAGTCGACCCCACCATTTATCCATAAATGGGAGAGGGACTTAGGCATCACATTTACCCCACAACAGATAGGGAAGATCCTGACCTTAGTACATAAAGCTTCCATCGCAAACCAATATCAAGAATCAGGATACAAGATAGTCCCATACCTTCTGAATAAAATGAATAGATCAATCCCGGATGTTTGTTGGAGGTGCAATTCAGATACGGGGACCATGGGACACCTTTTCTGGGCATGCCCGGCCTTGAGGAACTTTTCGGTTCCCAGCAGCGTGCCTTCTACACTTGACCGAACAGCCTGTTCGAAAATACAAAATAACCCTCACGATGCAACTCCTGAACGCCGCCCGGGCCTGCATTCCCGCACTGTGGAGGCAGCCTCAGCCCCCATCCAAGGTGCTGTGGTATTTCAAAGTCAATCATATTCTCCGGATGGAAGAATTGACCGCCACCCTTCACAACACTGAAGAGGCATTTAGTGTTACATGGAGGCCCTGGAGGTATTTTACTGGTACTCGAGACTACATTCGGGAGGTGAGCAGTGCCCCTTTTCCAGAAAATGACTGAACATCTAACGTTTACCTACGTAGGCCATGTCTGCCCTGGGTGGCATTCCCCCCCCTCCCTTTTTGTCTTTATTTTTCTTTTTTTCCCCGCCGCCACCACTCTCTCTCTCCGTCTTTGCACTCTCTTCTCCCCCAGTCCTCCCTTTTGACTATGCCTTGTCTCCTTACTAGCCTTCGAGGCCCAGAAGAACCCCAGGGTTCTGGACACGACCGGCCCATCTTTTACTCTGGTTCACATAGGTCATGATAAGCTGGCTCGCTGTGGTCCCAGTTGTTCTCCATGATTACATTTGTCCGAACGGAGCTGCACTAGTTATACTGTACTACATGTCGGAGATGGGGTTTCTCTCTTTTCTGCATGAAACTGTAGGACTCCCTTCTGAGAACCCAGAGTTATTTGGCTGCCTATTTTTTGTTACCATGTAATTGTGACCCTGGGTCATGCTGTATGGCTGACTGTTATATTTATGTTGTTCTACTTATACTTAATAAAAGAATAAAAAAAAATAAAAAAAAAATAAGTCAATGCCAACAACTTAAAACTAAAGCCTATGGCATCGAGAAATCCCAGGCGGTCTCCCATCCAGGTACTAACCAGGTCCCAACCCTGCTTAGCCTCTGAGATCAAATGAGATTGGGCTCTTTCAGGGTGATGCGGCCATAGTAGATTTTTTCAGGCACGCTCAACCCTCTTGACAAACGCCAAGATGGTCACCTTGGGAAACAAACAAAAAAAACAAGTCAACGCCAACAACATAAAAAAAAGCCTGCAGCATCTGGAAAACCCAGGCGGTCTCCCATCCAGGTACAAACCAGGCCCAACCCTGCTTAGCTTCTGAGACCAAACGAGATTGGGCGCTTTCAGGGTGTTGTGCCCGTAGGCAATTTCTTTGTGCACTCTCAACCCTCTTGACAAATGCCAAGATGATCACCTTGGGAAACAAGCGGAAGAAAAAAAACATGTCAACGCCAACAGTTACTAATCAATCCCGACAATGCTTAGCCTCCGAGATCAGACAAGATCAGGCACTTTCAAGGTGATGGAGCCATAGGCGATCTCTTCGGGCACTCTCAACCATCTTGACAAATGCCAACATGGTCATCTTGGGAAACAAGCGAAAATAACCAAGTCATTGCCAACATTGGAGGCTAACAGGGTTGGGCAATCAGTTTCCTTGCCTGAAATAGGCATCTCAGAACTGCCATCTGGCTGCTTCCCGGGTTTCCGACTCTTTCAACTAATCCCAGGAGACAATACTTCACCTCCATCCTGGTGGAGGTTCCAAACACCCGATCAGTGGTTCCTGTCACCTCCGTCCAGTAGCGGATCAACTTCGGGCATCTCCAAAACATGTGCATCATGTCTCCCCCCATGTTCCCGCACCGGGGGCAACTTGCGTCCGGCCGTTTGGCCAAATTGAAAAAGTTTACGAGGAGCATAATAGGTTCTATATAATAAGAACAGATGTGACATCCTCTGTGAGGAGAGCCACAATTCACCACAGGCAGGATTCCTGTGGCCAATTATAGCTCAGGGGGGTTTAGTACACACCCCACACTATATAAGGCCGCCAGCGCGGCGGCCTTGCATAGTGTGTTGCGGTGGTCAGGGAAAGAGGACGATAGGCAGGGACAGTGTCTTTACTGCTTGGGAACCTAGCACTATTACAGTGGGTGTTATGTGCCTCCTGCACAGTACACACCTGAAGCTTCCCTTTATTACTGGTGTTCAATTTCTGCAATACACGCATCTGTAGTGCAGAAGTTAGAGTGGGTGTTGTGTGCCTCCTACACAGTATACACCTTATTGCTGGTGTTCTGTTTCTGTAATACAGGAACCTAGCACTGTTACAGTGCTAGGGTGTACAGAGAAGCTGGTATATATAGAAGACTACAGCATACAGAAGAGATGCTAGAGTAAACAGTGAGGCTGGGGTACACAGAGAGGCTAGTTTAAAGAGAGGCTAATATATACAAATATGTTAGTGTATATAGAGAGGTTAGAGTGTATACAGAAAGGACAGTGCATATAGAGAAACTAGTGTATACAGAAGACAGGCTTGGGTATACATCAAAGCTGACAGTGTATACAGAAGACTGGGTAGTGCATACAGATAGTCTAGTGGGTAAAGAAGACAGGCTGGTGTATTCTAGCTAGTTTTTACAGTCTAGTGTATACAGAAGACAGGCTGTACAGAAAAGCTAGTATATATAGAAGACTACAGCATACAGAAGAAAGGCTAGTGAATACAGAATACAGACTCGTGTATGCAGATAAGCTTGAGTATACAGAGATGCTAGAGTAAACAGTGAGGCTGGGGTACACAGAGAGGCTAGTTTAAAGAGAGGCTAGTATATACAAAGATGTTAGTGTATATAGAGAGGTTAGTGTATAGAGAGAGTCGAGTGTATACAGATAGGACAGTGCATATAGAGAGACTAGTGTATACAGAAGACAGGCTTGGGTATACATCCAAGCTGACAGTGTATACAGAAGACTGGGTAGTGTATACAGATAGTCTAGTGGGTACAGAAGACAGGCTGGTGTATTCTAGCTAGTTTTTACAGTCTGGTGTATACAGAAGACAGGCTGTGGTATACAGAGGGTTTAGTGTATTCAGAGAGTCTAGTGTATACAGTTGGCGAGTGTATACATAAGACTGACTAGTTTACACAGTGTTTACAGAGATGCAAGGGTGTACAGCGAAGCTGGTATATATAGAAGACTACAGCATACAGAAGAAAGGCTAGTGAATACAGAATACAGACTTGTGTATGTTAATAGGCTTGAGTATACAGAGATGCTAGAGTAAACAGTGAGGCTTGGGTACACAGAGAGGCTAGTTTAAAGAGAGGCTAGTATATACAAAGATGTTAGTGTATATCGAGAGGTTAGTGTATAGAGAGGGTAGAGTGTATACAGAAAGGACAGTGCATATAGAGAAACTAGTGTATACAGAAGACAGGCTTGGGTATACATCAAAGCTGACAGTGTATACAGAAGACTGGGTAGTGCATACAGATAGTCTAGTGGGTAAAGAAGACAGGCTGGTGTATTCTAGCTAGTTTTTACAGTCCAGTGTATACAGAAGACAGGCTGTGTTACTCAGAGATTTAGTGTATTCAGAGAGTCTAGTGTATACAGTTGGCGAGTGTATACATAAGACTGGCTAGTTTACACAGTGTTTACAGAGATGCAAAGGTTTACAGAGAAGCTAGTATATATAGAAGACTACAGCATACAGAAGAAAGGCTAGTGAATACAGAATAAAGGCTGGCTTTTGCGGAGAGGCTAGTTTTTTCAGAACACTATCTAGGGTATACAGAGAGGCTAGATTATACAGAGAGGCTAGTGCATAGAGTGAAGCTATTGTATATAGAAGCCTGGTTAGTGTATACAGAGAAGCTAGTGTGTACAGAAGAAAGGCTAGACAGGCTATAAAGAGAGATAAGTGTTTACAGAAGACAGTTTGGGGTATACAGAGATGCTAGTTTTTACAGAGAGACTAATGTATACAGAAGAGAGGCTAGGGCATACAGAAGCCAGAAGACGGGCTAGTGTATTCAGACCTAGGCAAGTGTCTATCGAAGACAGGCTATTGTATGCAGAAGACCGGCTAGTGTAAACATGCTGTTGTATATAGAGAGGCTAGTGAATTTAGAGGGTAGGCTAAGTGATAACAGAGGACAATCTGGGCTATACAGAGACATTTCATCATTTCATCTAGCTCACATCTCTAATGGAGTTTGTCTCATTGCCATGTTATGTCTTTTCATTCTTATGCTAAATATAGATTATACTCACTACACGATTTTAATCATCCACATCAAGCATGCAATAAAACTATCATACATCAAAATGAATCATGTACTCTTTTGCTCTATTTTGCATATTTGTAATTCTCCACATCAACTGTCACATTGAGTATGTGACAGTCCTGACACACCATCCTGACTTATTTTGCTTTATTTCTTAAAACTTTTTTACTACCTCAAAATCCGGTTAAATCTATTCACTTCGATGAGTTATACCGCTAATTGTACGGTAATGCAAAATGTTCACAAAACCATTCATTTGCTACTAGACATGCTGCACATACTAAGAGTAATGTAACTATCGCTCGCTAACGATGTAAACAGTTTTATTTCTTTTCTGACATTAACCGAGTATCTCTGACATTAACTGAGTATCTCTCTGCACTATGATCTTAATAATAATAATAATAATAGGATTGTGTAATGCAAAGATCAACTAGTCTAATATAAGCTTTCTCATTGGTACCGGCATATCCTTTAAATTTAGACTAACGTAACTATTTCTCTGCCATTTTCAAGCTAAGCTTTCAATCTCTTACCGTTGAACAGCGATACTTCCTCCCTGCAATATTATGCCATTTAAATGTCCTATTTGTCGCTTATATTATACAACTCTCTGAAAAGCATATATGTAGACAATTAAACTAGTCTTACATCTTAATAAAACAGTTTTTTTGCTCAACCAGTATCTCAGAACATAAGCAAATAAACGTTTCCACTGTTTGACTCTTTTTCTGTATTACTTATTTTTCTCCACCTTAACTGTCACCAGTGGCGTAACTAGAACCTTCAGGGCCCCGATGCAAGAAACAATGAAGGGCCCCCCTGAACCCCATCCAGGGCCCTTCCCTCCGAGTCTGGCGGTTGAACTCCAGGGCGTGGTCACAGGTATGACCTTTGTGAGCCCTGTAGTTCCACCACTGGTATCAGTAGTTTTGTTTTTATAATTTTTTTTAAATTTTTAGGTGCCCCATTGGGGGACTGTCCCTAGGCAGGATGGGGTCCCCGTCCCCAGAAGAGATGAGGCCTTTTTCTCCAGGGCAGATGAAGTTACTGCCCCCAGGTGAGAAGGGGTCCCAGTCCCCAGGGGAGGTGGGGGTCCCTGTCCCCACGTAAGAAGGGGTCCCTGTCCCCAGGGGGAGAGGGAGGGGGTATATAATGGTGTGTGGGGGATGGGGTCCTCTCACTCACCATGACCAAGCTGTAGGCCGCGCACTCATCCATGCTGGCCTGGGCTCCATCCAGTGTGCTGGATGGGCGATCAGCATATCGCCCAGAAAGACCTTTCATCAACTGTGTATGACGGGGGAGGAGGGAGGCTGGCAGACAAGCCTGCAGTGTCCTCCGGGGAGCTGGCTCTCATAGGGCTGCACTGCATCTGTGTGCTTAAAGTTTGTTTACCCGGGAGAAGTATGCAGTGCAGTGTGGGCCGGACTCGGGGGGGGCGGGACTCTGGCTGGGGAGAACAGACATCAGACTGAGCGGCAATGCATGGAGCAGGATAGGGGTACTCTGAGGAGCCGGCTGAGGACACAGGTCATGCGGGGAATGCACCACTAAAGAGCAGCCAGTGCGATAGTCGAGCATGGAGCTCTGCTAGTCACCCTCCACCTCCAGCCACCCGTGTGCATGGTGCACTGGTACCCCTAGCTGCCTATGCTGCTGCTGGCCATATGTAGAGGGGGCTGCATGGGCCCCCTGCATCACAGGGCCCGGTTGCGGTCGCGACTGCTACACCCCCTATAGTTACGCCCCTGACCCCTGCCCTACACCTGATAGATGTTATAGGTTTGTAAGAGGTGGGTACTGGGGGGTAGGTTTGGGTGGGCCTAAAAATCATATAAATCATGGCTCCTGTATATCCTGGATCAGGGATAAGGCTAGTAAGGGGGTATCACTTGATAAATTGACCACCCAATGCCTGCAATATTGTAAGGTAGTGAACGGGCCCCTGCTTTCATGGTAGTATGATGTTTAGTAAAGTATATAGAATTACTAGCTCCTCTATGATGATATGAGGTCTGCAATATGAAGAATAGTTCATATAAGGCATAGAGGTAAGCGCCAATATAAATGTCGCAGCAGGGCACAAGATCGGATCAGTCACTAAAATATACCAAGTGCTCCGTTCGATGTATACTTTACCGATAGGTGTCTCGGGTTCTTCTGGGCGCTCATTCGGCCGTGGTAGTGTTCAGTTAGAGAGTAAAAGGCTACAACTATATGGGATCCGAGCAGGTCTGGTGTCTAGTCGAGTGCGTGCGTTGAATGCTCTCTCGTCTGACGGGTTGGAGGCCCAGGACTGTTCCAGGTAGAAATCATGGTGGTAACCGGAGTCAGGGATATTGAAGCTAGTGTAAGTGTCTGTAGTCTTTCAAGGCAGGTGAGTAAGGGAATGGTCCATATGCATGGCAGAGGAAAGGAGAGCGGCACTAGGCAGGGTATGAAGCATGTAGGCTAATCCACCGTCGCATGGGGGTCCCAGAGCTCTCGTGAGGCGACAGGTCTAGCGGTCCCTGCGTGCTCTGCGAGGTAGCGGGACCGAAGTCGGGCTCGTCGGTGTGTGGCGGGGTCGGTGTCCCCCAAGTGGTCTGAAGGTGGATGGCAACCTATGTCTGCGAGATCTGGACAGTTGAGTTTCCATGAGATCTTCAGTGCTCCGGGTGTTGGGTGAAATGTGGACCTGAAAATCAGGCTTGCAGAGCGAACAGAAACTTCCAGCGATAGCGGATGTCTCTCTGCCTCAGCACGTCAAGTAATGGGTGCAAGTCTCTTCGATGTTTCAGCGTGATCGCCGAAAGATCCTGATATATCTGGATCAAATGGCCTTCAAATGTCAGGTTCAGATTGCTCCTAGTTTTTTTAAGAACCTCTTCTTTGAGGGTATAGTCGTTAACATAACAGATGACCTCCCGTGGGGGATCAGAATCTTTGCCCTTAGGCCTAAAGGCTCTATGTATCCTCTCCATAGCTATAGGTGTACCGGAGGTTCAGACTAGCAGCTGGCTGAATAGGGATGTGACCGCTGGGAGGATTTGCTCGGGCTCCATCGACTCCGGGAGGCCTCTAAACCTCAGATTGTGTCTTCGTCCCCTATTGTCGATATCTTCGACATGGCGCTGGAGGTCTCTGAGCTGCCAGGTGTGTGTGTCGACTTTGCCTTGAGCCATCTGCAATTAATGCTGTTGTTGCGCCGCCATTAGCTCCATGGAGTTTACTCTCCCTGTGATTGCTTGTATCTCGTGGCGGAAGTCTGAGATGGCGGTGGTTAGAGTGCTCTTTATATCAGCCCTCAGTCCTCAGGTCGTGGATATTTAGTTGTTGGTGATGGGGAGATGGACTGTCTGCCATAGTGTGCTGTGGATCAGTCGGCGTCAGGGTAATCCCGATGTGGTTGGTGGTGGGAGAACAGGCCGCCATGTCGGCCCCCTGGTTCCTGAAAAGATGCGGTATTCTCTTGGTATTACGGGATCCCAGGTCCCTTGGTGAGCGGGATCTAGATGCAGAGGGTCCGCTTGAGGAGGTCCCCATGATGTGACAGTGTTTTTCAGGTAAAATCCTCGGTGATCGATCTTTTTTAGGCTGAGGTAAGACGGAGCAAAAAGCTTAAGCAGCCATCCTCTCTCTAGGCAAGCCACGCCCTCCCGGCTTTTTTTAAAATATGTTGTTGACGTTGACGACCTGTTTTATTTTTCTGCTTGTTTGCCGAGGTGACCATCTTGGCGTTTGTCAAGAGGGTTGAGAGTGGCCAGCAAGATTGCCTACGGCCACATCATCCTGGATACACCCGATCTTGTCTGATCTTAAATGCTAAGCAGGGTCAGGCCTGGTTAGTACCTGGATGGGAGACCCCCTGGGAATACCAGGTGCCGTAGGCTTTTTTTTTAATATGTTGTTGGCGTCGACGACCTGTTTTATTTTTCTGCTTGTTTGCCGAGGTGACCATCTTGGCGTTTGTCAAGAGGGTTGAGAGTGGCCAGCAAGACTGCCTATGGCTACATCACCCTAAATGCGCCCGATCTCGTCTGATCTTGTATGCTAAGCAGGATCAGGCCTGGTTAGTACTTGGATGGGAGACTGCCTGGGAATACCAGGTGCCGTAGGCTTTTTTTTTATTTGTGCTTGGAGACTCTTATAACAATGATGAAATGGGAATGACAGATACTGAAAGAAAGTGACCTGAAGTTGTGCCGTGGTCACGTGGTCAGTATGCCTAAAAGGGGGCATTCCCAAGTAGTACTAAAAAAGAAAAGGGGATACAAAGAAAAAGGGGGAACGAGAGGGTGGGACAACCTCCGGAAACATCCAACAGGGCAGGGAGGAACCGAGGCCGTCTTATAACGGCGAGGCTCCTCCCACAAATGACAGATACCTTCATTTTTTAAGAAGGTAGAACAGATAGTGAACACCTTTATATGGGCCGGGGCAACCCCAAGAATAGCACAAACTACCCTCCAATTGCCCCTGTCACTTGGGGGTCTAGCCCTTCCCTGTCTGAAGGAATATTATTGGGCAGCGGTACTGGTTACGGTGCGGTGGTGGTTCATGCAGCTCCGCTCCAACCCGTCTGTTAATCTGGAGGCGGCAATTTTAGGCTCCTATCCTGCATTGAGTAACTTAGTCTTTAGAGGGCCGAAGGCTCACCCTGAGGTCACTACCCCTATGCGAACTACGCTTCGGGTTTGGAATCAGGTTACAACTCGATTGAACACGCCCGCCGCACTGTCGCCATACACCCCACTGTGGGAAAACCCAAAGTTGAAACACCTCAGCTCGGTCCCGGACCCTGCCCTTTGGGCTAGGTATGGTGTCACAACTCTGCAACAGGTGATGCCGAGGGGATCCCTTATCCCCTTTGATTCCCTTAGAGAAGAATACCAATTCCCCTCCAGAATGATTTTTCGCTACATACAATTACGCCACACACTGAGAGCACAATTTCCTTCAGGAGTAATCTTACACTCCCACATTGTCAAGAAATTTCTCATGGCCCAGGAGGCGGATCGTGTCCTCTCCTCTCTTTATCTTAGGATCTCGACGGGGTCAGCCAGGGGGGGACCTAGCCTCTTCCAGAAATGGCAGGAGGACCTCCCCACCCTGGAGACTGATGATTGGGAAGAGGGGATACAACAATATTTGCCATTGATGATATCAGCTAAGGACAGGTACATACGGTTGAAATTTATTCATAGGGCATACTATACCCCGCAACGCCTTTCCAGAATATACCCGGGATACTCGGATAGATGCCCGAAGTGTACCACTTTATACATGTGGTGTGGGAGTGCCCGGTTATAAGACGATTTTGGGAAGGTGTGGTGCGGGAGATCAACGAAGTTGGGGACCTCTCGTTGGGGTTAGATCCGGTAGTTTTACTGCTGGGCGTGTGTGACAGGGTGGCGCCAAATACATATAAACAGCTGTTTGTGTTTTATACGGCGTTCTATGCCAGAAAGACTATTCTTATGCAGTGGAAGAAATCAGACCCA
This sequence comes from Lithobates pipiens, assembly GCF_037356315.1. Lineage (NCBI taxonomy): Eukaryota > Metazoa > Chordata > Amphibia > Anura > Ranidae > Lithobates > Lithobates pipiens. The sequence goes on from NW_027507791.1 coordinate 164,049,884, forward strand.
CCTAGTGTAGCCCACTGGAAATCCCTGATTGATTCTGCCCTCCAGCTGTACAAGGTACAAAGTTTACTAAGATCTGGGGATGTTGGGTGCAAGAGAGAAGCGCACTATGAGACACAGGGCTGACCTGTATTGATGCGTTGGTCCCCTCACCCCGACCTACTGTAGATGGTTAGGTGCTGTATTATGATCAAATGGCCTGACCCTTTATAGCAGCCAAATTAAGGAGTTGTCCCCTACGAATACTGGGATAAGTGCAGTGCGGATATGTTTTGTGGAATATGACTGCTAAATCTGAATGTACGCTATACTACATAGCTTGATTCTGCTCTGATCCTTTTTTTTTCTTTTTTTTTGTGCTTGTTACATTGTATTTTATTTTTTATATGTAAAAAATATGATGTGATGCATTGCTGTATCCGTTAAGAGACCAATAAAAATGTTTCTGTTAAAAAAAAAAATAATGCATGCCAATCAGTGATGCTCATTGTGGGCACTGATTGGCATACATCGTGGGCACTGATTGGAATCCCTGGTGGTCTAGGGTGGCATACCTGCTGCTGGGCATCCCTGGTGGTCTGTTGGAGTCCCTGGTGGTCCAGTGTGCAGCACAGACCCCCCCTCTCAGAGGAGCAGCCGATCGGCTCTCCTCTACTGGCGTCTGACAGACGCGAGTGAGGAACAGCCAATCACCGGCTCTTCCTATTTACACTGTGATCAGCCATCATTGGATCAGACTGACACCCCGCAACAATGATCGCCGTGATGCGCACCCCCGGGGGCGCGCAGCGGCTCAAAATCCTGAGGACGGTCTATGACGTCCAGTCAGGATTTTGAAACCACTCTGCCGCCGTCATTTGACAATGGGCGGGTGGCAAGTGGTTAAAGCGGAGGTCCACCCTAAAATGGACCTCCGCTCATCGGAATCCCCCCCCCCCCTCCGGCGCCACAATCGGCACCTTTCAGGGGGGAGGGGGGTGCAGTTACCTGGATAATCCAGGTAACTGCACCCACTTCCGGGCTAGCTCTCTGCGGAACGAGCGTAGGTTACGCCCCCGTTCCGCAAGCGCCCGCCCCCTTCAGCAAGTGCCCCGCTGCCTGCTGGGAAACACACAGCTCCCAGAGGCAGCGGGGACCGTCCGGATTGCGCCGCGCGGCTCGCGCATGCGCAGTAGGGAACCGGGAAATGAAGCCGAAAGGCTCCATTTCCTGATTCCCATACCCAAGATGGCAGCGGGACCCGGCAGCCGAGCGAGCGATCGGCTTCGGGTGCCGACATCGCGGGCGCGCTGGACAGGTAAGTGTCACTATTTAAAAGTCAGCAGCTGCAGTATTTGTAGCTGCTGGCTTTTAAAAAAAAAAAAAAAACGCGGAGTCCCGGTGGACTCCCGCTTTAATGTGGACTAGAATATAAGTGTCTTAAATATCGTATATTGTATATAACATCCAACGTTAATCAAGGATCAATAAAAGTCCAAAAATTTTGCAAAACTGTATATCTCTTGTGTCCATAAAGTGCAGAGTGCAAAAAAAATCCAAAAAATATGTGCAAATAATGCAAAAAAAAAAAAATATGTATATGCAAAAAACTGTGGAAAAAACTGAGCAAAGCAAAGCTGTTTTATATATGCCAAATAAGGCTACCAGCTATATAAATAATGTGCTCAGTCAATATGTATCAGTTCACAGGAACCATGAGGTAGATCAAAAACAGATTATAGGTGAGTCACCTATAATCTGTTTTTGATCTACCTCATGGTTCCTGTGAACTGATACATATTGACTATTTATTGGTGACCTGCTACTCAGGTAAAGTGAAAACACACAGATTTCAATAGGTGTTGTCTTAAATTCAGTGACTTGAGTCTTGCAGTATTTTTTGGTGACTCTGGTGTAGCACGACTCCCATTGTAAAATCACCAGCTAGGGGTACGTTTTGTCTTAATCTTTGAGACTTCTGATGTAGTGTTTTTGTTTTTTGACCCACCCCTCTCTCCTCCCTAGTTATCCTTGCTGCCTAAAAGCTTACTCCCCAGCACATCCCATCCACACCCGAGCATAGTGGAAATGCATGTTCCTGCTTCACTTTTTTTTGTGTTTTTCCCATGTAAACAAGCATCACTTGAATGGGCTGCCCTATAAGTGACAAACGCCCCAAAGTAGTTTAAAGAAACTTTTTGGTCATGGAGCATTGCGCGTTTTGGCAGCAAAACATTTCTGCATGTTTCCAAAAAGGCAACAAATGTGCATAGCGTGTGCGCTTCCATTTAGGCAGTGTCTGAATTATTATTATTATTATTCAGGATTTATATAGCGCCAACAGTTTGCGCAGCGCTTTACAATATGAGGGCAGACAGTACACTTACAATACAAATCAATACAGGAGGGATCAGAGGGCCCTGCTCGTTAGAGCTTACAATCTAGAAGGGAGAGTCAAGTTGAAACAAAAGGTAATAACTGTGGGGGGTGAGCTGATGGAGAAAATGAAAATACAGTTAGGTGTGGGTGGGGTAGGCTTCTCTGAAGAGAAGTGTATTCAGGGATCGTCTAAAAGCTAATAAAGTAGGAGATAAGCGGACAGATTGGGGTAGGGCATTCCATAGGATTGGGGAGGCTTTGGAAAAGTCCTGGAGGCAAGTATGGGAGGAGGTGATGAGGGAGCTAGAGAGCAGGAGGTCTTGAGAGGAACGAAGAGGACGAGTAGGTTGGTATTTAGAGACTAAGCTAGTGATGTAGCTGGGGGCAGAGTTGTGGATGGCTTTGTATGTAATTGTTAGTATTTTGAATTTAATTCTTTGGCTGAGTGGAAGCCAGTGGAGGGATTGACAGAGAGGAGTAGCAGACACCGAGTGATTGGTAAGGTGGATGAGTCTGGCAGCGGCATTCATAATGGATTGAAGAGGTGATAGACTATGTAGAGGTAAGCCAATGAGAAGGGAGTTGCAGTAGTCGAGGCGAGAGATGACCAGCGAGTGAATTAAGAGCTTTGTTGTCTCATTGGTTAGAAAGGGGCATATTTTGGAGACGTTGCGGAGGTTGAGGCGGCAGGATTTGGACAGTGATTGGATGTGTTGCTTGAAGGAGAGTTCAGAGTCCAGTACTACACCTAGAACCTTGGCATGAGGGGATGGGCTTATGGTTGTGCCATCAATTTTGACAGTGAGATCAGGGGAAGGGGCAGATGGGGGAGGAAAAATTATAAGTTTGGTTTTGGATAGATTGATTTTGAGGAAGTGGTGTGACATCCAGACTGATATATCTGATAGTAAATTAGTGATACGTGAGGAGACAGAGGGAGTGAGGTGAGGGGTAGAGAAATAGATTTGGGTGTCGTCAGCATAGAGGTGGTATTGGAAGCCGTGGGAGGCTATCAGTTGACCCAGGGAGGAGGTATAGATTGAAAATAGGAGTGGTCCAAGAACAGAACCTTGGGGGACCCCAACAGAGAAAGGAAGAGGAGAGGAGGAAGTAGAATTGTAAGAAACGCTAAAGGTGCGGTTGGATAAGTAGGAAGAGAACCATCGTAGAGTACAGTCACGGAGACCAAAGGTGTGGAGTTTTTTGAGAAGGAGGGGGTGGTCAACCGTATCAAAGGCAGCAGAGAGGTCCAGGAGGAGGAGTACAGAATAATGTCGATTGGTTTTGGCCGTTAGTAGATCGTTTGTTAGTTTTAGGAGAGCAGTTTCTGTGGAGTGTTGAGGACGAAATCCAGACTGAAGGGGATCAAGAAGGCTATTATCAGCGAGGTGGACGCTCAGTCGGTTGTAGACCAGACGTTCGAGTAGTTTGGATAAAAAGGGGAGCAAGGAGATGGGGCGTAGGTTGTTTGGATTGGATGGGTCCAGTGAGGGTTTTTTAAGTATGGGTTTGACAAGTGCATGTTTTAGAGAGTTGGAGACGATGCCAGAAGAGAGGGAGAGATTGAAGATGTGAGTTAGAGAGTGTAGCATAGAGTCAGAGGGTGAACGCAGCATTTGCGAGGGAACAGGATCCAGAGGGCAGGTGGTAAGGTGGACATTACCAAGTAGTTTAGCAACTTCGTTTATAGCGGTGGGGTTGAAAGAGGGAAGTAATGATTGTGCCTGTGGGCATGATGTGTAAAGCGTGGAGGGTATCAGAACAGTAGAAATCTCCACGCGAATTGTATCAATCTTCTGTTTGAAGTGATTAGCAATCTCCTGGGCAGTGAGTGAGTTGGCGGGTGGAGGCGGTGGAGGACGAAGTAGAGAGTTGAAAGTAGAGAAGAGTTGATGGGGACGGGATGATAGGTTGCTGATGAGTGATAAAATAGTTCTGCTTGGCAGAGAGGAGGCTAGAATTTTAATTTTGGAGGGCAGATTTATATTGGTTGAAATCTCTCTGAGACTTAGTCATGCTCATGAGCGCCTGTGGCGCAAGACCAAGTTTTTTCAGACTTCTAGTGGCATCTGTTTGCCAAGGTTGAAGGGGTCGGGGCTTGATTCTGTGTGTAGTGAGGGGGGCCAGTGAGTCCAGAGAGGCCAGAAGTGAAGTGTTGTAGACAGAAGTGGCTAGGTTGGTGCAGGATAGGGGTGAGATTTTGTCGTAGAGGTTGTCAATAGCAGAGTAGAGAAGAGAAGGCTTGAGATGACATAGGGGTACGTTTTGTCTTAATCTTTGAGACTTCTGATGTAGTGTTTTTGTTTTTTGACTCACCCCTCTCTCCTCCCTAGTTATCCTTGCTGCCTAAAAGCTTACTCCCCAGCACATCCCATCCACACCCGAGCATAGTGGAAATGCATGTTTCCTGCTTCACTTTTTTTTGTGTTTTTCCCATGTAAACAAGCATCACTTGAATGGGCTGCCCTATAAGCGACAAACGCCCCAAAGTAGTTTAAAGAAACTTTTTGGTCATGGAGCATTGCGCGTTTTGGCAGCAAAACCTTTCTGCATGTTTCCAAAAAGGCAACAAATGTGCATAGCGTATGCGCTTCCATTTAGGCAGTGTCTGAATCCATCTACACATTTCTGAACACGCAACCCACCCAGAAAATGCAGTTTGCTGTGCGGTTTGAAAACGCGCTGCAACGCCCACTGTTCTGCTTTGCGTTATTGAACTGTTGTATAACACTAGTCAGACAGATTAAAAATAACTCTGAAGTCAAGAAACACAAGACATCAGATCTGTATGTATTCTTTTTTCCAAATAACTTTGTAAAACTACAACATAAGCATAAACAAATGTGTCATTGCATTAAAACCATTATACAGCAGCCTCACTCTATCAGTGAAAGTACTCACGGACAATTCCACCATTAGCCCAGGAATAGTTAAGAGCTCTACTGCATTCAGTCAGCTTGGATCAAGGAGCAATCATGAAATTAAGGAAGTACAGTTCCAGCTTTCACTGTGAAGAAAATATCACTTCCTGTCAAGCTGTGGCAAAATAATAACTAACTCTGACCACTAGATGGCAGCAACGTGAAACCAACATTGCAGTATAATCTGTAACAGCACATAAAAAATATGGGCAGAACACTCTGTCTGGCATAATTTATTATGTCACTACCTAAATAACTACTGCTATGCAGAAAAAACATATAAACAGAAAAATGGAATCCTAGCTAGTCCAAGATCAAAACTGTCAGTTACAGGTCTGAGATAAATTCTGGCGGTCTCATTTTTCACAATCTTGACCTCCACCTTTCTAACCTTGCCATCCCTGCTTAGAGCATTAACAAGTCCTACGGGCCACTCATTCCTGCCCTCTTGGCTGTCCTTCAACATAACATCACCCACTTTTATATTTGGACGATCCTCAGTCCATTTCCTAAGGCGTTGCAGATTTGACAGATACTCTTTTCCATCTTTTCCAAAATATGTCTGCCAAGCATTGTACTTCCATTGTTTTGCATGAAATTGTGTTGTACTTATGGTTCCAGATGGAGCAGACAAAGAGTTCACCTTTTGAGCCAACAACATTGCTGGGTTAAGGGCCATAGGTGTATATCTGAGTCTGAGGACACAGGAACTATAGGCCTGGCAATAGCCGTAACCTCTGCCATAAAGGTGCGTAAAGTCTCATGGGTCAACTGAGCAGGTTTGATTTGTAGCAACATAGCATCCAAGATTCGACCTGGCAATACCTATAAGTCTCTCCCAGATGCCACCCATATGCCACCCATATGTGAGGAGTGTGGAGGATTAAAGACCAATGTACATCCTCTGTCTTGGAGAAAGTCTTGCAATTGTGATTCGCTGTCACAATTGTTAAGTTCTTTGCAGGCTCTCACTCCCCCCCTGTTCTACTCCCCCCCAGTGCTCTCCACTCCTCCCAGTGCTCTCCCCCCTGTTCTTTCCCCCTCAGTGCTCTTCACTCCCCCCAGTGCTCTCCCCCCGTTCTTCCCCCCCGTGCTCTCTACTCCCCCCAGTCCTCCCCCCTGTTCTTCCCCCCCAGTGCTCTTCACTCCCCCCCTGTTCTACCCCCGTGCTCTCCACTCCCCCTAGTGCTCTCCGCCCTTGTTTTCCCCCTCCCCCTTGTTCTTCCTCCCCCCAGTGCTCTCCCCCTGTTCTCCCCCCCAGTGCTCTCCACTCCCCCCAGTGCTCTCCCCCCTGTTCTCCCCTCAGTGCTCTCCACTCCCCCCAGTGCTCTCCTCCCTGTTCTTTCTCACCACCCCAGTGCTCTCCATCCCTCCATTCTCCCCACCCCTGTTCATTATGGCCCCCTGGTGCTCTCAAGCTCCACCCATCTCTCTCCAGTCCCCCCGTTCTCTCTACCCCCGTGCTCTCTACTCTTGTTCTTTTTGGCTCCCCCCAGCACTTTCCACTCCTCACCCCTGTACTCTCCACTCCCCCCTGCATTTTGCCCCCACCCATGTGCTCTCCAACCCTGCCAATGCTCTCCACCTCCCATAATGCTCTCCAATCCCCCGTGCTTTTCCCCCTGTTCTTTCTGGTCCCCACTGGTGCTCTCAAGCTCTCACCCCTACTCTTTGTACCCCCCCAGTACTCTCCAGCCCCGTGCTCTCCATCCCTGTTTTTCTGCCCCCCCCAGTGCTCTTCGCCACCCCACATTCTTAGCCCCCTCAGTGCTTTCAGCCCACCATGCTCTCCACCCCTGTTCTTTTTGGCCCCGCCAGTACTCTCAAGTTCCCCCCAGCACTCTCTGCTCCCCACCCCTGTGATCTCCACTACCCCCTGCTCTTTGCCCCCACCCATGTGTTCTCCAACCCCGCCAATACTCTCTGCTCCTCCTTCTCTCCACCTCCCACCCAGTACTTTCCACTTCCCCAGGACCAGAGGACAGGCTGACTGGGGCTGGAAAATGGGGACGGCTGAAGGTGCAGGTCTCCAGGGACCACTCCATCTCACAGCAAACAGATCCTCTGGAAGGAGCACTGTCCCCATCCAAAACGAGAACAGACCCTGCCTGCTGCTGGCCGTCATGGATATCCTGCTGGCATGCAAGGTACCGTACTGAGCATCAACAACACACCTTCCCACAGACAGGGACTGCAGACTGGGACATGGGGCACAGGAGGGGCTGCATTCATGGGCTCAGTAAGGCTGCATTCATGGGCACAGTAAAACTGCATTTGATGGGCACAGCGAGGCTGCAATAATGGGCACAGTGAGGCTGCAATGGTGGGCACGGTGAGGCCGCATTTGTGGGCACAGTGAGACTGCATTCACAGGCAGAGTAAAGCTGCATTTGGTGAGCACCCGTCCCCTTTACCTTAGTGTATTCTTTCTGTGGAAGGTGGTCCCCCCCCACGTTCTGAGTTCCTGGGGTCCCCCTTGATAATTGTCCACTTACTACTTTTAACTGGAATTTGCATATATATATATATAGAAAGGCCAGTATGGTGGCCTGAAATTATGGGTGGAGCCCGGTGGTATATAAGCAGCCGTTCGCCCATCCTTCCTCGTCGGTTCCAGTGCGCGATATCTGATACGTCAGATATCAAGGGCCGACTATCCAGACCAGACGCAGTGAGCCTGTTCGTCAGCTCCCGCGTTATTCGTCTCCAATTTTTTGACAAACCGTCTCTCATCCATCAGCATCCGTAGGTTTTCGCCGTCGGAGTGTCGTTGTACCCGTCGAATTTGTCGCTACGCCTCGGGCCGGCTGTCGCAGGTAGGGCTTCGGCACCCTCTTTTCATTATGTTTTCGATGTACCGTCATCATGCTTATACTCACGAGCCGCTCGGTCCTTTCATATCGAATGTTTTCGGTGGCCTCGTACGCATGTCACTATGTTCTACTTTCGATGTAGTCGTTATCATCATTCGACACGTTCGATTTTGCCACGTCAGGCGATTCATTCGCAGGTACGGCAGTCTAAATCGTTCGACTGCCCGAGCATTTCTATTTGTAGCGGTCGAATCGTTCGACTCACAGCCGACTGCTTGTTACGACAAGGCAAACAGTCCGCACGTTTCGCTTGGTCTACTCCAGTTCGAATATGTCTCTTCATTCATGCAATTGTGTTATGTGTCTCATTTGTCATCTCGTTTCATTCATTTCAGTCCCAGTCATTTCTACTGTCTCAAAATCATTTCTGTCACTAGTCGCGCTCCGGCGCGAATCCTGTCGCACCTCCGGTGCACCGATTCGCTTTGAAGTGCCCCAGGGTTCGGCCTCATTTCTGTACATGCTCCAGAGACTGAATCACTCGCAGGATCACGCACGGTCCCCGATTCTTGTCTTTGTCATGGCATACCATTTCTGTCACTTATTACGCTCCAAATCGAGTCTTGTCGCATTTCTCTATGCACTGATTCGTCCTGGTGCGCCCAGCTGCTACGCCTCATTTCGGTACATGCCCCAGAGACGGATTCTCTTGTAAACCTACAGATCAGTCCTTGAATCCTGTCTCTGTCATGGGACATCATTTCTGTCACTTATTACACTCCAATTCGAATCCTGTCGCATATTGTTATGCACCGATTCATTCTGGTGTGCCCAGCTGCTACGCCTCATTTCAGTACATGCGCCAGAGACGGATTCTTTGTTGCTACCATCAGTCCAGTCGTTGATTCCTGTCTCTGTCATGGGATATCATTTCTGTCACTTATTACGCTCCGATTCGAATCTTGTTGCATTTATTGGATGCACCGATTCGTCCCGGTGTGCCCAGCTGCTACGCCTCATTTCAGTACATGCTCCAAAGACAGGATTCATCTGTTAGGTGCATGGGCTCGTCTTCTGATTCCAGTCTTTGTCATGGGTTTCATTTCATTTCACCTATCACGTTCCGGTACGAATTAATCACATTTACGATCCAATTCGTCCCGGCGTGCCCCAGGATTGGCCTCATTTCAGTACATGCTCCAGTTTCCGTTTCGTGCTCGGTCGCAAGTCTGTGGCATGGCGATTCGGATCTCTGTCATGGCAGATTTACTCATTTCACGGTCACGTATCGCTTCCCGCTTCGAGTCCAGTTGATTCTTCAATGTTGGATTCCTATCGGGGGGCCCTTGCTCGTCAGCCTCATTTCACAAAAAAAAAAAAAAAAAAAAAAAAAAAAAAGGAAAAGAGGGGGGAAAATATATATATAATAAAGGGGGTAGGGGGGAAGAGAAGAGAAATTTCATCTGTTTCTTTCACTGGTGTCATTTTCCATCTCATGTCTGAAGTCTCACCTCCACTGTTAGCTAGCCTTCATCAAGTGCGAGTCTCAAACAAAAAACTTCACCTTCATCTCCTCAGGTCAGTCGAGTTCAGTAGGTCCAGCCTGCACCTGGTCGGACGGTGCCTCCTTCGGTAAGCATAAATCATCTAGGGGGAAAAACGCCCTTCAGCAAGCATCCTTCCTTAAAACAGGTATTTTTGTAGGAGTCTCCAACCAGTTATAATCCATGTCACCCCTTGTAGGTCCGTATTAGGAGAAAACCCGGATCAGAGGGCGTAGCCTCATCAGACCCACGTTCTGTTACCATGTCCCAGGCTGACAGCGAGGACCTCACGGCTCCATTATCCCCATCCGTTTCAGAAAACGGCAGTCAAAGGGCCTTCAGAGCATGGACCATTCCCAGGCTGACAGCCGAGCTGAGACGCAGGGGCGTCCCCTTTCCAGCAACAGCCAGAAAGGCAGAGCTTTTCCGGCTCCTGTTTCCTCCCCCCGCGGTGGTGGAGGCTTCGGCTCAGCAGGCCTCATTGGGCTCCATCGCCTCCTCTATCTCGCAGCTCCACACCCTGGTGTCGTCCCTCACTACCTCGATGTCTGATCTACAGGGCCGAGTGGCCCTCCTCGAGACCCACCCCTCTGTTTCTCCGCCAGAGCCAGCATCCCAGCCAGCTGTTAGTCTTCCCGCAGGTATCTCCGGAGGTGCACCAATAGTGTACCCATCTCATTTGGTGTCAGCAAACATCAGAAAAGATATATTAGAGGGCAAGGACGTCAACTTGGCTTCTCTTCTGATCTCGATTCACGAGCTGGCAGAGAATAAGGCGTATACTTGGGGGGACGTATCAGTGGTCCTCAAGGCCAAGGATCCCAGACTAGACAGGAAACTCTCTATCACTGAGTTTTCCCTGGCCTTCGGCATGATGAGGGATATCATTTGCTCAGCCTCCCCTGGCAGAAGGGAGGAGCTAGATCGGTACCTCCATGTGGTAGTTGACCTGGGGTACAAGTACGGCGGGTTTTCATTCTATGACTATCACCGCTCCTTCTCCGCTAGAGCAGCTGCCAGGCTCTCCCAGTTCCAGACCCCTACGGACTGGAGCACCATGGACACCGAACTGTTTTGCCGCCACTTCGCGGGGCTACGGTCTCCTCTGTGTGCAATATGCCAGTCAGCAACACATACTGCGGCCTGGTGCGCTACCTCAGTGGCAGCCTCTCCCTTCGACGGTCCATCTACCTCGGGTACCGCTCAGAGCCTGCAAGCACCAACTCGCCCGCCACAGACCGATAAGCTAGGGCGCCCAGTTAAGACCATGGGCGGTGCTCCGATCTGCAACAACTACAACAGCGGGTCGTGTAACTTCAGTCAGTGTAGGCTGCTCCATGTGTGCACCCAGTGCCATAGAGCTCACCCCCGGCTCATGTGTGAGGTCAAGCAGCTCAAAAGGTCCTGACTGAGCCGGCTCAATGTCGCATGGCTTAGTGTCTACCTTTCCAGTCATCCTACCCCCTCACTGTCCACCTTCCTCGTCCAGGGCTTCACAGACGGCTTTCACACTGGACTTGTCTCTCTCCCTCACTGCACGCATGAATGCCAGAACCTACGGTCAGCAGCCACGGATGAACTAGCCATCGACCAACTACTGCAATCTGAGCTAGATCAGGACTTTGTCATCGGCCCTTTTGAACAGCCCCCTTTCAGCACCTGGCGAGTCAGCCCTATTGGGCTTGTCAAGGGCAAGTTCTCTAATAAACTCAGATTGGTTTATGATTTGTCAGCGCCTCATTCCTCCACGGTTCCCAGCCTCAATTCCCTTATTCCCTCTGAGGAATTCTCCCTTAAATATGCATCAGTAGACATGGCCATCCAGGCCATTCTTAAAACAGGCACAGGTACCTGGCTTTCCAAAGCCGACATCTCAAACGCTTTTAAACTTCTTCCCATCCATCCGTCCCTCTGGTGCTAGCATGGAATCAAGTGGAGGCAGCGGTACTACTTTGCCACTAAACTCACGTTCGGGTCCAAAAGTAGTCCTTGGCTCTTCGACACCTTCGCACAGGCTCTTGCTTGGATCCTGTTACACGTAGCCCAGTGTCAGGAAGTCATTCATTATCTGGATGACTTCCTGCTGATAGAGCCACCCGGCTCTCCTCCACGAGATCTGGGTAAGTTGAGGGTAGTCTTCAATAATCTTAATGTCCCCATCGCCGAGCACAAGGTGGAGGGTCCGTCGCAGGCTATCACCTTCCTCGGGGTCAGCCTAGACACCAACACTATGCAGGCCAGCCTTCCCCCGGATAAACTGACCCGCATCAGGACGGTCCTGAGGGACTTCACTCATGCCAGAACTTGTACCAAGAGACAACTTCAGTCCCTTCTTGGTATGCTTAATTTTGCTATGCGCATCATCCCCCAGGGGCGCTCGTTCGTGTCACGCCTGTTAGCCTTGTTATCCCACTCTCAGGACCCGGAGCAAGTACTCAGCCTGGATTCCGCGGCTATGGCAGACCTAGCCATGTGGGAGGAATTCTTATCTTCTTGGAACGGAGTGTCCCTGTTCGTCCCCTCCGTGTCCGCCCTTTCACCTCGGGTGGTGACCGACGCGGCGGCCTCCACGGGCTTTGCAGCGATCTTTGGCAACCTCTGGCTCGCAGCCCCCTGGCCTCCACAGATACTGGCTATTCCTGGCTTCACTGAGACGTCCTCCCTGTTTGAGCTATATCCCATTGTAGCCGCTGCACACACCTGGGGCCGCAGCTGGTCGGGCCAGACGGTGGTCTTTTCTACAGATAACCTGGCCACTGCGGAGATTGTTAATAAAGGCAGGTCCAGGTCTCTACAGATTATGTCCTTCCTGCGGCGACTGACTCAGCTCTCATTATTGTTTCAGTTCAACCTTCATTGTTCCTTTGTTCCCGGCAAATTTAATCAGGCGGCGGATGCTCTCTCCCGCTTTAACTTTGTTTCATTTTTTAATCAGGTACCCGGAGCCGAACTAACATCAGCAGCTATCCCGGACTGGTCTCAACTGATCTTGGATTAGCCCCACACTTGTCAGCAGCAACGCAACTCATCGATCACTCCCTCTCAGACAATACCCGCAAGGCCTATCAGTCGGCCTGGAGGGCCTTTAGTCGCTTCACATCATCTCACAATACAGAGTCCTCCCGGGTCAAACAAGTCCTTGCCTTCCTTTCCTACTGCCATTCGGACTTGGCATTATCCTTCAACACAATCCGGTTGTACTTGGCCGGGGTACAACACTTCACGTCCCTCCAGGACCCTACCAAACCCTCCTTATTTACCTTTCACGCCGTCCGGGCTCTCATGCGCGGCATTCAGAAACGTCGGCCAGTTTCCAGCGTCAAACGGCTGCCCATCACAGGCGAAGTGTTCAGGGACATGTCAGACATTTTGGCCTCTTCACCTTTCGGTCTCCATGTCAGTGTCGTCCTGCAAGCAGCCATACATCTGGCCTTCTACGGCTTCCTGCGCCCAGGCGAGTTTACCTGCAGTAGCCCCTCGGCACGTATGCTGTGCAAGCACCATCTAGTCAGGTTCGAGGACCACTTCATCTTGCACTTAGCGGTTTCCAAGACACAGCAGCTTGGCCCAGGGACGGACATACATTTCTATAAGACCTACAACCGCTGGTGTCCGGTTACTGTCCTCTCCCGCTTGTTGACCCTTTTGGCCGATCAACCAGGGACTGGCCCACTTCTACCCTTTCACTCAAAACCTCTCAACGCAGCCCAGTTCATGGAGCATGTCAGGATACTCCTGGGCATCCTTCACCTCAATCCTGCGCACTACTCAGGACATTCGTTTCGCATCGGGGCAGCTTCAACAGCCTCCCGCCAAGGGGTCCCGGTCCATGTTATTAAAAAGTTGGGTAGATGGAAGTCCTCCTGTTTTGCACGTTACGTACCCAATCCGCAGATTGAGATGGCCCAGGCCTTTGTCAAGCTTACCCAGTAACAGTCTGTGTTCAATAAAATGCTTCCCCTACCTGAGTGTTTTGCCCCCTTATTTTGGTATACCGTACGTTAGACCAAGGCACACTTTCAGGTCCATTTCAAGTAAGCGAGTTTATGTTATCCTTGTCTGTCATCCTTATCCGTATCGGTCAGAGGGCTCTACACCATAAATAGAAAGGCCAGTATGGTGGCCTGAAATTATGGGTGGAGCCCGGTGGTATATAAGCAGCCGTTCGCCCATCCTTCCTCGTCGGTTCCAGTGCGCGATACCCGCCCACCCGCCCCTTTTATCAGGCCTTTACTCTAGCACACTCCTCATATGAGTACTCATTTCACCCATTTCATATTTATTTCATTTTAGGGTATGCCCCCTTATTTTGGTATACCGTACGTTAGACCAAGGCACACTTTCAGGTCCATTTCAAGTAAGCGAGTTTATGTTATCCTTGTCTGTCATCCTTATCCGTATCGGTCAGAGGGCTCTACACCATAAATATATATATATATATCCCTATGTGACTTCATATCTATATATAATACACTCTTCATCAAATGTTCTTTAAAATGTATGGCTTTCCCTTTCATGAACAAGAAAATAATGACGTTATGCTGTTGGGCTGGTTTTTATTCCCAGTCCGGCCCTGGCGGTCTCCCATCCGGGTACTAACCAGGTCCGACCCTGCTTAGCATCCGAGATCAGATGAGATCGGGCGCATTCAGGGTGATGTGGCCATAGGCAATCTTGCTGGCCACTCTCAACCCTCTTGACAAACGCCAAGATGATCACCCCGGCAAACAAGCAAAAAAATAAAACAGGTCGTCGACGCCACCAACATATTAAAAAAAAAGCCGACAGCACCTGGTATTCCCAAGCGGTCTCCCATCCAGGTACAAACCAGGCCCGACCCTGCTTAGCAGCCGAGATCAGACGAGATCAGGTGCATTCAGGGTGATGTGACCGTAGGCGATCTTGCTGGGCACTCTCAACCCTCTTGACAAACGCCAAGATGGTCACCTCGGCAAACAAGCAGAAAAATAAAACATCAGGTACTAACCAGGCCCGACCCTGCTTAGCATCCGAGATCAGACGAGATCGGGCGCATTCAGGGTGACATGGCTGTAGGCGATCTTGCTGGCCACTCTCAACCCTCTTGACAAACGCCAAGATGGTCACCTCGGCAAACAAGCAGAAAAATAAAAACAGGTCGTCGACGTCAACAACATATTGAAAAAAAGCCTACGGCACCTAGTATTCCCAGGCGGTCTGCCATCCAGGTACTAACCAGGCCCGACCGTGTTTAGTATCCGAGATCAGACGAGACAAACGCCAAGATGGTCACCTCGGCAAACAAGCAGAAAAATAAAACAGGTCGTCAACGCCAACAACATATTGAAAAAAAGCCTACGACACCTGGTATTCCCAGGCAGTCTCCCATCCGTTTACTAACCAGGCCTGACCCTGCTTGGCATCCAAGATCAGACGAGAATGGGTGCATTCAGGGTGATGTGGCCATAGGCGATCTTGCTGGCCACTCTCAGTCCTCTTGACAAACGCCAAGATGGTCACCTCAGCAAACAAGCAGAAAAATAAAACATCAGGTACTAACCAGTGTAGTTCAGAGGTACCCAACCTGCCTCTTACTGCTATACCACTTGTACTCCAACATCCCCATTTCTTACCCTTCTAAAATGATGAGACCACACCTTAATTTTGGAGTATAAATGGCCATAGCAGCCTATTTATTATTCACACCATATAAATAACTCCAATATCAAATATATACCAAAATATCACCTCCGTAACAACTTGTTTAACTCCAGTCTGTTGGTCTTTGAGGGCACCCCCGAACTCCAACACATATTCCACCAATACACAGCGGGACCTTTATTCACACGATAGGTCTCCAGCGGATAATCAGCTCGGAGACAACCCCCTTCCCGCAGTGCAACCATTACAGTATTCCAGCTAACCTTTCTCTGGAATACACCGGAGGGGCACATACTACCGATGAGCCCCCCACCCCTTATCATCACATATGTTTACTGCCACCGTCAAAGACCAACAAAACACCGCCACAGCCTGCAAGGATGACACCTTACCCTTAAGGGCTCCCCCACACCCCCGGGGGCCCGCTGGATCCCATCTTGCAGCCCCAGAGCCCAGAAAACAATCCCCACTCCCTAGAGGTGTATTCTAACACCCTCAATTACAGGCCCACATTAGTTTCCCCCTCTACTTGCCTGATCACCAGGCACCCCATTCTGAGCCACAGCCTCCCCACCACCTGAGTGTTAGACAACTGTACGAAGTCGTAAAATATCTGACTTAATGTCCGAGATCAGCTCCCTGATCATTCGAACCCAAAAGCATTACCCCTTGTATGCATAACCCAGATGGCCGGCGGTTTATCCCGCCATGCCTAACGTTCCATTTCCCATACCACCTTGCTCCACCTCAACCCCCCTACACCTAGCCAGTGAACACATGCCTCCCTCCTCTAACTACCCAACTGTCTGCCAACGGATCTCGCATCTGCTCTCCTGGCCCCCCAACAAACATACAGATAACAAAGAAAATCCAGACAAGGCGTATAAGTCCTCCATCTGGACAAAAAAAAACGCCAAACAAAAGCAGCACCAACTTTAAAGTAAACCAATGTACCCCTTACCACAAACAACACAGCTTGTATGTACAGACTACTCCCCCACTCGTGTTTTATTTTTATTTATTTATTTTTATTATTTATTCCACCACCACATGAAGGCATAGGTAAGTGCGTAATCGCTTTGCTTCCCACCTACCATTCCTCCTTACTGCTGCCTCATCCAACCCACATCTGGCAGCTTCTACAGCCGCCCCGATGCGGAAGGAGTGTGAAGCGTATTCTGCACCATCTAACCTTGCGTCCCAGTGGCATTTTCAGAACACCGATCCGAACTGGAACCTTGACCAATACTTCCCAGCCTTGTGCCACATGAACTGCCCCCCATGCCATCTGTTCCAAACCCTAGAAACTCCCTAAACGTTTTATCTCTTTTTTTTTTTTTTTTTTTACCCTGAATCCTGGTAACACAAACAGCAGCACCTCCACCCCTCTAACCCTTTGATCATTTTTTTATTCATTTTTTTTTTCAATTGTCCAACCCAAACTCTTTTTTTTTCAATCCACCCTGCACCGCAGGTTAAACAAAAGCCAAAAACCCACCAGTTTCCGCTCAATGGCAGATACCGACCCCCGTTTACCAAGTTCCTAGAACCATAGTACCACCAACAAACTTACCCCCCCCATAGCCATGTTTGACCTCAGACTCTTGCACCCAACAACCCACCCTTCTTTTCATACCTTCACATAAGCCGCCCATGTGGACTCACTGGCTGACCGCCCTGTTACCTCCCGTGGTGACTCCAATGCCATCTCCCATACCCAGCCCGAGTAGGGAATTCCTCCCCCTCTGTGGCCGGCTAACTCCCACCAAAAATAGATGCAAGGAGTAAGCCCCCCGTGTTTCCGAAGCCTGCAAGATGAATAGCATATAGAAAATGTTCAACTGCACCTAACGCACCACAAAGTGGCGTAGCTGCCGTATGACCAGTTGTGACAACGCGGACATGTGGTTGACCACGTAAACCACACCCACATAATCACAATTCAATGTCAGGTTCCTGCATGACCCTTACCCCAGCTCCATAGCTGGAACCACTGGAAAAATTCCAATAGCACACGTTTACGAATGAACACCCCACTTCCACCCAACAAAATTGGGGCCAAATTTCCTCACTCTATTGCCCCTGAAAGAAAAAATTTCCCCCAAACCTGTTTACCCTGCCGTGTTCGTGACCCCTTTTCCCATTGACCTGGCATCCACCTATCTTTCTGTTATATGTGGCCAAGAACTCATACCAAACCTTCTAACCCTCCCTATGTTCCACATTTAACTGTTTAAATTAGCCAGGGCCTGAAACCCCCACTGTAGCAGACGGCAGCCGTCGGCCAAAACCCACTCATCAGAATAAAACCGGCAGGTATAATTGAACTTACCCAGCAACGAATGCAAAGTCCTCAACTGTACCTCACGCCGTCCCTGGGCCTCCCCCACCCCCTTCTATAGTACCTCCACCTTGGTCACTGGCAGATGAACCTCCGTAACCCCTGAAACAATCACAATGCCAGAACAAAATAGTACAATATCCCTCGTCGGCCCCCCGTGTTTTTTGCAGCCAATGGCACTAATGAACCTACCTGCAATGTGCTGCAATGTATAAAGTATAATCGCACACACATCGGAAGAAGGCGGCCCAACACACAAAAACGTCCAAGCCATGTACGATTGAATCAGGGACCGACACGTCTCTACCCCCCCCCCCCACTCCGGTAATTACCTAAACATCTAACCATGGCCCACTAAATTGAGCAACCTATGGGCAGGCATCACCTGCAGACCTGTGTTTACCTATAAATACTGACATTCATATGTAAATAGCAGTCACATGCATATGTAAATAGCCAAGGCCAACGGCATTCATATGTAAATAAAGGCAGCATTCATAAGTATATCATACCCCACTGCAGTGTGTGTGCTGTAACCTATTGCAACCAGTGAGCAGTATTACTGTACAGTAATCTCTAGCAGCGAATCAACAAGCAGAAATGTGCTGTAACCTCTAGCAACTAATCAGTGAGCCTTAAGGAGTGCTGTAACCTCTAGCAACCAGTCAGTAAGCAGTAATAATATGCTGTAACTTCTGGCAACCAATCACAATCGCTGCCTGATCTGATACAGTAAAGTGATTTTAAGTCTTGCTGCTATTTATTGTATGTCTCAGAGAAGGTGGAGAGCGAAATTGCATGCAGGGGGGGGGGCCCTAAGAAAATGTTTGCCCAGCGTCCAATCAATATTAAAGACGGCCCTGGGTATACCCCCCTGAAGGAACTGCTTCGGGGGCCTCGACTACAGAAACCGCATCCAGAAGCCGCTATCCTTTGATCCCCATTAAGAGGCGGCCATACCTACCTGCGCGGTCTAAACTGCTCATCATCCCGTAGCCAATCAGATCCCCCTTTTTAACGTGTGCAATGGCCTACATATAACAGAACAACAGGTTCTTCCCCCCCATGGCAATCGCATAATGGCGACCGCCTTCCACAAAATCAATCGGTACCTCCTCTTACCTTCATCCCTTTTCCCTTAATCTTCCTGCATGTCCCTACACACTTAAAATGTAAATTCCCCCCCTTTTATTTTTATTTTTTTTAAAGGGGGCCATAACGAGAAGATCTCCACACACTTACCTTTTCAAATCGTATCCCGGAATTCCTATTTAATTGTGTTCTCAGGGGACCCTCAAAGCACCCGTACATCTGACATTTTATTTATTTATTTATTTTTTTTGCATCTGCAATCCTTACCATCTTCATCCTACCATTACCTGACAACCCCACCACTGCACCACTGTCCCCAAACTGCAGACGCACCGCCCGCCATTTGTGGGCCAGCATCCACCACCTCTGTTCCCGGAGGAGCAACTGCCACCGACATTGCACCCCCCTTTCCAACCCCCCAACAAATCCTGTAATGCAACTTAAACGAAAAACATTTAGACATTATTTGACTTACCGGGCTGACTGGAACCCCAACAGCCGCCGTGCTTGCCTCCATTGCTGGCTCGCATTCCTGCGGCTCCTCCTCCTCGCACACTGTCAGCTCGCCTTCTGACCTGTCATTCTAGACCAGGACCGGTGGTGTCATCAGGCCCCCAGGCAAAGAGGTCCTGGGGGCCGTGGAGTCCCTCTGTTGTAGTGCCTGTCTCACCCCCGAAGCTCTGCCTCCTGCCATGGTTCTACAAATGCCCTCACATACTGTGACCTGGAAGGTCAACCTCGTCCTTCCACCGCCATCTTGTGCCATCTTGTGCCGCCCGTATAAGCAACGCCCACCCGCGGAGCTCCGCCCCCTTAAAAACCTTTTTTTTTAAATATAAGCAGCCTGACGGCCATACTAATTAGTCTCCCTCGCCGAGCCTTCCTCCCCGCGCAGCGATGCAGGCAGAGGAGGTAGAAGTCCTGCAATTCACGGGCGGGGAAGCAGCACCATAACCCACCCACCGAGCAGCACGTGGCCCCACCCACCGAGCTGGGCTGGCGGCGTGGAGTCCGCCCAGACCCTGCTCAGGCAGGCGGCTGGGTATTCTTTGCTGGGGGACCGGATTGTTCTCCCTAGAGTGCTCCTTGCCTGCGCAGGGCCTCAGATGAGGGCCCTGGTGAAAACAGAGTGCCAGAGGCCGCAAACTGTGCATGCACAGCAACCCTCACCTCCCAGCCTCCGTCCACTCACCTGGTCATCCATAAAGACCCTCATCCGAGTGACATCTCAGCCATGTTGGAGGAGCAGAGCAAAAAACTGCCTCCTCCTTTCTTTCTCCACAACTTTCTGTTCCCCAGCCAAGTCCCACCTCCTCCTTATATATTACCACTCCCCCTTGGACTTTACTCCCTGTCCCCTCCCCTCTTATCTCTTCATATTAACCCCTGCATTGTCTCCCCAAAAAACATGGTCATGCCCGGCCCTGCACTACTTTTTCTTTTCTGTCTTTTCCGTTTCGGGCCTCACTATATCGTTATGATATCATATTGTCGTTCCCCGAAGTAAGTTGGGGTCTGTATTCTATAATGTGCAGCATCCATATAGCGATGGGCAAACAAGTAATGAAATGAATTAACCCTAACCGGGGCTTAGATGGGTGACCCAATATATATAGTGGTGGCTGTTTGACTAGGGGAAGTGAGAGCTACATAATCTTAACAACTAGGGACGGCTTGTCTACCCCTGCCAGTGGCGTAACTAGAATCTTCAGGGCCCTGATGCAAGAAACCATGAAGGGCCCCCCTGAACCCCATACAGGGCCCTTCCCTCCGAGTCTGGCGGTTGAACTCCAGGGCGTGGTCACAGGTATGACCTTTGTGAGCCCTGTAGTTCCACCACTGGTATCAGTAGTTTTTTTTTATAAGTTTTTTTTAATTTTTAGGTGCCCCATTGGGGGACTGTCCCTAGGCAGGATGGGGTCCCCGTCCCCAGAAGAGATGAGGCCCTTTTCTCCAGGGCAGATGAAGTTACTGCCACCAGGTGAGAAGGGGTCCCAGTCCCCAGGGGAGGTGGGGGTCCCTGTCCCCACATAAGAAGGGGTCCCTGTCCCCAGGGGGAGAGGGAGGGGGTATGTAATGGTGTGTGGGGGATGGGGTCCTCTCACTCACCATGACCAAGCTGTAGGCCGCGCACTCATCCATGCTGACCTGGGCTCCATCCAGTGTGCTGGATGGGCGATCAGCATATCGCCCAGAAAGACCTTTCATCATCTGTGTATGACGGGGGAGGAGGGGGGCTGGCAGACAAGCCTGCAGTGTCCTCCGAGGAGCTGGCTCTCATAGGGCTGCACTGCATCTGTGTGCTTAAAGTTTGTTTACCCGGGAGAAGTATGCAGTGCAGTGTGGGCCGGACTCGGGGGGGGGGGGAGCGGGACTCTGGCTGGGGAGAACAGACATCGGACTGAGCGGCAATGCATGGAGCAGGATAGGGGTACTCTGAGGAGCCGGCTGAGGACACAGGTCATGCGGGGAATGCACAACTAAAGAGCAGCCAGTGCGATAGTCGAGCATGGAGCTCTGCTAGTCACCCTCCACCTCCAGCCACCCGTGTGCATGGTGCACTGGTACCCCTAGCTGCCTATGCTGCTGCTGGTCATATGTAGAGGGGGCTGCATGGGCCCCCTGCATCACAGGGCCCGGTTGCGGTCGCGACTGCTGCAACCCCTATAGTTGCGCCCCTGGCCTGCTGCTACAGTTTCTGACTCAGCAATAAGAATTTAAGAAGAATTAAAAGAAAGTGTAAAGACATGGTCTGGTTAACAGTTTCATGGGAGGATTGTTATAGGAAGTTAAAGAATGGAGAAAGAAGCCAGCGCTAGAATTAATGAATAGTGGATCTTAAAGAATCTAAGAGATTAATAAGGATAGCGATAAAAATAGTAAATGTATAACAAGTTCCCATACCTAAGAAAGCAGCACTGCATATGGAAAGTATTGAAGTGCAGGTTGTAGCTCTTCAAATTAAACGAGAAAGACAAAAAAGACTTTGTTAAATATATGTGATGCCAATTTTCCTACTTCGAATCAGCAGGTATTTTCTTGGTTAAGATAAGTAATGATGTAATTACTGCCAACGTCACTGAACCTCTATAGGTAAGAGGTGGTGTATCGCCATACTCTCCTAGCAGTCTGCTAGACAGAGAAAATATAAGAGTAACTATAGTTTTAATGCCTGAAGGGATGGGAGTAAAACATACTTGAAGCAAAGGGAGATGTTAAATTTGCTCCTTATGCCAGAACTTTATTAACCCTAAACAGGAGGGATTACAAGAAGCCCACAAGGGGCTTATGAATCCAGCGGTCTGGATTACTGGAAATTCTCACCAGACTATATGAAAGTGGCCGCGGTGAAAAGTCATGGGGATTTAGCCCTGTCAGTACCAAGAATTTTTCAGTATCTTGAGTAGAAAAGTCACCGGAGGAAGCTGCCCGGTGATTACGAATAGATAATAAATAAATAAATAAATAAAAAATGAAAATTTTACTTTATGAAGGAGACTCAATCCTCCACTAGTATTAGGTCTTTTACAAGTATTATTAAAGCGACATACAAAGGGTAGTTATAAATTTATTGAGGACAAATTAACCCCAGCAGTGAAGAAAGAAATGAAAGAAATTTTACTGACAACCCCAAATCTTGGGCTACCTGACTATAGTAAACCTTACTACCTATTTTGTGTAACAAGCCAATGAATATGCTAAAGGAGCAATCTACGAATAGCCATCCAGTGCCATGCCTATGTTGTTTCTGACTGATTTACCTGTTGATTTACACATTTTGTCTGCCTTACAGGAAAACTCATCTCACAGACCATCCTGGTGCTCCAAAGGGGCTGTTTGTGATGAGGATGGCCTGTGGACTATGAATGGAAAAATGGTTGCTCCTCCAACTCTGTTTCCTTATTTGTTTGCTTTGAGCCATGGGCCTTGCTATGTCTCAACAGGAGGGATGTGTTGGGTGGCGAACAAACACTGGTGGGCTCCAGGCTTTCATACATATGCTGCTATATAGATTAATGAATGTGCAATATGTCAAATTCATAACATTGCAAAACCAGTGCCCACTCATATGAAGCATATTCCACATACTGAGGAGCCATTTCAAATTGTGCAGATTGACTTCTCAGATATGCCCCCTTGCCCGAACAGTAGTAAAATGTCTCATTAGAGAGTTAATCTCAAGATTTGGTATAGGGGCTGTTATTTCCTCAGATAGAGGTACACACTTTGACAATAAGCTAATGGCAGAAGTGGTGGCTATTTTGGGAATAAAACAACAGTTGCACACACCATATAGGCCACAAGCTAGTGGGATGGTTGAACGCACTAACCAGACTTTAAAGAGATATCTTGCAAAAATAACTGCTAACGGGAAAAGCACATGGGTAGAAGCCTTAACTACCATTAGGACCACCCCTAAGGAGAAGCATGGACTATCACCTTTTGATATACTATTTGGGTGACCGCCTCGGAGACTTCCTGCACCCTTGGTACCCCCAGAGACAGTAAATTTGAGAAATGGTCAAGATACCATGATAGACTATGTGCGCAGACTGGCAAATGTGTTTTCTGATACTTTTCCAGAGCCAAAGCAGGACAACCAGTGGATACAAGTGAAGGAACACATGTACATCAAGAATCGAATACCCTGGACCACTTTGTCCCCTAAGTGGAAAGGACCGTTTCAAATCATTCTTGTATCTCCAACTGCTGCAAAGCTGAAGTACTACAAGTGGGTTCATGGTTCCCATTGTAAAAAGACTATAGGTCCGATGGAACATACAGATCATTCTGCTGTTAGCAGGTATTCTTCTTTACCCTTGCCTTCCAGGTCATCACCGCCAATCACTCGTGCCAGAGCCAGAAGACTGCAGAATGAATCTCCTGGGGCCTAGACCGAATGTGGCGTTGTGGAGCGTTATCCTCTGTGGTGGAGCGGTAGTGTGGATCACAGTCATGGCATTCGAATGGACATACCATAAAGAAAAAGGTAAGATACATGACACCTACCTTTTCAATGCCACCGTAACAAGTGAAAAATTGCAATCTGAAGAGAGCCGTAATCCCAATCAAAGAACAAGAAGAGACACTCATGGGTATCATGCTAAATTGGGTGAACCCTTTTATAACTCCTTTGTATCCATGCACCTATAGGCAGCAAAAAGACTGAACATTTCTAATTGCTGGATATGCACACATGCACCTATATCACATAAGACTATACCCTTATTAGGTGTGCCCAGCACATTGGCCGAAATAGAGAACAATGCCCACTTTGAAGATGTAAGCAGACCTATGGTTGACAGAGTTGTTTCGCTACTGTTGTTCACTAATGCTCCAATGAAAATTCCCTCGGTCTGTATAAACTTCACTCGAGAATATTAATCTGAACTGTTTACTCAGGGTTTCCAAAGTACTACCAGACCAATTGGGAACTCCAACTGTATGAACAATGCTGAGATCAGATATTGGTTTAATGGTAAGGATACAGCATGGAGCACGGATCGAATTCAGGAACTACATGACTACACGCACCGTCAGCATTCTAGACAGAACAATATGAAATTATTAATGTGTTTGCAGAGGTATAATTTCAGGAAGGCTTGTGCAGCTCCCCCAGGTTATTATTTTATATGTGGGAAGAAAGCATATAATTGGATCTCTTTAAATTCTATGGGGGTTTGTTATTTTGGTAGAGTAATACCTGCCACTTGGTATATGAGTAACAATGAGTTTAAGGAGTCCCAAATCCGTAAAATCCCCATCCATCTCCTAAAAAGAGATTTAGCTTCTCAGTCAGAACCTGGGGGGAAGGAAGAGAATCATGATGAGGTTAAAGGTCCTGATATGAACAAGGAGGGTGAGACTAACATTGAGGTACCCCCACTTATTGTTGAGGAAAAATACTTATACTAGTGATATTGACGCTAATGTAGAGTCACATGACAAGGAGATAAAGCCAATATTCTCCATATCATGGGTAAATAGATGTTGTATCAAAAAGGCATTCAGTTTTATCATTGATTTAGCTGACTTGATTGATAATATTACAGCATTGCATCATAGGAACTTTGTGACTCTTGCCACAGAGCTAAAAATGGTTAAAAAGGAGATTTTGCAGCACCGGTGTTGGATTATCTTACAGCAAGCCAGGGAGGAATATGCGCCATAGTGGGAACAGGCTGTTGTAACTACATTGGAAGTGATACTAAAGCAGAAGATGCCATCATTTCACATGTGGAACAGGTGCAAACGCTCAAGCTCAATATTCGGAAAGAGCATACTGAAACTGCTTGGGTTGAAGGAAGTTGGGAAAGCTGGCTTTCCTGGCTTAATCCTGTCAACTGGTTTTCAAGCATTGGAGGCTGGTTTGCTGGTATATTACATGGTATCCTTTATATTGTTGGTATCATAGTACTTATAATCCTTATAATCAATTGTGCACCTATGTTATTCAAATGTTGTTTGAAGATAGTAAATTGGTTTAGGGTATCCCCGCGCTGTCGTCAAGGGCCTAAACTATTTAAAAGGATAGGTTGCAGCAAACTACCGACAGGGGTATGAACCCTAACCCCCAGATAATAAAAGTGAAAATCAAACAGATGGTGTTGCGCTACCTGAACTAGATATAAATATAAATATAAAGAGCCTAGTACTGGAAAAATTAAAATCTAACTATAAATCAACTAGCCTATCTAAAATAAAAATTAAGGTGTCTTGTGCTAGTGTATTCTAAAACTTGAATTCCAGAAATCATGTGTTTATATATCAACATAAGTAACTAAGCAAAAGGAAAAAATATTCCATAAAGTGCAAATGTTAAAACGTGCAATTCATAATGCATGAAAAAATGATAAAATACAGTCTATAGTGAAATTGAATAAAGTGCCAGTGATGGTTAGTTCCGTAATCTTCTTAAACATAAAAAAGTTATTAAATATATATATAAGACAGTCTATATAAAAGCTGAAATAGGTGCTCAGTGACTTGTTCAGTGCTTCTCAAAAAGAAAAACAGGTGCCAGCAATCGTGTTGTAATTTCTGTGTCTCCAGTATACACGGCTGTCAGGAACTTACCAGCAATAGACAGGTACAGCTGCGTGCACACAGGCGTCGGCGTGTGTCTTCTGTGCGTTCGCGTACGCGTTCGCGTGCGCGTTCGTTTACGCGTTAGTGTGCACGTTCGCGACTGGCGTTCGTACGCGCGCTCGTCCACGTGGTCGCGCGTGGCGTGCGTGCGCTCCTTCCCGCCACTGAGCGTTTAAAGGACTCTCAAGTGCGCCGGTGCGGCGCTGTTTCGTCTCAGCTTCCGTGTGTCTGAATATCTGATCCTGAACCCGGTTACCTTTGAATACCTGATCCTGAACCTGATTACCTGCTACCGTTATCGACCCGGCTTGCTTGACTTCTCTGCCTTCTCCAATCCCGACCCGGCCTGCCTGACCTCGAAACCTCTTCTGCTTGTGATCCCGTTGCCGACCTCTGCCTGCTTACCGACACCTCTTCTGCCTTCCGTTACCATCAGTCTGCTTACCTTCTGACCCGGACCGTCTGACTCTTCTCCAGCCTGCTGCCAGTTCCAACCTTCGGTCTCTGAAGCTACTGCCTGCATTTCTCAGCTTCCAGCAACCCGCAGTCCACTCAGCCTTCAGAGGGATCTCCGCTCTTCTACCAGCTCCAGCGGCTCTATCCAGCAGGCCCTCCTACCCACTGTGCTCTCGAGACCGCTGTTCCCATTCCAGCGGCTCCTGAACCAGCGCTGTAAGAGAGGTCTCCTCCTACAAGTCGGGCTCCACATCTGGACTCTAACAGTACGAAACAGCCATGACTGAGCCCGCAGGAGAGACCTCTCCCATGAAGGAGATCTGCACGCACCTGTCGGCCCTTACCCAAGCGGTAAAATCGCTTCAAGATAGCTACGCCAGGCTTGAAGGACAGGTCCAGGACCTTACAGATACTGGTCACATGGCCTCTGCTCCTGCCTCCTTATCGGCACAGCCCGTCGCCTCACCATCCGTTGTCATGCTTCCACCTGAACCAAGGGTACCCATTCCGGAAAGGTTTTCTGGGGATCGAACCAAATTTCGGGCTTTTCGGAGCGCTTGTCAACTCTATTTTGCCCTACAACCACGGACTTTCTCCCTGGAAGCCACGAAGGTAGGATTTGTAATCTCCCTCCTACAAGGAGAACCGCAGACCTGGGCCCACCGTTTACTTGAAGGAGATTCACTCGCAACCTTCTCTCTGCAATCCTTCTTTGAGGCCATGGCTCAGCTTTACGAGGACCCCCAAAAGACTGCCACGGCTGAATCTGCTCTGGTTGCGCTCCAGCAGGGCCGCAGACCGGCTGAAGATTATGTCTCGGACTTTCGACGCTGGAGCGCAGACACGGAATGGAATGATGCGGCTTTAAGGCATCAATTTCGCATGGGGTTATCTGAAGGACTTAAGGACGAACTGGCTCGAGTCGGTATACCAGAAACCCTGGAGGCCCTGATCTCCTTGGCAATCCAGATTGATCGCCGTCTCAGGGAGCGAAGATCAGAGCGCTCCGCTCAGCAAGTCCGTCCAGTCTGGATGACAGCGAGAGCCCCAATGCCTGCTTCTCGCTATGTATCTCCGTCCAGCCCTATTCCGCCCTGCACGGCTCCTGACACCTCCGAGCCCATGCAATTAGGACTACTGCGCCCCGCTTTGCTTCCAGAAGAGCGTGCACGTCGCCGGCAGCAGAATCTCTGCCTCTACTGCGGTGGTTCGGGTCACTATGTCTCTAATTGCCCTGTCAAGACAAGTAAGTGTCTACCTTCTGCTTCTACCAGTCTCTCTGCATTGACTGCCAATTCAACCCACCTTGCTGTTCCTCTCTCACTACAGCTCCAAGGAAGGACGGTGACAGTCAACGCTATCATTGACTCCGGGGCATGCCGCTGCTTCATAGACTCCACCTTTGCGGGCCGACAGGGCATCCCGTTACGAGGCAAGGCTCATGAACTCTCAGTTTTTCTGGCCGATGGGTCTAGCATCAGTTCTGGAAAGGTAACTCAAGAGACTCTCCCTCTACCTGTCATTATCTCCTCTCAACACAAGGAATTCCTGACGTTGGATGTCATCTCCTCTCCAATGTTCCCAATCATTCTGGGCATACCCTGGCTCCAGGCCCACAACCCCTACATCAATTGGGTTACCAGAGAAGTCACATTCCCATCTTCCTATTGCTTGAAACACTGCCTAACAGATTCCACCAAGCCTTCCGCCACCCTTTTATGTGTAGACTCTGATCAAGACCTACTGCAGACTGTGCCCAAGCACTATCATGACTTTATTGATGTGTTCAGTAAAAAGGGAGCAGACACTCTGCCTCCTCATCGTCCCTATGATTGTCCGATCGAACTACTCCCTGGGGCCGAGATTCCTTTCGGACGCATATTCCCTTTATCAGAAAAGGAGCAGGGGGCACTGAAGACCTACTTGGACGAGAACCTAGAGAAGGGGTTCATCCGTCCTTCAACTTCCCCAGCAGGAGCTGGAATCTTTTTTGTCACTAAAAAAGATCAGTCCCTCCGTCCATGTGTGGACTATAGAGACTTAAACAAGATTACGGTTAAGAACCGCTACCCCTTACCCTTGATACCCGAACTCTTTCAGAGACTGAGATCCGCTAAAATATTCACCAAGTTGGATCTAAGGGGGGCGTATAACCTAGTTCGCATCCAGGCCGGGCATGAATGGAAAACAGCCTTCCGGACCCGATTCGGTCATTATGAATATTTAGTGATGCCCTTTGGGCTCTGCAACGCCCCGGCCACATTTCAACACCTAATCAATGACGTGTTTAAGGATTTCCTCGACGTGTTCGTGATTGTCTACCTGGACGACATTTTAATATTTTCCAACTCTCTTGATCAGCATCGAGAACACGTCCGTAAAGTCCTAGACCGCCTTCGCCAGCACCGACTCTACGCAAAGGCTGAGAAATGCGAATTTGAGTTACAGAGCATCCGATTCCTGGGACTAGTAATCTCTCCAACGGGTATCAGGATGGATCCCCAAAAGGTGTCTGCTGTACTAGATTGGCCAGCGCCTTTGGATAAGAAGGGTGTACAACGCTTCATCGGTTTTGCGAACTTTTATAGAAAGTTCATAAGAGACTTTTCAGCTATAATTGCGCCCATCACGCAACTGACCAGACAAAACTTCCGCTTCTGCTGGACTCAGGAGGCCCAGAGTGCTTTCGAAAGACTTAAAAAACTCTTCACGTCCGCCCCAATTCTCAGCCATCCGGACCCGTCTCTACCCTTCATCCTCGAGGTAGACGCCTCTGAAGTGGCCGTAGGAGCGGTCATCTCCCAACGTCAAGGCAACAAGGACCTAATGCATCCCGTGGGGTTCTTCTCCAGGAAACTCTCTTCCGCGGAGAAGAATTACGACGTAGGCGACCGAGAGTTGCTCGCCATTAAGGCCGCCTTGGAGGAGTGGAGATACCTATTGGAGGGCGCTGCTCACCCGGTACTAATATACACAGACCACAAGAACCTAGAATATCTACGGTCTGCCAAGCGACTGAGACCCCGACAAGCCCGCTGGGCCCTGTTCTTTTCACGTTTCTCCTTTCACATCACGTACCGACCCGGATCGAAGAACGTGAAACCGGATGCGCTGTCACGGATGTATGACAATCCTAAGGACTCATCTGTTCCTGACACCATTTTACCTGCCGGGAATTTTTTACTTTTACAGCCTGACCTCCTCTCTCTGATCAGAGAAGCATCCTCTGACTCCTCAAGACCCCCCGGAATCACCTTAATGTCCAGAGATGGCTTGTTCTGGAGGGGAAGTCAAATTTTTGTCCCCAAGAATGTCCGAGTTAAGGTGCTGTCCCTTCTTCATGACCACCCACTGGCAGGCCACTTTGGGGTCCGTAAGACCCTTGATCTGGTACAACGCACGTTCTGGTGGCCCAATTTGAAGGACTTTTGCGAAAAGTACATCAGCTCTTGCCCCGTCTGTATCCAGAACAAGACACCCAGGAACCGGGCTTGGGGACTGCTGAAACCCCTACCTGTACCCGACAGACCCTGGAGAATGATTAGTATGGACTTTATTGTCGAGCTTCCATGTTCTGAGGGATGTTCAACTATTTTTGTGGTTGTAGACCGGCTATCCAAAATGGCCCACTTCTCACCCTTAAAAGGCACCCCATCTGCCGTGGAGACTGCCCACGTGTTCATTAAGGAGATTGTGAGGCTACACGGGATTCCAGCGAATATAGTCTCCGACAGAGGAGTGCAGTTCACCTCACGCTTCTGGAGGGCCCTGTGCGAGATCCTGAAAATTGAGCTGGCACTGTCCTCGGCCTATCATCCCCAAACTAATGGGCAGACAGAAAGGACCAACCAGACTCTTGAGCAGTACATTAGGTGCTTCACATCATTCGTACAGAATGATTGGGTGTCCCTGCTGCCTTTGGCAGAATTTGCCTACAATAATGCTTGTCATTCGGCCACCGGTCAGTCCCCTTTTTTCGCCAATTATGGCTTTCATTTAACCTTTTTGCCTGATTTTCTTCCAGAAACCTCAGTTCCAGCGGTCCAGAAGACAGTGGATTTCCTCAGCCACAATAACCGGGTGTTGCAGGAAGCAGTGGCCAAGGCCCAGGCAGACAGTAAGAGAGCCTTTGACCGGAGAAGAAGAGGGGAACTGATCCTACAACCTGGCGACCAGGTATGGCTTTCTACCAATAACATTAAAATGGCTTGTCCCTCCAGGAAACTTGCACCTAAATTTATGGGACCATTTCCGGTTAAGAGGAAAATTAATGAAGTTTCCTACGAGCTAACCCTGCCTGAGTCGCTTAGGATTCATCCTGTGTTCCATGTGTCACTGCTGAGACCTGCCACCCCTGATCCCTTTCCTGATAGAGGAACTAGACCTCCAGAACCCATCTTAGTGGATGGAAACGAGGAGTACGAGGTGGAGGCCATCCTCGATTGCAGAAGAAGACAGGGACGCATCCAATTTCTGATCAAATGGAAGGGATTTGGGCCAGAGAACAATTCCTGGGAACCAAACAGCAATATCCATGCCAGGCGGTTAATTCACGCATACTTGTCTGCCCATCCAGAAAAGAGGAACCTGTTGGGCATCCGGAGGCTGCCCCTTGGGAGGGGGCAATGTCAGGAACTTACCAGCAATAGACAGGTACAGCTGCGTGCACACAGGCGTCGGCGTGTGTCTTCTGCGCGTTCGCGTACGCGTTCGCGTGCGCGTTCGTTTACGCGTTAGTGTGCACGTTCGCGACTGGCGTTCGTACGCGCGCTCGTCCACGTGGTCGTGCGTGGCGTGCGTGCGCTCCTTCCCGCCACTGAGCGTTTAAAGGACTCTCAAGTGCGCCGGTGCGGCGCTGTTTCGTCTCAGCTTCCGTGTGTCTGAATATCTGATCCTGAACCCGGTTACCTTTGAATACCTGATCCTGAACCTGATTACCTGCTACCGTTATCGACCCGGCTTGCTTGACTTCTCTGCCTTCTCCAATCCCGACCCGGCCTGCCTGACCTCGAAACCTCTTCTGCTTGTGATCCCGTTGCCGACCTCTGCCTGCTTACCGACACCTCTTCTGCCTTCCGTTACCATCAGTCTGCTTACCTTCTGACCCGGACCGTCTGACTCTTCTCCAGCCTGCTGCCAGTTCCAACCTTCGGTCTCTGAAGCTACTGCCTGCATTTCTCAGCTTCCAGCAACCCGCAGTCCACTCAGCCTTCAGAGGGATCTCCGCTCTTCTACCAGCTCCAGCGGCTCTATCCAGCAGGCCCTCCTACCCACTGTGCTCTCGAGACCGCTGTTCCCATTCCAGCGGCTCCTGAACCAGCGCTGTAAGAGAGGTCTCCTCCTACAAGTCGGGCTCCACATCTGGACTCTAACAACGGCACACTAGGTGAAATGGCCCCTTACCTTACTGCTGTAAGGCAAACAGCAAATCAAGCAGCAAAAACAAGGGTCCAGGGATTCTATCCCAATTCCTAGCAGGTGGATATTGGTCCCCTCAGGTAGGTATTTTTCCTCTCAGATAGTTTCCATATAGATCTTTGGCTTCAGTATAGCTCCCAGAGGTCTCATAGGAAAGATAGAGGTACACTCGGATGGTGAAGTACGTTCGTAAAATTTATTGTAACGATATATAAAAAGAGGTACTCACAAACATACGATAAAATACAGCATTAAAAACGGACGAGCAATCCGCTCGTGTATGCGAACGTCACTTCCGGTATCCTCGTTCCGACGCGTATCGTCACTAGTCACGTGACTTCATCAGGGATCATTCCCTGATGAAGTCACGTGACTAGTGACGATACGCGTCGGAACGAGGATACCGGAAGTGACGTTCGCATACACGAGCGGATTGCTCGTCCGTTTTTAATGCTGTATTTTATCGTATGTTTGTGAGTACCTCTTTTTATATATCGTTACAATAAATTTTACGAACGTACTTCACCATCCGAGTGTGCCTCTATCTTTCCTATGAGACCTCTGGGAGCTATACTGAAGCCAAAGATCTATATGGAAACTATCTGAGAGGAAAAATACCTACCTGAGGGGACCAATATCCACCTGCTAGGAATTGGGATAGAATCCCTGGACCCTTGTTTTTGCTGCTTGATTTGCTGTTTGCCTTACAGCAGTAAGGTAAGGGGCCATTTCACCTAGTGTGCCGTGTATACTGGAGACACAGAAATTACAACACGATTGCTGGCACCTGTTTTTCTTTTTGAGAAGCACTGAACAAGTCACTGAGCACCTATTTCAGCTTTTATATAGACTGTCTTATATATATATTTAATAACTTTTTTATGTTTAAGAAGATTACGGAACTAACCATCACTGACACTTTATTCAATTTCACTATAGACTGTATTTTATCATTTTTTCATGCATTATGAATTGCACGTTTTAACATTTGCACTTTATGGAATATTTTTTCCTTTTGCTTAGTTACTTATGTTGATATATAAACACATGATTTCTGGAATTCAAGTTTTAGAATACACTAGCACAAGACACCTTAATTTTTATTTTAGATAGGCTAGTTGATTTATAGTTAGATTTTAATTTTTCCAGTACTAGGCTCTTTATATTTATATTTATATCTAGTTCAGGTAGCGCAACACCATCTGTTTGATTTTCACTCTTGTTTGAAGATAACTACAACTTCTTGTAGTGCTATTTCGAAAGCTTGTACTAATACTGGTTCTTTTGAGCCCCAAAGGTCAAGAGTCAGGACTGCTCATGAGATGGTAGCTCGTATACCTGGAGGTCAACCCAGAGACATAGAGGAAGTCTAAAGAGGAATACCCAAAGAATTAGAAACATAGGAGGGCCTGTGAAGATATGAAGACATATGCAACACATATCTATATAAGTTACTCAGAGTTCCCCTTCAATATAAGAATTAATTTCTTTTTCAAATGTTTCTCTATTCTTTGAGTATTTGTCAAATGTTTCCACACATATGATTGCTTGTGTATTCTGTTCTCTGGATGACATGAAATGTTCTGCCAGTAAGATAACAAAAGATATTATTCCCAGAAATGTTGTGAAATGTTGGTATGGAAAGTCCCTGTTTATAACAAACTTTACCCTTTTAATAATTAATCACTATCCTGTCAAATTGACTTTTATCTTGTTTATCTTGTTTTTGTGTTTGGGTCAAGATGACCATATGTAATGTGGGACCAATTATTATGAAATGTATTACGTACTCTGTAACTTGGTTCTGTGCCCGCCATAAGCGGTAATGTTATAATTTTCTTATAAAAAGCTGTAACAGTTTGTATTCTGTACCACAACCCCTTGGAAGGTGTGGTCCTCTGTACAGTAAGTATTTCTGAAGTAAACATGCATTGAGACGAATGCTACTTCGTAGATGTCCTTTATTTCAAAGCTCATCATAACACTAGATTATACAGAAGAACGTCCTAGGTATGCAGAGATGGAGGCTAGGGTATACAGAGAGAGAGAGGCTGGGTTACACAGAGAGGCAGGAGTATGCAGACTTGCTAGTGTATACAGATGGACTAGTGTATACAGTAGATCGGCTAGTTTATACAGAGAGGCTAATGTGTACAAAAGACAGGCTAGTGTATACAGATAGGCTAGATTATACAGAAGAAGGTCCTGGTTATGCAAGAGATGGAGGCTAGGGTATGCAGAGAGAGAGGCTTGGTTACACAGACTTGTTAGTGTATACAGACGGACTAGTGTATACAGAGGACCGGCTAGTTTATACAGAGAGGCTAATGTGTACAAAAGACAGGCTAGTTTATACAGCTAGGCTAGATTATACAGAAGAACGTCCTGGGTATGCAGAGATGGAGGCTAGGGTATACAGAGAGAGAGAGGCTGGGTTACACAGAGAGGCAAGAGTATGCAGACTTGCTAGTGTATACAGATGGACTAGTGTATACACAGTAGACCGGCTAGTTTATACAGAGAGGCTAATGTGTACAAAAGACAGGCTAGTGTATACAGATAGGCTAGATTATACAGAAGAAGGTCCTGGTTATGCAAGAGATGGAGGCTAGGGTATGCAGAGAGAGAGGCTTGGTTACACAGACTTGCTAGTGTATACAGACGGACTAGTGTATACAGAGGACCGGCTAGTTTATACAGAGAAGCTAATGTGTACAAAAGACAGGCTAGTGTATACAGATAGGCTAGTGTATACAGATAGGCTAGATTATTCAGAAGAACGTCCTGGGTATGCAGAGATGGAGGCTAAGGTATACAGAGAGAGAGGCAAGAGTACGCATACTTGCTAGTGTATACAGACGGACTAGTGTATACAGAAGACCGGTTAGTTTATACAGAGAGGCTAATGTGCACAAAAGACAGGCTAGTGTATACAGATAGGCTAGATTATACAGAAGAACGTCCTGGGTATGCAGAGATGGAGGCTAGGGTATACAGAGAGAGAGGCTAGAGTATGCATACTTGCTAGTGTATACAGGCGGACTAGTGTATACAGAAGACCAGTTCGTTTATACAGAGAGGCTAATGTGTACAAAAGACAGGCTAGTGTATACAGATAGGCTAGTGTATACAGATAGGCTAGATTATTCAGAAGAACGTCCTGGGTATGAAGAGATGGAGGCTAAGGTATACAGAGAGAGAGGCAAGAGTACGCATACTTGCTAGTGTATACAGACGGACTAGTGTATACAGAGGACCGACTAGTTTATACAGAGAAGCTAATGTGTACAAAAGACAGGCTAGTGTATACAGATAGGCTAGATTATACAGAAGAAGGTCCTGGTTATGCAAGAGATGGAGGCTAGGGTATGCAGAGAGAGAGGCTTGGTTACACAGACTTGCTAGTGTATACAGACGGACTAGTGTATACAGAGGACCGGCTAGTTTATACAGAGAAGCTAATGTGTACAAAAGACAGGCTAGTGTATACAGATAGGCTAGTGTATACAGATAGGCTAGATTATTCAGAAGAACGTCCTGGGTATGCAGAGATGGAGGCTAAGGTATACAGAGAGAGAGGCAAGAGTACGCATACTTGCTAGTGTATACAGACGGACTAGTGTATACAGAAGACCGGTTAGTTTATACAGAGAGGCTAATGTGTACAAAAGACAGGCTAGTGTATACAGATAGGCTAGATTATACAGAAGAACGTCCTGGGTATGCAGAGATGGAGGCTAGGGTATACAGAGAGAGAGGCTAGAGTATGCATACTTGCTAGTGTATACAGGCGGACTAGTGTATACAGAAGACCAGTTCGTTTATACAGAGAGGCTAATGTGTACAAAAGACAGGCTAGTGTATACAGATAGGCTAGTGTATACAGATAGGCTAGATTATTCAGAAGAACGTCCTGGGTATGCAGAGATGGAGGCTAAGGTATACAGAGAGAGAGGCAAGAGTACGCATACTTGCTAGTGTATACAGACGGACTAGTGTATACAGAGGACCGGCTAGTTTATACAGAGAAGCTAATGTGTACAAAAGACAGGCTAGTGTATACAGATAGGCTAGTGTATACAGATAGGCTAGATTATTCAGAAGAACGTCCTGGGTATGCAGAGATGGAGGCTAAGGTATACAGAGAGAGAGGCAAGAGTACGCATACTTGCTAGTGTATACAGACGGACTAGTGTATACAGAGGAACGGCTAGTTTATACAGAGAGGCTAATGTGTTATAGAGAAGAACGTCCTAGGTATGCAGAGATGGAGGCTAGGGTATACAGAGAGAGAGAGGCTGGGTTACACAGAGAGGCAGGAGTATGCAGACTTGCTAGTGTATACAGATGGACTAGTGTATACAGTAGATCGGCTAGTTTATACAGAGAGGCTAATGTGTACAAAAGACAGGCTAGTGTATACAGATAGGCTAGATTATACAGAAGAAGGTCCTGGTTATGCAAGAGATGGAGGCTAGGGTATGCAGAGAGAGAGGCTTGGTTACACAGACTTGTTAGTGTATACAGACGGACTAGTGTATACAGAGGACCGGTTAGTTTATACAGAGAGGCTAATGTGTACAAAAGACAGGCTAGTTCATACAGCTAGGCTAGATTATACAGAAGAACGTCCTGGGTATGCAGAGATGGAGGCTAGGGTATACAGAGAGAGAGAGGCTGGGTTACACAGAGAGGCAAGAGTATGCAGACTTGCTAGTGTATACAGATGGACTAGTGTATACACAGTAGACCGGCTAGTTTATACAGAGAGGTTAATGTGTACAAAAGACAGGCTAGTGTATACAGATAGGCTAGATTATACAGAAGAAGATCCTGGTTATGCAAGAGATGGAGGCTAGGGTATGCAGAGAGAGAGGCTTGGTTACACAGACTTGCTAGTGTATACAGACGGACTAGTGTATACAGAGGACCGGCTAGTTTATACAGAGAAGCTAATGTGTACAAAAGACAGGCTAGATTATACAGAAGAACGTCCTGGGTATGCCGAGATGGAGGCTAGGGTATACAGAGAGAGAGGCTAGAGTATGCATACTTGCTAGTGTATACAGGCGGACTAGTGTATACAGAAGACCGGTTAGTTTATACAGAGAGGCTAATGTGTACAAAAGACAGGCTAGTGCATACAGATAGGCTAGTGTATACAGATAGGCTAGATTATTCAGAAGAACGTCCTGGGTATGCAGAGATGGAGGCTAAGGTATACAGAGAGAGAGGCTAGAGTATGCATACTTGCTAGTGTATACAGGCGGACTAGTGTATACAGAAGACCAGTTCGTTTATACAGAGAGGCTAATGTGTACAAAAGACAGGCTAGTGTATACAGATAGGCTAGATTATTCAGAAGAACGTCCTGGGTATGCAGAGATGGAGGCTAAGGTATACAGAGAGAGAGGCAAGAGTACGCATGCTTGCTAGTGTATACAGACGGACTAGTGTATACAGAGGAACGGCTAGTTTATACAGAGAGGCTAATGTGTTATAGAGAAGAACGTCCTGGGTATGCAAAGATGGAGGGTAGGGTATACATAGAGAGAGGCTGGGTTACAAAGAGAGGCTAGTGTATGCAGACTTGCTAGTGTATACAGGCGGACTAGTGTATACAGAGAGGCTTGGGTATACAGAGAGATAATGTATAAAGAGATGCTAGTGTATACAAAAGACAACCAAGAGTAGACAGTGAGGCTCGTGTATACAGAAGACCGGCTACAGAGAGGCTAATTTGTACAAAAGACAGGCTAGTGTATACAGATAGGCTAGATTATACAGAGGAAGGCCCTGGGTATGCAGAGATGGAGGCTAGGGAATCCAGAGAGAGACGGTGTTACACAGAGAGGCTAATGAGTACAAAAGGCAGGCTATTTTTTTACAGATAGGCTTGTGTATACAGAAGACAGTCTGGGGAATTCAGTGAGGCTAGTGTATGCAGAAAGGCTGGGACACCGAGACTATTGTAAAAAGAAGGCAGGCTAGTGTATATAGATTACGGGCACGTGTATACAGAAGACAGAGAGGCTAGTCTATATAGAGTGGCTGGTGTACACAGAGAGATTAATGTATACAGAAAGGCTAGCGTGTAAAGAAGACAGGACTTTATTTTTTGCTAATAAAGTAGTTACTTCTGAAACATGTAAAGAGTTCCAAAGCGTTAGTTGCATCAGCTTCATAAAACTGAGAAATCGTTGCATTACTCTAAATTTAAAAGTTGTTCCGGTAGCACTGAGAAGACGATATTAGATGAGCGATCTACACATTTCGTTTACTATTGCAGAGAGATACCGGCTAAATGTTAATATCTTAATATGTGCTGCGTGTAAGGAAGAAATAAGATGGTTTTGTGTGAGTTGGTTTACCAGGATTTAGAGATAATAATCTGTTTATTCTAATAATAAATATAGCAAAATAACTTAGATTAATATTGAGACAGTATATACAGGTCGGGTTTAAGTGGTTAAACCTACACACGAAATAACAGCAACGACGTGTGTAGGTTTTTTATCAATCAGGTTCATTACGTGTCTTTAATCATGTAGTGAATATACCCCAAATATAGCATAAGGATGAGAAAGGATAATAACTGGCAAGAACACAAACTGCACTAGAAATGTGAATATGAATTTGAGATGAAATGTCAATCCCCATTGGTTACTTACAGGTACTATACTGTTAACACGGCTACGTACAGAAAAGTGTGAGCTAAGCAGCTAAATATTCTGCAATAGCAGAGATTAAGTATTGCAGTTGAAAAGAGATCGGAAGCGTTAGTTGTAGTAGCTTCAAAATGACTGAGAAATCATTTCATTACTCTAAATGTAAAAGTTATCCCGGTAGCACTGAGAGGACTGATATTAGATGAGTGATCGTTGTAGTACAAATTCAGTTTCCTATAGCAGAGAGATACCAGCTAAATGTGAGAAGAGCAATTAAACTGTTCACGGTAGCATTGCATTACTCTTAATATGTGCAGCGTGTAAAGAAGCAATAAGATGGTTTTGTATTATCCTAAATTAGCAGTATACGTAATAAAGGTGAGTAGGTAACCTGGATTTAGACATAGCAAACTCTACAATCGAATTTAGCAAAATTAGAACGGATAATATTGATACAGTATATACAAGTCGAGTTTAAGTGGAAATACACAAAATATCTAGCTTACCTTTACATTGTTAATAGAGCGTTGCAAAGTAATACCAAGGCAGAATGTCGGAATAGCTAAAGGGTATACATTATTTAAGAGTAAGTTGACTTAGCTTGAATATTCCAACGTGTAAATCGTTCCATTAATTTTGTTACGCACGAAGACGGCCTGCACTGACTGTTTTCCGTTTCCACTGGAAAGAGAATCCTAGTAAATCGTAAATTTATCAGCTAAGTTAACTCTGAGACTATGATTAATTTCACAGTTCTGTGACATTTAAGGTGGAGAAAAAGAAGTAATACAGAAAATAGAGTCAAAAAGTGGAAACGTTTATTTGCTTATGTCATGACAGCTGACAGCCATGACAGGAATAAAACTGTTTTATTAAGATGTAAGACTAGTTTTATTCTCTACATAAATGCTTTTCAGAGAGTTGTATAATATAGGCGACCAATAGGAAATTTAAATGGCTTAATATTGCAGGGAGGAAGTATCGCTGTAAGAGATTGATAGCTTAGCTTGAAAATGGCCGAGAAATAGTTGCGTTAGCCTAAATTTAAAGGATATGCCGGTATCAATGAGAAAGCTTATATTAGACTAGTTGATCTTTGCATTACACAATCCTATTATTATTATTATTATTAAGATGCAGAGAGATACTCAGTTAATGTCAGAGATACTCGGTTAATGTCAGAAAAGCAATAAAACTGTTTACATCGTTAGCGAGCGATAGTTACATTACTTTTAGTATGTGCAGCATGTCTGGTAGCAAATGGATGGTTTTGTGAACATTTTGCATTACCGTACAATTAGCGGTCGAACTCATCGAAGTGAATAGATTTAACCGGATTTTGAGTTAGTACTCTCTATTTCTAATAAGAAATAAAGCAAAATAAGTCAGGATGGTGTGTCAGGACTGTCACATACTCAATGTGACAGTTGATGTGGAGAATTACACATATGCAAAATAGATTTTATTTTATTGCATGCTTGATGTGGATGATTAAAATCGTGTAGTGAGTATAATCTATATGGAGCATAAGAATGAAAAGGCATAACATGGCAATGAGACAAACTCCATTAGAGATGTGAGCTAGATGAAATCATGAAATGTCTCTGTATAGCCCAGATTGTCTTCTGTTATCACTTAGCCTACCCTCTAAATTCACTAGCCTCTCTATTTACACCAGCATGTTTACACTAGCCGGTCTTCTGCATACAATAGCCTGTCTTCGATATCCACTACCCTATGTTCTGAATACACTAGCCCGTTTTCTGTCTTTTGTATGCCCTAGCCTGTCTTTTGTATACATTAGTCTCTCAGTATAAACTAGCATCTCTGTATACCCCAAACTGTCTTCTGTAAACACTTGTCTCTCTTTATAGCCTGTCTTGCCTTTCT
Source organism: Lithobates pipiens (assembly GCF_037356315.1). Classification (NCBI taxonomy): domain Eukaryota; kingdom Metazoa; phylum Chordata; class Amphibia; order Anura; family Ranidae; genus Lithobates; species Lithobates pipiens. The sequence goes on from NW_027507791.1 coordinate 164,090,111, forward strand.
TCTGTACACACTAGCTTCTTTGTATACACTAACCAGGCTTCTATATACAATAGCTTCACTCTATGCACTAGCCTCTTTGTATAATCTAGCCTCTCTGTATACCCTAGATAGTGTTCTGCATACACTAGCCTCTCCGTAGAATACAGCCTTTATTCTGTATTCACTAGCCTTTCTTCTGTATGCTGTAGTCTTCTATATATATACTAGCTTCTTACACCCTTGCATCTCTGTAAACACTGTGTAAACTAGCCAGTCTTATGTATACACTCGCCGACTGTATACATTAGACTCTCTGAATACACTAAACCCTCTGTATACCACAGCCTGTCTTTTGGATACACTAGACTGTAAAAACTAGCTAGAATACACCAGCCTGTCTTCTGTACCCACTAGACTCTCTGTATACACTACCCATTCTTCTGTATACACTGTCAGCTTTGATATATACCCAAGCTTGTCTTCTGTATACACTAGCTTCTCTATATGCACTGTCCTTTCTGTATACACTCGACTCTCTCTATACACTAACCTCTCTATATACACTAACATCTTTGTATATACTAGCCTCTCTTTAAACTAGCCTCTCTGTGCACCCCAGCCTCACTGTTTACTCTAGCATCTCTGTATTCTCAAGCCTATCTACATACACGAGTCTGTATTCTGTATTCACTAGCCTTTCTTCTGTATGCTGTAGTCTTCTATATATACCAGCTTCTCTGTACACCCTAGCACTGTAACAGTGCTAGGTTCCTGTACTACAGAAACAGAACACCAGCAATAAGGTGTATACTGTGCAGGAGGCACACAACACCCACTCTAACTTCTGCACTGCACATGCATGTATTGCAGAAATTGAACACCAGTAATAAAGGGTAGCTTCAGGTGTGTGTGCAGGAGGCACATAACACCCACTGTAACAGTGCTAGGTTCCCAAGCAGTAAAGACACTGTCCATGCGTATCGTCCTCTTTCCCTGACCACCGCAACACACTATACAATGCCGCCGCGCTGGCGGCCTTATATAGTGTGAGGTGTGTACTAAACCCCCCTAGCAGCCAGATGGCAGTTCTGAGATGCCTATTTCAGGCAAGAAAACTGATTGCCCAATTGAGATGGTTGAGAGTGCCCAAAGAGATCGCCTATGGCCCCATCACCTTGAAAGTGCCTGATCTTGTCTGATCTCAGAGGCTAAGCATTGTCGGGCCTGATTAGTAACTGGATGGGAGACCAACTGGGAATACCAGGTGCCATAGGCTTCTTTTTATGTTGTTGGCGTTGACATGGTTTTTTTTTCCGCTTGTTTCCCAAGGTGATCATCTTGGCATTTGTCAAGAGGGCTGAGAGAGCCCAAACAAATCTCCTACGGCCACATCACCCTGAAAGCACCCCATCTCATCTGATCTCAGAGGCTAAGCAGAGTCCGGCCTGGATAGTACCTAATTACAGGTGCCGTAGGAATCTTTTTATATTGTTGGCTTTGACCCGTTTTTCTTTCGCTTGTTTCCCAAGGTTACCATTTTAGCATCTGTCAAGAGTTTTGAGTATGTCCCGAAGCGTTCGCCTAAGGTCACATCACCCTGAAAGCGCTCGATCTCAGAGGCTAAGCAGGGTCTGGGTCAGATGGGAGACCGCCAGGGTCTATGTTGTTGGCGTTGACCTGTTTTTTTACACTTGTTTCCCAAGATGACCATCTTGGCATTTGTCAAGAGGGTTGAGAGTGTCTAAATAGAACACCTATGGCCACATCACCCTGAAAGTGCACAATCTCATCTGATCCTGCAGCAGTGTACGGCCTGGTTAATACCTGTATGGGAGACCATCTGTGAATACCAGGTGCCGTAGTCTTCTTTTTATGTTGTTGGCGTTGACCTGTTTATTTTCGCTTGTTTCCCAAGGTGACCATCTTGGTGTTTAACAAGAGGGTTGAGAGTGCCCAAAGAGATCACCTATGGCCCCATCACCCTGAAAGCGCCCAATCTCATCTGATCTCGGAGGCTAAACAGTGTCGGGCCTGGTTAGTACCTGGATGGGAGACCGCCTGGGAATACCAGGTGCCATAGGCTTCTTTTTATGTTGTTGGCTTTGACCTGTTTTTTTCGCTTGTTTCTCAAGGTGACCATCTTGGCGTTTGTCAAGAGGGTTGGGCGTGTCTTGAAGAGAACGCTTACGGCCACATCACCCTAAAAGCACTCGATCTCGTCTGATTTCAGAGGCTAAGCAGCGTCAGGCCTTGTTAGATGGATGGGAGACTGCCTGGGAAGACCAGGTACTATAGAAGGATCTGGCCTGGTTAGTGTCATGATTGGGAGATCGCCTGGGAATACCGGATGCCGTAGGATTCTTTTTATGTTGTTGGCTTTGACCTGTTTTTTTAGCTTGTTTCCCAAGGTGACCATCTTGGCCTTTGTCAAGAGGCTTCAGAGTGCCCAAAGAGAGTGCCTACGACCAAATCACCCTGAAAGAGCCCAATCCCATCTGATCTCGGAGGCTAAGCAGCGATGAGCTGGGTTTGTACCTGGATGGGAGACAGCCTGGGAATACCAGGTGCTGTAGGCTTCTCATTATGTTGTCGGCGTTGACCTGTTTTTTTTCCCTTGTTTCCCAAGGTGACCATCTTGGCATTTGTCAAGAGGGTTGAGAGTGCACAAAGAAATTGCCTACGGGCACAACACCCTGAAAGTGCCCAATCTCGTTTGGTCTCAGAGGCTAAGCAGGGTTGGGCCTGGTTTGTACCTGGATGGGAGACCGCCTGGGTTTTCCAGATGCCGCAGGCTTCTTTTTATGTTGTTGGCGTTGACTTGTTTTTTTTGTTTGTTTCCCAAGGTGACCATCTTGGCGTTTGTCAAGAGGGTTGAGCGTGCCTGAAAAAATCTACTATGGCCGCATCACCCTGAAAGAGCCCAATCTCATTTGATCTCAGAGGCTAAGCAGGGTTGGGACCTAGTTAGTACCTGGGTGGGAAACCGCCTGGGATTTCTCGATGCCATAGGCTTTAGTTTTAATTCAATCTTATTTTCATTGAGATATAAAAGCAAGATAGGAGGGGGAAAAATACAGAATATTCTAACATATTCGTTTTACATTGTTACATAAACATAAAAAAGGAAACCACAAATAAATCCACTCTACTACAGTGGTGTCAAACTCTACTACAGTGGTGTCAAACTATCACGAGGTTAAAGTGTTTGTTTTGAGCTTCGATTTAGGTAGTATGGTAGAAGAGCCTGTGGTCCTACAATGATTAGTCTAAGTTAAAGTGGGTATGTGCGCACCACTATCTTCCCAGCGAGTGATGCCCACTCATTACAGGTAGACTAGGGCTATTGTTCTCATTCTGGTAACGTTCACTCTGGGGGGGAAGCTCTGTATGTGCCACCATTCTGGTCTAATGAGACTGGAGGTCATAACTTAAGTAATCGGGTATTACTGCAACTTGTATAGGGGAGGGAAGAAAGGGGGAAGAGAGTGAGGAAAGAGGGGTCAGGACAGTAAAGAGCTTAGGGATCAAAAGGTATACATTCCACCCTGATCACACAGGTGTATCGATAGAGTCCTCTGTGGCCCATGAGATAAACTCTGAGGAATATCGAAACATCGACCATGAGGTCCAGGTCTTAGAGAATTGTTCCTCCCTACCCGTTTCCTGCGAGAACATTCTTTCCAAACTATTAATTCGGTCCACTTCAATTGCCCAATCCCCCAGGGAAGGCATGCTCGTCGACTTCCAATGTCTGGGCAACACCGTTCTAGCAGCCGCCAAAAAGTGACGCAGAACGTCTTTCTTGACTGACTTAAGTGGTCCCGGGAGCAGAGATAGCAGAGCCATCTCAGGAGAGGGTGCGATGGAGGTCACCATGAGTTTACAGTACAAGTCAAGGATCTTTTGCCAGAACTTCCTCACAGGGGGGCATGCCCACCAAATGTGAAGTAACGTTCCCTTAGATGACAAGCAACGCCAGCAAGTATCCGGAAGTGTCGAGTTGATTCGGTGCAAAGTTGAAGGGCATCTGTACCAGCTGGTCAACAGCTTGAACCCCTTTTCTTGAGAATTGGAGGCTATGGACATTTTGTGGGTCAGTATGAAGCACTTTTGCCAGTCTACAGGCGAGATGGAGTGGCCCAGATCTTCCTCCCATGCCTGTGTGTATGGGGGAAGGTCAGGATTATAAGCCACATGTAAGAGGGAATATAATTGAGAGACTACATGTGTAGGAGGGGTGGCCTGGAGCAACATGCCTTCCAAGTCCGTTAAGTCAGCGAGTACATTAGGTAACGATGGGAAAGTGCGAATGAAGGAAATCACCTGTTGTCTCTGCAGCCAGTACGTAGAGGCATGAGAAGATGGGTCAGAGGGAACGTCATGAGTCAGAGAGGGGTCTGAACGTAGGACTTGGGCAAGTCGCCTGTGGTCCTCCTTACACCAAGGTCCAAAAATCGCATCTCGTAGGGCCGGTGGAAAAGCCGGAGTTCCAAACAGTGGAGTCATGGGTCCCTGCATGGGAGATAGGGTCTTGGAGGAATTCATTCGGGTCCAGATTTGTATGGTTTGTCGGGTGAGGTCGCTCAGTGGTACCTCTCCTTTCAGGAATTCAGTAGGTGTCCATGGCAATGCACAGAGATCTATTGGGTTAACATGGCTCTCTATTTGTACCCACAATTTGGAGGAGGAATGATGGAACCAGTTAAGTATACGCGTGAGCACAGCTGCTCTATAACATAAGGAGGCATCGGGGGCTCCTGCTCCGCCACGAATCTTGGGGAGTGATAAGGTCTCGTAGCGTATCCGGGGATGAGCCCCTCCCCAAATAAAGGAGGAGAATAGTTGGCGGAGCTTCCTGAAAAACCAGGAGGGTATGGAAATGGGAATTGTTTGGAACAAATAGAGAAACCGAGGGATTACATCCATTTTTAGGGCATTTACTCTGCCTAGCCACGATAGGCATTTCTTTGCGTAGTTTGAGAGATCCGTCTTGGTTCTAAGCAGCAGGGGTGCATAATTCAAACAGAATAGATGGGACCTTTCCGTGGGTATTTGGATTCCGAGGTAGAGGATGGAGGTAGAGCCTGTTTTAAATGGGTACCTAGCGGATATCTGGCGGAGGACCTCTTGGGACAGTGAGATGTTCAGGATTTCTGATTTAGTATGGTTTACTTTGAAATTGCTCAGCATGCCAAACCTCGTGAATTCCTGCATTATATGTGGTAAAGATAGGTGGGGTTGGGTTACAAACAATAGCAAGTCATCCGCGAAGAGCGCCAGCTTAGAATGAGTGGGGCCTATCGATACACCTGAGATGTTGGGGTTATTGCGTAAGGCTATTGCTAGGTGTTCCATGACAAGGACATATAGAAGGGGAGATAAAGGACAGCCATGTCGTGTCCCATTGTTAATGGCAAATGTAGGTGACAGTGAACCATTTACCCGAATTCTAGCGGAAGGTGAGGAGTAAAGGGCCATAATTCGGGATAGCATTTTGGGACCCAGGCCTATCTGTTGCAGAGACATCGGAAGGAATTGCCAGTCAACCCGGTCGAATGCCTTTTCGGCGTCAACCGTCAAAAGGCATAGAGGGATTTCGTGGGTGCGGGCATAGTCGGTAAGAAGCAGGGTTTTCAGGGTGTTATCCCTTGCCTCGCGGCCACTTACAAAACCCACCTGGTCCAGATGTATAAGGTGGGGGAGTAGCAGTTGCATTCTAGTAGCTAATATTTTGGCATATATTTTCAGGTCCACTCCAATTAATGATATGGGCCTATAATTTGCACACAAGGTAGGGTCTTTTTCTGGTTTGGGGATAATGGTGATGTGGGCTTCAAGCGTTTGTGGAGGAAACGCTGAGCCTTCTGATAGAGAGTTAAACACCTTAGCCATAAAGGGGGTCAGTGGAGGAGCAAATGTTTTGTAGAATTTAGGGGTAAAACCGTCGGGTCCTGGGCTTTTACCGGAAGGGGTGGCCGCTATCGCTCCCACTTCCTTGTCTGCTGTGATTACTTTCTCTAGCTCTTCTGCAGTATTGCCATCTAATATAGGGAGCTCAGTTTCCTCGATATAGGACTGTCCATCGGGCGCAGGGGTGTGGGATGGGCTAGATGGGATACCGGTCGGTAGGTTGTACAGTGTTTGATAGAAATCTCTGAATGTTTGTGATATCTTGGAGGGCTCATTAAGCTTTTCTCCAGAAGGGGCCCGAATATGAGGTATAAATGTGGAAGGCATGTTTGGATGGAGGGTGCGGGCCAATGGCCTACCACATTTATCTCGAAATTGGTACTGATGTAAAGCAAGTCTGTCCGCATAAGTACGAGCTGAGGCCTCGTATAGGTCCCTGAGTTGGGATCGGGCCAGTGAGACATCTGTCAAAGTCACCAGCGTAGGGGCTCGTTTATGCTGGGTCTCAAGGTCCTGAAGATTTTGTGTTGCTGAGGTTATTGCAGCTGAACGAGTCTTTTTCAAGCGGGTTCCCACCTGAATGAAGAGTCCTCGCTGAACAGCTTTAAGCGCCTCCCATTGGAAGGGTAGCGAGGTGGTGTCTGTGGCATGATCTAGCAAGAAATTAGAGATAGTTTCCGAGACCTTGTGGGAACACTGAGGCCGCGTACACATGGGCGGACTGTTCGTCCAACTTTGTCCGCTGAACAGTGTTTCAGCAGACAGTCCGCTCGTGTGTGGGCTTCAGCGGACAGTTTCAGCGGACAGTCTGACGAACAAAGTTTTTTGGAATTTCCGTAAGACTGTCCGCTGAAACTTGGTTTGAGCGAACAGTCCGCTCGTGTGTAGGCTTGTTCGGCAAACTAAGTCTCGCGCATGCTCAGAAAGAATTTACACGGCGAAGGTTGCATTGCAGTGTATCGGACGCCGAATTTCTCGCCCCGTCGTACGTGCCGTTCACGTCATCGCGCAAGTTTTCAGCGGACTGTTTGTTCGTCGTGTGTGGTCAAGTCCGCTCATGGAAATTTTGAACGGACTGTTTGTCAAACTGTTTGACGAACCTAGTTGGGCGGACAGTCCGCCCGTGTGTACGCGGCCTCAGGGTTTGTGAGGAGGGAATCATTCATCCTCCATGTCCATTCCCTCACTGGTGTGGAAGGGATAGATAATGTCAGATATATAGGTGAATGGTCAGACCAGACCATTGAGTCTATGTCACATTCAGGTGACCAATCTAAGCAGCTATGGTCAAGAAGGAAGTAATTGATACGACTATAGGAGTGATGGACCTGTGAGAAATGGGTATAATTCCGATTTGTTGGAAACAGAACCCGCCAGATGTCGATTAGACGGAGGTCGTATATAGCCCGTTTAAAAGCCCTCAACTTAGTAAAGGAGATGGATGAGCGAGAGATGGACGAGTCTAAGAGGGGCATTAAAATCCCTGCCTATAATTAATTTACCTTTCGCAAATTCTGACAAGAGCACTGGTATCGCAGAGCAGTCGAGATTTGGTTAGTGTTTGGTAGGTAGAGGTTGGCTATAGTAAATTTGGTGCCCCATAGGGAGAACTTTATGAACACCTTCCCTTTCCTGAGGATCCGACAGCTGGTCTATCAGATCAATCGGGAGCGTTTTGTGGAAGGCAATAGAAACGCCTTTAGTTTTCTGAGAGGGGTTTGTACTGTGGAACCATCTGTTAAAGTACCTGTTGGAGCAGGAAGGGGTGGAGTTTGTGTGGAAATGTGTTTCCTGTAACAGTAATACGTTGACCTGCTGTTTATGCATGTGGTAAAGGATTTGTCCTCTCTTGGATGCAATATTGAGTACAATGTAAATGGCAACACTTCAAGCGAGGACGAGATAGTACTGTGTGAGCCATAGTGGAATGCGGATAAGAAAATCAGGTTATAGACAGTGGGGGGGGGGGGGGTATAGTAGGAGAAGGAAAGGGGGAACTTATAAGGTAGCAGAAAACTAAAAAAGGAAAAGAAAAGGGAAAAAAAAGGGGAAAGAGGGCTCCTAGGCAAGGAGCCTGGTAAATCTAAGGGGTCCACGAGAACGGGACACCACGTGAAAGTTCACGTAAACTAGCACTATTCGTGCCCGGCCTATTGAGGGTGAAGGGTCAAAGCGAAGAACCTGAGCCATGAGCCCAGTAGCACGACAGGCATGTAAAACTTTACTGAGGCACATTAGTATAACAATATATTAATACAGAACACACATCAGATCCTCCACGAAGGGGGAGACGGTCCGCATGGGCAAATAGCTCCACATCAGTCCAGTCTCCCCCCTCCGCAGAGGAGACAACAGTCCATGAGACACCTCACGGGAAGGGAGCAAACATTGTCAACATATATTTCCACATACTCCAACGGGGGGCCAGAGATCCATCTGTGTAATACTACAGAGAGCACATTAGGGTGAAACTACCCGGTGTGTAAGAAACCGTGAGTATATAACTAAGGAAGCCCACGTGGATAGCGGCAAGGGACCGTGGACCCAACCGGTCCATCAGCCGCCCCTCCACCCATATCCAGGTCGGCCATTACCGCTAAACATCTAGAGAGTAGACCTTACATTAAAGTAGATTAGGAACTCAACATTTACATAACTAGATCAAGCATGAGCAACCCGCTGTTCCATTGCCTCTCCCGAACCCCAGACAGTCACAATACACTAGCAAAGGGCAGGGAGAAGGTCCGTCAATTAAGTGCACCAGCTGTATTGAGGTATTTAGTATGCGGTCTACCACCCCATTTCCCATCATGGCATAACCAACAGAGTATGTGGAGAAACAAGTAAGATGAAAGGAGGGGAGAAACCACAAAAAAAAGGAATAACACCCCCAAAAAACAAAAAATGCTGCCCGACCAGAAGGCAAGGGATAGGTATAATACTGAGATGGCACTAGTCATACAATGAGCATCGAAATAGGTCCAAAAGGTTTCTTGAAGTTACTTTAATCTTCCGAAGAGGTAGGGTGACGTGGTCCAGGATCAACAGAGTGCGATGCATACCTCTGATGTATGCGGCGTTGTGGGAGAGGATCACATATTTGTACCCTAGCGCAGTCGTCTGGGGGGTCCAGCCAGTTAGGTACATCAGTTGGATCTTGCTCCAAAAAGCTGAAAAAGGCTGGAAGTTGATCTGTATCAGAGAGGACAAATTTATGCTCGGCCCTGGTCACCTTGATGCTGAAGGGGTGCCCCCAAGTGCAGGTTGCTCCGGCTTGGCGTATCAGGTCTAGCAGTGGGCAGACCATTCGGCGCATGTGGAGAGTGTTGCGAGAAAGGTCTGAGTATAGGTGGATAGTTGAACCGTCAAAGTCCACAGGACCCAAACGCCACGCTTTGCGCATAATTTCTTCTTTAAGGGTGAAATAGTGGACCCTGCATAGGTCACGTGGGCGGTCACTATGTTCCCTCCTGGGCCCCCCCACTCTGTGCACCCGGTCTATCTCAATAGGGGACATAGTCTCTCTTCCCAGGACTAGGTTGAGGATGGCAGTGACAGATGGTTTCAAGTCCGTACCCGCCGTGGCTTCCGGTATGCCTTGTAGTCATATATTATTCCTGCAGCTCCTATTCTCCCCATCTTCTATGCGCAGTTGATGTTGACGTATACGGTGCAAGTGTTCTTTGGAGGCCCGCTCAAGAGACGTGATGAGGGCAGCATGGTCAGATTGAGTATCAGTTAGGGTAGAGATTGCGGTCTGATTGGTAGAGACCTGCTGTTAGATGGCCTGAAGGTCCTTGTGGAGTGAGGACTCCATTTTGACTGCCCAGGATTCAAACTCCGCTCGGAAGGCCGCTAGAAGAGTCGAGGCTTCAGACCTAGGTAATTCTCCTGATGTTGGAGGGGCCACAGCTCCAGGGCCTGCCCCTGGAAGAGGGACATCAGTGGTGCCGGATCTGGATGCTACACTTGGAAGGACCGAGTGCTGGGTCGGGGGGTCATCTGATTCCTCTCCGCTGTCCGTTGTCGGCTGAGTAGGAGGAGGAGGTTTGCTCTTCCCTGGATTACGCGCTGGTGCCATCTTGTCTCTGGGAGTGCGGGGATCAGACTGAGACGTATCGAGCAGGTATCGCTGGATTGTACCCTGTTGGAGATCCGCTGACTCAGTAGATCGAGAGCTGTGCGTGGACATGCTGTTCAGGTATGTGCAATGTCTGAGGTATAGCCTGTCCGCTACGGGTGATCACGGGACTCAGCTGGACATTTCTTTAGCCAGACATGGTCGTTCCATGTCTCTGCGGAGTTGAACGGACGGAGACCCCAGGTGGGCACTATCTGATTGGGCTGCTTTGGTGGCTGTGTATGTAGAGATCCAGGTTAGTAAGGATGAGGGAGCTCAGGAGTGTGGGTGCATACAGCAGCCTGGGTGAACCAAGATGGCCACCTTCCTGGGTTTCTGGATCCGTAGCAGCAGCCTATGTAATAAGGGGGGGTTGGTCCTCGAGCATATCCCCGTCTAATTCTGCAGGCACCCGGCCAGGATTTCCAGGGGGTCAGTGAGTCTAGAATGGGGCCCAGAAGACACGGAGGTGTAGCAAGATGGCCGCCCCTCTAATTCTCTGAAGCCAGGGCCTCGACAGCAAATGCAACCAGATAAAAGTACATGCCCCCTTAATAACCCCTTTAGGGGTCTCTGGTGGTCTGGCTAGAGTGTTCCTGAGGGTGGATGGGGACAGATTGAGCCCAGAGAAAACAGAGAGGCCTCCGGGTGTACCAAGATGGCCGCCGTCACTTACCAGGACCGTATTGGATGATCCCAGGGCCACTCAGGGAGGACTTCGGGCTCTAAATGGCAGGCTGGATGTCCCCGGCAACCCGCAGGTGGTAGAGACTGCCGCTGGGCTTTGTAGTCCACGGGAGCTCGGCCTCCGGGTGGAGCAGGATGGCCGCTGCTCCACGTTGCAGGCCGAAGCCTCGGACTGTCCTGCTGGGTGGCCGGAGCTCCGCGAACGGCGCACCCGGGCTAGAGGTATGCCCCAGCTCCTCCTGGTATGCCCAGGGCCTCCGGTGGGGTCCGTTCCGCTCTGGTGGATGGGAAGGCTCTGGGTGTGCGCTCTAGTAGCGGAGCTCACCCCAGGCACGTCCACTCAGGTCTCCGCTTGGCCACCCCCCCCCCATAGGCTTTAGTTTTAAGTTGTTGGCATTGACTTATTTATTTATTTATTTATTTTATTCTTTTATTAAGTATAAGTAGAAATACATAAATATAACAGTCAACCATACAGCATGACCCAGGGTCACAATTACATGGTAACAAAAAATAGGCAGCCAAATAACTCTGGGTTCTCAGAGGGGAGTCCTACAGTTTCATGCAGAAAAGAGAGAAACCCCACCTCCGACATGTAGTACAGTATAACTAGTGCAGCTCCGTTCGGACAAATGTAATCATGGAGAATAACTGGGACCACAGCGAGCCAGCTTATCATGACCTATGTGAACCAGAGTAAAAGATAGGCCGATCGTTTCCAGAACCCTGGGGTTCTTCTGGGCCCCGAAGGCTAGTAAGGAGACAAGGCATAGTCAAAAGGGAGGACGGGGGGAGAAGAGAGTGCAAAGACGGAGAGAGAGGAGGGGGGGTGGCGGCGGGGAAAAAAAGAAAAATAAAGACAAAAAGGGAGGGGGGGGGGATGCCACCAATGGGCACCCTTGCCTCGTCCCATTAGTGATGGGGAAAGAGTCCAAGCACCACTCGTTCACCCGTACCGCTGCCAACGGCTTGGAGTAAAGCGACATTACCCAGCTCATCGTGTTGGGGCCAAGACCTATATGTTCCAGGGTGGCCTGCATAAAGTGCCAGGCCACCCTGTCAAAGGCCTTCTCCGCGTCCGTTGACAACATAAGCAAGGGCCTTCCCTGTACATGCGCCGCATGGATTAAATTGATGACTCGGGCCGTATTGTCTCTAGCTTCCAACGTATTTTTTATTTTTTTGCTTGTTTCCCAAGGTGACCATCTTGGCGTTTGTCAAGGGGGTTGAAAGTGCCTGAAGAGATTGCCTACGGGCACATCACCCTGAAAGCACCCGATCTCATTTGATGTTGGAGGCTAAGAAGAGTCGGGCCTTGTTAGTACCTGGATGGGAGACCGCCTGGGAATACCAGGTGTCATAGACTTCTTTTTATGTTGTTGGCGTTGACCTGTTTTTTTTCCGCTTGTTTCCCAAAGTGACAATCTTGGTGTTTGTCAAGAGGGTTGAGAGTGCCCAAAGAGATTGCCTATGGGCACATAAGCCTGAAAGTGCCCGATCTCCTCTGATCTCATCACTCTGAAAGCACCCAATCTCGTCTGATCTTGGAGGCTAAGAAGAGTCAGGCCTGCTTAGTACCTGGATGGGAGACTACCAGGGAATACCAGTTATTGTAGGCTTCTTTTTATGTTGTTGGCGTTGATTCGTTTTTTTTTTTTCGCTTGTTTCCCAAGGTGACCATCTTGGCATTTGTCAAGAGGGATTAGAGTGCCCAAAGAGTTCGCTTACAGCAGCATCACCCTGAAAGAGCCCTATCTCTTCTCATCTCTGAGGCTAAAAAGGTGTTGGGCCTAGTTAGTCCCTGGATGGGAGATGGCTTTGGAATACAAGGTGCCGTAGTCTTCTTTTTTTTTTTTTCAATTTCTTTATTTCTTTATTTTTTCCCTTTCCATTTTATTCTCAAGTAAACAAGAATAGAATTTTACATAAACAATCTAAGAGTCATACATCAAGTTTCCATATTCATACATAATAAACAAAAATAGCATAACAATTCATTCTATTCCCTTCGCTTCTTACTCCCCTTATAGTGTAATGTATAAATCCACAGAGAGAACAGACAAGGTTAGTGGTAATATATATAATATATCGGGACAGTATCATAGAAACTTCTCTCTCAGTCCCACATACCCCATGTCTGATCCTAGGTTGGTACTGTTCCCAATCAGATCAGAGTTGTATTGTTATCCTCTTCTTTCTCATCTTCCCCCCCTAATATTTTCCCCCCTATTCTTCTCCCCCCCCCAAAAAAAAAAAAAAAGGGGGGGGAACCAAGCCAAAGAGAGGGAGAGGGGGGGGGAGGGGCAGTTCCCATCTCCTTCCCCAAAATCTCCCCCCCCCACCCCCCTAAATCGCATCGATCCGTCTCCTTCCCTCCCCCGAGGAGATATAGAGGTTCCATGGTGTCCATATTTCCAAGTAAGTTTTCCTTCTTTTCCTAGCTGTCCATATTAGGTCTTCCATCCTGTTCACCTCCTCAACTTTCTTCAACCACATGCTCACACTGGGGGGTTGTATTTGTTTCCACCTAAGTGTTATACATGACTTAGCTGTATTTACCAAGTGACACAGGATGGAATTCCCACCTATATTTCCTGAGGTCTCTGACAAGTTCAGAAGGAATACTGCTGGGTGCTCCCGTATTTCTACTTCGCTAAATTTTTGAACGATCTCTCGTACATCTTTCCAGTATTTCTTAATTTTTGGACATGACCAAAATATATGTAAAAAATTTCCCACTTCTTTCTGGTACCTCCAACACTTATTTGATATATGAGGGAAATATTTTTGAAGTTTTTCTGGTGTTCTGTAACACTGTGCAATAATTTTATAATTAGTTTCCTGTAATTTTGTGCATGTTGCTGTTTTAAAAATTGATTGTATCATCTTTTTCTTCTGCTCCTCGGAGAAAATCCTTCCTAAGTCTATTTTCCACTTCCGAAAGAAGGGTAACTGAAAATTTTCTACGGGTTTAATCAGTAACGCATACATTTTCGAGATTACATGCGTAATTGGTTCCTTTTCCGTACAGAGTTTCTCAAATGGCATATAGTCTCGATCTAATAACTCTGGCTCTATCTCTGTTCTTAGAAAATGTCCTAATTGTGCCGCCTGCCAGAAATCTAATTGAAAGGGGCCTTTTCTATCTATCATCTCCTGCATTGTTGGCCATTTACCTTTTTTCACGAAATGCGAGGCTTGGTATATTCCTTTTTTAATCAACTTATCAAAAGGTCCTTTCTGTATGCCTGGTATAAATCGGGGGTTGCCCAATATAGGGACTAGAGGGGAGTTCTGTGTCGATATCTTATTCTTAGCTAAGAGATGGTAGCATATCTGTAATGTGGGTCCTATTGTAGGGTGTAGCTTCGTGTCTGAGGTCAAATTTCTGTAGCACCAAGGTGCTCTATGTAATAGCTCCCTACATTGTGCTTGCTCTAATTTTACCCATATTTTCTGATCTCCATGTCAACACCAGTCTAATAATCTACCTAGATGTATTGCCTGGTAATATTTATATATGTCTGGTGTTGCCAATTCCCCAGTATTGCTTTGGTAATGTTAATAATGTCCTCCGTATCCTTGGTTGTTTGTCTGCCCAGATAAATTTCATAAGTAATGTTTGTATAGTTCTGAAAAATTTTCTTGGTATTAACATTGGGATTGCCTGGAGGAGGTACAGGAGTTTTGGCAAAATATTCATCTTGATTATATTATTTCTTCCAAACCAGGAATGTATTCCCCTGTGCCATCTCTCCAGGCATCCTCGTACCATCTTCAATACTGGTGCGAAATTTAATTCATATATCTTATTGAGGTCTGTTGTGATCGTTATTCCCAAGTATTTCAAGCCATAGTCCGTCCAGTTAAATTTATAATTTAATTTTATTAGTCTCATCATTTTCTCTGGGACTGCTATCATTAAGGCTTCTGACTTGGAGCAGTTTATTTTAAAGTAGGATAGTGTACTGTATGTCTCGATTTCCTTACATAGATTTGGGAGCGAGATTATCGGGTTCGTCACTGTAAAAAGCATATCATCTGCATTTGCTGCAACTTTATTATGGGTTTCTCCTATGGTTATTCCTTGGATATCCCTGTTGAGCCTTACTCTGCATAGAAGTGGTTCAAGGGTCAACGCAAATAACAAAGGGGACAATGGACATCCCTGTCTGGTCCCATTTGTTATTGGGAAAGATGTAGATACCACTCCATTTACTCTTACTTGAGCTGTAGGTTTTTCATACAGGCTTGTTATCCAGCCCATCATTTTCCCTCCTAGCTTTATATGTCGGAGTACCGAGAACATAAACCCCCACCCCACCCGATCAAAAGCCTTTTCTGCATCTGTTCCCAGAAATATACAGGGGGTCTCGGTAGAGTTAACTGTATGTATTAGGTTTAAGGCCTTAATAGTATTGTCCCTTGATTCTCTTGTTGGGACAAATCCCACTTGATCTTGATGAATCAAAGAGGGCAAATACTGTTGTATCCTCAAGGCTAGTATATATTTTCAAATCTGCGTTCAGTAAAGATATTGGCCTATAGCTTCCACATTGTTTCGGGTCTTTACCTTCTTTCTGTATCACTGTAATTGTAGCTTTAAGTGTATCTGAGTGGAAAGTCGATATGTCTCCTATTTCATTAAACAATT
Organism: Lithobates pipiens; assembly: GCF_037356315.1. Lineage (NCBI taxonomy): Eukaryota > Metazoa > Chordata > Amphibia > Anura > Ranidae > Lithobates > Lithobates pipiens. Next base: position 164,105,461 of record NW_027507791.1, read on the forward strand.
TAACCATATATGGACATAATTCTGGCATAAGCGTCTTATAATATTGGGCTGTTAGTCCATCTGGACCAGGTGCTTTCCCACTTTTTATCTGTTTTATCGTGTTTTGTACTTCTTCTAGTGTGATTGGGGATTCCATCTCCTCCCGTGCAGTACTTGTCAGAGTCGGCATTTCACTTGAACTTATGTATTCATTTATCTTAGCTTGATCTGATGCCCTCAAGTTCAGATTATACAATGAGGAGTAGAAATCGCCAAACACACCAGCAATCTGTTCTGGCACCCGTTCTTCCTCCCCACCTTTTTTTCTAATTATAGGTATGTATGTCTTGGTTTGTATTTCCCGTAATGCTCTCGCTAGTTGTTTTCCGCATTTATTGCCGGATTCATAGCTACACTTACGTCCTATCTGAATTGCCATTTTAGCTCTGTACTGTAGCAGATCTGTAACTTGCCTACGTATACTTATTAATTCTTGTTCAACTTCTAAGTTCTGGGCATGTTTATGTTGGGCTTCTAGGTGTTGCATTTTTACTAATAATTCTGTTAGCTTAGTTTCTCTTTCCTTCTTAATCCTTGCTCCATGCTTAATCAATACTCCTCTGATTACTGCCTTGTGCGTTTCCCAGATTGTTCCCGAGGAACTTTCTGGGCCTTCATTCTCCTGAAAGAAGAATTTTATCTCCTTTCTAACATCCTCCAGGACTAAAGGATCCTGAAGAAGGCTCTCATTAAGTTTCCACATCCTAGAGGTTAAATGTTTTTTCCCCGTTAAGTTATATTTAAAAAAAATTGGAGCATGATCTGATCAGGTAATTAGACCAATAGTGGCTTCCTTAACTGAGGATAATTGTTTATGCGGGATAAAAAACATATCTATCCGTGTGTACACTCTATGCGGATTGGAGAAAAAAGAGTAATCTCTTTCCTTGGGGTGTAATAGACGCCATATATCTACCAGTTTTGTTTCTGTTAATGCCTGGGCTATCCTCTTTCTTGTTTTAGGTGTCACTGATGATGTCCCTGATGAGGTATCTTCACTGGGGATTAATGGGATATTAAGGTCTCCCCCCATAATCAACTGTCCTTCTTCAAATTCCATAAGTTTGTCAAGTATCTCTTTAACAAAGAGGTCTTGTTGTATATTGGGGGAATAATATGTTGCTAATGTAACTCCTACCCCTCCTATAGTCCCCTTTACAAAGAGATACCTTCCCTTTGCATCTATCATGGAATCCCTATGATTCCATGCTACTGTTTTTGATATCATGATGGTAACTCCCTTAGTTTTGGAAATCGGGTTAAGTGCATGGTAAACCGTTGGATACCCCGTAGACCTCAGCAGAGAGAGATTATTTTCTCTGAAATGTGTTTCTTGAATAAACGCTACATCTATCTTCAGTCTCTTTAAATCATGGAATAACATTCGTCTTTTTTCCGGAACGTTCAGCCCCTTACATTCAGGGACATTATTTTTAAAATTTCCATATCTCCTCGGGGAAAGAGGCAGAGACAAATAAAGGTGCAAAAAAAGAAAAAAAAATAAAATAAAAGGGGGAAAGAAAAAAAGGAATAAAAAAAAGGGGGGGAGAGCCCCCTCCCACCCCCCTCCCTCCCGTCTAGTCTACCACTCCCTCCCTCCCTCCCTAACTACCAATCCCTGGGTTGGCCGTTTACCAACGGTCTCCCCATGAATCTCAAAGCTCTACTGCTTTTAACCACTCAATTTCCGGACCCTCCGGGTTATGAGTGTTTACCTAATGGGGTTTTGTGGTTGTGCTTGGCTGCTCCTGGGCGAGCTTCCCCCGTGCCCTCCGCCAGTCTTTTATAATATCATGTTTTCTACTATCACCTGTTACTTCTCTACACAAATTGTGTCTACTCTTTTGAAAGAGGGGGGGTAAAAAAAAAAAAGGAGACAGAGGCCATAATATAGGCAAAGTTAATTATGTCTGTCCATTCCCATCTACGTATATACTTTTACATATATACACCTATACCCTTGCATATACATATATGGGCTCACACATCCACAGCTGCGCCTGTATTTGCAAATTCATACATGTTCCCACCTCTATATTTATTTATCCAAAGCTTAAGCCTCCCCTGTATATATATAATATAATTTATATCAATCCCCCCCCTTTCCCATTTTCCATGTCTCCTCTCCGTTTCTCTCTTCCTTCCTCCAAGAGCCATATTGTGTATTGTCATTGTTCCAAAAGAACCGTACATTAATACAATAAAACAACAATACAATATAATACCTTACATTCCTCATCCCCCCAAAAAAAAAAAAGGGGGGAGGGGAGGGGAGGCAAGGTGGGGAGAGGGAGAGGGAGAAAAGGAAAAGAGGGGGGGGGGGACGGAGCCGGAGGCCACATCTTATAAAGTTATTTTATTCATCCTTAGGTTCAGGTAGGGGGGTCTGGTCCCAATCCGTAAGCCCTCTGTTTCCCCCAGGTCCCTAGCTATGTGCTTTATTTTATTAGTGGTGATATTAAAGGTTACTGATATTAGTGATTAGTGATTAGTGATTGACCGTGTTAATTAATTATCCAAAAAAAAAAAAAAAAAGAACCCACAGTTTCTTGTGTTCTAATTCTATGTTCTCTCCCCCCCTGCTCATTATCCCTCCTTATCCCGCCCTCTCATCCCTCACAAGTCTAGACCATCCCCTGTGCGCCATCATACACATATACATTTACTGACCCTCCACATCCATTACTCCCTCCCCCCCCCCAAAAAAAACAAGAGGAAAAAACAAAAAATTATGTATTATATATTAAATCCCCCCTCCTCCCAACACATCTAAAAAAAAAAAAAAAAGGAAAAACCACTGCAACCCCTATCATCCCATTTCCCCCCTCTTTATCTCTCTTTATCCCTAGTGAATTATAATACTCTCCTAAGTGACCACCTCTTCTAGGAACCTAGGTCATGTAAATCCCCCCCAGGGACCCGAACCCCCCCCCCTTTATTATAATTATCTAATCTTATTATTTGTGTATTTATCTTAGACTCTCCACCCCCCCCCCGTCCCCCCACCCACCCGCTACCCCCACCTCGCCTCCTATTATCTCCATTCATCCCAATCCAAAAAAAGAAATTAAGAGCATATCTCTCTCCTCCCATACTTCTCAAGAGTGATTAGACAAGTTGAAAACCTATGGGTTGAGGCTACGAAAAAAAAAAAAAAAAGAAACAAAGAAGGGGAAAAGCCCCAGCAGGCGCACCAAAAAAAAAAAAGGAAAAAAAAAAGCGTAGTTTCTAACACAAGTCTCATTGTACTGTAATATGTCTTTCTCATCTTTCCCACTCCCTCTCTTTCCCTCCTGTACTTTCTGTTTTTTTTCTCTGTAGCTGAGAGAGTGGGAGTCTCCAGTTCGGCACCATAAACGGCTCCACACCTATAAAGGCGAATAACTTTGGAAGATCGCTGTATAGTCTCAGTGTGCATGTAGATGTTCCTTTTCTTATTACCACAGCAAGAGGGTATTTCCATCTGTATGTATGTCCCTCCCGCCGTGCACAGTCCAAGACAATACGCAACTGTGCTCTGCGCTGTAATGTGGCCCGGGATAAGTCAGGTAGGAGCTTCACTACTGAACCCTCTATCTCAATATTGCCAGCCACCCATGCCTTCCTCAGCAGAGTCTCCTTATGCGCATATCTATGGAGGCGGCAAATTATATCCCTGGGCCTTTGCGGGTCTGCTGGTTTAGGCCCTAGCGCCCTGTGTACTCTGTCCAAGTCCATGTTGGGCGGGACATTACCCTCTAAAATCATGTGAAAAATGCTTATTACCTTCTCCTGTAAGTCCTCCTGCTCAGCGACTTCTGGAACATCTCGGAGCCTCAAGTTGCAGCGGCGACTGCGATCTTCAAGTTCCTCGATCTGAAGCTGCATCTCCACCAACATCTCACCCTGCTCTTTGCTCTCCCTTTCCACTCTCTCCATTTTTCCTTCAAATGAGGACACTCTTACCTCCCCCGCTATCAAGCGGTCGGAAATGACCTGGATCTCAGTGTGTACTTGCTGAATCTCAGCACGGTGTGTCTCCTCCACTCTCTTAATGAGAGCCTCTATATCGGCTTTCGTTGGTAGAGCCTGGATTAAGCTCTTCAGATCCTCCGCTTCCGATCGTATACTACGAGGGGTGACTCCTCCGTTTTCCTCTTTGCCGTTCCCGGCCTCGGTTGGGCTTTTCATCTCTTCCCTGTTCATCCGCGCACTCGCCTCTGCTTCCGATCGTTTAATACGAGGGGTAGCTCCTTCGTTTTCCTCTCTGCCGTTCCCAGCCTCGGTTGAGCTTTTCACCTCCCCCCTATTCGCTCGCACGCTCACCTCCACTTCCGATCGTTTAGTGCGAGGGGTAGCTCCTTCGTTTTCCTCTCTGCCGTTCCCAGCCTCGATTGCGCTTTTCATCTCCCCCCTGTTTGTCCGAGCGCTCGCCACCTCGCGGGGTTTAGCTACGTCCGTAGCCTCCGCGATGTGCCCGGCAGCTGACATCCGCCTCGGGGAGAAATACTGCTGTATAGCGGGTTGTGGAGCACTACACCCTGCAGCTCTGCACGAGGTTTTCGTTTCTCTCTGTCTAGGTGCACTCATTCCGGGATCCTCAGGTGCAAATCACCTATGACTGGCGGTTCAGCTAGGAGCACAGACTCTGCACGCCCTCACTCAGCCATGCTCAGACCACTCCCCCCAGGATATTGCTTCTAATCTCCCCGTAGTCTTCTTTTTATGTTGTTGACATTGACCTGTTTTTTTTCGCTTGTTTCCCAAGGTGACTATCTTGGCATTTGTCAAGAGGGTTGAGAGTGCCCAAAGAGATTGCCTATGGGCACATAAGCCTGAAAGCGCCCGATCTCCTCTGATCTCATCACTCTGTAAGCACCCAATCTCGTCTGCTCTTGGGAGGCTAAGAAGAGTTAGGCCTGGTTAGTACATGGATGGGAGACCACCTGAGAATACCAGTTATTGTAGGCTTCTTTTTATGTTGTTGGCATTGATTCGTTTTTTTTTTTTCGCTTGTTTCCCAAGGTGACCATCTTGACATTTGTCAAGAGGGTTGAGAGTGCCCAAAGAGATCGCTTACAGCAGCATCATCCTGAAAGAGCCCTATCTCTTCTCTTCTCTGAGGCTAAGAAGGGTTGGGCCTAGTTAGTACCTGGATGGGAGATGGCGTTGGAATACCAGGTGCCGTATTCTTCTTTTTATGTTGTTGACATTGACCTGTTTTTTTTCGCTTGTATCTCAAGGTGACTATCTTGGCATTTGTCAAGAGGGTTGAGAATGCCCAAATGCCTATGGCACATAACCCTGAAAGCGCCCGATCTCCTCTGATCTCAGAAGCTAAACAGGGTTGGGCCTTGCTAATACCTGGATTGGAGACCACCTGGGAATACTAGGTGCTGTAGGCTTCTTTTTATGTTGTTGGCCTTGACCTGTTTTTTTTTCACTTGTTTCCCAAGGTGACCATCTTGGCGTTTGTCAAGAGGGTTGAGAGTGCCCGAAGAGATCACCTACGGCCCCATCACCCTGAAAGCGCCCAATCTCGTCTGATCTCGGAGGCTAAACAGTGTCGGGCCTGGTTAATACCTGGATGGGAGACCGCCTGGGAATACCAGGTGCCATAGGCTTCTTTTTTTTTTTTTTTTATTTAGTAGTATGCGACATACAATGCAAAGGCAACTTCACAGAATGTGTGATACAAATAGTTACAAACAAACAATCATATTGCATGGATATCAGAGCCAATGGTAAGAAGTCCGAGGAGAATAGCACATGTAAAGCTTTGCGGTCATATCAAGATGAGATTAAAGCTCCATCTCGTTGGGATCCTCTACCACTTAAAATATTATTGATACTAGTCCTGCTAACCCTCGAAGAGTTTAGATATCCATAGATAGGGGAAGAGTATTGTGTAGTAGTCAAATGGGGTCGGAACATACCATTTTCTTTTCCCTTTTTTGAGGTAAGAAGGGAAATAGTAGAACTGAAAGGAGGGAGAAGGGGAAAGAGAAGATTGGGGATGGAAATGGCAGAAAAGGAAAAGAAGGGGTAAGAGGGTGTCGTGGGTAGAGTGGATAGGGTGGGGTCCCCTGGGGTCCCCTCCCTGGGAGCAAGAGACGCCCTCGGTTTACCAGCTCATCAGCTGTCCAACGTTTGGAACAGCGATCTCCAACAATCACCATGAGCTTACTATGTCTCGCGGAGGTATTCTTCCGAAAAGCGAAACTGGGTCCAGTAGAACCATCTGTTCCCATGCTCCTCTGTTTTATCCCTCATCGTGGCAGTCAGGTCTTCCATTCGTTCAATATCATTTAACCTTGCGAACCACTGGGTCACCGTTGGAGCAGATTGCTGTTTCCACTGACTTGGGATGCAGGCCCTAGCTGCATTGAGGAGATGTTTAACCACTTCAATACAGGGCACTTTCGCCCCCTTCCTTCCCAGCCCAATTTTCAGCTTTCATCGCTCTAGCGCTTTCAGTGACAATTGTGTGGTCATGCTACACTGTACCCAAATGAAATTTTTATCATTTTGTTCGCACAAATAGAGCTTTATTTTGGTGTTATTTATTCACGACTCCATTTTTTATTTTTTGCGATATAAGCGCAAAAAAAGCGGAAATTTGGAAAAAAAACAATATTTTCTTTTTTTAAAGAAATCCAATAAAATCAAATTTTGTCATAAATTTAAGCCAAAATGTATTCTGCTACATGCTTTTGGTAAAAAAAATTCCGTTAAGTGTATAATAATTGGTTTGTGTGATCACGGACATATGTACGCAAATGATCATGTACATATGTGTGCAGGTGATCACGTACATATGTGTGCAGATAATCATTGGGACATGTGATTTTAGTGGGACATATGCGGGGGACATGTTTTTATTATTAGGGACATGTGTTTTTATTATTTGGGGACATGTATGTTTTGGGGACATGTGTGTTTTGGGGACATATGTGGGGACTGTGTTTACACTGTGTTGTGTGTTGTGTGTTTACACTAGACTCATGATCAGTGAGTAAAAAGCTGTAAAAAAACAGCTCATACTCACTGATCATCAGCCGGCTGCAGCGTTCTGCTCTCCTCTCCTCAGCGATGACTTCCGTGTGAGGAGAGCCGATTGCCTAGCAACCGGCTGTTTGTTTACATCACATGACGGCCGTGATTGGACACGGCCATCATGTGATCAGGAGGGCCAATCACAGAGCCCTCCTGCCGATCTGAGATGTGCCGTGTCCGGGTGACACGAGCACATCGGGATCGCGCCGCTGCGCGGGCACGCGCGCGCGATCCCGCTCCTTCTGAAGGACGTTCCTGATGCATATATACGGCCGGGTTTGAAGTGGTTAAGTAAGGACTTATGATAACGCTTTCTCAACATAGGAGTTAGATTGAGAAGAACTGCTGCGGGATCATTGGCTAAGGAAATGTCTGTGAACTTGTGGATGAGTCTCAGGACAGGCTGCCAGAATGTTTGTAATTTAGGGCATTCCCAGAAAATGTGGAGAATGGTGCCAGCCTGTTGCTCACAGCGCCAGCAGCGGTCAGATTGACCGGGGAATATTTTGGCCAACACCACCAGTGTACGATACCAGCGTGTGATCAGCTTATATGAGATCTCCTGATATTTACTGCAGAGTGACGACTTATGGGCGAAAAAGAGTATTCTGTCCTTCTGTAGTTTGGAGAACGTAGTTTGTAAGTCCCTTTTCCATTTAGCTAGGAAGGGCGGATCCGTGGAGGATTGTGCGTCTGTCAGGATTTGGAAGGACCTAGAGAGGGAACCACGAATTGGGCCATCATCCAGGCAAAGTTCCTCGAAGGGGTGGAATTGTCTAGAGAAGAACAAATGGTTAGGTAGTGAACCGAGGAAATGGATGAGCTGTCTAGCTCTCCAGCTATCCAATGCAACAGGTACTTGCTCTAGCAGTATGGTGCCCGTGGGAATCCAGCCCGTGGGTCCAAGAAATAGAGCTGCTCTCAGAAGCCCTTTCAGGGCTTGCCTGGTAATGGCCTGGTCAGACAGGCCCGGAGGGAATCTAGGATGTCCAATAATTGGGGTCATAGGAGAAGGGAAGTTAGTCAGGTGGGAAAGGTGAAAAAAACTATCCATCTCGGCGAGCGAGAGGCCAATTAACAAGTGAGTAGTCACACAGGGCTCCAATGGCCTCCCCGCCCAAGGCAGACCAGCCAGTGGAACCCGCGCCATCTCCTGCTCTAGCTTGACCCATAGCTTCAGTTCCCCATGCCGGCACCAGTCAACCACCCGTGTCATGTGCGTCGCTGTGTAATATAGAGCAGGGTCCGGGAAGCCAATACCTCCCCGCAATTTCGGTCGCAATAGCATTGCCCTACCAATACGCTAGTGGGTCCAATCTTTAAAGGTCCGCTGTAAGCCCATAGGCTTCTTTTTATGTTGTTGGCTTTGACCTGTTTTTTTCGCTTGTTTCTCAAGGCGACCATCTTGGCGTTTGTCAAGAGGGTTGGGCGTGTCTTGAAGAGAACGCATACGGCCACATCACCCTGAAAGCACCCGATCTCGTCTGATTTCATAGGCTAAGCAGCGTCAGGCCTGGTTAGTACCTGGATGGGAGGCTGCCTGGGAAGACCAGGTGCCATAGAAGGATCTGGTCTGGTTAATGTCTTGATTGGGAGATCGCCTGGGAATACTGGATGCCGTAGGCTTCTTTTTATGTTGTTGGCTTTGACCTGTTTTTTTTCGCTTGTTTCCCAAGGTGACCATCTTGGCATTTGTCAAGAGGGTTGAGAGTGCCCAAAGAGATTGCCTATGGGCACATAAGCCTGAAAGCCCCGATCTCCTCTGATCTCAGAGGCTAAACAGGGTCGGCCTTGCTAGTACCTGGATTGGAGACCACCTGGGAATACTAGGTGCTGTAGGCTTCTTTTTATGTTGTTGGCGTTGACTTGTTTTTTTTTTTGTTTGTTCACCAAGGTGACCATCTTGGTGTTTGTCAAGAGGGTTGAGAGTGCCTGAAGAGCTCGCCTATTGCCACATAACCCTGAAAGCACCAGATCTCGTCTGATCTCAGAGACTAAACAGGGTCGGGCCTTGTTAATACCTGGATGGGAGACCACCTGGCAATACTAGGTGCTGTAGAATTCTTCTTATGTTGTTGGCGTTGACTTGTTTTTTTTGTTTGTTTCCCAAGGTGACCATCTTGGCGTTAGTCAAGAGGGTTGAGAGTGCCTGAAGAAATCTCCTATGGCCACATCACCCTGTAAGAGCCCAATCTCATCTGATCTCAGAGGCTAAGCAGGGTTGGGACCAGATTAGTACCTGAATGGGAGACCGCCTGGGATTTCCAGATGCCGTAGGCTTCTTTTTATGTTGTTGCCGTTGACCTATTTTTTTCCGCTTGTTCCCAAGGTGACCATCTTGGCGTTTGTCAAGAGAGTTGAGAGTGCCTGAAGATATTGGCTACGGCTACATCACCCTGAATCTTTTCCATCTCGTCTGATCTTCGAGGCTAAGCAGGGTCGGGCCTGGTTAATGCCTGGATGTGAGACCGCCTCAGAATACCAGGTGTCGTAGGCTTCTTTTTTTTTCAAATATAATTTTTTCTCCAAACAGGGGAAGACGGTACCCCGAGTACATAATGCAACAGAGAAATACAGAGCAAAAAGCAGCTGAACAATACTTGATACAGGTATATTCGCAACTGTGAGTCTGCCTTCCATCAATCACAATGATTCGAGGCACGGATAAAGTACTGTACCAAGATCCAGGGTCACACAAACCCCAGGTCCCTCCGGCATAATCCATCCAGAGGGGGGTGTGGGGCCGTCATTCCCAATTTTCCACTTTTTCCAGAAGAGAGAGGGGTTGGAGGGGGTGAGAGATAGGGGAGGAAGGCAGAAAAGAAAAGGGGTGAAAGATCAGGAAAGGAGAATAGGGGACGAGACACGATGGCAGCCACTGTCCAAGGGGCCAGTCAAGGAAAGCTCAGAGCACTAAGGCGATAGCAGGCGACATCCTTCCAGTGAGAATATAAAGGTATTCCAGATGTCCCAGGTTTGTTTAAAAAATTCTTGTTTACCTTGTGATGTGAGGATCAAGTCCTCCATTTTATTTAATGTCCTCTATTTTCCTAAGCCAGTGAGTAATGAAAGGGGGGAAACATTTTTTCCAATAGAGAGGGATGCAGGATTTCGCCGCATTTATCACATGCCATAAAATTGATTTTTTTGTACTTCTTAAAGGGAATCTGTGAATGGTGCACGAGAAAGAATGCAGCCTCTTCCTGGATGGAGAAGTCTGTGAATTTTTGTGTTATGCATCAGATCTCTGTCCAGAAGTCCACCAAGCTGGGGCAGGACCAAAAAATGTGGAGCAACGTGCCCTCTTCTTCTCCACACCTCCAGCATATGTTCGAGGAAGAGGGGAAACATTTATGCAGCTTTGATGGTGTCAAATACCACCTGGTGAGAAGTTTACAATTTGTCTCCTGTATCTTCGTGCACAGCGAGGTTTTGAGAGCCAAAGTGATAATGCATTGTCTCTGTGCTGGGGAAAACGAGCAATTAAGGTCCTTTTCCCAGTTGGACAGACAGGTTAAGTGTGGGTAATCTGTTTGAGAGAGAATGTGGGCCAAAGGGCCTTCGCTCCTGCATAGAGTCTCAAACTCCGTCTGAGGGCGGGCGAACCTTTGAGAATTGGGGATGGAATGGAGAAAATGATGTCGTTGCGCCGCTCTCCAAAAAGGCAGTTGGAAAAGCCCTGTCGGATCTGTTAGGGTTGAGAAAGAAGGCCATTTTCCATCAATGACGAATTTAGACACATTGTCTAGGTTGGAATTTCTAAGTGGGTCCCCGGTTCAAAGTTCGGATGGCCACGTATAGGGAATAGAGGGGAAGTCAAAGACGTGAGTGTGTTTTGGGTAGCGATCAGGTGACTGACTTTCAACTAAGCCCCTATAGTGGGATGTGACGTCAATTCTGTGGGTAAATCCTTATAGCACCACATGGCGCTTCTTAGCGGAATTCGGGAGTGAGCTTAGAAAGTTTGTTTCGATTCCAGTCCAATACATGCCCCAGATGGGAGGCCAGGTAGTAGCGTCGCAAGTCAGGGAGAACCAACCCTCCCTGTTGTTTGGACAATGTCAGCTGTGACCGCTTAAGTCTGGGATTTTCATGGGCCCAGTTAAATTGAGTGAGCAAGGATTGAGCTTGCTTAAAAAACGGGACTGGAATCTGGATCGGGAGAGCTTGGAAAAGATAGGTAAATTTAGGGAGTATGTTCATTTTAATGAGATTGCATCTCCTGAACCAGGAATGGAGGCCAGAATGCCACCCGTGAAGCAAACTGCGGATCTTAGTGACAAGGGGTGGAGGGCTGTATGGGTCCATGTAAATCGAAAATTAGACTGCAAGTCTAGTAACGTTTGGGGGGGGACTGCAACCCCCATGGCCTCTGATTTCAAGAAGTATCCCGTTTATCTGGAATTCCCGAAGGAGATTTCGCAAGGAAACTCTGGGATTTGTCAGCAAAAGCAGCATGTCATCCGCGTAGGCAGATATCTTGCACTCAATAATACCCATTTGGAATCCCGTTATGTCTGACTTTTGTCGAATTGTGGAGAGAAAGGGTTCCAATGACAGGGGCGACAGGGGGCAACCCTGTCTGGTCCCATTCCCGATGTCAAGGGGAGATGAGAGCACCCCGTTCGCTTTGACTTGTGCTGAAGGGCGTGAGTATATTTTACTTATCCATGCCAGCATCCGTTCACTCAGACCTATATGGCGAAGGATCGAGAACATGAATGTCCATTTGACCCGATCAAAAGCCTTCACGGCATCAGTACTCACGAAAAGACAAGGGGTCCCAGATGACTTTGCTTTATGGACCAGGGTAAGCACTTAATGGTGTTGTCCCTATCTTTCCTGGTGGGAATAAAACCTAACTGGTCAATATGTATAAGGAACTGCAAGTGATGTGCCAATCACGTGGCGAGCATTTTAGAGAATAGTTTAGGACCGAATTTAGGAGGGAAATGGGTCTGTAGCTCCCACATAGGCCCGGGTCTTTGCCCTCCTTAGGTATCAACGAGATGTGGCCTCTAAGGGTGTCCTCAGGAAAATCCCCATTCGAGCTCAGAGTATTAAATAAAATCACCAAGCGCGGGCCGAGAATAGGGAGGAAGGTCTTATAGTATTGTGCGGTATATCCGTCAGGGCCTGGAGCCTTACCCGCCTTCGGGGGTCCCACGGCCGTCTGGACTTCTTCCAGTGTGATCGGGTCCTCCAAGTACTCCCATGAGTCCGATGAGAGGGTTGGTAGACCAGAACCGGTTACATATCTGTCTATATTGTCCTGTCCGGACCCTGAATCGGGCAGGTTGTAGAGATCAGAGTAACATTTTTCAAAGACTTCGGCTATTTGGGTTGGGGTAGAGGCCCTCTGGCCATTCTCATCTATCAACTGTGGTATGTAAGAGGCAGATTTCAACTCCTTTACCGACCTGGCTAAGATTTTTCCGCATTTGTCCCCTGACTCCTACGTCAGTTTACGACAAAACTGGAGTGCAGCTTTCGCTTTATAATGGAGTAGGTCAGCAATATGGGTACGGAGTGTCCCCAATTCAATCTCTAAGGTCCGTGAGGGGGCATGTTTATGTTTCGCTTCCACAGAGGCAAGTTCACGAAACAGATTAGCAAGCTGTTCCTTCCGTGTTTGTTTGATGCGCGCTCCATGCCTGATAAGTACCCTGCGGAGTACTGACTTGTGAGCCTCCCAAATTATCCCCGGGTCGCAGTCCTGCGTTTAGTTTTCTTGGAAATAAAGGTCCAATTCCCTGGTCACATCTGCTAAAACTTCCGGTATCTGGAGGAGGCTCTCATTAAGGTGCCAGAATAGAGACCTAGGTGAGGGGTTCCTAGAGAGGGTGTAGGTAAGGGCTACAGGAGCGTGGTCAGACCAAGTAATATGGCCGATGGAGGAAGAGCTCACCAAGTGCAGTTGGTCATGTGGAATCAAGAAGAAGTCTATCCTCAAGTATGATTTGTGAGGGGAAGAGCAAAAAGAGTTGTCCCTTTCCCCAGAGTGTTGCAGACGCCAGACATCAACTAATTGGTCATTTAGTAAACACTTAGTAAATGAGGAGCGAGGAGCAAGAGGCAGAAGTTTCAACCGATGGCGAAAGGGGACATTAAAGTCCCCACCTAATATCAACTGGCCCTCCTGAAAGTCACATAATCTGTGCAGGGTTGTTCTGAGGAACGTATCTTGGTGATCATTGGGAGCGTACACAGTGGCAAATGTAAAAAGGCGCTCTCCAATGTGGCCCCTAAGAAAAAGATATCGGCCCCCAGGGTCCACCAGAGAATCCTGGAGAACCCAGGGGAGCCTGCTAGAGATCAGAATGAAGACTCCCTTGGTCTTAGAGGAGGGGTTAGTAGAGTGGTAGACCTTAGGATCTCGACCATAGAAAGGGGAGACTAGTATTTTTAAATTGTGTTTCTTGTATAAAGGCCACATCAGTACAAGAAGTCTTCAGTTCTCACAGGAGGATCCACCATTTTTCAGGGGAGTTCAGTCCCTTAACGTTTAGAGAGGTGACCTTGACTGAGTCTGCCATCGCTCCTCGGGGAGGGGGAGGGGGACGTCAGAGAAAAGCAAAGAAAGTTGAACCAAGGTAGGTTTTGGGTAGGTAATGGATGGCGGGAACTAAGGGGGAGAAAGGAAGGGCAAATGGAAGGAAAGGTAAGGGGAAAAAGAGGCCGGACACCTCAACCCCAGGGGGAGAGGAAAATTAAGGGTTGTCCGCACTCAACAGTACAGGAAGGGTATACTAAAACAGCACAATTATGCTATAGCACTTACCAGATTTACACTGGGTTTAAAGTGCTGTCCTACGTGGGTTGGTGGGTAGACAGGTCGGAGAGGGAGCCCCCAAATCCTACTCCCCCCAGTCCCGGCAGTGGTAAATGTCACATCTGATACCGGTATGCAAATAAAAGACAATCAGTAACATCATAGAACCAAAAAACAATAGTATAATCTAAACAAAGGTAGAGCATATAACTGTCAGCACTGAGGGGTCTCCTCAGCTCGCCCTAAACGTAGGCATGCACGAGGGAGCCCATCACAACAGAAAAGGCATCACAGAATGGAATCCACCACCCCCCGTCCCATACCCCAAAAGTACATGCAGCCCCCGAACAAATGCATTTCTCCCTTTGGCAGATTGTCCTCTCCTTACCCTCTCTCCCCCGTCCACACCCCGGGGCAAAAGGGGCAGGGAAGACGGGAAAAGGGGGGTGGAAGGGGCGAAGGGGGAGGGAAAGGGGGAGGGAAGGGGGAAAGGGGGGAGTGAAGGGGGAAAGGGGGGAGGGAAGGGAAGGAGGGAAGGGGGAAGGAGGGAGGGAAAGGGGCAGCAAGGGAGAGGGGACAAACATGCGGAAATGTCAAGTCCTTTAGCGCACTCACACCAGCAACAACCCGGACGCCATAAATTTCAACTCCTCCCCTCCATGGTCACCACATCAAGATGAAAGAGGAGCAGCCCTGGTCGGTGCATGGAGAATCCGGCAGGCAAGGGGCTGGAGCCACCATCCCTCCATCCAACGGGAGACTTCACCCGAGCAGCAGTCCTGGGGCCCGCCAATTAGTGTCTCTCCTGCATCGCCATCGGGGGCTGTGTAGAGCATCCAGAGGGAGGCTGGGACCGCCCAAACAGTAAGGGGTTAATCCTCCATGGGGGTCCAGAGTCACACTGGAGGGAAGCAGTGTCTCGTACCAATAGGCTCAATAAATAAGTCATTCAGGGTGTCCCCGAAAGCTGCAGAAGGCAATGTCGGCAAAGAGTAGGTGGGGGCCAGACCGGTGTCAGACAGGAGGATAGCGGTGTCTTGTACAAGTTGGTTAATTGGACAAGTCATCCAGTGTGTTCCTGTGAGCAGCGGAAGGAAAGGTCGGTAAGGATTATGAATGGGTGGGGGCCAGGGAGTGCATAAAACTGCCACCAGATGACCGGGGCAGAGAGGGCAAGGAGATGAAAGTCAGATCTGGTAGGTGGGGGCGGGGTTGAGGAGTGTCCCTCATATTACTCACGATGGCAATCCCTTGAAGCTGAGCGCTCTGCATACCCAGGACGTTCTTCTGTATAATCTAGCCTATCTATATACATTAGCCTGTCTTTTGTACACATTAGCCTGTCTGTATCAACTAGCCAGTCCTCTGTATACACTAGTCCGTCTGTATACACTAGTGTATACAGATAGGCTAGATTATACAGAAGAATGTCCTGGGTATGCAGAGATGGAGGCTAGGGTATACAGAGAGAGAGGCTAGAGTATGCATACTTGCTAGTGTATACAGACGGACTAGTGTATACAGAAGACCTACTAGTTTATATAGAGAGGCTAATGTGGGCAAAAGACAGGCTAGTGTATACAAATAGGCTAGATTATAGAGAAGAACATCTTGGGTATGCAGAGATGGAGGCTAGGGTATACAGAGAGAGAGGCTGGGTTACATAGAGAGGCTGGTGTATACAGACGGACTAGTGTATACAGAGAGGCTTGGGTTTACAGAGAGCTAATGTATGTGAGCAGCTAGTGTATACAAAAGACATCCAAGGGTATACAGAGAGACTCGTGTATGCAGAAGACCGGCTAGTTTATACAGAGAGGCTAAAGTGTACAAAACACAGGCTAGTGTATATAGATAGGCTAGATTATACAGAAGAACGTCCTGGGTATGCAGAGATGGAGGCTGGGGTATACAGAGAGAGAGAGACTGTGTTACACAGAGAGGCTAGAGTATGCAGACGTGCTAGGGTATACAGACGGACTAGTGTATACAGAATATCAGCTGGTTTATACAGAGAGGCTAAAGGCTGGGTTACACTGAGAGGCTTGGTTACACAGACTTGCTAGTGTATACAGACGGACCAGTGTATACAGAGGACCGGCTAGTTTATACAGAGAAGCTAATGTGTACAAAAAACAGGCTAGTTTATACAGATAGGCTAGATTATACAGAAGAACGTCCTGGGTATGCAGAGGTGGAGGCTAAGGTATACAGAGATCGAGGCTAGAGTACGCATACTTGGTAGTGTATACAGACGGACTAGTGTATACAGAGGACCCGCTAGTTTATACAGAGAGGCTAATGTGTACAAAAGACAGGCTAGTGTATACAAATAGGCAAGATTATAGAGAAGAGCGTCCTGGGTATGCAGAGATGGAGGGTAGGGTATACAGAGAGAGAGGCTGGGTTACACAGAGAGGCTAGTGTATGCAGACTTGCTAGTGTATACAGACGGACTAGTGTATACAGTAGACCAGCAAGTTTATACAGGGAGGCTAATGTCTACAGAAGACCGGCTAGTGTATACAGATAGGCTAGATTATAGAGAAGAACGTCCTGGGTATGCAGAGATGGAGGCTAGGGTATACAGAGAGAGAGGATGGGTTACAAAGAGAGGCTAGTGTATGCAGACTTGCTAGTGTATACAGGCGGACTAGTGTATACAGAGAGGCTTTTGTATACAGAGAGATAATATATAAAGAGATGCTAGTGATACAAAAGACAACCAAGAGTAGACAGTGAGGCTCGTGTATACAGAAGACCGGCTACAGAGAGGCTAATTTGTACAAAAAACAGGCTAGTGTATACAGAAGACAGAGAGGCTAGTTTATATAGAGTGGCTGGTGTACACAGAGAGATTAATGTATACAGAAAGGCTAGCGTGTAAAGAAGACAGGACTTTATTTTTTGCTAATAAAGTAGTTACTTCTGAAACATGTAAAGAGTTACAGTGCTTTTTTCATTTTTTTGTGCTTTTAAAAAGTGGTGTGTTGTCAGTGGTGATATCAATGTGACAGTTAATGTGGAGTACATCAAATATACAAAATAGAGCAAAAGAGTGCTAAGTTTATTTTGTTAAGTCATTGACTGGTTAAGTAATTGGCCGTTATTGGTTTGGCAGTACATGGTTTATTTTGATAAATATATTCTCTACTTATAGCCGAGTTTTAGACGACTTTATTATTAGCATTATTCATTTTTATTATGCAGAGTGTAAGTATTGCAGTGAGACGATATTGCTTTTGAAAGTTTTGTATTATTATACAAAGCATTGTTAGAGACCAATAGCACATTTTACATGGCTTAAGCGTAATTTAACAGGAAAGAAAACCAAAGCGTTAGTTGTAGTAGCTTCATAAAACTGAGAAATCGTTGCATTACTCTAAATTTAAACGTTGTTGCGGTAGCGCTGAGAAGACGATAGTAGATGAGTGATCTACTCATTTCGTTTACTATTGCAGAGAGATACCGGCTAAATGTTAATATCTTAATATGTGCTGCGTGTAAGGTAGAAATAAGATGGTTTTGTGTGAGTTGGTTTACCAGGATTTAGAGATAGTAATCTGTTTATTCTAATAATAAATATAGCAAAATAACTCCGATTAATATTGAGACAGTATATACAGGTTGGGTTTAAGTGGAAATACACGAAATAACAGCAACGACGTGTGTCAATCATTACGTGTCTTTAATCATGTAGTGAATATACCCCAAATATAGCATAAGGATGAGAAAAGATAATAACTGGCAGAGGATGACATGGCAAAAAGACAAACTGCATTAGAAATGTGAAAATGAATTAGAGATGAAATGTCAATCCCCATTGGTTACTTGCAGGTATTAATACTGTTAACACGGCTACGTACAGCAAAGTGTGAGCTAAGCAGCTAAATATTCTGCAATAGCAAAGATTAAGTATTGCAGTTGGAAAGAGATCGGAAGCGTTAGTTGCAGTAGCTTCAAAATGACTGAGAAATCATTTAATTACTCTAAATGTAAAAGTTATCCCGGTAACACTGAGTGGACTGATATTAGATGAGTGACCGTTGTAGTAAAAATTGAGAAGAGCAATTAAACTGTACACGGTAGCATTGCATTACTCTTAATATGTGCAGCGTGTAAAGAAGCAATAAGATGGTTTTGTATTATCCTAAAATTAGCAGTATACGTAATAAAGGTGAGTAGGTAACCTGGATTTAGACATAGCAAACTCTACAATCTAATTTAGCAAAATTAGAACGGATAATATTGAGACAGTATATACAAGTCGAGTTTAAGTGGTAATACACAAAATATCTAGCTTACCTTTACATTGTTCAATAGAGCGTTGCAAAGTAATACCAAGGCAGAATGTCGGAATAGCAATTAGATGAGATGATTGCTGTAAACATGAAATATCAGCAACGACGTGACTAGGTTTCTATCGTTCTTCAGGATCCTTACGTGTCTTTAAGGATGAGAAAGTATAATAACTGGCAAAGTATGACATGGCAAAATAGACAAATTGCATTAGAGATGTGAGATAGACACGAAATGTCAATCCCCATTGGTTATTTACATGTAACCATTAATACAGTTAACGCGGCTACATACAGCAAAGTGTGAGCTAAGCAGCTAAAGGGTTTACATTATTTAAAAGTAAATTGACTTAGCTTGAAAATTCCAACGTGTAAATCGTTCCATTAATTTTGTTACGCACGAAGATGGCTTTCACTGACTGTTTTCCGTTTCCACTGGAAAGAGAATACTATTGCATAAAGGTAGCGATCTCTCGCTAATGGTTGCATTACTCTTAATGTGTAAAGGTTTTAAAAAGATGGTTTTGTGTGAATTTTGCTTTAACGTAAAATTAGCTGTAGACATAATTATAGTTAGGTTTACTATGATTTAGAGATAGTGGCCTCTATAATATAATAATAATAACTATAGCAAAACAAATTAGGAAAATATTGAAGCAGTATATATAGGTCGAGATAAAGTGATTACACAAAAGGGATCAAGGGATAGTTGCAAAGTAATATCCTCATTAAGGCAGAATGTCGGAATAGCAATGAGATTCGATGGTTGAAACATAAAATGAAATATGAGCATGGCTAAAATACAGAACAACAGTACATAATTTAAGAGTACAGTAGAATATAGTATAAATTACTTAAGATTAAATAGACTTAGCTTGAAAAAATCTAAGTTTAAGTAAATCGTGAGTAAATCGTAAATTTATCAGCTAAGTTAACTCTGAGATTATGATTAATTTCCCACTGGTATAGTCATAATGTAATATCAGTAATTGCTATCAATAAATGTTAAAATTGTAAGACGGTTCACGGTTCTGTGGAATTGATATGGATTTAAAAGCGGTACATTAATTTTCTGAAGCATATGGCAGAAAGACGGCTTACACTGCTTTTCTCACATTTGCTGCGGTAAAAAGAAATGTTTTGTCACTGTGTTTTAACTGTGACAGTTAAGGTGGAGAAAAATAAGTAATACAGAAAAAGAGTCAAACAGTGGAAACGTTTATTTGCTTATGTTCTGAGATACTGGTTGAGCAAAAAAATTGTTTTATTAAGATGTAAGACTAGTTTAATTGTCTACATATATGCTTTTCAGAGAGTCGCATAATATAGGCGACAAATAGGACATTTAAATGGCATAATATTGCAGGGAGGAAGTATCGCTGTTCAACGGTAAGAGATTGAAAGCTTAGCTTGAAATTGGCAGAGAAATAGTTGCGTTAGTCTAAATTTACAGGATATGCAGGTACCAATGAGAAAGCTTATATTAGACTAGTTGATCTTTGCATTACACAATCCTATTATTACTATTATTAAGATCATAGTGCAGAGAGATACTTAGTTAATGTCAGAGATACTCGGTTAATGTCAGAAAAGCAATAAAAAAGTTTACATCGTTAGCGAGCGATAGTTACATTACTCTTAGTATGTGTCTAGTAGCAAATGAATGGTTTTGTGAACATTTTGCATTACCGTACAATTAGCGGTATAACTCACCGAAGTGAATAGATTTAACCGGATTTTGAGGTAGTACTCTCTATTTCTTTTAATAAATAAAGCAAAATAAGTCAGGATGGTGTGTCAGGACTGTCACATACTCAATGTGACAGTTGATGTGGAGAATTACAAATATGCATAATAGAGCAAAAGAGTACATGGTTCATTTTGATGTATGATAGTTTTATTGCATGCTTGATTTGGATGATTAAAATCGTGTAGTGAGCATAATCTATATTTAGCATAAGAATGAAAAGACATAACATGGCAATGAGACAAACTTCATTAGAGATGTGAGCTAGATGAAATAATGAAATGTCTCTGTATAACCCAGATTGTCTTCTGTTATCACTTAGCCTACCCTCTAAATTCACTAGCCTCTCTGTATACACCAGCATGTTTACACTAGCCGGTCTTCTGCATACAATAGCCTGTCGATAGACACTTGCCTAGGTCTGAATACACTAGCCCGTCTTCTGTCTTCTGTATGCCCTAGCCACTCTTCTGTATACATTAGTCTCTCTGTAAAAACTAGCATCTCTGTATACCCCAAACTGTCTTCTGTAAACACTTATCTCTCTTTATAGCCTGTCTAGCCTTTCTTCTGTACACACTAGCTTCTCTGTATACACTAACCAGGCTTCTATATACAATAGCTTCACTCTATGCACTAGCCTCTCTGTATAATCTAGCCTCTCTGTATACCCTAGATAGTGTTCTGAAAAAACTAGCCTCTCCGCAAAAGCCAGCCTTTATTCTGTATTCACCAGCCTTTCTTCTGTAAGCTGTAGTCTTCTATATATATACCAGCTTCTCTGTACACCTTTGCATCTCTGTCAACACTGTGTAAACTAGCCAGTCTTATGTATACACTCGCCAACTGTATACACTAGACTCTCTGAATACACTAAATCTCTGAGTAACACAGCCTGTCTTCTGTATACACTGGACTGTAAAAACTAGCTAGAATACACCAGCCTGTCTTCTGTACCCACTAGACTCTCTGTATACACTACCCAGTCTTCTGTATACACTGTCAGCTTGGATGTATACCCAAGCCTGTCTTCTGTATACACTAGTTTCTCTATATGCACTGTCCTATCTGTATACACTCGACTCTCTCTATACACTAACCTCTCTATATACACTAACATCTTTGTATATACTAGCCTCTCTTTAAACTAGCCTCTCTTTAAACTAGCCTCTCTGTGTACCCCAGCCTCACTGTTTACTCTAGCATCTCTGTATACTCAAGCTTATCTGCATACACGAGTCTGTATTCTGTATTCACTAGCCTTTCTTCTGTATGCTGTAGTCTTCTATATATACCAGCTTCGCTGTACACGCTTGCATCTCTGTAAACACTGTGTAAACTAGTCAGTCTTATGTATACACTCGCCAATTGTATACACTAGACTCTCTGAATACACTAAACCCTCTGTATACCACAGCCTGTCTTCTGTATATACCAGACTGTAAAAACTAGCTAGAATACACCAGCCTGTCTTCGGTACCCACTAGACTCTCTCTATACACTACCCAGTCTTCTGTATACACTGTCAGCTTGGATGTATACCCAAGCCTGTCTTCTGTATACACTAGTTTCTCTATATGCACTGTCCTTTCTGTATACACTCTACCCTCTCTATACACTAACCTCTCTATATACACTAACATCTTTGTATATATTAGCCTCTCTTTAAACTAGCCTCTCTGTGTACCCCAGCCTCACTGTTTACTCAAGCATCTCTGTATACTCAAGCCTATCTACATACACAAGTCTGTATTCTGTATTCACTAGCCTTTCTTCTGTATGCTGTAGTCTTCTATATATACCAGCTTCGCTGTACACGCTTGCATCTCTGTAAACACTGTGTAAACTAGTCAGTCTTATGTATACACTCGCCAACTGTATACACTAGACTCTCTGAATACACTAAACCCTCTGTATACCACAGCCTGTCTTCTGTATACACCAGACTGTACAAACTAGCTAGAATACACCAGCCTGTCTTCTGTACCCACTAGACTCTCTGTATACACTACCCAGTCTTCTGTATACACTGTCAGCTTGGATGTTTACCCAAGCCTGTCTTCTGTATACACTAGTTTCTCTATATGCACTGTCCTTTCTGTATACACTCGACTCTCTCTATACACTAACCTCTCTATATACACTAACATCTTTGTATATACTAGCCTCTCTTTAAACTAGCCTCTCTGTGTACCCCAGCCTCACTGTTTACTCTAGCATCTCTGTATACTCAAGCCTATCTGCATACACGAGTCTGTATTCTGTATTCACTAGCCTTTCTTCTGTATGCTGTAGCCTTCTATATATACTAGCTTCTCTGTACACCCTTGCATCTCTGTAAACACTGTGTAAACTAGCCAGTCTTATGTACACACTCGCGGACTGTATACACTAGACTCTCTGAATACACTAAACCCTCTGTTTACCACAGCCTGTCTTCTGTATACACTAGACTGTAAAAACTAGCTAGAATACACCAGCCTGTCTTCTGTACCCACTAGACTCTCTGTATACACTACCCAGTCTTCTGTATACACTGTCAGCTTTGATGTATACCCAAGCCTGTCTTCTGTATACAGTAGCTTCTCTATATGCACTATCCTTTCTGTATACACTCGACTCTCTCTATACACTAACCTCTCTATATACACGAACATCTTTTTATATACTAGCCTCTCTTTAAACTTGCCTCTCTGTGTACCCCAGCCTCACTGTTTACTCTAGCATCTCTGTATACTCAAGCTTATCTGCATACACGAGTCTGTATTCTGTATTCACAAGCCTTTCTTCTGTATGCTGTAGTCTTCTATATATACCAGCTTCTCTGTACACCCTAGCACTGTAACAGTGCTAGGTTCCTGTATTACAGAAACAGAACACCAGCAATAAGGTGTATACTGTGCAGGAGGCACACAACACCCACTCTAACTTCTGCAATGCAGATGCGTGTATTGCAGAAATTGAACACCAGTAATAAAGGGTAGCTTCAGGTTGTACTGTGCAGGAGGCACATAACACCCACTGTAATAGTGCTAGGTTCCCAAGCAGTAAAGACACTGTCCCTGCCTATCGTCCTCTTTCCCTGACCACCGCAACACACTATGCAAGGCCGCCGCGCTGGCGGCCTTATATAGTGTGGGGTGTGTACTAAACCCCCCTGAGCTATAATTGGCCACAGGAATCCTGCCTGTGGTGAATTGTGGCTCTCCTCACAGAGGATGTCACATCTGTTCTTATTATATAGAACCTATTATGCTCCTCGTAAACTTTTTCAATTTGGCCAAACGGCCGGACGCAAGTTGCCCCCGGTGCGGGAACATGGGGGGAGACATGATGCACATGTTTTGGAGATGCCCGAAGTTGATCCGCTACTGGACGGAGGTGACAGAAACCATTGATCGGGTGTTTGGAACCTCCACCAGGATGGAGGTGAAGTATTGTCTCCGGGGATTAGTTGAAGGAGTCGGAAACCCGGGAAGCAGCCAGATGGCAGTTCTGAGATGCCTATTTCAGGCAAGGAAACTGATTGCCCAACCCTGCTTAGCCTCCAATGTTGGCAATGACTTGGTTTTTTTCGCTTGTTTCCCAAGATGACCATGTTGGCGTTTGTCAAGATGTTTGAGAGTGCCCGAAGAGATCGCCTATGGCTCCATCACCTTGAAAGTGCCTGATCTTGTCTGATCTCGGAGGCTAAGCATTGTCGGGATTGATTAGTAACTGTTGGCGTTGACATGTTTTTTTTTTTCCACTTGTTTCCCAAGGTGATCATCTTGGCATTTGTCAAGAGGGTTGAGAGTGCACAAAGAAGTTGCCTATGGGCACAACACCCTGAAAGCGCCCAATCTTGTTTGGTCTCAGAAGCTAAGCAGGGTTGGGCCTGGTTTGTACCTAGATGGGAGACCACCTGGGTTTTCCAGATGCTGCAGGCTTTTTTTTATGTTGTTGGCGTTGACTTGTTTTTTTTGTTTGTTTCCCAAGGTGACAGTCTTGGCGTTTGTCAAGAGGGTTGAGCGTGCCTGAAAAAATCTACTATGGCCGCATCACCCTGAAAGAGCCCAATCTCATTTGATCTCAGAGGCTAAGCAGGGGTTGGGACCTGGTTAGTACCTGGATGGGAGACCGCCTGGGATTTCTCGATGCCATAGGCTTTAGTTTTAAGTTGTTGGCATTGACTTATTTTATTTTTATTTTTTTTAATTCTTTTATCAAGTATAAGTAGAACAACATAAATATAACAGTCAACCATACAGCATGACCCAGGGTCACAATTACATGGTAACAAAAAATAGGCAGCCAAATAACTCTGGGTTCTCAGAGGGGAGTCCTACCGTTTCATGCAGAAAAGAGAGAAACCCCACCTCCGACATGTAGTACAGTATAACTAGTGCAGCTCCGTTCGGACAAATCTAATCATGGAGAACAACTGGGACCACAGCGAGCCAGCTTATCATGACCTATGTGAACCAGAGTAAAAGATGGGCCGGTCGTGTCCAGAACCCTGGGGTTCTTCTGGGCCCCAAAGGCTAGTAAGGAGACAAGGCATAGTCAAAAGGGAGGACGGGGGGGGAGAAGAGAGTGCAAAGACGGAGAGAGAGT
Organism: Lithobates pipiens; assembly: GCF_037356315.1. Classification (NCBI taxonomy): domain Eukaryota; kingdom Metazoa; phylum Chordata; class Amphibia; order Anura; family Ranidae; genus Lithobates; species Lithobates pipiens. The sequence goes on from NW_027507791.1 coordinate 164,129,948, forward strand.
AGGGGGGTGGGGGCCGGGAAAAAAATAAAAATAAAGACAAAAAGGGAGGGGGGGGGGAATGCCACCCAGGGCAGACATGGCCTACATAGGTAAACGTTAGATGTTCAGTCATTTTCTGGGACAGGGGCACTGCTCACCTCCCGAATGTAGTCTCGAGTACCAGTAAAATACCTGCAGGGCCTCCATGTAACACTAAATGCCTCTTCAGTGTTGTGAAGGGTGGCGGTCAATTCTTCCATCCGGAGAATATGATTGACTTTGAAATACCACAGCACCTTGGATGGGGGCTGAGGCTGCCTCCACAGTGCGGGAATGCAGGCCCGGGCGGCGTTCAGGAGTTGCATCGTGAGGGTTATTTTGTATTTTCGAACAGGCTGTTCGGTCAAGTGTAGAAGGCACGCTGCTGGGAACCGAAAAGTTCCTCAAGGCCGGGCATGCCCAGAAAATGTGTCCCATGGTCCCCGTATCTGAATTGCACCTCCAACAAACATCCGGGATCGATCTATTCATTTTATTCAGAAGGTATGGGACTCTATACCAGCATGAGACTATCTTGTATCCTGATTCTTGATATTGGTTTGCGATGGAAGCTTTATGTACTAAGGTCAGGATTTTCCCTATCTGTTGTGGGGTAAATGTGATGCCTAAGTCCCTCTCCCATTTGTGGATAAATGGTGGGGTCGACTCCTCCTCCTGACTACTCAATAGGTTGTACAGGAGGGAGAGGGTGTGTCGCACAGGTTCCCTTTTGTGACAGATGGATTCATAGGACGTCAGGACTCTAGGAGTGTAGGGGGCCCTTTGTATGGCCAGAAGAAAGTGACGAAGTTGATAAGCACTAAACAAGTCAAGCAGAGGGTCAGAAAGCTCGGCGACAGTTTGCGTGGTCGGGAGCCCTCCCGAGGGCCACACCTCTCCCAGACGCTGTTTCCCCACCACTGTCAACTGTCGCAGTTTCTTGTTGGTAAATCCCGGTGGGAAGTCTGGATTACCTATAACCGGAGTCATTGGTGACGGCAGGGGAGCAATATGTGTGCAGCGGAACAACCTCCGCACAACAGCCAATGTAGCTCCCACTACAGGGTGATCTCTGAGGTCTTTTGGTAGGGAGGACAGGAGCCACGGGGAGGTCAATAGGGGAATAGATCCATCCTCAATCACCATCTCCACCCACTGCTTGTGTGGGCCATTACAATGCCAATCAACGACTCTCGCTAGCAGAGTCGCTCTGTAGTATTGTCTCAGATCTGGGAGACCCAGACCCCCCTTGTCCTTTGGTCTGGCAAGCAATTGCAAACGGGCTCTGGGCGGTTTGCGCGCCCAAATAAAGTCCCGGAGCAGCACCTGCAGTTGTCTGAAAAAAATTGGGGGTAACCAGATCGGTAATGTCTGGAACAAGTATAAGATCTGCAGGAGGGCCATCATTTTGAATGCATTACAGCGCCCGAACCAGGTCAGTGTTAAAGCATGCCAGTTTCCCAAATCAGATTTCAGTCTATTCAGGAGAGGGACAAAATTAAGCGGGTACAATTGCGCTAAATCCGCTGCGATGTCAACGCCCAGGTAACGTATAGATTTTTCAGCCCAGTAGAATGGAAAAGCGGAGCCTCTTGGCCTTACCATCCGGGACCGATATATTTAATACAGCCGACTTGGCGCAATTGATTTTATAGTTTGATAGGCTGCTGTATCGCCAGAGAGACGCGAGTATATTGGGAAGCAAAATGTGTGGATTGGAGACGGAAAAAATTAGATCGTCAGCGTACGCCGCAATTTTGTGGTGTGCCGAGGGTTTGGATATGCCAGTAATATTCGGGTCATTACGAATGTGACACATAAGTGGTTCCAGTGTCAGAATAAAAATTAGGGGAGACAGAGGGCACCCCTGCCTCGTCCCATTAGTGATGGGGAAAGAGTCCGAGCACCACTCGTTCACCCGTACCGCTGCCGACGGCGTGGAGTAAAGCGACATTACCCAGCTCATCATGTTGGGGCCAAGACCTATATGTTCCAGGGTGGCCTGCATAAAGTGCCAGGCCGGGAGGCGTGGCCGGGGGGGCGTGGCCAGGATGGCACTGTGAGCGGCTGCTTTTTTAGTGAGCTCCGCTTCTGATAAACTTTCCCGGATCCAGGATTGTCTTTGCTCCTCCACATTCAGCCCCCTCCGGAGCCCGGGGTTGGTGTCTGTTAGCCCCGTGGCCCAGCGGGAGAGGACTGAGGGCGCCGCGCTCTCCTGGCCGCTCCGGGCCTTGACAGTGTTTTACGCCGCAGCCGCGGCCTTTCCTGGCGGCCCCCGCCCGGGCGGCGGAGCGGGGTGTCCGCAGAGGATCGATTCGGGACCCCCGAGACCGGTGGCTGCACAGAGGGTGGACCCCTGCCTGATGGATGATTGCGGCCCAGACACGGAATCCGGACCTCCGGCAGTGAGTAGGCCATGACCGCGGCCTTTCCTGACGGCCCCCGCCCGAGCAACTGCAGCACTCCCGGAGTGACGCCCCCCATGGCCTGTGGTGGACCCCATACGAGGTGGGGCAGAGCCTGGACATCCGGAGGCGAGTAGGCCACGACCGGGGCCTTTCCTGATGGCCTGCGGACTGCCCGGGGGCTCCAACCTGCAATCCCCCCCCTGCAATGAGGTGAGGTCCCCTGCCTAGCCTGCACATCATATAGGGAGGAGAGGGGCCCTGTCTTGGGGAGGTTGCTGACCACCCACCCCCCCCGGTATGCAGGGCCCTCTGGGACATCGATTAGTTCGGGGGTGGCACCCCTGGTGGCCCCTGCAGGGTGAAACCAGGCGGGGGACTTCTTTAACGCCCCAGCTGTCCTGGAGGACCCCAGCCAACGGACTAAGGGCGGCCCTGGGTACGGGAACGGGCCCTTCTGCCCACACACACCACAGCCCTCCCTTCACGGCCCGAAGACACCCGGACTCTACAGCTGGGGCATCAGAGATCTGCCCTGGACTTGTCCTGCGCCACTCCATCTGAATGAGGCGCCGGAACTCAGGCAAGAATTTTAGTAAAGGGGGCAAGCGTCTGTCTTTTCCATCCCAGCCAGACCCCCCCCAGGCAGACTTGGTCCCCCAGGAGGAGACCCGTACCACACGGAGTGCCCATAGAGCTTCCTAGACGGCCCCCATGGATCCAGCCGAGTCCCGGCTTCCCTGGCTGGCGGAGGTCATGGCGGCCATTGCCACTTGTCAAACCACCCTAACAGCCAAAATGGAAGCCGTGCAGTTGGATAAGGGTCTTATCAGACAGGATATAGACAAACTCAGATCCAGGGTTACTGAGACCGAGCAAAGGGTGAGCAATACTGAAGACACAGTGTCCGAACATGGAGCTGCACTTCGCACCCTTCAAACTAAAGTTAAAGCCTTGGAATACAGAGCTGAAGATGCAGAGAATAGGAACCGGCGCAATAATCTCTGCATTGTCGGCCTCCCAGAGGGGGCTCAGGGGAACAACCCCACCTGCTTTGTGGAGGGCATGCTGCGGGACCTCCTCCCTGATGCTCGTTTCTCGCCTCACTACGCAGTGGAAAGGGCACACCGTGTACCACCTAAACCGGGGCCTCCGGAGCCCCCCCGCGAACCTTCATCCTCCGCCTTCTTAATTTTAGAGACCGAGATGCAGTTCTCCACGCTTCTAGAATAGTCGGTGACCTTCAGTATCAGAATGCCAGACTGATGATCTTCCCTGACTACTCGGTGGAGACTCAGAAGCTCAGGAAATCCTTTGATTTTTTTTTTGTTTAATTTATGTTTATTGAAAAAGAAGAAAACAAAGAAACAATAACAGGAAGCTTGGCACATACAGTATACAATGCAAAGTAAGACAGGGGCTGCAGATGTTATAGTGCAAGGCATATTACACCGAGGTGTTAGCAACTCGAAAGTAAATATCCGTTTATGTTCTAAGCCCACCAGCTTAACAAAAAAAAGCAGTGACCAACCAATAATTGGGACTGCGACTGCATGACTGCAAAGTCCCTTGGTGCGGCAATCAAATAACATCGTACCAAGCTAATAGAAAGGAAGCAAGGGGAGAAAAAGAGTGGAAAGGAAAGATAGAGAGAAGAAGGTCAAGAACCAGAAAGGGTAGGGGAGGAAGGGGAAGAGAGTGGAAGGGTCTGCCTCGGCCCTATCCCTGCCAAAGAGACGGGACACCTGATAGTACAATAACTTATCCATCTTGTGAAATAATGTCCGTATACCCCTTTGTACACTTGAAGGCTAACCAGCAGGACCAAATCTTTTTCCCCAGGTCCGATTTATTCTGTAGGGAGTAGGTAAGATCCTCTAAATAATACATGCGATCTACCTCTATCAGCCACTGACGTAAAGAGGGAGCCGTGGGTTGCTTCCACCTACGTGGAATAAGTGCCTTTGCAGCATTAAGCAAATGTGGAGTCAAAGATTTTCTATAGGATCCTGCTGGGGAGCCAGTGCCATGAAAAAGTATGACCCATGGGTCATTGGGTAACCCAGAATGACTTTCATCCAATGTAGAATAGTTAGCCAGTATGGCCGTATGAGTGGGCAGAACCACCAGATATGGGCATGTGTGGCACGTTCCCCACAGCCTCTCCAACAAAGAGACTTATGTAGGACAGGTGGGGTATAATGCCACCTCGTTAACAATTTATAGTTCACTTCTGCCGTGTGGGAGGCCGTAGATGTTAGATGAGCCATCGATAATATAGTAGATTTTTGTGCCTCCGAAACCTCGCTGTGCAGGTCTTTCTCCCAATTAGACAAAAAGGAGGGGAAGCCCTTAATCAACAAAAGCTGTAAAGCGTGGTAAAAAAAGGATAAAGGCCTCTCCACCGGCTGGTCCTCCGTGAAGGCCGATTCAATCGGTGTTAAATCAGCCAGTGAGCGCAATGGTTTCAGCAGGGAGTGTACAAAGGCAGCCAGTTGACGGTAGGTCCAGTGATCCATGGGCGTTGCCCGTGAGGGAGGAATTAGTTGAGATAAAGGCACAATGCCATCCTGGTTGGCGACGTGGTGTAGCAGGGGTGTATTACCCAGATTCCAGGAATGAATTCTGGGGTCAATGTTTCCTGGTGGGAAGTAATTATGACCCGTCAGAGGCATAATGGGAGAGTGATATAACCACTTGTGCTGTTTACATATCGAGTCCCAGATCTGTAGAGTAGAATAGGTGAGAGGAGAGGAGCTAGGTGCTAATGACCTATGTTTCCTGGGAATCCACACTTGGGTGTAGAGGTCCGTGCCACTGAGCGCCAATTCAAGGGCAACCCATAGTTTAGAATGTTTGTGATATTTCCAGTCTGATATCCTGTTAAAAACAACGGCTAAAAAGTAAAGTTTCACGTTAGGTAAAGCCAGGCCCCCCAGCCGTTTAGGTCTGGTTAGAAGGCCTCGGGACAGTCTCGGACGCTTTCTGTTCCAAACATATCTGCAGATCAGTGAATCTATGAGCGTTAAAAAACTAGCTGGAATACCCACTGGAATCATCTGGAATAAAAACAGAATCTGGGGTAGGATATTCATCTTAATCACACTAATTTTCCCTAACCACGAATGTGCGACTTGGGACCATCTTTGTAAGTCCATTCGAATTGCATTAAGAAGGGGTATATAGTTAACGCAAAATAGGTTTAGGTGTGAGGTAGATGCCTAAATATTTCATTTTGTGTGTTTGCCAGCTAAAAGGGAAGGAGTCTCTAAGACGAACCACAGTTTCCCCGGGGATAGAGACGTTAAGAATCTCCGATTTGGACATGTTCATTTTAAAATTAGATATGAGACCGAATTGTGAGAAGGCAGACATCAGATTGGGAAGGGAAATCAGGGGTTGTTGTATGTAGAACAGAATATCATCTGCATAAGCAGCGTATTTGTGTTCTCGATCACCAACAGTGATCCCATGGATGTTTGGATTGTGTCTAACTGTAGAGAGGAAGGGTTCCAGGGATAGAGCGAGAGGGGGCAGCCCTGATGTGTACCATTATAGAGTGTAAATGATTCACTTAGGGTACCATTAACACGAATTTGAGCTGTAGGGGAATGGTATAGTGCTGAAATGTGAGATAGAAAAGTTTGGCTGATTCCCAAGTGAGACAGGGTCGCCATGAGATACTCCCAGTCCACCCTGTCAAACGCCTTTTCCGCATCTGTAGAAAGTAACAGGGTGGGCTGGGCGGACCCCCTAGCACAAGCCATCAGGGACAGGGTGCGGAGAGCATTGTTGCATGCCTCCCTACCCGGGATAAACCCAGTCTGATCACTGGAAACCCAGCGTGGAAGTAGGGGTAGAAGCCTGTTTGCTATAACTTTGGCATACAGTTTAGCGTCTAGATTCGAGAGATATAGGTCAATAACTCCCGCATAAACTAGGGTTCTTCCCTGACTTAGGAATCACCGAGATATGTGCATGCAGCATCTCTGGAGGGGGTGTCCCCCCCTGTGAGATCGTGTTAGCATAAGAGGTGAGGCGCGGCAGCAGGGTCTCCGCAAAGGCCTTATAGTAAAAGGCCGTAAAGCCATCCGGTCCAGGGGCCTTGCCACTCGCCATAGCCCTCAGTGCTACTTTGAACTCCTGGACAGAAAACTCTCCGTCCAATGAGGCGAGGGCGTCAGAGTTCAGTTTGGGCAAGTTGGCCTGCTGTAGATATTCTTGGATCAGAGTTCTCCTAACCACCAAGTCCGGCACAGCGTGAGGGACATGGTATAGGCGTTGGTAAAAAGCATGAAATTCCTTGGCTATAGTTGTGGTCTCATGCGTGAGAGTGTCAGAAGCTGTCTTAATTTTATCAATGAAAGCCCTGGTTTTTGCCTGTTGTAGGGAACGAGCCAAAAGCCTCCCCGGTTTATTACCCCATTCATGGAATTTTTGTGACACCCTACGGGCTTCCCGTTTCCATTGCTCATGGTACATGGCCTTCAACTCCTCCCTCTTCATTGTTAGGTTATGTAGTGTGGCTTGAGCGAGACTGGCCTTGTGTTGTGACTCAAGGGCGCTAATTTCTAACAATAGTTTAGATTGTTGCTGCGCAAATTCCTTTTTCCTTCTGGAGCCCAACTCCATGAATTTACCTCGCATATGGGCCTTATGGGCTTCCCACAGTACTCCTGGGGAAATGTCTGGGTGGGTATTATCTTTGAAATACTGATTTAGTTCCTCTTGCATGTGTATTTTGTCTGCCTCCTCACTAATAAGGTTCTCATTTAATTTCCAATTGGCTGGTTTTCGGGGCAACGAAGAGATATTAATGGTAAGCAAAATGGGGGCATGATCAGATATGGTTGATGAAGCAATTACTGAATTTGTCAATAGGGAAAGGTGGTGGTGATCAAGAAAAAAAAATCAATCCTGGAATAGGATTGGTGGGCGCTCGAGTAATACGTATAGTCTCTTGCTCGCGGATGCATTATCCTCCATGCGTCCATTAACTGGGCGTCACACAAGCGTTTACGAATGTATGCAAGATGCTTACGAGGAACCGAAGACCTGCCCACGGACGTATCAAACACTGGTTCCAAGGGGACATTAAAGTCTCCAGCCAGGATAACACATCCACTAGCAAAGTCCCTCAATTTCGCAAGTGTAGTGGCAATAAAAGTGGCCTGATCTCGATTAGGAGCATAGAGGGTCGCCAACGTACATGGCATCCCGCCCAGGCTGCCCCTGAGGAACAGAAAGTGTCCGTGAGGGTCACTCAACATCTCTACCATGTTAAAAGGGGTACCTCCACGGAACCCAATGGCCACACCCTTTGCCTTATGCACATCAGAGAGACTATAATACCAGATTGGGTATTGCGGGGAGAATAATTTCACCGAAGTGGTGTGGGTAAGATGGGTCTCCTGCAAGAAGACAATGTCCCCCCGCAGGCGACCCAGTTCCCGGTATAGGCTATGACGTTTACCAGGGGCATGGAGACCCCTCACGTTTAACGATAACAATTCCACCGTGGCCATGGGGATCCGTCAGAGAACTCCAAATACAGCCCGTTACCAGGAAACAGGACCAGAGGCAGGGGAAGTAAAGGGCAGGGGGATGAAAGAAAAAGTGTGAAAAGGAGAGGAAAGAGAAGGAGAGTAGTGAGAAGGTAAGTATTACAGGTTATGACCTGCAACCCCTGCAGCACACACAACCCAGACCCAATTGGGTCTACCGCGGCATGCGCACACAGCAGATTGCAGTGCAGTAAAGGAGCAATTGACCGGGCCCCTCCCCCCCCCCCCCAGCCATCGAAACGGCCGGAGCCCGGGGGCCAAGACCCGCCCAACGCCCCCCGGAGGGAAAACACATGTGGCCAGGCAGCAGCAACCCGCAACCGTCTAAAACAGAAGTCGCAGGCCGCAGCTCCGACTCCAACCCCAAATTACAAAGTATATAATAACACATAAATGAAAGAAATAGCACAGAGTTCATGTACACTTAGGGAAACACAAGAACCGAGAACACCAGCCACCAACGTTCACAATAGGGGATCCAAGTGTCATGAGGTAGAGACAGTCAGAGGCATGTCCCAAGTGTCCCCGGTGCAGGACCACCCGTAGGCACTCCAACACTTCGTTCCCATTAAATTAGACACCCCGTAGGCAGCTGAGAGAGTATGACGTTAAACACCAAAACAGAAATAAAAATGAAAGGTAACATAAACAACTTGTTATACTTGCGGGACCAGGGAAGCCGTGCCATCAGTGCGGAATACTGGACAGAAGAGCGCCATCAGACGTGCCATCTATGCATGCATATTAGCTGGGCTAAAAGAGGGGACGCGTTGCTTGCGGGACACTCACTGCCATGGCTCCTCAGGATTATTCGGTAGGGGTGGGATGCCTTCCTGCCAACCCGGAAAATCCGGCGGGGATATGCTCACATCCATGCAGAATTTTTCCAGATCTTCTGGGAACCGCAGAACCGCCGTCTTCCCATCTCTGTGTGCGATCAGGGCGGCAGGGAAACTCCACCGGTAGTTGATGGAGGACAAGCGCAGTTTCTCAGTCAGGCCGCGTACACACGGGCGGACTGTTCGCCCAACTAAGTTCGTCAGACAATCCGACAAACAGTCCGTTCAAAATTTGCATGAACGGACTTGACCACATACGATGAGCAGACAGTCCGCTGAAAGCGTGCGCGATGACGTGAACGGCACGTACGATGGGACGAGAAATTCGACGTCCAATACACTGCAATGCAACCTTCGCCGTGGAAATCCTTTCTGAGCATGCAGCAAACTTAGTCTGTCGAACTAGCCTACACACGAGCGGACTGTCCGCTGAAACCAAGTTTGGACGGACTGTCTTACGGAAATTCCGTAAGACTTTGTTCGTCAGACTGTCCGCTGAAACAGTCCGCTGAAGCCCACACACGAGCGGATTGTCCGCTGAAACACTGTTCAGCGGACTAAGTTGGGCGAACAGTCCGCCCGTGTGTACGCGGCCTTAGGGGACGCAGGGCCCTGCGTCTCTCCAGAGTCTCCCTGGCTAAATCAGGGAAAAAAGAGAGTGACGCCCCATCAAAGTCCAGGACTGGGGTCCCCTTGAGTTTTTTCATGATGCGTTCCTTCTCTTCAAAATAGTGCACTCTGCAGATCACATCACGCGGAGTCTCCGCCGCCAGGTTACGAGGGCGGAAGGCCCTGTGAACTTGGTCAATTTTCAAAGGATGGTCAGCCGCATTCCCCAATAGGCCCTTAAAGATGCCTCTTACCATTGGGAGGAGCTCCTTGTCCCCGGTCGCCTCCGGGAGCCCCCGGATCCGGATGTTGTTCCGTCTGTTACGGTTCTCCTGGTCCTCGATCTTATAGAGGGAAGACCGATGAGCGATAGCGAGAGAGCGGGTAGTTGCTTGCAGAGACCTAATGGCGGTAGCATGCCTGTCCAGCCTCTGCTCGGTCTCCCCTACGCGGTCCAAAACTTGCGCGAGATCCGAACGGACAGCGGACACTTCTCTCTTGATGGATTTCTCTAGCCCCAAGAGCATCGATGCCAGTTCAGACTTAGTAGGAAGTCCGCTCACCAGCACTGCCACTTCCGATCGTCTTGTCTCACTCTCTTCCCCGTCAGAACCCGCCGACGAGGCCGGGGATTGCGATCTGCGTTCAGGCCTGGGGCGGGGGGCGGGGCCTGCGGCCGCGCTCGTGGTAAGCAGAGAGCGGCCTAGGCCATCCATGTCCCCCACCTCATCAGGCTCCGCCAGGAACCGTTTGATCGATCCCTCGGGCGCGCCCTTCTTCGGCAGGGACTTGCCGGTTCTCCTACCCATCGTTCCCGGGCGTTTGGAGTAGTTCATGCGGCAAATAAGTGCTAAAATACCGGGGTCAGCGCCGGAGCTCAGGGACAGTGCGTCCTCACCGCTGCATGCCGAGACCACGCCCCGAGGAAATCCTTTGATTACGTGAAAGCGGCTTTGAGAGCACGTAACATCCGCTATAGTGTTCTTTTTCCGGCCCGGATGGAGAGACGACCCGCTTCTTTAACACCCCCGGAGAGGCATCCGCCTGGATTGATTCGCTGGCGCCGGCCCGCTGATCGACTAACTACCTCTTCGGAATTGTTTACAACCCATTCTACTGTTGGGATGCCCACGGCCTTTGTTGCACCTGTTGTGCCCTGTTTGCACCGATGGTGGGCTCACCTCTAATGCTGGCAGCAACCTCCCCGGTAGCGGGAGTTCAAGTTGATACCCCTGACCTGAGATACGGTCGGGAGAAGGCTGTGACATGCCGCTCCTCTTTGCCCCTTCCTGCTCCCTCCTGGAGCATGGGGGCTCATACCATATGTTCCTTCTTCCCCTTTTTTGGATCATTTTCACTGATGGGACAAACTGTAATTTTTCTTTATCCTCCCAGATCCATGTCCCTGTCAGCCTCCTTCATAGAGCAGGCGGTTGCCTCACGCCTAGTGAGCCGCTCACTTGGTTACCTAAACCCCCCCAGGATGTCTGGGGGGGTGGAACTTGCCTCCTGCAGGGACCTCCAGTTGCAGCCGGCGAGCTGATACACTTTGGGATGAATACCCTCCTCAGTTTAAGGGGGTTGGGTGGGGTGGGGGGTGGGGACTGTTCCCCTAACGGGGCCAGGGACTTTTGTTTCCCTTTTTCTTTTTTCATGTATGGTTATTGGGGTTATCTGTTTGTTCTCTGTTTAGTTTTGTTGTACTTGTTTACAAAAAATATTGATATTTCAGTGTTGCATTGTCCTTGGATATGTATGTCCCGGGTCCAGCGGTCTAATCCGGGAGCAGGGTTCCACAATGATCCTGATCCTTCCACTGCCCCCAGAATCCATGTCTACACTTAACATTGTATCCTGGAACACCAGGGGATTGAACTCCCCGGTTAAGCGATCCCTGGTGTTCCAATTTCTTCAAAGTTATAACCCACACATATGTGTACTCCAGGAAACGCACCTCATCGGCAGTAGACTTCTTTCCCTCAAAAAACCCTGGGTGGGGTACCATTACCACTCCACCCACTCTAGTTTTGCCAGGGGGGTAAGTGTCCTAGTATTGAAGTCCCTCCCCTTTCGGCTCCTGGATCTGGCCTTGGACCCGGACGGCAGGTATGTCATTATTCATGCGACAATTTACTCAATGACCTGGACCATTGTGGGATTATACTTGCCCCCGCCGGCCTCATTGCTGATGCTGAACCAAATCACTAGCAAGATGGCCGAGTTTGCCTCTGATAATGCTCTTATCCTGGGTGATTTTAATCTAGTTCCTGGCCCAGACATGGACAGACTGACTCCGGGGGGACACCATGGACCTGGGCTGGCTGCCTGGGCAGACACATATGGCCTGACGGATGTCTGGAGGTGGAGACACCCCGGGTCTCGGGCATTTACATGTCACTCTGCCACCCATAAAAAATTCTCCCGCATTGACTTGGTCTTTGCGTGGAGCCCAGTCCTCCCAAGGGTCGTAGACATACAAATATTGCCCAGGGGGATATCGGACCAAGCACCTCTGTTTCTGACATTGGATCTTTCCCTGGGACCAGCGGTTAGACTATGGAGGCTTTCCAGGTTCTGGATCTCAGATGCCGCTGTGGATGCTCATTTTAGGACCGAATTGAACAGCTATTGGGAGGAGAATGCAGGTTCGGCTGGGGCCACGGTAGTCTGGGATGCCTTTAAGGCTACCACGAGGGGGCACTATCAGACTATCATTGGCAAAATACGCAGGGAACGTAGAGCAGAGCTAAAAAAAGCTGAGGGAGAGGCGGTCTGCGCGGAGGCTCTTTTTGTCCGCACTCGGGACCCCCAACATTATTGGCAACTGCAAATCCTGACCAGGGAGGCTGTTGATCTTCGTACCTCTCTCACCCAGAAGAGAATGCTGGCTCAGTCCCAGCGGATCTTTGAGCAGGGGGAAAGGTCGGGGAGGATGCTGGCCTGGCTCTCCAGGGAACAGGCAGGGGGGTTGAGTATTTCACATATCAGGGACAAATCCGGTCAGTTGCTTCACACCCCAGACGGGATTAATAACTGTTTTGCAGAGTTTTATACATCTCTCTACACCTCTAGGTCGGATTACAGTAAGGAAGAACTAACGACCTACTTGGCCGACATAGATATACCAATCCTCACGGAAACGTACCGAAATAGGCTGGACGCCCCTATCACGGTTCTGGAGATTCTCCAGGCCCTTAAATCTATGCAGGCGGGTAAGACGCCGGGACCGGACAGAATCCCGGCGGAATTCTATAAGCACTACGCTACGGAGCTCTCTGAAAGACTCCACCATCTATTCTCTGCGTCGTCGCATATTGATAAACTTCCCGACACCATGAGCGAGGCGATCATAGTGGTGATCCCCAAGCCGGGGAAAGACCCCACCTTGTGTTCGTCATACCGCCCTATATCACTGTTAAATGTGGACGCGAAAATACTGGCCAAAATCCTGGCCAACAGACTAACTTAGTCATCACGGCCCTTGTCCATAGTGACCAAACAGGTTTTATGCCAGGCAGAGGCACAGACATTAATATCAGACGCCTACTCACGCACATAGATAGAGCGGCCGGGGGGAGACGGGTGTAGTGGCCTCGCTCGACGCGGAGAAGGCTTTCGACTCTGTCGAGTGGGGTTACCTATGGGAGGTGCTCTCGCGATTCAGATTTGGCCCAGGATTTACGAATTGGATCCGCATGCTGTACCACAGCCCCTCTGCTAGAATCCGTACCAATGGCTGTCTCTCCGGGCAGTTTCAGCTGGCACGGGGTACGAGACAGGGGCGCCCCCTCTGACCAGCCTTATTTGTCCTTGCGATGGAGCCCTTGGCTATTTTGCTGAGAGCGGATACTGGGATAAAGGTGATACAAGTAGGGCCCATCGAGGAAAAGCTATCCTTGTATGCAGATGATGCTCTGCTTTATTTAGCGGACATGTCGTCTTCTTTGGGCACTGCACTGGAACTGATTAATTGATTCGGTCAGTACTCAGGTATCCGCATCAATTGGGACAAACCGGTTGTTTTCCCACTCCACTCCTCGACCCCTCGCGTGCCTCATCCACAGCTTAAATGAGTGGAAAGTTTTATATACCTGGGGATTAAGGTCAGTGGTAGAGTTCAGAACTATCTGGAGGACAATATACAGCCACTCATGACACAATTAGGGGCTAGGTGCGCGGCATGGCGATCCCTCCCTTTATCCCCAGTGGGCAGAGTCAATTTGTTAAAAATTATCTATCTCCCCAAGTACCTGTACTTCTTTCGTAATACATTCCCAGGACTTTTTTCCAGAGACTGGAGAGTCTGTTGATATCCTTTGTCTGGGCTGGGAGACCCCCCAGGGTAGCTAAGCAGATACTATATCTCCCACTATTGGGGAGGGGGGGGGCCTGGCGCTCCCAAACTTTCAGATCTACTACTGGGCGGCCGTTTTGGTCACAATTCGGTGGTGGTTCTCCCAGCCCACACAAAACCCGGCGGTCACCCTGGAGGCAGCCATCCTTGGCTCCTATGCAGCTCTGAGTAACCTACCATTTCGGGGGCTTAGGGCGAGCTCCTCCATGACGGGCTTGATGCGTACCACGGTGAGGGTCTGGCGGGAGACATGGAGGAGCTATGGAAAGCCCAACCACATCTCCCCACATATGCCCCTATGGGGCAACCCCATGCTCCCTCACCTGAATAGTATCCCAGACCCTTCTCTGTGGGTGAAAAGAGGAATCGTCACTTTAAAGCACATAGTTTATCAGGGTAGGCTAATGACTTTCCAAGAACTGAGACGTACATATGAGCTTCCACTTTCTTTCCAGTTCAGATATTGGCAACTGAAGCACGCCTTTGGGGCTCAGTTTCCTGCCCCTCTGACTCTGGAATCGGACTCCATTGAACATCTTCTGACTTCCAGGGTGATAGGGAGAACCCTGTCGACCTTATATCTTTACCTCATGGTGGAACATGACACTAGTTTGACCAAATCCCGGGAGAAGTGGAGTTCGGACAGGTTTATACAATTTAAATTCCTGCATAGGGCCTACTTCACCCCGCAGAGGCTGGCGCGTATTTACCCCCAAAGGGACCCTAATTGTCAAAGGTGTAAACAGGAGGTGGGCACTTTCTGGCACATGGTCTGGTCATGTCCCAAAATCCAGCCCTACTGGGAGGAAGTGGTTTCTACGCTAAATGCTGTGACCGGGTCGAACCTTCAGGTTGACCCTCAAACCCTACTATTGAGCCATTTGGCAGACGTTGAGGGGGACAGGTACTGCAAACTGTGCCTTACCTTCGCATTGTATTATGCCAGACGCGAGATTCTATTGAGATGGAAACTCGAAGACCCCCCTACCCCTGCCTAGTGGAGGAGATCAGTGAACCTGGTGCTCCCCCTGTATAAGTTGACCTTTGAAAGTAGACAATGCCCAGGGAAATTTGATAAAATTTGGTCTTCCTGGATAGATGCGTCCGCTGATCTTGGTTCCCCCTCTCCCTAACTTTGAGTTGAGCTGAGACGTGGTGGATCCCCCCCCCCCCGGTTGACCGCCCTGTTCTCTCTCTCCCGACCATTTCCTCCCTGCCCCCCCCCCCCCTTCCGTGGGCTCGCGCAAACGTCAGGTACCTTCCTGATGGCTGTGAAGTTCCGCTGGGGATGTCCTGTATTTATGATAGAGTAATGGTTACTCCTGTTATCTGTACTGCTGGATTATTAATTTAAGAATGATTACTGGATGAAGGTGGTTTTTTCCTTTCTACAACTGTGTAATATCGGATTTACTATTCTTTGCAATGTAATGCTGATTTGTCTAATAAAAATTTTCTGTTAAAAAAAAATGTGCCAGGCCACCCTGTCAAAGGCCTTCTCCACGTCCGTTGACAACATAAGCAAGGGCCTTCCCTGTACATGCGCCGCATGGATTAAATTGAGGACTCGGGCCGTATTGTCTCTAGCTTCCGACTTATTTATTTTTTTGCTTGTTTCCCAAGGTGACCATCTTGGCGTTTGTCAAGAGGGTTGAAAGTGCCTGAAGAGATTGCCTACGGGCACATCACCCTGAAAGCAACCAATATCGTTTGATGTTGGAGGCTAAGAAGAGTCGGGCCTTGTTAGTACCTGGATGGGAGACCGCCTGGGAATACCAGGTGTCGTAGACTTCTTTTTATGTTGTTGGCGTTGACCTGTTTTTTTTCTCGCTTGTTTCCCAAAGTGACCATCTTGGTGTTTGTCAAGAGGGTTGAGAGTGCCTGAAGAGATTTCCTATGGCCACATCACTCTGAAAGCACCCAATCTCGTCTGATCTTGGAGGCTAAGAAGAGTAGGGCCTGGTTAGTACCTGGATGGGAGATCACCTGGGAATACCAGTTATTGTAGGCTTCTTTTTATGTTGTTGGCGTTGATTCGTTTTTTTTTTTTTCGCTTGTTTCCCAAGGAGACCATCCTGGCATTTGTCAAGAGGGTTGAGAGTGCCCAAAGAGATCGCTTACAGCAGCATCACCCTGAAAGAGCCCTATCTCTTCACTTCTCTGAGGCTAAGAAGGGTTGGGCCTAGTTAGTACCTGGATGGGAGATGGCGTTGGAATACCAGGTGCCGTATTCTTCTTTTTATGTTGTTGACATTGACCTGTTTTTTTTCGCTTGTATCTCAAGGTGACTATCTTGGCATTTGTCAACAGGGTTGAGAATGCCCAAAGAGATTGCCTATGGGCACATAACCCTGAAAGCGCCCGATCTCCTCTGATCTCAGAAGCTATACAGGGTTGGGCCTTGCTAGTACCTGGATTGGGGACCACCTGGGAATACTAGGTGCTGTAGGCTTCTTTTTATGTTGTTGGCCTTGACCTGTTTTTTTTTTCACTTGTTTCCCAAGGTGACCATCTTGACATTTGTCAAGAGGGTTGAGAGTGCCCGAAGAGATCACCTACGGCCCCATCACCCTGAAAGCGCCCAATCTCGTCTGATCTCGGAGGCTAAACAGTGTCGGGCCTGGTTAGTACCTGGATGGGAGACCGCCTGGAAATACCAGGTGCCATAGGCTTCTTTTTTTTATTTTTTTATTTAGTAGTATGCGACATACAATGCAAAGGCAACTTCACCGAATGTGTGATACAAATAGTTACAAACGATCATATTGCATGGATATCAGAGCCAATGGTAAGAAGTCCGAGGAGAATAGCACGTGTACAGCTTTGCGGTCATATCAAGATGAGATTAAAGCTCCATCTCGTTGGGATCCTCTACCACTTAAAATATTATTGATACTAGACCTGCTACCCTCGAAGAGTTTAGATATCCATAGATAGGGGAAGAGTATTGTGTAGTAGTCAAATGGGGTCGGAACATACCATTTTCTTTTCCCTTTTTTTAGTTAAGAAGGGAAATAGTAGAACTGAAAGGAGGGAGAAGGGGAAAGAGAAGATTGGGGAAGGAAATGGCAGAAAAGGAAAAGAAGGGGTAAGGGGGTGTCGTGGGTAGAGTGGATAGGGTGGGGTCCCCTCCCAGGGAGCAAGAGACGCCCTCGGCTCACCAGCTCATCAGCTGTCCAACGTTTGGAACAGCGATCTCCAACGATCACCATGAGCTTACTATGTCTCGCGGAGGTATTCTTCCAAAAAGCGAAACTGGGTCCAGTGGAACCATCTGTTCCCATGCTCCTCTGTTTTATCCTTCATTGGGGCAGTCAGGTCTTCCTGACTGTTCAATATCATTTAACCTTGCGAACACTTGGGTCACCGTTGCAGCAGATTGCTGTTTCCACTGACTTGGGATGCAGGCCCTAGCTGCATTGAGGAGATGTTTAAGTAAGGACTTATGATAACGCTTTCTCGACATAGGAGTTAGATTGAGAAGAACTGCTGCGGGATCATTGGCTAAGGAAATGTCTGTGAACTTGTGGATGAGTCTCAGGACAGGCTGCCAGAATGTTTGTAATTTAGGGCATTCCCAGAAAATGTGGAGAATGGTGCCAGCCTGTTGCTCACAGCGCCAGCAGCGGTCAGATTGACTGGGGAATATTTTGGCCAACACCACCGGTGTACAATACCAGCGTGTGATCAGCTTATATGAGATCTCCTGATATTTACTGCAGAGTGACGACTTATGGGCGAAAAAGAGTATTCTGTCCTTCTGTGGTTTGGAGAATGTAGTTTGTAAGTCCCTTTTCCATTTAGCTAGGAAGGGCGGATCCGTGGAGGATTGTGTGTCTGTCAGGATTTGGTAGGACCTAGAGAGGGAACTACGAATTGGGCCATCATCCAGGCAAAGTTCCTCGAAGGGGTGGAATTGTCTAGAGAAGAATGAATGGTTAGGTAGTGATCCGAGGAAATGGATGAGCTGTCTAGCTCTCCAGCTATCCAATGCAACAGGTACTTGCTCTAGCAGTATGGTCCCCGTGGGAATCCAGCCCGTGGGTCCAAGAAATAGGGCTGCTCTTAGAAGCCCTTTCGGGGCTTGCCTGGTAAAGGCCCGGTCAGACAGGCCCGGAGGGAATCTAGGATGTCCAATAATTGGGGTCATAGGAGAAGGGAAGTTAGTCAGGTGGGAAAGGTGAAAAAAACTATCCATCTCGGCGAGCGAGGGGCCAATTAACGGGTGAGTAGTCACACAGGACTCCAATGGCCTCCCCGCCCAAGGCAGACCAGCCAGTGGAACCCGCGCCATCTCCTGCTCTAGCTTGACCCATAGCTTCAGTTCCCCATGCCGGCACCAGTCAACCACCCGTGTCATGTGCGTTGCTGTGTAATATAGAGCAGGGTCCGGGAAGCCAATACCTTGCACTCAATAGTATCCATTTGGAGTCCTGTTATGTCTGGGTTTTGTCGAATTGTGGAGAGAAAGGG
The DNA here is from genome assembly GCF_037356315.1 of Lithobates pipiens. Classification (NCBI taxonomy): domain Eukaryota; kingdom Metazoa; phylum Chordata; class Amphibia; order Anura; family Ranidae; genus Lithobates; species Lithobates pipiens. The sequence continues at coordinate 164,148,210 of NW_027507791.1, forward strand.
TTCCAATGACATGGGCAACAGGGGGCAACCCTGTCTGGTCCCATTTCCGATGTCAAGGGGAGATGAGAGCACCCCATTCGCTTTGACTTGAGCTGAAGGGCGTGAGTATATCTTACTTATCCATGCCAGCATCCGTTCACTCAGGCCTATATGGCGAAGGATCGAGAACATGAATGTCCATTTGACCCGATCAAAAGCCTTCTCGGCATCAGTACTCACGAAAAGACAAGGAGTCCCAGATGACTTTGCTTTATGGACCAGGGTAAGCACCTTAATGGTGTTGTCCCTATCGTCCCTGGTGGGAATAAAACCTAACTGGTCAATATGTATAAGGAACTGCAAGTGATGTGCCAATCACGTGGCGAGGATTTTAGAGAATAGTTTTAGGACTGAATTTAGGAGGGAAATGGGTCTGTAGCTCCCACATAGGCCCGGGTCTTTGCCCTCCTTAGGTATCAACGAGATGTGGGCTCTAAGGGTATCCTCAGGAAAATCCCCATTCGAGCTCAGAGTATTAAATAAATTCACCAAGCGCGGGCCGAGAATAGGGAGGAAGGTCTTATAGTATTGTGCGGTATATCCGTCAGGGCCCGGAGCCTTACCCACCTTCGGAGGTCCCAAGGCCGTCTGGACTTCTTCCAGTGTGATCGGGTCCTCCAAGTACTCCCGTGATTCCGATGAGAAGGTTGGTAGACCAGAACCGGTTACATATCTGTCTATATTGTCCTGTACAGACCCTGAATCGGGCAGGTTGTAGAGATCAGAGTAACATTTTTCAAAGACTTCGGCTATTTGGGTTGGGGTAGAGGCCCTCTGGCCATTCTCATCTATCAACTGTGGTATGTAAGAGGCAGATTTCAACTCCTTTACCGACCTGGCTAAGATTTTTCCGCATTTGTCCCCTGACTCCTACGTCAGTTTACGACAAAACTGGAGTGCCGCTTTCGCTTTATAATGGAGTAGGTCAGCAATCTGGGTACGGAGTGTCCCCAATTCAATCTCTAAGGTCCGTGAGGGGGCATGTTTATGTTTCGCTTCCACAGAGGCTTCCGTGTTCGTTTGATGCGCGCCCCGTGCCTGATAAGTACCCTGCGGAGTACTGACTTGTGAGCCTCCCAAATTGTCCACGGGTCGCAGTCCTGCGTTTTTCGTTTTCTTGGAAATAAAGGTCCAATTCCCTGGTCACATATGCTAAAACTTCCGGTATCTGGAGGAGGCTCTCATTAAGGTGCCAGAATAGAGACCTAGGTGAGGGGTTCTTAGAGAGGGTGTAGGTAAGGGCTACAGGAGCGTGGTCTGACCAAGTAATATGGCCGATGGAGGAAGAGCTCACCAAGTGCAGTTGGTCATGTGGAATCAAGAAGAAGTCTATCCTCAAGTATGATTTGTGAGGGGAAGAGCAAAAAGAGTAGTCCCTTTCCCCAGAGTGTTGCAGACGCCAGACATCAACTAATTAGTCATTCAGTAAACACTTAGTAATCCGCTTTCTAGAGGAAATGATGAGCGAGGAGCAAGAGGCAGAAGTGTCAACCGATGGCGAAAGGGGACATTAAAGTCCCCACCTAATATCAACTGGCCTTCCCGAAAGTCACATAATCTGTTCAGGGTAGTTCTGAGGAACGTGTCTTGGTGATCATTGGGAGTGTACACAGTAGCAAATGTAAAAAGGCGCTCTCCAATGTGGCCCCTAAGAAAAAGATATCGGTCCCCAGGGTCCACCAGAGAAACCTGGAGAACCCAGGGGAGCCTGCTAGAGATCAGAATGGAGACTCCCTTGGTCTTAGAGGAGGGGTTAGTAGAGTGGTAGACCTTAGGGAAGGATCTCGACCATAGAAAGGGGAGGCTAGTATTTTTAAAATGTGTTTCTTGTATAAAGGCCACATCAGTACAGGTAGTTTTCAGTCCTCAGAGGAGGATCTACCATTTTTCAGGGGAGTTCAGTCCCTTAACGTTTAGAGAGGTGACCTTGACTGAGTCTGCCATCGCTCCTCGGGGAGGGGGAGGGGGACGTCAGAGAAAAGCAAAGAAAGTTGAACCAAGGTAGGTTTTGGGTAGGTAATGGATGGCGGGAACTAAGGGGGAGAAAGGAAGGGCAAATGGAAGGAAAGGTAAGGGGAAAAAGAGGCCGGGCACCTCAACCCCAGGGGGAGAGGGAAATTAAGGGTTGTCCGCACTCAACAGAACAGGAAGGGTATACTAAAACAGCACAATTATGCTATAGCGCTTACCAGATGTACACTGGGTTTAAAGCGCTGTCCTACTTGGGTTGGTGGGTAGACAGGTCGGAGAGGGAGCCCCCGAATCCTAGTCCCCCCAGTCCCGGCAGTGGTAAATATCACGTCTGATACCGGTATGCAAATAAAAGACAATCAGTAACATCATAGAACCAAAAAACAATAGTATAATCAAGACAGAGGTAGAGCATATAACTGTCAGCACTGAGGGGTCTCCTCAGCTCGCTCCAAAACATAGGCATGCACGAGGGAGCCCGTCACAACAGAAAAGGCATCACAGAATGGGATCCACCACCCCCCGTCCCATACCCCAAAAGTACATGCAGTCCCCGAACAAATGCATTTCTCCCTTTGGCAGATTGTCCTCTCCTTACCCCCTCTCCCCCGTCCACGCCCCGGGGGGAAAGGGGCAGGGAAGGGGGGAAAAGGGGGGGGTGGAAGGGGGGAAAGAGGGAGGGAAAGGAGGGAGGGAAAGGAGGGAAGGGAAGGGTGGGAAGGGGGGGGAGGGTGGAGACAGGGGAGAGGGGACACCCATGCGGAAATGTCAAGTCCTTTAGCGCACTCCCACCAGCAACCACCCGGACCCCATAAATTTCAACTCCTCCCCTCCATGGTCACCGCATCAAGATGAAAGAGGAGCAGCCCTGGTCGGTGCATGGAAAATCCAGCAGGCAAGGGGCTGGGGCAACCATCCCTCCATCCAACGGGAGACTTCCCCCGAGCAGCAGTCCTGGGGCCCGCCAATTAGTGTCTCTCCTGCATCGCCATCGGGGGCTGTGAAGAGCATCCCGAGGGAGGCTGGGACCGCCCAAACAGTAAGGGGTAAATCCTCCAGGGGGGTCCAGAGTCACACTGGAGGGAAGCAGTGTCTCATACCAATAGGCTCAATAAATAAGTCATCCAGGGTCCCCGAAAGCTGCAGAAGACAATGTCGGCAAAGAGTAGGTGGGGGCCAGAGGGGGGGGACGAGGGGCGCAACCAGGGGGAGGGGACACATATGCGGGAATGTCAAGCCCTTCCAGTACAGCGCACTAGGTATCACTCAGACCCCCCAAAGTGCAACTCCCTCCTCTAAGGTCAAGACTCCAGAAGGGAAGATGAGCCGCCCTGGTCTGTACATGAAAGAACCTGCTGCCAAGGGGTTGGGGCCATCATCCCTTCCTCCAATGGGAGATGCCACCGGCATGACAGCCCCGTGTCCTGTAAAGTGGGTATATGTGGAGCATCCAGTGGGAGGCAGGGACCACCCAAACAGTGAGGGGTAAAGCCTCCAAGGGGGGCCGGTGTCAGACAGGAGGATAGCGGTGTCTTGTACAAGTTGGTTAATTAGACAAGTCATCCAGTGTGTTCCTGTGAGCAGCGGAAGGAAAGGTCGGCAAGGATTATGAATGGGTGGGGGCCAGGGAGTGCATAAAACTGCCACCAGATGTTCTTCTGTATAATCTAGCCTATCTGTATACATTAGCCTGTCTTTTGTACACATTAGCCGGTCCTCTGTATACACTAGTCCGTCTGTATACACTAGTGTATACAGATAGGCTAGATTATACAGAAGAACGTTCTGGGTATGCAGAGATGGAGGCTAGGGTATACAGAGAGAGAGGCTAGAGTATGCATACTTGCTAGTGTATACAGACGGACTAGTGTATACAGAGGACCGGATAGTTTATGCAGAGAGGCTAATGTGTACAAAAGACAGTTTAGTTTATACAGATAGGCTAGATTATACAGAAGAACGTCCTGGGTATGCAGAGATGGAGGCTAGGGTATACAGAGAGAGAGAGGCTGGGTTACACAGAGAGGCAGGAGTATGTAGACTTGCTAGAGTATACAGATGGACTAGTGTATACAGTAGACCGGCTAGTTTATACAGAGAGGCTAATGTGTACAAAAGACAGGCTAGTGTATACAGATAGGCTAGATTATACAGAAGAAGGTCCTGGTTATACAAGAGATGGAGGCTAGGGTATGCAGAGAGAGAGGCTTGGTTACAAAGACTTGCTAGTGTATACAGATGGACTAGTGTATACAGAGGACCGGCTAGTTTATACAGAGAGGCTAATGTGTACAAAAGACAGGCTAGTGTATACAGATAGGCTAGATTATACAGAAGAACGTCCTGGGTATGCAGAGATGGAGGCTAGGGTACACAGAGAGAGAGGCTAGAGTATGCATACTTGCTAGTGTATACAGGCGGACTAGTGTATACAGAAGACCGGTTAGATTATACAGAGAGGCTAATGTGTACAAAAGACAGGCTAGTGTATACAAATAGGCTAGTGTATACAGATAGGCTAGATTATACAGAAGAACGTCCTGGGTATGCAGAGATGGAGGCTAAGGTATACAGAGAGAGAGGCTAGAGTACGCATACTTGCTAGTGTATACAGATGGACTAGTGTATACAGAGGAACGGCTAGTTTATACAGAGAGGCTAATCTAGGGTATACAAAGAGAGAGGCTGGGCTACACGGAGAGGCTAGTGTATGCAGACTTGCTAGTGTATACAGGCGGACTAGTGTATACAGAGAGGCTTGGGTATACAGAGAGATAATGTATAAAGAGATGCTAGTGTATACAAAAGACAACCAAGAGTAGACAGTGAGGCTCGTGTATACAGAAGACCGGCTACAGAGAGGCTAATTTGTACAAAAGACAGGCTAGTGTATACATATAGGCTAGATTATACAGAGGAAGGTCCTGGGTATGCAGAGATGGAGGCTAGGGAATCCAGAGAGAGACTGTGTTACACAGAGAGGCTAGAGTATGCAGAAGACCAGCTAGTTTATACAGAGAGGCTAATGAGTACAAAAGGCAGTCTCATTTTTACAGATAGGCTTGTGTATACAGTCTGGGGAATTCAGTGAGGCTAGTGTATGCAGAGAGGCTGGGACACCGAGACTATTGTAAAAAGAAGGCAGGCTAGTGTATATAGATTACGGGCACGTGCATACAGAAGACAGAGAGGCTAATCTATATAGTATACAGAAAGGCTAGCGTGTAAAGAAGACAGGACTTTATTTTTTGCTAATGCAACTACTTCAGAAACATGTAAAGAGTTACAGTCCTTTTTTCATATTTTGGTGCTGTTAAATAGTGGGGTGTTTTCAGTTATCAATGTGACAGTTAATGTGGAGAACTACAATTATACAAAATAGAGCAAAAGAGTGCTGTTTATTTTGTTAAGTCATTAACTGATAGACGTTAAGCAATTGGCCGCTATTGGTTTGGCAGTACATGGTTTATTTTGATGTAAGATAGTTTTATTCTCTACTTATAGCCGAGTTTTAGACAACTTTATTATTAGCATTATTCGAATTATTCATATTTATTATGCAGAGTGTAAGTATTGCACTGAGACGATACTGCTTTTGAAAGATTTGTATTATTATACATAGCATTGTTAGCAGACCAATAGGACAATTTACATGGCTTAATATTGCAGAGCGTAATTTAACAGGAAAGAGATCCAAAGCGTTAGTTGCAGTAGCTTCATAAAACTGAGAAATCGTTGCATTACTCTAAATTTTAAAGTTGTTCCGGTAGCACTGAGAAGACGATATTAGATGAGTGATCTACACATTTCGTTTACTATTGCAGAGAGATACCGGCTAAGTGTTAATATCTTAAAATGTGCTGCGTGTAAGGTAGAAATAAGATTTTGTGTGAGTTGATTTACCAGGATTTAGAGATAGTAATCTGTTTATTCTAATAATAAATATAGCAAAATAACTACCGTAAGATTAATATTGAGACAGTATATACAGGTCGGGTTTAAGTGGAAATACACTAAATAACAGCAACGACGTGTGTAGGTTTTTATTAATCAGGTTCATTACGTGTCTTTAATCATGTAGTGAATATACGCCAAATATAGCATAAGGATGAGAAAGGGTAATACCTGGCAGAGGATGACATGGCAAAAAGACAAACTGCATTAGAAACGTGAATATGAATTAGAGATGAAATGTCAATCCCCATTGGTCACTTACAGATATTAATACTGTTAACACGGCTACGTACAGCAAAGTGTGAGCTAAGCAGCTAAATATTCTGCAATAGCAGAGATTAAGTATTTCAGTTGAAAAGAGATCGGAAGCGTTAGTTGCAGTAGCTTCAAAATGACTGAGAAATAATTTCATTACTCTAAATGTAAAAGTTATCCCGGTAGGACTGAGTGGACTGATATTAGATGAGTGATCGTTGTAGTACAAATTCAGTTTACTATAGCAGAGAGATACCAGCTAAATGTGAGAAGAGCAATTACACTTTTCACGGTAGCATTGCATTACTCTTAATATGTGCAGCGTGTAAAGAATCAATAAGATGATTTTGTATTATCCTAAAATTAGCAGTATACGTAATAAAGGTGAGTAGGTAACCTGGATTTAGACATAGCAAACTCTACAATCTAATTTAGCAAAATTAGAATGGATAATATTGATACAGTATATACAAGTCGAGTTTAAGTGGAAATACACAAAATATCTAGCTTACCTTTACATTGTTCAAGAGAGCGTTGCAAAGTAATACCAAGGCAGAATGTCGGAATAGCAATTAGATGAGATGATTGCTGTAAACATGAAATATCAGCAACGACGTGACTAGGTTTCTATCGTTCTTCAGGATCCTTACGTGTCTTTAAGGATGAGAAAGTATAATAACTGGCCCCATCTGACCCCGACCCTGCTTAGCCTCTGAGATCGGGCGCTTTTTAGGGTGATGTGACCTTAGGTGAACGCTTCGGGACATACTCAAAACTCTTGACTGATGCTAAAATGGTCACCTTGGGAAACAAGTGAAAGAAAAACAGGTCAAAGCCAACAATCTAAAAAGATTCCTACAGCACCTCTAATTAGGTACTATCCAGGCCGGACCCTGCTTAGCCTCTGAGATCAGATGAGATCGGGCGCTTTCAGGGTGATGTGGCCGTAGGAGATTTCTTTGGGCTCTCTCAACCCTCTTGACAAATGCCAAGATGGTCACCTTGGGAAACAAGGGAAAAAAAACAGGTCAACGCCGACAACATAATGAGAAGCCTACGGCACCTGGTATTCCCAGGCTGTCTCCCATCCAGGTACTAACCAGGCCCATCGCTGCTTAGCCTCTGAGATCAGATGAGATTGGGCTCTCTCAGGGTGATTTGGCCGTAGCCACTCTCTTTGGGCACTCTGAAGCCTCTTGACAAAGGCCAAGATGGTCACCTTGGGAAACAAGCTAAAAAAAACAGGTCAAAGCCAACAACATAAAAAGAAGCCTACGGCATTCCCAGGCGATCTCCCAATCAAGACACTAACCAGACCAGGTCCTTCTATGTCACCTGGTCTTCCCAGGCAGTCTCCCATCCAGGTACTAACCAGGCCTGACGCTGCTTAGCCTCTGAAATCAGACGAGATCGGGTGCTTTCAGGGTCATGTGGCCGTAAGTGTTCTCTTCAAGACACGCCCAACCTTCTTGACAAACGCCAAGATGGTCGCCTTGAGAAACAAGCGAAAAAAACAGGTCAAAGCCAACAACATAAAAAGAAGCCTATGGCACCTGGTATTTCCAGGTGGTCTCCCATCCAGGTACTAACCAGGCCCGACACTGTTTAGCCTCCGAGATCAGACGAGATTGGGCGCTTTCAGGGTGATGGGGCCGTAGGTGATCTTCCGGCACTCTCAACCCTCTTGACAAATGCTGAGATGGTCACCTTGGGAAAAAAGTGAAAAAAAAAAAACAGGTCAAGGCGAACAACATAAAAAGAAGCCTACAGCACCTAGTATTCCCAGGTGGTCTCCAATCCAGGTACTAGCAAGGCCCAACCCTGTTTAGCCTCTAAGATCAGAGGAGATCGGGCGCTTTCAGGGTTATGTGCCCATAGGCAATCTCTTTGGGCACTCTCAACCCTCTTGACAAATGCCAAGATAGTCACCTTGAGATACAAGCGAAAAAAAAAACAGGTCAATGTCAACAGCATAAAAAGAAGAATACGGCACCTGGTATTCCAACGCCATCTCCCATCCAGGTACTAACTAGGCCCAACCCTTCTTAGCCTCAGAGAAGAGAAGAGATAGGGCTCTTTCAGGTTGATGCTGCTGTAAGCGATCTCTTTGGGCACTCTCAACCCTCTTGACAAATGCCAAGATGGTCACCTTGGGAAACAAGCGGAAAAAAAAAAAACGAATCAATGCTAACAACATAAAAAGAAGCCTACAATAACTGGTATTCCCAGGTGGTCTCCCATCCAGATACTAACCAGACCCGACTCTTCTTAGCCTCCAAAATCAGATGAGATTGGGTGCTTTCAGAGTGATGTGTCCATAGGCAATCTCTTCAGGCACTCTCAACCCTCTTGACAAACACCAAGATGGTCACTTTGAGAAAAAAGCGGAAAAAAAACAGGTCAACGCCAACAACATAAAAAGAAGTCTATGACACCTGGTGTTTCCAGGCGGTCTCCCATCCAGGTACTAACAAGGCCCAACTCTTCTTAGCCTCCAACATCAAACGAGATCGAGTGCTTTCAGGGGGATGTGCCCGTAGGCAATCTCTTCAGGCACTTTCAACCCCCTTGACAAACGCCAAGATGGTCACCTTGGGAAACAAGCAAAAAAATAAAAAATAAGTTGGAAGCTAGAGATAATACGGTCCGAGTCCTCAATTTAATCCATGCGGTGCCTGTACAGGGAAGGCCCTTGCTTATGTTGTCAACGGACGTGGAGAAGGCCTTTGACAGGGTGGCCTGGCACATTATGCAGGCCACCCTGGAACATATAGGTCTTGGCCCCAACATGATGAGCTGGGTAATGTCGCTTTACTCCACGCCGTCGGCAGCGGTACGGGTGAACGAGTGGTGCTCGGACTCTTTCCCCATCACTAATGGGACGAGGCAGGGGTGCCCTCTGTCTCCCCTCATTTTTATTCTGACACTGGAACCACTTATGTGTCACGTTTGGAATGACCCGAATATTACTGGCATATCCAAACCCTCGGCACACCACAAAATTGCGCCGTACACTGACGATCTAATTTCTTTCGTCTCCAATCCACACATTTCGCTTCCCAATATACTCGCGGCTCTCCGGCGATACGGCAGCCTATCAAACTATAAAATCAATTGCGCCAAGTCGGCTGTATTGAATATATCGGTCCCGGATGGTGAGGCCAAGAGGCTACGCTCTGCTTTTCCATTCTACTGAGCTGAAAAATCTATACGTTACCTGGGCGTTGACATCGCAGCGGATTTGGCGCAATTGTACCCGCTTAATTTTGTCCCTCTCCTGAATAGACTGAAATCTGATTTGGGAAACTGGCATGCTTTAACACTGACCTGGTTCGGGCGCTGTAATGCATTCAAAATGACGGCCCTCCCGCGGATCTTATACTTGTTCCAGACATTACTGATCCGGTTACCCCCAATTTTTTTCAGACAACTGCAGGTGCTGCTCCGGGACTTTATTTGGGCGTGCAAACCACCCAGAGCCCGTTTGCAATTGCTTGCCAGACCAAAGGACAAGGGGGGTCTGGGTCTCCCAGATCTGAGACAATACTACAGAGCGACTCTGCTAGCGAGAGTCGTTGATTGGCATTGTAATGGCCCACACAAGCAGTGGGTGGAGATGGAGATTGAGGATGGATCCATTCCCCTATTGACCTCCCCGTGGCTCCTGTCCTCCCTACCAAAAGACCTCAGAGATCACCCCGTAGTGGGAGCTACATTGGCTGTTGTGCGGAGGTTGTTCCGCTGCACACACATTGCTCCCCTGCCGTCACCAATGAATCCGGTTATAGGTAATCCAGACTTCTCACCGGGATTTACCAACAAGAAACTGCGACAGTTGACAGTGGTGGGGAAACAGCGTCTGGGAGAGGTGTGGCCCTCGGGAGGGCTCCCGACCACGCAAACTGTCACTGAGCTTTCTGACCCTCCGCTTGACTTGTTTAGTGCTTATCAACTTCGTCACTTTCTTCTGGCCATACAAAGGGCCCCCTACACTCCTAGAGACCTGACGCCCTATGAATCCATCTGTCACAAAAGGGAACCTGTGCGACACACCCTCTCCCTCCTGTACAACCTATTGAGTAGTCAGGAGGAGGAGTCGACCCCACCATTTATCCACAAATGGGAGAGGGACTTAGGCATCACATTTACCCCACAACAGATAGGGAAGATCCTGACCTTAGTACATAAAGCTTCCATCGCAAACCAATATCAAGAATCAGGATACAAGATAGTCTCATGCTGGTATAGAGTCCCCTACCTTCTGAATAAAATGAATAGATCGATCCCGGATGTTTGTTGGAGGTGCAATTCAGATACGGGGACCATGGGACACATTTTCTGGGCATGCCCGGCCTTGAGCAACTTTTGGGTGGAGGTGACCGGGACGATAAAAACTCTCACAAATGTAGATATCGCAGACAACCCAGCAGCGTGCCTTCTACACTTGACCGAACAGCCTGTTCGAAAATACAAAAAAACCCTCACGATGCAACTCCTGAACGCCGCCCGGGGCTGCATTCCCACACTGTGGAGGCAGCCTCAGCCCCCATCCAAGGTGCTGTGGTATTCCAAAGTCAATCATATTCTCCGGATGGAAGAATTGACCGCCAGGGGATCGTGGCCTGGAGTAGGACGCTTGTGACCTGAGCTCCGCTCCTACCGCGATCTCCTGCAGTGATCCTGGATGCCCACTGACTATTTTACCTGCAACTTTACCGGTGTAATACCCGTTACTTTCCCGTGTATAACTTGGGACGATGTCTCCGACGAAGAAGCAGTCTGCAGCGGCGGCATCTCTTGAAAAATTCCGGCGGGACCACGAGGGCCAACATGGCGGACAGTCCCCTCCGGCTGCAGAACCTGCTACCTCAGACACGGCGAAGGTGCTTGAGGCGATTTCTACCTGCCAGGCCACACTGACAACTAAGCTTGAGGAGGTCAAGGTGGACGTCTCACTTATCCGGCAAGACATGGCTAAACTGCGTGACAGAAATTTTTGTAACAAAACACTGTGCTATTCTTACCAAAAAATAAATAAGCCACACAAGAGAGCTGCTAACACATCAAGTGTAACGTAAGCAATGTTATGAAAAAGTGTAGCGCTTCTCAAAGCTTCAAAATATCAAATATCCATAATCTTACTTATAAGTGTAGAATTATATCATTACAGTGAAAAAATCCCACTATAAAATAGTGCTCATAACACATAGATTCTTACATAAATTGCATATATAAGTGACTCAAAAAAAATAAAAAAAAATAAAAAAGAAAGTTTTACCAAAAACGTCCAAGAGACAAAGTAAGGGAAGAAAAAAAGGGGAAAAAAACAAAGTCCCAATAGTAAAATACAGAGTCCTTTGTGTATGGTGTCTTTGTATAGTCCACAAGTGTGTAGGAAATATATTACACCTCCTTTCAAAAAGGTTCATGCATTAGTCTCGTGAGGTTCCCGTCACCAGGCGAATTGAAGGCTTACCGGAGTTAATGGATCCTCACAAATTTACATTTGGGGGATCATACAAGCTTTTGCAACTATGTGCAGATTCTCCCAGCAACCAGTTATCCAGGGGGACCTCAAATATAGGCAATCACTTCATATGTTGAGAGGTATTTTGACTCCAGCCAGATATACCCATAGGCATGTTAAGAACATACGAAGAAAAAAACAGGGACCAAAAATAGCGTAATTCCGTTTTTATAGAAACAAATAGAAAATAAAAGTACAAAACTCACATGTGTACAGTAGTTTGAGCGCTTAACAGGATAAAACACAATTGCAGCAGAGTCCCGACGCGTTTCGTCGTAGAAGACGTCATCTGGGGTACTACTCAGCTGCAACTCACTCACTTAAATCCCAAGACCCCCAATTAGGCACAGATTCATTCAGCCCGTGTCACCGGAGTTAATTTCCGGTATAAAATGGCCGCCAGCATGCGTTCCACACCTCATTATGAAACCATTCCAATAAGCCAAGGTTAACTTATATTAAATTAAATTATATACAAGTCCAAAATTTATGGCCAAAGTGGACCTCTTATAAAAAGTAAAAATATTGTATTAAAAAAGCAGTTAAAACAGCTGCAAGGACTATAAGTCCGATCGTATCTTTCCCAGGAAGACGAACAAATGCTTCTGGGTTAGTATGTACTGTAGCCAATCACAAGGGAAACAGCAATTGGCGCGAACATAAATGCGTTTGTTACGGTCGTCAGTCAGCCAATCAGTCAATCAGTAACCGGCCGTAAAAAAGCCAACCTTCGTTGCCGGACGTGAGGTAGATGCGAACGCCCCACATCCGGACTGCGTGGCATGCAAATAAACATAGGGTGGAACGCGCCGCATATCATGGCCGTCTCTCACACAGAGGAAGTGAGGCGAACGTAATCACATCACTTCCGAAGTGTGTGGAGCGCAAATAAGACTCGGGCAGAACGCAGTGCCTAACGGGGATAAAATAACTTTATTGCATTATTACATTACGACAATGGAATAAATCGCATATATGATGAAAAATGTTACATTCCCGAACTGGCATTCTACAAATACAAACACCAAACATCTCATCTATGTAGGCAGGCATTCGTCAGGTATCGAAGATACCAAACAATAGATGTTATTTTTATTTTTAAAAATCTATAAAGAATTAAATATCTATAACTATTTAATCTGAGAAATAGCCATTTATATAAAGCTAGACTACCATAAATATATTTTCTCTAACTTCATGAGGGCCAACATGGCGGACAGTCCCCTCCGGCTGCAGAACCTGCTACCTCAGACACGGCGAAGGTGCTTGAGGCGATTTCTACCTGCCAGGCCACACTGACAACTAAGTTTGAGGAGGTCAAGGTGGACGTCTCACTTATCCGGCAAGACATGGCTAAACTGCGTGACAGAGTGAAGGAAGCTGAAACCCAGATCAGTCAGGCTGAAGATGTCCTGTTCCCTCTGCAGCATGCCCAGGAGGATGTGCAAAGACAACTCCAGCAGCTGGCGCAGAAACAGGATGACATCGAGAATAGGGCCCGCAGATCTAACCTCCGATTCATCGGCCTACCGGAGGGCTCAGAGGGGGCTGACCCGGCGACATTTCTGGAATCTCTCCTGATCAAGGCCTATGGTAGGGAGGCGTTCTCTACCTCCTTTATTATCGAAAGGGCCCACAGAATGCCTGCCCGCCCGCCGCCGGAGGGGGCACCTCACCGCACGTGCATTGCTAAGCTGCTAAACTACCGAGATAGGGATGCTATCCTTCGCCTTACCCGAGAAAAAGGCAACATCCCGTTTCAGAACGGACATATATCGGTGTTTCCCGACTTCTCCGCAGAAGTTCAAAAACGTCGTTCCCGATTCGTGGAAGTTAAGCGGCGCCTCAGGGCACATCACCTCAAATATGCCATGTTGTACCCGGCCAGACTCCGCGTTATGGGGGAAGATAGGGCCTACTTTTTTGAAGATCCTGAGATGGCGGTATCCTGGTTGGACCAGAGAGACGCGGCTCGAAATCGGCCACCTCGGGACTAAAATCGTTGGAGGATTTGTGAGTACTCTATCTGCTCCCCCCTTTCTATTTGCCCGTGTGCAAGCAGATCGCTGTTGGACTGCCTATGCGTGGTTCACTAACCTCAGTCCCTGAATTGATACTTATGTTCCCCCTCTCTACAATGGATGGCCGTTACTCTTGTGGACTGAACATTTGCTGCTGCCTATGGCCACGCTCTGCGGGCATCCCCCTGGTTTGTTACACAGTACCCCTTCCCCCTCCCTGTTAGTTTGGGGGGCCCACTTGGCGGGCTTTATTGGGCCCTTTCCCTGGGTGGGTGGTGGGGTTGCGGGTCATCTGGACTTGCTGCATGGGACTGCAGAACTTTGACTTTCTCCTGATACATGCCCTTTACTGGACTGCTATGTCCCGCTGCTGAACTGGGCACCGCACCAATGGGAGTGGGGTGGGAAATGGACGCATGGTCCGGCTCCGGCCTACAAGCCGGGTTATGACGAGAGAGGATTTGGTCTTGTCACTGGGTCCATATCTGGCAAAGTCCACCCCCGTGGCTTATTGTTACTGACATTGCCTAGTGTTATATGGTTTGTTTTGGGAAGGGAGCTCCAGCCAAGTTGGGGTGGCTGAGAGCAGGGAGGGTGGGGATGGGTTGTAGTTGTTATGTTACAGTATGTTATGTTCTATGCTTAGTTTATGGCACAAGCTTTATTTGGTTATGGAACAGACAAATGTCTTATGTCTACTCTGATAAATATGGGGATGGATACTGTTTTGTCAGGTGGTGTGGGTACTATTTTTCTCCTTGTGATATTGGCTGAGACCATGCCATGGGGACCCTTAAGTTACTGACGTGGAATGTCAGGGGAATTCGGGATAAAATTAAGAGGGCGGCAGTGTTTGGGTGTCATAAAACTTATAGAGCGGATATCACAGTTCTGGTGGAGACGCATGTAACTGGGAGATTGCTAATAGCTTTGCGTCGCCCGTGGATTGGCTGGGCCTACCACGCCACCCATACGTCCTATTCTCGCGGGGTGTCTGTATTGATATCTAAGACGGCACAGTTTTCCTTGGTTTCTTTACAGACAGACCCACAGGGCAGATATATATTTATACACTGCTTATTGCACGGCGAATAGTACATTATTCTCGCCCATTACGTACCCCCGCCCTACGATCATAGACTAATTACAGAGGGATTATTTTTTATGGCTCAACACCCTAATGTCCCAGCGATTTGGCTGGGAGATGTTAATAAGGTTTTGAATCCAGGGGTGGATAGAATGAGCTCTACTCGAGGGGACCATCCACAGGGGGACACTGGCCTAGGTTTCACGTTTCAGGAATTCTCTCTTACAGATCTATGGCGATTTAAATATCAGGCTAAACGTGTTTACTCCTGTTTCTCTGCAACTCACTCCACCATGTCACGCATTGATTATATTGCTGTGTCCGCCCAGTTGTTACCCAGGCTAGTAGACACGGGCTATTATGCTAGATCATTGTCAGACCACGCCCCTTGCTGGGCAACTTTTTCCTTGACCCGGCCTACTGGACCGAAACCATGGCAGCTTCACCCCTTCTGGTTAACCGCCTTGAGTGACAGCGAAGACTTAGGGGATGAATGGCGGTTTTTCTTTACTACTAATCAGGGAACGGCTCCGGTTGATTGTACCTGGGAGGCTTTTAAACTGCACGTACGCTCCACTTTAACACACCGGATAAACCGGTTGAAGCGTACCTCCAAGACTTTGCTGTCTAATGCCCTACGGGAGCTGGACTCGGTGACCACTGACTTCACCACTGACCCCACACCTGCTAAGGCCCAGATATTAAGACACCACACAAGGATAGTAGATCACCTCCACACTGAACAGGCTAAGCAAAAGTTGTTTTTTGTTAAGCAACGGGTGTTTGAACAGGGAGAGAGGGCGGGAAAGTTGTTGGCCTACTTGGCGCATCGGGACTCCAAGCCCCCGGTGGTGGTTTCGTTGACTGACAATGGGGGTGCGGAGGTGACTGATCCGCCAACAGTGGCCACCATGTTTCGTGCTTACTATGCTGCCCTCTATGAGTCGCAGGTACATAGGCCGAGGACTGAGACGGGGCATACCTCCGAGCTGTCTCTCTTCCCCACCTGTCCGAGGCTCAGGTTGAGTCTCTTGAGGCCCCGATATCGGCAGATGAGATTAAGCTAGCGGTGGCATCCCTTGCAGCGGCTAAGGCCCCTGGACTGGATGGTATTCCTCTGGATTTTTATGCCCACTACTCTGAGATACTAGTGCCAGAATTGTTGAGATTATATACACACATATTTGAATCCGAGTCCCTACCTGATACTCTAAGGCAGGCAGTTATTATAGTGATACCCAAGCCAGGAAAGGATCCCCACTCCCCGGATTCCTACCGCCCCATCTCGCTGCTCCAAGCAGATATTAAAATTTTGGCTAAAGTACTTGCCACCCGTTTGAGTGGCATCATCCTATCACTTATTCACCCTGATCAAACGGGATTTATGCCCGGGAAAAACACGGCCATTAATATCCGTCGGTTATATATGAATATCCAGGCTGAGCATGACAGAGTGGGATCGAGGGTGGTGCTGTCACTGAATGCCGCTAAGGCGTTTGATTCCATTGAGTGGAATTATCTTTGGGAATGCTTGGGTAAATTTGGGTTTGGCCCCAATTTTATTAAATGGATTACTCTCCTATACTATCGCCCAATGGCTAGAGTAGCGGTTAATGGATAGGTGTCGGACCCCTTTCAGTTGGGCCGTGGCACACGTCAGGGTTGTCCACTCTCTCCTATGCTATATGCTATATGCTTTGGCGGCAGAACCGTTGGCTGCTGCACTTCGGGCACACCCGGCTGTAGTAGGCCTCTGACGCGGCTCTCTGGTGGAGTCGGTGAGTATGTATGCAGATGATACTTTACTGTATTTAGAGGACTAGGGTCAGTCGTTGGGAGCTGCCCTGGGGGTCATAGAGGAGTTTGGTGGTCATTCCGGTCTGCGTATTAATTGGACCAAGTCACAGGTTTTACCCATTGACTTGTTCCCCCCGGACCGGAGTGCGGCTTCTCTCCCGCTCTCCAGGGTATCCTCCATCCAGTATTTGGGAGTGCAGGTTACGAGGGAGCCCAGGGAGTATATTAATCTCAATCTTGAACCACTGCTTCTGTATGTGCGGGAGAAGACTAAGGCATGGTCCTGTCTCCCCATTGGGGTTATGGGACGGATCAATATTACTAAAATGATCCTCCTGCCGAAACTCCTTTATGTACTTTGGCATTCCCTTGTCATGGTCCCTGTGGCGTTCTTTAAAACATTAGACGGTGTCTTAAACACCTTTATCTGGGGCCCCTCTAGACATAAGTTGACATGGAACACACTTGAAAACCCGACCTCTATGGGGGGATTGGCTCTCCCTGATTTCCACACATACTACATAGCAGCCCAGGTTTCCCATTTTTATCACCTCCATAGAGCGGATAGTCACAGATACCAGGCCTTAGTGGGCGGGAGGGCTGAATCCCCTGTTGACACTCCACTTCAGATGATTTTTCGGGGTGGTGGGGTTAGGGATGCCCGGTTCCGGATCCTGCCACACCACCAGAGTATTTGGAAGCTAGCCCTTAGATTACTGGGAGCTCACTATCACCACTCACATACACCGTTATGGCGCAACCCCCTACTTCGTGAGTTGTTTGGCTTACCATATGTAGACTTGTGGGCTTCTAGGGGGATACTTTATCTGCACCAGGTGGTGTCTCCTATGGGCGTAAGGGATTTTCCCTCCCTACAAGTGGAATTTAACATACCCCCTCATATGCACTTTCGCTACTTGCAATTGCGACACGCGCTCCGTGCGCAATTTGCTCATGACTTCCCGAATGTACAGTCGTTGGCTTTGACAGATGTAATTATGGGGGACGAACCGACTAAATTGATCTCGACTCTATACAGCCTACTCCGGGCCCGCTTGGTGGCGCAAATCACTGAACGGGCTAGGTTGAGATGGGAAGAGGATATAGGTCCCTTTGATGGGGAGGAATGGGAGGATGCCCTTGAGAACATTAAACAGGCTTCGCTTAACCTACCTGACCGACTAACGCAGTACTATGTGATGCACAAGTCCTATCTCACCCTTGTCCGGATAGCTAAGTATCACCCTGACTATGACCCGAAGTGTCCCAGATGCTCTTGTACGACTGGTACTTTCTACCATCTTCTCTGGCAATGCCCAATGGTCCAGGAGTATTGGGGACAGATTGTCAAGTTTCTACACGACCACATGGGTTCACCCCTTCAACTTAACCCTAAGAGTTGCCTACTCAGCATATTTCCTGATACCTCTGTTCTGTTCCGTCACCTATGAAGTGGCTGATGTTTGTACCTACTGTAATGCCTTGTTATAACTGAGTTGTTCAATAAACTTGTGCTGTTTTAACAAAAAAAAAAGAATTGACCGCCACCCTTCACAACACTGAAGAGGCATTTAAGCCGCGTACACACGTAGCCGTCTGTCCGACGTACTTAGTCTGGCAGACTTCCCGCCAGACCGTCCGTCAGACTTTCCGAACGGGCTACTTGCCCACACGGCACTTTTTCAGTGGACAAATACGGCGTACTAAGTCCGCCGTACTATCCGCCCTACTTTTGAAATGAACGGACTCGCCCACACACGCGGAAGAAAGTCCGCTCATTTTGAGCGCGTCTCCAGGTAGGCGGGGCCCGCGAAGGATACGTCGCTGGACCCGCCGCCTGGCTCATTGTGAGCGGAGGACTCAGCGAGGCAACATCTGAAGAAGATGAAGAAGAAGAAGAGAAGGACAGAAGAACGGAAGGCGGCGGCGGCAGAAGACTGGAAAAGAGCTAGAAGAAGGCGCGGTGGCCCGGCAGAAGAACCGAAGAGGGGGACAAGACCCCCGAAGTCGGAAGAAGAGGCCGGCGGCGAGGAAGAAAGCCGGGCTCCTCCGCTAGCAAAAGAGCTACAAGAAGATAGCGGAGGAGTCCGGCGAGAAGACCCCTGAAGACGGAAGACCCCCGGAGCTGTGCAATAAACTATTTTAACCCTTGTGTGTTGTGTTTTTTTGTACTTTATTTTACAGGTGAATGGGCAGGGGTACATTTTACCCCATACTCATTCACATAGGGTGGGTGGCTCCCGGATTCTGATAAGCCCCCCGCCCGCAGACCCCGACAACCAACGGCCAGGGTTGTCGAGAAGAGGCCCTTGTCCTCATCAACATGGGGACAAGGTGCTTTTGGGCCGTGCGGCCCCCCTTCCCCTAGGCACCCCCCATGTTGAGGGCACGCGGCCTGGTACGGCTCAGGAGGGGGGGGGGGCGCTCGCTCGCCCCCCCTTTCCTGGCCGGCCGGGTAGCGTGCTCGGACAAGGGTCTGATGTGGACTTGGGGTTCCCCTTTAAGTCCATACCAGACGGCGGGTCCAGCGACCTATCCTTCGCGGGCCCCGCCTACCTGGAGACCCGCTCGAAATGAGCGGACTTTTCTCTGGGTGGGAAAAGTCCGTTCATTTCAAAAGTACGGCGGACTGGCACACACACGGCCGGATTGTCCGCCGAAATGCGAGTCCGGCGGAAAGATTGGAGTGTAAAACTACTTTCTAAGTCCGCCGTACTTTCGGGTCAAAAAAGTATGCCGGAGACTACACACGGGGGGATTATCCGGCGGACTTGAGTTTGCCGGACTTTTCCACCCGCTTGTTTGATCGTGTGTACACGGCATTAGTGTTACATGGAGGCCCTGGAGGTATTTTACTGGTACTCGAGACTACATTCGGGAGGTGAGCAGTGCCCCTGTCCCAGAAAATGACTGAACATATAACGTTTACCTACGTAGGCCATGTCTGCCCTGGGTGGCATTCCCCCCCCCCCTCCCTTTTTGTCTTTATTTTTCTTTTTTTCCCCGCTGCCACCCCCCCCTCCTTTCTCTCCGTCTTTGCACTCTCTTCTCCCCCCGTCCTCCCTTTTGACTATGCCTTGTCTCCTTACTAGCCTTCGGGACCCAGAAGAACCCCAGGGTTCTGGACACGACCGGCTCATATTTTACTCTGGTTCACATAGGTCATGATAAGCTGGCTCGCTGTGGTCCCAGTTGTTCTCCATGATTACATTTGTCCGAACGGAGCTGCACTAGTTATACTGTACTACATGTCAGAGGTGGGGTTTCTCTCTTTTCTGCATGAAACTGTAGGACTCCCCTCTGAGAACCCAGAGTTATTTGGCTGCCTATTTTTTGTTACCATGTAATTGTGACCCTGGGTCATGCTGTATGGTTGACTGTTATATTTATGTTGTTCTACTTATACTTAATAAAAGAATTTAAAAAAAATAAAAAATAAGTCAATGCCAACAACTTAAAAAAAAAGCCTATGGCATCGAGAAATCCCAGGCGGTCTCCCATCCAGGTACTAACCAGGTCCCAACCCTGCTTAGCCTTTGAGATCAAATGAGATTTGGCTCTTTCAGGGTGATGCAGCTATAGTAGATTTTTTCAAGCACGCTTAACCCTCTTGACAAACGCCAAGATGGTCACCTTGGGAAACAAACAAAAAAAACAAGTCAACGCCAACAACATAAAAAGAAGCCTACAGCACCTAGTGTTCCCAGGCGGTCTCCCATCCAGGTATTAACAAGGCGTGACCCTTTCTAGCCTCTGAGATCAGCGGAGATTGGGCGCTTTCAGGGTGAGGCAATCTCTTTGGGCACTCTCATCTCTCTTGAAAAATGCCAAGATGGTCACCCTGGGAAACAAGCGAAAAAAAACAGGTCAACGCCAACAACATAAAAAGAAGAATACGGCACCTGGTATTCCAACGCCATCTCCCATCCAGGTACTAACTAGGCCCAACCCTTCTTAGCCTCAGAGAAGAGAAGAGATAGGGCTCTTTCAGGGTGATGCTGCTGTAAGCGATCTCTTTGGGCACTCTCAACCCTCTTGACAAATGCCAGGATGGTCTCCTTGGGAAACAAGCGAAAAAAATAAAACGAATCAACGCCAACAACATAAAAAGAAGCCTACAATAACTGGTATTCCCAGGTGGTCTCCCATCCAGGTACTAACCAGGCCCTACTCTTCTTAGCCTCCAAGATCAGACGAGATTGGGTGCTTTCAGAGTGATGTGGCCATAGGAAATCTCTTCAGGCACTCTCAACCCTCTTGACAAACACCAAGATGGTCACTTTGGGAAACAAGCGAGAAAAAAAACAGGTCAACGCCAACAACATAAAAAGAAGTCTACGACACCTGGTATTCCCAGGCGGTCTCCCATCCAGGTACTAACAAGGCCCGACTCTTCTTAGCCTCCAACATCAAACGATATTGGTTGCTTTCAGGGTGATGTGCCCGTAGGCAATCTCTTCAGGCACTTTCAACCCTCTTGACAAACGCCAAGATGGTCACCTTGGGAAACAAGCAAAAAAAAAAAATAAGTCGGAAGCTAGAGACAATACGGCCCGAGTCCTCAATTTAATCCATGCGGCGCATGTACAGGGAAGGCCCTTGCTTATGTTGTCAACGGACGCGGAGAAGGCCTTTGACAGGGTGGCCTGGCACATTTTTTTTTAACAGAAAATTTTTATTAGACAAATCAGCATTACATTGCAAAGAATAGTAAATCCGATATTACACAGTTGTAGAAAGGAAAAAACCACCGTCATCCAGTAATCATTCTTAAATTAATAATCCAGCAGTACAGATAACAGGAGTAACCATTACTCTATCATAAATACAGGACATCCCCAGCGGAACTTCACAGCCATCAGGCAGGCACGGAAGGGGGGGGGGCAGGGAGGAAATGGTCGGGAGAGAGAGAACAGGGCGGTCAACCGGGGGGGGGGGGATCCACCACGTCTCAGCTCAACTCAAAGTTAGGGGGAGGGGGAACCAAGATCAGCGGACGCATCTATCCAGGAAGACCAAATTTTATCAAATTTCCCTGGGCATTGTCTACTTTCAAAGGTCAACTTATACAGGGGGAGCACCAGGTTCACTGATCTCCTCCACTAGGCAGGGGTAGGGGGGTCTTCGAGTTTCCATCTCAATAGAATCTCGCGTCTGGCATAATACAATGCGAAGGTAAGGCACAGTTTGCAGTACCTGTCCCCCTCAACGTCTGCCAAATGGCTCAATAGTAGGGTTTGAGGGTCAACCTGAAGGTTCGACCCGGTCACAGCATTTAGCGTAGAAACCACTTCCTCCCAGTAGGGCTGGATTTTGGGACATGACCAGACCATGTGCCAGAAAGTGCCCACCTCCTGTTTACACCTTTGACAATTAGGGTCCCTTTGGGGGTAAATACGCGCCAGCCTCTGCGGGGTGAAGTAGGCCCTATGCAGGAATTTAAATTGTATAAACCTGTCCGAACTCCACTTCTCCCGGGATTTGGTCAAACTAGTGTCATGTTCCACCATGAGGTAAAGATATAAGGTCGACAGGGTTCTCCCTATCACCCTGGAAGTCAGAAGATGTTCAATGGAGTCCGATTCCAGAGTCAGAGGGGCAGGAAACTGAGCCCCAAAGGCGTGCTTCAGTTGCCAATATCTGAACTGGAAAGAAAGTGGAAGCTCATATGTACGTCTCAGTTCTTGGAAAGTCATTAGCCTACCCTGATAAACTATGTGCTTTAAAGTGACGATTCCTCTTTTCACCCACAGAGAAGGGTCTGGGATACTATTCAGGTGAGGGAGCATGGGGTTGCCCCATAGGGGCATATGTGGGGAGATGTGGTTGGGCTTTCCATAGCTCCTCCTTGTCTCCCGCCAGACCCTCACCGTGGTACGCATCAAGCCCGTCATGGAGGAGCTCGCCCTAAGCCCCCGAAATGGTAGGTTACTCAGAGCTGCATAGGAGCCAAGGATGGCTGCCTCCAGGGTGACCGCCGGGTTTTGTGTGGGCTGGGAGAACCACCACCGAATTGTGACCAAAACGGCCGCCCAGTAGTAGATCTGAAAGTTTGGGAGCGCCAGGCCCCCCCCCTCCCCAATAGTGGGAGATATAGTATCTGCTTAGCTACCCTGGGGGGTCTCCCAGCCCAGACAAAGGATATCAACAGACTCTCCAGTCTCTGGAAAAAAGTCCTGGGAATGTATTACGAAAGAAGTACAGGTACTTGGGGAGATAGATAATTTTTAACAAATTGACTCTGCCCACTGGGGATAAAGGGAGGGATCGCCATGCCGCGCACCTAGCCCCTAATTGTGTCATGAGTGGCTGTATATTGTCCTCCAGATAGTTCTGAACTCTACCACTGACCTTAATCCCCAGGTATATAAAACTTTCCACTCATTTAAGCTGTGGATGAGGCACGCGAGGGGTCGAGGAGTGGAGTGGGAAAACAACCGGTTTGTCCCAATTGATGCGGATACCTGAGTACTGACCGAATCAATTAATCAGTTCCAGTGCAGTGCCCAAAGAAGACGACATGTCCGCTAAATAAAGCAGAGCATCATCTGCATACAAGGATAGCTTTTCCTCGATGGGCCCTACTTGTATCACCTTTATCCCAGTATCCGCTCTCAGCAAAATAGCCAAGGGCTCCATCGCAAGGACAAATAAGGCTGGTCAGAGGGGGCGCCCCTGTCTCGTACCCCG
This sequence comes from Lithobates pipiens, assembly GCF_037356315.1. Lineage (NCBI taxonomy): Eukaryota > Metazoa > Chordata > Amphibia > Anura > Ranidae > Lithobates > Lithobates pipiens. The sequence continues at coordinate 164,171,551 of NW_027507791.1, forward strand.
TGCCAGCTGAAACTGCCCGGAGAGACAGCCATTGGTACGGATTCTAGCAGAGGGGCTGTGGTACAGCATGCGGATCCAATTCGTAAATCCTGGGCCAAATCTGAATCGCGAGAGCACCTCCCATAGGTAACCCCACTCGACAGAGTCGAAAGCCTTCTCCGCATCGAGCGAGGCCACTACACCCGTCTCCCCCCGGCCGCTCTATCTATGTGCGTGAGTAGGCGTCTGATATTAATGTCTGTGCCTCTGCCTGGCATAAAACCTGTTTGGTCACTATGGACAAGGGCCGTGATGACTAAGTTAGTCTGTTGGCCAGGATTTTGGCCAGTATTTTCGTGTCCACATTTAACAGTGATATAGGGCGGTATGACGAACACAAGGTGGGGTCTTTCCCCGGCTTGGGGATCACCACTATGATCGCCTCGCTCATGGTGTCGGGAAGTTTATCAATATGCGACGACGCAGAGAATAGATGGTGGAGTCTTTCAGAGAGCTCCGTAGCGTAGTGCTTATAGAATTCCGCCGGGATTCTGTCCGGTCCCGGCGTCTTACCCGCCTGCATAGATTTAAGGGCCTGGAGAATCTCCAGAACCGTGATAGGGGCGTCCAGCCTATTTCGGTACGTTTCCGTGAGGATTGGTATATCTATGTCGGCCAAGTAGGTCGTTAGTTCTTCCTTACTGTAATCCGACCTAGAGGTGTAGAGAGATGTATAAAACTCTGCAAAACAGTTATTAATCCCGTCTGGGGTGTGAAGCAACTGACCGGATTTGTCCCTGATATGTGAAATACTCAACCCCCCTGCCTGTTCCCTGGAGAGCCAGGCCAGCATCCTCCCCGACCTTTCCCCCTGCTCAAAGATCCGCTGGGACTGAGCCAGCATTCTCTTCTGGGTGAGAGAGGTACGAAGATCAACAGCCTCCCTGGTCAGGATTTGCAGTTGCCAATAATGTTGGGGGTCCCGAGTGCGGACAAAAAGAGCCTCCGCGCAGACCGCCTCTCCCTCAGCTTTTTTTAGCTCTGCTCTACGTTCCCTGCGTATTTTGCCAATGATAGTCTGATAGTGCCCCCTCGTGGTAGCCTTAAAGGCATCCCAGACTACCGTGGCCCCAGCCGAACCTGCATTCTCCTCCCAATAGCTGTTCAATTCGGTCCTAAAATGAGCATCCACAGCGGCATCTGAGATCCAGAACCTGGAAAGCCTCCATAGTCTAACCGCTGGTCCCAGGGAAAGATCCAATGTCAGAAACAGAGGTGCTTGGTCCGATATCCCCCTGGGCAATATTTGTATGTCTACGACCCTTGGGAGGACTGGGCTCCACGCAAAGACCAAGTCAATGCGGGAGAATTTTTTATGGGTGGCAGAGTGACATGTAAATGCCCGAGACCCGGGGTGTCTCCACCTCCAGACATCCGTCAGGCCATATGTGTCTGCCCAGGCAGCCAGCCCAGGTCCATGGTGTCCCCCCGGAGTCAGTCTGTCCATGTCTGGGCCAGGAACTAGATTAAAATCACCCAGGATAAGAGCATTATCAGAGGCAAACTCGGCCATCTTGCTAGTGATTTGGTTCAGCATCAGCAATGAGGCCGGCGGGGGCAAGTATAATCCCACAATGGTCCAGGTCATTGAGTAAATTGTCGCATGAATAATGACATACCTGCCGTCCGGGTCCAAGGCCAGATCCAGGAGCCGAAAGGGGAGGGACTTCAATACTAGGACACTTACCCCCCTGGCAAAACTAGAGTGGGTGGAGTGGTAATGGTACCCCACCCAGGGTTTTTTGAGGGAAAGAAGTCTACTGCCGATGAGGTGCGTTTCCTGGAGTACACATATGTGTGGGTTATAACTTTGAAGAAATTGGAACACCAGGGATCGCTTAACCGGGGAGTTCAATCCCCTGGTGTTCCAGGATACAATGTTAAGTGTAGACATGGATTCTGGGGGCAGTGGAAGGATCAGGATCATTGTGGAACCCTGCTCCCGGATTAGACCGCTGGACCCGGGACATACATATCCAAGGACAATGCAACACTGAAATATCAATATTTTTTGTAAACAAGTACAACAAAACTAAACAGAGAACAAACAGATAACCCCAATAACCATACATGAAAAAAGAAAAAGGGAAACAAAAGTCCCTGGCCCCGTTAGGGGAACAGTCCCCACCCCCCACCCCACCCAACCCCCTTAAACTGAGGAGGGTATTCATCCCAAAGTGTATCAGCTCGCCGGCTGCAACTGGAGGTCCCTGCAGGAGGCAAGTTCCACCCCCCCAGACATCCTGGGGGGGTTTAGGTAACCAAGTGAGCGGCTCACTAGGCGTGAGGCAACCGCCTGCTCTATGAAGGAGGCTGACAGGGACATGGATCTGGGAGGATAAAGAAAAATTACAGTTTGTCCCATCAGTGAAAATGATCCAAAAAAGGGGAAGAAGGAACATATGGTATGAGCCCCCATGCTCCAGGAGGGAGCAGGAAAGGGCAAAGAGGAGCGGCATGTCACAGCCTTCTCCCGACCGTATCTCAGGTCAGGGGTATCAACTTGAACTCCCGCTACCGGGGAGGTTGCTGCCAGCATTAGAGGTGAGCCCACCATCGGTGCAAACAGGGCACAACAGGTGCAACAAAGGCCGTGGGCATCCCAACAGTAGAATGGGTTGTAAACAATTCCGAAGAGGTAGTTAGTCGATCAGCGGGCCGGCGCCAGCGAATCAATCCAGGCGGATGCCTCTCCGGGGGTGTTAAAGAAGCGGGTCGTCTCTCCATCCGGGCCGGAAAAAGAACACTATAGCGGATGTTACGTGCTCTCAAAGCCGCTTTCACGTAATCAAAGGATTTCCTCGGGGCATGGTCTCGGCATGCAGCGGTGAGGACGCACTGTCCCTGAGCTCCGGCGCTGACCCCGGTATTTTAGCACTTATTTGCCGCATGAACTACTCCAAACGCCCGGGAACGATGGGTAGGAGAACCGGCAAGTCCCTGCCGAAGAAGGGCGCGCCCGAGGGATCGATCAAACGGTTCCTGGCGGAGCCTGATGAGGTGGGGGACATGGATGGCCTAGGCCGCTCTCTGCTTACCACGAGCGCGGCCGCAGGCCCCGCCCCCCGCCCCAGGCCTGAACGCAGATCGCAATCCCCGGCCTCGTCGGCGGGTTCTGACGGGGAAGAGAGTGAGACAAGACGATCGGAAGTGGCAGTGCTGGTGAGCGGACTTCCTACTAAGTCTGAACTGGCATCGATGCTCTTGGGGCTAGAGAAATCCATCAAGAGAGAAGTGTCCGCTGTCCGTTCGGATCTCGCGCAAGTTTTGGACCGCGTAGGGGAGACCGAGCAGAGGCTGGACAGGCATGCTACCGCCATTAGGTCTCTGCAAGCAACTACCCGCTCTCTCGCTATCGCTCATCGGTCTTCCCTCTATAAGATCGAGGACCAGGAGAACCGAAACAGACGGAACAACATCCGGATCCGGGGGCTCCCGGAGGCGACCGGGGACAAGGAGCTCCTCCCAATGGTAAGAGGCATCTTTAAGGGCCTATTGGGGAATGCGGCTGACCATCCTTTGAAAATTGACCAAGTTCACAGGGCCTTCCGCCCTCGTAACCTGGCGGCGGAGACTCCGCGTGATGTGATCTGCAGAGTGCACTATTTTGAAGAGAAGGAACGCATCATGAAAAAACTCAAGGGGACCCCAGTCCTGGACTTTGATGGGGCGTCACTCTCTTTTTTCCCTGATTTGGCCAGGGAGACTCTGGAGAGACGCAGGGCCCTGCGTCCCCTAAGGCCGCGTACACACGGGCGGACTGTTTGCCCAACTTAGTCCGCTGAACAGTGTTTCAGCGGACAATCCGCTCGTGTGTGGGCTTCAGCGGACTGTTTCAGCGGACAGTCTGACGAACAAAGTCTTACAGAATTTCCGTAAGACAGTCCGTCCAAACTTGGTTTCAGCGGACAGTCCGCTCGTGTGTAGGCTAGTTCGACAGACTAAGTTTGCTGCATGCTCAGAAAGGATTTCCACGGCGAAAGTTGCATTGCAGTGTATTGGACGTCGAATTTCTCGTCCCATCGTACGTGCCGTTCACGTCATCGCGTACGCTTTCAGCGGACTGTCTGCTCATCGTATGTGGTCAAGTCCGTTCATGCAAATTTTGAACGGACTGTTTGTCGGATTGTCTGACGAACTTAGTTGGCGAACAGTCCGCCCGTGTGTACGCGGCCTGACTGAGAAACTGCGCTTGTCCTCCATCAACTACCGGTGGAGTTTCCCTGCCGCCCTGATCGCACACAGAGATGGGAAGACGGCGGTTCTGCGGTTCCCAGAAGATCTGGAAAAATTCTGCATGGATGTGAGCATATCCCCGCCGGATTTTCCGGGTTGGCAGGAAGGCATCCCACCCCTACCGAATAATCCTGAGGAGCCATGGCAGTGAGTGTCCCGCAAGCAACGCGTCCCCTCTTTTAGCCCAGCTAATATGCATGCATAGATGGCACGTCTGATGGCGCTCTTCTGTCCAGTATTCCGCACTGATGGCACGGCTTCCCTGGTCCCGCAAGTATAACAAGTTGTTTATGTTACCTTTCATTTTTATTTCTGTTTTGGTGTTTAACGTCATACTCTCTCAGCTGCCTACGTGGTGTCTAATTTAATGGGAACGAAGTGTTGGAGTGCCTACGGGTGGTCCTGCACCGGGGACACTTGGGACATGCCTCTGACTGTCTCTACCTCATGACACTTGGATCCCCTATTGTGAACGTTGGTGGCTGGTGTTCTCGGTTCTTGTGTTTCCCTAAGTGTACATGAACTCTGTGCTATTTCTTTCATTTATGTGTTATTATATACTTTGTAATTTGGGGTTGGAGTCGGAGCTGCGGCCTGCGACTTCTGTTTTAGACGGTTGCGGGTTGCTGCTGCCTGGCCACATGTGTTTTCCCTCCGGGGGGCGTTGGGCGGGTCTTGGCCCCCGGGCTCCGGCCGTTTCGATGGCTGGGGGGGGGGGGAGGGGCCCGGTCAATTGCTCCTTTACTGCACTGCAATCTGCTGTGTGCGCATGCCGCGGTAGACCCAATTGGGTCTGGGTTGTGTGTGCTGCAGGGGTTGCAGGTCATAACCTGTAATACTTACCTTCTCACTACTCTCCTTCTCTTTCCTCTCCTTTTCACACTTTTTCTTTCATCCCCCTGCCCTTTACTTCCCCTGCCTCTGGTCCTGTTTCCTGGTAACGGGCTGTATTTGGAGTTCTCTGACGGATCCCCATGGCCACGGTGGAATTGTTATCGTTAAACGTGAGGGGTCTCCATGCCCCTGGTAAACGTCATAGCCTATACCGGGAACTGGGTCGCCTGCGGGGGGACATTGTCTTCTTGCAGGAGACCCATCTTACCCACACCACTTCGGTGAAATTATTCTCCCCGCAATACCCAATCTGGTATTATAGTCTCTCTGATGTGCATAAGGCAAAGGGTGTGGCCATTGGGTTCCGTGGAGGTACCCCTTTTAACATGGTAGAGATGTTGAGTGACCCTCACGGACACTTTCTGTTCCTCAGGGGCAGCCTGGGCGGGATGCCATGTACGTTGGCGACCCTCTATGCTCCTAATCGAGATCAGGCCACTTTTATTGCCACTACACTTGCGAAATTGAGGGACTTTGCTAGTGGATGTGTTATCCTGGCTGGAGACTTTAATGTCCCCTTGGAACCAGTGTTTGATACGTCCGTGGGCAGGTCTTCGGTTCCTCGTAAGCATCTTGCATACATTCGTAAACGCTTGTGTGACGCCCAGTTAATGGACGCATGGAGGATAATGCATCCGCGAGCAAGAGACTATACGTATTACTCGAGCGCCCACCAATCCTATTCCAGGATTGATTTTTTTTTCTTGATCACCACCACCTTTCCCTATTGACAAATTCAGTAATTGCTTCATCAACCATATCTGATCATGCCCCCATTTTGCTTACCATTAATATCTCTTCGTTGCCCCGAAAACCAGCCAATTGGAAATTAAATGAGAACCTTATTAGTGAGGAGGCAGACAAAATACACATGCAAGAGGAACTAAATCAGTATTTCAAAGATAATACCCACCCAGACATTTCCCCAGGAGTACTGTGGGAAGCCCATAAGGCCCATATGCGAGGTAAATTCATGGAGTTGGGCTCCAGAAGGAAAAAGGAATTTGCGCAGCAACAATCTAAACTATTGTTAGAAATTAGCGCCCTTGAGTCACAACACAAGGCCAGTCTCGCTCAAGCCACACTACATAACCTAACAATGAAGAGGGAGGAGTTGAAGGCCATGTACCATGAGCAATGGAAACGGGAAGCCCGTAGGGTGTCACAAAAATTCCATGAATGGGGTAATAAACCGGGGAGGCTTTTGGCTCGTTCCCTACAACAGGCAAAAACCAGGGCTTTCATTGATAAAATTAAGACAGCTTCTGACACTCTCACGCATGAGACCACAACTATAGCCAAGGAATTTCATGCTTTTTACCAACGCCTATACCATGTCCCTCACGCTGTGCCGGACTTGGTGGTTAGGAGAACTCTGATCCAAGAATATCTACAGCAGGCCAACTTGCCCAAACTGAACTCTGACGCCCTCGCCTCATTGGACGGAGAGTTTTCTGTCCAGGAGTTCAAAGTAGCACTGAAGGCTATGGCGAGTGGCAAGGCCCCTGGACCGGATGGCTTTACGGCCTTTTACTATAAGGCCTTTGCGGAGACCCTGCTGCCGCGCCTCACCTCTTATGCTAACACGATCTCACAGGGGGGGACACCCCCTCCAGAGACGCTGCATGCACATATCTCGGTGATTCCTAAGTCAGGGAAGAACCCTAGTTTATGCGGGAGTTATTGACCTATATCTCTCGAATCTAGACGCTAAACTGTATGCCAAAGTTATAGCAAACAGGCTTCTACCCCTACTTCCACGCTGGGTTTCCAGTGATCAGACTGGGTTTATCCCGGGTAGGGAGGCATGCAACAATGCTCTCCGCACCCTGTCCCTGATGGCTTGTGCTAGGGGGTCCGCCCAGCCCACCCTGTTACTTTCTACAGATGCGGAAAAGGCGTTTGACAGGGTGGACTGGGAGTATCTCATGGCGACCCTGTCTCACTTGGGAATCAGCCAAACTTTTCTATCTCACATTTCAGCACTATACCATTCCCCTACAGCTCAAATTCATGTTAATGGTACCCTAAGTGAATCATTTACACTCTATAATGGTACACATCAGGGCTGCCCCCTCTCGCTCTATCCCTGGAACCCTTCCTCTCTACAGTTAGACACAATCCAAACATCCATGGGATCACTGTTGGTGATCGAGAACACAAATACGCTGCTTATGCAGATGATATTCTGTTCTACATACAACAACCCCTGATTTCCCTTCCCAATCTGATGTCTGCCTTCTCACAATTCGGTCTCATATCTAATTTTAAAATGAACATGTCCAAATCGGAGATTCTTAACGTCTCTATCCCCGGGGAAACTGTGGTTCGTCTTAGAGACTCCTTCCCTTTTAGCTGGCAAACACACAAAATGAAATATTTAGGCATCTACCTCACACCTAAACCTATTTTGCGTTAACTATATACCCCTTCTTAATGCAATTCGAATGGACTTACAAAGATGGTCCCAAGTCGCACATTCGTGGTTAGGGAAAATTAGTGTGATTAAGATGAATATCCTACCCCAGATTCTGTTTTTATTCCAGATGATTCCAGTGGGTATTCCAGCTAGTTTTTTAAGGCTCATAGATTCACTGATCTGCAGATATGTTTGGAACAGAAAGCGTCCGAGACTGTCCCGAGGCCTTCTAACCAGACCTAAACGGCTGGGGGGCCTGGCTTTACCTAACGTGAAACTTTACTTTTTAGCCGTTGTTTTTAACAGGATATCAGACTGGAAATATCACAAACATTCTAAACTATGGGTTGCCCTTGAATTGGCGCTCAGTGGCACGGACCTCTACACCCAAGTGTGGATTCCCAGGAAACATAGGTCATTAGCACCTAGCTCCTCTCCTCTCACCTATTCTACTCTACAGATCTGGGACTCGATATGTAAACAGCACAAGTGGTTATATCACTCTCCCATTATGCCTCTGACGGGTCATAATTACTTCCCACCAGGAAACATTGACCCCAGAATTCATTCCTGGAATCTGGGTAATACACCCCTGCTACACCACGTCGCCAACCAGGATGGCATTGTGCCTTTATCTCAACTAATTCCTCCCTCACGGGCAACGCCCATGGATCACTGGACCTACCGTCAACTGGCTGCCTTTGTACACTCCCTGCTGAAACCATTGCGCTCACTGGCTGATTTAACACCGATTGAATCGGCCTTCACGGAGGACCAGCCGGTGGAGAGGCCTTTATCCTTTTTTTACCACGCTTTACAGCTTTTGTTGATTAAGGGCTTCCCCTCCTTTTTGTCTAATTGGGAGAAAGACCTGCGCAGCGAGGTTTCGGAGGCACAAAAATCTACTATATTATCGATGGCTCATCTAACATCTACGGCCTCCCACACGGCAGAAGTGAACTATAAATTGTTAACGAGGTGGCATTATACCCCACCTGTCCTACATAAGTCTCTTTGTTGGAGAGGCTGTGGGGAACGTGCCACACATGCCCATATCTGGTGGTTCTGCCCACTCATACGGCCATACTGGCTAACTATTCTACATTGGATGAAAGTCATTCTGGGTTACCCAATGACCCATGGGTCATACTTTTTCATGGCACTGGCTCCCCAGCAGGATCCTATAGAAAATCTTTGACTCCACATTTGCTTAATGCTGCAAAGGCACTTATTCCACGTAGGTGGAAGCAACCCACGGCTCCCTCTTTACGTCAGTGGCTGATAGAGGTAGATCGCATGTATTATTTAGAGGATCTTACCTACTCCCTACAGAATAAATCGGACCTGGGGAAAAAGATTTGGTCCTGCTGGTTAGCCTTCAAGTGTACAAAGGGGTATACGGACATTATTTCACAAGATGGATAAGTTATTGTACTATCAGGTGTCCCGTCTCTTTGGCAGGGATAGGGCCGAGGCAGACCCTTCCACTCTCTTCCCCTTCCTCCCCTACCCTTTCTGGTTCTTGACCTTCTTCTCTCTATCTTTCCTTTCCACTCTTTTTCTCCCCTTGCTTCCTTTCTATTAGCTTGGTACGATGTTATTTGATTGCCGCACCAAGGGACTTTGCAGTCATGCAGTCGCAGTCCCAATTATTGGTTGGTCACTGCTTTTTTTTGTTAAGCTGGTGGGCTTAGAACATAAACGGATATTTACTTTCGAGTTGCTAACACCTCGGTGTAATATGCCTTGCACTATAACATCTGCAGCCCCTGTCTTACTTTGCATTGTATACTGTATGTGCCAAGCTTCCTGTTATTGTTTCTTTGTTTTCTTCTTTTTCAATAAACATAAATTAAACAAAAAAAAAATCAAAGGATTTCCTGAGCTTCTGAGTCTCCACCGAGTAGTCAGGGAAGATCATCAGTCTGGCATTCTGATACTGAAGGTCACCGACTATTCTAGAAGCGTGGAGAACTGCATCTCGGTCTCTAAAATTAAGAAGGCGGAGGATGAAGGTTCGCGGGGGGGCTCCGGAGGCCCCGGTTTAGGTGGTACACGGTGTGCCCTTTCCACTGCGTAGTGAGGCGAGAAACGAGCATCAGGGAGGAGGTCCCGCAGCATGCCCTCCACAAAGCAGGTGGGGTTGTTCCCCTGAGCCCCCTCTGGGAGGCCGACAATGCAGAGATTATTGCGCCGGTTCCTATTCTCTGCATCTTCAGCTCTGTATTCCAAGGCTTTAACTTTAGTTTGAAGGGTGCGAAGTGCAGCTCCATGTTCGGACACTGTGTCTTCAGTATTGCTCACCCTTTGCTCGGTCTCAGTAACCCTGGGTCTGAGTTTGTCTATATCCTGTCTGATAAGACCCTTATCCAACTGCACGGCTTCCATTTTGGCTGTTAGGGTGGTTTGACAAGTGGCAATGGCCGCCATGACCTCCGCCAGCCAGGGAAGCCGGGACTCGGCTGGATCCATGGGGGCCGTCTAGGAAGCTCTATGGGCACTCCGTGTGGTACGGGTCTCCTCCTGGGGGACCAAGTCTGCCCGGGGGGGGTCTGGCTGGGATGGAAAAGACAGACGCTTGCCCCCTTTACTAAAATTCTTGCCTGAGTTCCGGCGCCTCATTCAGATGGAGTGGCGCAGGACAAGTCCAGGGCAGATCTCTGATGCCCCAGCTGTAGAGTCCGGGTGTCTTCGGGCCGTGAAGGGAGGGCTGTGGTGTGTGTGGGCAGAAGGGCCCGTTCCCGTACCCAGGGCCGCCCTTAGTCCGTTGGCTGGGGTCCTCCAGGACAGCTGGGGCGTTAAAGAAGTCCCCCGCCTGGTTTCACCCTGCAGGGGCCACCAGGGGTGCCACCCCCGAACTAATCGATGTCCCAGAGGGCCCTGCATACCGGGGGGGGTGGGTGGTCAGCAACCTCCCCAAGACAGGGCCCCTCTCCTCCCTATATGATGTGCAGGCTAGGCAGGGGACCTCACCTCATTGCAGGGGGGGATTGCAGGTTGGAGCCCCCGGGCAGTCCGCAGGCCATCAGGAAAGGCCCCGGTCGTGGCCTACTCGCCTCCGGATGTCCAGGCTCTGCCCCACCTCGTATGGGGTCCACCACAGGCCATGGGGGGCGTCACTCCGGGAGTGCTGCAGTTGCTCGGGCGGGGGCCGTCAGGAAAGGCCGCGGTCACGGCCTACTCACTGCCGGAGGTCCGGATTCCGTGTCTGGGCCGCAATCATCCATCAGGCAGGGGTCCACCCTCTGTGCAGCCACCGGTCTCGGGGGTCCCGAATCGATCCTCTGCGGACACCCCGCTCCGCCGCCCGGGCGGGGGCCGCCAGGAAAGGCCGCGGCTGCGGCGTAAAACACTGTCAAGGCCCGGAGCGGCCAGGAGAGCGCGGCGCCCTCAGTCCTCTCCCGCTGGGCCACGGGGCTAACAGACACCAACCCCGGGCTCCGGAGGGGGCTGAATGTGGAGGAGGAAAGACAATCCTGGATCCGGGAAAGTTTATCAGAAGCGGAGCTCACTAAAAAAGCAGCCGCTCACAGTGCCATCCTGGCCACGCCCCCCCGGCCACGCCTCCCGGCCTGGCACTTTATGCAGGCCACCCTGGAACATATAGGTCTTGGCCCCAACATGATGAGCTGGGTAATGTCGCTTTACTCCACGCCGTCGGCAGCGGTACGGGTGAACGAGTGGTGCTCGGACTCTTTCCCCATCACTAATGGGACGAGGCAGGGGTGCCCTCTGTCTCCCCTAATTTTTATTCTGACACTGGAACCACTTATGTGTCACATTCGTAATGACCCGAATATTACTGGCATATCCAAACCCTCGGCACACCACAAAATTGCGGCGTACGCTGACGATCTAATTTTTTCCGTCTCCAATCCACACATTTTGCTTCCCAATATACTCGCGTCTCTCTGGCGATACAGCAGCCTATCAAACTATAAAATCAATTGCGCCAAGTCGGCTGTATTAAATATATCGGTCCCGGATGGTAAGGCCAAGAGGCTCCGCTTTTCCATTCTACTGGGCTGAAAAATCTATACGTTACCTGGGCGTTGACATCGCAGCGGATTTAGCGCAATTGTACCCGCTTAATTTTGTCCCTCTCCTGAATAGACTGAAATCTGATTTGGGAAACTGGCATGCTTTAACACTGACCTGGTTCGGGCGCTGTAATGCATTCAAAATGATGGCCCTCCTGCAGATCTTATACTTGTTCCAGACATTACCGATCTGGTTACCCCCAATTTTTTTCAGACAACTGCAGGTGCTGCTCCGGGACTTTATTTGGGCGCGCAAACCGCCCAGAGCCCGTTTGCAATTGCTTGCCAGACCAAAGGACAAGGGGGGTCTGGGTCTCCCAGATCTGAGACAATACTACAGAGCGACTCTGCTAGCGAGAGTCGTTGATTGGCATTGTAATGGCCCACACAAGCAGTGGGTGGAGATGGTGATTGAGGATGGATCTATTCCCCTATTGACCTCCCCGTGGCTCCTGTCCTCCCTACCAAAAGACCTCAGAGATCACCCTGTAGTGGGAGCTACATTGGCTGTTGTGCGGAGGTTGTTCCGCTGCACACATATTGCTCCCCTGCCGTCACCAATGACTCCGGTTATAGGTAATCCAGACTTCCCACCGGGATTTACCAACAAGAAACTGCGACAGTTGACAGTGGTGGGGAAACAGCGTCTGGGAGAGGTGTGGCCCTCGGGAGGGCTCCCGACCACGCAAACTGTCGCCGAGCTTTCTGACCCTCTGCTTGACTTGTTTAGTGCTTATCAACTTCGTCACTTTCTTCTGGCCATACAAAGGGCCCCCTACACTCCTAGAGTCCTGACGTCCTATGAATCCATCTGTCACAAAAGGGAACCTGTGCGACACACCCTCTCCCTCCTGTACAACCTATTGAGTAGTCAGGAGGAGGAGTCGACCCCACCATTTATCCACAAATGGGAGAGGGACTTAGGCATCACATTTACCCCACAACAGATAGGGAAAATCCTGACCTTAGTACATAAAGCTTCCATCGCAAACCAATATCAAGAATCAGGATACAAGATAGTCTCATGCTGGTATAGAGTCCCATACCTTCTGAATAAAATGAATAGATCGATCCCGGATGTTTGTTGGAGGTGCAATTCAGATACGGGGACCATGGGACACATTTTCTGGGCATGCCCGGCCTTGAGGAACTTTTCGGTTCCCAGCAGCGTGCCTTCTACACTTGACCGAACAGCCTGTTCGAAAATACAAAATAACCCTCACGATGCAACTCCTGAACGCCGCCCGGGCCTGCATTCCCGCACTGTGGAGGCAGCCTCAGCCCCCATCCAAGGTGCTGTGGTATTTCAAAGTCAATCATATTCTCCGGATGGAAGAATTGACCGCCACCCTTCACAACACTGAAGAGGCATTTAGTGTTACATGGAGGCCCTGCAGGTATTTTACTGGTACTCGAGACTACATTCGGGAGGTGAGCAGTGCCCCTGTCCCAGAAAATGACTGAACATCTAACGTTTACCTACGTAGGCCATGTCTGCCCTGGGTGGCATTCCCCCCCCTCCCTTTTTGTCTTTATTTTTATTTTTTTCCCGGCCCCCACCCCCCTACTCTCTCTCCGTCTTTGCACTCTCTTCTCCCCCCCGTCCTCCCTTTTGACTATGCCTTGTCTCCTTACTAGCCTTTGGGGCCCAGAAGAACCCCAGGGTTCTGGACACGACCGGCCCATCTTTTACTCTGGTTCACATAGGTCATGATAAGCTGGCTCGCTGTGGTCCCAGTTGTTCTCCATGATTAGATTTGTCCGAACGGAGCTGCACTAGTTATACTGTACTACATGTCGGAGGTGGGGTTTCTCTCTTTTCTGCATGAAACGGTAGGACTCCCCTATGAGAACCCAGAGTTATTTGGCTGCCTATTTTTTTTTACCATGTAATTGTGACCCTGGGTCATGCTGTATGGTTGACTGTTATATTTATGTTGTTCTACTTATACTTGATAAAAGAATTAAAAAAAAATAAAATAAAATAAGTCAATGCCAACAACTTAAAACTAAAGCCTATGGCATCGAGAAATCCCAGGCGGTCTCCCATCCAGGTACTAACCAGGTCCCAACCCTGCTTAGCCTCTGAGATCAAATGAGATTGGGCTCTTTCAGGGTGATGCGGCCATAGTAGATTTTTTCAGGCACGCTCAACCCTCTTGACAAACGCCAAGATGGTCACCTTGGGAAACAAACAAAAAAAACAAGTCAACGCCAACAACATAAAAAAAAGCCTGCAGCATCTGGAAAACCCAGGTGGTCTCCCATCTAGGTACAAACCAGGCCCAACCCTGCTTAGCTTCTGAGACCAAACAAGATTGGGCGCTTTCAGGGTGTTGTGCCCATAGGCAACTTCTTTGTGCACTCTCAACCCTCTTGACAAATGCCAAGATGATCACCTTGGGAAACAAGTGGAAAAAAAAAAACATGTCAACGCCAACAGTTACTAATCAATCCCGACAATGCTTAGCCTCCGAGATCAGACAAGATCAGGCACTTTCAAGGTGATGGAGCCATAGGCGATCTCTTCGGGCACTCTCAAACATCTTGACAAACGCCAACATGGTCATCTTGGGAAACAAGCGAAAAAAACCAAGTCATTGCCAACATTGGAGGCTAAGCAGGGTTGGGCAATCAGTTTCCTTGCCTGAAATAGGCATCTCAGAACTGCCATCTGGCTGCTTCCCGGGTTTCCGACTCCTTCAACTAATCCCCGGAGACAATACTTCACCTCCATCCTGGTGGAGGTTCCAAACACCCGATCAATGGTTTCTGTCACCTCCGTCCAGTAGCGGATCAACTTCGGGCATCTCCAAAACATGTGCATCATGTCTCCCCCCATGTTCCCGCACCGGGGGCAACTTGCGTCCGGCCGTTTGGCCAAATTGAAAAAGTTTACGAGGAGCATAATAGGTTCTATATAATAAGAACAGATGTGACATCCTCTGTGAGGAGAGCCACAATTCACCACAGGCAGGATTCCTGTGGCCAATTATAGCTCAGGGGGGTTTAGTACACACCTCACACTATATAAGGCCACCAGCGCGGCGGCCTTGCATAGTGTGTTGCGGTGGTCAGGGAAAGAGGACGATAGGCAGGGACAGTGTCTTTACTGCTTGGGAACCTAGCACTATTACAGTGGGTGTTATGTGCCTCCTGCACAGTACAACCTGAAGCTACCCTTTATTACTGGTGTTCAATTTCTGCAATACACGCATCTGCATTGCAGAAGTTAGAGTGGGTGTTGTGTGCCTCCTGCACAGTATACACCTTATTGCTGGTGTTCTGTTTCTGTAATACAGGAACCTAGCACTGTTACAGTGCTAGGGTGTACAGAGAAGCTGGTATATATAGAAGACTACAGCATACAGAAGAAAGGCTAGTGAATACAGAATACAGACTCGTGTATGCAGATAAGCTTGAGTATACAGAGATGCTAGAGTAAACAGTGAGGCTGGGGTACACAGAGAGGCAAGTTTAAAGAGAGGCTAGTATATAAAAAGATGTTCGTGTATATAGAGAGGTTAGTGTATAGAGAGAGTCGAGTGTATACAGAAAGGATAGTGCATATAGAGAAGCTACTGTATACAGAAGACAGGCTTGGGTATACATCAAAG
Source organism: Lithobates pipiens (assembly GCF_037356315.1). Lineage (NCBI taxonomy): Eukaryota > Metazoa > Chordata > Amphibia > Anura > Ranidae > Lithobates > Lithobates pipiens. The sequence goes on from NW_027507791.1 coordinate 164,186,796, forward strand.
CTGACAGTGTATACAGAAGACTGGGTAGTGTATACAGAGAGTCTAGTGGGTACAGAAGACAGGCTGGTGTATTCTAGCTAGTTTTTACAGTCTAGTGTATACAGAAGACAGGCTGTGGTAAACAGAGGGTTTAGTGTATTCAGAGAGTCTAGTGTATACAGTCCGCGAGTGTGTACATAAGACTGGCTAGTTTACACAGTGTTTACAGAGATGCAAGGGTGTACAGAGAAGCTAGTATATATAGAAGGCTACAGCATACAGAAGAAAGGCTAGTGAATACAGAATACAGACTCGTGTATGCAGATAGGCTTGAGTATACAGAGATGCTAGAGTAAACAGTGAGGCTGGGGTACACAGAGAGGCTAGTTTAAAGAGAGGCTAGTATATACAAAGATGTTAGTGTATATAGAGAGGTTAGTGTATAGAGAGAGTCGAGTGTATACAGAAAGGACAGTGCATATAGAGAAACTAGTGTATACAGAAGACAGGCTTGGGTAAACATCCAAGCTGACAGTGTATACAGAAGACTGGGTAGTGTATACAGAGAGTCTAGTGGGTACAGAAGACAGGCTGGTGTATTCTAGCTAGTTTGTACAGTCTGGTGTATACAGAAGACAGGCTGTGGTATACAGAGGGTTTAGTGTATTCAGAGAGTCTAGTGTATACAGTTGGCGAGTGTATACATAAGACTGACTAGTTTACACAGTGTTTACAGAGATGCAAGCGTGTACAGCGAAGCTGGTATATATAGAAGACTACAGCATACAGAAGAAAGGCTAGTGAATACAGAATACAGACTTGTGTATGTAGATAGGCTTGAGTATACAGAGATGCTTGAGTAAACAGTGAGGCTGGGGTACACAGAGAGGCTAGTTTAAAGAGAGGCTAATATATACAAAGATGTTAGTGTATATAGAGAGGTTAGTGTATAGAGAGGGTAGAGTGTATACAGAAAGGACAGTGCATATAGAGAAACTAGTGTATACAGAAGACAGGCTTGGGTATACATCCAAGCTGACAGTGTATACAGAAGACTGGGTAGTGTATAGAGAGAGTCTAGTGGGTACCGAAGACAGGCTGGTGTATTCTAGCTAGTTTTTACAGTCTGGTATATACAGAAGACAGGCTGTGGTATACAGAGGGTTTAGTGTATTCAGAGAGTCTAGTGTATACAATTGGCGAGTGTATACATAAGACTGACTAGTTTACACAGTGTTTACAGAGATGCAAGCGTGTACAGCGAAGCTGGTATATATAGAAGACTACAGCATACAGAAGAAAGGCTAGTGAATACAGAATACAGACTCGTGTATGCAGATAAGCTTGAGTATACAGAGATGCTAGAGTAAACAGTGAGGCTGGGGTACACAGAGAGGCTAGTTTAAAGAGAGGCTAGTTTAAAGAGAGGCTAGTATATACAAAGATGTTAGTGTATATAGAGAGGTTAGTGTATAGAGAGAGTCGAGTGTATACAGATAGGACAGTGCATATAGAGAAACTAGTGTATACAGAAGACAGGCTTGGGTATACATCCAAGCTGACAGTGTATACAGAAGACTGGGTAGTGTATACAGAGAGTCTAGTGGGTACAGAAGACAGGCTGGTGTATTCTAGCTAGTTTTTACAGTCCAGTGTATACAGAAGACAGGCTGTGTTACTCAGAGATTTAGTGTATTCAGAGAGTCTAGTGTATACAGTTGGCGAGTGTATACATAAGACTGGCTAGTTTACACAGTGTTGACAGAGATGCAAAGGTGTACAGAGAAGCTGGTATATATATAGAAGACTACAGCTTACAGAAGAAAGGCTGGTGAATACAGAATAAAGGCTGGCTTTTGCGGAGAGGCTAGTTTTTTCAGAACACTATCTAGGGTATACAGAGAGGCTAGATTATACAGAGAGGCTAGTGCATAGAGTGAAGCTATTGTATATAGAAGCCTGGTTAGTGTATACAGAGAAGCTAGTGTGTACAGAAGAAAGGCTAGACAGGCTATAAAGAGAGATAAGTGTTTACAGAAGACAGTTTGGGGTATACAGAGATGCTAGTTTTTACAGAGAGACTAATGTATACAGAAGAGTGGCTAGGGCATACAGAAGACAGAAGACGGGCTAGTGTATTCAGACCTAGGCAAGTGTCTATCGACAGGCTATTGTATGCAGAAGACCGGCTAGTGTAAACATGCTGGTGTATACAGAGAGGCTAGTGAATTTAGAGGGTAGGCTAAGTGATAACAGAAGACAATCTGGGTTATACAGAGACATTTCATTATTTCATCTAGCTCACATCTCTAATGAAGTTTGTCTCATTGCCATGTTATGTCTTTTCATTCTTATGCTAAATATAGATTATGCTCACTACACGATTTTAATCATCCAAATCAAGCATGCAATAAAACTATCATACATCAAAATGAACCATGTACTCTTTTGCTCTATTATGCATATTTGTAATTCTCCACATCAACTGTCACATTGAGTATGTGACAGTCCTGACACACCATCCTGACTTATTTTGCTTTATTTATTAAAAGAAATAGAGAGTACTACCTCAAAATCCGGTTAAATCTATTCACTTCGGTGAGTTATACCGCTAATTGTACGGTAATGCAAAATGTTCACAAAACCATTCATTTGCTACTAGACACATACTAAGAGTAATGTAACTATCGCTCGCTAACGATGTAAACTTTTTTATTGCTTTTCTGACATTAACCGAGTATCTCTGACATTAACTAAGTATCTCTCTGCACTATGATCTTAATAATAGTAATAATAGGATTGTGTAATGCAAAGATCAACTAGTCTAATATAAGCTTTCTCATTGGTACCTGCATATCCTGTAAATTTAGACTAACGCAACTATTTCTCTGCCAATTTCAAGCTAAGCTTTCAATCTCTTACCGTTGAACAGCGATACTTCCTCCCTGCAATATTATGCCATTTAAATGTCCTATTTGTCGCCTATATTATGCGACTCTCTGAAAAGCATATATGTAGACAATTAAACTAGTCTTACATCTTAATAAAACAATTTTTTTGCTCAACCAGTATCTCAGAACATAAGCAAATAAACGTTTCCACTGTTTGACTCTTTTTCTGTATTACTTATTTTTCTCCACCTTAACTGTCACAGTTAAAACACAGTGACAAAACATTTCTTTTTACCGCAGCAAATGTGAGAAAAGCAGTGTAAGCCGTCTTTCTGCCATATGCTTCAGAAAATTAATGTACCGCTTTTAAATCCATATCAATTCCACAGAACCGTGAACCGTCTTACAATTTTAACATTTATTGATAGCAATTACTGATATTACATTATGACTATACCAGTGGGAAATTAATCATAATCTCAGAGTTAACTTAGCTGATAAATTTACGATTTACTCACGATTTACTTAAACTTAGATTTTTTCAAGCTAAGTCTATTTAATCTTAAGTAATTTATACTATATTCTACTGTACTCTTAAATTATGTACTGTTGTTCTGTATTTTAGCCATGCTCATATTTCATTTTATGTTTCAACCATCGAATCTCATTGCTATTCCGACATTCTGCCTTAATGAGGATATTACTTTGCAACTATCCCTTGATCCCTTTTGTGTAATCACTTTATCTCGACCTATATATACTGCTTCAATATTTTCCTAATTTGTTTTGCTATAGTTATTATTATTATATTATAGAGGCCACTATCTCTAAATCATAGTAAACCTAACTATAATTATGTCTACAGCTAATTTTACGTTAAAGCAAAATTCACACAAAACCATCTTTTTAAAACCTTTACACATTAAGAGTAATGCAACCATTAGCGAGAGATCGCTACCTTTATGCAATAGTATTCTCTTTCCAGTGGAAACGGAAAACAGTCAGTGAAAGCCATCTTCGTGCGTAACAAAATTAATGGAACGATTTACACGTTGGAATTTTCAAGCTAAGTCAATTTACTTTTAAATAATGTAAACCCTTTAGCTGCTTAGCTCACACTTTGCTGTATGTAGCCGCGTTAACTGTATTAATGGTTACATGTAAATAACCAATGGGGATTGACATTTCGTGTCTATCTCACATCTCTAATGCAATTTGTCTATTTTGCCATGTCATACTTTGCCAGTTATTATACTTTCTCATCCTTAAAGACACGTAAGGATCCTGAAGAACGATAGAAACCTAGTCACGTCGTTGCTGATATTTCATGTTTACAGCAATCATCTCATCTAATTGCTATTCCGACATTCTGCCTTGGTATTACTTTGCAACGCTCTATTGAACAATGTAAAGGTAAGCTAGATATTTTGTGTATTACTACTTAAACTCGACTTGTATATACTGTCTCAATATTATCCGTTCTAATTTTGCTAAATTAGATTGTAGAGTTTGCTATGTCTAAATCCAGGTTACCTACTCACCTTTATTACGTATACTGCTAATTTTAGGATAATACAAAACCATCTTATTGCTTCTTTACACGCTGCACATATTAAGAGTAATGCAATGCTACCGTGTACAGTTTAATTGCTCTTCTCAATTTTTACTACAACGGTCACTCATCTAATATCAGTCCACTCAGTGCTAACGGGATAACTTTTACATTTAGAGTAATGAAATGATTTCTCAGTCATTTTGAAGCTACTGCAACTAACGCTTCCGATCTCTTTCCAACTGCAATACTTAATCTTTGCTATTGCAGAATATTTAGCTGCTTAGCTCACACTTTGCTGTACGTAGCCGTGTTAACAGTATTAATACCTGCAAGTAACCAATGGGGATTGACATTTCATCTCTAATTCATTTTCACATTTCTAATGCAGTTTGTCTTTTTGCCATGTCATCCTCTGCCAGTTATTATCTTTTCTCATCCTTATGCTATATTTGGGGTATATTCACTACATGATTAAAGACACGTAATGATTGACACACGTCGTTGCTGTTATTTCGTGTATTTCCACTTAAACCCAACCTGTATATACTGTCTCAATATTAATCGGAGTTATTTTGCTATATTTATTATTAGAATAAACAGATTACTATCTCTAAATCCTGGTAAACCAACTCACACAAAACCATCTTATTTCTACCTTACACGCAGCACATATTAAGATATTAACATTTAGCCGGTATCTCTCTGCAATAGTAAACGAAATGAGTAGATCACTCATCTACTATCGTCTTCTCAGCGCTACCGCAACAACGTTTAAATTTAGAGTAATGCAACGATTTCTCAGTTTTATGAAGCTACTACAACTAACGCTTTGGTTTTCTTTCCTGTTAAATTACGCTTAAGCCATGTAAAATGTGCTATTGGTCTCTAACAATGCTTTGTATAATAATACAAAACTTTCAAAAGCAATATCGTCTCACTGCAATACTTACACTCTGCATAATAAAAATGAATAATGCTAATAATAAAGTCGTCTAAAACTCGGCTATAAGTAGAGAATATATTTATCAAAATAAACCATGTACTGCCAAACCAATAACGGCCAATTACTTAACCAGTCAATGACTTAACAAAATAAACTTAGCACTCTTTTGCTCTATTTTGTATATTTGATGTACTCCACATTAACTGTCACATTGATATCACCACTGACAACACACCACTTTTTAAAAGCACAAAAAAATGAAAAAAGCACTGTAACTCTTTACATGTTTCAGAAGTAACTACTTTATTAGCAAAAAATAAAGTCCTGTCTTCTTTACACGCTAGCCTTTCTGTATACATTAATCTCTCTGTGTACACCAGCCACTCTATATAAACTAGCCTCTCTGTCTTCTGTATACACTAGCCTGTTTTTTGTACAAATTAGCCTCTCTGTAGCCGGTCTTCTGTATACACGAGCCTCACTGTCTACTCTTGGTTGTCTTTTGTATCACTAGCATCTCTTTATATATTATCTCTCTGTATACAAAAGCCTCTCTGTATACACTAGTCCGCCTGTATACACTAGCAAGTCTGCATACACTAGCCTCTCTTTGTAACCCATCCTCTCTCTCTGTATACCCTAGCCTCCATCTCTGCATACCCAGGACGTTCTTCTCTATAATCTAGCCTATCTGTATACACTAGCCGGTCTTCTGTAGACATTAGCCTCCCTGTATAAACTTGCTGGTCTACTGTATACACTAGTCCGTCTGTATACACTAGCAAGTCTGCATACACTAGCCTCTCTGTGTAACCCAGCCTCTCTCTCTGTATACCCTACCCTCCATCTCTGCATACCCAGGACGCTCTTCTCTATAATCTTGCCTATTTGTATACACTAGCCTGTCTTTTGTACACATTAGCCTCTCTGTATAAACTAGCGGGTCCTCTGTATACACTAGTCCGTCTGTATACACTACCAAGTATGCGTACTCTAGCCTCGATCTCTGTATACCTTAGCCTCCACCTCTGCATACCCAGGACGTTCTTCTGTATAATCTAGCCTATCTGTATAAACTAGCCTGTTTTTTGTACACATTAGCTTCTCTGTATAAACTAGCCGGTCCTCTGTATACACTGGTCCGTCTGTATACACTAGCAAGTCTGTGTAACCAAGCCTCTCAGTGTAACCCAGCCTTTAGCCTCTCTGTATAAACCAGCTGATATTCTGTATACACTAGTCCGTCTGTATACCCTAGCACGTCTGCATACTCTAGCCTCTCTGTGTAACACAGTCTCTCTCTCTCTGTATACCCCAGCCTCCATCTCTGCATACCCAGGACGTTCTTCTGTATAATCTAGCCTATCTATATACACTAGCCTGTGTTTTGTACACTTTAGCCTCTCTGTATAAACTAGCCGGTCTTCTGCATACACGAGTCTCTCTGTATACCCTTGGATGTCTTTTGTATACACTAGCTGCTCACATACATTAGCTCTCTGTAAACCCAAGCCTCTCTGTATACACTAGTCCGTCTGTATACACCAGCCTCTCTATGTAACCCAGCCTCTCTCTCTGTATACCCTAGCCTCCATCTCTGCATACCCAAGATGTTCTTCTCTATAATCTAGCCTATTTGTATACACTAGCCTGTCTTTTGCCCACATTAGCCTCTCTATATAAACTAGTTGGTCTTCTGTATACACTAGTCCGTCTGTATACACTAGCAAGTATGCATACTCTAGCCTCTCTCTCTGTATACCCTAGCCTCCATCTCTGCATACCCAGGACATTCTTCTGTATAATCTAGCCTATCTGTATACACTAGTGTATACAGACGGACTAGTGTATACAGAGGACTGGCTAGTTGATACAGACAGGCTAATGTGTACAAAAGACAGGCTAATGTATATAGATAGGCTAGATTATACAGAAGAACGTCCTGGGTATGCAGAGCGCTCAGCTTCAAGGGATTGCCATCGTGAGTAATATGAGGGACACTCCTCAACCCCGCCCCCACCTACCAGATCTGACTTTCATCTCCTTGCCCTCTCTGCCCCGGTCATCTGGTGGCAGTTTTATGCACTCCCTGGCCCCCACCCATTCATAATCCTTACCGACCTTTCCTTCCGCTGCTCACAGGAACACACTGGATGACTTGTCTAATTAACCAACTTGTACAAGACACCGCTATCCTCCTGTCTGACACCGGTCTGGCCCCCACCTACTCTTTGCCGACATTGCCTTCTGCAGCTTTCGGGGACACCCTGAATGACTTATTTATTGAGCCTATTGGTACGAGACACTGCTTCCCTCCAGTGTGACTCTGGACCCCCATGGAGGATTAACCCCTTACTGTTTGGGCGGTCCCAGCCTCCCTCTGGATGCTCTACACAGCCCCCGATGGCGATGCAGGAGAGACACTAATTGGCGGGCCCCAGGACTGCTGCTCGGGTGAAGTCTCCCGTTGGATGGAGGGATGGTGGCTCCAGCCCCTTGCCTGCCGGATTCTCCATGCACCGACCAGGGCTGCTCCTCTTTCATCTTGATGTGGTGACCATGGAGGGGAGGAGTTGAAATTTATGGCGTCCGGGTTGTTGCTGGTGTGAGTGCGCTAAAGGACTTGACATTTCCGCATGTTTGTCCCCTCTCCCTTGCTGCCCCTTTCCCTCCCTCCTTCCCCCTTCCCTCCTTCCCTTCCCTCCCCCCTTTCCCCCTTCACTCCCCCCTTTCCCCCTTCCCTCCCCCTTTCCCTCCCCCTTCGCCCCTTCCACCCCCCTTTTCCCGTCTTCCCTGCCCCTTTTGCCCCGGGGTGTGGACGGGGGAGAGAGGGTAAGGAGAGGACAATCTGCCAAAGGGAGAAATGCATTTGTTCGGGGGCTGCATGTACTTTTGGGGTATGGGACGGGGGGTGGTGGATTCCATTCTGTGATGCCTTTTCTGTTGTGATGGGCTCCCTCGTGCATGCCTACGTTTAGGGCGAGCTGAGGAGACCCCTCAGTGCTGACAGTTATATGCTCTACCTTTGTTTAGATTATACTATTGTTTTTTGGTTCTATGATGTTACTGATTGTCTTTTATTTGCATACCGGTATCAGATGTGACATTTACCACTGCCGGGACTGGGGGGAGTAGGATTTGGGGGCTCCCTCTCCGACCTGTCTACCCACCAACCCACGTAGGACAGCACTTTAAACCCAGTGTAAATCTGGTAAGTGCTATAGCATAATTGTGCTGTTTTAGTATACCCTTCCTGTACTGTTGAGTGCGGACAACCCTTAATTTTCCTCTCCCCCTGGGGTTGAGGTGTCCGGCCTCTTTTTCCCCTTACCTTTCCTTCCATTTGCCCTTCCTTTCTCCCCCTTAGTTCCCGCCATCCATTACCTACCCAAAACCTACCTTGGTTCAACTTTCTTTGCTTTTCTCTGACGTCCCCCTCCCCCTCCCCGAGGAGCGATGGCAGACTCAGTCAAGGTCACCTCTCTAAACGTTAAAGGACTGAACTCCCCTGAAAAATGGTGGATCCTCCTGTGAGAACTGAAGACTTCTTGTACTGATGTGGCCTTTATACAAGAAACACAATTTAAAAATACTAGTCTCCCCTTTCTATGGTCGAGATCCTAAGGTCTACCACTCTACTAACCCCTCCTCTAAGACCAAGGGAGTCTTCATTCTGATCTCTAGCAGGCTCCCCTGGGTTCTCCAGGATTCTCTGGTGGACCCTGGGGGCCGATATCTTTTTCTTAGGGGCCACATTGGAGAGCGCCTTTTTACATTTGCCACTGTGTACGCTCCCAATGATCACCAAGATACGTTCCTCAGAACAACCCTGCACAGATTATGTGACTTTCAGGAGGGCCAGTTGATATTAGGTGGGGACTTTAATGTCCCCTTTCGCCATCGGTTGAAACTTCTGCCTCTTGCTCCTCGCTCCTCATTTACTAAGTGTTTACTAAATGACCAATTAGTTGATGTCTGGCGTCTGCAACACTCTGGGGAAAGGGACAACTCTTTTTGCTCTTCCCCTCACAAATCATACTTGAGGATAGACTTCTTCTTGATTCCACATGACCAACTGCACTTGGTGAGCTCTTCCTCCATCGGCCATATTACTTGGTCTGACCACGCTCCTGTAGCCCTTACCTACACCCTCTCTAGGAACCCCTCACCTAGGTCTCTATTCTGGCACCTTAATGAGAGCCTCCTCCAGATACCGGAAGTTTTAGCAGATGTGACCAGGGAATTGGACCTTTATTTCCAAGAAAACTAAACGCAGGACTGCGACCCGGGGATAATTTGGGAGGCTCACAAGTCAGTACTCCGCAGGGTACTTATCAGGCATGGGGCGGGCATCAAACGAACATGGAAGGAACAGCTTGCTAATCTGTTTCGTGAACTTGCCTCTGTGGAAGCCAAACATAAACATGCCCCCTCACGGACCTTAGAGATTGAATTGGGGACACTCTGCACCCAGATTGCTGACCTACTCCATTATAAAGCGAAAGCGACACTCCAGTTTTGTCGTAAATTGACGTAGGAGTCAGGGAACAAATGCAGAAAAATCTTAGCCAGGTCGGTAAAGGAGTTGAAATCTGCCTCTTACATACCCCAGTTGATAGATGAGAATGGCCAGAGGGCCTCTACCCCAACCCAAATAGCCAAAGTCTTTGAAAAATGTTACTCTGATCTCTACAACCTGCCTGATTCAGGGTCCGGACAGGACAATATAGACAGATATGTAACCGGTTCTGGTCTACCAACCCTCTCATCGGACTCACGGGAGTACTTGGAGGACCTGATCACACTGGAAGAAGTCCAGACGGCCGTGGGACCTCCGAAGGTGGGTAAGGCTCCGGGCCCTGACGGATATACCGCACAATACTATAAGACCTTCCTCCCTATTCTCGGCCCGCGCTTGGTGAATTTATTTAATACTCTGAGCTCAAATGGGGATTTTCCTGAGGATTCCCTTAGAGTCCACATCTCGTTGATACCTAAGGAGGGCAAAGACCCGGGCCTATGTGGGAGCTACAGACCCATTTCCCTTCTAAATTCGGTCCTAAAACTATTCTATAAAAATCCTCGCCACGTGATTGGCACATCACTTGCAGTCCCTTATACATATTGACCAGTTAGGTTTTATTCCCACCAGGGAAGATAGGGACAACACCATTAAGGTGCTTACCCTGGTCCATAAAGCAAAGTCATCTGGGACCCCTTGTCTTCTCGTGAGTACTGATACCGAGAAGGCTTTTGATCGGGTCAAATGGACATTCATGTTCTTGGTCCTTCGCTATATAGGTCTGAGTGAACGGATGCTGGCATGGATAAGTAAGATATACTCACGCCCTTCAGCTTAAGTCAAAGCGAATGGGGTGCTCTCATCTCCCCTTGACATCGGGAATGGGACCAGACAGGGTTGCCCCCTGTCGCACTTGTCATTGGAACCCTTTCTCTCCACAATTCAACAAAACTCAGACATAACGGGACTCCAAATGGGTACTACTGAGTGCAAGATATCTGCCTACGTGGATCACATGCTGTTCTCGCTGACGAATCCCAGAGTTTCCTTGCAAAATCTCCTTCGGGAATTCCAGATATACGGGATACTTCTTGAAATCAGAAGCCATGGGGGTTGCAGTCCCCACGCAAACGTAACTAGACTTGCAGTCCAATTTTCGATTTAAATGGACCCGTACAGCCCTTAAAACTTCCCCCCACCCCTTGTCACTAAGATACGCAGTTTGCTTCACGGGTGGCATTCTGGCCTCCATTCCTGGTTCAGGAGATGCAATCTCATTAAAATGAACATACTCCCTAAATTTACCTATCTTTTCCAAGCTCTCCTGATCCAGATTTCAGTCCCGTTTTTTAAGCAAGCTCAATCCTTGCTCACTCAATTTAACTGGGCCCACGAAAATCCCAGACTTTTGCGGTCACAGCTGACATTGTCGAAACAACAGGGAGGGTTGGTTCTCCCTGACTTGTGTCGCTACTACCTGGCCTCCCATCTGGGGTGTGTATTGGACTGGAATCGAAACAAACTTTCTAAGCTCACTCCCGAATTCCGCTAAGAAGCGCCATGTGGTGCTATAAGGGTTTACCCACAGAATTGACGTCACATCCCACTATAGGGGCTTAGTTGAAAGTCAGTCACCTGATCGCTACCCATAACACACTCACGTCTTTGACTTCCCACCTATTCCCTATACGTGGCCATCCGAACTTTGAACCGGGGACCCACTTAGGAATTCCAACCTAGACAATGCGTCTAAATTCGTCATTGATGGAAAATGGCCTTCTTTCTCAACCCTAACAGATCCGACAGGGCTTTTCCAACTGCCTTTTTGGAGAGCGGCGCAACGACATCATTTTCTCCATTCCATCCCCAATCCTCAAACGTTCGCCCGCCCTCAGACGGAGTTTGAGACTCTATGCAGGAGCGAAGGCCCTTTGGCACACATTCTCTCTCAAACAGATTACCCACACTTAACCTGTCTGTCCAACTGGGAAAAGGACCTTAATTGCTAGTTTTCCCCAGCACAGAGACAACGCATTATCACTTTGGCTCTCAAAACCTGGCTGTGCACGAAGATACAGGAGACTAATTTTAAACTTCTCACCAGGTGGTATTTGACACCATCAAAGCTGCATAAATGTTTCCCCTCTTCCTCGAACATATGCTGGAGGTGTGGAGAAGAAGAGGGCACGTTGCTCCACATTTTTTGGTTCTGCCCCAGCTTGGTGGACTTCTGGACAGAGATCCGATGCATAACACAAAAATTCACAGACTTCTCCATCCAGGAAGACGCTGCATTCATTCTCTTGCACCATTCACAGATTCCCATTAAGAAGTACAAAAAAATCTATTTTATGGCATGTGATAAATGCGGAGAAATCCTGCATCCCTCTCTATTGGAAAAAATGTCCCCCCCCTTTCATTACTCACTGGCTTAGGAAAATAGAGGACATAAAAAAAAATGGAGGACTTGATCCTCACATCACAAGGTAAACAAGAATTTTTTTAACAAACCTGGGACATCTGGAATACCTTTATATTCTCGCTGGAAGGATGTCGCCTGCTATCGCCTTAGTGCTCTGAGCTTTCCTTGACTGGCCCCTTGGACAGTGGCTGCCATCGTGTCTCGTCCCCTCTTCTCCTTTCCTGATCTTTCACCCCTTCTCTTTTCTGCCTTCCTCCCCTATCTCTCACCCCCTCCACCCCCTCTCTCTTCTGGAAAAAGTGGAAAATTGGGAATTACGGCCCCACACCCCCCTCTGGATGGATTATGCAGGAGGGACCTGGGGTTTGTGTGACCCTGGATCTTGGTACAGTACTTTATTCGTGCCTCGATTCATTGTGATTGATGGAAGGCAGACTCACAGTTGCGAATATACCTGTATCAAGTATTGTTCAGCTGCTTTTTGCTCTGTATTTCTCTGTTGCATTATGTACTCGGGGGACCATCTTCCCCTGTTTGGAGAAAAAATTATATTTGAAAAAAAAAAGAAGCCTACGACACCTGGTATTCCCAGGCGGTCTCCCATCCTGGCATTAACCAGGCCCGACCCTGCTTAGCCTCCAAGATCAGACGAGATGGAACAGATTCAGGGTGATGTGGCCACAGCCAATACCTTCAGGCACTCTCAACTCTCTTGACAAACGCCAAGATGGTCACCTTGTTAACAAGCAGAAAAAAATAGGTCAACGGCAAACAACATAAAAAGAAGCCTACGGCATCTGGAAATCCCAGGCGGTCTCCCATCCAGGTACTAAACTGATCCCAACCCTGCTTAGCTTCTGAGATCAGATGAGATTGGGCTCTTTCAGGGTGATGTGGCCATAGCAGATTTTTTCAGGCACTCTCAACCCTCTAGACAAACACCAAGATGGTCACCTTTGGTAAACAAAAAAAAATAAACAAGTCAACACCAACAACATAAAAAGAAGCCTACAGCACCTAGTATTCCCAGGTGGTCTCCCATCCAGGTATTAACAAGGCCCGACCCTGTTTAGTCTCTGAGATCAGACGAAATCTGGTGCTTTCAGGGTTATGTGGCAATAGACGAGCTCTTCAGGCACTCTCAACCCTCTTGACAAACACGAAGATGGTCACCTTGGTAAACAAACAAACAAAAAAAACAAGTCAACGCCAACAACATAAAAAGAAGCCTACAGCACCTAGTATTCCCAGGTGGTCTCCAATCCAGGTACTAGCAAGGCCCAACCCTGTTTAGCCTCTGAGATCAGAGGAGATCGGGCACTTTCAGGGTGATGTGCCCATAGGCAATCTCTTTGGGCACTCTCATCCCTCTTGAAAAATGCCAAGATAGTCACCCTGGGAAACAAGCGAAAAAAAAACAGGTCAACGCCAACAACAAAAAAAGAAGCCTACGACACCTGGTATTCCCAGGCGGTCTCCCATCCTGGCATTAACCAGCCCTGACTCTGCTTAGCCTCCAAGATCAGACGAGATGGAACAGATTCAGGGTAATGTGGCTACAGCCAATATTTTCAGGCACTCTCAACTCTCTTGACAAACGCCAAGATGGTTACATTGGGAACAAGCAGAAAAAAATAGGTCAACGGCAACAACATAAAAAGAAGCCTACGGCATCTGGAAATCCCAGGCGGTCTCCCATCCAGGTACTAAACTGGTCCCAACCCTGCTTAGCCTCTGAGATCATATGAGATTGGGCTCTTTCAGGGTGATGTGGCCATAGCAGATTTCTTCAGGCACTCTCAACCCTCTTGACTAACGCCAAGATGGTCACCTTAGGAAACAAACAAAAAAAACAAGTCAACATCAACAACATAAGAAGAAGTCTACAGCACCTAGTATTCCCAGGTGGTCTCCAATCCAGGTATTAACAAGGCCCGACCCTGTTTAGTCTCTGAGATCAGACGAGATCTGGTGCTTTCAGGGTTATGTGGCCATAGGCGAGCTCTTCAGGCACTCTCAACCCTCTTGACAAACACCAAGATGGTCACCTTTGGTAAACAAAAAAAAATAAACAAGTCAACACCAACAACATAAAAAGAAGCCTACAGCACCTAGTATTCCCAGGTGGTCTCCAATCCAGGTAATAGCAAGGCCCAACCCTGTTTAGCCTCTGAGATCAGAGGAGATCGGGCACTTTCAGGGTGATGTGCCCATAGGCAATCTCTTTGGGCACTCTCATCCCTCTTGAAAAATGCCAAGATAGTCACCCGGGGGAAACAAACAAAAAAAAACAGGTCAACGCCAACAACATAAAAAGAAGAATACGGCACCTGGTATTCCAAGGCCATCTCCCATACAAGTACTAACTAGGCCCAACCCTTCTTAGCCTCAGAGATCAGAAGAGATAGGGTGCTTTCAGGGTGATGCGGCTGTAAGCGATCTCTTTAGGCACTCTCAACCCTCTTGACAAATGCCAAGATGATCACTTTGAGAAACAAGCGAAAAAAACAGGTCAACACCAACAACATAAAAAGAAGCCTGCGGCATCTGGAAAACCCAGGTGGTCTCCCATCCAGGTACAAACCAGGCCCAACCCTGCTTAGCCTCTGAGCCCAGACAAGATTGGGAACTTTCAGGGTGTTGTGCCCGCAGGCAATTTCTTTGTGCACTCTCAACCCTCTTGATAAATGCCAAGATGGTCACCTTGGGAAACAAGGGGAAAAAAACAGGTCAACGCCGACAACATAATGAGAAGTCTACGGCACCTGGTATTCCCAGGCTGTCTCCCATCCAGGTACTGACCAGGCCCATCGCTGCTTAGCCTCCGAGATCAGATAAGATTGGGCTCTTTCAGGTTGATTTGGCCGTAGGCACTCTCTTTGGGCACTCTGAAGCCTCTTGACAAAGGCAAAGATGGTCACCTTGGGAAACAAGCTAAAAAAAACAGGTCAAAGCCAACAACATAAAAAGAAGCCTACGGCATCCGGTATTCCCAGGCGGTCTCCCATCCAGGTACTAAACTAGGCCCGACACTGTTTAGCCTCCGAGATCAGACGAGATTGGGCGCTTTCAGGGTGATGGGGCCGTAGGTGATCTCTTCCGGCACTCTCAACCCTCTTGACAAACGCCAAGATGGTCACCTTGGGAAAAAAGTGAAAAAAAAAACAGGTCAAGGCCAACAACATAAAAAGAAGCCTACAGCACCTAGTATTCCCAGGTGGTCTCCAATCCAGGTACTAGCAAGGCCCAACCCTGTTTAGCCTCTGAGATCAGAGGAGATCGGGCGCTTTCAGGGTTATGTGCCCATAGGCAATCTCTTTGGGCACTCTCAACCCTCTTGACAAATGCCAAGATAGTCACCTTGAGATACAAGCGAAAAAAAAACAGGTCAATGTCAACAACATAAAAAGAAGAATACGGCACCTGGTATTCCAACGCCATCTCCCATCCAGGTACTAACTAGGCCCAACCCTTCTTAGCCTCAGAGAAGAGAAGAGATAGGGCTCTTTCAGGGTGATGCTGCTGTAAGCGATCTCTTTGGGCACTCTCAACCCTCTTGACAAATGCCAAGATGGTCACCTTGGGAAACAAGCGAAAAAAAAAAATGAATCAATGCCAACAACATAAAAAGAAGCCTACAATAACTGGTATTCCCAGGTGGTCTCCCATCCAGGTGCTAACCAGGCCCGACTCTTCTTAGCCTCCAAGATCAGACGAGATTGGGTGCTTTCAGAGTGATGTGGCCATAGGCTATCTCTTCAGGCACTCTCAACCCTCTTGACAAACACCAAGATGGTCACTTTGGGAAACAAGCGAGAAAAAAAGCAGGTCAACGCCAACAATCTATAAAGAAGTCTACGACACCTGGTATTCCCAGGCGGTCTCCCATCCAGGTACTAACAAGGCCCGACTCTTCTTAGCCTCCAACATCAAATGAGATCGGGTGCTTTCAGGCTGATGTGCCCATAGTCAATCTCTTCAGGCACTTTCAACCCTCTTGACAAAGGCAGAGATGGTCACCTTGGGAAACAAGCAAAAAAATAAAAAATAAGTCGGAAGCTAGAGACAATACGGCTCGAGTCCTCAGTTTAATCCATGCAGCGCATGTACAGGGAAAGCCCTTGCTTATGTTGTCAACGGACGCGGAGAAGGCCTTTAACAGAGTGGCCTGGCACTTTTTGCAGGCCACCCTGGAACATATAGGTCTTGGCCCCAACATGATGAGCTGGGTAATGTCGCTTTACTCCACGCCGTCGGCAGCGGTACGGGTGACTGGAACCACTTATGTGTCACGTTCGGAATGACCCGAATATTACTGGCATATCCAAACCCTCGGCACACCACAAAATTGCGGCGTACGCTGACGATCTAATTTTTTTCGTCTCCAATCCACACATTTCCCTTCCCAATATACTCGCGGCTCTCCGGCGATACGGCAGCCTATCAAACTATAAAATCAATTGCGCCAAGTCGGCTGTATTGAATATATCGGTCCCGGATGGTGAGGCCAAGAGGCTACGCTCCGCTTTTCCATTCTACTGAGCTGAAAAATGTATACGTTACCTGGGCGTTGACATCGCAGCGGATTTGGCGCAATTGTACCCGCTTAATTTTGTCCCTCTCCTGAATAGACTGAAATCTGATTTGGGAAACTGGCATGCTTTAACACTGACCTGGTTCGGGCGCTGTAATGCATTCAAAATGACAGCCCTCCCGCGGATCTTATACTTGTTCCAGACATTACCAATCCGGTTACCCCCAATTTTTTTCAGACAACTGCAGGTGCTGCTCCGGGACTTTATTTGGGCACGCAAACCGCCCAGAGCCCGTTTGCAATTGCTTGCCAGACCAAAGGACAAGGGGGGTCTGGGTCTCCCAGATCTGAGACAATACTACAGAGTGACTCTGCTAGCGAGAGTCGTTGATTGGCATTGTAATGGCCCACACAAGCAGTGGGTGGAGATGGAGATTGAGGATGGATCCATTCCCCTATTGACCTCCCCGTGGTTCCTGTCCTCCCTACCAAAAGACCTCAGAGATCACCCCGTAGTGGGAGCTACGTTGGCTGTTGTGCGGAGGTTGTTCTGCTGCACACACATTGCTCCCCTGCCATCACCAATGACTCCGGTTATAGGTAATCCAGACTTCCCACCGGGATTTACCAACAAGAAACTGCGACAGTTGACAGTGGTGGGGAAACAGCGTCTGGGAGAGGTGTGGCCCTCGGGAGGGCTCCCGACCACGCAAACTGTCGCCGAGCTTTCTGACCCTCCGCTTGACTTGTTTAGTGCTTATCAACTTTGTCACTTTCTTCTGGCCATACAAAGGGCCCCCTACACTCCTAGAGACCTGACGCCCTATGAATCCATCTGTCACAAAAGGGAACCTGTGCGACACACTCTCTCCCTCCTGTACAACCTATTGAGTAGTCAGGAGGAGGAGTCGACCCCACCATTTATCCACAAATGGGAGGGGGACTTAGGCATCACATTTACCCCACAACAGATAGGGAAGATCCTGCCCTTAGTACATAAAGCTTCCATCGCAAACCAATATCAAGAATCAGGATACAAGATAGTCTCACACTGGTATAGAGTCCCATACCTTCTGAATAAAATGAATAGATCGATCCCAGATGTTTGTTGGAGGTGCAATTCAGATACGGGGACCATGGGACACATTTTCTGGGCATGCTCGGCTTTGAGGAACCTTTGGGTGGAGGTGACCGGGACAATAAAAACTCTCACAAATGTAGATATCGCAGACAACCCAGCTGCGTGCCTTCTACACTTGACCGAACAGCCTGTTCGAAAATACAAAAAAACCCTCATGATGCAACTCCTGAATGCCGCCCGGGCCTGCAT
Organism: Lithobates pipiens; assembly: GCF_037356315.1. Classification (NCBI taxonomy): domain Eukaryota; kingdom Metazoa; phylum Chordata; class Amphibia; order Anura; family Ranidae; genus Lithobates; species Lithobates pipiens. The sequence continues at coordinate 164,204,972 of NW_027507791.1, forward strand.
TCCCACACTGTGGAGGCAGCCTCAGCCCCCATCCAAGGTGCTGTGGTATTCCAAAGTCAATCATATTCTCCGGATGGAATTGACCCACCACCCTTCACAACACTGAAGAGGCATTTAGTGTTACATGGAGGCCCTGGAGGTATTTTACTGGTACTCGAGACTACATTCGGGAGGTGAGCAGTGCCCCTGTCCCAGAAAACGACTGAACATCTAACGCTTACCTACGTAGGCCATGTCTTTCCTGGGTGGCATTCCCCCCCTCCCTTTTTGTCTTTATTTTTCTTTTTTTCCCCGCCGCCATCCCCCCCCCTCCTCTCTCTCCATCTTTGCACTGTCTTCTCCCCACGTCCTCCCTTTTGACTATGCCTTGTCTCCTTACTAGCCTTTGGGACCCAGAAGAACCCCAGGGTTCTGGACACGACCGGCTCATATTTTACTCTGGTTCACATAGGTCATGATAAGCTGGCTCGCTGTGGTCCCAGTTGTTTTCCATGATTACATTTGTCCGAACAGAGCTGCACTAGTTATACTGTACTACATGTCGGAGGTGGGGTTTCTCTCTTTTCTGCATGAAACTGTAGGACTCCCCTCTGAGAACTCAGAGTTATTTGGCTGCCTATTTTTTGTTACCGTGTAATTGTGACCCTGGGTCATGCTGTATGGTTGACTGTTATATTTATGTTGTTCTACTTATACTTAATAAAAGAATTAAAAAAAATAAATAAAAAAGTCAATGCCAACAACTTAAAATAAAAGCCTATGGCATCAAGAATTCCCATGCGGTCTCCCATCCAGGTACTAACCAGGTCCCAACCCTGCTTAGCCTCTGAGATCAAATGAGATTTGACTCTTTCAGGGTGATGCTGCCATAGTAGATTTTTTCAGGCACGCTCAACCCTCTTGACAAACGCCAAGATGGTCACCTTGGGAAACAAACAAAAAAAACAAGTCAACGCCAACAACATAAAAAGAAGCCTACAGCAGTTAGTTAGCCTAGTATTCCCAGGCGGTCTCCCATCCAGGTATTAACAAGGCACGACCCTTTCTAGCCTCTGAGATCAGCGGAGATTTGGCGCTTTCAGGGTGATGTGCCCATAGGCAATCTCTTTGGGCACTCTCATCCCTCTTGAAAAATGCCAAGATAGTCACCCTGGGAAACAAGCGGAAAAAAACAGGTCAACGCCAACAACATAAAAAGAAGAATACGGCACCTGGTATTCCAAGGCTGTCTCCCATTCAAGTACTAACTAGGTCCAACCCTTCTTAGCCTCTGAGATCAGAAGAGATAGGGTGCTTTCAGTGTGATGCGGCTGTAAGCGATCTCTTTAGGCACTTTCAACCCTCTTGACAAATGCCAAGATGATCACTTTGGGAAACAAGCGAAAAAAACAGGTCAACACCAACAACATAAAAAGAAGCCTGTGGCATCTGGAAAACCCAGGCGGTCTCCCATCCAGGTACAAACCCTGCTTAGCCTCTGAGACCAGACGAGATTGGGCGCTTTCAGGGTGTTGTGCCCGTAGGCAATTTCTTTGTGCACTCTCAACCCTCTTGACACATGCCAAGATGGTCACCTTGGGAAACCAGGGGAAAATAACAGGTCAACGCCGATAACATAATGAGAAGCCTACGGCACCTGGTATTCCCAGGCTGTCTCCCATCCAGGTACTAACCAGGCCCATCGCTGCTTAGCCTCCGAGATCAGATGAGATTGGGCTCTTTCAGGGTGATTTGGCCGTAGGTACTCTCTTTGGGCACTCTGAAGCCTCTTGACAAAGGCCAAGATGATCACCTTGGGAAACAAGGTAAAAAAAACAGGTCAAAGCCAACAACATAAAAAGAAGCCTACGGCATCCAGTATTCCCAGGCGATCTCCCAATCAAGACACTAACCAGACCAGATCCTTCTATGGCACCTGGTCTTCCTAGGCAGTCTCCCATCCAGGTACTAACCAGGCCTGACACTGCTTAGCCTCTGAAATCAGACAAGATCGGGTGATTTCAGGGTGATGTGGCCGTAAGCATTCTCTTCAAGACACGCCCAACCCTCTTCACAAACGCCAAGATGGTCGCCTTGAGAAACAAACGAAAAAAACAGGTCAAAGCCAACAACATAAAAAGAAGCCTATGGGCTTACAGCGGACCTTAAAAGATGGGACCCACTAGCTCTGTCATGGTTCGGACGCTGTAATGTGTTGAAGATGAACGCGATGCCACGACTTCTGTATCTACTACAAGCCTTACCTATCAAAATACCCCAGACTTTCTTTCATGCGGTTCGCTCAATCTTTATCAAGTTCCTCTGGCGCGGCAAACATACGCGTATTGGTAGGGCAATGCTATTGCGACCGAAATTGCGGGGAGGTATTGGCTTCCCGGACCCTGCTCTATATTTTTTTTAAATCAAATAAGTTTTTATTGTAAAACACATATGGTACAAATCAAACATATGAGTAAAGTACAGTCTTACAGTAGCATTGGTTTTTACATCCAAAAGTACCGGTATACAGGAAATATAAAAATACAAATAGGTTCGGTTTGAAGACTGTTGAGACATGGAAAGTATCAAGAAAACGAAAAAATAAAGAAGAAAGGAGGTAAGAAGAAGGAACCAAAAGTAAAAACAAAAGTAACATTCTCTCATAGACCACTCCGTATCAGGAAACAACCTCATAGGTACCTTAAACATATACTGCGGCCCACAGCCCATCATACCGTCCCACTGGTGTCTCCCTACACCCCGTACAATTACCGGATGAGGGAGAGACATAGGATTAGACCCACCCTGGGAACATAACCATTTATGTACCTCCATATACCGGTCCTAGGACCTTCAGTCAACCCTGTAAAAGTCTGTCTTGTATAAGTTGGTGGGGAGCTAGTCCCGGGACCTCAAGCCAACCCCCCCACATGGCATTAAATTTGTGCGGTGCGTTTCTGTGTTGGTATGTTATCTTTTCCCCGATCAGCATCTGGTTCACCTGTTCTATCCATTGCTGCCTGGTGGGAACCCTGTGGGTCATCCACAATCTCGCTATCAATTTTCTGGCTACATATAGTAACCTGATAATGGCTGTATGGGTCGAGGGCGTCAATGATTCCTCATCCAGGGCCCCCAACAGGCAGACCAACGGACACCGCGGAATACTAACAGAGAACACTGAGGATATAGTGTCAAGAATTCCAGCCCAATATCGTTTTAGTTTCGGGCACCTCCAGAACATGTGCATAAGATCCCCATGGTCCCGCATACATTTAGGGCAAAGGGGAGACCCTCTAACACCCCAACTGTGCAGTTTAACTGGAGTTCTATAGGTCCTATGTAGTAAATATAGGTGGGAGAGCCTATGAGAGGTCGATACCGACACCAACGGAGCGGAGGACAAGCAAAGGTTCCAGGTCTCCGCGTCCACGGGCCCCAGGTCCGCCTCCCATCTCTGCCGACATGGGAGACGTGCCGGGTCCTGCACCGCGTCAAGAAGCATAGCATACCCCCTAGAGATCATGCCTTTACGGTCAATCTGCATGAATATCCCCTGCACCACAGGATGGTCTGTTAGAGAGAGCTGCACACTCCGTGCCTGTGTCTGCAGCGCATGACGTAACTGTAAATATTTAAAAAAATCCCTGCGTGGGATGTCAAACTCAGCTTGTATTTCCATGAAGGACTTCAGTACCCGTCCACTATACAGTTGCGAGAGATACTGAAGACCACTCCTACTCCAGTTACCAAATCCCTTGAGCTTAAAAAGTTCACCATAATTAGCATTCCGCCAAATAGGGGTGAGGGCAAGGAAGCCACGTATTCGTAGCAGTTTTTTAACATGAGACCACATGGTATTCAGCAGTATAATAGTCGGGGAACCCCTGTCCATATGAGGGAAGCCTGCCTCTAATCTAGACAATGCTGTGTCCGAGGCGACCGTGTCAGCAAGTATCCTTCGGATCGGGTCCAGGGGATCATCTGACCCCCACCCACCCAGGTGCTGGAGCTGCGAAGCCAAAAAATACATCCTAGCGTGTGGAAGTGCCAACCCCCCTTCGTCCTTATTATGTTGCAAGGTATGTAAACTAAGTCTGGCCGTCTTTCTACACCATATTAATTCCCTAAACTGAGAGTCAATTTTATCGAACCAACGTTTCGGGATCCAGGTCGGGGAATTATGACAAATATAGAGCAACTGCGGGGCCCACACCATTTTAATGAGGTTTACCCTGCCCACCACCGATAACGGTAGTTTGCACCAGATCTTACATTTATCCCTGAACTTAAGTAACAATGGCATAAGATTCAGTTTGGCATATTCCGTCACCTCGGGGGATATCTGCACCCCCAGATACTTAAAGGATGTAACCGTCTGGATCATGCTTGCACAAGGGGGTAAGGGAGCCGTTAGAGGGGACAAGGGCAGCAGCACAGATTTGTCCCAGTTAATCTTAAAACCTGACAGTGTACCAAATAGGGTAATCAGGTTCATGGTGGCCGTAAGGGAACCCTGTGTGTCCCCCAGGTATATAAGCGTGTCATCAGCGTATAGCGATACCACATCTATTCCAGTGGGCCTGCGGAAACCCACAATATCCGGAGCCGATCTCATTCTGGCTGCTAGTGGTTCAAGCGCCATGGCAAAGAGCAGGGGCGACAGAGGGCACCCCTGTCTCGTGCCTCTGTGCAGCACGAATGGGTCGGAGAGCTCCGCATTAGCTCTGATTCTAGCCGTAGGCTTGGCATATAACAGTCGGACCCAGCTAATAAATGTACTGCCCAGCCCCATCCGCTCCATCACTTTCCACAGATAAGGCCACTCAACACTATCAAAGGCCTTAGCCGCGTCCAGCGAGAGGACGGCCTGATTACCGGGGTTATCCACAGGGACCTGTAGGTTTAAAAATAAACGGCGAATATTTAGGGCAGTGGAACGTGAGGGAATAAAACCTGATTGATCCCTATGGATCAGTTTGTGTATTACCAGAGATAATCTCGTTGCCAAGACCCGAGCCAATAGTTTAACGTCTGTCGTGAGCAAGGGGATGGGCCTATATGCGTCCGGTGATGTTGCTACCTTACCCGGTTTTAGAAGTACAATTATGATTGCTTCGTTCATAGAAGCAGGTAGGACCCCCGTCTCTAAGGCATTGTTAAACACTTTTAAAAGGGTTGGCAAAAGAACACCGGCATAACGCTTGTATACCTCGGATGGGAGACCATCCGCCCCCGGAGCCTTGTTATTATGAGAATGTTCCAATGCAGAAGCCAATTCATCCTCCGTTAAGGGGGCGTTCAACAGCTCCCCATCCGACGCAGACAGGCATGGAATATCACAACCATTTAAAAAGTCCACAATCTCCCCATCACCAGGCTGCACCTTAGAGGAGTACAGATCTGCATAAAAGGATCGAAATACCTGCAAGATCCCAGGGGTATCCGAGTGGGTCACTCCCTGCGAATCGCACAGTGAGTGAGTCATAGGAGCGGAACACTGGGCCCTCGCCAGCAGAGCCAGCATATGGCCTGTCGACTCCCCCTCCTCAAAGTGTGTTTGTTGTAGGAAAAACCTTTTATTTTCTGCCAGTTGTAAAGTTACCTGTCTAGACATAGATTGCGCCCCCAACCAAGCCCTCTTAGTGTCCTCCGAGGGGTTGTCAACATAGGCCTGCTCCGACTCTCTAAGTGCTCTACCGACCTCCAGTTCCCAAGCTTTAGTGTTCCGTTTTATATCAGTTATAGTAGTGATAAATTGCCCCCTAAGAAAGGCCTTAGCTGCATCCCAGACTACATCTATAGATGCCGAGCCTAAATTGCCCTGCAGGAAAAGTTTAAGGGCATTTGCAATGGGGTCAGGCTGCGGGAACAGTGCAAGCCAAAAGGGGTTAAGCTTCCAACTCCTAGGTGCGAGGTCAGTAGACAGGGACATCTCAATCCACAAAGAGGAGTGGTCGGATACATGTCTAACCCCATAACCAGAATCTCTAATTAGGGGGAGGAGGGCGGAGTTCCCCAGTCCCAGGTCTATTCTGGACAAGCTCCCAAACGCTGGAGAGCAACAGGAGTATAAACGGGAGTGGGGGCGGGCTCTCCGCCAGACATCAACCAGCCCAAGTTCAGCTAACAGAGCTGCAAAAGGAGTATCGCCATTAGGGTGTGAGGGGACCACAGGAGGAGTTGGAATCTTATCCCACAGGCCGTTGACATAGTTGTTAAAATCACCCATCGCCAACAGGGGTATGCCGGGGAACTGTGCCATGAACCCAGCTAGGCGCCTAAGAATCTCCGCCGAATATGGCGGCGGGATATAAACATTGGCAATAATGCATTGCATAGTAGCAAGCTTACACAGCAAAAAAATGTACCTCCCCCGGATCAATAACCTGTTGGGAGCAAGAGAAACGTGCATGCTGTCTGATTAGAATACTCACTCCTCTTGCATAGGCAGAGTATGTAGAATGGTATTGGTGGATATACAGTCTGGAACCCAGGCTAAGAGTACCCGCAGGAGCAAAATGTGTCTCCTGCAGACACACAATGTCAGCTTTCATATCTTTAAGGTGCCTCAGCACCGCCAGCCTCTTCACCGGACTGCCCAGCCCCCTAACATTCCAAGAAAGAAATCTAATCTTAGCCATCAGAAATACAAAACATAAGTGCAAGTAGGAGTAACCATATTAACAGTCGTAAACCACCAGGGAGGAGGAAAAAGGCAATTAATACACATTTAGCAGCAACTAGCGACTGGGAAGTCGCATCACCTGAGATGTCCCAAATCTGGAGAGAAAAAAGTCCGACAGGAGCTGTCGCAGCTAGGAAGAGGCGCCCAGAGGGGTGCAGACAGGCCAGAAAATAGTCCTTGTCAGTTGCGATCCTGAGAGAGAAAAAATGAACCAAAAAGAAAAAGAAAAGAAAAACAGTTAAACAGCAAAAAACCGTGGCATCTTCTGTATTAAAGCCCATGGGGCTCACACACGGGAAAGATAGCAGAATAATAGGCCCCATCCGAAACTTGGGGGCTGGGGGAAGGCCATGGAAACACCCAGAGAGGACTCTCCCTGATGACAAACGGGGTTTCACATACGCAGGCATGTTGTAGTTCTAGTAGGGTTACAGTGGAACCACAAACCTCAGCCTTCTGCCGGTCCTGCAAAAGTGGAAGTCCAGTCAGCCTGTTTGAAAGTGCCGTTAGCGTGGAGGAGATCTTTGAAGTTTGGCGGCTTTGAGTGCGTTGTACTCCTGGTCAAGCCACTGTGCTGCCGCCGCGGGGCGATCAAAAAAGTGCGTTGAACCCAGGGCCGTAACTCTGAGCCTGGCTGGATATAGCATTCCATATTGAACGTTAAGGTCCCGAAGGCGCCTCTTAACTTCAAGAAATGTTGCACGCATTTTCTGGAGCTCTGCTGAAAAATCCGGAAATAGTGAAATCCTGGAATTCTCAATCTCCATCTTGTCCGACAACCCCCGCGCTTTAGAGAGAATGGTGTCCCTGTCTCTATAGTTGAGGAGTTTAAACAAGAAGGGCCTGGGACGATTGCCCGGAGGTAGGGGGCGAGACGGCACCCGGTGGGCATGTTCCACTGCAAAAAGCGGTGACAAGGATTCTTTACCAAAGGTGGCAATCAACCAATTTTCAATAAAGTCTACCCGGTTTTTACCCTCAACACGTTCCGGAATCCCCAAAGCGCGTATATTATTGCGTCTCATGCGATTTTCCATCTCATCAAGTCGCATAGCGTGCTGTTCAGTAAGATGGCAATTATATTTTAGATCCCTTTGCATGGGGGCCAGGTCATCCTCTACTGTGCTCAGTCTGCCTTCCAATGCAGCCGGTCTCTCTCTGAGCTTTTGCATGTCATGGCGGACAAACGTTATTTCAGCTTTAACCCCTTTAATGTCCTCAGAGAGGGCTGCAATAGAGTGATTACAGGAGGTGACAGCAGTGAATATGTCCCTTAGTGTAGGCTCATTTTCCAGCACTGGGGAGGGGATGGCCTGTGTGTCAGGCCTAACACTGTCCCTGGGTGTACTCACTGTTTGCCATGCTGCAGACAATCCATCCTCATCCTCCAAGGGGACTGTGTCATCTGCCTCAGGAGAGCCTCCAGGGGTAGCTTGAGTAGAGGGCTGGCCAGCCAGGGCATCCTTGTATGATTTACCGCCATAGAGGAGCTTCTGTGCTGCTTCCTTGTATTGGTCTTTGGCTGCACGCCGCGCGCCGGCGCAATCTTGGCCGGGGGGTCCGTCAGCCCCTTCCCTCCGGTATGGCGTCTGGACATCACAGCGGGGGTCCCGGGATGTACCGCGGTGGTCCGGGATGCTTCACCTAGCGGGGCAGGAGGTAGGGGCCCCGAAAACGGCGTTTCAGGGCAGACTGGAAGGATGGAATCACGGATGGCCGGCGGAGCTCAAGGTAAGCACGTCTTCCTACATCAGCCGCTAAGCCACGCCCCCCCCTGCTCTATATTACACAGCAACGTACATGACACGGGTGGTTGACTGGTGACGGCATGGGGAACTGACGCTATGGGTCACGCTAGAGCAGGAGATGGCGCGGGTTCCACTGGCTGGTCTGCCTTGGGCGGGGAGGCCATTGGAGTCCTGTGTGACTACTCACCCGTTAATTGGCCCCTCGCTCGCCGAGATGGATCGTTTTTTTCACCTTTCCCACCTGACTAACTTCCCTTCTCCTATGACCCCAATTATTGGACATCCTAGATTCCCTCCGGGCCTGTCTGACCAGGCCATTACCAGGCAAGCCTTGAAAGGGCTTCTGAGAGCAGCCCTATTTCTTGGACCCACGGGCTGGATTCCCACGGGGACCATACTGCTAGAGCAAGTACCTGTTGCATTGGATAGCTGGAGAGCTAGACAGCTCATCCATTTCCTCGGATCACTACCTAACCATTCGTTCTTCTCTAGACAATTCCACCCCTTCGAGGAACTTTGCCTGGATGATGGCCCAATTCGTGGTTCCCTCTCTAGGTCCTACCAAATCCTGACAGACGCACAATCCTCCACGGATCCGCCCTTCCTAGCTAAATGGAAAAGGGACTTACAAACTACATTCTCCAAACCACAGAAGGACAGAATACTCTTTTTCGCCCATAAGTCGTCACTCTGCAGTAAATATCAGGAGATCTCATATAAGCTGATCACACGCTGGTATCGTACACTGGTGGTGTTGGCCAAAATATTCCCCGGTCAATCTGACCGCTGCTGGCGCTGTGAGCAACAGGCTGGCACCATTCTCCACATTTTCTGGGAATGCCTTAAATTACAAACATTCTGGCAGCCTGTCCTGAGACTCATCCACAAGTTCACAGACATTTCCTTAGCCAATGATCCCACAGCAGTTCTTCTCAATCTAACTTCTATGTCGAGAAAGCGCTATCATAAGTCCTTACTTAAACATCTCCTCAATGCAGCTAGGGCCTGCATCCCAAGTCAGTGGAAACAGCAACTGCTCCAACGGTGACCCAGTGGTTCGCAAGGGTAAATGATATTGAACGAATGGAAGACCTGACTGCCACAATGAGGGATAAAACGGAGGAGCAGGGGAACAGATGGTTCTACTGGAACAGTTGTGCTTTTCGGAAGAATACCTCCGCGAGACATAGTAAGCTCATGGTGATCGTTGAAGATCGCTGTTCCAAACGTTGGACAGCTGATGAGCTGGTAAACCGAGGGCGTCTCTTGCTCCCTGGGAGGGGACCCCACCCTATCCACTCTACCCACGACACCCCCTTACCCCTTCTTTTCCTTTTCTGCCATTTCCTTCCCCAATCTTCTCTTTCCCCTTCTCCCTCCTTTCAGTTCTACTATTTCCCTTCTTAACTCAAAAAAGGGAAAAGAAAATGGTATGTTCCAACCCCATTTGACTACTACACAATACTCTTCCCCTATCTATGGATATTGAAACTCTTCGAGGGTAGCAGGGCTAGTATCAATAATATTTTAAGTGGTAGAGGATCCCAACGAGATGGAGCTTTAATCTCATCTTGATATGACCGCAAAGCTGTACACGTGCTATTCTCCTCGGACTTCTTACCATTGGCTCTGATATCCATGCAATATGATCGTTTGTTTGTAACTATTTGTATCACACATTCTTTGAAGTTGCCTTTGCATTGTATGTCGCATACTACTAAATAAAAAAATAAAAATAAAAATAAAAAAAGAAGCCTATGGCACCTGGTATTCCCAGGCGGTCTCCCATCCACGTACTAACCAGGCCCGACACTGTTTAGCCTCCGAGATCAGACGAAATTGGGCGCTTTCAGGGTGATGGGGCCGTAGGTGATCTCTTCGGGCACTCTCAACCCTCTTGACAAACACCAATATGGTCACCTTGGGAAACAAGTGAAAAAAAAAAACAGGTCAAGGCCAACAACATAAAAAGAAGCCTACAGCACCTAGTATTCCCAGGTGGTCTCCAATCCAGATACTAGCAAGGCCCAACCCTGTTTAGCTTCTGAGATCAGAGGAGATCGGGCGCTTTCAGGCTTATGTGCCCATAGACAATCTCTTTGGGCACTCTCAACCCTCTTGACAAATGCCAAGATAGTCACCTTGAGATACAAGAGAAAAAAAAACAGGTCAATGTCAACAACATAAAAAGAAGAATACGGCACCTGGTATTCCAACGCCATCTCCCATCCAGGTACTAACTAGGCCCAACCCTTCTTAGCCTCAGAGAAGAGAAGAGATAGGGCTCTTTCAGGGTGATGCTGCTGTAAGCGCTCTCTTTGGGCACTCTCAACCCTCTTGACAAATGCCAAGATGGTCACCTTGGGAAACAAGCGAAAAAAAAAACGAATCAACGCCAACAACATAAAAAGAAGCCTACAATAACTGGTATTCCCAGGTGGTCTCCCATCCAGGTACTAACCAGGCCTGACTTTTCTTAGCCTCCAAGATCAGACGAGATTGGGTGATTTCAGAGTGATGAGATCAGAGGAGATTGGGCGCTTTCAGGCTTATGTGCCCATAGGCAAGCTCTTTGGGCACTCTCAACCCTCTTGACAAATGCCAAGATAGTCACCTTGGGAAACAAGCGAAAAAAAAACAGGTCAATGTCAACAACATAAAAAGAAGACTACGGCACCTGGTATTCCAAAGCCATCTCCCATCCAGGGACTAACTAGGCCCAACCCTTCTTAGCCCCAGAGATGAGAAGAGATAGGGCTCTTTCAGGGTGATGCTGCTGTAGGTGAACTCTTTGGGCACTCTCAACCCTCTTGACAAATGCCAAGATGGTCACCTTGGGAAACAAGCGAAAAAAAAAAAAGAATCAACGCTAACAACATAAAAAGAAGCCTACAATAACTGGTATTCCCAGGTGGTCTCCCATCCAGGTACTAAGCAGGCCTGACTCTTCTTAGCCTCCAAGATCAGACGAGATTGGGTACTTTCAGAGTGATGTGGCCATAGGCAATCTCTTCAGGCAATCTCTTCAGGCAATCTCTTCAGGCACTCTCAACCCTTTTGACTAACACCAAGATGGTCACCTTGGGAAACAAGTGGAAAAAAAAACAGGTCAACGCCAACAACATACAACAGAAGCCTACGACACCTGGTATTCCCAGGTGGTCTCCCATCCAGGTACTAACAAGGCCCGACTCTTCTTAGCCGACAACATCAAACGAGATTGGGTGCTTTCAGGGTGATGTGCCCGTAGGCAATCTCTTCAGGCACTTTCAACCCTCTTGACAAACGCCAAGATGGTCACCTTGGGAAACAAGCAAAAAAAAATAAGAACTTAAAAAAAAAGCCTATGGCATCGAGAAATCCCAGGCGGTCTCCCATCCAGGTACTAACCAGGTCCCAACCCTGCTTAGCCTCTGAGATCAAATGAGATTGGGCTCTTTCAGGGTGATGCTGCCATAGTAGATTTTTTCAGGCACGCTCAACCCTCTTGACAAACGCCAAGATGGTCACCTTGGGAAACAAACAAAAATAACAAGTCAACGCCAACAACATTAAGAGAAGCCTACAGCACCTAGTATTCCAAGGCGGTCTCCCATCCAGGTATTAACAAGGCGTGACCCTTTCTAGCCTCTGAGATCAGAGGAGATTGGGCACTTTCAGGGTGATGTGCCCATAGGCAATCTCTTTGGGCACTCTCATTGGAAAAATGCCAAGATAGTCACCCTGGGAAACAAGCGAAAAAAAAACGGTCAACGCCAACAACATGAAAAGAAGAATACGGCACCTGGTATTCCAAGGCCGTCTCCCATACAAGTACTAACTAGGCCCAACCCTTCTTAGCCTCAGAGATCAGAAGAGATAGGGTGCTTTCAGGGTGATGCGGCTGTAAGCGATCTCTTTAGGCACTCTCAACCCTCTTGACAAATGCCAAGATGATCACTTTGGGAAACAAGCGAAAAAAACAGGTCAACACCAACAACATAAAAAGAAGCCTGCAGCATCTGGAAAACCCAGGTCGTCTCCCATCCAGGTACAAACCAGGCCCAACCCTGCTTAGCCTCTGAGACCAGGCGAGATTGGGAACTTTCAGGGTGTTGTGCCCGTAGGCAATTTCTTTGTGCACTCTCAACCCTCTTGATAAATGCCAAGATGGTCACCTTGGGAAACAAGGGAAAAAAAACAGGTCAACGCCGACAACATAATGAGAAGCCTACGGCACCTGGTATTCCCAGGCTGTCTCCCATCCAGGTACTGACCAGGCCCATCGCTGCTTAGCCTCTGAGATCAGATGAGATTGGGCTCTTTCAGGGTGATTTGGCCGTAGGCACTCTCTTTGGGCACTCTGAAGCCTCTTGACAAAAGCAAAGATGGTCACCTTGGGAAACAAGCTAAAGAAAACAGGTCAAAGCCAACAACATAAAAAAAAGCCTACGGCATCCGGTATTCACAGGCGATCTCCCAATCATGACACTAACCAGGCCAGATCCTTCTATGGCACCTGGTCTTCCCAGACAGTCTCCCATCCAGGTACTAAGATCGGGTGCTTTCAGGGTGATGTGGCCGTAAGTGTTCTCTTCAAGACACGCCCAACCCTCTTGACAAACGCCAAGATGATCCCCTTGAGAAACAAGTGAAAAAAACAGGTCAAAGCCAACAACATAAAAAGAAGCCTATGGCACCTGGTATTCCCAGGCGGTCTCCCATCCAGGTAATAACCAGGCCCGACACTGTTTAGCCTCCGAGATCAGACGAGATTGGGCGCTCTCCAGCTATCCAATGCAACAGGTACTTGCTCTAGCAGTATGGTCCCCGTGGGAATCCAGCCCGCGGGCCCAAGAAATAGGGCTGCTCTCAGAAGCCCTTTCGGGGCTTGCCTGGTAAAGGCCTGGTCAGACAGGCCCGGAGGGAATCTAGGATGTCCAATAATTGGGGTCATAGGAGAAGGGAAGTTAGTCAGGTGGGAAAGGTGAAAAAAACTATCCATCTCGGCGAGCGAGGGGCCAATTAACGGGTGAGTAGTCACACAGGGCTCCAATGGCCTCCCCGCCCAAGGCAGACCAGCCAGTGGAACCCACGCCATCTCCTGCTCTAGCTTGACCCATAGCTTCAGTTCCCCATGCCGGCACCAGTCAACCACCCGTGTCATGTGCGTCGCTGTGTAATAAAGAGCAGGGTCCGGGAAGCCAATACCTCCCCGCAATTTCGGACGCAATAGCATTGCCCTACCAATACGCGTATGTTTGCCACGCCAGAGGAACTTGATAAAGATTGAGCGAATCGCATGAAAGAAAGTCTGGGGTATTTTGATAGGTAAGGCTTGTAGTAGATACAGAAGTCGTGGCATCGCGTTCATCTTCAACACATTACAGAGTCCGAACCATGACAGAGCTAGTGGGTCCCATTTTTTAAGGTCCGCTGTAAGCCCATAGGCTTCTTTTTATGTTGTTGGCTTTGACCTGTTCTTTTCGCTTGTTTCTCAAGGCGACCATCTTGGCATTTGTCAAGAGGGTTGGGCGTGTCTTGAAGAGAACACTTACGGCCACATCAACCTGAAAGCACCTGATCTCCTCTGATTTCAGAGGCTAAGCAGTGTCAGGCCTGGTTAATACCTGGATGGGAGACTGCCTGGGAAGACCAGGTGCCATAGAAGGATCTGGTCTGGTTAGTGTCTTGATTGGGAGATCGCCTGGGAATACTGGATGCCGTAGGCTTCTTTTTATGTTGTTGGCTTTGACCTGTTTTTTTTACCTTGTTTCCCAAGGTGATCATCTTGGCCTTTGTCAAGAGGCTTCAGAGTGCCCAAAGAGAGTACCTACGGCCAAATCACCCTGAAAGAGCCCAATCTCATCTGATCTCGGAGGCTAAGCAGCGATGGGCCTGGTTAGTACCTGGATGGGAGACAGCCTGGGAAAACCAGGTGCCGTAGGCTTCCCAATATGTTGTCGTCGTTGACCTGTTTTTTTTCCCTTGTTTCCCAAGGTGACCATCTTGGCATGTGTCAAGAGGGTTGAGAGTGCACAAAGAAATTGCCTACGGGCACAACACCCTGAAAGCGCCCAATCTCGTCTGGTCTCAGAGGCTAAGCAGGGTTGGGCCTGGTTTGTACCTGGATGGGAGACCGCCTGGGTTTTCCAGATGCCGCAGGATTCTTTTTATGTTGTTGGTGTTGACCTGTTTTTTTCGCTTGTTTCCCAAAGTGATCATCTTGGCATTTGTCAAGAGGGTTGAGAGTGCCTAAAGAGATCACTTACAGCCACATCACCCTGAAAGCACCCTATCTCTTCTGATCTCAGAGGCTAAGAAGGGTTGGGCCTAGTTAGTACTTGAATGGGAGACGGCCTTGGAATACCATGTGCCGTATTCTTCTTTTTATGTTGTTGGCGTTGACCTGCTTTTTTTCGCTTGTTTCCCAGGGTGACTATCTTGGCATTTTTCAAGAGGGATGAGAGTGCCCAAAGAGATTACCAATGGGCATATCACCCTGAAAGCGCCCAATCTCCGCTGATCTCAGAGGCTAGAAAGGGTCGCACCTTGTTAATACCTGGATGGGAGACCGCCTGGGAATACTAGGTGCTGTAGGCTTCTTTTTATGTTGTTGGCGTTGACTTCTTTTTTTTGTTTGTTTCCCAAGGTGACCATCTTGGCGTTTGTCAAGAGGGTTGAGCGTGCCTGAAAAAATCTACTATGGCTGCATCACCCTGAAAGAGCCAAATCTCATTTGATCTCAGAGGCTAAGCAGGGTTGGGACCTGGTTAGTACCTGGATGGGAGAACGCCTGGGATTTCTCGATGCCATAGGCTTTTTTTTATGTTGTTGGCATTGACTTTTTTTTTTTTTTTTTTTATTCTTTTATTAAGTATAAGTAGAACAACATAAATATAACAGTCAACCATACAGCATGACCCAGGGTCATAATTACATGGTAACAAAAAATAAGCAGCCAAATAACTCTGGGTTCTCAGAGGGGAGTGCTACAGTTTCATGCAGAAAAGAGAGAAACCCCACCTCCGACATGTAGTACAGTATAACTAGTGCAGCTCCGTTCGGACAAATCTAATCATGGAGAACAACTGGGACCACAGCGAGCCAGCTTATCATGACCTATGTGAACCAGAGTAAAATATGAGCCGGTCGTGTCCAGAACCCTGGGGTTCTTCTGGGTCCCGAAGGCTAGTAAGGAGACAAGGCATAGTCAAAAGGGAGGACGGGGGGAGAAGAGAGTGCAAAGACGGAGAGAGAGGAGGGGGGGGTGGCGGCATGGAAAAAAAATAAAGACAAAAAGGGAGGGGGGGGGGAATGCCACCCAGGGCAGACATGGCCTACGTAGGTAAACGTTAGATGTTCAGTCGTTTTCTGGGACAGGGGCGCTGCTCACCTCCCGAATGTAGTCTCGAGTACCAGTAAAATACCTCCAGGGCCTCCATGTAACACTTAATGTCTCTTCAGTGTTGTGAAGGGTGGCGGTCAATTCTTCCACCTGGAGAATATGATTGACTTTGGAATACCACAGCACCTTGGATGGGGGCTGAGGCTGCCTCCACAGTGTGGGAATGCAGGCCTGGGCGGCATTCAGGAGTTGCATCGTGAGGGTTTTTTTGTATTTTCGAACAGGCTGCTCGGTCAAGTGTAGAAGGCACGCTGCTGGGTTGTCTGCGATATCTAGATTTGTGAGAGTTTTTATCGTCCCGGTCACCTCCACCCCAAAGTTCCGTAAGGCCGGGCATGCCCAGAAAATGTGTCCCATGGTCCCCGTATCTGAATTGCACCTCCAACAAACATCCAGGATCGATCTATTCATTTTATTCAGAAGGTATGGGACTCTATACCAGCGTGAGACTATCTTGTATCCTGATTCTTGATATTGGTTTGCGATGGAAGCTTTATGTACTAAGGTCAGGATCTTCCCTATCTGTTGTGGGGTAAATGTGATGCCTAAGTCCCTCTCCCATTTGTGGATAAATGGTGTGGTCGACTCCTCCTCCTGACTACTCAATAGGTTGTACAGGAGGGAGAGGGTGTGTCGCACAGGTTCCCTTTTGTGACAGATGGATTCATAGGGCGTCAGGTCTCTAGAAGTGTAGGGGGCCCTTTGTATGGCCAGAAGAAAGTGATGAAGTTGATAAGCACTAAACAAGTCAAGCGGAGGGTCAGAAAGCTTGGCGACAGTTTGCGTGGTCAGGAGCCCTCCCGAGGGCCACACCTCTCCCAGACGCTGTTTCCCCACCACTGTCAACTGTCGCAGTTTCTTGTTGGTAAATCCCGGTGGGAAGTCTGGATTACCTATAACCAGAGTCATTGGTGACGGCAGGGGAGTAATGTGTGTGCAGCGGAACAACCTCCGCACAACAGCCAACGTAGCTCCCACTACGGGGTGATCTCTGAGGTCTTTTGGTAGGGAGGACAGGAGCCACGGGGAGGTCAATAGGGGAATGGATCCATCCTCAATCTCCATCTCCACCCACTGCTTGTGTGGGCCATTACAATGCCAATCAACGACTCTCGCTAGCAGAGTCGCTCTGTAGTATTGTCTCAGATCTGGGAGACCCAGACCCCCCTTGTCCTTTGGTCTGGCAAGCAATTGCAAACGGGCTCTGGGCAGTTTGCACGCCCAAATAAAGTCCCGGAGCAGCACCTGCAGTTGTGTGAAAAAAATTGGGGGTAACCCGATCGGTAATGTCTGGAACAAGTATAAGATCCGGGGGAGGGCCGTCATTTTGAATGCATTACAGCGCCCGATCCAGGTCAGTGTTAAAGCATGCCAGTTTCCCAAATCAGATTTCAGTCTATTCAGGAGAGGGACAAAATTAAGCGGGTACAATTGTGCCAAATCCGCTGCGATGTCAACGCCCAGGTAACATATAGATTTTTCAGCCCAGTAGAATGGAAAAGTGGAGCGGAGCCTCTTGGCCTCACCATCCGGGACCGATATATTCAATACAGCCGACTTGGCGCAATTGATTTTATAGTTTGATAGGCTGCCGTATCGCCGGAGAGACGCGAGTATATTGGGAAGCAAAATGTGTGGATTGGAGACGGAAAAAATTAGATCGTCAGCGTACGCCGCAATTTTGTGGTGTGCCGAGGGTTTGGATATGCCAGTAATATTCGGGTCAGAATAAAAATTAGGGGAGACAGAGGGCACCCCTGCCTCGTCCCATTAGTGATGGGGAAAGAGTCCGAGCACCACTTGTTCACCCATACCGCTGCCGACGGCGTGGAGTAAAGTGACATTACCCAGCTCATCGTGTTGGGGCCAAGATCTATATGTTCCAGGGTGGCCTGCATAAAGTGCCAGGCCACCCTGTCAAAGGCCTTCTCCGCGTCCGTTGACAACATAAGCAAGGGCCTTCCCTGTACATGCGCCGCATGGATTAAATTGAGGACTCGGACCATATTGTCTCTAAGGTGACCATCTTGGCGTTTGTCAAGAGGGTTGAAAGTGCCTGAAAAGATTGCCTTCGGGCACATCACCCTGAAAGCACCCGATCTCGTTTGATGTTGGAGGCTAAGAAGAGTCGGGCCTTGTTAGTACCTGGATGGGAGACCGCCTGGGAATACCAGGTGTCCTAGACTTCTTTTTATGTTGTTGGAGATGACTTGTTTTTTTTTCGCTTGTTTCCCAAAGTGACCATCTTGGTGTTTGTCAAGAGGGTTGAGAGTGCCTGAAGAGATTGCCTATGGCCACATCACTCTGAAAGCACCCAATCTCGTCTGATCTTGGAGGCTAAGAAGAGTCGGGCCTGGTTAGTACCTGGATGGGAGATCACCTGGGAATACCAGTTATTGTAGGCTTCTTTTTATGTTGTTGGCGTTGATTCGGTTTTTTTTTCCGCTTGTTTCCCAAGGTGACCATCTTGGCATTTGTCAAGAGGGTTGAGAGTGCCCAAAGAGATCGCTTACAGCAGCATCACCCTGAAAGAGCCCTATCTCTTCTCTTCTCTGAGGCTAAGAAGGGTGGGGCCTAGTTAGTACCTGGATGGGAGATGCCGTTGGAATACCAGGTGCCGTATTCTTCTTTTTTTTTCAAATATATAATTTTATTGATTTCCAGAGGGGTCGAAGCTCCTCAGTACATATAATAAAACATATACACAGGGCAAGGATTACAAGAGAGGCAGTACAAAAACCAAGTCATGAGACAGGAGATAACAAATAGTATTCCGTTGCACATGCAACCAAAAGAAAGAAGGAGAATATTTATTAATAGCCCTTATTAACGTTCAGTTGGAAAGCACCGGAGCACAAGTCAACCCCTATGTCCCCCCCCTGTAAATAAGGGGGTGGGGACGTCCCGAGCTACTAAATAGGGGAGCTCGGGACCAAAAGGTAACAACAGCTAAAGACATAGGGGGGTCAGAAAAGGGAAGAGAGAAAAAAAAAAGGGGGGGGGAGAGAAAGGCAGAGATCAGGCGTAGAAAAGATTAAAAAGGTAAGAACTAGCATGGACACGACGGTGGCCCCAGCCCACCTCTCACTCGAGATGGTGGAGAAGGGTCAGGACGACAATAGACGCTGACCTTCGGCCGAAAATATAAACATGCACCAGATGTCCCAGGTCTTTTTAAAGACTTCTTGTTTGTGTTGCGCTGTGAGAATCACGTCCTCCAGCCTCCACACGTCCTCCACCTTCCTCAACCAATGTGCCACAGTTGGGGGAGAGTTTTGCTTCCAATACAGAGGGATGCACGCTTTGGCCGCATTGAGAAGATGGCAGACCAGGGATCTCTTATATTGTTTGACTGGTGTCGGGGAGTGGTGTAGTAAAAAGTAGGCCGCCTCATTCGTAACCTCATATGTCGTAAATTGCTGAGTGATGCGGCGTACCTCATCCCAAAACCCCCTCAGTCTAGAGCATGTCCAAAAGACATGGAGTATAGTACCCTCCTCTTCATTGCAGCGCCAGCACCGGTCTGAGGAGGAAGGGAAGCATTTACTCAGACGAGAGGGGGTTAAATACCAACGGTTGAGGACCTTAAAGTTAGTCTCCTGGATTTTGGTGCAGGATGAGGACTTAAGAGCCAAGGTGACAATGCGCTGCGCTTGTGCTGTCGAGAAAGTGCATTGAAGGTCTCGCTCCCATTTGGATAGACAGGCTAGGCGGAGCGGTTCCCGCGGTGTGGATAGCAAGGCGTAAGTCTGCGAAAGAATGTGGGTCAATGGTTCCGTACCGGAGCCTAAGAGCTCAAAAGGGGTTAAACGTTGCTCAAAGTCCCGCGGTCTTGGCAACGAATAAAGGAAATGGTGTAGCTGTAGGGCTTTCCAGAAGGGGAGTCGATATGTCCCTGCCGCTGCCGAAAGGTCTGTAATAGAGGGCCAGTGTCCATCGGCCAGAAATTTGGCCACGTGATCATGACCGGAGTCTCTAAGAGACTTGTAGTTCGTCTGGTCGAGACCCGGTTCGAACTTTGGGTGACCTAGAATGGGAAGTAAAAGGGATACAGATGACAAGAGGGACGCTTGAGCAACAGTACCGATGACTCTGCGTCAACGTCACCCCTATCAAGGGGTGTGTCTTCAATGTAGTCGGAAGGTCTTTGTAGCACCAGAGTGCTCCAGGCAGGGATGTATGGGTTTGGGATTGTTCTATACAGATCCAGAGCTTGGAGGTCCTATTTCTGCGCCAGTCAAGAATCCGTCCGAGATGAGATGCTAGATAGTAGCGACGAATGTCGGGGAGTGCCAAGCCTCCCCACTGTTTGGGAAGAGTCATTTGGGAATAACGCAGTCTGGGTTTCTTAGCAGCCCATACAAATTTGGTAAAGAGAGCCTGTACCTGTTTAAAGAAGGAGGGAGGAATATGTATGGGTAATGCGTGGATGAGATAGATAAATTTGGGTAAGACGGTCATTTTGAGAAGATTGCACCTTCCGAACCAGGAATGGAGACCCCCAGTCCATGATTCAAGGAGCAAACGGGTAGAGGTCAATAGGGGTGGGAAGTTAAGATCAAACGTCCGGGAAATGTCCGCAGGGATTTTCGTGCCCAGATACGTGAGGGCTGTGGTAGTCCATTTAAGCTTAAAACTGGCCTGAAGATCTGATAAGGTTCGGGTGGGGACTGCCAACCCCATGGCTTCCGATTTGGTAAAGTTGATTTTTAGATGAGAAAGCTTCCCAAACTTCCCAAACTCCTGAAGTAAATTCGGCAAAGATACGCGGGGGTTCGTTAGGGAGAATAAAAGGTCATCTGCATATGCAGAGATTTTATAGTGGGAATTACCGATCTGAAGTCCCGAAACGTCCGGATTATTGCGAATGGTACAGAGAAACGGTTCCAGGGAGATAGCAAAAAGTAGCGGGGATAGAGGGCAACCCTGTCTCGTCCCATTCCTGATAGGAAAGGGAGTCGACAGGACCCCATTGGCTTTAACTTGAGCTGAGGGAACCGAGTAAATACTGGTGATCCACTTCATCATTCTCTCACCTAGGCCTATATGTCTGAGAACAGAGAACATGTATTGCCAGTTAACCCTGTCAAATGCCTTCTCGGCATCAGTATTGACCAATAGGCACGGGATTTTACGGGAGTTGGCAACCTGGAGCAAGTTCAAGACCTTGATAGTGTTGTCTCTTGCTTCTCTGTTGGGTATGAACCCCACCTGGTCCAGGTGCACGAGGGATTGTAGATGGTGTGCTAATCTAGAGGCAATAATTTTAGAAAACAGTTTCAAATCCAGATTTAATAGGGAGATCGGTCTGTAACTGCCGCATTGGTGGGGATCTTTCCCCTCTTTAGGGATCAGCGATATGTGGGCTCTCAACGTGTCCCTGGGGAAGCCCGTGCCCGTACTTAAAGCATTAAAGAAAGACACCAGGTGGGGTCCCAGAATTGGCAATAGGGTCTTATAATATTGGACGGTGAAGCCGTCCGGGCCCGGGGCCTTATCCGCCTTCATTGCAGCCACAGCAGCCTGCAGTTCCTCAAGGTTGATCGGCGCTTCCAATACGGCCTGGGCCTCTGGGGATAGCGAGGGGAGTCGAGAGTCTGCAATATAACTGTCTATTTGTACTTGTGTGCAATTAGATCTAGGTAGATTATAAAGACCTGAGTAAAATTTGCCGAAGGCTGTGGCAATCTGCTGCGGGGTGGAGGCCCGTTGGCCCTGCGCATCTAGCACCTGGGGGATGTAGGACGCTGATTTAATCGCTTTGACCGACTTGGCCGCCGTATTCTTCTTTTTATGTTGTTGACATTGACCTGTTTTTTTTTCGCTTGTATCTCAAGGTGACTATCTTGGCATTTGTCAAGAGGGTTGAGAGTGCCCAAAGAGATTGCCTATAGGCACATAACCCTGAAAGCGCCCGATCACCTCTGATCTCAGAGGCTAAACAGGGTT
Source organism: Lithobates pipiens (assembly GCF_037356315.1). Classification (NCBI taxonomy): domain Eukaryota; kingdom Metazoa; phylum Chordata; class Amphibia; order Anura; family Ranidae; genus Lithobates; species Lithobates pipiens. The sequence goes on from NW_027507791.1 coordinate 164,226,723, forward strand.
GGGACCAGTTAAGTACCTGGATGGGAGACCGCCTGGGATTTCCAGATGCCGTAGGCTTCTTTTTATGTTGTTGCCGTTAACCTATTTTTTTCTGCATGTTCCCAAGGTGACCATCTTGGCATTTGTCAAGAGAGTTGAGAGTGCCTGAAGATATTGGCTATGGCCACATCACCCTGAATCTGTTCCATCTCATCTGATCTTGGAGGCTAAGCAGGGTCGGGCCTGGTTAATGCCTGGATGGGAGACCTCCTGGGAATACCAGGTGTCATAGGCTTCTTTTTGTTTTCAAATATAATTTTTTCTCCAAACAGGGGAAGACGGTCCCCCGAGTACATAATGCAACAGAGAAATACAGAGCAAAAAGCAGCTGAACAATACTTGCTACAGGTATATTCGCAACTGTGAGTGGGCCTTCCATCAATCACAATGAATAAAGTACTGTACCAAGATCCAGGGTCACACAAACCCCAGGTCCCTCCGGCATAATCCATCCAGAGGGGGGTGTGGGGCCGTCATTCCCAATTTTCCACTTTTTCCAAAAGAGAGAGGGGGTGGAGGGGGTGAGAGATAGGGGAGGAAGGCAGAAAAGAGAAGGGGTGAAAGATCAGGAAAGGAGAAAAGGTGACGAGACACAATGGCAGCCACCGTCCAAGGGGCCAGTCTTGGAAAGCTCAGAGCACTAAGGCGATAGCAGGCAACATCCTTCCAGCGAGAATATAAAGGTATTCCAGATGTCCCAGGTATTCCAAATACCACCTGGTGAGAAGTTTAAAATTTGTCTCCTGTATCTTCGTGCACAGCAAGGTTTTGAGAGCCAAAGTGATAATGCGTTGTCTCTGTGCTGGGGAAAACGAGCAATTAAGGTCCTTTTCCCAGTTGGACAGACAGGTTAAGTGTGGGTAATCTGTTTGAGAGAGAATGTGGGCCAAAGGGCCTTCGCTCCTGCATAGAGTCTCAAACTCCGTCTGAGGGCGGGCGAACGTTTGAGAATTGGGGATGGAATGGAGAAAATGATGTTGTTGCGCCGCTCTCCAAAAAGGCAGTTGGAAAAGCCCTGTCGGATCTGTTAGGGTTGAGAAAGAAGGCCATTTTCCATCAATGACGAATTTAGACGCATTGTCTAGGTTGGAATTTCTAAGTGGGTCCCCGGTTCAAAGTTCGGATGGCCACGTATGGGGAATAGGGGGGAAGTCAAAGATGTGAGTGTGTTTTGGGTAGCGACCAGGTGACTGACTTTCAACTAAGCCCCTATAGTGGGATGTGACGTCAATTCTGTGGGTAAATCCTTATAGCACCACATGGCGCTTCTTAGTGGAATTCGGGAGTGAGCTTAGAAAGTTTGTATCGATTCCAGTCCAATACACGCCCCAGATGGGAGGCCAGGTAGTAGCGTCGCAAGTCAGGGAGAACCAACCCTCCCTGTTGTTTAGACAATGTCAGCTGTGTCCGCTTAAGTCTGGGATTTTCGTGGGCCCAGTTAAATTGAGTGAGCAAGGATTGAGCTTGCTTAAAAAACAGGACTGGAATCTGGATCAGGAGAGCTTGGAAAAGATAGGAAAATGTAGGGAGTATGTTCATTTAATGAGATTGCATCTCCTGAACCAGGAATGGAGGCCAGAATGCCACCCGTGAAGCAAACTGCAGATATTAGTGACAAGGGGTGGGGGGAAGTTTTAAGGGCTGTATGGGTCCATTTAAATCGAAAATTGGACTGCAAGTCTAGTAGCGTTTGGGGGGGGACTGCAACCCCCATGACCTCTGATTTCAAGAAGTATCCCGTATATCTGGAATTCCCGAAGGAGATTTCGCAAGGAAACTCTGGGATTTGTCAGCAAAAGCAGCATGTCATCCGCGTAGGCAGATATCTTGCACTCAATAATACCCATTTGGAGTCCCGTTAGGGATGAGAGTGCCCAAAGAGATTGCCTATGGGCACATCACCCTGAAAGTGCCCGATCTCCTCTGATCTCAGAGGCTAAACAGGGTTGGGCCTTGCTATTACCTGGATTGGAGACCACCTGGGAATACTAGGTGCTGTAGGCTTCTTTTTATGTTGTTGGTGTTGACTTGTTTATTTTTTTTTGTTTACCAAAGGTGACCATCTTGGTGTTTGTCAAGAGGGTTGAGAGTGCCTGAAGAGCTCGCCTATGGCCACATAACCCTGAAAGCACCAGATCTCGTCTGATCTCAGAGACTAAACAGGGTCGGGCCTTGTTAATACCTGGATTGGAGACCACCTGGGAATACTAGGTGCTGTAGACTTCTTCTTATGTTGTTGATGTTGACTTGTTTTTTTTGTTTGTTTCCTAAGGTGACCATCTTGGCGTTAGTCAAGAGGGTTGAGAGTGCCTGAAGAAATCTGCTATGGCCACATCACCCTGAAAGAGCCCAATCTCATCTGATCTCAGAGGCTAAGCAGGGTTGGGACCAGTTTAGTACCTGGATGGGAGACCGCCTGGGATTTCCAGATGCCGTAGGCTTCTTTTTATGTTGTTGCCGTTGACCTATTTTTTTCTGCTTGTTCCCAAGGTAACCATCTTGGCGTTTGTCAAGAGAGTTAAGAGTGCCTGAAAATATTGGCTGTGGCCACATTACCCTGAATCTGTTCCATCTCGTCTGATCTTGGAGGCTAAGCAGAGTCAGGGCTGGTTAATGCCAGGATGGGAGACCGCCTGGGAATACCAGATGTCGTAGGCTTCTTTTTTTGTTGTTGGCGTTGACCTGTTTTTTTTTCGCTTGTTTCCCAGGGTGACTATCTTGGCATTTTTCAAGAGGGATGAGAGTGCCCAAAGAGATTGCCTATGGGCACATCACCCTGAAAGTGCCCGATCTCCTCTGATCTCAGAGGCTAAACAGGGTTGGGCCTTGCTAGTACCTGGATTGGAGACCACCTGGGAATACTAGGTGCTGTAGGCTTCTTTTTATGTTGTTGGTGTTGACTTGTTTATTTTTTTTTTGTTTACCAAAGGTGACCATCTTGGTGTTTGTCTAGAGGGTTGAGAGTGCCTGAAGAAATCTGCTATGGCCACATCACCCTGAAAGAGCCCAATCTCATCTGATCTCAGAGGCTAAGCAGGGTTGGGATCAGTTTAGTACCTGGATGGGAGACCGCCTGGGATTTCCAGATGCCGTAGGCTTCTTTTTATGTTGTTTGCCGTTGACCTATTTTTTTCTGCTTGTTCCCAAGGTGACCATCTTGGCGTTTGTCAAGAGAGTTGAGAGTGCCTGAAGATATTGGCTGTGGCCACATCACCCTGAATCTGTTCCATCTCGTCTGATCTTGGAGGCTAAGCAGGGTCGGGCCTGGTTAATGCCAGGATGGGAGACCGCCTGGGAATACCAGGTGTCGTAGGCTTCTTTTTTTTTCAAATATAATTTTTTCTCCAAACAGGGGAAGATGGTCCCCCGAGTACATAATGCAACAGAGAAATACAGAGCAAAAAGCAGCTGAACAATACTTGATACAGGTATATTCGCAACTGTGAGTCTGCCTTCCATCAATCACAATGATTCGAGGCACGAATAAAGTACTGTACCAAGATCCAGGGTCACACAAACCCCAGGTCCCTCCTGCATAATCCATCCAGAGGGGGGTGTGGGGCCGTAATTCCCAATTTTCCACTTTTTCCAGAAGAGAGAGGGGGTGGAGGGGGTGAGAGATAGGGGAGGAAGGCAGAAAAGAGAAGGGGTGAAAGATCAGGAAAGGAGAAGAGGGGACGAGACACGATGGCAGCCACTGTCCAAGGGGCCAGTCAAGGAAAGCTCAGAGCACTAAGGCGATAGCAGGCGACATCCTTCCAGCGAGAATATAAAGGTATTCCAGATGTCCCAGGTTTGTTTAAAAAATTCTTGTTTACCTTGTGATGTGAGGATCAAGTCCTCCATTTTTTTTTATGTCCTCTATTTTCCTAAGCCAGTGAGTAATGAAAGGGGGGGGACATTTTTTCCAATAGAGAGGGATGCAGGATTTCGCCGCATTTATCACATGCCGTAAAATAGATTTTTTTGTACTTCTTAATGGGAATCTGTGAATGGTGCAAGAGAAAGAATGCAGCGTCTTCCTGGATGGAGAAGTCTGTGAATTTTTGTGTTATGCATCGGATCTCTGTCCAGAAGTCCACCAAGCTGGGGCAGGACCAAAAAATGTGGAGCAACGTGCCCTCTTCTTCTCCACACCTCCAGCATATGTTTGAGGAAGAGGGGAAACATTTATGCAGCTTTGATGGTGTCAAATACCACCTGGTGAGAAGTTTAAAATTAGTCTCCTGTATCTTCGTGCACAGCCAGGTTTTGAGAGCCAAAGTGATAATGCGTTGTCTCTGTGCTGGGGAAAACTAGCAATTAAGGTCCTTTTCCCAGTTGGACAGACAGGTTAAGTGTGGGTAATCTGTTTGAGAGAGAATGTGTGCCAAAGGGCCTTCGCTCCTGCATAGAGTCTCAAACTCCGTCTGAGGGCGGGCGAACGTTTGAGGATTGGGGATGGAATGGAGAAAATGATGTCGTTGCGCCGCTCTCCAAAAAGGCAGTTGGAAAAGCCCTGTCGGATCTGTTAGGGTTGAGAAAGAAGGCCATTTTCCATCAATGACGAATTTAGACGCATTGTCTAGGTTGGAATTTCTAAGTGGGTCCCCGGTTCAAAGTTCGGATGGCCACGTATAGGGAATAGGGGGGAAGTCAAAGACGTGAGTGTGTTTTGGGTAGCGATCAGGTGACTGACTTTCAACTAAGCCCCTATAGTGGGATGTGATGTCAATTCTGTGGGTAAACCCTTATAGCACCACATGGCGCTTCTTAGCGGAATTCGGGAGTGAGCTTAGAAAGTTTGTTTCGATTCCAGTCCAATACACACCCCAGATGGGAGGCCAGGTAGTAGCGACACAAGTCAGGGAGAACCAACCCTCCCTGTTGTTTCGACAATGTCAGCTGTGACTGCAAAAGTCTGGGATTTTCGTGGGCCCAGTTAAATTGAGTGAGCAAGGATTGAGCTTGCTTAAAAAACGGGACTGAAATCTGGATCAGGAGAGCTTGGAAAAGATAGGTAAATTTAGGGAGTATGTTCATTTTAATGAGATTGCATCTCCTGAACCAGGAATGGAGGCCAGAATGCCACCCGTGAAGCAAACTGCGTATCTTAGTGACAAGGGGTGGGGGGAAGTTTTAAGGGCTGTACGGGTCCATTTAAATCGAAAATTGGACTGCAAGTCTAGTTACGTTTGCGTGGGGACTGCAACCCCCATGGCCTCTGATTTCAAGAAGTATCCCGTATATCTGGAATTCCCGAAGGAGATTTTGCAAGGAAACTCTGGGATTCGTCAGCGAGAACAGCATGTGATCCACGTAGGCAGATATCTTGCACTCAGTAGTACCCATTTGGAGTCCCGTTATGTCTGAGTTTTTTTGAATTGTGGAGAGAAAGGGTTCCAATGACAGGGGCGACAGGGGGCAACCCTGTCTGGTCCCATTCCCGATGTCAAGGGGAGATGAGAGCACCCCATTCGCTTTGACTTGAGCTGAAGGGCGTGAGTATATCTTACTTATCCATGCCAGCATCCGTTCACTCAGACCTATATGGCGAAGGACCAAGAACATGAATGTCCATTTGACCTGATCAAAAGCCTTCTCGGTATCAGTACTCATGAGAAGACAAGGGGTCCCAGATGACTTTGCTTTATGGACCAGGGTAAGCACCTTAATGGTGTTGTCCCTATCTTCCCTGGTGGGAATAAAACCTAACTGGTCAATATGTATAAGGGACTGCAAGTGATGTGCCAATCACGTGGCGAGGATTTTTATAGAATAGTTTTAGGACCGAATTTAGAAGGGAAATGGGTCTGTAGCTCCCACATAGGCCCGGGTCTTTGCCCTCCTTAGGTATCAACGAGATGTGGACTCTAAGGGAATCCTCAGGAAAATCCCCATTTGAGCTCAGAGTATTAAATAAATTCACCAAGCGCGGGCCGAGAATAGGGAGGAAGGTCTTATAGTATTGTGCGGTATATCCGTCAGGGCCCGGAGCCTTACCCACCTTCGGAGGTCCCACGGCCGTCTGGACTTCTTCCAGTGTGATCGGGTCCTCCAAGTACTCCCGTGAGTCCGATGAGAGGGTTGGTAGACCAGAACCGGTTACATATCTGTCTATATTGTCCTGTCCGGACCCTGAATCAGGCAGGTTGTAGAGATCAGAGTAACATTTTTCAAAGACTTTGGCTATTTGGGTTGGGGTAGAGGCCCTCTGGCCATTCTCATCTATCAACTGGGGTATGTAAGAGGCAGATTTCAACTCCTTTACCGACCTGGCTAAGATTTTTCTGCATTTGTCCCCTGACTCCTACGTCAATTTACGACAAAACTGGAGTGTCGCTTTCGCTTTATAATGAAGTAGGTCAGCAATCTGGGTGCAGAGTGTCCCCAATTCAATCTCTAAGGTCCGTGAGGGGGCATGTTTATGTTTGGCTTCCACAGAGGCAAGTTCACGAAACAGATTAGCAAGCTGTTCCTTCCATGTTCGTTTGATGCCCGCCCCATGCCTGATAAGTACCCTGCGGAGTACTGACTTGTGAGCCTCCCAAATTATCCCCGGGTCGCAGTCCTGCGTTTAGTTTTCTTGGAAATAAAGGTCCAAGTCCCTGGTCACATCTGCTAAAACTTCCGGTATCTGGAGGAGGCTCTCATTAAGGTGCCAGAATAGAGACCTAGGTGAGGGCTACAGGAACATGGTCGGACCAAGTAATGTGGCCGATGGAGGAAGAGCTCACCAAGTGCAGTTGGTCATGTGGAATCAAGAAGAAGTCTATCCTCAAGTATGATTTGTGAGGGGAAGAGCAAAAAGAGTAGTCCGTTTCCCCAGAGTGTTGCAGGCACCAGACATCAACTAATTGGTCATTCAGTAAACACTTAGTAATCCGCTTTCTAGAGGAAATGAGGAGTGAGGAGCAAGAGGCAGAAGTGTCAACCGATGGCAAAGGGGGACATTAAAGTCCCCACCTAATATCAACTGGCCCTCCCGAAAGTCACATAATCTGTGCAGGGTAGTTCTGAGGAACGTGTCTTGGTGATCATTGGGAGCGTACACAGTGGCAAATGTAAAAAAGCACTCTCCAATGTGGCCCCTAAGAAAAAGATATCGGCCCCCAGGGTCCACCAGAGAATCCTGGAGAACCCAGGGGAGCCTGCTAAAGATCAGAATGGAGACTCCCTTGGTCTTAGAGGAGGAGTTAGTAGATTGGTAGACCTTAGGGAAGGATCTCGACCATAGAAAGGGGAGGCTAGTACTTTTAAAATGTGTTTCTTGTATACAGGCCACATCAGTACAGGAAGTCTTCAGTTCTCACAGGAGGATCCACCATTTTTCAGGGGAGTTCAGTCCCTTAACGTTTAGAGAGGTGACCTTGACTGAGTCTGCCATCGCTCCTCTGGGAGGGGGAGGGGGACGTCAGAGAAAAGCAAAGAAAGTTGAACCAAGGTAGGTTTTGGGTAGGTAATGGATGGCGGGAACTAAAGGGGAGAAAGGAAGGGCAAATGGAAGGAAAGGTAAGGGGAAAAAGAGGCTGGGCACCTCAACCCCAGGGGGAGAGGGAAATTAAGGGTTGTCCACACTCAACAGTACAGGAAGGGTATACTAAAACAGCACAATTATGCTATAGCGCTTACCAGATGTACACTGGGTTTAAAGCGCTGTCCTACTTGGATTGGTGGGTAGACCGGTCGGAGAAGGAGCCCCCGAATCCTAGTCCCCCCAGTCCCGGCAGTGGTAAATGTCACGTCTGATACCGGTATGCAAATAAAAGACAATCAGTAACATCATAGAACCAAAAAATAATAATATAATCAAAACAGAGGTAGAGCACATAACTGTCAGCAATGAGGGGTTTCCTTGGCTCGCCCTAATTGTAGGCATGCACGAGGGAGCCTGTCACAACAGAAAAGGCATCACAGAATGGGATCCACCCCCCCCCGTCCCATACTCCAAAAGTACATGCAGTCCCCGAACAAATGCATTTCTCCCTTTGGCAGATTGTCCTCTCCTTAACCCCTCTCCCCCGTCCACGCCCCGGGGCGAAAAGGGGCAGGGAAGGGGGGAAAAGGGGGGGGGGGTGAAAGGGGGGAAAGGGGGAGGGAAAGGAGGGAAGGGAAGGGTGGGAAGGGAAGGGGGGAAGGGAGGGGGGAGACAGGGGAGAGGGGACAAACATGCGGAAATGTCAAGTCCTTTAGCGCACTCCCACCAGCAACCACCCGGACCCCATAAATTTCAACTCCTCCCCTCCATGGTCATCACATCAAGATGAAAGAGGAGCAGCCCTGGTCGGTGCATGGAAAATCCGGCAGGCAATCCACCATCCCTCCATCCAACGGGAGACTTCACCCGAGCAGCAGTCCTGGGGCCCGCCAATTAGTGTCTCTCCTGCATCGCCATCGGGGGCTGTGTAGAGCATCCAGAGGGAGGCTGGGTCTGCCCAAACAGTAAGGGGTAAATCCTCTAGGGGGGTCCAGAGTCACACTGGAGGGAAGCAGTGTCTCGTACCAATAGGCTCAACAAATAAGTCATCCAGGGTACCCGAAAGCTGCAGAAGGCAATGTCGGCAAAGCGTAGGTGGGGGCCAATGGGGGGGGGGGCGAGGGGCGCAACCAGGGGGAGGGGACAAACATGCGGGAATGTCAAGCCCTTCCAGTACAGCGCACTAGGTATCACTCAGACCCCCCAAAGTGCAACTCCCCCCTGTAAGGTCAAGACTCCAGAAGGAAAGATGAGCTGCCCTTGTCTGTACATGAAAGAACCTGCTGCCAAGGGGTTGGGGCCATCATCCCTTCCTCCAATGGGAGATGCCACCGGCATGACAGCCCCGTGTCCTGTCAAGTGGTGCCCCTCCGACAATGTCGTCGGGGTATATGTGGAGCATCCAGGTGGAGGCAGGGACCACCCAAACAGTGATGGGTAAAGCCTCCAAGGGGGACCGGTGTCAGACAGGTTGGTTAATTAGACAAGTCATCCAGTGTGTTCCAGTGAGCAGCGGAAGGAAAGGTCGGTAAGGATTATGAATGGGTGGGGGCCAGGGAGTGCATAAAACTGCCACCAGATGACCGGGGCAGAGAGGGCAAGGGGATGAAAGTCAGATCTGGTAGGTGGGGGCGGGAGTGAGGAGTGTCCCTCATATTACTCACGTTGGCCATACCTTGAAGCTGAGCGCTCTGCATACCCAGGACGTTCTTCTGTATAATCTAGCCTATCTGTATACATTAGCCTGTCTTTTGTACACATTAGCCGGTCCTCTGTATACACTAGTCCGTCTGTATACACTAGTGTATACAGATAGGCTAGATTATACAGAAGAACGTTCTGGGTATGCAGAGATGGAGGCTAGGGTATACAGAGAGAGAGGCTAGAGTATGCATACTTGCTAGTGTATACAGACGGACTAGTGTATACAGAAGACCGGTTAGTTTATATAGAGAGGCTAATGTGTGCAAAAGACAGGCTAGTGTATACAAATAGGCTAGATTATAGAGAAGAACATCTTGGGTATGCAGAGATGGAGGCTAGGGTATACAGAGAGAGAGGCTGGGTTACACAGAGGCTGGTGTATGCAGACTTGCTAGTGTATACAGACGGACTAGTGTATACAAAGAGGCTTGGATGTATAAAGAGCAGCTAGTGTGTCGGACCGTTTGACCTCGCTTCTGCCTTCTCCTGTGTACCGTTGCTGCCCGCCTGTTACCGACCCGGCTTGTACCTTGACCTCGCTTCTTCTGCCAGCTGTTCCAGTCTGACCACCTGTGCCTGCTGTTGTCTGCTGCCTGCCTGCCAGCTGTTCCAGTCCAACCACCTGTGCCTGCTGTTGTCTGCCGCCTTCTGCCAGCTGTTCCAGTCTGACCACCTGTGCCTGCCATAGTCTGCTGTCAGCTCCAGGGCCGGTTCTACTCTTCACCAGCTCGGCACTTGTGCCCTCTGAACTCTAGAATTCCTGTCCCCACTTCCAGGGATTCTCGAGCCAGAGGCTTACGAGAGGCCGCTCCCTGCATTCCGGGCTCCCTTCACCAGGTACGTGACACTAGTGTATACAAATAGGCTAGATTATAGAGAAGAACATCTTGGGTATACAGAGAGAGAGGCTGGGTTACACAGAGAGGCTGGTGTATGCAGACTTGCTAGTGTATACAGACGGACTAGTGTATACAGAGAGGCTTGAGTATACAGAGAGCTAATGTATAATGAGCAGCTAGTGTATACAAAAGACATCCAAGGGTATACAGAGAGACTCGTGTATGCAGAAGACCGGCTAGTTTATACAGATAGGTTAAAGTACAAAACACAGGCTAGTGTATATAGATAGGCTAGATTATACAGACGAAGGTTCTGGGTATGCAGAGATGGAGGCTAGGGTATACAGAGAGAGAGGCTGGGTTACACAGAGGCTGGTGTATGCAGACTTGCTAGTGTATACAGACGGACTAGTGTATACAGAGAGGTTTGGATGTATAAAGAGCAGCTAGTGTATACAAAAGACATCCAAGGGTATACAGAGAGACTCGTGTATGCAGAAGACCGGCTAGTTTATACAGAGAGGCTAAAGTGTACAAAACACAGGCTAGTGTATATAGATAGGCTAGATTATACAGAAGAACGTCCTGGGTATGCAGAGATGGAGGCTAGGGTATACAGAGAGAGAGAGACTGTGTTAGACAGAGAGGCTAGAGTATGCAGACTGGCTAGTGTATACAGATGGACTAGTGTATACAGTAGACTGGCTAGTTTATACAGAGAGGCTAATGTGTACAAAAGACAGGCTAGTGTATACAGATAGGCTAGATTATACAGAAGAACGTCCTGGGAATGCAGAGATGGAGGCTAGGGTATACAGAGAGAGAGGCTAGTGTATGCATACTTGCTAGTGTATACAGGCGGACTAGTGTATACAGAAGACCGGTTAGTTTATACAGAGAGGCTAATGTGTACAAAAGACAGGCTAGTGTATACAAATAGGCTCGATTATAGAGAAGAACGTCCTGGGAATGCAGAGATTGAGGCTAGGCTATACAGAGAGAGAGGCTGGGTTACACAGAGAGGCTAGTGTATGCAGACTTGCTAGTGTATACAGACGGACTAGTGTATACAGTAGACCAGCTAGTTTATACAGGGAGGCTAATGTCTACAGAAGACCGGCTAGTGTATACAGATAGGCTAGATTATCGAGAAGAACGTCCTGGGTATGCAGAGATGGAGGCTAGTGTATGCAGACTTGCTAGTGTATACAGGCGGACTAGTGTATACAGAGAGGCTTGGGTACACAGAGAGATAATGTATAAAGAGATGCTAGTGTATACAAAAGACAACCAAGAGTAGACAACTCGTGTATACAGAGACCGGCTACAGAGAGGCTAATTTGTACAAAAGACTGGCTAGTGTTTACAGATAGGCTAGATTATACAGAGGAAGGTCCTAGGTATGCAGAGATGGAGGCTAGGGAATCCCGAGAGAGAGCGTGTTACACAGAGAGGCTAGAGTATGCAGAGGACCGGCTAGTTTATACAGAGAGGCTAATACTCAAAGGCAGGCTATTTTTTACAGATAGGCTTGTGTATACAGAAGACAGTCTGGGGAATTCAGTGAGGCTAGTGTATGCAGAGAGGCTGGGACACCCTAGAATATTGTAAAAAGAAGGCAGGCTAGTGCATATAGATTACGGGCACGTGTATACAGAAGACAGAGAGGCTAGTCTATATAGAGTGGCTGGTGTACACAGAGAGATTAATTTATAAAGAAAGGCTAGCGTGTAAAGAAGACAGGACTTTATTTTTTGCTAATGCAACTACTTCTGAAACATGTAAAGAGTTACAGTGCTTTTTTCATATTTTGGTGCTGTTAAAAAGTGGTGTGTTGTCAGTGTTGATATCAATGTGACAGTTAATGTGGAGAACTACAAATATACAAAATAGAGCAAAAGAGTGCTAAGTTTATTTTGTTAAGTCATTGACTGATAGACGTTAAGTAATTGGCCGTTATTGGTTTGGCAGTACATGATTTATTTTGATGTAAGATAGTTTTATTCTCTACTTATAGCCGAGTTTTAGACGACTTTATTATTAGCATTATTCGTATTATTCATATTTATTATGCAGAGTGTAAGTATTGCAGTGAGACGATATTGCTTTTGAAAGATTGGTATTATTATACATAGCATTGTTAGCGGACCAATAGGACAATTTACATGGCTTAATATTGCAGAGCGTAATTTAACAGGAAATAGATCCAAAGCGTTAGTTGCTGTAGCTTCATAAAACTGAGAAATCGTTGCATTATTCTAAATTTAAAAGTTGTTCCGGTAGTACTGAGTAGACGATATTAGATGAGTGATCTACACATTTCGTTTACTATTGCAGAGAGATACCGGCTAAATGTTAATATTTTAATATGTGCTGCGTGTAAGGTAGAAATAAGATGGTTTTGTGTGAGTTGGTTTACCAGGATTTAGAGATAGTAATCTGTTTATTCTAATAATAAATATAGCAATATAACTCAGATTACTATTGAAATACAGGTCGGGTTTAAATGGAAATACACGAAATAACAGCAACGACGTGTGTAGGTTTTTATCAATCACGTTCATTACGTGTGTTTAATCATGTAGTGAATATACCCCAAATATAGCATAAGGATGAGAAAGGATAATAACTGGCAGAGGATGACATGGCAAAAAGACAAACTGCATTAGAAATGTGAATATGAATTTGAGATAAAATGTCAATCCCCGTTGGTTACTTACAGGTATTAATACTGTCAACACGGCTACGTACAGCAAAGTGTGAGCTAAGCAGCATTCTGCAATTTTCTGCAATATATAAGTGTGAGCTAAGCAGCTAAATATTCTGCAATAGCAGAAATTAAGTATTTCAGTTGAAAAGAGATCGGAAGCAATCGGTAGCTTCAAAATGACTGAGAAATCATCTCATTACTCTAAAAGTAAAAATTATACCGGTAGCACTGAGTGATCGTTGTAGTACAAATTCAGTTTCCTATAGCAGAGAGATACAAGCTAAATGTGAGAAGAGCAATTAAACTGTTCTCGGTAGCATTGCATTACTCTTAATATGTGCAGCGTGTAAAGAAGCAATAAGATGGTTTTGTATTATCCTAATATTAGCAGTATACGTAATAAAGGTGAGTAGGTAACCTGGATTTAGACATAGCAAACTCTACAATCTAATTAAGCAAAATTAGAACGGATAATATTGAGACAGTATATACAAGTCGAGTTTAAGTGGAAATACACAAAATATCTAGCTTACCTTTACATTGTTCAATAGAGCGTTGCAAAGTAATACCAAGGAGGAATGTCGGAATAGCAATTAGATGAGATGATTGCTGTAATCATGAAATATCAGCAAAGACGCGAATAGGTTTCTATCGTTTTTCAGGGTCCTTACGTGTCATTAAGAATGAGAAAGTATAATAACTGGCAAACTATGACATGACAAAGAGACAAATTGCATTAGAGATGTGAGATAGACATGAAATGTCAATCCCCATTGGTAATTTACATACAGTTAACGCGGCTACATACAGCTACATACAGCAAAGTGTGAGCTAAGCAGCTAAAGGGTATACATTATTTAAGAGTAAGTTGACGTAGCTTGAAAATTCCAACGTTAGTCCTAATTTAAAGGATATGCCGGTAGCATTGAGAAAGCTTATATTAGACTAGTTGATCTTTGCATTACACAATCTTCTTCTTCTTCTTATTATTATTATTAAGATCATAGTGCAGAGAGATACTCAGTTAATGTCAGAGATACTCGGTTAATGTCAGAAAAGCAATAAAACTGTTTACATCGTTAGCGAGCGATAGTTACATTACTTTTAGTATGTGCAGCATGTCTGGTAGCAAATGGATGGTTTTGTGAACATTTTGCATTACCGTACAATTAGCGGTAGAACTCATCGAAGTGAATAGATTTAACCGGATTTTGAGGTAGTAATCTCTATTTCTAATAAGAAATAAAGCAAAATAAGTCAGGATGGTGTGTCAGGACTGTCACATACTCAATGTGATTGTTGATGTGGAGAATTACAAATATGCAAAATAGAGCAAAAGCGTACATGGTATATTTTGATGTATGATAGTTTTATTGCATGCTTGATGTGGATGATTAAAATCGTGTAGTGAGTATAATCTATATTTAGCATAAGAATGAAAAGGCATAACATGGCAATGAGACAAACTCCATTAGAGATGTGAGCTAGATGAAATGATGAAATGTCTCTGTATAGCCAAGATTGTCTTATGTTATCACTTAGCCTACCCTCTAAATCCACTAGCCTCTCTATATACACCAGCATGTTTAAACTAGCCGGCCTTCTGCATACAATAGCCTCTCTTCGATATACACTAGCCTATGTTCTGAATACACTAGCCCGTCCTCTGTCTTCTGGTATGCCCTAGCCTGTCTTCTGTAAACACTTGTCTCTCTTTATAGCCTGTCTAGCCTTTCTTCTGTACACACTAGCTTCTATGTATACACTAACCAGGCTTCTATATACAATAGCTTCACTCTATGCACTAGCCTCTCTGTATAATCTAGCCTCTCTGTATACCCTAGATAGTGTTCTGCATACACTAGTCTCTCCGTAGAAGCCAGCCTTTATTCTGTATTCACTAGCCTTTCTTCTGTATGCTGTAGTCTTCTATATATACAACCTTCTCTGTACACCCTTGCATCTCTGTAAACACTGTATAAACTAGCCAGCCTTATGTATACACTCGCCGACTGTATACACTAGACTCTCTGAATACACTAAACCCTCTGTATACCACAGCCTGTCTTCTGGATACACTAGACTGTAAAAACTAGCTAGAATACACCACCCTGTCTTCTGTACCCTCTAGACTCTCTGTATACTCTACCAATTCTTCTGTATACACTGTCAGCTTTGATATATATCCAAGCCTGTCCTCTGTATACACTAGTTTCTCTATATGCACTGTCCTATCTGTATACTAAAGGGGAGAAAGGAAGGGCAAATGGAAGGAAAGGTAAGGGGAAAAAGAGGCTGGGCACCTCAACGCCAGGGGGAGAGGGAAATTAAGGGTTGTCCACACTCAACAGTACAGGAAGGGTATACTAAAACAGCACAATTATGCTATAGCGCTTAATAGATGTACACTGGGTTTAAAGCGCTGTCCTACTTGGATTGGTGGGTAGACAGGTCGGAGAAGGAGCCCCCGAATCCTAGTCCCCCCAGTCCCGGCAGTGGTAAATGTCACGTATGATACCGGTATGCAAATAAAAGACAATCAGTAACATCATAGAACCAAAAAATAATAATATAATCAAAACAGAGGTAGAGCACATAACTGTCAGCAATGAGGGGTTTCCTTGGCTCGCCCTAATTGTAGGCATGCACGAGGGAGCCTGTCACAACAGAAAAGGCATCACAGAATGGGATCCACCCCCCCCGTCCCATACTCCAAAAGTACATGCAGTCCCCGAACAAATGCATTTCTCCCTTTGGCAGATTGTTCTCTCCTTAACCGCTCTCCCCCGTCCACGCCCCGGGGCGAAAAGGGGCAGGGAAGGGGGGAAAAGGGGGGGTGGAAGGGGGGAAAGGGGGAGGGAAAGGAGGGAAGGGAAGGGTGGGAAGGGAAGGGGGGAAGGGAGGGGGGAGACAGGGGAGAGGGGACAAACATGCGGAAATGTCAAGTCCTTTAGCGCACTCCCACCAGCAACCACCCGGACCCCATAAATTTCAACTCCTCCCCTCCATGGTCATCACATCAAGATGAAAGAGGAGCAGCCCTGGTCGGTGCATGGAAAATCCGGCAGGCAATCCACCATCCCTCCATCCAACGGGAGACTTCACCCGAGCAGCAGTCCTGGGGCCCGCCAATTAGTGTCTCTCCTGCATCGCCATCGGGGGCTGTGTAGAGCATCCAGAGGGAGGCTGGGTCTGCCCAAACAGTAAGGGGTAAATCCTCTAGGGGGGTCCAGAGTCACACTGGAGGGAAGCAGTGTCTCGTACCAATAGGCTCAATGAATAAGTCATCCAGGGTACCCGAAAGCTGCAGAAGGCAATGTCGGCAAAGCGTAGGTGGGGGCCAATGGGGGGGGGGGGGCGAGGGGCGCAACCAGGGGGAGGGGACAAACATGCGGGAATGTCAAGCCCTTCCAGTACAGCGCACTAGGTATCACTCAGACCCCCCAAAGTGCAACTCCCCCCTGTAAGGTCAAGACTCCAGAAGGAAAGATGAGCTGCCCTGGTCTGTACATGAAAGAACCTGCTGCCAAGGGGTTGGGGCCATCATCCCTTCCTCCAATGGGAGATGCCACCGGCATGACAGCCCCGTGTCCTGTCAAGTGGTGCCCCTCCGACAATGTCGTCGGGGTATATGTGGAGCATCCAGGTGGAGGCAGGGACCACCCAAACAGTGATGGGTAAAGCCTCCAAGGGGGACCGGTGTCAGACAGGAGGATAGCGGTGTCTTGTACAAGTTGGTTAATTAGACAAGTCATCCAGTGTGTTCCAGTGAGCAGCGGAAGGAAAGGTCGGTAAGGATTATGAATGGGTGGGGGCCAGGGAGTGCATAAAACTGCCACCAGATGACCGGGGCAGAGAGGGCAAGTGGATGAAAGTCAGATCTGGTAGGTGGGGGCGGGAGTGAGGAGTGTCCCTCATATTACTCACGTTGGCCATACCTTGAAGCTGAGCGCTCTGCATACCCAGGACGTTCTTCTGTATAATCTAGCCTATCTGTATACATTAGCCTGTCTTTTGTACACATTAGCCGGTCCTCTGTATACACTAGTCCGTCTGTATACACTAGTGTATACAGATAGGCTAGATTATACAGAAGAACGTTCTGGGTATGCAGAGATGGAGGCTAGGGTATACAGAGAGAGAGGCTAGAGTATGCATACTTGCTAGTGTATACAGACGGACTAGTGTATACAGAAGACCGGTTAGTTTATATAGAGAGGCTAATGTGTGCAAAAGACAGGCTAGTGTATACAAATAGGCTAGATTATAGAGAAGAACATCTTGGGTATGCAGAGATGGAGGCTAGGGTATACAGAGAGAGAGGCTGGGTTACACAGAGGCTGGTGTATGCAGACTTGCTAGTGTATACAGACGGACTAGTATACAAAGAGGCTTGGATGTATAAAGAGCAGCTAGTGTGTCGGACCGTTTGACCTCGCTT
This sequence comes from Lithobates pipiens, assembly GCF_037356315.1. Classification (NCBI taxonomy): domain Eukaryota; kingdom Metazoa; phylum Chordata; class Amphibia; order Anura; family Ranidae; genus Lithobates; species Lithobates pipiens. Next base: position 164,243,912 of record NW_027507791.1, read on the forward strand.
CTGCCTTCTCCTGTGTACCGTTGCTGCCCGCCTGTTACCGACCCGGCTTGTACCTTGACCTCGCTTCTTCTGCCAGCTGTTCCAGTCTGACCACCTGTGCCTGCTGTTGTCTGCTGCCTGCCTGCCAGCTGTTCCAGTCCAACCACCTGTGCCTGCTGTTGTCTGCCGCCTTCTGCCATTTGTTCCAGTCTGACCACCTGTGCCTGCCATAGTCTGCTGTCAGCTCCAGGGCCGGTTCTACTCTTCACCAGCTCGGCACTTGTGCCCTCTGAACTCTAGAATTCCTGTCCCCACTTCCAGGGATTCTCGAGCCAGAGGCTTACGAGAGGCCGCTCCCTGCATTCCGGGCTCCCTTCACCAGGTACGTGACACTAGTGTATACAAATAGGCTAGATTATAGAGAAGAACATCTTGGGTATACAGAGAGAGAGGCTGGGTTACACAGAGAGGCTGGTGTATGCAGACTTGCTAGTGTATACAGACGGACTAGTGTATACAGAGAGACTTGAGTATACAGAGAGCTAATGTATAATGAGCAGCTAGTGTATACAAAAGACATCCAAGGGTATACAGAGAGACTCGTGTATGCAGAAGACCGGCTAGTTTATACAGATAGGTTAAAGTACAAAACACAGGCTAGTGTATATAGATAGGCTAGATTATACAGACGAAGGTTCTGGGTATGCAGAGATGGAGGCTAGGGTATACAGAGAGAGAGGCTGGGTTACACAGAGGCTGGTGTATGCAGACTTGCTAGTGTATACAGACGGACTAGTGTATACAGAGAGGCTTGGATGTATAAAGAGCAGCTAGTGTATACAAAAGACATCCAAGGGTATACAGAGAGACTCGTGTATGCAGAAGACCGGCTAGTTTATACAGAGAGGCTAAAGTGTACAAAACACAGGCTAGTGTATATAGATAGGTTATATTATACAGAAGAACGTCCTGGGTATGCAGAGATGGAGGCTAGGGTATACAGAGAGAGAGAGACTGTGTTAGACAGAGAGGCTAGAGTATGCAGACTGGCTAGTGTATACAGATGGACTAGTGTATACAGTTTATACAGAGAGGCTAATGTGTACAAAAGGCAGGCTAGTGTATACAAATAGGCTCCATTATAGAGAAGAACGTCCTGGGAATGCAGAGATGGAGGCTAGGCTATACAGAGAGAGAGGCTGGGTTACACAGAGAGGCTAGTGTATGCAGACTTGCTAGTGTATACAGACGGACTAGTGTATACAGTAGACCAGCTAGTTTATACAGGGAGGCTAATGTCTACAGATAGTGTATACAGATAGGCTAGATTATCGAGAAGAACGTCCTGGGTATGCAGAGATGGAGGTTAGTGTATGCAGACTTGCTAGTGTATACAGGCGGACTAGTGTATACAGAGAGGCTTGGGTACACAGAGAGAGATTAATTTATAAAGAAAGGCTAGCGTGTAAAGAAGACAGGACTTTATTTTTTGCTAATGCAACTACTTCTGAAACATGTAAAGAGTTACAGTGCTTTTGTCATATTTTGGTGCTGTTAAAAAGTGGTGTGTTGTCAGTGTTGATATCAATGTGACAGTTAATGTGGAGAACTACAAATATACAAAATAGAGCAAAAGAGTGCTAAGTTTATTTTGTTAAGTCATTGACTGATAGACGTTAAGTAATTGGCCGTTATTGGTTTGGCAGTACATGATTTATTTTGATGTAAGATAGTTTTATTCTCTACTTATAGCCGAGTTTTAGACGACTTTGTTATTAGCATTATTCGTATTATTCATATTTATTATGCAGAGTGTAAGTATTGCAGTGAGACGATATTGCTTTTGAAAGATTGGTATTATTATACATAGCATTGTTAGCGGACCAATAGGACAATTTACATGGCTTAATATTGCAGAGCGTAATTTAACAGGAAATAGATCCAAAGCGTTAGTTGCAGGTAGCTTCATAAAACTGAGAAATCGTTGCATTATTCTAAATTTAAAAGTTGTTCCGGTAGTACTGAGTAGACGATATTAGATGAGTAATCTACACATTTCGTTTACTATTGCAGAGAGATACCGGCTAAATGTTAATATTTTAATATGTGCTGCGTGTAAGGTAGAAATAAGATGGTTTTGTGTGAGTTGGTTTACCAGGATTTAGAGATAGTAATCTGTTTATTCTAATAATAAATATAGCAATATAACTCAGATTACTATTGAAATACAGGTCGGGTTTAAGTGGAAATACACGAAATAACAGCAACGACGTGTGTAGGTTTTTATCAATTACGTTCATTACGTGTGTTTAATCATGTAGTGAATATACCCCAAATATAGCATAAGGATGAGAAAGGATAATAACTTGCAGAGGATGACATGGCAAAAAGACAAACTGCATTAGAAATGTGAATATGAATTTGAGATAAAATGTCAATCCCCGTTGGTTACTTACAGGTATCAATACTGTCAACACGGCTACGTACAGCAAAGTGTGAGCTAAGCAGCATTCTGCAATTTTCTGCAATATATAAGTGTGAGCTAAGCAGCTAAATATTCTGCAATAGCAGAAATTAAGTATTTCAGTTGAAAAGAGATCGGAAGCAATCGGTAGCTTCAAAATGACTGAGAAATCATCTCATTACTCTAAAAGTAAAAATTATCCCGGTAGCACTGAGTGATCGTTGTAGTACAAATTCAGTTTCCTATAGCAGAGAGATACAAGCTAAATGTGAGAAGAGCAATTAAACTGTTCTCGGTAGCATTGCATTACTCTTAATATGTGCAGCGTGTAAAGAAGCAATAAGATGGTTTTGTATTATCCTTATATTAGCAGTATACGTAATAAAGGTGAGTAGGTAACCTGGATTTAGACATAGCAAACTCTACAATCTAATTAAGCAAAAACGGATAATATTGAGACAGTATATACAAGTCGAGTTTAAGTGGAAATACACAAAATATCTAGCTTACCTTTACATTGTTCAATAGAGCGTTGCAAAGTAATACCAAGGAGGAATGTCGGAATAGCAATTAGATGAGATGATTGCTGTAATCATGAAATATCAGCAACGACGCGAATAGGTTTCTATCGTTTTTCAGGGTCCTTACGTGTCATTAAGAATGAGAAAGTATAATAACTGGCAAACTATGACATGACAAAGAGACAAATTGCATTAGAGATGTGAGATAGACATTGGTATTTTACATGTAACCATTAATACAGTTAACGCGGCTACATACAACAAAGTGTGAGCTAAGCAGCAGGTATACATTATTTAAGAGTAAGTTGACGTAGCTTGAAAATTCCAACGTTAGTCCTAATTTAAAGGATATGCCGGTAGTATTGAGAAAGCTTATATTAGACTAGTTGATCTTTGCATTACACAATCTTCTTCTTCTTATTATTATTATTATTAAGATCATAGTGCAGAGAGATACTCAGTTAATGTCAGAGATACTCGGTTAATGTCAGAAAAGCAATAAAACTGTTTACATCGTTAGCGAGCGATAGTTACATTACTTTTAGTATGTGCAGCATGTCTGGTAGCAAATGGATGGTTTTGTGAACATTTTGCATTACCGTACAATTAGCGGTAGAACTCATCGAAGTGAATAGATTTAACCGGATTTTGAGGTAGTAATCTCTATTTCTAATAAGAAATAAAGCAAAATAAGTCAGGATGGTGTGTCAGGACTGTCACATACTCAATGTGATAGTTGATGTGGAGAATTACAAATATGCAAAATAGAGCAAAAGAGTACATGGTATATTTTGATGTATGATAGTTTTATTGCATGCTTGATGTGGATGATTAAAATCGTGTAGTGAGTATAATCTATATTTAGCATAAGAATGAAAAGGCATAACATGGCAATGAGACAAACTCCATTAGAGATGTGAGCTAGATGAAATGATGAAATGTCTCTGTATAGCCAAGATTGTCTTATGTTATCACTTAGCCTACCCTCTAAATTCACTAGCCTCTCTATATACACCAGCATGTTTAAACTAGCCGGCCTTCTGCATACAATAGCCTCTCTTCGATATACACTAGCCTATGTTCTGAATACACTAGCCCGTCTTCTGTCTTCTGTATGCCCTAGCCTGTCTTCTGTAAACACTTGTCTCTCTTTATAGCCTGTCTAGCCTTTCTTCTGTACACACTAGCTTCTATGTATACACTAACCAGGCTTCTATATACAATAGCTTCACTCTATGCACTAGCCTCTCTGTATAATCTAGCCTCTCTGTATACCCTAGATAGTGTTCTGCATACACTAGTCTCTCCGTAGAAGCCAGCCTTTATTCTGTATTCACTAGCCTTTCTTCTGTATGCTGTAGTCTTCTATATATACAACCTTCTCTGTACACCCTTGCATCTCTGTAAACACTGTGTAAACTAGCCAGCCTTATGTATACACTCGCCCACTGTATACACTAGACTCTCTGAATACACTAAACCCTCTGTATACCACAGCCTGTCTTCTGGATACACTAGACTGTAAAAACTAGCTAGAATACACCACCCTGTCTTCTGTACCCTCTAGACTCTCTGTATACTCTACCCATTCTTCTGTATACACTGTCAGCTTTGATATATATCCAAGCCTGTCCTCTGTATACACTAGTTTCTCTGTATGCACTGTCCTTTCTGTATACACTCGACTCTCTCTATACACTAACCTCTCTATATACACTAACATCTTTGTATATACTAGCCTCTCTTTAAACTAGCCTCTCTGTGTACCCCAGCCTCACTGTTTACTCTACCATCTCTGTATACTCAAGCCTATCTGCATACACGAGTCTGTATTCTGTATTCACTAGCCTTTCTTCTGTATGCTGTAGTCTTCTATATATACTAGCTTCTCTGTACACCCTTGCATCTCTGTAAACACTGTGTAAACTAGCCAGTCTTATGTATACACTCGCCGACTGTATACACTAGACTCTCTGAATACACAAAACCCTCTGTATACCACAGACTGTCTTCTGTATATACTAGACTGTAAAAACTAGCTAGAATACACCAGTCTGTCTTCTGTACCCACTAGACTCTCTGTATACACTACCAAGTCTTCTGTATAAACTGTCAGCTTTGATGTATACCCAAGCCTGTCTTCTGTATACACTAGCTTCTCTATAGGCACTGTCCTTTCTGTATACACTCGACTCTCTCTATACACTAACCTCTCTATATACACTAACATCTTTGTGTGTACTAGCCTCTCTTTAAACTAGCCTCTCTGTGTACCCCAGCCTCACTGTTTACTCTAGCATCTCTGTATACTCAAGCCTATCTACATACAGGAGTCTGTATTCTGTATTCACTAGCCTTTCTTCTGTATGCTATAGTCTTCTATATATACCAGCTTCTCTGTACACCCTAGCACTGTAACAGTGCTAGGTTCCTGTACTACAGAAACAGAACACCAGCAATAAGGTGTATACTGTGCAGGAGGCACACAACACCCACTCTAACTTCTGCACGTATTTCTGCATGTATTGCAGAAATTGAACACCAGTAATAAAGGGTAGCTTCAGGTGTGTGTGCAGGAGGCACATAACACCCACTGTAACAGTGCTAGGTTCCCAAGCAGTAAAGACACTGTCCCTGCGTATCGTCCTCTTTCCCTGACCACCGCAACACACTATACAATGCCGCCGCGCTGGCGGCCTTATATAGTGTGGGGTGTGTACTAAACCCCCCCGAGCTATAATTGGCCACAGGAATCCTGCCTGTGGTGAATTGTGGCTCTCCTCACAGAGGATGTCACATCTGTTCTTATTATATAGAACCTATTATGCTCCTCGTAAACTTTTTCAATTTGGCAGAACAGCTGGACGCAAGTTGCCCCCGGTGCGGGAACATGGGAGGAGACATTATGCACATGTTTTGGAGATGCCCGAAGTTGATCCGCTACTGGACGGAGGTGACAGGAACCATTGATCGGTTGTTTGGAACCTCCACCAGGATGGAGGCGAAGTATTGTCTCCTGGGATTAGTTGAAGGAGTTGGAAACCTGGGAAGCAGCCAGATGACAGTTCTGAGATGCCTACATCAGGCAAGAAAACTGATTGCCCAACCCTGCTTAGCCTCTAATGTTGGCAATGACTTGTTTTTTTCGCTTGTTTCCCAAGATGACCATGTTGGCGTTTGTCAAGATGGTTGAGAGTGCCCAAAGAGATCGCCTATGGCCCCATCACCTTGAAAGTGCCTGATCTTGTCTGATCTCGGAAGCTAAGCATTGTCGGGCCTGATTAGTAACTGGATGGGAGACCAACTGGGAGTACCAGGTGCCGTAGGCTTCTTTTTATGTTGTTGGCGTTGACATGGTTTTTATTTTCCGCTTGTTTCCCAAGGTGATCATCTTGGCATTTGTCAAGAGGGCTGAGAGAGCCCAAAGAAATCTCCTACGGCCACATCACCCTGAAAGCGCACAATCTCATCTGATCTCAGAGGCTAAGCAGGGTCCGGCCTGGATAGTACCTAATTACAGGTGCCGTAGGAATCTTTTTATATTGTTGGCTTTGACCTGTTTTTCTTTCTCTTGTTTCCCAAGGTGACCATTTTAGCATCTGTCAAGAGTTTTGAGTATGTCCCGAAGCGTTCGCCTAAGGTCACATCACCCTGAAAGCGCTCGATCTCAGAGGCTAAGCAGGGTCTGGGTCAGATGGGAGACCGCCAGGGTCTATGTTGTTGGCATTGACCTGTTTTTTTTCACTTGTTTCCCAAGATGACCATCTTGGCATTTGTCAAGAGGGTTGAGAGTGTCAAAATAGAACACCTATGGCCACATCACCCTGAAAGCGCACAATCTCATCTGATCTTGCAGCAGTGTACGGCCTGGTTAATACCTGTATGGGAGACCATCTGTGAATATCAGGTCCCGTAGGCTTCTTTTTATGTTGTTGGCGTTGACCTGTTTATTTTCGCTTGTTTCCCAAGGTGACCATCTTGGTGTTTAACAAGAGGGTTGAGAGTGCCCAAAGAGACCACCTACGGCCCCATCACCCTGAAAGCACCCGATCTTGTCTGATCTCGGAGGCTAAGCAGTGTCGGGCCTGGTTAGTACCAGGATGGGAGAACGTCTGGGAATAACAGGTGCCGTACGCTTCTTTTTATGTTGTTGGCCTTGACCTGTTTTTTTTTTCACTTGTTTCCCAAGGTGACCATCTTAGCGTTTGTCAAGAGGGTTTAGAGTGTCCGAAGAGATCACCTACAGCCCCATCACCCTGAAAGCGCCCAATCTCGTCTGATCTCGGAGGCTAAACAGTGTCGGGCCTGGTTAGTACCTGGATGGGAGACCGCCTGGGAATACCAGGTGCCATAGGCTTCTTTTTATGTTGTTGGCTTTGACCTGTTTATTTCGCTTGTTTCTCAAGGCGACCATCTTGGCGTTTGTCAAGAGGGTTGGGCGTGTCTTGAAGAGACCGCTCACGGCCACATCACCCTAAAAGCACTTGATCTCGTCTGATTTCAGAGGCTAAGCAGCGTCAGGCCTTGTTAGATGGATGGGAGACTGCCTGGGAAGACCAGGTACCATAGAAGGATCTGGCCTGGCTAGTGTCTTGATTGGGAGATCGCCTGGGAATACCGGATGCCGTAGGATTCCTTTTATGTTGTTGGCTTTGACCTGTTTTTTTAGCTTGTTTCCCAAGGTGACCATCTTGGCCTTTGTCAAGAGGCTTCAGAGTGCCCAAAGAGAGTGCCTACGGCCAAATCACCCTGAAAGAGCCCAATCTCGTTTGGTCTCAGAGGCTAAGCAGGGTTGGGCCTGGTTTGTACCTGGATGGGAGACCGCCTGGGTTTTCCAGATGCCGCAGGCTTCTTTTTATGTTGTTGGCGTTGACTTGTTTTTTTTGTTTGTTTCCCAAGGTGACCATCTTGGCGTTTGTCAAGAGGGTTGAGCGTGCCTGAAAAAAATCTACTATGGCCGCATCACCCTGAAAGAGCCCAATCTCATTTGATCTCAGAGGCTAAGCAGGGTTGGGACCTGGTTAGCACCTGGATGGGAGACCGTCTGGGATTTCTCGATGCCATAGGCTTTAGTTTTAAGTTGTTGGCAATTTAATTTTTTTTATTATTTTATTAAGTATAAGTAGAACAACATAAATTTAACAGTCAACCATACAGCAGGACCCAGGGTCACAATTACATGGTAACAAAAAATAGGCAGCCAAATAACTCTGGGTTCTCAGAGGGGAGTCCTACAGTTTCATGCAGAAAAGAGAGAAACCCCACCTCCGACATGTAGTACAGTATAACTAGTGCAGCTCCGTTCGGACAAATCTAATCATGGAGAACAACTGGGACCACAGCGAGCCAGCTTATCATGACCTATGTGAACCAGAGTAAAAAATGAGCCGGTCGTGTCCAGAACCCTGGGGTTCTTCTGGGTCCTGAAGGCTAGTAAGTAGACAAGACATAGTCAAAAGCGAGGACGGGGGGAGAAGAGAGTGCAAAGACGGAGAGAGAGGAGGGGGAAAAAAAAGAAAAATAAAGACAAAAAGGGAGGGGGGGAATGCCACCCAGGGCAGACATGGCCTACGTAGGTAAACGTTAGATGTTCAGTCGTTTTCTGGGACAGAGGCGCTGCTCACCTCCCGAATGTAGTCTCGAGTACCAGTAAAATACCTCCAGGGCCTCCATGTAAAAATGCCAAGATGGTCGCCTTGAGAAACAAGCGAAAAAAACAGGTCAAAGCCAACAACATAAAAAGAAGCCTGCGGCATCTGGAAAACTCAAGCGGTCTCCCATCCAGGTACAAACCAGGCCCAACCCTGCTTAGCCTCTGAGACCAGACGAGATTGGGCGCTTTCAGAGTGTTGAGCCCATAGCCAATTTCTTTGTGCACTCTCAATCCTCTTGACAAATGCCAAGATGGTCACCTTGGGAAACAAGGGAAAAAAAACAGGTCAACGCCGACAACATAATGAGAAGCCTACGGCACCTGGTATTCCCAGGCTGTCTCCCATTCAGGTACTAACCAGGCCCATCGCTGCTTAGCCTCTGAGATCAGATGAGATTGGGCTCTCTCAGGGTGATTTGGCCGTAGCCACTCTCTTTGGGCACTCTGAAGCCTCTTGACAAAGGCCAAGATGGTCACCTTGGGAAACAAGCTAAAAAAAACAGGTCAAAGCCAACAACATAAAAAGAAGCCTACGGCATCCGGTATTCCCAGGCGATCTCCCAATCAAGACACTAACCAGACCAGGTCCTTCTATGGCACCTGGTCTTCCCAGGCAGTCTCCCATCCAGGTACTAACCAGGCCTGACGCTGCTTAGCCTCTGAAATCAGACGAGATCAGGTGCTTTCAGGGTCATGTGGCCGTAAGTGTTCTCTTCAAGACACGCCCAACCCTCTTGACAAACGCCAAGATGGTCGCCTTGAGAAACAAGCGAAAAAAACAGGTCAAAGCCAACAACATAAAAAGAAGCCTATGGCACCTGGTATTTCCAGGCGGTCTCCCATCCAGGTACTAACCAGGCCCGACACTGTTTAGCCTCCGAGATCAGACGAGATTGGGCGCTTTCAGGGTGATGGGGCCATAGGTGATCTTCCGGCACTCTCAATCCTCTTGACAAACGCCAAGATGGTCACCTTGGGAAAAAAGTGAAAAAAAAAAACAGGTCAAGGCGAACAACATAAAAAGAAGCCTACAGCACCTAGTATTCCCAGGTGGTCTCCAATCCAGGTACTAGCAAGGCCCAACCCTGTTTAGCCTCTGAGATCAGAGGAGATAGGGCGCTTTCAGGGTTATGTGCCCATAGGCAATCTCTTTGGGCACTCTCAACCCTCTTGACAAATGCCAAGATAGTCACCTTGATATACAAGCGAAAAAAAAACAGGTCAATGTCAACAACATAAAAAGAAGAATACGGCACCTGGTATTCCAACGCCATCTCCCATCCAGGTACTAACTAGGCCCAACCCTTCTTAGCCTCAGAGAAGAGAAGAGATAGGGCTCTTTCAGGTTGATGCTGCTGTAAGCGATCTCTTTGGGCACTCTCAACCCTCTTGACAAATGACAAGATGGTCACCTTGGGAAACAAGCGAAAAAAAAAAACGAATCAATGCTAACAACATAAAAAGAAGCCTACAATAACTGGTATTCCCAGGTGGTCTCCCATTCAGGTACTAACCAGACCGACTCTTCTTAGCCTCCAAAATCAGATGAGATTGGGTGCTTTCAGAGTGATGTGGCCATAGGCCATCTCTTCAGGCACTCTCAACCCTCTTGACAAACACCAAGATGGTCACTTTGGGAAAAAAGCAGAAAAAAAACAGGTCAACGCCAACAACATAAAAAGAAGTCTACGACACCTGGTATTCCCAGGCGGTCTCCCATCCAGTTACTAACAAGGCCCGACTCTTCTTAGCTCCAACATCAAACGAGATCGAGTGCTTTCAGGGTGATGTGCCCGTAGGCAATCTCTTCAGGCACTTTCAACCCCCTTGACAAACGCCAAGATGGTCACCTTGGGAAACAAGCAAAAAAATCAAAAATAATTTGGAAGCTAGAGACAATACGGTCCGAGTCCTCAATTTAATCAATGCGGTGCATGTACAGGGAAGGCCCTTGCTTATGTTGTCAACGGACGTGGAGAAGGCCTTTGACAGGGTGGCCTGGCACATTATGCAGGCCACCCTGGAACATATAGGTCTTGGCCCCAACATGATGAGCTGGGTAATGTCGCTTTACTCCACGCCGTCGGCAGCGGTACGGGTGAGCGAGTGGTGCTCGGACTCTTTCCCCATCACTAATGGGACAAGGCAGGGTGCCCTCTATCTCCCCTAATTTTTATTCTGACACTGGAACCACTTATGTGTCACGTTCGGAATGACCAGAATATTACTGGCATATCCAAACCCTTGGCACACCACAAAATTGCGGCGTACGCTGACGATCTAATTTTTTTCATCTCCAATCCACACATTTCGCTTCCCAATATACTCGCGGCTCTCCGGCGATACGGCAGCCTATCAAACTATAAAATCAATTGCGCCAAGTCGGCTGTATTGAATATATCGGTCCCGGATGGTGAGGCCAAGAGGCTACGCTCTGCTTTTCCATTCTACTGAACTGAAAAATCTATACGTTACCTGAGCGTTGACATCGCAGCGGATTTGGCGCAATTGTACCCGTTTAATTTTGTCCCTCTCCTGAATAGACTGAAATCTGATTTGGGAAACTGGCATGCTTTAACACTGACCTGCTTCAGGCGCTGTAATGCATTCAAAATGACGGCCCTCCCGCGGATCTTATACTTGTTCCAGACATTACCGATCCGGTTACCCCCAATTTTTTTCAGACCACTGCAGGTGCTGCTCCGGGACTTTATTTGGGCGTGCAAACCGCCCAGAGCCCGTTTGCAATTGCTTGCCAGACCAAAGGACAAGGGGGGTCTGGGTCTCCCAGATCTGAGACAAATACTACAGAGCGACTCTGCTAGCGAGAGTCGTTGATTGGCATTGTAATGGGTCCCACAAGCAGTGGGTGGAGATGGAGATTGAGGATGGATCCATTCCCCTATTGACCTCCCCGTGGCTCCTGTCCTCCCTACCAAAAGACCTCAGAGATCACCCCGTAGTGGGAGCTACATTGGCTGTTGTGCGGAGGTTGTTCCGCTGCACACACATTGCTCCCCTGCCGTCACCAATGACTCCGGTTATAGGTAATCCAGACTTCTCACCGGGATGTACCAACAAGAAACTGCGACAGTTGACAGTGGTGGGGAAACAGCGTCTGGGAGAGGTGTGGCCCTCGGGAGGGCTCCCGACCACGCAAACTGTCGCTGAGCTTTCTGACCCTCCGCTTGACTTGTTTAGTGCTTATCAACTTCGTCACTTTCTTCTGGCCATACAAAGGGCCCCCTACACTCCTAGAGACCTGACGCCCTATGAATCCATCTGTCACAAAAGGGAACCTGTGTGACACACCCTCTCCCTCCTGTACAACCTATTGAGTAGTCAGGAGGAGGAGTCGACCCCACCATTTATCCACAAATGGGAGAGGGACTTAGGCATCACATTTACCCCACAACAGATAGGGAAGATCCTGACCTTAGTACATAAAGCTTCCATCGCAAACCAATATCAAGAATCAGGATACAAGATATTCTCACGCTGGTATAGAGTCCCATACCTTCTGAATAAAATGAATAGATCGATCCCGGATGTTTGTTGGAGGTGCAATTCAGATACGGGGACCATGGGACACATTTTCTGGGCATGCCCGGCCTTGAGGAACTTTTGGGTGGAGGTGACCGGGACGATATAAACTCTCACAAATGTAGATATCGCAGACAACCCAGCAGCGTGCCTTCTACACTTGACCGAACAGCCTGTTCGAAAATACAAAAAAACCCTCACGATGCAACTCCTGAATGCCGCCCGGGCCTGCATTCCCACACTGTGGAGGCAGCCTCAGCCCCCATCCAAGGTGCTGTGGTATTCCAAAGTCAATCATATTCTCCGGATGGAAGAATTGACCGCCAGGGGGCGTGGCCTGGACAGCAATGGAGTAGGGCGCTTGTGACCTGAGCTCCTACCGCGATCTCCTGCAGTGATCCTGGGTGCCCACTGACTATTTTACCTGCAACTTTACCGGTGTAATACCCGTTACTTTCCCGTGTATAACTTGGGACGATGTCTCCGATGAAGAAGCAGTCTGCAGCGGCGGCACCCATACGTCCTATTCTCGCGGGGTGTCTGTATTGATATCTAAGACGGCACAGTTTTCCTTGGTTTCTTTACAGACAGACCCACAGGGCAGATATATATTTATACACTGCTTATTGCACGGCGAATAGTACATTATTCTCGAATATTACGTACCCCAGCCCTACGATCATCGACTAATTACAGAAGGATTATTTTTTATGGCTCAACACCCTAATGTCCCAGCGATTTGGCTGGGAGATTTTAATAAGGTTTTGAATCCAGGGGTGGATAGAATGAGCTCTACTCGAGGGGACCATCCACAGGGGGACACTGGCCTAGGTTTCATGTTTCAGGAATTCTCTCTTACAGATCTATGGCGATTTAAATATCAGGCTAAACGTGTTTACTCCTGTTTCTCTGCAACTCACTCCACCATGTCACGCATTGATTATATTGCTGTGTCCGCCCAGTTGTTACCCAGGCTAGTAGACACAGGCTATTATGCTAGATCATTGTCAGACCACGCCCCTTGCTGGGCAACTTTTTCCTTGACCCGGCCTACTGGATCGAAACCATGGCAGCTTCACCCCTTCTGGTTAACCGCCTTGAGTGACAGCGAAGACTTAGGGGATGAATGGTGGTTTTTCTTTACTACTAATCAGGGAACGGCTCCGGTTGATTGTACCTGGGAGGCTTTTAAACTGCACGTACGCTCCACTTTAACACACCGGATTAACCGGTTGAAGCACACCTCCAAGACTTTGCTGTCTAATGCCCTAAGGGAGCTGGACTCGGTGACCACTGACTTCACCACTGACCCCACACCTGCTAAGGCCCAGATATTAAGACACCACACAAGGATAGTAGATCACCTCCACACTGAACAGGCTAAGCAAAAGTTGTTTTTTGTTAAGCAACGGGTGTTTGAACAGGGAGAGAGGGCGGGAAAGTTGTTGGCCTACTTGGCGCATCGGGACTCCAAGCCCCCGGTGGTGGTTTCGTTGACTGACAATGGGGGTGCGGAGGTGACTGATCCGCCAACAGTGGCCACCATGTTTCGTGCTTACTATGCTGCGCTCTATGAGTCGCAGGTACATAGGCCGAGGACTGAGACGGGGGCATACCTCCGAGCTGTCTCTCTTCCCCACCTGTCCGAGGCTCAGGTTGAGTCTCTTGAGGCCCCGATATCGGCAGATGAGATTAGGCTAGCGGTGGCATCCCTTGCAGCGGCTAAGGCCCCTGGACTGGATGGTATTCCTCTGGATTTTTATGCCCACTACTCTGAGATACTAGTGCCAGAATTGTTGAGATTATATACACACATATTTGAATCCGAGTCCCTACCTGATACTCTAAGGCAGGCAGTTATTATAGTGATACCCAAGCCAGGAAAGGATCCCCACTCCCCGGATTCCTACCGCCCCATCTCGCTGCTCCAAGCAGATATTAAAATTTTGGCTAAAGTACTTGCCACCCGTTTGAGTGGCATCATCCTATCACTTATTCACCCTGATCAAACAGGATTTATGCCCGGGAAAAACACGGCCATTAATATCCATCGGTTATATATGAATATCCAGGCTGAGCATGACAGAGTGGGATCAAGGGTGGTGGTGTCACTGGATGCCGCTAAGGCGGTTGATTCCATTGAGTGGAATTATCTTTGGGAATGCTTGGGTAAATTTGGGTTTGGCCCCAATTTTATTAAATGGATTACTCTCCTATACTATCGCCCAATGGCTAGAGTAGCGGTTAATGGATGGGTGTCGGACCCCTTTCAGTTGGGCCGTGGCACATGTCAGGGTTGTCCGCTCTCTCCTATGCTATATGCTTTGGCGGCAGAACCGTTGGCTGCTGCACTTCGGGCACACCCGGCTGTAGTAGGCCTCCGACGCGGCTCTCTGGTGGAGTCGGTGAGTATGTATGCAGATGATACTTTACTGTATTTAGAGGACTCGGGTCAGTCGTTGGGAGCTGCCCTGGGGGTCATAGAGGAGTCTGGTGGTCATTCCAGTCTGCGTATTAATTGGACCAAGTCACAGGTTTTACCCATCGACTTGTTCCCCCCGGACCGGAGTGCGGCTTCTCTCCCGCTCTCCAGGGTATCCTCCATCCAGTATTTGGGAGTGCAGGTTACGAGGGAGCCCAGGGAGTATATTCATCTCAATCTTGAACCACTGCTTCTGTATGTGCGGGAGAAGACTAAGGCATGGTCCCGTCTCCCCATTGGGGTTATGGGACGGATCAATATTACTAAAATGATCCTCCTGCCGAAACTCCTTTATGTACTTTGGCATTCCCCTGTCATGGTCCCTGTGGCGTTCTTTAAAACATTAGACGGTGTCTTAAACACCTTTATCTGGGGCCCCTCTAGACATAAGTTGACATGGAACACACTTAAAAACCCGACCTCTATGGGGGGATTGGCTCTCCCTGATTTCCACACATACTACATAGCAGCCCAGGTTTCCCATTTTTATCACCTCCATAGAGCGGATAGTCACAGATACCAGGCCTTAGTGGGCGCGAGGGCTGAATCCCCTGTTGACACTCCACTTCAGATGATTTTTCGGGGTGGTGGGGTTAGGGATGCCCGGTTCCGGATCCTGCCACACCACCGGAGTATTTGGAAGCTAGCCCTTAGATTACTGGGAGCTCACTATCACCACTCACATACACCGTTATGGCGCAACCCCCTACTTCATGAGTTGTTTGGCTTACCAGATGTAGACTTGTGGGCTTCTAGGGGGATACTTTATCTGCACCAGGTGGTGTCTCCTATGGGCGTAAGGGATTTTCTCTCCCTACAAGTGGAATTTAACATAGCCCCTCATATGCACTTTCGCTACTTGCAATTGCGACACGCGCTCCGTGCGCAATTTGCTCAGGACTTCCCGAATGTACAGTCGTTGGCTTTGACAGATGTAATTATGGGGGACGAGCCGACTAAATTGATCTCGACTCTATACAGACTACTCCGGGCCCGCTTGGTGGCGCAAATCACTGAACGGGCTAGGTTGAGATGGGAAGAGGATATAGGTCCCTTTGATGGGGAGGAATGGGAGGATGCCCTTGAGAACATTAAACAGGCTTCGCTTAACCTACCTGACCGACTAACGCAGTACTATGTGATGCACAAGTCCTATCTCACCCTTGTCCGGATAGCTAAGTATCACCCTGACTATGACCCGAAGTGTCCCAGATGCTCTTGTACGACTGGTACTTTCTACCATCTTCTCTGGCAATGCCCAATGGTCCAGGAGTATTGGGGGCAGATTGTCAAGTTTCTACATTACCACATGGGTTCACCCCTTCAACTTGACCCTAAGAGTTGCCTACTCAGCATATTTCCTGATACCTCTGTTCTGTTCCGTCACCTATGAAGTGGCTGATGTTTGTACCTACTGTAATGCCTTGTTATAACTGAGTTGTTCAATAAACTTGTGCTGTTTTAACAAAAAAAAAAGAAACTGAAGAGGCATTTAAGCCGCGTACACACGTAGCCATCTGTCCGACGTACTTAGTCTGGCGGACTTCCCGCCAGACTGTCCGTCGGACTTTCCGAACGGGCTACTTGCCCACACGGCACTTTTTCAGTGGACTAATACGGCGTACTAAGTCCGCCGTACTATCCGCCCTACTTTTGAAATGAACGGACTCGCCCACACACGCGGAAGAAAGTCCGCTCATTTCGAGCGCGTCTCCAGGTAGGCGGGGCCCGCAAAGGATACGACGCTGGACCCGCCGCCTGGCTCATTGTGAGCGGAGGACTCAGCGAGGCAACATCTGAAGAAGAAGAAGAAGAAGAAGAGAAGGACAGAAGAACGGATGGCGGCTGCGGCAGAAGACTGGGCCACCGCCTGTAAAAGAGCTAGAAGAAGGCGCGGTGGCCCGGCAGAAGACCCGAAGAGGGGGACAAGACCCCCGAAGTCGGAAGAAGAGGCCAGCGGCGAGGAAGAAAGCCGGGCTCCTCCGCTAGCAAAAGAGCTACAAGAAGATAGCGGAGGAGTCCGGCGAGAAGACCCCCGAAGACGGAAGACCCCCGGAGCTGTGCAATAAACTATTTTAACCCTTGTGTGTTGTGTTTTTTTTGTACTTTATTTTACAGGTGAATGGGTAGGGGTACATTGTACCCCATACTCATTCACATAGGGTGGGGGGCCGGTATCCGGGGGCCCCCTTATTAAAGGGGGCTCCTGGATTCTGATAAGCCCCCCGCCCGCAGACCCCGACAACCAACGGCCAGGGTTGTCGGGAAGAGGCCCTTGTCCTCATCAACACGGGGACAAGGTGCTTTGGGGTAGGGGTGCCGCGTGGCCCCCCCTTTCCCAAGGCACCCCCCATGTTGAGGGCACGCGGCCTGGAACGGCTCAGGAGGGGGAGGGCGCTCGCTTGTCCCCCCTTTCCTGGCCGGCCGGGTAGCGTGCTCGGACAAGGGTCTGATGTGGACTTGGGGTTCCCCTTTAAGTCCATACCAGGCGGCGGGTCCAGCGACCTATCCTTCACGGGCCCCGCCTACCTGGAGACCCGCTCGAAATGAGCGGACTTTTCTCCGGGCGGGAAAAGTCTGTTCATTTCAAAAGTATGGCAGACTGGCACACACACGGCCGGATTGTCCACCGAAATGCGAGTCCGGCGGGAAGATTGGAGTGTAAAACTACTTTCTAAGTCCGCCGTACTTTCGGGTCAAAAAAGTATGCCGGAGGCTACACACGGGGGGATTATCCGACGGACTTGAGTTTGCCGGACTTTTCCACCCGCTTGTTTGATCGTGTGTACACGGCATTAGTGTTACGTGGAGGCCCTGGAGGTATTTTACTGGTACTCGAGACTACATTCGGGAGGTGAGCAGCGCCCCTGTCCCAGAAAACGACTGAACATCTAACGTTTACCTATGTAGGCAATGTCTGCCCTGGGTGGCATTCCCCCCCCCCTCCCTTTTTGTCTTTATTTTTCTTTTTTTCCCCGCCGCCACCCCCCCCTCCTTTCTCTCCGTCTTTGCACTCTCTTCTCCCCCGTCCTCCCTTTTGACTATGCCTTGTCTCCTTACTAGCCTTCGGGACCCAGAAGAACCCCAGGGTTCTGGACACGACCGGCTCATATTTTACTCTGGTTCACATAGGTCATGATAAGCTGGCTCGCTGTGGTCCCAGTTGTTCTCCATGATTACATTTGTCCAAACGGAGCTGCACTAGTTATACTGTACTACATGTCAGAGGTGGGGTTTCTCTCTTTTCTGCATGAAACTGTAGGACTCCCCTCTGAGAACCCAGAGTTATTTGGCTGCCTATTTTTTGTTACCATGTAATTGTGACCCTGGGTCATGCTGTATGGTTGACTGTTATATTTATGTTGTTCTACTTATACTTAATAAAAGAATAAAAAAATAAAAAAATAAGTCAATGCCAACAACTTAAAAAAAAAGCCTATGGCATCGAGAAATCCCAGGCGGTCTCCCATCCAGGTACTAACCAGGTCCCAACCCTGCTTAGTCTCTGAGATCAAATGAGATTTGGCTCTTTCAGGGTGATGCAGCCATAGTAGATTTTTTCAAGCACGCTTATCCCTCTTGACAAACGCCAAGATGGTCACCTTGGGAAACAAACAAAAAAAACAAGTCAACGGCAACAACATAAAAAGAAGCCTACAGCACCTAGTATTCCCAGGCGGTCTCCCATCCAGGTATTAACAAGGCGCGACCCTTTCTAGCCTCTGAGATCAGCGGAGATTGGGCGCTTTCAGGGTGATGTGCCCATAGGCAATCTCTTTGGGCACTCTCATCTCTCTTGAAAAATGCCAAGATAGTCACCCTGGGAAACAAGCGAAAAAAAACAGGTCAACGCCAACAACATAAAAAGAAGAATACGGCACCTGGTATTCCAAGGCCGTCTCCCATTCAAGTACTAACTAGGCCCAACCCTTCTTAGCCTCTGAGATCAGAAGAGATAGGGTGCTTTCAGGGTGATGCGGCTGTAAGCGATCTCTTTAGGCACTCTCAACCCTCTAGACAAATGCCAAAATGATCACTTTGGGAAACAAGCGAAAAAAACAGGTCAACACCAACAACATAAAAAGAAGCCTGCGGCATCTGGAAAACCCAGGCGGTCTCCCATCCAGGTACAAACCAGGCCCAACCCTGCTTAGCCTCTGAGACCAAACGAGATTGGGCTCTTTCAGGGTGTTGCTCTCCCAATCAAGACACTAACCAGACCAGGCCCTTCTATGGCACCTGGTCTTCCCAGGCAGCCTCCCATCCAGGTACTAACCAGGCCTGACGCTGCTTAGCCTCTGAAATCAGACGAGATCGGGTGCTTTCAGGTTGATGTGGCCGTAAGCGTTCTCTTCAAGACACGCCCAACCCTCTTGACAAACGCCAAGATGGTCGCCTTGAGAAACAAGCGAAAAAAACAGGTCAAAGCCAACAACATAAAAAGAAGCCTATGGGCTTACAGCGGACCTTAAAAGATGGGACCCACTAGCTCTGTCATGGTTCGGACGCTGTAATGTGTTGAAGATGAACGCGATGCCACGACTTCTGTATTTACTACAAGCCTTACCTATCAAAATACCCCAGACTTTCTTTCATGCGGTTCGCTCAATCTTTATCAAGTTCCTCTGGCGCGGCAAACATACGCGTATTGGTAGTGCAATGCTATTGCGACCGAAATTGCGGGGAGGTATTGGTTTCCCGGATCCTGCTCTATATTACACAGCAATGCACATGACACGGGTGGTTGACTGGTGCCGGCATGGGGAACTGAAGCTATGGGTCAAGCCAGAGCAGGAGATGGCGTGGGTTCCACTGGCTGGTCTGCCGTGGGCGGGGAGGCCATTGGAGCCCTGTGTGACTACTCACCCGTTAATTGGCCCCTCGCTCGCCGAGATAGATAGTTTTTTTCACCTTTCCCACCTGACTAACTTCCCTTCTCCTATGACCCCAACTATTGGACATCCTAGATTCCCTCTGGGCCTGTCTGACCGGGCCTTTACCAGGCAAGCCCCGAAAGGGCTTCAGAGAGCAGCCCTATTTCTTGGACCCACGGGCTGGATTCCCACGGGGACCATACTGCTAGAGCAAGTACCTGTTGCATTGGATAGCTGGAGAGCTAGACAGCTCATCCATTTCCTCGGATCACTACCTAACCATTCGTTCTTCTCTAGACAATTCCACCCCTTCGAGGAACTTTGCCTGGATGATGGCCCAATTCGTGGTTCCCTCTCTAGGTCCTTCCAAATCCTGACAGACGCACAATCTTCCACGGATCCGCCCTTCCTAGCTAAATGGAAAAGGGACTTACAAACTACATTCTCCAAACCACAGAAGGACAGAATACTCTTTTTCGCCCATAAGTCGTCACTCTGCAGTAAATATCAGGAGATCTCATATAAGCTGATCACACGCTGGTATCGTACACCGGTGGTGTTGGCCAAAACATTCCCCAGTCAATCTGACCGCTGCTGGTGCAGTGAGCAGCAGGCTGGCACCATTCTCCACATTTTATGGGAATGCCCTAAATTACAAACATTCTGGGAGCCTGTCCTGAGACTTATCCACAAGTTCACAGACATTTCCTTAGCCAATGATCCCGCAGCAGTTCTTCTCAATCTAACTCCTATGTCGAGAAAGCGTTATCATAAGTCCTTACTTAAACATCTCCTCAATGCAGCTAGGGCCTGCATCCCAAGTCAGTGGAAACAGCAATCTGCTCCAACGGTGACCCAAGTGTTCGCAAGGGTAAATGATATTGAACAGTCAGGAAGACCTGACTGCCCCAATGAGGGATAAAACGGAGGAGCATGGGAACAGATGGTTCTACTGGACCCAGTTTTGCTTTTTGGAAGAATACCTCCGTGAGACATAGTAAGCTCATGGTGATCGTTGGAGATCGCTGTTCCAAACGTTGGACAGCTGATGAGCTGGTGAGCCGAGGGCGTCTCTTGCTCCCTGGGAGGGGACACCACCCTATCCACTCTACCCACGACACCCCCTTACCCCTTCTTTTCCTTTTCTGCCATTTCCTTCCCCAATCTTCTCTTTTCCCTTCTCCCTCCTTTCAGTTCTACTATTTCCCTTCTTAACTCAAAAAAGGGAAAAGAAAATGGTATGTTCCGACCCCATTTGACTACTACACAATACTCTTCCCCTATCTATGGATATCTAAACTCTTCGAGGGTAGCAGGGCTAGTATCAATAATATTTTAAGTGGTAGAGGATCCCAACGAGATGGAGCTTTAATCTCATCTTGATATGACCGCAAAGCTGTACACGTGCTATTCTCCTCGGACTTCTTACCATTGGCTCTAATATCCATGCAATATGATCGTTTGTAACTATTTGTATCACACATTCGGTGAAGTTGCCTTTGCATTGTATGTCGCATACTACTAAATAAAAAAAAAAAAAAAAAAAAAAGCCTATGGCACCTGGTATTCCCAGGCGGTCTCCCATCCAGGTACTAACCAGGCCCGACACTGTTTAGCCTCCGAGATCAGACGAGATTGGGCGCTTTCAGGGTGATGGGGCTGTAGGTGATCTCTTCGGGCACTCTCAACCCTCTTGACAAACGTCAAGATGGTCACCTTGGGAAACAAGTGAAAAAAAAAAACAGGTCAAGGCCAACAACATAAAAAGAAGCCTACAGCACCTAGTATTCCCAGGTGGTCTCCAATCCAGGTACTAGCAAGGCCCAACCCTTGTTTAGCTTCTGAGGTCAGAGGAGATCAGGCGCTTTCAGGGTTATGTGCCCATAGGCAATCTCTTTGGGCATTCTCAACTAGACATGTGCATTCGTTTTCGTCCGAATGCATTTTCGTCCGAATTTCAGCTATTTTCGTTTTCGTTTTGACAAACGATAACGAAAGCACAAAATCCGAAAAACGAAAGATCCGACATAAATAAATGCTTTATTTTCGTTTTCATTGTTACAACAGTTCGATATAGAATAGGAGATTCGACATGACTCTGACAACAATCTGTGTCTATAGAACCTGTGTTCGAATGTGCCTAACCTTACCTCTATTAGTCCAAGATTATATAGAGAAAATATTCGACAGAGAAAAAAGATTTGACAGAGAGAAAAGATTCTGCAAGATACTGTCCTAAAAAGTGTTTGGGGACCCGGGTCCTGCCCCAGGGGACATGTATCAATGCAAAAAAAAGTTTTAAAAACGGCCGTTTTTTCGGGAGCAGTGATTTTAATAATGATTAAAGTGAAACAATAAAAGTGTAATATTCCTTTAAATTTCGTAGGGGGGGGGTTGTCTATAGTATGCCTGTGAAGGGGCGCATGTTTCCCGTGCTTAGAATTGTCCCTGCACAAAGTGTCATTTATGCAGGAAAAAAAGTCCTTTAAAATCACTCGCAGCTATTATGAATTGTCGGCTCCGTAATACAGAGAACACTCATTGAAAGTCATTGATAAAAAAATAAATAAATAAATAAAAAAAAAAAAGCGTGGGGGTCCCCCAAATTTAATTACCAGGCCCTTCAGGTCTGGTATGGATATTAAGGGGAACCCTGCCTCAAATTTAAGAAAAAATTTGACGTGGGGTTCCCCCTAAATATCCATAACCAGACCCTTCAGGTCTGGTATGGATATTAAGGGGAACCCCGCGTCA
Organism: Lithobates pipiens; assembly: GCF_037356315.1. NCBI lineage: Eukaryota > Metazoa > Chordata > Amphibia > Anura > Ranidae > Lithobates > Lithobates pipiens. Next base: position 164,266,182 of record NW_027507791.1, read on the forward strand.
AATTTAAAAAAAAATTGACGTGGGGTTCCCCCTAAAAATCCATACCAGACCCTTTATCCGAGCACGCAACCTGACAGGCCGCAGGAAAAGAGGGGGGGACGAGAGAGCGGCCCCCCCTCCATCCTGAACCGTACCAGGCCACATGCCCTCAACATTGGGAGGATGCTTTGGGGGTCTGTGACCCCTCAAAGCACCTTGTCCCCATGTTGATGAGGACAAGGGCCTCATCCCCACAACCCTGGCCGGTGGTTGTGGAGGTCTGCGGGCGGGGGGCTTATCAGAATCTGGAAGCCCCCTTTAATAAGGGGACCCCCAGATCCCGGCCCCCCCCCTGTTTGAAATGGTAAGGGGGTACAAAAGTACCCCTACCATTTCACAAAGAAAGTGTAAAAAATGTTTAAATAAAACAAACACACTTTTGAAAAATTCCTTTATTAAAAATAAAAAAATAAAAAAAAGATTCCAGCGGCGGTAATCCACTCTTGCTATCCATCGACGGACGGTCATATCTCCAGCGATGTCTAATATCATCCAGCGCAGCGCAGCATCCTTCTTCTGTCTCCGTGGAGGAGACACTACAGGCATTCCGGCGGCTGACGTTTGTTATATACGGAGGGCGGGGCCACCCGTCACCTGACCCCGCCCCCCTCTGACGCAAGGGGAAACCCAGGGTTCCCTGTGACGTAGGGGTGACCCGCACCCCTCTGATGTAACACAGGCAGGTTTCCGTTACATCAGAGGGGGGCGGGGTCACCCCTACGTCACGGGGAACCCCGGGTTTCCCCTTGCGTCAGAGGGGGGCGGGGTCAGGTGACGGGTGGCCCCGCCCTCCGTATATAACAAACGTCAGCCGCCGGAATGTCTGTAGTGTCTCCTCCACGGAGACAGAAGAAGGATGCTGCGCTGCGCTGGATGACATGAGACATCGCTGGAGATATGACCGTCCGTCGATGGATAGCAAGAGTGGATTACCGCCGCTGGAATCTTTTTTTTATTTTTTTATTTTTAATAAAGGAATTTTTCAAAAGTGTGTTTGTTTTATTTAAACATTTTTTACACTTTCTTTGTGAAATGGTAGGGGTACTTTTGTACCCCCTTACCATTTCAAACAGGGGGGGGGGCCGGGATCTGGGGGTCCCCTTGTTAAAGGGGGCTTCCAGATTCTGATAAGCCCCCCGCCCGCAGACCTCCACAACCACCGGCCAGGGTTGTGGGGATGAGGCCCTTGTCCTCATCAACATGGGGACAAGGTGCTTTGAGGGGTCACAGACCCCCAAAGCATCCTCCCAATGTTGAGGGCATGTGGCCTGGTACGGTTCAGGAGGGAGGGGGGGCCGCTCTCTCGTCCCCCCCTCTTTTCCTGCGGCCTGCCAGGTTGCGTGCTCGGATAAAGGGTCTGGTATGGATTTTTAGGGGGAACCCCACGTCAATTTTTTTTTAAATTTGACGCGGGGTTCCCCTTAATATCCATACCAGACCTGAAGGGTCTGGTTATGGATATTTAGGGGGAACCCCACGTCAAATTTTTTCTTAAATTTGAGGCAGGGTTCCCCTTAATATCCATACCAGACCTGAAGGGCCTGGTAATTGAATTTGGGGGACCCCCACGCTTTTTTTTTTATTTATTTATTTATTTTTTTATCAATGACTTTCAATGAGTGTTCTCTGTATTACGGGAGCCGACAATTCATTATAGCTGCGAGTGATTTTAAAGGACTTTTTTTCCTGCATAAATGACACTTTGTGCAGGGACAATTCTAAGCACCAGAAACATGCGCCCCTTCACAGGCATACTATAGACAACCCCCCCCTACGAAATTTAAAGGAATATTACACTTTTATTGTTTCACTTTAATCATTATTAAAATCACTGCTCCCGAAAAAACGGCCGTTTTTAAAACTTTTTTTTGCATTGATCCATGTCCCCTGGGGCAGGACCCGGGTCCCCAAACACTTTTTAGGACAGTAACTTGCAAATTAGCCTTTAAAATGAGCACTTTAGATTTTGAACGTTGGAGTCCCATAGACTTTAATAGGGTTCTAAAGTATGCTATATACTAGCTCCGTCGAATCTTCTTTATACATTCGACAGACACCATAAGCCTTCAAAGACAGATTCGACCGTGATTCATGTGGATTTTCGGACGAATGCAATTTTTGAACGAAAAATGAAATAAATAAAAACGAATTTCGGGAGTAACTAAATAAATTAAGTTTTCAGACGAAAACGAAATTCCGAAACGAAATATTTTACTCTGCACATGTCTATTCTCAACCCTCTTGACACATGCCAAGATAGTCACCTTGAGATACAAGCGAAAAAAAACAGGTCAATGTTAACAACATAAAAAGAAGAATACGGCACCTGGTATTCCAACGCCATCTCCCATCCAGGTACTAACTAGGCCCAACCCTTCTTAGCCTCAGAGAAGAGAAGAGATAGGGCTCTTTCAGGGTGATGCTGCTGTAAGCGATCTCTTTGGGCACTCTCAACCCTCTTGACAAATGCCAGGATGGTCTCCTTGGGAAACAAGCGAAAAAAAAAAACGAATCAACGCCAACAACATAAAAAGAAGCCTACAATAACTGGTATTCCCAGGTGGTCTCCCATCCAGGTACTAACCAGGCCCGACTCTTCTTAGCCATCAAGATCAGACGAGATTGGGTGCTTTCAGAGTGATGTGGCCATAGGCAATCTCTTCAGGCACTTTCAACCCTCTTGACAAACGCCAAGATGGTCACCTTGGGAAACAAGCAAAAAAAAAAAATAAGTCGGAAGCTAGAGACAATACGGCCCGAGTCCTCAATTTAATCCATGTGGCGCATGTACAGGGAAGGCCCTTGCTTATGTTGTCAACGGACGCGGAGAAGGCCTTTGACAGGGTGGCCTGGCACATTTTTTTTTAACAGAAATTTTTTTTAGACAAATCAGCATTACATTGCAAAGAATAGTAAATCCGATATTACACAGTTGTAGAAAGGAAAAAACCACCTTCATCCAGTAATCATTCTTAAATTAATTAACCAGCAGTACAGATAACAGGAGTAACCATTACTCTATCATAAATACAGGACATCCCCAGCGGAACTTCACAGCCATCAAGCACGTACCTGACATTTGCGCGAGCCCACGGAAGGGGGGGGGGGCAGGGAGGAAATGGTCGGGAGAGAGAGAACAGGGCGGGGTGGGGATCCACCACCGTCTCAGCTCAACTCAAAGTTAGGGGGAGGGGGAACCAAGATCAGCGGACGCGTCTATCCAGGAAGACCAAATTTTATCAAATTTCTCTGGGCATTGTCTACTTTCATAGGTCAACTTATATAGGGGGAGCACCAGGTTCACTGATCTCCTCCACGAGGCAGGGGTAGGGGGGTCTTCGAGTTTCTATCTCAATAGAATCTCGCGTCTGGCATAATACAATGCGAAGGTAAGGCACAGTTTGCAGTACCTGTCCCCCTCAACGTCTGCCAAATGGCTCAATAGTAGGGTTTGAGGGTCGACCAGAAGGTTCGACCCGGTCACAGCATTTAGCGTAGAAACCACTTCCTCCCAGTAGGGCTGGATTTTGGGACATGACCAGACCATGTGCCAGAAAGTGCCCACCTGCTGTTTACACCTTTGACAATTAGGGTCCCTTTGGGGGTAAATACGCGCCAGCCTCTGCGGGGTGAAGTAGGCCCTATGCAGGAATTTAAATTGTATAAACCTGTCCGAACTCCACTTCTCCCGGGATTTGGTCAAACTAGTGTCATGTTCCACCGTGAGGTAAAGATATAAGGTCGACAGGGTTCTCCCCATCACCCTGGAAGTCAGTAGATGTTCAATGGAGTCCGATTCCAGAGTCAGAGGGGCAGGAAACTGAGCCCCAAAGGCGTGCTTCAGTTGCCAATATCTGAACTGGAAAGAAAGTGGAAGCTCATATGTACGTCTCAGTTCTTGGAAAGTCATTAGCCTACCCTGATAAACTATGTGCTTTAAAGTGACGATTCCTCTTTTCGCCCACAGAGAAGGGTCTGGGATACTATTCAGGTGAGGGAGCATGGGGTTGCCCCATAGGGGCATATGTGGGGAGATGTGGTTGGGCTTTCCATAGCTCCTCCTTGTCTCCCGCCAGACCCTCACCGTGGTACGCATCAAGCCCGTCATGGAGGAGCTCGCCCTAAGCCCCCGAAATGGTAGGTTACTCAGAGCTGCATAGGAGCCAAGGATGGCTGCCTCCAGGGTGACCGGCGGGTTTTGTGTGGGCTGGGAGAACCACCACCGAATTGTGACCAAAACGGCCGCCCAGTAGTAGATCTGAAAGTTTGGGAGCGCCAGGCCCCCCCCCTCCCCAATAGTGGGAGATATAGTATATGCTTAGCTACCCTGGGGGGTCTCCCAGCCCAGACAAAGGATATCAACAGACTCTCCAGTCTCTGGAAAAAAGTCCTGGGAATGTGGATGGGGGTATTACGAAAGAAGTACAGGTACTTGGGGAGATAGATAATTTTTAACAAATTGACTCTGCCCACTGGGGATAAAGGGAGAGATCGCCATGCCGCGCACCTAGCCCCTAATTGTGTCATGAGTGGCTGTATATTGTCCTCCAGATAGTTCTGAACTCTACCACTGACCTTAATCCCCAGGTATATAAAACATTCCACTCATTTAAGCTGTGGATAAGGCATGCGAGGGGTCGAGGAGTGGAGTGGGAAAACAACCGGTTTGTCCCAATTGATGCGGATACCTGAGTACTGACCGAATCGATTAATCAGTTCCAGTGCAGTGCCCAAAGAAGACGACGCGTCCACTAAATAAAGCAGAGCATCATCTGCATACAAGGACAGCTTTTCCTCGATGGGTCCTACTTGTATCCCCTTTATCCCAGTATCCGCTCTCAGCAAAATAGCCAAGGGCTCCATCGCAAGGACAAATAAGGCTGGTCAGAGGGGGTGCCCCTGTCTCGTACCCCGTGCCAGCTGAAACTGCCCGGAGAGACAGCCATTGGTACGGATTCTAGCAGAGGGGCTGTGGTACAGCATGCGGATCCAATTCGTAAATCCTGGGCCAAATCTGAATCGCGAGAGCACCTCCCATAGGTAACCCCACTCAACAGAGTCGAAAGCCTTCTCCGCGTCGAGCGAGGCCACTACACCCGTCTCCCCCCGGCCGCTATCTATGTGCGTGAGTAGGCGTCTGATATTAATGTCTGTGCCTCTGCCTGGCATAAAACCTGTTTGGTCACTATGGACAAGGGCCGTGATGACTAAGTTAGTCTGTTGGCCAGGATTTTGGCCAGTATTTTCGCGTCCACATTTAACAGTGATATAGGGCGGTATGACGAACACAAGGTGGGGTCTTTCCCCGGCTTGGGGATCACCACTATGATCGCCTCGCTCATGGTGTCGGGAAGTTTATCAATATGCGACAACGTAGAGAATAGATGGTAGAGTCTTTCAGAGAGCTCCGTAGCGTAGTGCTTATAGAATTCCACCGGGATTCCGTCCGGTCCCGGCGTCTTACCCGCCTGCATAGATTTAAGCGCCTGGAGAATCTCCAGAACCGTGATAGGGGCGTCCAGCCTATTTCGGTACATTTCCGTGAGGATTGGTATATCTATGTCGGCCAAGTAGGTCGTTAGTTCTTCCTTACTGTAATCCGACCTAGAGGTGTAGAGAGATGTATAAAACTCCGCAAAACAGTTATTAATCCCGTCTGGGGTGTGAAGCAACTGACCGGATTTGTCCCTGATATGTGAAATGCTCAACCCCCCTGCCTGTTCCCTGGAGAGCCAGGCCAGCATCCTCCCCGACCTCTCCCCCTGCTCAAAGATCCGCTGGGACTGAGCTAGCATTCTCTTCTGGGTGAGAGAGGTATGAAGATCAACAGCCTCCCTGGTCAGGATTTGCAGTTGCCAATAATGTTGGGGGTCCTAAGTGCGGACAAAAAGATCCTCCGCGCAGACCGCCTCTCCCTCAGCTTTTTTTAGCTCTGCTCTATGTTCCCTGCGTATTTTGCCAATGATAGTCTGATAGTGCCCCCTCGTGGTAGCCTTAAAGGCATCCCAGACTACCGTGGCCCCAGCCGAACCTGCATTCTCCTCCCAATAGCTGTTCAATTCGGTCCTAAAATGAGCATCCACAGCGGCATCTGAGATCCAGAACCTGGAAAGTCTCCACAGTATAACCGCTGGTCCCAGGGAAAGATCCAATGTCAGAAACAGAGGTGCATGGTCCGATATCCCCCTGGGCAATATTTGTATGTCTACGACCCTTGGGAGGACTGGGCTCCGCGCAAAGACCAAGTCAATGCGGGAGAATGTTTTATGGGTGGCAGAGTGACATGTGACTCTGGAGAGACGCAGGGCCCTGCGTCCCCTAACTGAGAAACTGCGCTTGTCCTCCATCAACTACCGGTGGAGTTTCCCTGCCGCCCTGATCGCACACAGAGATGGGAAGACGGCGGTTCTGCGGTTCCCAGAAGATCTGGAAAAATTCTGCATGGATGTGAGCATATCCCCGCCGGATTTACCGGGTTGGCAGGAAGGCATCCCACCCCTACTGAATAATCCTGAGGAGCCATGGCAGAGAGTCTCCCGTCCCCTCTTTTAGCCCAGCTAATATGCATGCATAGATGGCACGTCTGATGGCGCTCTTCTGTCCAGTATTCCGCACTGATGGCGCGGCTTCCCTGGTCCCGCAAGTATAACAAGTTGTTTATGTTACCTTTCATTTTTATTTCTGTTTTGGTGTTTAACGTCATACTCTCTCAGCTGCCTACGGGGTGTCTAATTTAATGGGAACGAAGTGTTGGAGTGCCTACGGGTGGTCCTGCACCGGGGACACTTGGGACATGCCTCTGACTGTCTCTACCTCATGACACTTGGATCCCCTATTGTGAACGTTGTTGGCTGGTGTTCTCGGTTCTTGTGTTTCCCTAAGTGTACATGAACTCTGTGCTATTTCTTTCATTTATGTGTTATTATATAATTTGTAATTTGGGGTTGGAGCCGGAGCTGCGGCCTGCGACTTCTGTTTTAGACGGTTGCGGGTTGCTGCTGCCTGGCCACATGTGTTTTCCCTCCGGGGGGTGTTGGGCGGATCTTGGTCCCCGGGCTCCGGCCGTTTCGATGGCTGGGGCTCCGGGGGGGGGGGGGGGGGTGGCCCGGTCAATTGCTCCTTTACTGCACTGCAATCTGCTGTGTGCGCATGCCGCGGTAGACCCAATTGGGTCTGGGTTGTGTGTGCTGCAGGGGTTGCAGGTCATAACCTGTAATACTTACCTTCTCACTACTCTCCTTCTCTTTCCTCTCCTTTTCACACTTTTTCTTTCATCCCCCTGCCCTTTACTTCCCCTGCCTCTGGTCCTGTTTCCTGGTAACGGGCTGTATTTGGAGTTCTCTGACGGATCCCCATGGCCGCGGTGGAATTGTTATCGTTAAACGTGAGGGGCCTCCATGCCCCTGGTAAACGTCATAGCCTATACCGGGAACTGGGTCGCCTGCGGGGGGACATTGTCTTCTTGCAAGAGACCCATCTTACCCACACCACTTCGGTGAAATTATTCTCCCCGCAATACCCAGTCTGGTATTATAGTCTCTCTGATGTGCATAAGGCAAAGGGTGTGGCCATTGGGTTCCGTGGAGGTACCCCTTTTAACATGCTAGAGATGTTGAGTGACCCTCACGGATGCTTTCTGTTCCTCAGGGGCAGCCTGGTCGGGATGCCATGTACGTTGTCGACCCTCTATGCTCCTAATCGAGATCAGGCCACTTTTATTGCCACTACGCTTGCGAAATTGAGGGACTTTGCTAGTGGATGTGTTATCCTGGCTGGAGACTTTAATGTCCCCTTGGAACCAGTGTTTGATACGTCCGTGGGCAGGTCTTCGGTTCCTCGTAAGCGTCTTGCATACATTCGTAAACGCTTGTGTGACACCCAGTTAATGGACACATGGAGGATAATGCATCCGCGAGCAAGAGACTATACGTATTACTCGAGCGCCCACCAATCCTATTCCAGGATTGATTTTTTTTTCTTGATCACCACCACCTTTCCCTATTGACAAATTCATTAATTGCTTCATCAACCATATCTGATCATGCCCCCATTTTGCTTACCATTAATATCTCTTTGTTGCCCCGAAAACCAGCCAATTGGAAATTAAATGAGAACCTTATTAGTGAGGAGGCAGACAAAATACACATGCAAGAGGAACTAAATCAGTATTTCAAAGATAATACCCACCCAGACATTTCCCCAGGAGTACTGTGGGAAGCCCATAAGGCCCATATGCAAGGTAAATTCATGGAGTTGGGCTCCAGAAGGAAAAAGGAATTTGAGCAGCAACAATCTAAACTATTGTTAGAAATTAGCGCCCTTGAGTCAAAACACAAGGCCAGTCTCGCTCAAGCCACACTACATAACCTAACAATGAAGAGGGAGGAGTTGAAGGCCATGTACCATGAGCAATGGAAACGGGAAGCCCGTAGGGTGTCACAAAAATTCCATGAATGGGGTAATAAACCGGGGAGGCTTTTGGCTCGTTCCCTACAACAGGCAAAAACCAGGGCTTTCATTGATAAAATTAAGACAGCTTCTGACGCTCTCACGCATGAGACCACAACTATAGCCAAGGAATTTCATGCTTATTAACAACGCCTATACCATGTCCCTCACGCTGTGCCGGACTTGGTGGTTAGGAGAACTCTGATCCAAGAATATCTACAGCAGGCCAACTTGCCCAAACTGAACTCTGACGCCCTCGCCTCATTGGACGGAGAGTTTTCTGTCCAGGAGTTCAAAGTAGCACTGAAGGCTATGGCGAGTGGCAAGGCCCCTGGACCGGATGGCTTTACGGCCTTTTACTATAAGGCCTTTGCGGAGACCCTGCTGCCGCGCCTCACCTCTTATGCTAACACGATCTCACAGGGGGGGACACCCCGTCCGGAGACGCTGCGTGCACATATCTCGGTGATTCCTAAGTCAGGGAAGGACCCTAGTTTATGCGGGAGTTATTGACCTATATCTCTCTTGAATCTAGACGCTAAACTGTATGCCAAAGGTATAGCAAACAGGCTTCTACCCCTACTTCCACGCTGGGTTTCCAGTGATCAGACTGGGTTTATCCCGGGTAGGGAGGTATGCGACAATGCTCTCCGCACCCTGTCCCTGATGGTTTGTGCTAGGTGGTCCGCCCAGCCCACCCTGTTACTTTCTACAGACGCGGAAAAGGCGTTTGACAGGGTGGACTGGGAGTATCTCATGGCGACCCTGTCTCACTTGGGAATCAGCCAAACTTTTCTATCTCACATTTTAGCACTATACCATTCCCCTACAGCTCAAATTCGTGTTAATGGTACCCTAAGTGAATCATTTACACTCTATAATGGTACACGTTAGGGCTGCCCCCTCTCGCTCTATCCCTGGAACCCTTCCTCTCTACAGTTAGACACAATCCAAACATCCATGGGATCACTGTTGGTGATCGAGAACACAAATACGCTGCTTATGCGGATGATATTCTGTTCTACATACAACAACCCCTGATTTCCCTTCCCAATCTGATGTCTGCCTTCTCACAATTCGGTCTCATATCTAATTTTTAAATGAACATGTCCAAATCGGAGATTCTTAACGTCTCTATCCCCGGGGAAACTGTGGTTCGTCTTAGAGACTCCTTCCCTTTTAGCTGGCAAACACACAAAATGAAATATTTAGGCATCTACCTCACACCTAAACCCCAGACTCTATTTCGCGTTAACTATATACCCCTTCTTAATGCAATTCGAATGGACTTACAAAGATGGTCCCAAGTCGCACATTCGTGGTTAGGGAAAATTAGTGTGATTAAGATGAATATCCTACCCCGGATTCTGTTTTTATTCCAGATGATTCCAGTGGGTATTCCAGCTAGTTTTTTAACACTCATAGATTCACTGATCTGCAGATATGTTTGGAACAGAAAGCGTCCGAGACTGTCCCGAGGCCTTCTAACCAGACCTAAACGGCTGGGGGGCCTGGCTTTACCTAACGTGAAACTTTACTTTTTAGCCGTTGTATTCAACAGGATATCAGACTGGAAATATCACAAACATTCTAAACTATGGGTTGCCCTTGAATTGGCGCTCAGTGGCACGGACCTCTACACCCAAGTGTGGATTCCCAGGAAACATAGGTCGTTAGCACTTAGCTCCTCTCCTCTCACCTATTCTACTCTACAGATCTGGGACTCGATATGTAAACAGCACAAGTGGTTATATCACTCTCCCATTATGCCTCTGACGGGTCATAATTACTTCCCACCAGGAAACATTGACCCCAGAATTCATTCCTGGAATCTGGGTAATACAGCCCTGCTACACCACGTCGCCAACCAGGATGGCATTGTGCCTTTATCTCAACTAATTCCTCCCTCACGGGCAACGCCCATGGATCACTGGACCTACCATCAACTGGCTGCCTTTGTACACTCCCTGCTGAAACCATTGCGCTCACTGGCTGATTTAACACCGATTGAATCGGCCTTCATGGAGGACCAGCCGATGGAGAGGCCTTTACCGCCCAGAGCCCATTTGCAATTGCTTGCCAGACCAAAGGACAAGGGGGGTCTGGGTCTCCCAGATCTGAGACAATACTACAGAGCGACTCTGCTAGCGAGAGTCGTTGATTGGCATTGTAATGGCCCACACAAGCAGTGGGTGGAGATGGAGATTGAGGATGGATCCATTCCCCTATTGACCTCCCTGTGGCTCCTGTCCTCCCTACCAAAAGACCTCAGAAATCACCCTGTAGTGGGAGCTACATTGGCTGTTGTGCGGAGGTTGTTCCGCTGCACACATATTGCTCCCCTGCCGTCACCAATGACTCCGGTTATAGGTAATCCAGACTTCCCACCGGGATTTACCAACAAGAAACTGCGACAGTTGACAGTGGTGGGGAAACAGCGTCTGGGAGAGGTGTGGCCCTCGGGAGGGCTCCCGACCACGCAAACTGTCGCCGAGCTTTCTGACCCTCCGCTTGACTTGTTTAGTGCTTATCAACTTCGTCACTTTCTTCTGGCCATACAAAGGGCCCCCTACACTCCTAGAGTCCTGACATCCTATGAATCCATCTGTCACAAAAGGGAACCTGTGCGACACACCCTCTCCCTCCTGTACAACCTATTGAGTAGTCAGGAGGAGCAGTAGACCCCACCATCTATCCACAAATGGGAGAGGGACTTAGGCATCACATTTACCCCACAACAGATAGGGAAGATCCTGACCTTAGTACATAAAGCTTCCATCGCAAACCAATATCAAGAATCAGGATACAAGATAGTCTCATGCTGGTATAGAGTCCCATACCTTCTGAATAAAATGAATAGATCGATCCCGGATGTTTGTTGGAGGTGCAATTCAGATACGGGGACCATGGGACACCTTTTCTGGGCATGCCCGGCCTTGAGGAACTTTTCGGTTCCCAGCAGCGTGCCTTCTACACTTGACCGAACAGCCTGTTTGAAAATACAAAATAACCCTCACGATGCAACTCCTGAACGCCACCCGGGCCTGCATTCCCGCACTGTGGAGGCAGCCTCAGCCCCCATTCAAGGTGCTGTGGTATTTCAAAGTCAATCATATTCTCCGGATGGAAGAATTGACCGCCACCCTTCACAACACTGAAGAGGCATTTAGTGTTACATGGAGGCCCTGGAGGTATTTTACTGGTACTCGAGACTACATTTGGGAGGTGAGCAGTGCCCCTGTCCCAGAAAATGACTGAACATCTAACGTTTACCTACGTAGGCCATGTCTGCCCTGGGTGGCATTCCCCCCCCCCCCCTCCCTTTTTGTCTTTATTTTTCTTTTTTTCCCCGCCGCCACCCCCCCTACTCTCTCTCTCCATCTTTGCACTCTCTTCTCCCCCCGTCCTCCCTTTTGACTATGCCTTGTCTCCTTACTAGCCTTCGAGGCCCAGAAGAACCCCAGGGTTCTGGACACGACCGGCCCATCTTTTACTCTGGTTCACATAGGTCATGATAAGCTGGCTCGCTGTGGTCCCAGTTGTTCTCCATGATTACATTTGTCCGAACGGAGCTGCACTAGTTATACTGTACTACATGTCGGAGGTGGGGTTTCTCTCTTTTCTGCATGAAACTGTAGGACTCCCCTCTGAGAACCCAGAGTTATTTGGCTGCCTATTTTTTGTTACCATGTAATTGTGACCCTGGGTCATGCTGTATGGCTGACTGTTATATTTATGTTGTTCTACTTATACTTAATAAAAGAATAAAAAAAAAAAAAATAAGTCAATGCCAACAACTTAAAACTAAAGCCTATGGCATCGAGAAATCCCAGGCGGTCTCCCATCCAGGTACTAACCAGGTCCCAACCCTGCTTAGCCTCTGAGATCAAATGAGATTGGGCTCTTTCAGGGTGCTGCGGCCATAGTAGATTTTTTCAGGCACGCTCAACCCTCTTGACAAACGCCAAGATGGTCACCTTGGGAAACAAACAAAAAAAACAAGTCAACGCCAACAACATAAAAAAAAGCCTGCAGCATCTGGAAAACCCAGGCGGTCTCCCATCCAGGTACAAACCAGGTCCAACCCTGCTTAGCTTCTGAAATCAAACAAGATTGGGCGCTTTCAGGGTGTTGTGCCCATAGGCAATTTTTTTGTGCACTCTCAACCCTCTTGACAACTGCCAAGATGATCACCTTGGGAAACAAGCGGAAAAAAAAAACATGTCAACGCCAACAGTTACTAATCAATCCCGACAATGCTTAGCCTCCGAGATCAGACAAGATCAGGCACTTTCAAGGTGATGGAGCCATAGGCGATCTCTTCGGGCACTCTCAACCATCTTGACAAACGCCAACATGGTCATCTTGGGAAACAAGCGAAAAAAACCAAGTCATTGCCAACATTGGAGGCTAACAGGGTTGGGCAATCAGTTTCCTTGCCTGAAATAGGCATCTCAGAACTGCCATCTGGCTGCTTCCCGGGTTTCCGACTCCTTCAACTAATCCCAGGAGACAATACTTCACCTCCATCCTGGTGGAGGTGCCAAACACCCGATCAGTGGTTCCTGTCACCTCCGTCCAGTAGCGGATCAACTTCGGGCATCTCCAAAACATGTGCATCATGTCTCCCCCCATGTTCCCGCACCGGGGGCAACTTGCGTCCGGCCGTTTGGCCAAATTGAAAAAGTTTACGAGGAGCATAATAGGTTCTATATAATAAGAACAGATGTGACATCCTCTGTGAGGAGAGCCACAATTCACCACAGGCAGGATTCCTGTGGCCAATTATATCTCAGGGGGGTTTAGTACACACCACACACTATATAAGGCCGCCAGCACGGCGGCCTTGCATAGTGTGTTGCGGTGGTCAGGGAAAGAGGACGATAGGCAGGGACAGTGTCTTTACTGCTTGGGAACCTAGCACTATTACAGTGGGTGTTATGTGCCTCCTGCACAGTACACACCTGAAGCTTCCCTTTATTACTGGTGTTCAATTTCTGCAATACACGCATCTGCAGTGCAGAAGTTAGAGTGGGTGTTGTGTGCCTCCTACACAGTATACACCTTATTGCTGGTGTTCTGTTTCTGTAATACAGGAACCTAGCACTGTTACAGTGCTAGGGTGTACAGAGAAGCTGGTATATATAGAAGACTACAGCATACAGAAGAGATGCTAGAGTAAACAGTGAGGCTGGGGTACACAGAGAGGCTAGTTTAAAGAGAGGCTAATATATACAAAGATGTTAGTGTATATAGAGAGGTTAGAGTGTATACAGAAAGGACAGTGCATATAGAGAAACTAGTGTATACAGAAGACAGGCTTGGGTATACATCAAAGCTGACAGTGTATACAGAAGACTGGGTAGTGCATACAGATAGTCTAGTGGGTAAAGAAGACAGGCTGGTGTATTCTAGCTAGTTTTTACAGTCTAGTGTATACAGAAGACAGGCTGTACAGAAAAGCTAGTATATATAGAAGACTACAGCATACAGAAGAAAGGCTAGTGAATACAGAATACAGACTCGTGTATGCAGATAAGCTTGAGTATACAGAGATGCTAGAGTAAACAGTGAGGCTGGGGTACACAGAGAGGCTAGTTTAAAGAGAGGCTAGTATATACAAAGATGTTAGTGTATATAGAGAGGTTAGTGTATAGAGAGAGTCGAGTGTATACAGATAGGACAGTGCATATAGAGACTAGTGTATACAGAAGACAGGCTTGGGTATACATCCAAGCTGACAGTGTATACAGAAGACTGGGTAGTGTATACAGATAGTCTAGTGGGTACAGAAGACAGGCTGGTGTATTCTAGCTAGTTTTTACAGTCTGGTGTATACAGAAGACAGGCTGTGGTATACAGAGGGTTTAGTGTATTCAGAGAGTCTAGTGTATACAGTTGGCGAGTGTATACATAAGACTGACTAGTTTACACAGTGTTCACAGAGATGCAAGGGTGTACAGCGAAGCTGGTATATATAGAAGACTACAGCATACAGAAGAAAGGCTAGTGAATACAGAATACAGACTTGTGTATGTAAATAGGCTTGAGTATACAGAGATGCTAGAGTAAACAGTGAGGCTTGGGTACACAGAGAGGCTAGTTTAAAGAGAGGCTAGTATATACAAAGATGTTAGTGTATATCAAGAGGTTAGTGTATAGAGAGGGTAGAGTGTATACAGAAAGGACAGTGCATATAGAGAAACTAGTGTATACAGAAGACAGGCTTGGTTATACATCAAAGCTGACAGTGTATACAGGAGACTGGGTAGTGCATACAGATAGTCTAGTGGGTAAAGAAGACAGGCTGGTGTATTCTAGCTAGTTTTTACAGTCCAGTGTATACAGAAGACAGGCTGTGTTACTCAGAGATTTAGTGTATTCAGAGAGTCTAGTGTATACAGTTGGCGAGTGTATACATAAGACTGGCTAGTTTACACAGTGTTTACAGAGATGCAAAGGTTTACAGAGAAGCTAGTATATATAGAAGACTACAGCATACAGAAGCAAGGCTAGTGAATACAGAATAAAGGCTGGCTTTTGCAGAGAGGCTAGTTTTTTCAGAACACTATCTAGGGTATACAGAGAGGCTAGATTATACAGAGAGGCTAGTGCATAGAGTAAAGCTATTGTATATAGAAGCCTGGTTAGTGTATACAGAGAAGCTAGTGTGTACAGAAGAAAGGCTAGACAGGCTATAAAGAGAGATAAGTGTTTACAGAAGACAGTTTGGGGTATACAGAGATGCTAGTTTTTACAGAGAGACTAATGTATACAGAAGAGAGGCTAGGGCATACAGAAGCCAGAAGACGGGCTAGTGTATTCAGACCTAGGCAAGTGTCTATCGAAGACAGGCTATTGTATGCAGAAGACCGGCTAGTGTAAACATGCTGTTGTATATAGAGAGGCTAGTGAATTTAGAGGGTAGGCTAAGTGATAACAGAGGACAATCTGGGCTATACAGAGACATTTCATCATTTCATCTAGCTCACATCTCTAATGGAGTTTGTCTCATTGCCATGTTATGTCTTTTCATTCTTATGCTAAATATAGATTATACTCACTACACGATTTTAATCATCCACATCAAGCATGCAATAAAACTATCATACATCAAAATGAATCATGTACTCTTTTGCTCTATTTTGCATATTTGTAATTCTCCACATCAACTGTCACATTGAGTATGTGACAGTCCTGACACACCATCCTGACTTATTTTGCTTTATTTCCTAAAAATCCGGTTAAATCCGGTTAAATCTATTCACTTCGATGAGTTATACCGCTAATTGTACGGTAATGCAAAATGTTCACAAAACCATATATTTGCTACTAGACATGCTGCACATACTAAGAGTAATGTAACTATCGCTCGCTAACGATGTAAACAGTTTTATTTCTTTTCTGACATTAACCGAGTATCTCTGACATTAACTGAGTATCTCTCTGCACTATGATCTTAATAATAATAATAGGATTGTGTAATGCAAAGATCAACTAGTCTAATATAAGCTTTCTCATTGGTACCGGCATATCCTTTAAATTTAGACTAACGCAACTATTTCTCTGCCATTTTCAAGCTAAGCTTTTAATCTCTTACCGTTGAACAGCGATACTTCCTCCCTGCAATATTATGCCATTTAAATGTCCTATTTGTCGCCTATATTATACAACTCTCTGAAAAGCATATATGTAGACAATTAAACTAGTCTTACATCTTAATAAAACAGTTTTTTTGCTCAACCAGTATCTCAGAACATAAGCAAATAAACGTTTCCACTGTTTGACTCTTTTTCTGTATTACTTATTTTTCTCCACCTTAACTGTCACCACTGGCGTAACTAGAACCTTCAGGGCCCCGATGCAAGAAACAATGAAGGGCCCCCCTGAACCCCATCCAGGGCCCTTCCCTCCAAATCTGGCGGTTGAACTCCAGGGCGTGGTCACAGGTATGACCTTTGTGAGCCCTGTAGTTCCACCACTGGTATCAGTAGTTTTGTTTTTATAATTTTTTTTTAATTTTTAGGTGCCCCATTGGGGGACTGTCCCTAGGCAGGATGGGGTCCCCGTTCCCAGAAGAGATGAGGCCTTTTTCTCCAGGGCAGATGAAGTTACTGCCACCAGGTGAGAAGGGGTCCCAGTCCCCAGGGGAGGTGGGGGTCCCTGTCCCCACGTAAGAAGGGGTCCCTGTCCCCAGGGGGAGAGGGAGGGGGTATATAATGGTGTGTGGGGGATGGGGTCCTCTCACTCACCATGACCAAGCTGTAGGCCGCGCACTCATCCATGCTGGCCTGGGCTCCATCCAGTGTGCTGGATGGGCGATCAGCATATCGCCCAGAAAGACCTTTCATCATCTGTGTATGACGGGGGAGGAGGGGGGCTGGCAGACAAGCCTGCAGTGTCCTCCGGGGAGCTGGCTCTCATAGGGCTGCACTGCATCTGTGTGCTTAAAGTTTGTTTACCCGGGAGAAGTATGCAGTGCAGTGTGGGCCGGACTCGGAAGGGGGGGGGCGGGACTCTGGCTGGGGAGAACAGACATCGGACTGAGCGGCAATGCATGGAGCAGGATAGGGGTACTCTGAGGAGCCGGCTGAGGACACAGGTCATGCGGGGAATGCACCACTAAAGAGCAGCCAGTGTGATAGTCAAGCATGGAGCTCTGCTAGTCACCCTCCACCTCCAGCCACCCGTGTGCATGGTGCACTGGTACCCCTAGCTGCCTATGCTGCTGCTGGCCATATGTAGAGGGGGCTGCATGGGCCCCCTGCATCACAGGGCCCGGTTGCGGTCGCGACTGCTACACCCCCTATAGTTACGCCCCTGACCCCTGCCCTACACCTG
The DNA here is from genome assembly GCF_037356315.1 of Lithobates pipiens. Taxonomy (NCBI): domain Eukaryota; kingdom Metazoa; phylum Chordata; class Amphibia; order Anura; family Ranidae; genus Lithobates; species Lithobates pipiens. The sequence continues at coordinate 164,283,510 of NW_027507791.1, forward strand.
ATAGATGTTATAGGTTTGTAAGAGGTGGGTACTGGGGGGTAGGTTTGGGTGGGCCTAAAAATCATATAAATCATGGCTCCTGTATATCCTGGATCAGGGATAAGGCTAGTAAGGGGGGTATCACTTGATAAATTGACCACCCAATGCCTGCAATATTGTAAGGTAGTGAACGGGCCCCTGCTTTCAGGGTAGTATGATGTTTAGTAAAGTATATAGAATTACTAGCTCCTCTATGATGATATGAGGTCTGCAATATGAAGAATAGTTCATATAAGGCATAGAGGTAAGCGCCAATATAAATGTCGCAGCAGGGCACAAGATTGGATCAGTCACTAAAATATACCAAGTGCTCCGTTCGATGTATACTTTACCGATAGGTGTCTCGGGTTCTTCTGGGCGCTCATTCGGCCGTGGTAGTGTTCAGTTAGAGAGTAAAAGGCTACAACTATATGGGATCCGAGCAGGTCTGGTGTCTAGTCGAGTGCGTGCGTTGAATGCTCTCTCGTCTGACGGGTTGGAGGCCCAGGACTGTTCCAGGTAGAAATCATGGTGGTAACCGGAGTCAGGGATATTGAAGCTAGTGTAAGTGTCTGTAGTCTTTCAAGGCAGGTGAGTAAGGGAATGGTCCATATGCATGGCAGAGGAAAGGAGAGCGGCACTAGGCAGGGTATGAAGCATATAGGCTAATCCACCGTCGCATGGGGGTCCCAGAGCTCTCGTGAGGCGACAGGTCTAGCGGTCCCTGCGTGCTCTGCGAGGTAGCGGGACCGAAGTCGGGCTCGTCGGTGTGTGGCGGGGTCGGTGTCCCCCAAGTGGTCTGAAGGTGGATGGCAACCTATGTCTGCGAGATCTGGACAGTTGAGTTTCCATGAGATCTTCAGTGCTCCGGGTGTTGGGTGAAATGTGGACCCGAAAATCAGGCTTGCAGAGCGAACAGAAACTTCCAGCGATAGCGGATGTCTCTCTGCCTCAGCACGTCAAGTAATGGGCGCAAGTCTCTTCGATGTTTCAGCGTGATCGCCGAAAGATCCTGATATATCTGGATCAAATGGCCTTCAAATGTCAGGTTCAGATTGCTCCTAGTTTTTTTAAGAACCTCTTCTTTGAGGGTATAGTCGTTAACATAACAGATGACCTCCCGTGGGGGATCAGAATCTTTGCCCTTAGGCCTAAGGGCTCTATGTATCCTCTCCATAGCTATAGGTGTACCGGAGGTTCAGACTAGCAGCTGGCTGAAATAGGGATGTGACCGCTGGGAGGATTTGCTCGGGCTCCATCGACTCCGGGAGGCCTCTAAACCTCAGATTGTGTCTTCGTCCCCTATTGTCGATATCTTCGACATGGCGCTGGAGGTCTCTGAGCTGCCAGGTGTGTGTCGACTTTGCCTTGAGCCATCTGCAATTAATGCTGTTGTTGTTAGCTCCATGGAGTTTACTCTCCCTGTGATTGCTTGTATCTCGTGGCGGAAGTCTGAGATGGCGGCGGTTAGAGTGCTCTTTATATCAGCCGCGACAGTCCTCAGGTCGTGGATATTTAGTTGTTGGTGATGGGGAGATGAACTGTCTGCCATAGTGTGCTGTGGATCAGTCGGCGTCAGGGTAATCCCGATGTGGTTGGTGGTGGGAGAACAGGCCGCCATGTTGGCCCCCTGGTTCCTGAAAAGATGCGGTATTCTCTTGGTATTACGGGATCCCAGGTCCCTTGGTGAGCGGGATCTAGATGCAGAGGGTCCGCTTGAGGAGGTCCCCATGATGTGACAGTGTTTTTCAGGTAAAATCCTCGGTGATCGATCTTTTTTAGGCTGAGGTAAGACGGAGCAAAAAGCTTAAGCAGCCATCCTCTCTCTAGGCAAGCCACGCCCTCCCGGCTTTTTTTTAAATATGTTGTTGACGTTGACGACCTGTTTTATTTTTCTGCTTGTTTGCCGAGGTGACCATCTTGGCGTTTGTCAAGAGGGTTGAGAGTGGCCAGCAAGATTGCCTACGGCCACATCATCCTGAATACACCCGATCTTGTCTGATCTTGAATGCTAAGCAGGGTCAGGCCTGGTTCGTACCTGGATGGGAGACCCCTGGGAATACCAGGTGCCGTAGGCTTTTTTTTAATATGTTGTTGGCGTCGACGACCTGTTTTATTTTTCTGCTTGTTTGCCGAGGTGACCATCTTGGCGTTTGTCAAGAGGGTTGAGAGTGGCCAGCAAGACTGCCTATGGCTACATCACCCTAAATGCGCCCGATCTCGTCTGATCTTGTATGCTAAGCAGGATCAGGCCTGGTTAGTACTTGGATGGGAGACTGCCTGGGAATACCAGGTGCCGTAGGCTTTTTTTTTATTTGTGCTTGGAGACTCTTATAACAATGATGAAATGGGAATGACAGATACTGAAAGAAAGTGACCTGAAGTTGTGCCGTGGTCACGTGGTCAGTATGCCTAAAAGGGGGCATTCCCAAGTAGTACTAAAAAAGAAAAGGGGATACAAAGAAAAAGGGGGAACGAGAGGGTGGGACAACCTCCGGAAACATCCAACAGGGCAGGGAGGAACCGAGGCCGTCTTATAACGGCGAGGCTCCTCCCACAAATGACAGATACCTTCATTTTTTAAGAAGGTAGAACAGATAGTGAACACCTTTATATGGGCCGGGACAACCCCAAGAATAGCACAAACTACCCTCCAATTGCCCCTGTCACTTGGGGGTCTAGCCCTTCCCTGTCTGAAGGAATATTATTGGGCAGCGGTACTGGTTACGGTGCGGTGGTGGTTCATGCAGCTCCGCTCCAACCCGTCTGTTAATCTGGAGGCGGCAATTTTAGGCTCCTATCCTGCATTGAGTAACTTAGTCTTTAGAGGGCCGAAGGCTCACCCTGAGGTCACTACCCCTATGCGAACTACGCTTCGGGTTTGGAATCAGGTTACAACTCGATTGAACCCGCCCGCCGCACTGTCGCCATACACCCCACTGTGGGAAAACCCAAAGTTTAAACACCTCAGCTCGGTCCCGGACCCTGCCCTTTGGGCTAGGTATGGTGTCACAACTCTGCAACAGGTGATGCCGAGGGGATCCCTTATCCCCTTTGATTCCCTTAGAGAAGAATACCAATTCCCCTTCAGAATGATTTTTCGCTACATACAATTACGCCACACACTGAGAGCACAATTTCCTTCAGGAGTAATCTTACACTCCCACATTGTCGAGAAATTTCTCATGGCCCAGGAGGCGGATCGTGTCCTCTCCTCTCTTTATCTTTGGATCTCGACGGGGTCGGCCAGGGGGGGACCTAGCCTCTTCCAGAAATGACAGGAGGACCTCCCCACCCTGGAGACTGATGATTGGGAAGAGGGGATACAACAATATTTGCCATTGATGATATCAGCTAAGGACAGGTACATACGGTTGAAATTTATTCATAGGGCATACTATACCCCGCAACGCCTTTCCAGAATATACCCGGGATACTCGGATAGATGCCCGAAGTGTACCACTTTATACATGTGGTGTGGGAGTGCCCGGTTATAAGACGATTTTGGGAAGGTGTGGTGCGGGAGATCAACGAAGTTGGGGACCTCTCGTTGGGGTTAGATCCGGTAGTTTTACTGCTGGGCGTGTGTGACAGGGTGGCTCCAAATACATATAAACAGCTGTTTGGGTTTTATACGGCGTTCTATGCCCGAAAGACTATTCTTATGCAGTGGAAGAAATCAGACCCACCTAGTGTAGCCCACTGGAAATCCCTGATTGATTCTGCCCTCCAGCTGTACAAGGTACAAAGTTTACTAAGATCTGGGGATGTTGGGTGCAAGAGAGAAGCGCACTATGAGACACAGGGCTGACCTGTATTGATGCGTTGGTCCCCTCACCCCGACCTACTGTAGATGGTTAGGTGCTGTATTATGATCAAATGGCCTGACCCTTTATAGCAGCCAAATTAAGGAGTTGTCCCCTACGAATACTGGGATAAGTGCAGTGCGGATATGTTTTGTGGAATATGACTGCTAAATCTGAATGTACGCTATACTACATAGCTTGATTCTGCTCTGATCCTTTTTTTTTTCTTTTTTTTTTGTGCTTGTTACATTGTATTTTATATTTTATATGTAAAAAAAATGATGTGATGCATTGCTGTATCCGTTAAGAGACCAATAAAAATGTTTCTGTTAAAAAAAATAATAATGCATGCCAATCAGTGATGCCCATTGTGGGCACTGATTGGCATACATCGTGGGCACTGATTGGAATCCCTGGTGGTCTAGGGTGGCATACCTGCTGCTGGGCATCCCTGGTGGTCTGGTGGAGTCCCTGGTGGTCCAGTGTGCAGCACAGACCCCCCCCTCTCAGAGGAGCAGCCGATCGGCTCTCCTCTACTCGCGTCTGACAGACGCGAGTGAGGAACAGCCAATCACCGGCTCTTCCTATTTACACTGTGATCAGCCATCATTGGATCAGACTGACACCCCGCAACAATGATCGCCGTGATGCGCACCCCCGGGGGCGCGCAGCGGCTCAAAATCCTGAGGACGGTCTATGACGTCCAGTCAGGATTTTGAAACCACTTTGCCGCCGTCATTTGACAATGGGCGGGTGGCAAGTGGTTAATGTGGACTAGAATATAAGTGTCTTAAATATCGTATATTGTATATAACATCCAACGTTAATCAAGGATCAATAAAAGTCCAAAAATTGTGCAAAACTGTATATCTCTTGTGTCCATAAAGTGCAGAGTGCAAAAAAAATCCAAAAAATATGTGCAAATAATGCAAAAAAAAAAAAATATGTATATGCAAAAAACTGTGGAAAAAACTGAGCAAAGCAAAGCTGTTTTATATATGCCAAATAAGGCTACCAGCTATATAAATAATGTGCTCAGTCAATATGTATCAGTTCACAGGAACCATGAGGTAGATCAAAAACAGATTATAGGTGAGTCACCTATAATCTGTTTTTGATCTACCTCATGGTTCCTGTTAACTGATACATATTGACTATTTATTGGTGACCTGCTACTCAGGTAAAGTGAAAACACACAGATTTCAATAGGTGCTGTCTTAAATTCAGTGACTTGAGTCTTGCAGTATTTTTTGGTGACTCTGGTGTAGCACGACTCCCATTGTAAAATCACCAGCTAGGGGTACGTTTTGTCTTAATCTTTGAGACTTCTGATGTAGTGTTTTTGTTTTTTGACCCACCCCTCTCTCCTCCCTAGTTATCCTTGCTGCCTAAAAGCTTACTCCCCAGCACATCCCATCCACACCCGAGCATAGTGGAAATGCATGTTCCTGCTTCACTTTTTTTTGTGTTTTTCCCATGTAAACAAGCATCACTTGAATGGGCTGCCCTATAAGCGACAAACGCCCCAAAGTAGTTTAAAGAAACTTTTTGGTCATGGAGCATTGCGCGTTTTGGCAGCAAAACCTTTCTGCATGTTACCAAAAAGGCAACAAATGTGCATAGCGTATGCACTTCCATTTAGGCAGTGTCTGAATCCATCTACACATTTCTGAACACGCAACCCACCCAGAAAATGCAGTTTGCTGTGCGGTTTGAAAACGCGCTGCAACGCCCACTGTTCTGCTTTGCGTTATTGAACTGTTGTATAACACTAGTCAGACAGATTAAAAATAACTCTGAAGTCAAGAAAGACGAGACATCAGATCTGTATGTATTCTTTTTTCCAAATAACTTTGTAAAACTACAACATAAGCATAAACAAATGTGTCATTGCATTAAAACCATTATACAGCAGCCTCACTCTATCAGTGAAAGTACTCACGGACAATTCCACCATTAGCCCAGGAATAGTTAAGAGCTCTACTGCATTCAGTCAGCTTGGATCAAGGAGAAATCATGAAATTAAGGAAGTACAGTTCCAGCTTTCACTGTGAAGAAAATATCACTTCCTGTCAAGCTGTGGCAAAATAATAACTAACTCTGACCACTAGATGGCAGCAACGTGAAACCAACATTGCAGTATAATCTGTAACAGCACGTAAAAAATATGGGAAGAACACTCTGTCTGGCATAATTTATTACGTCACTACCTAAATAACTACTGCTATGCAGAAAAAACATATAAACAGCAAAATGGAATCCTACCTAGTCCAAGATCAAAACTGTCAGTTACAGGTCTGAGATAAATTCTGGCGGTCTCATTTTTCACAATCTTGACCTCCACCTTTCTAACCTTGCCATCCCTGCTTAGAGCATTAACAAGTCCTACGGGCCACTCATTCCTGCCCTCTTGGCTGTCCTTCAACATAACATCACCCACTTTTATATTTGGACGATCCTCAGTCCATTTCCTAAGGCGTTGCAGATTTGACAGATACTCTTTTCCATCTTTTCCAAAATATGTCTGCCAAGCATTGTACTTCCATTGTTTTGCATGAAATTGTGTTGTACTTATGGTTCCAGATGGAGCAGACAAAGAGTTCACCTTTTGAGCCAACAACATTGCTGGGTTAAGGGCCATAGGTGTATCTGAGTCTGAGGACACAGGAACTATAGGCCTGGCAATAGCCGTAACCTCTGCCATAAAGGTGCGTAAAGTCTCATGGGTCAACTGAGCAGGTTTGATTTGTAGCAACATAGCATCCAAGAATCGACCTGGCAATACCTATAAGTCTCTCCCAGATGCCACCCATATGTGAGGAGTGTGGAGGATTAAAGACCAATGTACATCCTCCGTCTTGGAGAAAGTCTTGCAATTGTGATTCGCTGTCACAATTGTTAAGTTCTTTGCAGGCTCTCACTCCCCCCCTGTTCTACCCCCCCCCCCCCCCCAGTGCTCTCCACTCCTCCCAGTGCTCTCCCCCCTGTTCTTTCCCCCTCAGTGCTCTTCACTCCCCCCAGTGCTCTCCCCCCCTGTTCTTCCCCCCCCGTGCTCTCTACTCCCCCCAGTCCTCCCCCCTGTTCTTCCCCCCCAGTGCTCTTCACTCCCCCCCTGTTCTACCCCCCGTGCTCTCCACTCCCCCCAGTGCTCTCCGCCCTTGTTTTCCCCCTCCCCCTTGTTCTTCCTCCCCCCAGTGCTCTCCCCCTGTTCTCCCCCCCAGTGCTCTCCACTCCCCCCAGTGCTCTCCCCCCTGTTCTCCCCTCAGTGCTCTCCACTCCCCCCAGTGCTCTCCTCCCTGTTCTTTCTCACCACCCCAGTGCTCTCCATCCCTCCATTCTCCCCACCCCTGTTCATTATGGCCCCCTGGTGCTCTCAAGCTCCACCCATCTCTCTCCAGCCCCCCCCCCGTTCTCTCTACCCCCGTGCTCTCTACTCTTGTTCTTTTTGGCTCCCCCCAGCACTTTCCACTCCTCACCCCTGTACTCTCCACTCCCCCCTGCATTTTGCCCCCACCCATGTGCTCTCCAACCCTGCCAATGCTCTCCACCTCCCATAATGCTCTCCAATCCCCCGTGCTTTTCCCCCTGTTCTTTCTGGTCCCCACTGGTACTCTCAAGCTCTCACCCCTACTCTTTGTACCCCCCCAGTACTCTCCAGCCCCGTGCTCTCCATCCCTGTTTTTCTGCCCCCCCCCAGTGCTCTTCGCCACCCCACATTCTTAGCCCCCTCAGTGCTTTCAGCCCACCATGCTCTCCACCCCTGTTCTTTTTGGCCCCACCAGTACTCTCAAGTTCCCCCCAGCACTCTCTGCTCCCCACCCCTGTGATCTCCACTACCCCCTGCTCTTTGCCCCCCCCATGTGTTCTCCAACCCTGCCAATACTCTCTGCTCCTCCTTCTCTCCACCTCCCACCCAGTACTCTCCACTTCCCCAGGACCAGAGGACAGGCTGACTGGGGCTGGAAAATGGGGATGGCTGAAGGTGCAGGTCTCCAGGGACCACTCCATCTCACAGCAAACAGATCCTCTGGAAGGAGCACTGTCCCCATCCAAAACGAGAACAGACCCTGCCTGCTGCTGGCCGTCATGGATATCCTGCTGGCATGCAAGGTACCGTACTGAGCATCAACAACACACCTTCCCACAGACAGGGACTGCAGACTGGGACATGGGGCACAGGAGGGGCTGCATTCATGGGCTCAGTAAGGCTGCATTCATGGGCACAGTAAAACTGCATTTGATGGGCACAGCGAGGCTGCAATAATGGGCACAGTGAGGCTGCAATGGTGGGCACGGTGAGGACGCATTTGTGGGCACAGTGAGACTGCATTCACAGGCAGAGTAAAGCTGCATTTGGTGAGCACCCGTCCCCTTTACCTTAGTATATTCTTTCTGTGGAAGGTGGTCCCCCCCCACGTTCTGAGTTCCTGGGGTCCCCCTTGATAATTGTCCACTTACCACTTTTAACTGGAATTTGCATATATATATATATATGCCTATGTGACTTCATATCTATATATAATACACTCTTCATCAAATGTTCTTTAAAATGTATGGCTTTCCCTTTCATGAACAAGAAAATAATGACGTTATGCTGTTGGGCTGGTTTTTATTCCCAGTCCGGCCCTGGCGGTCTCCCATCCGGGTACTAACCAGGTCCGACCCTGCTTAGCATCCGAGATCAGATGAGATCGGGCGCATTCAGGGTGATGTGGCCATAGGCAATCTTGCTGGCCACTCTCAACCCTCTTGACAAACGCCAAGATGATCACCCCAGCAAACAAGCAAAAAAATAAAACAGGTCGTCGACGCCACCAACATATTAAAAAAAAAGCCTACAGCACCTGGTATTCCCAAGCGGTCTCCCATCCAGGTACTAACCAGGCCCGACCCTGCTTAGCAGCTGAGATCAGACGAGATCAGGTGCATTCAGGGTGATGTGACCGTAGGCGATCTTGCTGGCCACTCTCAACCCTCTTGACAAACGCCAAGATGGTCACCTCGGCAAACAAGCAGAAAAATAAAACATCAGGTACTAACCAGGCCTGACCCTGCTTAGCATCCGAGATCAGACGAGATCGGGCGCATTCAGGGTGACATGGCTGTAGGCGATCTTGCTGGCCACTCTCAACCCTCTTGACAAACGCCAAGATGGTCACCTCGGCAAACAAGCAGAAAAATAAAAACAGGTCGTCGACGTCAACAACATATTGAAAAAAAGCCTACGGCACCTAGTATTCCCAGGCGGTCTGCCATCCAGGTACTAACCAGTCCCGACCGTGTTTAGTATCCGAGATCAGACGAGACAAACGCCAAGATGGTCACCTCGGCAAACAAGCAGAAAAATAAAACAGGTCGTCAACGCCAACAACATGTTGAAAAAAAGCCTACGGCACCTGGTATTCCCAGGCGGTCTCCCATCCATTTACTAACCAGGCCTGACCCTGCTTGGCATCCAAGATCAGACGAGAATGGGTGCATTCAGGGTGATGTGGCCATAGGCGATCTTGCTGGCCACTCTCAATCCTCTTGACAAACGCCAAGATGGTCACCTCAGCAAACAAGCAGAAAAATAAAACATCAGGTACTAACCAGTGTAGTTCAGAGGTACCCAACCTGCCTCTTACTGCTATACCACTTGTACTCCAACATCCCCATTTCTTACCCTTCTAAAATGATGAGACCACACCTTAATTTTGGAGTATAAATGGCCATAGCAGCCTATTTATTATTCACACCATATAAATAACTCCAATATCAAATATATACCAAAATATCACCTCCGTAACAACTTGTTTAACTCCAGTCTGTTGGTCTTTGAGGGCACCCCCGAACTCCAACACATATTCCACCAATACACAGCGGGACCTTTATTCACACGATAGGTCTCCAGCGGATAATCAGCTCGGAGACAACCCCCTTCCCGCAGTGCAACCATTACAGTATTCCAGCTAACCTTTCGCTGGAATACACCGGAGGGGCACATACTACCGATGAGCCCCCCACCCCTTTCCATCACATATGTTTACTGCCACCGTCAAAGACCAACAAAACACCGCCACAGCCTGCAAGGATGACACCTTACCCTTAAGGGCTCCCCCACACCCCCGGGGGCCCGCTGGATCCCATCTTGCAGCCCCAGAGCCCAGAAAACAATCCCCACTCCCTAGAGGTGTATTCTAACACCCTCAATTACAGGCCCACATTAGTTTCCCCCTCTACTTGCCTGATCACCAGGCACCCCATTCTGAGCCACAGCCTCCCCACCACCTGAGTGTTAGACAACTGTACGAAGTCGTAAAATATCTGACTTAATGTCCGAGATCAGCTCCCTGATCGTTCGAACCCAAAAGCATTACCCCTTGCATGCATAACCCAGATGGCCGGCGGTTTATCCCGCCATGCCTAACGTTCCATTTCCCATACCACCTTTCTCCACCTCAACCCCCCTACACCTAGCCAGTGAACACATGCCTCCCTCCTCTAACTACCCAACTGTCTGCCAACGGATCTCGCATCTGCTCTCCTGGCCCCCCAACAAACATACAGATAACAAAGAAAATCCAGACAAGGCGTATAAGTCCTCCATCTGGACAAAAAAAAACGCCAAACAAAGGCAGCACCAACTTTAAAGTAAACCAATGTACCCCTTACCACAAACAACACAGCTTGTATATACAGACTACTCCCCCACTCGTGTTTTATTTTTATTTATTTATTTTTATTATTTATTCCACCACCACATGAAGGCATAGGTAAGTGCGTAATCGCTTTGCTTCCCACCTACCATTCCTCCTTACTGCTGCCTCATCCAACCCACATCTGGCAGCTTCTACAGCCGTCCCGATGCGGAAGGAGTGTGAAGCGTATTCTGCACCATCTAACCTTGCGTCCCAGTGGCATTTTCAGAACACCGATTCGAACTGGAACCTCGACCAATACTTCCCAGCCTTGTGCCCCATGAACTGCCCCCCATGCCATCTGTTCCAAACCCTAGAAACTCCCTAAACGTTTTATCTCTTTTTTTTTTTTACCCTGAATCCTGGTAACACAAACAGCAGCACCTCCACCCCTCTAACCCTTTGATCATTTTTTTATTCATTTTTTTTTCAATTGTCCAACCCAAACTCTTTTTTTTTCAATCCACCCTGCACCGCAGGTTAAACAAAAGCCAAAAACCCACCAGTTTCCGCTCAATGGCAGATACCGACCCCCGTTTACCAAGTTCCTAGAACCATAGTACCACCAACAAACTTACCCCCCACATAGCCATGTTTGACCTCAGACTCTTGCACCCAACAACCCACCCTTCTTTTCATACCTTCACGTAAGCCGCCCATGTGGACTCACTGGCTGACCGCCCTGTTACCTCCCGTGGTGACTCCAGTGCCATTTCCCATACCCAGCCCGAGTAGGGAATTCCTCCCCCTCTGTGGCCGGCTAACTCCCACCAAAAATAGATGCAAGGAGTAAGCCCCCCGTGTTTCCGAAGCCTGCAAGATGAATAGCATATAGAAAATGTTCAACTGCACCTAACGCACCACAAAGTGGCGTAGCTGCCGTATGACCAGTTGTGACAACGCGGACATGTGGTTGACCACGTAAACCACACCCACATAATCACAATTCAATGTCAGGTTCCTGCATGACCCTTACCCCAGCTCCATAGCCGGAACCACTGGAAAAATTCCAATAGCACACGTTTACGAATGAACACCCCACTTCCACCCAACAAAATTGGGGCCAAATTTCCTCTCTCTATTGCCCCTGAAAGAAAAAATTTCCCCCAAACCTGTTTACCCTGCCGTTTTCGTGACCCCTTTTCCCATTGACCTGGCATCCACCTATCGTCCATTATATGTGGCCAAGAACTCATACCAAACCTTCTACCCTCCCTATGTTCCACATTTAACTGTTTAAATTAGCCAGGGCCTGAAACCCCCACTGTAGCAGACGGCAGCCGTCGGCCAAAACCCACTCATCAGAATAAAACCGACAGGTATAATTGAACTTACCCAGCAACGAATGCAAAGTCCTCAACTGTACCTCACGCCGTCCCTGGGCCTCCCCCACCCCCTTCTATAGTACCTCCACCTTGGTCACTGGCAGATGACCCTCCGTAACCCCTGAAACAATCACAATGCCAGAACAAAATAGTACAATATCCCTCGTCGGCCCCCCGTGTTTTGCAGCCAATGGCACTAATGAACCTACCTGCAATGTGCTGCAATGTATAAAGTATAATCGCACACACATCGGAAGAAGGCGGCCCAACACACAAAAACGTCCAAGCCATGTACGATTGAATCAGGGACCGACACGTCTCTACCCCCCCCCCCACTCCGGTAATTACCTAAACATCTAACCATGGCCCACTAAATTGAGCAACCTATGGGCAGGCATCACCTGCAGACCTGTGTTTACCTATAAATACTGACATTCATATGTAAATAGCAGTCACATGCATATGTAAATAGCCAAGGCCAACGGCATTCATATGTAAATAAAGGCAGCATTCATAAGTATATCATACCCCACTGCAGTGTGTGTGCTGTAACCTATTGCAACCAGTGAGCAGTATTACTGTACAGTAATCTCTAGCAGCGAATCAACAAGCAGAAATGTGCTGTAACCTCTAGCAACTAATCAGTGAGCCTTAAGGAGTGCTGTAACCTCTAGCAACCAGTCAGAAAGCAGTAATAATATGCTGTAACTTCTGGCAACCAATCACAATCGCTGCCTGATCTGATACAGTAAAGTGATTTTAAGTCTTGCTGCTATTTATTGTATGTCTCAGAGAAGGTGGAGAGCGAAATTGCATGGAGGGGGGGGCCCTAAGAAAATGTTTGCCCAGCGTCCAATCAATATTAAAGATGGCCCTGGGTATACCCCCCTGAAGGAACTGCTTCGGGGGCCTCGACTACAGAAACCACATCCAGAAGCCGCTATCCTTTGATCCCCATTAAGAGGCGGCCATACCTACCTGCGCGGTCTAAACTGCTCATCATCCCGTAGCCAATCAGATCCCCCTTTTTAACGTGTGCAATGGCCTACATATAACAGAACAACAGGTTCTTCCCCCCCGTGGCAATCGCATAATGGCGACCGCCTTCCACAAAATCAATCGGTACCTCCTCTTACCTTCATCCCTTTTCCCTTAATCTTCCTGCATGTCCCTACACACTTAAAATGTAAATTCCCCCCCTTTTACTTTTATTTTTTTTAACGGGGGCCATAACGAGAAGATCTCCACACACTTACCTTTTCAAATCATATCCCGGAATTCCTATTTAATTGTGTTCCCAGGGGACCCTCAAAGCACCCGTACATCTGAAATTTTTTTTATTTTTATTTATTTTTTGCATCTGCAATCCTTACCATCTCCATCCTACCATTACCTGACAACCCCACCACTGCACCACTGTCCCCAAACTGCAGACGCACCGCCCGCCATTTGTGGGCCAGCATCCACCACCTCTGTTCCCGGAGGAGCAACTGCCGCCGACATTGCACCCCCCTTTCCAACCCCCCAACAAATCCTGTAATGCAACTTAAACGAAAAACATTTAGACATTATTTGACTTACCGGGCTGACTGGAACCCCAACAGCCGCCGTGCTTGCCTCCATTGCTGGCTCGCATTCCTGCGGCTCCTCCTCCTCGCACACTGTCAGCTCGCCTTCTGACCTGTCATCCTAGACCAGGACCGGTGGTGTCATCAGCCCCCCAGGCAAAGAGGTCCTGGGGGCCGTGGAGTCCCTCTGTTGTAGTGCCTGTCTCACCCCCGAAGCTCTGCCTCCTGCCATGGTTCTACAAATGCCCTCACATACTGTGACCTGGAAGGTCAACCTCGTCCTTCCACCGCCATCTTGTGCCGCCCGTATAAGCAACGCCCACCCGCGGAGCTCCGCCCCCTTAAAAACCTTTTTTTTTAATATAAGCAGCCTGACGGTCATACTAATTAGTCTCCCTCGCCGAGCCTTCCTCCCCGCGCAGCGATGCAGGCAGAGGAGGTAGTAGTCCTGCAATTCACGGGCGGGGAAGCAGCACCATAACCCACCCACCGAGCAGCACGTGGCCCCACCCACCGAGCTGGGCTGGTGGCGTGGAGTCCGCCCAGACCCTGCTCAGGCAGGCGGCTGGGTATTCTTTGCTGGGGGACCGGATTGTTCTCCCTAGAGTGCTCCTTGCCTGCGCGGGGCCTCAGATGAGGGCCCTGGTGAAAACAGAGTGCCAGAGGCCGCAAACTCTGCATGCACAGCAACCCTCACCTCCCAGCCTCCGTCCACTCACCTGGTCATCCATAAAGACCCTCATCTGAGTGACATCTCAGCCATGTTGGAGGAGCAGAGCAAAAAACTGCCTCCTCCTTTCTTTCTCCACAACTTTCTGTTCCCCAGCCAAGTCCCACCTCCTCCTTATATATTACCACTCCCCCTTGGACTTTACTCCCTGTCCCCTCCCCTCTTATCTCTTCATATTAACCCCTGCATTGTCTCCCCTAAAAACATGGTCATGCCCGGCCCTGCACTACTTTTTCTTTTCTGTCTTTTCCGTTTCGGGCCTCACTATATCGTTATGATATCATATTGTCGTTCCCCGAAGTAAGTTGGGGTCTGTATTCTATAATGTGCAGCATCCATATAGCGATGGGCAAACAAGTAATGAAATGAATTAACCCTAACCGGGGCTTAGTGGCGGCTGTTTGACTAGGGGGAGTGAGAGCTACATAATCTTAACAACTAGGGACGGCTTGTCTACCCCTGCCAGTGGCGTAACTAGAATCTTCAGGGCCCTGATGCAAGAAACCATGAAGGGCCCCCCTGAACCCCATACAGGGCCCTTCCCTCCGAGTCTGGCGGTTGAACTCCAGGGCGTGGTCACAGGTATGACCTTTGTGAGCCCTGTAGTTCCACCACTGGTATCAGTAGTTTTTTTTTATAATTTATTTTTTATTTTTAGGTGCCCCATTGGGGGACTGTCCCTAGGCAGGATGGGGTCCCCGTCCCCAGAAGAGATGAGGCCCTTTTCTCCAGGGCAGATGAAGTTACTGCCACCAGGTGAGAAGGGGTCCCAGTCCCCAGGGGAGGTGGGGGTCCCTGTCCCCACGTAAGAAGTGGTCCCTGTCCCCAGGGGGAGAGGGAGGGGGTATGTAATGGTGTGTGGGGGATGGGGTCCTCTCACTCACCATGACCAAGCTGTAGGCCGCGCACTCATCCATGCTGGCCTGGGCTCCATCCAGTGTGCTGGATGGGCGATCAGCATATCGCCCAGAAAGACCTTTCATCATCTGTGTATGACGGGGGAGGAGGGGGGCTGGCAGACAAGCCTGCAGTGTCCTCCGAGGAGCTGGCTCTCATAGGGCTGCACTGCATCTGTGTGCTTAAAGTTTTTTTACCCGGGAGAAGTATGCAGTGCAGTGTGGGCCGGACTCGGGGGGGGGGGAGCGGGACTCTGGCTGGGGAGAACAGACATCGGACTGAGCGGCAATGCATGGAGCAGGATAGGGGTACTCTGAGGAGCCGGCTGAGGACACAGGTCATGCGGGGAATGCACAACTAAAGAGCAGCCAGTGCGATAGTCGAGCATGGAGCTCTGCTAGTCACCCTCCACCTCCAGCCACCCGTGTGCATGGTGCACTGGTACCCCTAGCTGCCTATGCTGCTGCTGGTCATATGTAGAGGGGGCTGCATGGGCCCCCTGCATCACAGGGCCCGGTTGCGGTCACGACTGCTGCAACCCCTATAGTTGCGCCCCTGGCCTGCTGCTACAGTTTCTGACTCAGCAATAAGAATTTAAGAAGAATTAAAAGAAAGTGTAAAGACATGGTCTGGTTAACAGTTTCATGGGAGGATTGTTATAGGAAGTTAAAGAATGGAGAAAGAAGCCAGCGCTAGAATTAATGAATAGTGGATCTTAAAGAATCTAAGAGATTAATAAGGATAGCGGTAAAAATAGTAAATGTATAACAAGTTCCCATACCTAAGAAAGCAGCACTGCATATGGAAAGTATTGAAGTGCAGGTTGTAGCTCTTCAAATTAAACGAGAAAGACAAAAAAGACTTTGTTAAATATATATGATGCCAATTTTCCTACTTCGAATCAGCAGGTATTTTCTTGGTTAAGATAAGTAATGATCTAATTACTGCCAACGTCACTGAACCTCTATAGGTAAGAGGTGATGTATCGCCATACTCCCCTAGCAGTCTGCTAGACAGAGAAAATATAAGAGTAACTATAGTTTTAATGCCTGAAGGGATGGGAGTAAAACATACTTGAAGCAAAGGGAGATGTTAAAATTGCTCCTTATGCCAGAACTTTATTAACCCTAAACAGGAGGGATTACAAGAAGCCCACAAGGGGCTTATGAATCCAGCAGTCTGGATTACTGGAAATTCTCACCAGACTATATGAAAGTGGCCGCGGTGAAAAGTCATGGGGATTTAGCCCTGTCAGTACCAAGAATTTTTCAGTATCTTGAGTAGAAAAGTCACCGGAGGAAGCTGCCTGGTGATTACGAATAGATAATAAATAAATAAATAAAAAATTAAAATTTTACTGTATGAAGGAGACTCAATCCTCCACTAGTATTAGGTCTTTTACAAGTATTATTAAAGCGACATACAAAGGGTAGTTATAAATTTATTGAGGACAAATTAACCCCAGCAGTGAAGAAAGAAATGAAAGAAATTTTACTGACAACCCCAAATCTTGGGCTACCTGACTATAGTAAACCTTACTACCTATTTTGTGTAACAAGCCAATGAATATGCTAAAGGAGCAATCTACGAATAGCCATCCAGTGCCATGCCTATGTTGTTTCTGACTGATTTACCTGTTGATTTACACATTTTGTCTGCCTTACAGGAAAACTCATCTCACAGACCATCCTGGTGCTCCAAAGGGGCTGTTTGTGATGAGGATGGCCTGTGGACTATGAATGGAAAAATGGTTGCTCCTCCAACTCTGTTTCCTTATTTGTTTGCTTTGAGCCATGGGCCTTGCCATGTCTCAACAGGAGGGATGTGTTGGGTGGCGAACAAACACTGGTGGGCTCCAGGCTTTCATACATATGCTGCTATATAGATTAATGAATGTGCAATATGTCAAATTCATAACATTGCAAAACCAGTGCCCACTCATATGAAGCATATTCCACATACTGAGGAGCCGTTTCAAATTGTGCAGATTGACTTCTCAGATATGCCCCCTTGCCCGAACAGTAGTAAAATGTCTCATTAGAGAGTTAATCTCAAGATTTGGTATAGGGGCTGTTATTTCCTCAGATAGAGGTACACACTTTGACAATAAGCTAATGGCAGAAGTGGTGGCTATTTTGGGAATAAAACAACAGTTGCACACACCATATAGGCCACAAGCTAGTGGGATGGTTGAACGCACTAACCAGACTTTAAAGAGATATCTTGCAAAAATAACTGCTAACGGGAAAAGCACATGGGTAGAAGCCTTAGCTACCATTAGGACCACCCCTAAGGAGAAGCATGGACTATCACCTTTTGATATACTATTTGGGTGACCGCCTCTGAGACTTCCTGCACCCTTGGTACCCCCAGAGACAGTAAATTTGAGTAATGGTCAAGATACCATGATAGACTATGTGCGCAGACTGGCAAATGTGTTTTCTGATACTTTTTCCAGAGCCAAAGCAGGACAACCAGTGGATACAAGTGAAGGAACACATGTACATCAAGAATCGAATACCCTGGACCACTTTGTCCCCTAAGTGGAAAGGACCGTTTCAAATCATTCTTGTATCTCCAACTGCTGCAAAGCTGAAGTACTACAAGTGGGTTCATGGTTCCCATTGTAAAAAGACTATAGGTCCGATGGAACATACAGATCATTCTGCTGTTAGCAGGCATTCTTCTTTACCCTTGCCTTCCAGGTCATCACCGCCAATCACTCGTGCCAGAGCCAGAAGACTGCAGAATGAATCTCCTGGGGCCTAGACCGAATGTGGCGTTGTGGAGCGTTATCCTCTGTGGTGGAGCGGTAGTGTGGATCACAGTCATGGCATTTGAATGGACATACCATAAAGAAAAAGGTAAGATACATGACACCTACCTTTTCAATGCCACCGTAACAAGTGAAAAATTGCAATCTGAAGAGAGCCGTAATCCCAATCAAAGAACAAGAAGAGACACTCATGGGTATCATGCTAAATTGGGTGAACCCTTTTATAACTCCTTTGTGTCCAGGCAGCAAAAAGACTGAACATTTCTAATTGCTGGATATGCACACATGCACCTATATCACATAAGACTAAACCCTTATTAGGTGTGCCCAGCACATTGGCCGAAATAGAGAACAATGCCCACTTTGAAGATGTAAGCAGACCTATGGTTGACAGAGTTGTTTCGCTACTGTTGTTCACTAATGCTCCAATGAAAATTCCCTCGGTCTGTATAAACTTCACTCGAGAATATTCATCTGAACTGTTTACTCAGGGTTTCCAAAGTACTACCAGACCAATTGGGAACTCCAACTGTATGAACAATGCTGAGATCAGATATTGGTTTAATGGTAAGGATACAGCATGGAGCACGGATCGAATTCAGGAACTACATGACTACACGCACCGTCAGCATTCTAGACAGAACAATATGAAATTATTAATGTGTTTGCAGAGGTATAATTTCAGGGAGGCTTGTGCAGCTCCCCCAGGTTATTATTTTATATGTGGGAAGAAAGCATATAATTGGATCTCTTTAAATTCTATGGGGGTTTGTTATTTTGGTAGAGTAATACCTGCCACTTGGTATATGAGTAACAATGAGTTTAAGGAGTCCCAAATCCGTAAAATCCCCATCCATCTCCTAAAAAGAGATTTAGCTTCTCAGTCAGAACCTGGGGGGAAGGAAGAGAATCATGATGAGGTTAAAGGTCCTGATATGAACAAGGAGGGTGAGACTAACATATAACTTATTGTTGAGGAAAAATACTTATACTAGTGATATTGACGCTAATGTAGAGTCACATGACAAGGAGATAAAGCCAATATTCTCCATACCATGGGTAAATAGATGTTGTATCAAAAAGGCATTCAGTTTTATCATTGATTTAGCTGACTTGATTGATAATATTACAGCATTGCATCATAGGAACTTTGTGACTCTTGCCACAGAGCTAAAAATGGTTAAAAAGGAGATTTTGCAGCACCGGTGTTGGATTATCTTACAGCAAGCCAGGGAGGAATATGCGCCATAGTGGGAACAGGCTGTTGTAACTACATTGGAAGTGATACTAAAGCAGAAGATGCCATCATTTCACATGTGGAACAGGTGCAACAGCTCAAGCTCAATATTCGGAAAGAGCATACTGAAACTGCTTGGGTTGAAGGAAGTTGGGAAAGCTGGCTTTCCTGGCTTAATCCTGTCAACTGGTTTTCAAGCATTGGAGGCTGGTTTGCTGGTATATTACATGGTATCCTTTATATTGTTGGTATCATAGTACTTATAATCCTTATAATCAATTGTGCACCTATGTTATTCAAATGTTGTTTGAAGATAACTACAACTTCTTGTAGTGCTATTTCGAAAGCTTGTACTAATACTGGTTCTTTTGAGCCCCAAAGGTCAAGAGTCAGGACTGCTCATGAGATGGTAGCTCGTATACCTGGAGGTCAACCCAGAGACATAGAGGAAGTCTAAAGAGGAATACCCAAAGAATTAGAAACATAGGAGGGCCTGTGAAGATATGAAGACATATGCAACACATATCTATATAAGTTACTCAGAGATCCCCTTCAATATAAGAATTAATTTATTTTTCAAATGTTTCTCTATTCTTTGAGTATTTGTCAAATGTTTCCACACATATGATTGCTTGTGTATTCTGTTCTCTGGATGACATGAAATGTTCTGCCAGTAAGATAACAAAAGATATTATTCCCAGAAATGTTGTGAAATGTTGGTATGGAAAGTCCCTGTTTATAACAAACTTTACCCTTTTAATAATTAATCACTATCCTGTCAAATTGACCTTTATTTTGTTTATCTTGTTTTTGTGTTTGGGTCAAGATGACCATATGTAATGTGGGACCAATTATTATGAAATGTATTACGTACTCTGTAACTTGGTTCTGTGCCCGCCATAAGCGGTAATGTTATAATTTTCTTATAAAAAGCTGTAACAGTTTGTATTCTGTACCACAACCCCTTGGAAGGTGTGGTCCTCTGTACAGTGAGTATTTCTGAAGTAAACATGCATTGAGACGAATGCTACTTTGTAGATGTCCTTTATTTCAAAGCTCATCATAACACTAGATTATACAGAAGAACGTCCTAGGTATGCAGAGATGGAGGCTAGGGTATATAGAGAGAGGCTGGGTTACACAGAGAGGCAGGAGTATGCAGACTTGCTAGTGTATACAGATGGACTAGTGTATACAGTAGATCGGCTAGTTTATACAGAGAGGCTAATGTGTACAAAAGACAGGCTAGTGTATACAGATAGGCTAGATTATACAGAAGAAGGTCCTGGTTATGCAAGAGATGGAGGCTAGGGTATGCAGAGAGAGAGGCTTGGTTACACAGACTTGTTAGTGTATACAGACGGACTAGTGTATACAGAGGACCGGCTAGTTTATACAGAGAGGCTAATGTGTACAAAAGACAGGCTAGTTTATACAGCTAGGCTAGATTATACAGAAGAACGTCCTGGGTATGCAGAGATGGAGGCTAGGGTATACAGAGAGAGAGGCTAGAGTATGTAGACTTGTTAGTGTATACAGACGGACTAGTGTATACAGAGGACCGGCTAGTTTACACAGAGAGGCTAATGAGTACAAAAGGCAGGCTATTTTTTTACAGATAGGCTTGTGTATACAGAAGACAGTCTGGGGAATTCAGTGAGGCTAGTGTATGCAGAAAGGCTGGGACACCGAGACTATTGTAAAAAGAAGGCAGGCTAGTGTATATAGATTACGGGCACGTGTATACAGAAGACAGAGAGGCTAGTCTATATAGAGTGGCTGGTGTACACAGAGAGATTAATGTATACAGAAAGGCTAGCGTGTAAAGAAGACAGGACTTTATTTTTTGCTAATAAAGTAGTTACTTCTGAAACATGTAAAGAGTTCCAAAGCGTTAGTTGCATTAGCTTCATAAAACTGAGAAATCGTTGCATTACTCTAAATTTA
Organism: Lithobates pipiens; assembly: GCF_037356315.1. Taxonomy (NCBI): domain Eukaryota; kingdom Metazoa; phylum Chordata; class Amphibia; order Anura; family Ranidae; genus Lithobates; species Lithobates pipiens. The sequence goes on from NW_027507791.1 coordinate 164,304,494, forward strand.
AAAGTTGTTCCGGTAGCACTGAGAAGACGATATTAGATGAGTGATCTACACATTTCGTTTACTATTGCAGAGAGATACCGGCTAAATGTTAATATCTTAATATGTGCTGCGTGTAAGGAAGAAATAAGATGGTTTTGTGTGAGTTGGTTTACCAGGATTTAGAGATAATAATCTGTTTATTCTAATAATAAATATAGCAACATAACTCCGATTAATATTGAGACAGTATATACAGGTCGGGTTTAAGTGGTTAAACCTACACACGAAATAACAGCAACGACGTGTGTAGGTTTTTTATTAATCAGGTTCATTACGTGTCTTTAATCATGTAGTGAATATACCCCAAATATAGCATAAGGATGAGAAAGGATAATAACTGGTAAGAACACAAACTGCACTAGAAATGTGAATATGAATTTGAGATGAAATGTCAATCCCCATTGGTTACTTACAGGTACTATACTGTTAACACGGCTACGTACAGCAAAGTGTGAGCTAAGCAGCTAAATATTCTGCAATAGCAGAGATTAAGTATTGCAGTTGAAAAGAGATCGGAAGCGTTAGTTGCAGTAGCTTCAAAATGACTGAGAAATAATTTCATTACTCTAAATGTAAAAGTTATCCCGGTAGCACTGAGTGGACTGATATTAGATGAGTGATCGTTGTAGTACAAATTCAGTTTCCTATAGAGATACCAGCTAAATGTGAGAAGAGCAATTAAACTGTTCACGGTAGCATTGCATTACTCTTAATATGTGCAGCGTGTAAAGAAGCAATAAGATGGTTTTATATTATCCTAAAATAGCAGTATACGTAATAAAGGTGAGTAGGTAACCTGGATTTAGACATAGCAAACTCTACAATCTAATTTAGCAAAATTAGAACGGATAATATTGAGACAGTATATACAAGTCGAGTTTAAGTGGAAATACACAAAATATCTAGCTTACCTTATCTAGCTTACCTTTACATTGTTCAATAGAGCGTTGCAAAGTAATACCAAGGCAGAATGTCGGAATAGCTAAAGGGTATACATTATTTAAGAGTAAGTTGACTTAGCTTGAAAATTCCAACGTGTAAATCGTTCCATTCATTTTGTTACGCACGAAGACGGCTTACACTGACTGTTTTCCGTTTCCACTGGAAAGAGAATGCTAGTAAATCGTAAATTTATCAGCTAAACTCTGAGATTATGATTAATTTCACAGTTCTGTGACAGTTAAGGTGGAGAAAAAGAAGTAATACAGAAAATAGAGTCAAAAAGTGGAAACGTTTATTTGCTTATGTCATGACAGCTGATACTGGTTGAGCAATAAAACTGTTTTATTAAGATGTAAGACTAGTTTTATTCTCTACATATATGCTTTTCAGAGAGTTGTATAATATAGGCGACCAATAGGAAATTTAAATGGCTTAATATTGCAGGGAGGAAGTATCGCTGTAAGAGATTGATAGCTTAGCTTGAAAATGGCCGAGAAATAGTTGCGTTAGCCTAAATTTAAAGGATATGCCGGTATCAATGAGAAAGCTTATATTAGACTAGTTGATCTTTGCATTACACAATCCTATTATTATTATTATTAAGATCATAGTGCAGAGAGATACTCAGTTAATGTCAGAGATACTCGGTTAATGTCAGAAAAGCAATAAAACTGTTTACATCGTTATCGAGCGACAGTTACATTACTTTTAGTATGTGCAGCATATCTGGTAGCAAATGGATGGTTTTGTGAACATTTTGCATTACCGTACAATTAGCGGTCGAACTCATCGAAGTGAATAGATTTAACCGGATCTTGAGTTAGTACTCTCTATTTCTAATAAGAAATAAAGCAAAATAAGTCAGGATGGTGTGTCAGGACTGTCACATACTCAATGTGACAGTTGATGTGGAGAATTACACATATGCAAAATAGATTTTATTTTATTGCATGCTTGATGTGGATGATTAAAATCGTGTAGTGAGTATAATCTATATTGAGCATAAGAATGAAAAGGCATAACATGGCAATGAGACAAACTCCATTAGAGATGTGAGCTAGATGAAATCATGAAATGTCTCAGTATAGCCCAGATTGTCTTCTATCACTTAGCCTACCCTCTAAATTCACTAGCCTCTCTATTTACACCAGCATGTTTACACTAGCCGGTCTTCTGCATACAATAGCCTGTCTTCGATATCCACTACCCTATGTTCTGAATACACTAGCCCGTTTTCTGTCTTTTGTGTGCCCTAGCCTGTCTTCTGTATACATTAGTCTCTCAGTATAAACTAGCATCTCTGTATACCCCAAACTGTCTTCTGTAAACACTTGTCTCTCTTTATAGCCTGTCTTGCCTTTCTTCTGTACACACTAGCTTCTTTGTATACACTAACCAGGCTTCTATATACAATAGCTTGACTCTATGCACTAGCCTCTTTGTATAATCTGGCCTCTCTGTATACCCTAGATAGTGTTCTGCATACACTAGCCTCTCCGTAGAATACAGCCTTTATTCTGTATTCACTAGCCTTTCTTTTGAATGCTGTAGTCTTCTATATATATACTAGCTTCTCTGTACACCCTTGCATCTCTGTAAACACTGTGTAAACTAGCCAGTCTTATGTATACACTCGCCGACTGTATACATTAGACTCTCTGAATACACTAAACCCTCTGTATACCACAGCCTGTCTTCTGGATACACTAGACTGTAAAAACTAGCTAGAATACACCAGCCTGTCTTCTGTACCCACTAGACTCTCTGTATACACTACCCATTCTTCTGTATACACTGTCAGCTTTGATGTATACCCAAGCCTGTCTTCTGTATACACTAGTTTCTCTATATGCACTGTCCTTTCTGTATACACTCTACCCTCTCTATACACTAACCTCTCGATATACACTAACATCTTTGTATATACTAGCCTCTCTTTAACCACTTGCTTACTGGGCACTTAAACCCCCCTCAGTCCCAGACCAATTTTCAGCTTTCAGCGCTGATGCACTTTGAGTGACAATTACGCGGTCATACAACACTGTACCCAAATGAAATTTTTATCATTTTTTTCCCACAAATAGAGATTTCTTTTGGTGGTATTTAATCACAGCTCGGAGTTTTATTTTTTGCTAAACAAACAAAAAAAGATGCAAAAAAAAAAAAAAAAAAATCATGTTTTAATAGTTTGTTATAAAATTTTGCAAACGGGTCATTTTTCTCCTTCATTGAAGTGCGCTGATTAGGCGGCACTGATAGGCTGCATTGGTGGGCACTGATGGGCTGCATTGGTGGGCACTGATGGGCTGCATTGGTGGGCACTGATAGGCTGCACTGGTGGGCACTGATAGGCATAGTTAAGGCGGCACTAATAGGCACAGATAAGGCGGCACCGATGGGCACAGATAAGGCGGCACTGATGGGCAAAGATGGGCACAGATAAGATGGCACGGATGGGTGGCACGGATAAGTGGCACGGATGGGTGGCACGGATGGGCACTGATAGGTACCACAGATAGATGGGACTGATGGGCACTGATAGGTGGCACTGATAGGTGGCTCTGATAGGTGGCACTGCTGGGCACTGATGGGCGGCACTGCTGGGCACTGATGGGCGGCACTGCTGGGCACTGATGGGCGGCACTGGGGTGCAGCACCTGAGGCAGATTTTGGGTGGCACTGTGGGTGGCACTGCTGGGTGGCACTGTGGGTGGCACTGCTGGGTGGCACTGTGGGCACTGCTGGGTGGCACTGTGGGCACTATGGGCACTGCTGGGTGGCACTGACAGGGGGGCACTTACTTTATTTCAGGATGGCACTGCGGGTGGCAGGTGGGCACTGGCAGGGGGCAGGTGTCTTTTTAAATTACTGGCCGTGATCGGGACTGATGTCCCGAACACGGCCGCCGGCGATCGGCTTTTTTTTTTCTCCTCGCGCTGTCAGCGCGAGGAGGAATACTAGCCGATTACCGGCTCCGTTTTATCACATGATCAGCTGTCATTGGCTGACAGCTGATCACGTGATAAGGGGTCGGGATCGACCCCTTACACGGATCGGTGATCAGGCGAGTCTCACGGACTCGCCGATCACAGAGCGCGCCGCGCGCGCCCCTCAGGGGCGCGCAGGCCGCTCGTAACCGGGACTACGTCAATAGACGTAGTCCCGAAAATGTGGGTCCGCGCTATTGCCGTCATTTTGCAATAGCGCGGATCCCAAGTGGTTAAACTAGCCTGTCTGTGTACCCAAGCCTCACTGTTTACTCTAGCATCTCTGTATACTCAAGCCTATTTTCATACACGAGTCTATATTCTGTATTCACTAGCCTTTCTTCTGTATGCTGTAGTCTTATATATATTAGCTTCTCTGTACACCCTTGCATCTCTGTAAACACCGTGTAAACTAGCCAGTCTTATGTATACACTCGCCGACTGTATACACTAGACTCTCTGAATACACTAAACCCTCTGTATACCACAGCCTGTCTTCTGTATACACTAGACTGTAAAAACTAGCTAGAATACACCAGCCTGTCTTCTGCACCCACTAGACTCACTGTATACACTACCCAGTCTTCTGTATACATTGTCAGCTTTGATGTATACCCAAGCCTGTCTTCTGTATACACTAGCTTCTCTATATGCACTGTCCTTTCTGTATACACTCGACTCTCTCTATACACTAACCTCTCTATATACACTAACATCTTTGTATATACTAGCCTCTCTTTAAACTAGCCTCTCTGTGCACCCCAGCCTCACTGTTTACTCTAGCATCTCTGTATTCTCAAGCCTATCTACATACACGAGTCTGTATTCTGTATTCACTAGCCTTTCTTCTGTATGCTGTAGTCTTCTATATATACCAGCTTCTCTGTACACCCTAGCACTGTAACAGTGCTAGGTTCCTGTACTACAGAAACAGAACACCAGCAATAAGGTGTATACTGTGCAGGAGGCACACAACACCCACTCTAACTTCTGCACTGCACATGCATGTATTGCAGAAATTGAACACCAGTAATAAAGGGTAGCTTCAGGTGTGTGTGCAGGAGGCACATAACACCCACTGTAACAATGCTAGGTTCCCAAAAGCAGTAAAGACACTGTCCATGCGTATCGTCCTCTTTCCCTGACCACCGCAACACACTATACAATGCCGCCGCGCTGGCGGCCTTATATAGTGTGAGGTGTGTACTAAACCCCCCCAAGCTATAATTGGCCACAGGAATCCTGCCTGTGGTGAATTGTGGCTCTCCTCACAGAGGATGTCACATCTGTTCTTATTATATAGAACCTATTATGCTCCTCGTAAACTTTTTCAATTTGGCCGAACGGCTGGACGCAAGTTTCCCCCGGTGCGGGAACATGGGAGGAGACATTATGCACATGTTTTGGAGATGCCCGAAGTTGATCCGCTACTGGACGGAGGTGACAGGAACCATTGATCGGGTGTTTGGAACCTCCACCAGGATGGAGGCGAAGTATTGTCTCCTGGGATTAGTTGAAGGAGTAGGAAACCCGGAAAGCAGCCATATGGCAGTTCTGAGATGCCTATTTCAGGCAAGAAAACTGATTGCCCAATTGAGATGGTTGAGAGTGCCCAAAGAGATCGCCTATGGCCCCATCACCTTGAAAGTGCTTGATCTTGTCTGATCTCAGAGGCTAAGCATTGTCGGGCCTGATTAGTAACTGGATGGGAGACCAACTGGGAATACCAGGTGCCGTAGGCTTCTTTTTATGTTGTTGGCGTTGACATCGTTTTTTTTTTCCGCTTGTTTCCCAAGGTGATCATCTTGGCATTTGTCAAGAGGGCTGAGAGAGCCCAAACAAATCTCCTACGGCCACATCACCCTGAAAGCACCCGATCTCATCTGATCTCAGAGGCTAAGCAGAGTCCGGCCTGGATAGTACCTAATTACAGGTGCCGTAGGAATCTTTTTATATTGTTGGCTTTGACCCGTTTTTCTTTCGCTTGTTTCCCAAGGTGACCATTTTAGCATCTGTCAAGAGTTTTGAGTATGTCCCGAAGCGTTCGCCTAAGGTCACATCACCCTGAAAGCACTCGATCTCAGAGGCTAAGCAGGGTCTGGGTCAGATGGGAGACCGCCAGGGTCTATGTTGTTGGCGTTGACCTGTTTTTTTTCACTTGTTTCCCAAGATGGCATTTGTCAAGAGGGTTGAGAGTGTCTAAATAGAACACCTATGGCCACATCACCCTGAAAGCGCACAATCTCATCTGATCTTGCAGCAGTGTACGGCCTGGTTAATACCTGTATGGGAGACCATCTGTGAATACCAGGTGCCGTAGGCTTCTTTTTATGTTGTTGGCGTTGACCTGTTTATTTTCGCTTGTTTCCCAAGGTGACCATCTTGGTGTTTAACAAGAGGGTTGAGAGTGCCCAAAGAGATCACCTATGGCCCCATCACCCTGAAAGCGCCCAATCTCGTCTGATCTCGGAGGCTAAACAGTGTCGGGCCTGGTTAGTACCTGGATGGGAGACCTCCTGGGAATACCAGGTGCCATAGGCTTCTTTTTATGTTGTTGGCTTTGACCTGTTTTTTTCGCTTGTTTCTCAAGGCGACCATCTTGGCGTTTGTCAAGAGGGTTGGGCGTGTCTTGAAGAGAACGCTTACGGCCACATCACCCTAAAAGCACTCGATCTCGTCTGATTTCAGAGGCTAAGCAGCGTCAGGCCTTGTTAGATGGATGGGAGACTGCCTGGGAAGACCAGGTACCATAGAAGGATCTGGCCTGGTTAGTGTCATGATTGGGAGATCGCCTGGGAATACCGGATGCCGTAGGATTCTTTTTATGTTGTTGGCTTTAACCTGTTTTTTTAGCTTGTTTCCCAAGGTGACCATCTTGGCCTTTGTCAAGAGGCTTCAGAGTGCCCAAAGAGAGTGCCTACGACCAAATCACCCTGAAAGAGCCCAATCCCATCTGATCTCGGAGGCTAAGCAGCGATGGGCTGGGTTAGTACCTGGATGGGAGACAGCCTGGGAATACCAGGTGCTGTAGGCTTCTCATTATGTTGTCGGCGTTGACCTGTTTTTTTTCCCTTGTTTCCCAAGGTGACCATCTTGGCATTTGTCAAGAGGGTTGAGAGTGCACAAAGAAATTGCCTACGGGCACATCACCCTGAAAGTGCCCAATCTCGTTTGGTCTCAGAGGCTAAGCAGGGTTGGGCCTGGTTTGTACCTGGATGGGAGACCGCCTGGGTTTTCCAGATGCCGCAGGCTTCTTTTTATGTTGTTGGCGTTGACTTGTTTTTTTTGTTTGTTTCCCAAGGTGACCATCTTGGCGTTTGTCAAGAGGGTTGAGCGTGCCTGAAAAAATCTACTATGGCCGCATCACCCTGAAAGAGCCCAATCTCATTTGATCTCAGAGGCTAAGCAGGGTTGGGACCTAGTTAGTACCTGGATGGGAAACCGCCTGGGATTTCTCGATGCCATAGGCTTTAGTTTTAATTCAATCTTATTTTCATTGAGATATAAAAGCAAGATAGGAGGGGGAAAAGTACAGAATATTCTAACATATTCGTTTTACATTGTTACATAAACATAAAAAAGGAAACCACAAATAAATCCACTCTACTACAGTGGTGTCAAACTATCACGAGGTTAAAGTGTTTGTTTTGAGCTTCGATTTAGGTAGTATGGTAGAAGAGCCTGTGGTCCTACAATGATTAGTCTAAGTTAAAGTGGGTGTGTGCGCACCACTATCTTCCCAGCGAGTGATGCCCACTCATTACAGGTAGACTAGGGCTATTGTTCTCATTCTGGTAACGTTCACTCTGGGGGGGAAGCTCTGTATATGCCACGATTCTGGTCTAATGAGACTGGAGGTCATAACTTAAGTAATCGGGTATTACTGCAACTTGTATAGGGGAGGGAAGAAAGGGGGAAGAGAGTGAGGAAAGAGGGGTCAGGACAGTAAAGAGCTTAGGGATCAAAAGGTATACATTCCACCCTGATCACACAGGTGTATCGGTAGAGTCCTCTGTGGCCCATGAGATAAACTCTGAAGAATATCGAAACATCGACCATGAGGTCCAGGTCTTAGAGAATTGTTCCTCCCTACCCGTTTCCTGCGAGAACATTCTTTCCAAACTATTAATTCGGTCCACTTCAATTGCCCAATCCCCCAGGGAAGGCATGCTCGTCGACTTCCAATGTCTGGGCAACACCGTTCTAGCAGCCGCCAAAAAGTGACGCAGAACGTCTTTCTTGACTGACTTAAGTGGTCCCGGGAGCAGAGATAGCAGAGCCATCTCAGGAGAGGGTGCGATGGAGGTCGCCATGAGTTTACAGTACAAGGCAAGGATCTTTTGCCAGAACTTCCTCACAGGGGGGCATGCCCACCAAATGTGAAGTAACGTTCCCTTAGATGACAAGCAACGCCAGCAAGTATCCGGAAGTGTCGAGTTGATTCGGTGCAAAGTCGAAGGGCATCTGTACCAGCTGGTCAACAGCTTGAACCCCTTTTCTTGAGAATTGGAGGCTATGGACATTTTGTGGGTCAGTATGAAGCACTTTTGCCAGTCTACAGGCGAGACGGAGTGGTCCAGGTCTTCCTCCCATGCATGTGTGTATGGGGGAAGGTCAGGATTATAAGCCACATGTAAGAGGGAATATAATTGAGAGACTACATGTGTAGGAAGGGTGGCCTGGAGCAACATGCCTTCCAAGTCCGTTAAGTCAGCGAGTACATTAGGTAACGATGGGAAAGTGCGAATGAAGGAAATCACCTGTTGTCTCTGCAGCCAGTACGTAGAGGCATGAGAAGATGGGTCAGAGGGAACGTCATGAGTCAGAGAGGGGTCTGAACGTAGGACTTGGGCAAGTCGCCTGTGGTCCTCCTTACATCAAGGTCCAAAACTCGCATCTCGTAGAGCCGGTGGAAAAGCCGGAGTTCCAAACAGTGGAGTCATGGGTCCCTGCATGGGAGATAGGGTCTTGGAGGAATTCATTCGGGTCCAGATTTGTATGGTTTGTCGGGTGAGGTTGCTCAGTGGTACCTCTCCTTTCAGGAATTCAGTAGGTGTCCATGGCAATGCACAGAGATCTATTGGGTTAATATGGCTCTCTATTTGTACCCACAATTTGGAGGAGGAATGATGGAACCAGTTAAGTATACGCATGAGCACAGCTGCTCTATAACATAAGGAGGCATCCGGGGCTCCTGCTCCGCCACGAATCTTGGGGAGTGATAAGGTCTCGTAGCATATCCGGGGATGAGCCCCTCCCCAAATAAAGGAGGAGAATAGTTGGCGGAGCTTCCTGAAAAACCAGGAGGGTATGGAAATGGGAATTGTTTGGAACAAATAGAGAAATCGAGGGATTACATCCATTTTTAGGGCATTTACTCTGCCTAGCCACGATAGGCATTTCTTTGCGTAGTTTGAGAGATCCGTCTTGGTTCTAAGCAGCAGGGGTGCATAATTCAAAGAGAATAGATGGGACCTTTCCGTGGATATTTGGATTCCGAGGTAGAGGATGGAGGTAGAGCCTGTTTTAAATGGGTACCTAGCGGATATCTGGCGGAGGACCTCTTGGGACAGTGAGATGTTCAGGATTTCTGATTTAGTATGGTTTACTTTGAAATTGCTCAGCATGCCAAACCTCTTGAATTCCTGCATTATATGTGGTAAAGATAGGTGGGGTTGGGTTACAAACAATAGCAAGTCATCCGCGAAGAGCGCCAGCTTAGAATGAGTGGGGCCTATCGATACACCTGAGATGTTGGGGTTATTGCGTAAGGCTATTGCTAGGTGTTCCATGACAAGGACATATAGAAGGGGAGATAAAGGACAGCCATGTCGTGTCCCATTGTTAATGGCAAATGTAGGTGACAGTGAACCATTTACCCGAATTCTAGCGGAAGTTGAGGAGTAAGGGGCCATAATTCGTGATAGCATTTTGGGACCCAGGCCTATCTGTTGCAGAGACATCGGAAGGAATTGCCAGTCAACCCGGTCGAATGCCTTTTCGGCGTCGACCGTCAAAAGGCATAGAGGGATTTCGTGGGTGCGGGCATAGTCGGTAAGAAGCAGGGTTTTCAGGGTGTTATCCCTTGCCTCGCGGCCACTTACAAAACCCACCTGGTCCAGATGTATAAGGTGGGGGAGTAGCAGTTGCATTCTAGTAGCTAATATTTTGGCATATATTTTCAGGTCCACTCCAATTAATGATATGGGCCTATAATTTGCACACAAGGTAGGGTCTTTGTCTGGTTTGGGGATAATGGTGATGTGGGCTTCAAGCGTTTGTGGAGGAAACGCTGAGCCTTCTGATAGAGAGTTAAACACCTTAGCCATAAAGGGGGTCAGTGGAGGAGCAAATGTTTTGTAGAATTTAGGGGTAAAACCGTCGGGTCCTGGGCTTTTACCGGAAGGGGTGGCCGCTATCGCTCCCACTTCCTTGTCTGCTGTGATTACTTTCTCTAGCTCTTCTGCAGTATCGCCATCTAATATAGGGAGCTCAGTTTCCTCAATATAGGACTGTCCATCGGGCGCAGGGGTGTGGGATGGGCTAGATGGGATACCGGTCGGTAGGTTGTACAGTGTTTGATAGAAATCTCTGAATGTTTGTGATATCTTGGAGGGCTCATTAAGCTTTTCTCCAGAAGGGGCCCGAATATGAGGTATAAATGTGGAAGGCATGTTTGGATGGAGGGTGCGGGCCAACGGCCTACCACATTTATCTCGAAATTGGTACTGATGTAAAGCAAGTCTGTCCGCATAAGTACGAGCTGAGGCCTCGTATAGGTCCCTGAGTTGGGATCGGGCCAGTGAGACATCTGTCAAAGTCACCAGCGTAGGGGCTCGTTTATGCTGGGTCTCAAGGTCCCGAAGATTTTGTGTTGCTGAGGTTATTGCAGCTGAACGAGTCTTTTTCAAGCGGGTTCCCACCTGAATGAAGAGTCCTCGCAGAACAGCTTTAAGCGCCTCCCATTGGAAGGGTAGCAAGGTGGTGTCTGTGGCATGATCTAGCAAGAAATTAGAGATAGTTTCCGAGACCTTGTGGGAACACTGAGGCCGCGTACACACGGGCGGACTGTTCGTCCAACTTTGTCCGCTGAACAGTGTTTCAGCGGACAGTCCGCTCGTGTGTGGGCTTCAGCGGACAGTTTCAGCGGACAGTCTGACGAACAAAGTTTTTCGGAATTTCCGTAAGACTGTCCGCTGAAACTTGGTTTGAGCGAACAGTCCGCTCGTGTGTAGGCTTGTTCGGCAAACTAAGTCTCGCGCATGCTCAGAAAGAATTTACACGGCGAAGGTTGCATTGCAGTGTATCGGACGCCGAATTTCTCGTCCCGTCGTACGTGCCGTTCACGTCATCGCGCAAGTTTTCAGCGGACTGTTCGTTCGTCGTGTGTGGTCAAGTCCGCTCATGCAAATTTTGAACGGACTGTTTGTCAAACTGTTTGACGAACCTAGTTGGGCGGACAGTCCGCCCGTGTGTACGCGGCCTCAGGGTTCGTGAGGAGGGAATCATTCATCCTCCATGTCCATTCCCTCACCGGTGTGGAAGGGATAGATAATGTCAGATATATAGGTGAATGGTCAGACCAGACCATTGAGTCTATGTCACATTCAGGTGACCAATCTAAGCAGCTATGGTCAAGAAGGAAGTAATCGATACGACTATAGGAGTGATGGACCTGTGAGAAATGGGTATAATTCCGATTTGTTGGAAACAGAACCCGCCAGATGTCGATTAGACGGAGGTCGTATATAGCCCGTTTAAAAGCCCTCAACTTAGTAAAGGAGATGGATGAGCGAGAGATGGACGAGTCTAAGAGGGGCATTAAAATCCCTGCCTATAATTAATTTACCTTTCGCAAATTCTGACAAGAGCTTCAGGTATCGCAGCGCAGTCGAGATTTGGTTAGTGTTTGGTAGGTAGAGGTTGGCTATAGTAAATTTGGTGCCCCATAGGGAGAACTTTATGAACACATACCTTCCCTGAGGATCCGACAGCTGGTCTATCAGATCAATCGGGAGCGTTTTGTGGAAGGCAATAGAAACGCCTTTAGTTTTCTGAGAGGGGTTTGTACTGTGGAACCATCTGTTAAAGTACCTGTTGGAGCAGGAAGGGGTGGAGTTTGTGTGGAAATGTGTTTCCTGTAACAGTAATACGTTGACCTGCTGTTTATGCATGTGGTAAAGGATTTGTCCTCTCTTGGATGCAATATTGAGTACAATGTAAATGGCAACACTTCAAGCGAGGACGAGATAGTACTGTGTGAGCCATAGTGGAATGCGGATAAGAAAATCAGGTTATAGACAGTGGGGGGGGGGGGTATAGTAGGAGAAGGAAAGGGGGAACTTATAAGGTAGCAGAAAACTAAAAAAGGAAAAGAAAAGGGAAAAAAAAGGGGAAAGAGGGCTCCTAGGCAAGGAGCCTGGTAAATCTAAGGGGTCCACGAGAACGGGACACCACGTGAAAGTTCACGTAAACTAGCACTATTCGTGCCCGGCCTATTGAGGGTGAAGGGTCAAAGCGAAGAACCTGAGCCATGAGCCCAGTAGCACGACAGGCATGTAAAACTTTACTGAGGCACATTAGTATAACAATATATTAATACAGAACACACATCAGATCCTCCACGAAGGGGGAGACGGTCCGCATGGGCAAATAGCTCCACATCAGTCCAGTCTCCCCCCTCCGCAGAGGAGACAACAGTCCATGAGACACCTCACGGGAAGGGAGCAAACATTGTCAACATATGTTTCCACATACTCCAACGGGGGGCCAGAGATCCATCTGTGTAATACTACAGAGAGCACATTAGGGTGAAACTACCCGGTGTGTAAGAAACCGTGAGTATATAACTAAGGAAGCCCACGTGGATAGCGGCAAGGGACCGTGGACCCAACCGGTCCATCAGCCGCCCCTCCACCCATATCCAGGTGGGCCATTACCGCTAAACATCTAGAGAGTAGACCTTACATTAAAGTAGATTAGGAACTCAACATTTACATAACTAGATCAAGCATGAGCAACCCGCTGTTCCATTGCCTCTCCCGAACCCCAGCCAGTCACAATACACTAGCAAAGGGCAGGGAGAAGGTCCGTCAATTAAGTGCACCAGCTGTATTGAGGTATTTAGTATGCGGTCTACCACCCCATTTCCCATCATGGCATAACCAACAGAGTATATGGAGAAACAAGTAAGATGAAAGGAGGGGAGAAACCACAAAAAAAAAGGAATAACATCCCCAAAAAACAAAAAATGCTGCCCGACCAGAAGGCAAGGGATAGGTATAATACTGAGATGGCACTAGTCATACAATGAGCATCGAAATAGGTCCAAAAGGTTTCTTGAAGTTACTTTAATCTTCCGAAGAGGTAGGGTGATGTGGTCCAGGATCAACAGAGTGCGATGCATACCTCGGATGTCTGCGGCGTTGTGGGAGAGGATCACATATTTGTACCCTAGCGCAGTCGTCTGGGGGGGTCCAGCCAGTTAGGTACATCAGTTGGATCTTGCTCCAAAAAGCTGAAAAAGGCTGGAAGTTGATCTGGATCAGAGAGGACAAATTTATGCTCGGCCCTGGTCACCTTGATGCTGAAGGGGTGCCCCCAAGTGCAGGTTGCTCCGGCTTGGCGTATCAGGTCTAGCAGTGGGCAGACCATTCGGCGCATGTGGAGAGTGTTGCGAGAAAGGTCTGAGTATAGGTGGATAGTTGAACCGTCAAAGTCCACAGGACCCAAACGCCACGCTTTGCGCATAATTTCTTCTTTAAGGGTGAAATAGTGGACCCTGCATAGGTCACGTGGGCGGTCACTATGTTCCCTCCTGGGCCCCCCCACTCTGTGTACCCGGTCTATCTCAATAGGGGACATAGTCTCTCTTCCCAGGACTAGGTTGAGGATGGCAGTGACAGATGGTTTCAAGTCCGTACCCGCCGTGGCTTCCGGTATGCCTTGTAGTCATATATTATTCCTGCAGCTCCTATTCTCCCCGTCTTCTATGCGCAGTTGATGTTGACGTATACGGTGCAAGTGTTCTTTGGAGGCCCACTCAAGAGACGTGATGAGGGCAGCATGGTCAGATTGAGTATCAGTTAGGGTAGAGATTGCGGTCTGATTGGTAGAGACCTGCTGTTGGATGGCCTGAAGGTCCTTGTGGAGTGAGGACTCCATTTTGACTGCCCAGGATTCAAACTCTGCTCGGAAGGCCGCTAGAAGAGTCGAGGCTTCAGACCTAGGTAATTCTCCTGATGTTGGAGGGGCCACGGCTCCAGGGCCTGCCCCTGGAAGAGGGACAACAGTGGTGCCGGATCTGGATGCTACACTTGGAAGGACCGAGTGCTGGGTCGGGGGGTCATCTGATTCCTCTCCGCTGTCCGTTGTCGGCTGAGTAGGAGGAGGAGGTTTGCTCTTCCCTGGATTACGCGCTGGTGCCATCTTGTCTCTGGGAGTGCGGGGATCAGACTGAGACGTATCGAGCAGGTATCGCTGGATTGTACCCTGTTGGAGATCCGCTGACTCAGTAGATCGAGAGCTGTGCGTGGACATGCTGTTCAGGTATGTGCAATGTCTGAGGTATAGCCTGTCTGCTACGGGTGATCACGGGGCTCAGCTGGACATTTCTTTAGCTAGACATGGTCGTTCCGTGTCTCTGCGGAGTTGAACAGACGGAGACCCCAGGTGGGCACTATCTGATTGGGCTGCTTTGGTGGCTGTGTATGTAGAGATCCAGGTTCGTAAGGATGAGGGAGCTCAGGAGTGTGGGTGCATACAGCAGCCTGGGTGAACCAAGATGGCCACCTTCCTGGGTTTCTGGATCCGTAGCAGCAGCCTATGTAATAAGGGGGGGTTGGTCCTCGAGGATATCCCTGTCTAATTCAGCAGGCACACGGCCAGGATTTGCAGGGGGTCAGTGAGTCTAGAATGGGGCCCAGAAGACACGGAGGTGTAGCAAGATGGCCGCCCCTCTAATTCTCTGAAGCCAGGGCCTCGACAGCAAATGCAACCAGATAAAAGTACATGCCCCCTTAATAACCCCTTTAGGGGTCTCTGGTGGTCTGGCTAGAGTGTTCCTGAGGGTGGATGGGGACGGATTGAGCCCAGAGAAAACAGAGAGGCCTCCGGGTGTACCAAGATGGCCGCCGTCACTTACCAGGACCGTATTGGATGATCCCAGGGCCACTCAGGGAGGACTTCGGGCTCTAAATGGCAGGCTGGATGTCCCCGGCAACCCGCAGGTGGTAGAAACTGCCGCTGGGCTTTGTAGTCCACGGGAGCTCGGCCTCCGGGTGGAGCAGGATGGCCGCTGCTCCACGTTGCAGGCCGAAGCCTCGGACTGTCCTGCTGGGTGGCCGGAGCTCCGTGAACGGCGCACCCGAGCTAGAGGTATGCCCCAGCTCCTCCTGGTATGCCCAGGGCCTCCGGTGGGGTCCGTTCCGCTCTGGTGGATGGGAAGGCTCTGGGTGTGCGCTCTAGTAGCGGAGCTCACCCCAGGCACGTCCACTCACGTCTCCGCTCGGCCACGCCCCCCGCATAGGCTTTAGTTTTAAGTTGTTGGCATTGACTTATTTATTTATTTATTTATTTTATTCTTTTATTAAGTATAAGTAGAAATACATAAATATAACAGTCAACCATACAGCATGACCCAGGGTCACAATTGCATGGTAACAAAAAATAGGCAGCCAAATAACTCTGGGTTCTCAGAGGGGAGTCCTACAGTTTCATGCAGAAAAGAGAAAAACCCCACCTCCTACATGTAGTACAGTATAACTAGTGCAGCTCCGTTCGGACAAATGTAATCATGGAGAATAACTGGGACCACAGCGAGCCAGCTTATCATGACCTATGTGAACCAGAGTAAAAGATAGGCCGATCGTTTCCAGAACCCTGGGGTTCTTCTGGGCCCCGAAGGCTAGTAAGGAGACAAGGCATAGTCAAAAGGGAGGACGGGGGGAGAAGAGAGTGCAAAGACGGAGAGAGAGGAGGGGGGGTGGCGGCGGGGAAAAAAAGAAAAATAAAGACAAAAAGGGAGGGGGGGGAATGCCACCAATGGGCACCCTTGCCTCGTCCCATTAGTGATGGGGAAAGAGTCCGAGCACCACTCGTTCACCCGTACCGCTGCCGACGGCGTGGAGTAAAGCGACATTACCCAGCTCATCATGTTGGGGCCAAGACCTATATGTTCCAGGGTGGCCTGCATAAAGTGCCAGGCCACCCTGTCAAAGGTCTTCTCCGCGTCCGTTGACAACATAAGCAAGGGCCTTCCCTGTACATGCGCCGCATGGATTAAATTGATGATTCGGGCCGTATTGTCTCTAGCTTCCAACTTATTTTTTATTTTTTTGCTTGTTTCCCATGGTGACCATCTTGGCGTTTGTCAAGGGGGTTGAAAGTGCCTGAAGAGATTGCCTACGGGCACATCACCCTGAAAGCACCCGATCTCATTTGATGTTGGAGGCTAAGAAGAGTCGGGCCTTGTTAGTACCTGGATGGGAGACCGCCTGGGAATACCAGGTGTCATAGACTTCTTTTTATGTTGTTGGCGTTGACCTGTTTTTTTTTTCGCTTGTTTCCCAAAGTGACAATCTTGGTGTTTGTCAAGAGGGTTGAGAGTGCCCAAAGAGATTGCCTATGGGCACATAAGCCTGAAAGCGCCCGATCTCCTCTGATCTCATCACTCTGAAAGCACCCAATCTCGTCTGATCTTGGAGGCTAAGAAGAGTCAGGCCTGCTTAGTACCTGGATGGGAGACCACCTGGGAATACCAGTTATTGTAGGCTTCTTTTTATGTTGTTGGCGTTGATTCGTTTTTTTTTTTCGCTTGTTTGCCAAGGTGACCATCTTGGCATTTGTCAAGAGGGATTAGAGTGCCCAAAGAGTTCGCTTACAGCAGCATCACCCTGAAAGAGCCCTATCTCTTCTCATCTCTGAGGCTAAAAAGGTGTTGGGCCTAGTTAGTCCCTGGATGGGAGATGGCTTTGGAATACAAGGTGCCGTAGTCTTCTTTTTTTTTTTTCAATTTCTTTATTTATTTATTTTTTCCCTTTCCATTTTTTTCTCAAGTAAACAAGAATAGAATTTTACATAAACAATCTAAGAGTCATACATCAAGTTTCCATATTCATACATAATAAACAAAAATAGCATAACAATTCATTCTATTCCCTTCGCTTCTTACTCCCCTTATAGTGTAATGTATAAATCCACAGAGAGAAGGTTAGTGGTAATATATATAATATATCGGGACAGTATCATAGAAACTTCTCTCTCAGTCCCACATACCCCATGTCTGATCCTAGGTTGGTACTGTTCCCAATCAGATCAGAGTTGTATTGTTATCCTCTTCTTTCTCATCTTCCCCCCCTAATATTTTCCCCCCTATTCTCCCCCCCCCCCAAAAAAAAAAAGGGGGGGAACCAAGCCAAAGAGAGGGGGAGGGGGGGGGGAGAGAGGGGGAGTTCCCATCTCCTTCCCCAAAATCTCCCCCCCCACCCCCCTAAATCGCATCGATCCGTCTCCTTCCCTCCCCCGAGGAGATATAGAGGTTCCATGGTGTCCATATTTCCAAGTACGTTTTCCTTCTTTTCCTAGCTGTCCATATTAGGTCTTCCATCCTGTTCACCTCCTCAACTTTCTTCAACCACATGTTCACACTGGGGGGTTGTATTTGTTTCCACCTAAGTGTTATACATGACTTGGCTGTATTTACCAAGTGACACAGGATGGAATTCCCACCTATATTTCCTGAGGTCTCTGACAAGTTCAGAAGGAATACTGCTGGGTGCTCCCGTATTTCTACTTCGCTAAATTTTTGAACGATCTCTCGTACATCTTTCCAGTATTTCTTAATTTTTGGACATGACCAAAATATATGTAAAAAATTTCCCACTTCTTTCTGGCACCTCCAACACTTATTTGATATATGAGGGAAATATTTTTGAAGTTTTTCTGGTGTTCTGTACCACTGTGCAATCATTTTATAATTAGTTTCCTGTAATTTTGTTGCTGTTTTAAAAATCGATTGTATCATCTTTTTCTTCTGCTCCTCGGAGAAAATCCTTCCTAAGTCTATTTCCCACTTCCGAAAGAAGGGTAACTGAAAATTTTCTACGGGTTTAATCAGTAACGCATACATTTTCGAGATTACATGCGTAATTGGTTCCTTTTCCGTACAGAGTTTCTCAAAATGGCATATAGTCTCGATCTAATAACTCTGGCTCTATCTCTGTTCTTAGAAAATGTCCTAATTGTGCCGCCTGCCAGAAATCTAATTGAAAGGGGCCTTTTCTATCTATCATCTCCTGCATTGTTGGCCATTTACCTTTTTTCACGAAATGCAAGGCTTGGTATATTCCTTTTTTAATCAACTTATCAAAAGGTCCTTTCTGTATGCCTGGTATAAATCGGGGGTTGCCCAATATAGGGACTAGAGGGGAGTTCTGTGTCGATATCTTATTCTTAGCTAAGAGATGGTAGCATATCTGTAATGTGGGTCCTATTGTAGGGTGTAGCTTCGTGTCTGAGGTCAAATTTCTGTAGCACCAAGGTGCTCTATGTAATAGCTCCCTACATTGTGCTTGCTCTAATTTTACCCATATTTTCTGATCTCCATGTCGACACCAGTCTAGTAATCTACCTAGATGTATTGCCTGGTAATATTTATATATGTCTGGTGTTGCTAATCCCCCGTATTGCTTTGGTAATGTTAATAATGTCCTCCGTATCCTTGGTTGTTTGTCTGCCCAGATAAATTTCATAAGTAATGTTTGTATAGTTCTGAAAAATTTTCTTGGTATTAACATTGGGATTGCCTGGAGGAGGTACAGGAGTTTTGGCAAAATATTCAT
The DNA here is from genome assembly GCF_037356315.1 of Lithobates pipiens. Classification (NCBI taxonomy): domain Eukaryota; kingdom Metazoa; phylum Chordata; class Amphibia; order Anura; family Ranidae; genus Lithobates; species Lithobates pipiens. Next base: position 164,323,302 of record NW_027507791.1, read on the forward strand.
CTTGATTATATTATTTCTTCCAAACCAGGAATGTATTCCCCTGTGCCATCTCTCCAGGCATCCTCGTACCATCTTCAATACTGGTGCGAAATTTAATTCATATATCTTATTGAGGTCTGTTGTGATCGTTATTCCCAAGTATTTCAAGCCATAGTCCGTCCAGTTAAATTTATAATTTAATTTTATTAGTCTCATCATTTTCTCTGGGACTGCTATCATTAAGGCTTCTGACTTGGAGCAGTTTATTTTAAAGTAGGATAGTGTACTGTATGTCTCGATTTCCTTACATAGATTTGGGAGCGAGATTATCGGGTTCGTCACTGTAAAAAGCATATCATCTGCATATGCTGCAACTTTATTATGGGTTTCTCCTATGGTTATTCCTTGGATATCCCTGTTGAGCCTTACTCTGCATAGAAGTGGTTCAAGGGTCAACGCAAATAACAAAGGGGACAATGGACATCCCTGTCTGGTCCCATTTGTTATTGGGAAAGATGTAGATACCACTCCATTTACTCTTACTTGAGCTGTAGGTTTTTCATACAGGCTTGTTATCCAGCCCATCATTTTCCCTCCTAGCTTTATATGTCGGAGTACCGAGAACATAAACCCCCACCCCATCCGATCAAAAGCCTTTTCTGCATCTGTTCCCAGAAATATACAGGGGGTCTCGGTAGAGTTAACTGTATGTATTAGGTTTAAGGCCTTAATAGTATTGTCCCTTGATTCTCTTGTTGGGACAAATCCCACTTGATCTTGATGAATCAAAGAGGGCAAATACTGTTGTATCCTCAAGGCTAGTAGTTTGCTAAATATTTTCAAATCTGCGTTCAGTAAAGATATTGGCCTATAGCTTCCACATTGTTTCGGGTCTTTACCTTCTTTCTGTATCACTGTAATTGTAGCTTTAAGTGTATCGGAGTGGAAAGTCGATATGTCTCCTGTTTCATTAAACAATTTAACCATATATGGACATAATTCTGGCATAAGCGTCTTATAATATTGGGCTTTCCCACTTTTTATCAGTTTTATCGTGTTTTGTACTTCTTCTAGTGTGATTGGGGATTCCATCTCCTCCCGTGCAGTACTTGTCAGAGTCGGCATTTCACTTGAACTTATGTATTCATTTATCTTAGCTTGATCTGATGCCCTCAAGTTCAGATTATACAATGAGGAGTAGAAATCGCCAAGCACACCAGCAATCTGTTCTGGCACCCGTTCTTCCTCCCCACCTTTTTTTCTAATTATAGGTATGTATGTCTTGGTTTGTATTTCCCGTAATGCTCTCGCTAGTTGTTTTCCGCATTTATTGCCGGATTCATAGCTACACTTACGTCCTATCTGAATTGCCATTTTAGCTCTGTACTGTAGCAGATCTGTAACTTGCCTACGTATACTTATTAATTCTTGTTCAACTTCTAAGTTCTGGGCATGTTTATGTTGGGCTTCTAGGTGTTGCATTTTTACTAATAATTCTGTTAGCTTAGTTTCTCTTTCCTTCTTAATCCCTGCTCCATGCTTAATCAATACTCCTCTGATTACTGCCTTGTGCGTTTCCCAGATTGTTCCCGAGGAACTTTCTGGGCCTTCATTCTCCTGAAAGAAGAATTTTATCTCCTTTCTAACATCCTCCAGGACTAAAGGATCCTGAAGAAGGCTCTCATTAAGTTTCCACATCCTAGAGGTTAAATGTTTTTTCCCCGTTAAGTTATATTTAAAAAAAATTGGAGCATGATCTGACCAGGTAATTAGACCAATAGTGGCTTCCTTAACTGAGGATAATTGTTTATGCGGGATAAAAAACATATCTATCCGTGAGTACACTCTATGCGGATTGGAGAAAAAAGAATAATCTCTTTCCTTGGGGTGTAATAATCGCCATATATCTACCAGTTTTGTTTCTGTTAATGCCTGGGCTATCCTCTTTCTTGTTTTAGGTGTCACTGATGATGTCCCTGATGAGGTATCTTCACTGGGGATTAATGGGATATTAAGGTCTCCCCCCATAATCAACTGTCCTTCTTCAAATTCCATAAGTTTGTCAAGTATCTCTTTAACAAAGAGGTCTTGTTGTATATTGGGGGCATAATATGTTGCTAATGTAACTCCTACCCCTCCTATAGTCCCCTTTACAAAGAGATACCTTCCCTTTGCATCTATCATGGAATCCCTATGATTCCATGCTACTGTTTTTGATATCATGATGGTAACTCCCTTCGTTTTGGAAATCGGGTTAAGTGCATGGTAAACCGTTGAATACCCCGTAGACCTCAGCAGAGAGAGATTATTTTCTCTGAAATGTGTTTCTTGAATAAACGCTACATCTATCTTCAGTCTCTTTAAATCATGGAATAACATTCGTCTTTTTTCCGGGAACGTTCAGTCCCTTTACATTCAGGGACATTATTTTTAAAATTTTCCATATCTCCTCGGGGAAAGAGGCAGAGACAAATAAAGGTGCAAAAAAAGAAAAAAAAAGGGGGAAAGAAAAAAAAGGAATAAAAAAAAAGGGGGGGGGAGAGCCCCCTCCCACCCCCCTCCCTCCCGTCTAGTCTACCACTCCCTCCCTCCCTCCCTAACTACCAATCCCTGGGTTGGCCGTTTACCAACGGTCTCCCCACGAATCTCAAAGCTCTACTGCTTTTAACTACTCAATTTCCGGACCCTCCTGGTTATGAGTGTTTACCTAATGGGGTTTTGTGGTTGTGCTTGGCTGCTCCTGGGCGAGCTTCCCCCGTGCCCTCCGCCAGTCTTTTATAATATCATGTTTTCTACTATCACCTGTTACTTCTCTACACAAATTGTGTCTACTCCAACATGGCTCTTTTGAAAGAGGGGGGTAAAAAAAAAAAAAAAAGGAGACAGAGGCCATAATATAGGCAAAGTTAATTATGTCTGTCCATTCCCATCTACGTATATACTTTTACATATATACACCTATACCCTTGCATATACATATATGGGCTCACACATCCACAGCTGCGCCTGTATTTGCAAATTCATACATGTTCCCACCTCTATATTTATTTATCCAAAGCTTAAGCCTCCCCTGTATATATATAATATAATTTATATCAATCCCCCCCTTTCCCATTTTCCATGTCTCCTCTCCGTTTCTCTCTTCCTTCCTCCAAGAGCCATATTGTGTATTGACATTGTTCCAAAAGAACCGTACATTAATACAATAAAACAACAATACAATATAATACCTTACATTCCTCATCCCCAAAAAAAAAAAAAAAAAAGGAGAGGGGAGGGGAGGCAAGGTGGGGAGAGGGAGAGGGAGAAAAGGAAAAGAGGGGGGGGGACGGAGCCGGAGGCCACATCTTATAAAGTTATTTTATTCATCCTTAGGTTCAGGTAGGGGGGTCTGGTCCCAATCCGTAAGCCCTCTGTTTCCCCCAGGTCCCTAGCTATGTGCTTTATTTTATTAGTGGTGATATTAAAGGTTACTGATATTAGTGATTAGTGATTAGTGATTGACCGTGTTAATTAATTATCCAAAAAAAAAAAAAAAAAAAGAACCCACAGTTTCTTGTGTTCTAATTCTGTGTTCTCTCCCCCCCTGCTCATTATCCCTGCTTATCCCGCCCTCTCATCCCTCACAAGTCTAGACCATCCCCTGTGCGCCATCATACACATATACATTTACTGACCCTCCACATCCATTACTCCCCCCCCCCCAAAAAAAAAACAAGAGGAAAAAAAAAACAAAAATTTATGTATTATATATTAAATCCCCCCCTCCTCCCAACACATCTAAAAAAAAAAAAAAAAGGAAAAACCACTGCAACCCCAATCTTCCCATTTCCGCCCTCTCTATCTCTCTTTATCCCTAGTGAATTATAATACTCTCCTAAGTGACCACCTCTTCTAGGAACCTAGGTCATGTAAATCCCCCCCAGGGACCCGAACCCCCCCCCCTTTATTATAATTATCTAATCTTATTATTTGTGTATTTATCTTAGACTCTCCACCTTTAACCCCCCCCCCGTCCCCCCACCCACCCGCTACCCCCACCTCGCCTCCTATTATCGCCATTCATCCCAATCCAAAAAAAGAAATTAAGAGCATATCTCTCTCCTCCCATACTTCTCAAGAGTGATTAGACAAGTTGAAAACCTATGGGTTGAGGCTACGAGAAAAAAAAAAAAAGAAAGAAACAAAGAAGGGGAAAAGCCCCAGCAGGCGCACCAAAAAAAAAAATAAAGGAAAAAAAAAAAAAAAAAGATAGGTTCAGGGATATGAGTTAATTTAGCGTAGTTTCTAACACAAGTCTCATTGTACTGTAATATGTCTTTCTCATCTTTCCCACTCCCTCTCTTTCCCTCCTGTACTTTCTGGTTTTTCTCTCTGTAGCTGAGAGAGTGGGAGTCTCCAGTTCGGCACCATAAACGGCTCCACACCTATAAAGGCGAATAACTTTGGAAGATCGCTGTATAGTCTCAGCAAGAGGGTATTTCCATCTGTATGTATGTCCCTCCCGCCGTGCACAGTCCAAGACAATACGCAACTGTGCTCTGCGCTGTAATGTGGCCCGGGATAAGTCAGGTAGGAGCTTCACTACTGAACCCTCTATCTCAATATTGCCAGTCACCCATGCCTTCCTCAGCAGAGTCTCCTTATGCGCATATCTATGGAGGCGGCAAATTATATCCCTGGGCCTTTGCGGGTCTGCTGGTTTAGGCCCTGGCGCCCTGTGTACTCTGTCCAAGTCCATGTTGGGCGGGACATTACCCTCTAAAATCATGTGAAAAATGCTTATTACCTTCTCCTGTAAGTCCTCCTGCTCAGCGACTTCTGGAACATCTCGGAGCCTCAAGTTGCAGCGGCGACTGCGATCTTCAAGTTCCTCGATCTGAAGCTGCATCTCCACCAACATCTCACCCTGCTCTTTGCTCTCCCTTTCCACTCTCTCCATTTTTCCTTCAAATGAGGACACTCTTACCTCCCCCGCTATCAAGCGGTCGGAAATTACCTGGATCTCAGTATGTACTTGCTGAATCTCAGCACGGTGTGTCTCCTCCACTCTCTTAATGAGAGCCTCTATATCGGCTTTCGTTGGTAGAGCCTGGATTAAGCTCTTCAGATCCTCCGCTTCCAATCATATACTACGAGGGGTGACTCCTCCGTTTTCCTCTTTGCCGTTCCCGGCCTCGGTTGGGCTTTTCATCTCTCCCCTGTTCATCCGCGCACTCACCTCCGCTTCCAATCGTTTAATACGAGGGGTAGCTCCTTCGTTTTCCTCTCTGCCGCTCCCAGCCTCGGTTGAGCTTTTCATCTCCCCCCTATTCGCTCGCACGCTCACCTCCACTTCCGATTGTTTAGTGCGAGGGGTAGCTCCTTCGTTTTCCTCTCTGCCGTTCCCAGCCTCGATTGCGCTTTTCATCTCCCCCCTGTTTGTCCGAGCACTCGCCACCTCGCGGGGTTTAGCTACGTCCGTAGTCTCCGCGATGTGCCCGGCAGCTGACATCCGCCTCGGGGAGAAATACTTCTGTATAGCGGGTTGTGGGGCACTACACCCTGCAGCTCTGCGCAAGGTTTTTGTTTCTCTCTGTCTAGGTGCACTCATTCCGGGATCCTCAGGTGCAAATCACCTATGACTGGCGGTTCAGCTAGGAGCACAGACTCTGCACGCCCTCACTCAGCCATGCTCAGACCACTCCCCCCAGGATATTGCTTCTAATCTCCCCGTAGTCTTCTTTTTATGTTGTTGACATTGACCTGTTTTTTTTCGCTTGTTTCCCAAGGTGACTATCTTGGCATTTGTCAAGAGGGTTGAGAGTGCCCAAAGAGATTGCCTATGGGCACATAAGCCTGAAAGCGCCCGATCTCCTCTGATCTCATCACTCTGAAAGCACCCAATCTCGTCTGCTCTTGGAGGCTAAGAAGAGTTAGGCCTGGTTAGTACATGGATGGGAGACCACCTGGGAATACCAGTTATTGTAGGCTTCTATATCGGCAGATGCGGAAAAGGCATTTGATAGGGTCGACTGGACATTCCTGAGAGCAACGCTACAGCATATAGAATTGAAAAAGGGGATACAGAATTGGATTGATAGTTTATATTCCTGCCCAAAAGCTAGGGTAAAAATAAATGAGACAATGTCTGAACCATTCTGTATAAGGAATGGAACACGTCAGGGATGTCCACTCTCCCCTATCATATTTATTCTTACATTAGAACCCTTTTTGAGAACAATCCGGGCTAACCCGGATATTGAGGGCATTTCAATAAGAAAAAATGATGAACATAAATTGGCCGCATATGCGGACGATCTGATGTTTTTTATAACCTCCCCAGGGATTTCTTTACCTTCTTTGTTACTGGAGCTTCGCAGATATGGAGAGATATCTAACTTTAAAGTAAATTATAGCAAATCGGAAGCGATGGGAGTAGAAATGAATAATGAAATGAAATCTCAGCTAGCGGCGCATTTCGCGTCTAGATGGACGGATTCCCACATATGTTATTTAGGGACTAAAATATCAAACAAGTTGAACAGACTGTTGGAACTAAACTTTATCCCATTAATACGTCAGATTAAGCTAGATCTAGAACGTTGGGACAAAACGGTTTTTACATGGTTTGGGAGAATCAATATAATCAAAATGAACGTAATGCCGAGGTTGTTATATTTGTTCCAAACTCTACCGATAAAGCTCCCGGGAACATATCTGAGAGATTTGAGATCAAGATTCATAAAATTTATATGGGCAGGTAAAAAAGCGAGAATACGTAGGGATATTCTGATATTACCTAAAGAGAGAGGAGGGGTAGGATTCCCAGATCCAGTAGGCTACTATGAGGCATCACATCTAACACGGGTAATAGATTGGTGTAGAATCCAAAAAGAAAAACCTTGGATCGATATGGAACAAGCAATAATCCCGATACCATTGGAAGGAATAGTGTGGCTCTCAGATGTAGAAATACCACAGGAAGTACGGAGACATCCGACAGTGGGTGCCACACTACAGGTAGTCCAAAAGCTATTTAAGAAAACCAGGATATCAGAACATCCAAGCCCTATGATACCAGTACTGGGCACTCCTGGTTTTCAGCCAGGTTTAACAGATAAGGTTTTTAGGGATTTAAGACGAAAGGGAATCAGTAGGATTATACATTTCTCAATTGATAATCATGTAATGTATAAGGAAGAGATCGAACAAGAATTTAGGGAGGACTTGGACCCATTTAGGCGAGTACAGTTAAATGCGTTTCTGCGAATAAGTAGGCAGAGAATACCGGTGATCAGGATACTATCTGAGTTTGAACAGATATGCTTAAAAGGTGAACCACTGAAACATTCCCTCTCATCAATGTACGTATTGCGGATGGAACAAGAAGTTTCACAAGACCTAACTTTTATACGAGCATGGGAGAGGGACCTGGGAGTCACTTTCTCAGACTTACAGAAAAATAAGATCTTCATGTTCACACATAAGGCGTCGATAGCAACTAGATACCAAGAAGGGGGCTACAAAATTTTGTCTAGATGGTATAGGACCCCAGAAGTATTGCACCGGATATACCCACAAGTATCAAATTTGTGCTGGCGCTGCCAGAGAGCCGAGGGAACCTTATTACATATATTCTGTGAGTGTACCGGGGTAAAAGATTTCTGGAAGATGGTATCGGAAACAGTAAAGGAAATAACAGATGTGTCTCTTGGGGAAAATCCGGCGGCTTTTCTATTGCACGATGTTCCGTTATCTATAGAAAAATATAAAAAATCTCTCTTAAGGCATTTGCTTACAGCAGCAAAAGCATGCATCCCAGTTTTATGGAAAACGACGCTGGCTCCAACCGAATCACAATGGATGAGCAGGGTATCGGAGATCCAACAAATGGAAAATCTGACTATGATACTGAAAGAGCAAGAAGATAGGTATCATGAAGTATGGAAACCCTATATTTTATATAGGGAACAAAACCAGTAGATGCTGATCCCTGTTTGTTTTCGGTTTTTTTCTTTTTCTTTCTTGGGGAGGGGTGGGGGAGGAGGGGGATGAGAGAGGGGGAGGAGGTGAAAGGAGAACATTTTATTATTTATTTATTTATTTATTTATTTATTTTTCTCTCTCTTCGTTTTCTTATTTTCTGTTGTTTTATTATTTGCTTCTTTTTCTTCAAAGATAAATAACCAGGGCTATACCAGGTTAAGGGGGGAAAAAAAAAAAATAATAATAGTGAATATAAGGAAATAGGTAATGTAATAGGAGAAATCTAGCACGATGAAATTATGAACGGCTTGGTTTAAATATAAGATGTAGATGTGTATGTGTCTAGAAATGAAAGACTATACTATATTATGAAAATAAAGAATTTATAAAGAGGGTTGAGAATGCCCAAAGAGATTGCCTATGGCACATAACCCTGAAAGCGCCCGATCTCCTCTGATCTCAGAAGCTAAACAGGGTTGGGCCTTGCTAATACCTGGATTGGAGACCACCTGGGAATACTAGGTGCTGTAGGCTTCTTTTTATGTTGTTGGCCTTGACCTGTTTTTTTTTCACTTGTTTCCCAAGGTGACCATCTTGGCGTTTGTCAAGAGGGTTGAGAGTGCCCGATGAGATCACCTACGGCCCCATCACCCTGAAAGCGCCCAATCTCGTCTGATCTCGGAGGCTAAACAGTGTCGGGCCTGGTTAGTACCTGGATGGGAGACCGCCTGGGAATACCAGGTGCCATAGGCTTCTTTTTTTATTTTTTATTTAGTAGTATGCGACATACAATGCAAAGGCAACTTCACAGAATGTGTGATACAAATAGTTACAAACAAACAATCATATTGCATGGATATCAGAGCCAATGGTAAGAAGTCCGAGGAGAATAGCACATGTAAAGCTTTGCGGTCATATCAAGATGAGATTAAAGCTCCATCTCGTTGGGATCCTCTACCACTTAAAATATTATTGATACTAGTCCTGCTAACCCTCGAAGAGTTTAGATATCCATAGATAGGGGAAGAGTATTGTGTAGTAGTCAAATGGGGTCGGAACATACCATTTTCTTTTCCCTTTTTTGAGGTAAGAAGGGAAATAGTAGAACTGAAAGGAGGGAGAAGGGGAAAGAGAAGATTGGGGAAGGAAATGGCAGAAAAGGAAAAGAAGGGGTAAGAGGGTGTCGTGGGTAGAGTGGATAGGGTGGGGTCCCCTCCCTGGGAGCAAGAGACGCCCTCGGTTTACCAGCTCATCAGCTGTCCAACGTTTGGAACAGCGATCTCCAACGATCACCATGAGCTTACTATGTCTCGCGGAGGTATTCTTCCGAAAAGCGAAACTGGGTCCAGTAGAACCATCTGTTCCCATGCTCCTCTGTTTTATCCCTCATCGTGGCAGTCAGGTCTTCCATTCGTTCAATATCATTTAACCTTGCGAACCACTGGGTCACCGTTGGAGCAGATTGCTGTTTCCACTGACTTGGGATGCAGGCCCTAGCTGCATTGAGGAGATGTTTAACCACTTCAATACAGGGCACTTTCGCCCCCTTCCTTCCCAGCCCAATTTTCAGCTTTCATCGCTCTAGCGCTTTCAGTGACAATTGTGTGGTCATGCTACACTGTACCCAAATTAAATTTTTATCATTTTGTTCGCACAAATAGAGCTTTATTTTGGTGTTATTTGGTGTTATTTATTCACTACTATTTTTTGCGATATAAGCGCAAAAAAAGCGGAAATTTGGAAAAAAAACAATATTTTCTTTTTTAAAAGAAATCCAATAAAATCAAATTTTGTCATAAATTTAAGCCAAAATGTATTCTGCTACATGCTTTTGGTAAAAAAAATTCCGTTAAGTGTATAATAATTGGTTTGTGTGATCACGGACATATGTACGCAAATGATCATGTACATATGTGTGCAGGTGATCACGTACATATGTGTGCAGATAATCATTGGGACATGTGATTTTAGTGGGACATATGCGGGGGACATGTTTTTATTATTAGGGACATGTGTTTTTATTATTTGGGGACATGTATGTTTTGGGGACATGTGTGTTTTGGGGACATATGTGGGGATTGTGTTTACACTGTGTTGTGTGTTGTGTGTTTACACTAGACTCATGATCAGTGAGTAAAAAGCTGTAAAAAACAGCTCATACTCACTGATCATCAGCCGGCTGCAGCGTTCTGCTCTCCTCTCCTCAGCGATGACTTCCGTGTGAGGAGAGCCGATTGCCTAGCAACCGGCTCTTTGTTTACATCACATGACGGCCGTGATTGGACACGGCCATCATGTGATCAGGAGGGCCAATCACAGAGCCCTCCTGCCGATCTGAGATGTGCCGTGTCCGGGTGACACGAGCACATCGGGATCGCGCCACTGCGCGGGCACGCGCGCGCGCGATCCCGCTCCTTCTGAAGGACGTTCCTGATGCATATATACGGCCGGGTGGGAAGTGGTTAAGTAAGGACTTATGATAACGCTTTCTCAACATAGGAGTTAGATTGAGAAGAACTGCTGCGGGATCATTGGCTAAGGAAATGTCTGTGAACTTGTGGATGAGTCTCAGGACAGGCTGCCAGAATGTTTGTAATTTAGGGCATTCCCAGAAAATGTGGAGAATGGTGCCAGCCTGTTGCTCACAGCGCCAGCAGCGGTCAGATTGACCGGGGAATATTTTGGCCAACACCACCAGTGTACGATACCAGCGTGTGATCAGCTTATATGAGATCTCCTGATATTTACTGCAGAGTGACGACTTATGGGCGAAAAAGAGTATTCTGTCCTTCTGTAGTTTGGAGAACGTAGTTTGTAAGTCCCTTTTCCATTTAGCTAGGAAGGGGCGGATCCGTGGAGGATTGTGCATCTGTCAGGATTTGGAAGGACGTAGAGAGGGAACCACGAATTGGGCCATCATCCAGGCAAAGTTCCTCGAAGGGGTGGAATTGTCTAGAGAAGAACGAATGGTTAGGTAGTGAACCGAGGAAATGGATGAGCTGTCTAGCTCTCCAGCTATCCAATGCAACAGGTACTTGCTCTAGCAGTATGGTGCTCGTGGGAATCCAGCCCGTGGGTCCAAGAAATAGAGCTGCTCTCAGAAGCCCTTTCAGGGCTTGCCTGGTAATGGCCTGGTCAGACAGGCCCGGAGGGAATCTAGGATGTCCAATAATTGGGGTCATAGGAGAAGGGAAGTTAGTCAGGTGGTAAAGGTGAAAAAAACTATCCATCTCGGCGAGCGAGGGGCCAATTATCGGGTGAGTAGTCACACAGGGCTCCAATGGCCAGTGGAACCCACGCCATCTCCTGCTCTAGCTTGACCCATAGCTTCAGTTCCCCATGCCCGCACCAGTCAACCACCCGTGTCATGTGCGTCGCTGTGTAATATAGAGCAGGGTCCGGGAAGCCAATACCTCCCTGCAATTTCGGTCGCAATAGCATTGCCCTACCAATACGCGTATGTTTGCTGTGCCAGAGGAACTTGATAAAGATTGAGCGAACCGCATGAAAGAAAGTCTGGGGTATTTTGATAGGTAAGGCTTGTAGTAGATACAGAGTCGTGGCATCGCGTTCATCTTCAACACATTACAGCGTCCGAACCATGACTGAGCTAGTGGGTCCAATCTTTAAAGGTCCGCTGTAAGCCCATAGGCTTCTTTTTATGTTGTTGGCTTTGACCTGTTTTTTTCGCTTGTTTCTCAAGGCGACCATCTAGGCGTTTGTCAAGAGGGTTGGGCGTGTCTTGAAGAGAACGCATACGGCCACATCACCCTGAAAGCACCCGATCTCGTCTGATTTCATAGGCTAAGCAGCGTCAGGCCTGGTTAGTACCTGGATGGGAGTTTACCTGGGAAGACCAGGTGCCATAGAAGGATCTGGTCTGGTTAGTGTCTTGATTGGGAGATCGCCTGGGAATACTGGATGCCGTAGGCTTCTTTTTATGTTGTTGGCTTTGACCTGTTTTTTTTCGCTTGTTTCCCAAGGTGACCATCTTGGCATTTGTCAAGAGGGTTGAGAGTGCCCAAAGAGATTGCCTATGGGCACATAAGCCTGAAAGCCCCGATCTCCTCTGATCTCAGAGGCTAAACAGGGTCGGCCTTGCTAGTACCTGGATTGGAGACCACCTGGGAATACTAGGTGCTGTAGGCTTCTTTTTATGTTGTTGGCGTTGACTTGTTTTGTTTTTTTGTTTGTTCACCAAGGTGACCATCTTGGTGTTTGTCAAGAGGGTTGAGAGTGCCTGAAGAGCTCGCCTATTGCCACATAACCCTGAAAGCACCAGATCTCGTCTGATCTCAGAGACTAAACAGGGTCGGGCCTTGTTAATACCTGGATGGGAGACCACCTGGGAATACTAGGTGCTGTAGAATTCTTCTTATGTTGTTGGCGTTGACTTGCTTTTTTTGTTTGTTTCCCAAGGTGACCATCTTGGCGTTAGTCAAGAGGGTTGAGAGTGCCTGAAGAAATCTCCTATGGCTACATCACCCTGTAAGAGCCCAATCTCATCTGATCTCAGAGGCTAAGCAGGGTTGGGACCAGATTAGTACCTGAATGGGAGACCGCCTGGGATTTCCAGATGCCGTAGGCTTCTTTTTATGTTGTTGGCGTTGACTTGTTTTGTTTTTTTGTTTGTTCACCAAGGTGACCATCTTGGTGTTTGTCAAGAGGGTTGAGAGTGCCTGAAGAGCTCGCCTATTGCCACATAACCCTGAAAGCACCAGATCTCGTCTGATCTCAGAGACTAAACAGGGTCGGGCCTTGTTAATACCTGGATGGGAGACCACCTGGGAATACTAGGTGCTGTAGAATTCTTCTTATGTTGTTGGCGTTGACTTGCTTTTTTTGTTTGTTTCCCAAGGTGACCATCTTGGCGTTAGTCAAGAGGGTTGAGAGTGCCTGAAGAAATCTCCTATGGCTACATCACCCTGTAAGAGCCCAATCTCATCTGATCTCAGAGGCTAAGCAGGGTTGGGACCAGATTAGTACCTGAATGGGAGACCGCCTGGGATTTCCAGATGCCGTAGGCTTCTTTTTATGTTGTTGCCGTTGACCTATTTTTTTCCGCTTGTTCCCAAGGTGACCATCTTGGCGTTTGTCAAGAGAGTTGAGAGTGCCTGAAGATATTGGCTACGGCTACATCACCCTGAATCTTTTCCATCTCGTCTGATCTTGGAGGCTAAGCAGGGTGAAAGATCAGGAAAGGAGAAGAGGGGACGAGACACGATGGCAGCCACTGTCCAAGGGGCCAGTCAAGGAAAGCTCAGAGCACTAAGGCGATAGCAGGCGACATCCTTCCAGTGAGAATATAAAGGTATTCCAGATGTCCCAGGTTTGTTTAAAAAATTCTTGTTTACCTTGTGATGTGAGGATCAAGTCCTCCATTTTATTTAATGTCCTCTATTTTCCTAAGCCAGTGAGTAATGAAAGGGGGGAAACATTTTTTCCAATAGAGAGGGATGCAGGATTTCGTCGCATTTATCACATGCCGTAAAATTGATTTTTTTGTACTTCTTAAAGGGAATCTGTGAATGGTGCAAGAGAAAGAATGCAGCCTCTTCCTGGATGGAGAAGTCTGTGAATTTTTGTGTTATGCATCAGATCTCTGTCCAGAAGTCCACCAAGCTGGGGCAGGACCAAAAAATGTGGAGCAATGTGCCCTCTTCTTCTCCACACCTCCAGCATATGTTCGAGGAAGAGGGGAAACACTTATGCAGCTTTGATGGTGTCAAATACCACCTGGTGAGAAGTTTAAAATTTGTCTCCTGTATCTTCGTGCACAGCGAGGTTTTGAGAGCCAAAGTGATAATGCATTGTCTCTGTGCTGGGGAAAACGAGCAATTAAGGTCCTTTTCCCAGTTGGACAGACAGGTTAAGTGTGGGTAATCTGTTTGAGAGAGAATGTGGGCCAAAGGGCCTTCGCTCCTGCATAGAGTCTCAAACTCCGTCTGAGGGCGGGCGAACGTTTGAGAATTGGGGATGGAATGGAGAAAATGATGTCGTTGCGCCGCTCTCCAAAAAGGCAGTTGGAAAAGCCCTGTCGGATCTGTTAGGGTTGAGAAAGAAGGCCATTTTCCATCAATGACGAATTTAGACACATTATCTAGGTTGGAATTTCTAAGTGGGTCCCCGGTTCAAAGTTCGGATGGCCACGTATAGGGAATAGGGGGGAAGTCAAAGACGTGAGTGTGTTTTGGGTAGCGATCAGGTGACTGACTTTCAACTAAGCCCCTATAGTGGGATGTGACGTCAATTCTGTGGGTAAATCCTTATAGCACCACATGGCGCTTCTTAGCAGAATTCGGGAGTGAGTTTAGAAAGTTTGTTTCGATTCCAGTCCAATACATGCCCCAGATGGGAGGCCAGGTAGTAGCGTCGCAAGTCAGGGAGAACCAACCCTCCCTGTTGTTTGGACAATGTCAGCTGTGACCGCTTAAGTCTGGGATTTTCATGGGCCCAGTTAAATTGAGTGAGCAAGGATTGAGCTTGCTTAAAAAACGGGACTGGAATCTGGATCGGGAGAGCTTGGAAAAGATAGGTAAATTAAGGGAGTATGTTCATTTTAATGAGATTGCATCTCCTGAACCAGGAATGGAGGCCAGAATGCCACCCGTGAAGCAAACTGCGGATCTTAGTGACAAGGGGTGGGGGGAAGTTTTAAGGGCTGTATGGGTCCATGTAAATCGAAAATTAGACTGCAAGTCTAGTAACGTTTGGGGGGGGACTGCAACCCCCATGGCCTCTGATTTCAAGAAGTATCCTGTATATCTGGAATTCCCGAAGGAGATTTCGCAAGGAAACTCTGGGATTTGTCAGCAAAAGCAGCATGTCATCCGCGTAGGCAGATATCTTGCACTCAATAATACCCATTTGGAGTCCCGTTATGTCTGACTTTTGTCGAATTGTGGAGAGAAAGGGGTCCAATGACAGGGGCGACAGGGGGCAACCCTGTCTGGTCCCATTCCCGATGTCAAGGGGAGATGAGAGCACCCCATTCGCTTTGACTTGAGCTGAAGGGCGTGAGTATATTTTACTTATCCATGCCAGCATCCGTTCACTCAGACCTATATGGCGAAGGATCGAGAACACGAATGTCCATTTGACCCGATCAAAAGCCTTCTCGGCATCAGTACTCACGAAAAGACAAGGGGTCCCAGATTACTTTGCTTTATGGACCAGGGTAAGCACCTTAATGGTGTTGTCCCTATCTTTCCTGGTGGGAATAAAACCTAACTGGTCAATATGTATAAGGAACTGCAAGTGATGTGCCAATCACGTGGCAAGCATTTTAGAGAATAGTTTAGGACCGAATTTAGGAGGGAAATGGGTCTGTAGCTCCCACATAGGCCCGGGTCTTTGCCCTCCTTAGGTATCAACGAGATGTGGCCTCTAAGGGTGTCCTCAGGAAAATCCCCATTCGAGCTCAGAGTATTAAATAAAATCACCAAGCGCGGGCCGAGAATAGGGAGGAAGGTCTTATAGTATTGTGCGGTATATCCGTCAGGGCCTGGAGCCTTACCCGCCTTCGGAGGTCCCACGGCCGTCTGGACTTCTTCCAGTGTGATCGGGTCCTCCAAGTACTCCCATGAGTCCGATGAGAGGGTTGGTAGACCAGAACCGGTTACATATCTGTCTATATTGTCCTGTCCGGACCCTGAATCGGGCAGGTTGTAGAGATCAGAGTAACATTTTTCAAAGACTTTGGCTATTTGGGTTGGGGTAGAGGCCCTCTGGCCATTCTCATCTATCAACTGTGGTATGTAAGAGGCAAATTTCAACTCCTTTACCGACCTGGCTAAGATTTTTCCGCTTTTGTCCCCTGACTCCTACGTCAGTTTACGACAAAACGGAGTGCCGCTTTCGCTTTATAATGGAGTAGGTCAGCAATCTGGGTACGGAGTGTCCCCAATTCAATCTCTAAGGTCCGTGAGGGGGCATGTTTATGTTTCGCTTCCACAGAGGCAAGTTCACGAAACAGATTAGCAAGCTGTTCCTTCCGTGTTTGTTTGATGCGCGCTCCATGCCTGATAAGTACCCTGCGGAGTACTGACTTGTGAGCCTCCCAAATTATCCCCGGGTCGCAGTCCTGCGTTTAGTTTTCTTGGAAATAAAGGTCCAATTCCCTGGTCACATCTGCTAAAACTTCCGGTATCTGGAGGAGGCTCTCATTAAGGTGCCAGAATAGAGACCTAGGTGAGGGGTTCCTAGAGAGGGTGTAGGTAAGGGCTACAGGAGCATGGTCGGACCAAGTAATATGGCCGATGGAGGAAGAGCTCACCAAGTGCAGTTGGTCATGTGGAATCAAGAAGAAGTCTATCCTCAAGTATGATTTGTGAGGGGAAGAGCAAAAAGAGTAGTCCCTTTCCCCAGAGTGTTGCAGACGCCAGAAGTCAACTAATTGGTCATTCAGTAAACACTTAGTAATCCGCTTTCTAGAGGAAATGAGGAGTGAGGAGCAAGAGGCAGAAGTGTCAACCGATGGCGAAAGGGGACATTAAAGTCCCCACCTAATATCAACTGGCCCTCCCAAAAGTCACATAATCTGTGCAGGGTAGTTCTGAGGAACGTGTCTTGGTGATCATTGGGAGCGTACACAGTGGCAAATGTAAAAAGGCACTCTCCAATGTGGCCCCTAAGAAAAAGATATCGGCCCCCAGGGTCCACCAGAGAATCCTGGAGAACCCAGGGGAGCCTGCTAAAGATCAGAATGGAGACTCCCTTGGTCTTAGAGGAGGGGTTAGTAGATTGGTAGACCTTAGGGAAGGATCTCGACCATAGAAAGGGGAGGTTAGTTTTTTTGAAATGTGTTTCTTGTATAAAGGCCACATCAGTACAGGAAGTCTTCAGTTCTCACAGGAGGATCCACCATTTTTTAGGGGAGTTCAGTCCCTTAACGTTTAGAGAGGTGACCTTGACTGAGTCTGCCATCGCTCCTCTGGGAGGGGGAGGGGGACGTCAGAGAAAAGCAAAGAAAGTTGAACCAAGGTAGGTTTTGGGTAGGTAATGGATGGCGGGAACTAAGGGGGAGAAAGGAAGGGCAAATGGAAGGAAAGGTAAGGGGAAAAAGAGGCCGGGCACCTCAACCCCAGGGGGAGAGGGAAATTAAGGGTTGTCCACACTCAACAGTACAGGAAGGGTATACTAAAACAGCACAATTATGCTATAGCGCTTACCAGATGTACACTGGGTTTAAAGCACTGTCCTACTTGGGTTGGTGGGTAGACAGGTCGGAGAGGGAGCCCCCGAATCCTAGTCCCCCCAGTCCCGGCAGTGGTAAATGTCACGTCTGATACCGGTATGCAAATAAAAGACAATCAGTAACATCATAGAACCATAAAACAATAGTATAATCAAAACAGAGGTAGAGCACATAACTGTCAGCAATGAGGGGTCTCCTCAGCCCGCCCTAAATGTAGGCATGCACGAGGGAGCCTGTCACAACAGAAAAGGCATCACAGAATGGGATCCACCCCCCCCCCCTTCCCATACTCCAAAAGTACATGCAGTCCCCGAACAAATGCATTTCTCCCTTTGGCAGATTGTCCTCTCCTTACCCCCTCTCCCCCGTCCACGCCCCGGGGGGAAAAGGGGCAGGGAAGGGGGGGAAAGGGGGGTGGAAGGGGGGAAAGGGGGAGGGAAAGGAGGGAAGGGAAGGGTGGGAAGGGAAGGGTGGGAAGGGGGGGAAGGGAGGGGGGACAAACATGCGGAAATGTCAAGTCCTTTAGCGCACTCCAACCAGCAACCACCCGGACCCCATAAATTTCAACTCCTCCCCTCCATGGTCATCACATCAAGATGAAAGAGAAGCAGCCCTGGTCGATGCATGGAAAATCCGGCAGGCAATCCACCATCCCTCCATCCAATGGGAGACTTCACCCGAGCAGCAGTCCTGGGGCCCGCCAATTAGTGTCTCTCCTGCATCGCCATCGGGGGCTGTGTAGAGCATCCAGAGGGAGGCTGGGACTGCCCAAACAGTAAGGGGTAAATCCTCCAGGGGGTCCAGAGTCACACTGGAGGGAAGCAGTGTCTCGTACCAATAGGCTCAATAAATAAGTTATCCAGGGTACCCGAAAGCTGCAGAAGGCAATGTCGGCAAAGAGTAGGTGGGGGCCAGAGAGGCGGGGACGAGGGGCACAACCAGGGGGAGGGGACACACATACGGGAATGTCAAGCCCTTCCAGTACAGCGCACTAGGTATCACTCAGACCCCCCAAAGTGCAACTCCCCCCTGTAAGGTCAAGACTCCAGAAGGAAAGATGAGCTGCCCTGGTCTGTACATGAAAGAACCTGCTGCCAAGGGGTTGGGGCCATCATCCCTTCCTCCAATGGGAGATGCCACCGGCATGACAGCCCCGTGTCCTGTCAAGTGGTGCCCCTCCGACAATGTCGTCGGGGTATATGTGGAGCATCCAGGGGGAGGCAGGGACCACCCAAACAGTGAGGGGTAAAGCCTCCAAGGGGGACCGGTGTCAGACAGGAGGATAGTGGTGTCTTGTACAAGTTGGTTAATTAGACAAGTCATCCAGTGTGTTCCAGTGAGCAGCGGAAGGAAAGGTCGGTAAGGATTATGAATGGGTGGGGGCCAGGGAGTGCATAAAACTGCCACCAGATGACCGGGGCAGAGAGGGCAAGGGGATGAAAGTCAGATCTGGTAGGTGGGGGCGGGAGTGAGGAGTGTCCCTCATATTACTCACGTTGGCCATACCTTGAAGCTGAGCGCTCTGCATACCCAGGACGTTCTTCTGTATAATCTAGCCTATCTGTATACATTAGCCTGTCTTTTGTACACATTAGCCGGTCCTCTGTATACACTAGTCCGTCTGTATACACTAGTGTATACAGATAGGCTAGATTATACAGAAGAACGTTCTGGGTATGCAGAGATGGAGGCTAGGGTATACAGAGAGAGAGGCTAGAGTATGCATACTTGCTAGTGTATACAGATGGACTAGTGTACACAGAAGACCGGTTAGTTTATATAGAGAGGTTAATGTGTGCAAAAGACAGGCTAGTGTATACAAATAGGCTAGATTATAGAGAAGAACATCTTGGGTATGCAGAGATGGAGGCTAGGGTATACAGAGAGAGAGGCTGGGTTACACAGAGGCTGGTGTATGCAGACTTGCTAGTGTATACAGACGGACTAGTGTATGCAGAGAGGCTTGGATGTATAAAGAGCAGCTAGTGTATACAGGGTATACAGAGAGACTCGTGTATGCAGAAGACCGGCTAGTTTATACAGAGAGGCTAAAGTGTACAAAACACAGGCTAGTGTATATAGATAGGCTAGATTATACAGAAGAACGTCCTGGGTATGCAGAGATGGAGGCTAGGGTATACAGAGAGAGAGAGACTGTGTTAGACAGAGAGGCTAGAGTATGCAGACTGGCTAGTGTATACAGATGGACTAGTGTATACAGGAGACTGGCTAGTACTGAGAAGACGATATTAGATGAGTGATCTACACATTTCGTTTACTATTGCAGAGAGATAACGGCTAAATGTTAATATTTTAATATGTGCTGCGTGTAAGGTAGAAATAAGATGGTTTTGTGTGAGTTGGTTTTCCAGGATTTAGAGATAGTTATCTGTTTATTCTAATAATATATATAGCAAAATAACTCAGATTACTATTGAAACAGTATATACAGGTCGGGTTTAAGTGGAAATACACGAAATAACAGCAACGACGTGTGTAGGTTTTTATCAATCACGTTCATTACGTCTGTTTAATCATGTAGTGAATATATCCCAAATATAGCATAAGGATGAGAAAGGATAATAACTGGCAGAGGATGACATGGCAAAAAGACAAACTGCATTAGAAATGTGAATATGAATTAGAGATAAAATGTCAATCCCCGTTGGTTACTTACAGGTATTAATACTGTCAACACGGCTACGTACAGCAAAGTGTGAGCTAAGCAGCATTCTGCAATTTTCTGCAATATATAAGTGTGAGCTGGCAGCTAAATATTCTGCAATAGCAGAAATTAAGTATTTCAGTTGAAAAGAGATCGGAAGCAATCGGTAGCTTCAAAATGACTGAGAAATAATTTCATTACTCTAAAAGTAAAAGTTATCCCGGTAGCACTGAGTGATCGTTGTTGTACAAATTCAGTTTCCTATAGCAGAGCAAGCTAAATGTGAGAAGAGCAATTAAACTGTTCTCGGTAGCATTGCATTACTCTTAATATGTGCAGCGTGTAAAGAAGCAATAAGATGGTTTTGTATTATCCTAATATTAGCAGTATACGTAATAAAGGTGAGTAGGTAACCTGGATTTAGACATAGCAAACTCTACAATCTAATTAAGCAAAATTAGAACGGATAATATTGAGACAGTATATACAAGTCGAGTTTAAGTGGAAATACACAAAATATCTAGCTTACCTTTACATTGTTCAATAGAGCGTTGCAAAGTAATACCAAGGCAGAATGTCGGAATAGCAAATAGATGAAATGATTGCTGTAATCATGAAATATCAGCAACGACGCGACTAGGTTTCTATCGTTTTTCAGGGTCCTTACGTGTCATTAAGGATGAGAAAGTATAATAACTGGCAAAGTATGACATGACAAAGAGACAAATTGCATTAGAGATGTGAGATAGACATGAAATGTCAATCCCCATTGGTAATTTACATGTAACCATTAATACAGATAACGCGGCTACATACAGCAAAGTGTGAGCGAAGCAGCTAAAGGGTATACATTATTTAAGAGTAAGTTGACGTAGCTTGAAAATTCCAACGTGTAAATCGTTCCATTAATTTTGTTACGCACGAAGACGGCTTACACTGACTGTTTTCCGTTTCCACTGGAAATAGAATCCTATTGCATACATATCTTAATGTGTAAAGGTTTTAAAAAGATGGTTTTGTGTGAATTTTGCTTTAACGTAAAATTAGCTGTAGACATTATAACTGTGATTAGGTTTACAATGATTTAGATATAGTAATCTCTATAAATAATAATAAAAAGTATAGCAAAACAAATTAGGAAAATATTGAGGCAGTATATATTGGTCGAGATAAAGTGAATACACAAAAGGGATCAAGGGATAGTTGCAAAGCAATATCCTCATTAAGGCAGAATGTCGGAATAGCAATTAGATTCGATGGTTGCAACATAAAACGAAATATGAGCACGGCTAAAATACAGAACAACAGTACATAATTTAAGAGTACAGTAGAATATAGTATAAATGATTTAAGATTAAATAGATTTAGCTTGAAAAAAATCTAAGTTTAAATCGTTGAGTAAATCGTAAATGTATCAGCTAAGTTAAATCTGAGATTATGATTAATTTCACAGTTCCATTACGCGGTCCTTTTCCACTGGTATAGTCATAATGTAATATCAGTAATTGCTATAAGTAAATGTTAAAATTGTAAGACGGTTCACGGCTATGTGGTATTGATATGGATTTAAAAGCGGTACATTAATTTTCTGAAGCATATGGCAGAAAGACGGCTTACTCTGCTTTTCTCACATTTTGCTGCGGTAAAAAGAAATGTTTTGTCACTGTGTTTTAAATGTGACAGTTAAGGTGGGGAAAAAGAAGTAATGCAGAAAATAGAGTCAAACAGTGGAAACGTTTATTTGTTTATGTCATGACAGCTGATTCTGGTTGACCAAAAAAACTGTTTTATTAAGATGTAAGACTAGTTTTACTCTCTAAATATATGCTTTTCAGAGAGTTCTATTATATAGGCGACCAATAGAAAATTTAAATGGCTTAATATTGCAGGGAGGAAGTATCGCGGTTCAACAGTAAGAGATTGAAAGCTTAGCTTGAAAATAGCCGAGAAATAGTTGCGTTAGTCCTAATTTAAAGGATATGCCGGTACCATTGAGAAAGCTTATATTAGACTAGTTGATCTTTGCATTACACAATCCTATTATTATTATTATTATTAAGATCATAGTGCAGAGAGATACTCAGTTAATGTCAGAGATACTCGGTTAATGTCAGAAAAGCAATACAACTGTTTACATCGTTAGCGAGCGATAGTTACATTACTTTTAGTATGTGCAGCATGTCTGGTAGCAAATGGATGGTTTTGTGAACATTTTGCATTACCGTACAATTAGCGGTAGAACTCATCGACGTGAATAGATTTAACCGGATTTTGAGGTAGTACTCTCTATTTCTAATAAGAAATAAAGCAAAACAAGTCAGGATGGTGTGTCAGGACTGTCACATACTCAATGTGATAGTTTATGTGGAGAATTACAAATATGCAAAATAGAGCAAAAGAGTACATGGTATATTTTGATGTATGATAGTTTTATTGCATGCTTGATGTGGATGATTAACATCGTGTAGTGAGTATAATCTATATTTAGCATAAGAATGAAAAGGCATAACATGGCAATAAGACAAACTCCATTAGAGATGTGAGCTAGATGAAATGATGAAATGTCTCTGTATAGCCCAGATTGTCTTATGTTATCACTTAGCCTACCCTCTAAATTCACTAGCCTCTCTATATACACCAGCATGTTTAAACTAGCCGGCCTTCTGCATACAATAGCCTGTCTTCGATATACACTAGCCTATGTTCTGAATACACTAGCCCGTCTTCTGTATACATTAGTCTCTCTGTATAAACTAGCATCTCTGTATACCCCAAACTGTCTTCTGTAAACACTTGTCTCTCTTTATAGCCTGTCTAGCCTTTCTTCTGTACACACTAGCTTCTATGTATACACTAACCAGGCTTCTATATACAATAGCTTCACTCTATGCACTAACCTCTCTGTATAATCTAGCCTCTCTGTATACCCTAGATAGTGTTCTGCATACACTAGTCTCTCCGTAGAAGCCAGCCTTTATTCTGTATTTACTAGCCTTTCTTCTGTATGCTGTAGTCTTCTATATATACTAGCTTCTCTGTACACCCTTGCATCTCTGTAAACACTGTGTAAACTAGCCAGCCTTATGTATACACTCGCCGACTGTATACACTAGACTCTCTGAATACACTAAACCCTCTGTATACCACAGCCTGTCTTCTGGATACACTAGACTGTAAAAACTAGCTAGAATACACCAGCCTGGATGGTGTAGCTCCGCTTGCCCAAACTCCGTTTTATCTTATCCTGGGGACTAATACAATATTTTTCTGCCTCACATCGTGGGCTATACACTGGGGAACATGTCACCACCAAAGAGGGCGACTGCTCCGGCGGCTAAACTGGCCAAATACCATCACAGCGAGGCGGGGGGCCTGGAAGAACATGGTGCCGGCGCGCCTCCCACGGAGGGTTCGGCGGCTGCTGACACTGCCCGGGTGCTGGAAGCTATCTCCGATTGCAAGAGTGCCCTGACCTGCAAGATCGATGAGGTGAAAGTCGATGTCTCCCTGATCCGTCAAGACATGCAAAAGCTTAGGGACCGAACGGAGGCCCGCATATCCCAGGTGGAGGACGACTTCCGACCGCTTCAGACTACCACCGAACGGCTACAACACCAACTTACCATGGTCCTTTCCAAACAAGATGATATGGAGAACCGCCTCCGTAGATGCAACCTTCGGTTCGTGGGCCTGCCGGAAGGTGCGGAGGGCTCGGACCCCTCCTCGTTCCTGGAGGATCTATTGATCAATACGTTCGGGAGGACCGAATTCTCCTCGTCATTCGTGGTGGAGAGAGCCCACAGGCTGGCGGGACGAACGCCCCCCCAGGGCGCACCTCCACGTACCTTCATTGCGAAGCTGCTGAACTTTCGTGACCGGGAAGCGGTCCTTCGCCTTTCCAGGTTGAAGGGGAACATACCCTTCCGAAACGGTGAGATTAGAGTATTCCCCGACTTCTCTGCTGAGGTGCAGAAGAAGAGGGCACAATTTACAGAGGCCAAGCGACAGTTGCGCATCCGCCACTACTCCTATGCAATGCTCTTCCCCGCTCGACTCCGGGTCATGGGAGAGGGCAAGACGCACTTCTTTGACACACCAGAAGCGGTGTTTGCCTGGCTGGAGGGGAGAGTGGAGCGGGTACGCGACCAAGCCTGATTATCTGGCATGCTTCCCTGACGATCTTCGGGACCCCTTCGTGCGCTGAACACTGCTTTTCTCCGCTCATTAGGTACTGTCTTGCACATCTTCTTCCTGTCATCTACTGTCGCCATAAGCGACCTGTGATCTTTTATCTTTTTCTCTTGCACAATCCTGCGGATGTTTCCTCCTTGCCTTCCCCCCCCCCCCACCTGAATGGCAAGCTACTACCCACTGTGGCATCCGTGACCTGGACTCACCGTTCTTCCTACTCCTGTACATTGATCCTGCAACATCCTGGAGTCTTTGGCTTGGAGACCACCCTCCCTGTGCTGCTGCCTGCTTTGCAGCGACGAATCGCCCCCCTAGGCGAGGGTGCAGTACCTGGCCCTGCTTATTATAATTTTCTAAGTTCTGCTCGTCTTAGAGCGCAAGAAGTGTTTCCCTGGACTGATCGGACCTGGCGACTCACCCTGGTTGTGGGTGGGGGGCGCTGGCAGTCCGACCCGGACAGTGAGTTAAAGTTCAAGTTTCTGTTATGCTATAAGTTTTGCACGTTTTTTTTGATCTTTTTTATTGGTATTGAGAAGTACAGTATGCTACGTCACCAATGGCTATGTATATTTTTTACATGGTATGCTGGATGTGGGTGTGCGGGAGGAGTGCTCTGTGACGCAGTTGTGGGAGGGTCCCAAGCCTCCATCCGGGGCTGGGGGCGAAGGCCGTGTGGTGACATGGGGATGGGGAGGAGCGCTCTATATGTTCTTATTTGAGAATGTCTGTACTGAAATGCATAACTTGGAATGTGAGGGGAATTAGGGCCAGGCCCAAAAGAAATGCAGTCTTATCGTACCTGAAGGCGCAAAGGGCTGATTTGATGGTGCTAGTTGAGACACACCTGACTGGCCAATTGATTCTATCCCTCAAAAAACCGTGGGTGGGCTGGGTGTACCAAGCACCGTACGCCAATAACTCTAGAGGGATTGCGGTGCTGGTGGCCAAGACCGTCCAGTTCTCTTTGCTTAATATCAAGTCTGACCCGCAAGGCCGGTTCCTTTTCTTACACGCTGGGGTGGGTGGTCTGGAGGCATTGATATTGGCGATATACATACCGCTGCCTTTCCAGTTCGCTGTTCTCACAGCAGGGCTGGCGTTCATGGCTCAATTCCCCACAATACCAGCTATATGGCTGGGGGATTTTAACAATGTGATGGACAGAGCGCTGGATAGGTTGCAGGCAGTCCCGATGAACCCATCTATACACTCGGGCACCCGTTTTGGGAAATTTCTTACTGAGCTGTCCTTAGTGGACACTTGGAGACACTGTCACCCTACTGATAAGGTTTTTTCTTGTTTCTCCGCGACATACGACAGCATGTCCCGTATTGACCTTATCCTTATTTCCCGGTCCCTTCTTCCATTGCTGGGGGGGGTGGGATTCTGCCCCCGAGTGCTCTCGGATCACTCACCCTATTGGATCGAGCTCTCCATTGATTCCCTACCCTCAACATATAGTTGGAGACTCAATCCCTTTTGGTTAACAGTAGTCCCTGACTTGGAGGAGGCGGACGGTGGGTGGGATGTGTTTTTTCAGGCCAACATGGGCACGGCCCCTTTTGGGGTTGTGTGGGACGCATTTAAATCTCACGCCCGTATGACATTAGCCCACCGCATAGCCAGAAACAGGAAGACCTCTTCCCAAGTGGTTCACCAGGCGGAACAGGCTCTAACAACGACTGAGCTGGAGTTTTCTAATGACCCCTCCCCCCTTAACGCCGATAAACTAAAACTGCAGACCCGTATTGTGAACAATCTTTTATTTGAAAAAGCCGAACGGAAGATTTTTTACAATAAGCAAAGAGCATATGAGTTTGGGGAGCGGGCGGGGCGGCTATTGGCCTACCTGGCGCACCTGGACCACAGGCCACCGACAGTGGTCTCCCTTCGCTCCCCGACCGGAGACTTGATTGCAGATTCCGATGCGGTGGCGGGAGAGTTTCGCTCCTTCTTCGCATCCCTATACTCCTCTACCAATGACAGATCCCAGGAGGACATTGAAACGTTTCTGGCTGGTATAGAACTACCCACATTGACAGGACCCCAAGTAGACTTGCTCGACGCCCCCATTACTGAGGATGACATATCTACTGCCATATCTTACCTTAAGCCCTCCAAGGCCCCTGGCTCGGACGGCCTGCCCCTCAAATTTTACACTACATACCTGGCGGCACTTCTCCCTAGATTGCAGGAGCTATTCTTCCACATCTACTCCACTGGTGTCCTACCACAGACCATGCGCGAGGCATATATCGTATTGATACCTAAGCCCGGCAAAAATCCCGAACTCCCGGAAAACTATCGCCCAATATCCCTCCTCCAATTGGATATTAAAATCCTTGCCAAAATTCTGGCGCTCCGGCTGAATGGGGTGATCTTGACCCTCATTCACCCGGACCAGACAGGGTTCATGCCTTCCTACAATACTGCACATAACCTCCGTAGGCTCCATATGCACCTGCAGGCTACCCACGATCAGATGGGGTCCAGGGTGGTGGTGTCGTTGGACGCCGCCAAAGCCTTTGACTCCGTAGAGTGGAGGTACCTATGGGGCTGCCTGGGGAGATTCGGCTTTGGGCCCAAATTCACCAACTGGATACGCCTGTTATACCAGAGCCCTAGTGCTAGGGTTCTTGTTAATGGTAGGGTCTTGGAGGCTTTCCCCCTGTCCAGGGGGACGCGTCAAGGGTGCCCTTTATCGCCCCTCCTGTATGCGATTGCAGTGGAGCCCCTCGCCTCTGCGTTGCGTACGCATCCTGGAATAGGAGGACTGCGGCATGGTCAGCTACATGACAAAATTAGTCTCTACGCTGATGACATGCTGCTGTACCTTGCGGACTCTGGCCCATCTCTACAGGCTGCCCTGGACACCATTAGTGTATTCGGCGACTACTCAGGGCTGCGCATTAATTGGGATAAATCCCAGATCCTCTCCATAGATTTTGGCCCTCCCACAGAGGAACAGGCTTCCTCCCCCTTATCCGGGTAAGTTCCCTGAAATATTTGGGTATCATGATTTCCCGCTCCCCCGCAGACTTTACTAGGCTCAACATAGAACCTTTGATTGCGACCCTTAAAACCAAAACACAAACATGGGCTAAACTCCCCCTTGGGATATTGGGCCGCATCAACCTGATAAAAATGATCATACTCCCTCAATTTTTATATGTCCTCTGGCATGCTCCAATATATTTGCCCCTTTGAACCTTTAAAGACATTGAAGCGATCCTTAACCCCACCGACCTGGGCGGCGCAGCGTTACCCGACTTCAACCTGTATTACCTGGCTGCACAACTTTCTCACTTTTTTTATTTAGACAAACAAGACAAGGAACGGTATCTGACCCTAGTGTGCTCTTCCCTGTCTGCTGTGTACACCCACCCCTATCAAGTGCTATTCAAAACTCCAATAGACCCGGAGGCGCTGCGTAATCACCAGGGTCTGCTACATACCCATTGCAGAATATGGGAATTGGTGGGGCGCAGGCTGGGACGACCCGCTATGCACTCGCATACCCCCTGTGGCCTGTGGTTATCCAGGGGTGTGGCATACCTCTCAGATGTTTATAGTAATTAAGTTCTTAAATCTTTCCAACAGCTTAAAGATGAATTCCACGTCCCCAACCACATGTTCTTTAGATTTCTCCAGCTTCGGCACGCCCTTCAGACCCAATTTCGTGACCATTCCCCGAACCTGGACCGTAGAACATTCTAGACACCTTGCTGGGACAGGACCCCTCTAAACTAATCTCCATCTTTTACAACGATCTTCTCCGTCCCGTAGCAACCGCCTCTGCATACAAACTGAGGGATAGATGGGTCGGGGACGTGGGACTGTTGGAGGATGAGGAATGGGAGGATGCATTGAATGCATGTAAAAAGGTGTCTACCAAACTCTCTGACCGCCTGACCCAAATGTACATTATTCACAGGGCCTATATCACCCCATCCCGCCTCGCTCAGTTTAATCCGGCACAGGACCCCAGCTGTCCTAGGTGCAACGGATCGCCCGGTACCTTCTTTCATCTGTTGTGGTCCTGTCCGGTAATACATGATTACTGGTCCCACATTGTTAAATTTATACATGATGAGATGGGATCCCCCCTGACCATGTGCCCCGAACAATGTTTATTGGGGATATTCCAGGATCCAGATTTTGATAAGCCCCATATTACTTTTCTACAGGAGGTACTATTTCTTGCCAGGTTATTGGTGGCAAGGAAATGGATGAGAGGGGCGCCCCCGAGTGTGCAAGAATGGATAGCTACCGTTAATGGTGTCCTTCCATATAAGAAGGAAATATACGCACACAGGGGCTGCCCAGCTAAGTACGGGAAAATCTGGGATATATGGTTAAATAATGCAGCTACTTGCAACGCCATAGAGGTCGATCCCTGACCCCAAATATGTTAGCCCTTTAGAGTGCCCAGCCTGCTTGTTTTCCCCCTCCTCCCCCTCCCTTCCCCAGGACTTACCGCATTGATGCTTTGTAGCTCCTTTACCGATCTGCCTCAGTGCTGTGCTCTAACTCCTATTTCTGTGACCCTGTTAACAGCTCTTCAATGTACCCTCTCCATCAGTTTGGTTTCTGGTACCTCCTGCTCCCATCCAGCATGATGTATTTTTGATGTATCTCTGCTTTATCTGCCTACTGTATGTATTTTGTACCCTGTACTTGTGGTTCTTCTCAACTCAATAAACACTTTCTTTGTAAAAAAAAAAAAAAAAAAGAATACACCAGCCTGTCTTCTGTACCCACTAGACTCTCTGTATACACTACCAAGTCTTCTGTATACACTGTCAGCTTTGATGTATACCCAAGCCTGTCTTCTGTATACACTAGCTTCTCTATAGGCACTGTCCTTTCTGTATACACTCGACTATCTCTATACACTAACCTCTCTATATACACTAACATCTTTGTGTGTACTAGCCACTCTTTAAACTAGCCTCTCTGTGTACCCCAGCCTCACTGTTTACTCTAGCATCTCTGTATACTCAAGCCTATCTACATACACGAGTCTGTATTCTGTATTCACTAGCCTTTCTTCTGTATGCTGTAGTCTTCTATATATACCAGCTTCTCTGTACACCCTAGCACTGTAACAGTGCTAGGTGCCTGTACTACAGAAACAGAACACCAGCAATAAGGTGTATACTGTGCAGGAGGCACACAACACCCACTCTAAATTCTGCACTGCACATGCATGTATTGCAGAAATTGAACACCAGTAATAAAGGGTAGCTTCAGGTGTGTGTGCAGGAGGCACATAACACCCACTGTAACAGTGCTAGGTTCCCAAGCAGTAAAGACTGTCCCTGCGTATCGTCCTCTTTCCCTGACCACCGCAACACACTATACAATGTCGCCGCGCTGGCGGCCTTATATAGTGTGGGGTGTGTACTAAACCCCCCCCGAGCTATAATTGGCCACAGGAATCCTGCCTGTGGTAAATTGTGGCTCTCCTCACAGAGGATGTCACATCTGTTCTTATTATATAGAACCTATTATGCTCCTCGTAAACTTTTTCAATTTGGCCGAACGGCTGGACGCAAGTTGCCCCCGGTTCGGGAACATGGGAGGAGACATTATGCACATGTTTTGGAGATGCCCGAAGTTGATCCGCTACTGGACGGAGGTGACAGGAACCATTAATCGGGTGTTTGGAACCTCCACCAGGATGGAGGCGAAGTATTGTCTCCTGGGATTAGTTGAAGGAGTTGGAAACCCGGGAAGCAGCCAGATGGCAGTTCTGAGATGCCTATATCAGGCAAGAAAACTGATTGCCCAACATTGCTTAGCCTCCAATGTTGGCAATGACTTGTTTTTTTTCGCTTGTTTCCCAAGATGACCATGTTGGCGTTTGTCAAGATGGTTGAGAGTGCCCAAAGAGATCGCCTATGGCCCCATCACCTTGAAAGTGCCTGATCTTGTCTGATCTCGGAGGCTAAGCATTGTCGGGCCTGATTAGTAACTGGATGGGAGACCAACTGGGAGTACCAGGTGCCATAGGCTTCTTTTTATGTTGTTGGCGTTGACATGGTTTTTTTTTTCCGCTTGTTTCCCAAGGTGATCATCTTGGCATTTGTCAAGAGGGCTGAGAGAGCCCAAAGAAATCTCCTACGGCCACATCACCCTGAAAGCGCCCGATCTCATCTGATCTCAGAGGCTAAGCAGGGTCCGGCCTGGATAGTACCTAATTACAGGTGCCGTAGGAATCTTTTTATATTGTTGGCTTTGACCTGTTTTTCTTTCGCTTGTTTCCCAAGGTGACCATTTTAGCATCTGTCAAGAGTTTTGAGTATGTCCCGAAGCGTTCGCCTAAGGTCACATCACCCTGAAAGCGCTCGATCTCAGAGGCTAAGCAGGGTCTTGGTCAGATGGGAGACCGCCAGGGTCTATGTTGTTGGCGTTGACCTGTTTTTTTTCACTTGTTTCCCAAGATGACCATCTTGGCATTTGTCAAGAGGGTTGAGAGTGTCAAAATAGAACACCTATGGCCACATCACCCTGAAAGCGCACAATCTAATCTGATCTTGCAGCAGTGTACGGCCTGGTTAATACCTGTATGGGAGACCATCTGTGAATATCAGGTGCCGTAAGGTTCTTTTTATGTTGTTGGCGTTGACCTGTTTATTTTCGCTTGTTTCCCAAGGTGACCATCTTGGTGTTTAACAAGAGGGTTGAGAGTGCCCAAAGAGATCACCTACGGCCCCATCACCCTGAAAGCACCTGATCTTGTCTGATCTCGGAGGCTAAGCAGTGTCGGGTCTGGTTAGTACCAGGATGGGAGAACGTCTGGGAATAACAGGTGCCATAGGCTTCTTTTTATGTTGTTGGCCTTGACCTGTTTTTTTTTTCACTTGTTTCCCAAGGTGACCATCTTAGCGTTTGTCAAGAGGGTTGAGAGTGTCCGAAGAGATCACCTACGGCCCCATCACCCTGAAAGTGCCCAATCTCGTCTGATCTCGGAGGATAAACAGTGTCGGGCCTGGTTAGTACCTGGATGGGAGACCGCCTGGGAATACCAGGTGCCATTGGCTTCTTTTTATGTTGTTGGCTTTGACCTGTTTTTTTCGCTTGTTTCTCAAGGCGACCATCTTGGCGTTTGTCAAGAGGGTTGGGCGTGTCTTGAAGAGAACGCTTACGACCACATCACCCTAAAAGCACTCGATCTCGTCTGATTTCAGAGGCTAAGCAGCGTCAGGCCTTGTTAGATGGATGGGAGACTGCCTAGGAAGACCAGGTACCATAGAAGGATCTGGCCTGGTTAGTGTCTTGATTGGGAGATCGCCTGGGAATACCGGATGCCGTAGGATTCTTTTTATGTTGTTGGCTTTGACCTGTTTTTTTAGCTTGTTTCCCAAGGTGACCATCTTGGCCTTTGTCAAGAGGCTTCAGAGTGCCCAAAGAGAGTGCCTACGGCCAAATCACCCTGAAAGAGCCCAATCTCATCTGATCTCGGAGGCTAAGCAGCGATGGGCCTGGTTAGTACCTGGATGGGAGACAGCCTGGGAATACCAGGTGCTGTAGGCTTCTCATTATGTTGTCGGCGTTGACCTGTTTTTTTTCCCTTGTTCCCCAAGGTGACCATCTTGGCATTTGTCAAGAGGGTTGAGAGTGCACAAAGAAATTGCCTACGGGCACAACACCCTGAAAGCGCCCAATCTCGTTTGGTCTCAGAGGCTAAGCAGGGTTGGGCCTGGTTTGTACCTGGATGGGAGACCGCCTGGGTTTTCCAGATGCCGCAGGCTTCTTTTTATGTTGTTGGTGTTGACCTGTTTTTTTTCGCTTGTTTCCCAAAGTGATCATCTTGGCATTTGTCAAGAGGGTTGAGAGTGCCTAAAGAGATCGCTTACAGCCGCATCACCCTGAAAGCACCCTATCTCTTCTGATCTCAGAGGCTAAGAAGGGTTGGGCCTAGTTAGTACTTGAATGGGAGACGGCCTTGGAATACCAGGTGCCGTATTCTTCTTTTTATGTTGTTGGCGTTGACCTGCTTTTTTTTGCTTGTTTTTTTTGTTTGTTTCCCAAGGTGACCATCTTGGCGTTTGTCAAGAGGGTTGAGCGTGCCTGAAAAAAGCAGGGTCGGGACCAAGTTAGTACCTGGATGGGAAACCGCCTGGGATTTCTCGATGCCATAGGCTTTAGTTTTAATTCAATCTTATTTTCATTGAGATATAAAAGCAAGATAGGAGGGGGAAAAAAAAATACAGAATATTCTAACATATTCGTTTTACATTGTTACATAAACATAAAAAAAGGAAACCACAAAGAAATCCACTCTACTACAGTGGTGTCAAACTATCACGAGGTTAAAGTGTTTGTTTTGAGCTTCGATTTAGGTAGTATGGTAGAAGAGCCTGTGGTCCTACAATGATTAGTCTAAGTTAAAGTGGGTGTGTGCGCACCACTATCTTCCCAGCGAGTGATGCCCACTCATTACAGGTAGACTAGGGCTATTGTTCTTATTCTGGTAACGTTCACTCTGGTGGGGAAGCTCTGTATGTGCCACCATTCTGGTCTAATGAGACTGGAGGTCATAACTTAAGTAATCGGGTATTACTGCAACTTGTATAGGGGAGGGAAGAAAGGGGGAAGAGAGTGAGGAAAGAGGGGTCAGGACAGTAAAGAGCTTAGGGATCAAAAGGTATACATTCCACCCTGATCACACAGGTGTATCGGTAGAGTCCTCTGTGGCCCATGAGATAAACTCTGAGGAATATCGAAACATCGACCATGAGGTCCAGGTCTTAGAGAATTGTTCCTCCCTACCCGTTTCCTGCGACAACATTCTTTCCAAACTATTAATTCGGTCCACTTCAATTGCCCAATCCCCCAGGGAAGGCATGCTCGTCGACTTCCAATGTCTGGGCAACACCGTTCTAGCAGCCGCCAAAAAGTGACGCAGAACGTCTTTCTTGACTGACTTAAGTGGTCCCGGGAGCAGAGATAGCAGAGCCATCTCAGGAGAGGGTGCGATGGAGGTCGCCATGAGTTTACAGTACAAGTCAAGGATCTTTTGCCAGAACTTCCTCACAGGGGGGCATGCCCACCAAATGTGAAGTAACGTTCCCTTAGATGACAAGCAACGGCAGCAAGTATCCGGAAGTGTCGAGTTGATTCGGTGCAAAGTCGAAGGGCATCTGTACCAGCGGGTCAACAGCTTGAACCCCTTTTCTTGAGAATTGGAGGCTATGGACATTTTGTGGGTCAGTATGAACTTTGAAGCACTTTTGCCAGTCTACAGGCGAGATGGAGTGGCCCAGGTCTTCCTCCCATGCTTGTGTGTATGGGGGAAGGTCAGGATTATAAGCCACATGTAAGAGGGAATATAATTGAGAGACTACATGTGTAGGAGGGGTGGCCTGGAGCAGCATGCCCTCCAAGTCCGTTAAGTCAGCGAGTACATTAGGTAACGATGGGAAAGTGCGAATGTAGGAAATCACCTGTTGTCTCTGCAGCCAGTGTGTAGAGGCATGAGAAGATGGGTCAGAGGGAACGTCATGAGTCAGAGAGGGGTCTGAACATAGGACTTGGCAAGTCGCCTGTGGTCCTCCTTACACCAAGGTCCAAAACTCGCTCCCTGTAGGGCCGGTGGAAAAGCCGGAGTTCCAAACAGTGGAGTCATGGGTCCCTGCATGGGAGATAGGGTCTTGGAGGAATTCATTCAGGTCCAGATTTGTATGGTTTGTTGGGTGAGGTCGCTCAGTGGTACCTCTTCTTTCAGGTATTCAGTAGGTGTCCACGGCAATGCACAGAGATCTATTGGGTTAATATGGCTCTCTATTTGTACCCACAATTTGGAGGAGGAATGATGGAACCAGTTAAGTATACGCGTGAGCACAGCTGCTCTATAATATAAGGAGGCATCCGGGGCTCCTGCTCCGCCACGAATCTTGGGGAGTGATAAGGTCTCGTAGCGTATCCGGGGACGAGCCCCTCCCCAAATAAAGGAGGAGAATAGTTGGCGGAGCTTCCTGAAAAACCAGGAGGGTATGGAAATGGGAATTGTTTGGAACAAATAGAGAAACCGAGGGATTACATCCATTTTTAGGGCATTTACTCTGCCTAGCCACGATAGGCATTTCTTTGCGTAGTTTGAGAGATCCATCTTGGTTCTAAGCAGCGGGGGTGCATAATTCAAAGAGAATAGATGGGACCTGTCCTTGGGTATTTGGATTCCGAGGTAGCGGATGGAGGTAGAGCCTGTTTTAAATGGGTATCTAGCGGATAACTGACCGAGGACCTCTTGGGACAGTGAGATGTTCAGGATTTCTGATTTAGTATGGTTTACTTTGAAATTGCTCAGCATGCCAAACCTTGTGAATTCCTGCATTATATGTGGTTAAGATAGGTGGGGTTGGGTTACAAACAATAGCAAGTCATCCGCGAAGAGCGCCAGCTTAGAATGAGTGGGGCCTATCGATACACCTGAGATGTTGGGGTTATTGCGTAAGGCTATTGCTAGGTGTTCCATGACAAGGACATATAGAAGGGGAGATAAAGGACAGCCATGTCGTGTCCCATTGTTAATGGCAAATGTAGGTGACAGTGAACAATTTACTCGAATTCTAGCGGAAGGTGAGGAGTAAAGGGCCATAATTCGGGATAGCATTTTGGGACCCAGGCCTATCTGTTGCAGAGACATCGGAAGGAATTGCCAGTCAACCCAGTCAAATGCCTTTTCGGCGTCGACCGTCAAAAGGCATAGAGGGATTTCGTGGGTGCGGGCATAGTCGGTAAGAAGCAGGGTTTTCAGGGTGTTATCCCTTGCCTCGCGGCCACTTACAAAACCCACCTGCTCCAGATGTATAAGGCGGGGGAGTAGCGGTTGCATTCTAGTAGCTAATATTTTGGCATATATTTTCAGATCCACTCCAATTAATGATATGGGCCTATAATTTGCACACAAGGTAGGGTCTTTGTCTGGTTTGGGGATAATGGTGATGTGGGCTTCAAGCGTTTGTGGAGGAAACGCTGAGGCTTCTGATAGAGAGTTAAACACCTTAGCCATAAAGGGGGTCAGCGGAGGAGCAAATGTTTTGTAGAATTTAGGAGTAAAACCGTCGGGTCCTGGGCTTTTACCGGAAGGGGTGGCCGCTATTGCTCCCACTTCCTTGTCTGCTGTGATTACTTTCTCTAGCTCTTCTGTAGTATCGCCATCTAATATAGGGAGCTCAGTTTCCTCGATATAGGACTGTCCATCGGGCGCAGGAGTGTGGGATGGGCTAGATGAGATACCGGTCGGTAGGTTGTATAGTGTTTGATAGAAATCTCTGAATGTTTGTGATATCTTGGAGGGCTCATTAAGCATTTCTCCAGAAGGGGCCCGAATATGAGGTATAAATGTGGAAGGCGTGTTTGGATGGAGGGTGCGGGTCAACGGCCTACCACATTTATCTCGAAATCGGTACTGATGTAAAGCAAGTCTGTCCGCATAAGTACGAGCTGAGGCCTCGTATAGGTCCCTGAGTTGGGATCGGGCCAGTGAGACCTCTGTCAAAAGTCACCAGCGTAGGGGCTCGTTTATGCTGGGTCTCAAGGTCCCGAAGCTTTTGAGTTGCTGAGGTTATTGCAGCTGAACGAGTCTTTTTCAAGCGGGTTCCCACCTGAATGAAGAGTCCTCGCAGAACAGCTTTAAGCGCCTCCCATTGGAAGGGTAGCGAGGTGGTGTCTGTGGCATGATCTAGCAAGAAATTAGAGATAGTTTCCGAGACCTTGTGGGAACACTCAGGGTTCGTGAGGAGGGAATCATTCATCCTCCATGTCCATTCCCTCACGGGTGTGGAAGGGATAGATAATGTCAGATATATAGGCGAGTGGTCAGACAAGACCATTGAGTCTATGTCACATTCAGGTGACCAATCTAAGCAGCTATGGTCAAGAAGGAAGTAGTCGATACGACTATAGGAGTGATGGACCTGTGAGAAATGGGTATAATTCCGATTTGTTGGAAACAGAACCCGTCAGATGTCGATTAGACGGAGGTCGTATATAGCCCGTTTAAAAGCCCTCAACTTAGTAAAGGAGATGGATGAGCGAGAGGTGGATGAGTCTAAGAGTGGGTCTAGGGGGGCATTAAAATCCCCGCCTATAATTAGTTTACCTTCCGCAAATTCTGACAAGAGCGTCAGGTATCGCAGAGCAGTCGAGATTTGGTTAGTGTTTGGTAGGTAGAGGTTGGCTATAGTAAATTTGGTGCCCCATAGGGAGAACTTTACGAACACATACCTTCCCTTAGGATCCGACAGCTGGTCTATCAGATCAATCAGGAGCATTTTGTGGAAGGCAATAGAAACGCCTTTAGTTTTCTGAGAGAGGTTTGTACTGTGGAACCATCTGTTAAAGTACCTGTTGGAGCAGGAAGGGGTGGAGTTTGTGTGGAAATGTGTTTCCTGTAACAGTAATACGTTGACCTGCTGTTTATGCATGTGGTAAATGATTTGTGCTCTCTTGGATGCAATATTGAGGCCATTTACATTGTACGAGCAACACTTCAAGCAAGGACGAGATAGTACTGTGTGAGCCATAGTGATAAGAAAATCAAGTTATAGACAGTGGGGGGGGGGGGGAGTAGGAGAAGGAAAGGGGGAACTTATAAGGTAGCAGAAAGTGTACTAGTACAAAACTAAAAAAGGAAAAGAAAAGGGAAAAAAAAGGGGAACGAGGGCTCCTAGGCAAGGAGCCTGGTAAATCTAAGGTGTCCACGAGAACGGGACACCACGTGAAAGTTCACGTAAATGAGCACTATTCGTGCCCGGCCTATTGAGGGTGAAGGGTCGAAGCAGAGAACCTGAGCCATGAGCCCAGTAGCACGACAGGCATGTAAAACTTTACTGAGGCACATTAGTATAACAAGATATTAATACAGAACACACATCAGATCCTCCACGAAGGGGGAGATAGCGATGGGCAAATAGCTCCACACCAGTCCAGTCTCCCCCCTCCGCAGAGGAGACAACAGTCCATGAGAGACCTCACGGGAAGGGAGCAAACATTGTCAACATATGTTTCCACATACTCCAACGGGGGGGCAGAGATCCATCAGTGTAATACTACAGAGAGCGCATTAGGGTGAAACTACCCGGTGTGTAAGAAACCGTGAGTATATAACTAAGGAAGCCCACGTGGATAGCGGCAAGGGACCGTGGACCCAACCGATCCATCAGCCGCCCCTCCACCCATATCCAGGTGGGCCATTACCGCTAAACATCTAGAGAGTAGACCTGTACATTAAAGTAGATTAGGAACTCAACATTTACATAACTAGATCAAGCATGAGCAACCCGCTGTTCCATTGCCTCTCCCGAACCCCAGCCAGTCACAATACACTAGCAAAGGGCAGGGAGAAGGTCAGTCAATTAAGTGCACCAGCTGTATTGAGGTATTTAGTATGCGGTCTACCACCCCATCTCCCATCATGGCGTAACCAACAGAGTATATGGAGAAACAAGTAAGATGGAAGGAGGGGAGGCAAGGGATAGGTATAATACTGAGATGGCACTAGTCATACAATGAGCACCGAAATAGGTCCAAAAGGTTTCTTGAAGTTACTTTAATCTTCCGGAGAGGTAGGGTGACGTGGTCCAGGATCAACAGAGTGCGATGCATACCTCGGATGTCTGCGGCGTTGTGGGAGAGGATCACATGTACCCTAGCGCAGTCGTCTGGGGGGTCCAGCCAGTTAGGTACATCAGTTGGATCTTGCTCCAAAAAGCTGAAAAGGGCTGGAAGTTGATCTGGATCAGAGAGGACAAATTTATACTTGGCCCTGGTCACCTTGATGCTGAAGGGGTGCCCCCAAGTGTAGGTTGCTCCGGCTTGGCGTATCAGGTCTAGCAGTGGGCGGACCATTCGGCGCATGTGGAGAGTGTTGCGAGAAAGGTCTGGGTATAGGTGGATAGTTGAACCGTCAAAGTCCACAGGACCCAAACGCCACGCTTTGCGCATAATTTCTTCCCGCCGTGGCTTCCGGTATGCCTTGTAGTCGTATATTATTCCTGCAGCTCCTATTCTCCCCGTCTTCTATGTGCAGTTGATTTTGACGTATACGGTGCAAGTATTCTTTGGAGGCCCGCTCAAGAGACGTGATGCGGGCAGCATGGTCAGATTGAGTATCAGTTAGGGTAGAGATTGCGGTCTGATTGGTAGAGACCTGCTGTTGGATGGCCTGAAGGTGCTTGTGGAGTGAGGACTCCATTTTGACTGCCCAGAATTCAAACTCCGCTCGGAAGGCCGCTAGAAGATTTGAGGCTTCAGACCTAGGTAATTCTCCTGATGTTGGAGGGGCCACAGCTCCAGGGCCTGCCCCTGGAAGAGGGACAACAGTGGTGCCGGATCTGGACGTTACACTTAGAAGGACCGAGTGCTGGGTCGGGGGGGTCATCTGATTCCTCGCTGCTGTCCGTTGTCGGCTGAGTAGGAGGAGGAGGTTTGCTCTTCCCTGGATTATGCGCTGGTGCCATCTTGTCTCTGGGAGTGCCGGGATCAGACTGAGATGTACAGAGCAGGTATCGCTGGATTGTACCCTGTTGGAGATCCGCTGACTCAGTAGATCGAGAGCTGTGCGTGGACATGCTGTTCAGGTATGTGCAATGTCTGAGGTATAGCCTGTCCGCTACGGGCGATCACGGGACTCAGCTGGACATTTCTTTAGCCAGACATGGTCGTTCCGTGTCTCTGCGGACTTGAACGGACGGAGACCCCAGGTGGGCACTATCTGATTGGGCAGCTTTGGTGGCTGTGTATGTAGAGATCCAGGTTCGTAAGGATGAGGGAGCTAAGGAGTGTGGGTGCATACAGCAGCCTGGGTGAACCAAGATGGCCACCTTCCTGGGTTTCTGGATCCGTAGCAGCAGCCTATGTAATAAGGGGGGGGTTGATCCTCGAGGATATCCCCGTCTAATTCTGCAGGCGCCCGGCCAGGATTTCCAGGGGGTCAGTGAGTCTAGAATGGGGCCCAGAAGACACAGAGGTGTAGCAAATGCAGCCAGATAAAAGTACATGCCCCCTTAATAACCCCTTTAGGGGTCTCTGGTGGTCTGGCTAGAGTGTTACTGAGGGTGGATGGGGACGGATTGAGCCAAGAGAAAACAGAGAGGCCTCCGGGTGTACCAAGATGGCTGCCGTCACTTACCAGGACCGTTTTGGATGATCCCAGGGCCACTCAGGGAGGACTTCCGGCTCTAGATGGCAGGCTGGATGTCCCCGGCAACCCGCAGGTGGTAGAAACTGCCGCTGGGCTTTGTAGTCCGCCGAAGCTCGGCCTCCGGATGGAGCAAGATGGCCGCTGCTCCACGTTGCAGACCGAAGCCTCGGACTGTCCTGCTGGGCGGCCGGAGCTCCGCGAACGGCGCACCCGCGCTAGAGGTATGCCCCAGCTCCTCCTGATATGCCCAGGGCCTCCGGTGGGGTCCGTTCCGCTCCGGTGGATGGGAAGGCTCTGGGTATGCACTCTAGTAGCGGAGCTTCCCCCAGGCACGTTCACTCAGGTCTCCGCTCGGCCACGCCCCCCCCCCCATAGGCTTTAGTTTTAAGTTGTTGGCATTGACTTATTTTTTTTATTTTTTTTATTATTCTTTTATTAAGTATAAGTAGAACAATATAAATATAACAGTCAACCATACAGCATGACCCAGGGTCACAATTACATGGTAACAAAAAATAGGCAGTCAAATAACTCAGGGTTCTCAGAGGGGAGTCCTACAGTTTCATGCAGAAAAGAGAGAAACCCCACCTCCGACACGTAGTACAGTATAACTAGTGCAGCTCCGTTCGGACAAATGTAATCATGGAGAACAACTGGGACCACAGCGAGCCAGCTTATCATGACCTATGTGAACCAGAGTAAAAGATGGGCCGGTCGTGTCCAGGGTTCTTTGGGCCCCGAAGGCTAGTAAGGAGACAAGGCATAGTCAAAAGGGAGGACGGGGGGAGAAGAGAGTGCAAAGACGGAGAGAGAGGAGGGGGGGGTGGCGGCGGGGAAAAAAAGAAAAATAAAGACAAAAAGGGGGGGGGGGGAATGCCACCCAGGGCAGACATGGCCTACGTAGGTAAAGGTTAGATGTTCAGTCGTTTTCTGGGACAGGGGCGCTGCTCACCTGCCGAATGTAGTCTCGATTACCAGTAAAATACCTCCAGGGCCTCCATGTAACACTAAATGCCTCTTCAGTGTTGTGAAGGGTGGCGGTCAATTCTTCCATCCGGAGAATATGATTGACTTTGGAATACCACAGCACCTTGGATGGGGGCTGAGGCTGCCTCCACAGTGCGGGAATGCAGGCCTTCAGGAGTTGCATCGTGAGGGTTTTTTTGTATTTTCGAACAGGCTGTTCGGTCAAGTGTAGAAGGCACGCTGCTGGGAACCCAAAAGTTCCTCAAGGCCGGGCATGCCCAGAAAAGGTGTCCCATGGTCCCCATATCTGAATTGCACCTCCAACACACATCCGGGATCGATCTATTCATTTTATTCAGAAGGTATGGGACTTTATACCAGCGTGAGACTATCTTGTATCCTGATTCTTGATATTGGTTTGCGATGGAAGCTTTATGTACTAAGGTCAGGATCTTCCCTATCTGTTGTGGGGTAAATGTGATGCCTAAGTCCCTCTCCCATTTGTGGATAAATGGTGGGGTTGACTCCTCCTCCTGACTACTCAATAGGTTGTACAGGAGGGAGAGGGTGTGTCGCACAGGTTCCCTTTTGTGACAGATGGATTCATAGGGCGTCAGGTCTCTAGGAGTGTAGGGGGCCCTTTGTATGGCCAGAAGAAAGTGACGAAGTTGATAAGCACTAAACAAGTCAAGCGGAGGGTCAGAAAGCTTGGCGACAGTTTGCGTGGTCGGGAGCCCTCCTGAGGGCCACACCTCTCCCAGACGCTGTTTCCGCACCACTGTCAACTGTCGCAGTTTCTTGTTGGTACATCCCAGTGGGAAGTCTGGATTACCTATAACCGGAGTTATTGGTGACGGCAGGGGAGCAATGTGTGTTTAGCGGAACAACCTCCGCACAACAGCCAATGTAGCTCCCACTACGGGGTGATCTCTGAGGTCTTTTGGTAGGGAGGACAGGAGCCACAGGGAGGTCAATAGGGGAATGGACCCATCCTCAATCTCCATCTCCACCCACTGCTTGTGTGGGCCATTACAATGCCAATCAACGACTCTCGCTAACAGAGTCGCTCTGCAGTATTGTCTCAGATCTGGGAGACCCAGACCCCCCTTGTCCTTTGGTCTGGCAAGCAATTGCAAACGGGCTCTGGGCGGTTTGCGCGCCCAAATAAAGTCCCGGAGCAGCACCTGCAGTTGTCTGAAAAAAATTGGGGGTAACTGGATCGGTAATGTCTGGAACAAGTATAAGATCCGCGGGAGGGCCGTCATTTTGAATGCATTACAGCGCCCGAACCAGGTCAGTGTTAAAGCATGCCAGTTTCCCAAATCAGATTTCAGTCTATTCAGGAGAGGGACAAAATTAAGCGGGTACAATTGCGCCAAATCCGCTGCGATGTCAACGCCCAGGTAACGTATAGATTTTTCAGCTCAGTAGAATGGAAAAGCGGAGCGGAGCCTCTTGGCCTCACCATCCGGGACCGATATATTCAATACAGCCAACTTGGCACAATTGATTTTATAGTTTGATAGGCTGCCGTATCGCCGGAGAGCCGCGAGTATATTGGGAAGCGAAATGTGTGGATTGGAGACGAAAAAAATTAGATCGTCAGCGTACGCCGCAATTTTGTGGTGTGCCGAGGGTTTGGATATGCCAGTAATATTCGGGTCATTTCGAACGTGACACATAAGTGGTTCCAGTGTCAGAATAAAAATTAGGGGAGACAGAGGGCACCCCTGCCTCGTCCCATTAGTGATGGGGAAAGAGTCCGAGCACCACTCGTTCACCCGTACCGCTGCCGACGGCGTGGAGTAAAGCGACATTACCCAGCTCATCATGTTGGGGCCAAGACCTATATGTTCCAGGGTGGCCTGCATAAAGTGCCAGGCCACCCTGTCAAAGGCCTTCTCCACGTCCGTTGACAACATAAGCAAGGGCCTTCCCTGTACATGGACTCGGGCCATATTGTCTCTAGCTTCCGACTTATTTTTTATTTTTTTGCTTGTTTCCCAAGGTGACCATCTTGGCGTTTGTCAAGAGGGTTGAAAGTGCCTGAAGAGATTGCCTACGGGCACATCACCCTGAAAGCACCCAATCTCATTTGATGTTGTCGGCTAAGAAGAGTCGGGCCTTGTTAGTACCTGGATGGGAGACCGCCTTTGAATACCAGGTGTCGTAGGCTTCTTTTTATGTTGTTGGCGTTGACCTGTTTTTTTTTCCGCTTGTTTCCCAAGGTGACCATCTTGGTGTTTGTCAAGAGGGTTGAGAGTGCCTGAAGAGATTGCCTATGGCCACATCACTCTGAAAGCACCCAATCTCGTCTGATCTTGGAGGCTAAGAAGAGTCAGGCCTGCTTAGTACCTGGATGGGAGACCACCTGGGAATACCAGTTATTGTAAGCTTCTTTTTATGTTGTTGGTGTTGATTTGTTTTTTTCTTCTTCTCTTGTTTCCCAAGGTGACCATCTTGGCATTTGTCAAGAGGGTTGAGAGTGCCCAAAGAGATTGCCTATGGGCACATCAGCCTGAAAGCGCCTGATCTCCTCTGATCTCAGAGGCTAAACAGGGTCGGGCCTTGCTAGTACCTGGATTGGAGACCACCTGGGAATACTAGGTGCTGCAGGCTTCTTTTTATGTTGTTGGCGTTGACTTGTTTTTTTTTTTGTTTGTTTACCAAGGTGACCATCTTGGTGTTTGTCAAGAGGGTTGAGAGTGCCTGAAGAGCTCGCCTATTGCCATATAACCCTGAAAGCACCAGATCTCGTCTGATCTCAGAGACTAAACAGGGTCGGGCCTTGTTAATACCTGGATGGGAGACCACCTGGGAATACTAGGTGCTGTAGACTTCTTCTTATGGTGTTGGCGTTGACTTGATTTTTTTGTTTGTTTCCCAAGGTGACCATCTTGGCGTTAGTCAAGATGGTTGAAAGTGCCTGAAGAAATCTCCTACGGCCACATCACCCTGAAAGAGCCCAATCTCATCTGATCTCAGAGGCTAAGCAGGGTTGGGACCAGTTTATTACCTGGATGGTAGACCGCCTGGGATTTCCAGATGCCGTAGGCTTCTTTTTATGTTGTTGCCATTGACCTATTTTTTTCTGCTTGTTCCCAAGGTGACCATCTTGGCGTTTGTCAAGAGAGTTGAGAGTGCCTGAAGATATTGGCTACGGCCACATCACCCTGATTCTGTTCCATCTCGTTTGATCTTGGAGGCTAAGCAGGGTCGGGCCTGGTTAATGCCTGGAATACAAGGTGTCGTAGGCTTCTTTTTTTTTTCAAATATAATTTTTTCTCAAAATAGGGGAAGACGGTCCCCCGAGTACATAATGCAACAGAGAAATACAGAGCAAAAAGCAGCTGAACAATACTTGATACAGATATATTCGCAACTGTGAGTCTGTCTTCCATCAATCACAATGATTCGAGGCACGGATAAAGTACTGTACCAAGATCCAGGGTCACACAAACCCCAGGTCCCTCCGGCATAATCCATCCAGAGGGGGGTGTGGGGCCGTCATTCCCAATTTATGCAGCTTTGATGGTGTCAAATACCACCTGGTGAGAAGTTTAAAATTAGTCTCCTGTATCTTCGTGCACAGCGAGGTTTTGAGAGTCAAAGTGATAATGCGTTGTCTCTATGCTGGGGAAAACGAGCAATTAAGGTCCTTTTCCCAGTTGGACAGACAGGTTAAGTGTGGGTAATCTGCTTGAGAGAGAATGTGGCCCAAAGGGCCTTTGCTTCTACATAGAGTCTCAAACTCCGTCTGAGGGCGGGCGAACGTTTGAGGATTGGGGATGGAATGGAGAAAATGATGTCGTTGCGCCGCTCTCCAAAAAGGCAGTTGGAAAAGCCCTGTCGGATCTGTTAGGGTTGAGAAAGAAGGCCATTTTCCATCAATGACGCATTGTCTAGGTTGGAATTTCTAAGTGGGTCCCCGGTTCAAAGTTCAGATGGCCACGTATAGGCAATAAGGGGGAAGTCAAAGACGTGAGTGTGTTTTGGGTAGCGATCAGGTGACTGACTTTCAACTAAGCCCCTATGGTGGGATGTGACGTCAATTCTGTGGGTAAATCCTTATAGCACCACATGGCGCTTCTTAGCGGAATTCGGGAGTGATCTTAGAAAGTTTGTTTCGATTCCAGTCCAATACACGCCCCAGATGGGAGGCCAGGTAGTAGCGTCGCAATTCAGGGAGAACCAACCCTCCCTGTTGTTTAGACAATGTCAGCTGTGACCGCTTAAGTCTGGGATTTTTGTAGGCCCAGTTAAATTGAGTGAGCAAGGATTGAGCTTGCTTAAAAAACGGGACTGGAATCTGGATCAGGAGAGCTTGGAAAAGATAGGTAAATTTAGGGAGTATGTTCATTTTAATGAGATTGCATCTCCTGAACCAGGAATGGAGGCCAGAATGCCACCCGTGAAGCAAACTGCGGATCTTAGTGACAAGGGGTGGGGGGAAGTTCAACATAAACGTACGCGCGATGTCCGGTGGAATGTAAGTACCTAAGTACTTAAGGGCTGTATGGGTCCATTTAAATCGAAAATTGGACTGCAAGTCTATTAACGTTTGCGGGGGGGCGGCAACCCCCATGGCCTCTGATTTCAAAAAGTATCCCGTATATCTGGAATTCCCAAAGGAGATTTGGCAAGGAAACTCTGGGATTCATCAGCGAGAACAGCATGTCATCCGCGTA
This sequence comes from Lithobates pipiens, assembly GCF_037356315.1. Classification (NCBI taxonomy): domain Eukaryota; kingdom Metazoa; phylum Chordata; class Amphibia; order Anura; family Ranidae; genus Lithobates; species Lithobates pipiens. The sequence continues at coordinate 164,368,109 of NW_027507791.1, forward strand.
GGCAGATATCTTGCACTCAATAGTAGCCATTTGGAGTCCCGTTATGTCTGAGTTTTGTCGAATTGTGGAGAGAAAGGGTTCCAATGACAGGGGCGACAGGGGGCAACCCTGTCTGGTCCCATTCCCGATGTCAAGGGGAGATGAGAGCACCCCATTCGCTTTGACTTGAGCTGAAGGGCGTGAGTTTATCTTACTTATCCATGCCAGCATCCGTTCACTCCGACCTATATGGCGAAGGATCGAGAACATGAATGTCCATTTGACCCGATCAAAAGCCTTCTCGGCATCAGTACTCACGAAAAGACAAGGAGTCCCAGATAACTTTGCTTTATGGACCAGGGTAAGCACCTTAATGGTGTTGTCCCTATCTTCCCTGGTGGGAATAAAACCTAACTGGTCAATATGCATAAGGGACTGCAAGTGATGTGCCAATCACGTGGCAAGGATTTTAGAGAATAGTTTTAGGACCGAATTTAGGAGGGAAATGGGTCTGTAGCTCCCACATAGGCCCGGGTCTTTGCCCTCCTTAGGTATCAACGAGATGTGGGTTCTAAGGGTATCCTCAGGAAAATCCCCATTCGAGCTCAGAGTATTAAATAAATTCACCAAGCGCGGGCCGAGAATAGGGAGGAAGGTCTTAGGCCGCGTACACACGGGCGGACTGTTGGCTCAACTTTGTCCGCTGAACAGTGTTTCAGCGGACAGTCCGCTCGTGTGTGGGGCTTCAGCGGACAGTTTCAGCGGACAGTTTGACGAACAAAGTTTTTCGGAAATTCCGAAAAACTGTCCGCTGAAACTTGGTTTGAGCGAACAGTCCGCCCGTGTGTAGGCTACTTTCGAAATGAGCAAACTGTTCCCGCTCGGAGGGAAGTCTGCTCATTTCGAGCGCGTGTGCAGGTAGGCGGGGCCCGCGAAGGAGACGTCGCGGGCTCCGCCGCCTGGAATGGACTTAAAGGGGAACCCCAACGCCGAAAAAAATCGGCGTGGGGGTCCCCCCAAAGTCCACAACAGACCCTTGTCCGAGCACGCTACCCGGCCGGCCAGGAAAGGGGGGCGAGCGAGCGCTCCCCCCCCTCCTGAGCCGTACCAGGCCGCGTGCCCTCAACATGGGGGGTGCCTTAGGGAAGGGGGGGCCGCGCGGCCCCCCCACCCCAAAGCACCTTGTCCCCATGTTGATGAGGACAAGGGCCTCTTCCCGACAACCCTGGCCGTTGGTTGTCGGGGTCTGCGGGCGGGGGGCTTATCGGAATCCGGGAGCCCCCTTTAATAAGGGGGCCCCCGGATACCGGCCCCCCACCCTATGTGAATGAGTATGGGGTACAATGTACCCCTACCCATTCACCTGTAAAATAAAAGTACCCAAAAAAAAACACAACACACGAGATAAAATATTTTATTGCACAGCTCCGGGGGTCTTCCGTCTTCGGGGGTCTTCTCGCCGGACTCCTCCGCTATCTTCTTGTAGCTCTTTTGCTAGCGGAGGAGTCCGGCTTTCTTCCTCCCCGCCGCCGGCCTCTTCTCCCGACTTCGGGGGTCTTGTCCCCCTCTTCGGTTCTTCTGCCGGGCCACCGCGCCTTCTTATAGCTCTTTTGCAGGCGGTGGCCCGGTCTTCTGTCGCCGCTGTCGCCGCCGCCTTCCGTTCTTGTTCTTCTTGTTCTTCTTGTTCTTCTCCAGGAGATGTTGACACGTCGCTCTCTCCGGCCGGAATGCCAGAGCCGCGCTGAGCGGCCACTTATATAGTGACAATGGGGCGGTGTCACATGGTATAAGTCACATGGGTTGGTCACATGGGTTGATGTCACATGGGGACTATGACATCGTAAGGGGGCAGGGTCACCATGTGACCAACCCATGTGACATATACCATGTGACACCGCCCCATTGTCACTATATAAGTGGCCGCTCAGCGCGGCTCTGGCATTCCGGCCGCAGAGAGCGACGTGTCAACATCTCCTGGAGAAGAACAAGAAGAACAAGAAGAAGAACAAGAACGGAAGGCGGCGGCGACAGCGGCGACAGAAGACCGGGCCACCGCCTCTAAAAGAGCTATAAGAAGGCGCGGTGGCCCGGCAGAAGAACGGAAGGCGGCGACAGCAGAACGGAAGGCGGCGACAGAAGAACGGAAGGCGGCGACAGAAGACCGGGCCACCGCCTGCAAAAGAGCTATAAGAAGGCGCGGTGGCCCGGCAGAAGAACCGAAGAGGGGGACAAGACCCCCGAAGACGGAAGACCCCCGGAGCTGTGCAATAAAATATTTTATCTCGTGTGTTGTGTTTTTTTTTTGGGTACTTTTATTTTACAGGTGAATGGGTAGGGGTACATTGTACCCCATACTCATTCACATAGGGTGGGGGGCCGTTATCCGGGGGCCCCCTTATTAAAGGGGGCTCCCGGATTCCGATAAGCCCCCCGCCCGCAGACCCTGACAACCAACGGCCAGGGTTGTCGGGAAGAGGCCCTTGTCCTCATCAACATGGGGACAAGGTGCTTTGGGGTGGGGGGAGCGCGCGGCCCCCCCTTCCCCAAGGCACCCCCCCATGTTGAGGGCACGCGGCCTGGTACGGCTCAGGAGGGGGGGCGCGCTCGCTCGCCCCCCTTTCTTGGCCGGCCGGGTAGCGTGCTCGGACAAGGGTCTGTTGTGGACTTTGGGGGGACCCCCACGCCGATTTTTTTTGGCGTTGGGGTTCCCCTTTAAGTCCATTCCAGGCGGCGGAGCCCGCGACGTCTCCTTCGCAGGCCCCGCCTACCTTGACACGCGCTCGAAATGAGCGGACTGTTGCCTCGTGTGTGGGCGAGTCCGCTCATTTCAAAAGTTGCGCGGACTTAGTACGACGAACAAAGTTTGCCGTATTTGTCCGCTCAAAAAGTGCCGTGTGTGGGCGTGTTCGTTCATTCAAAAGTTTGAGCGGACTGTTTGACGAACTTAGTTTCGGCAGACAGTCCCCGCGTGTGTACGCGGCCTTATAGTATTGTGCGGTATATCCGTCAGGGCCCAGAGCCTTACCCACCTTCGGAAGTCCCAAGGCCGTCTCGACTTCTTCCAGTGTGATCGGGTCCTCCAAGTACTCCCGTTATTCCGATGAGAAGGTTGGTAGACCAGAACCGGTTACATATCTGTCTATATTGTCCTGTCCAGACCCTGAATCGGGCAGGTTGTAGAGATCAGAGTAACATTTTTCAAAGACTTCGGCTATTTGGGTTGGGGTAGAGGCCCTCTGGCCATTCTCATCTATCAACTGTGGTATGTAAGAGGCAGATTTAAACTCCTTTACCGACCTGGCTAAGATTTTTCCGCATTTGTCCCCTGACTCCTACGTCAGTTTACGACAAAACTGGAGTGCCGCTTTCGCTTTATAATGGAGTAGGTCAGCAATCTGGGTATGGAGTGTCCCCAATTCAATCTCTAAGGTCCGTGAGGGGGCATGTTTATGTTTCGCTTCCACAGAGGCAAGTTCACGAAACAGATTAGCAAGCTGTTCCTTCCGTGTTCGTTTGATGCGCGCCCCGTGCCTGATAAGTACCCTGCGGAGTACTGACTTGTGAGCCTCCCAGATTATCCCCGGGTCGCAGTCCTGCTTTTAGTTTTCTTGGAAATAAAGGTCCAATTCCCTGGTCACATCTGCTAAAACTTCCGGTATCTGGAGGAGGCTCTCATTAAGGTGCCAGAATAGAGACCTAGGTGAGGGGTTCCTAGAGAGGGTGTAGGTAAGGGCTACAGGAGCATGGTCGGACCAAGTAATATGGCCGATGGAGGAAGAGCTCACCAATTGCAGTTGATCATGTGCAATGAAGAAGAAGTCTATCCTCAAGTATGATTTGTGAGGGGAAGAGCAAAAAGAGTAGTCCCTTTCCCCAGAGTGTTGCAGACGCAAGACATCAACTAATTAGTCATTCAGTAAACACTTAGTAATCCGCTTTCTAGAGGAAATGAGGAGCGAGGAGCAAGAGGCAGAAGTGTCAACCGATGGCGAAAGGGGACATTAAAGTCCCCACCTAATATCAACTGGCCCTCCCGAAAGTCACATAATCTGTTCAGGGTAGTTCTGAGGAACGTGTCTTGGTGATCATTGGGAGCGTACACAGTGGCTAATGTAAAAAGGCGCTCTCCAATGTGGCCCCTAAGAAAAAGATATCGGTCCCCAGGGTCCACCAGAGAATCCTGGAGAACCCAGGGGAGCCTGCTAGAGATCAGAATGGAGACTCCCTTGGTCTTAGAGGAGGGGACATTAAAGTCCCCACCTAATATCAACTGGCCCTCCCGAAAGTCACATAATCTGTTCAGGGTAGTTCTGAGGAACGTGTCTTGGTGATCATTGGGAGCGTACACAGTGGCAAATGTAAAAAGGCGCTCTCCAATGTGGCCCCTAAGAAAAAGATATCGGTCCCCAGGGTCCACCAGAGAATTCTGGTGAACCCAGGGGAGCCTGCTAGAAATCAGAATGGAGACTCCCTTGGTCTTAGAGGAGGGGTTAGTAGAGTGGTAGACCTTAGGGAAGGATCTCGACCATAGAAAGGGGAGGCTAGTATTTTTAAAATGTGTTTCTTGTATAAAGGCCACATCAGTACAGGAAGTTTTCAGACCTCACAGGAGGATCTACCATTTTTCAGGGGAGTTCAGTCCCTTAACGTTTAGAGAGGTGACCTTGACTGAGTCTGCCATCGCTCCTCGGGGAGGGGGAGGGGGACGTCAGAGAAAAGCAAAGAAAGTTGAACCAAGGTAGGTTTTGTTTAGGTAATGGATGGCGGGAACTAAGGGGGAGAAAGGAAGGGCAAATGGAAGGAAAGGTAAGGGGAAAAAGAGGCCGGGCACCTCAACCCCAGGGGGAGAGGGAAATTAAGGGTTGTCCACACTCAAGAGAACAGGAAGGGTATACTAAAACACCACAATTATGCTATAGCGCTTACCAGATGTACACTGGGTTTAAAGCGCTGTCCTACTTGGGTTGGTGGGTAGACAGGTCGGAGAGGGAGCCCCCGAATCCTAGTCCCCCCAGTCCCGGCAGTGGTAAATATCACGTCTGATACCGGTATGCAAATAAAAGACAATCAGTAACATCATAGAACCAAAAAACAATAGTATAATCAAAACAGAGGTAGATCATATAACTGTCAGCACTTAGGGGTCTCCTCAGCTCGCCCTAAACATAGGCATGCACAAGGGAGCCCGTCACAACAGAAAAGGCATCACAGAATGGAATCCACCACCCCCCGTCCCATACCCCAAAAGTACACGCAGTCCCCGAACAAATGCATTTCTCCCTTTGGCAGATTGTCCTCTCCTTACCCCCTCTCCCCCGTCCACGCCCCGGGGGGAAAAGGGGCAGGGAAGGGGGAAAAGGGGGGGTGGAAGGGGGTAAAGAGGGAGGGAAAGGAGGGAAGGGAAGGGTGGGAAGCGGGGGGGAAGGAGGGGGGAGACAGGGGAGAGGGGACAAACATGCGGAAATGTCAAGTCCTTTAGCGCACTCCCACCAGCAACCACCCGGACCCCATAAATTTCAACTCCTCCGCTCCATGGTCACCGCATCAAGATGAAAGAGGAGCAGCCCTGGTCGGTGCATGGAAAATCCAGCAGGCAAGGGGCTGGGGCCACCATCCCTCCATCCAACAGGAGACTTCACCCGAGCAGCAGTCCTGGGGCCCGCCAATTAGTGTCTCTCCTGCATCGCCATCGGGGGCTGTGTAGAGCATCCCGAGGGAGGCTGGGACCGCCCAAACAGTTAGGGGTTAATCCTCCAGGGGGGTCCAGAGTCACACTGGAGGGAAGCAGTGTCTCTTACCAATAGGCTCAATAAATAAGTCATCCAGGGTCCCTGAAAGCTGCAGCAGGCAATGTCGGCAAAGAGTAGGTGGGGGCCAGAGGGGGGGGACGAGGGGCGCAACCAGGGGGAGGGGACACATATGCGGGAATGTCAAGCCCTTCCAGTACAGCACACTAGGTATCACTCAGACCCCCCAAAGTGCAACTCCCCCCTCTAAGGTCAAGACTCCAGAAGGGAAGATGAGCCGCCCTGGTCTGTACATGAAAGAACCTGCTGCCAGAGTATGCTAGAGTATGCATAGTATGCATACTTGCTAGTGTATACAGACGGACTACTGTATACAGAGGACTGGATAGTTTATATAGAGAGGCTAATGTGTACAAAAGACAGTTTAGTTTATACAGATAGGCTAGATTATACAGAAGAACGACCTGGGTATGCAGAGATGGAGGCTAGGGTATACAGAGAGAGAGAGGCTGGGTTACACAGAGAGGCAGGAGTATGCAGACTTGCTAGTGTATACAGATGGACTAGTGTATACAGTAGACTGGCTAGTTTATACAGAGAGGCTAATGTGTACAAAAGACAGGCTAGTGTATACAGATAGGCTAGATTATACAGAAGAAGGTCCTGGTTATGCAAGAGATGGAGGCTAGGGTATGCAGAGAGAGAGGCTTGGTTACAAAGACTTGCTAGTGTATACAGACGGACCAGTGTATACAGAGGACCGGCTAGTTTATACAGAGAGGCTAATGTGTACAAAAGACAGGCTAGTGTATACAGATAGGCTAGATTATACAGAAGAACGTCCTGGGTATGCAGAGATGGAGTCTAGGGTACACAGAGAGAGAGGCTAGAGTATGCATACTTGCTAGTGTATACAGGCGGACTAGTGTATACAGAAGACCGGTTAGATTATACAGAGAGGCTAATGTGTACAAAAGACAGGCTAGTGTATACAAATAGGCTAGTGTATACAGATAGGCTAGATTATACAGAAGAACGTCCTGGGTATGCAGAGATGGAGGCTAAGGTATACAGAGAGAGAGGCTAGAGTACGCATACTTGCTAGTGTATACAGATGGACTAGTGTATACAGAGGAACGGCTAGTTTATACAGAGAGGCTAATGTGTACAAAAGACAGGCTAGTGTATACAAATAACTAGATTATAGAGAAGAACATCCTGGGTATGCAGAGATGGAGGCTAGGGTATACAAAGAGAGAGGCTGGGTTACACGGAGAGGCTAGTGTATGCAGACCTGCTAGTGTATACAGGAGGACTAGTGTATACAGAGAGGCTTGGGTATACAGAGAGATAATGTATAAAGAGATGCTAGTGTATACAAAAGACAACCAAGAGTAGACAGTGAGGCTTGTGTATACAGAAGACCGGCTACAGAGAGGCTAATTTGTACAAAAGACAGGCTAATGTATACATATAGGTTAGATTATACAGAGGAAGGTCCTGGGTATGCAGAGATGGAGGCTAGGGAATCCAGAGAAAGACTGTGTTACACAGAGAGGCTAGAGTATGCCGAAGACCGGCTATTTTATACAGAGAGGCTAATGAGTACAAAAGGCACACTATTTTTTACAGATAGGCTTGTGTATACAGAAGACAGTCTGGGGAATTCAGTGAGGCTAGTGTATGCAGAGAGGCTGGGACACCGAGACTATTGTAAAAAGAAGGCAGGCTAGTGTATATGGATTACGGGCACGTGTATACAGAAGACAGAGAGGCTAGTCTATATAGTATACAGAAAGGCTAGCGTGTAAAGAAGACAGGACTTTATTTTTTGCTAATGCAACTACTTCAGAAACATGTAAAGGTTACAGTCCTTTTTTCATATTTTGGTGCTGTTAAATAGTGGTGTGTTTTCAGTTATCAATGTGACAGTTAATGTGGAGAACTACAAATATACAAAATAGAGCAAAAGAGTGCTGTTTATTTTGTTAAGTCATTGACTGATAGACGTTAAGTAATTGGCCGTTATTGGTTTGGCAGTACATTGTTTATTTTGATGTAAGATAGTTTTATTCTCTACTTATAGCCGAGTTTTAGACTACTTTATTATTAGCATTAATCGAATTATTCATATTTATTATGCAGAGTGTAAATATTGCACTGAGACGATATTGCTTTTGAAAGATATGTATACATAGCATTGTTAGCAGACCAATAGGACAATTTACATGGCTTAATATTGCAGAGCGTAATTTAACAGGAAAGAGATCCAAAGCGTTAGTTGCAGTAGCTTCATAAAACTGAGAAATCGTTGCATTACTCTAAATTTAAAAGTTGTTCCGGTAGCACTGAGAAGACGATATTAGATGAGTGATCTACACATTTCGTTTACTATTGCAGAGAGATACCGGCTAAATGTTAATATCTTAAAATGTGCTGCGTGTAAGGTAGAAATAAGATTTTGTGTGAGTTGATTTACCAGGATTTAGAGATAGTAATCTGTTTATTCTAATAATAAATATAGCAAAATAACTAAGATTTATATTGAGACATCATATACAGGTCGGGTTTAAGTGGAAATACACGAAATAACAGCAACGACGTGTGTAGATTTTTATCAATCAGGTTCATTTCGTGTCTTTAATCATGTAGTGAATATACCCCAAATATAGCATAAGGATGAGAAAGGGTAATAACTGGCAGAGGATGACATGGCAAAAAGACAAACTGCATTAGAAATGTGAATATGAATAATTAGAGATGAAATGTCAATCCCCATTGGTTACTTACAGGTATTAATACTGTTAACACGGCTACGTACAGCAAAGTGTGAGCTAAGCAGCTAAATATTCTGCAATAGCAGAGATTAAGTATTTCAGTTGAAAAGAGATCGGAAGCGTTAGTTGCAGTATCTTCAAAATGACTGAGAAATAATTTCATTACCCTAAATGTAAAAGTTATCCCGGTAGGACTGAGTGGACTGATATTAGATGAGTGATCGTTGTAGTACAAATTCAGTTTACTATAGCAGAGAGATACCAGCTAAATGTGAGAAGAACAATTACACTTTTCACTGTAGCATTGCATTTCTCTTAATATGTGCAGCGTGTAAAGAAGCAATAAGATGGTATTATCCTAAAATTAGCAGTATACGTAATAAAGGTGAGTAGGTAACCTGGATTTATACATAGCAAACTCTACAATCTAATTTAGCAAAATTAGAACGGATAATATTGAGACAGTATATACAAGTCGAGTTTAAGTGGAAATACACAAAATATCTAGCTTACCTTTACATTGTTCAAGAGAGCGTTGCAAAGTAATCCCAAGGCAGAATGTCGGAATAGCAATTAGATGAGATGATTGCTGTAAACATGAAATATCAGCAACGACGTGACCAGGTTTCTATCGTTCTTCAGGATCCTTACGTGTCTTTAAGGATGAGAAAGTATAATAAATGGCAAAGTATGACATGGCAAATAGACAAATTGCATTAGAGATGTGAGATAGACATGAAATGTCAATCTCCATTGGGTATTTACATGTAACTATTAATACAATTAAAGCGGCTACATACAGCAAAGTGTGAGCTACATTATTTAAGAGTAAATTTACGTAGCTTGAAAATTCCAACGTGTAAATCGTTCTATTAATTTTGTTACGCACGAAGACGGCTTACACTGACTATTTACCGTTTCCACTGGAAAGAGAATCCCATTGCATAGAGGTAGCGAGAGATGGTTGCATTACTCTTAATGTGTAATGTGTTTTAAAAAGATGGTTTTGTGTGAATTTTGTTTTAACGTAAAATTAGCTGTAGACATTATAACTATGGTTAGGTTTACAATGATTTAGAGATAGTAATCTCTATAATATAATAATAATAAGTATAGCAAAACAAATTAGGAAAATATTGAGGCAGTATATATAGGTCGAGATAAAGTGAATACACAAAAGGGATCAAGGGATAGTTGCAAAGTAATATCCTCATTAAGGCAGAATGTCGGAATAGCAATGAGATTCGATGGTTGCAACATAAAACGAAATATGAGCACGGCTAAAATACAGTACATAATTTAAGAGTACAGTAGACTATAGTATAAATTACTTAAGATTAAATTAGACTTAGCTTGAAAAAATCTAAGTTTAAATCGTTGAGTAAATCGTGAGTAAATCGTAAATTTTTCAGCTAAGTTAACTCTGAGATTATGATTCATTTCACAGTTCCATTACGCGGTCCTTTTCCACTGGTATAGTCATAATGTAATATCAGTAATTGCTATCAGTAAATGTTAAAATTTTAAGACGGTTCACGGTTATATGGAATTGATATGGATTTAAAAGCGGTACATTAATTTTCTAAAAGCATATGGCAGAAAGACGGCTTACACTGCTTTTCTCACATTTTGCTGCGTTAAAAAGTTAAGGTGGAGAAAAAGAAGTAATACAGAGTCAAACAGTGGAAACGTTTATGTCATGACAGCTGATACTGGTTGAGCAATAAAACTGTTTTATTAAGATGTAAGACGAGTTTTCTTCTATACATATATGCTTTTCAGAGAGTTGTATAATATAGGCAACCAATAGGAAATTTAAATGGCTTAATATTGCAGGGAGGAAGTATCGCTGTACAACGGTAAGAGATTGAAAGCGTAGCTTGAAAATGGCCGAGAAATAGTTGCGTTAGTCTAAATTTAAAGGATATGCCGTTACCAATGAGAAAGCTTATATTAGACTAGTTGATCTTTGCATTACACGATCCTATTATTATTATTATTAATAATAATAATAATAAGATCATAGTGCAGAGAGATACTCAGTTAATGTCAGAGATACTCGGTTAATGTCAGAAAAGCAATAAAACTGTTTACATCGTTAGCGAGCGATAGTTACATTACATTTTGCATTATCGTACAATTAGCGGTAGAACTCATCGAAGTGAATAGATTTAACCGGATTTTGAGATAGTTCACACTAGCCGGTCTTCTGCATACAATAGCCTGTCTTCAAAATAAAATAGCCTATGTTCTGAATACACTAGCCCGTCTTCTGTCTTCTGTATGCCCTAGCCTGTCTTCTGTATACATTAGTCTCTCTGTATAAACTAGCATCACTGTATACCCCAAACTGTCTTCTGTAAACACTTGTCTCTCTTTATAGCCTGTCTAGCCTTTCTTCTAGCGTCTCTGTATACACTAACCAGGCTTCTATATACAATAGCTTCACTCTATGCACTAGCCTCTCTGTATAATCTAGCCTCTCTGTATACCCTAGATAGTGTTCTGCATACACTAGCCTCTCCGTAGAAGCCAGCCTTTATTCTGTATTCACTTGCCTTTCTTCTGTATGCTGTAGTCTTCTATATATACTAGCCTCCCTGTACACCCTTGTATCTCTGTAAACACTGTGTAAACTAGCCAGTCTTATGTATACACTCGCCAACTCTATACACTAGACTCTCTGAATACACTAAACCCTCTGTATACCACAGCCTGTCTTCTGTATACACTAGACTGTAAAAACTAGCTAGAATACACCAGCCTGTCTTCTGTACCCACTAGACTCTCTGTATACACTGTCCTTTCTGTATACACTTGACTCTCTCTATACACTAACCTCTCTATATACACTAACATCTTTGTATATACTAGCCTCTCTTTAAACTAGCCTCTCTGTGTACCCCAGCCTCACTGTTTACTCTAGCATCTCTGTATACTCAAGCCTATCTACATACACGAGTCTGTATTCTGTATTCACTAGCCTTTCCTCTGTATGCTGTAGTCTTCTATATATACACGCTTCTCTGTACACCCTAGCACTGTAACAGTGCTAGGTTCCTGTATTAAAGAAACAGAACACCAGCAATAAGGTGTATACTGTGCAGGAGGCACACAACACCCACTCTAACTTCTGCACTGCAGATGCATGTATTGCAGAAATTGAACACCAGTAATAAAGGGTAGCTTCAGGTGTGTACTGTGCAGGAGGCACATAACACCCACTGTAACAGTGCTAGGTTCCCAAGCAGTAAAGACACTGTCCCTGCCTATCATCCTCTTTCCCTGACCACTGCAGCACACTATACAAGGCCGCCACGCTGGCGGCCTTATATAGTGTGGGGTGTGTACTAAACCCCCCTGAGCTATAATTGGCCGCAGGAAACCTGCCTGTGGTGAATTGTGGCTCTCCTCACAGAGGATGTCACATCTGTTATTTTATAGAACCTATTATGCTCCTCGTAAACTTTTTCAATTTGGCCGAACGGCCGTACGCAAGTTGCCCCCGGTGCGGGAACATGGGAGGAGACATGATGCACATGTTTTGGAGATGCCCGAAGTTGTTCCGCTACTGGACGGAGGTGACAGGAACCATTGATCGGGTGTTTGGAATGTCCACCAGGATGGAGGCGAAGTATTATCTCCTGGGATTCGTTGAAGGAGTTGGAAACCCGGGAAGCAGCCAGATGGCAGTTCTGAGATGCCTATTTCAGGCAAGGAAACTGATTGCCCAACCCTGCTTAGCCTCCAATGTTGGCAATGACTTGTTTTTTTTCGCTTGTTTCCCAAGATGACCATGTTGGCGTTTGTCAAGATGGTTGAGAGTGCCCGAAGAGATCGCCTATGGCCCCATCACCTTGAAAGTGCCTGATCTTGTCTGATCCCGGAGGCTAAGCATTGTCGGGCCTGATTAGTAACTGGATGGGAGACCAACTGGGAATACCAGGTTTCGTAGGCTTCTTTTTATGTTGTTGGCGTTGACATGGTTTTTTTTTTCCGCTTGTTTCCCAAGGTGATCATCTTGGCATTTGTCAAGAGGGCTGAGAGAGCCCAAAGAAATCTCCTACGGCCACATCACCCTGAAAGCGCCCGATCTCATCTGATCTCAGAGGCTAAGCAGGGTCCGGCCTGGATAGTTCCTAATTAGAGGTGCTGTAGGAATCTTTTTATATTGTTGGCTTTGACTTGTTTTTCTTTCGCTTGTTTCCCAAGGTGGCCATTTTAGCATCAGTCAAGAGTTTTGAGTATGTCCCGAAGCGTTCACCTAAGGTCACATCACCCTGAAAGTGCCCGTTCTCAGAGGCTAAACAGGGTCGGGGTCAGATGGGAGACCGCCAGGGTCTATGTTGTTGGCGTTGACATGTTTTTTTTCACTTGTTTCCCAAGATGACCATCTTAGCATTTGTCAAGAGGGTTGAGAGTGTCTAAATAGAACACCTATGGCGCACAATCTAATCTGATCTCAGAGGCCTAGCAGTGTACGGCCTGGTTTATACCTGTATGGGAGACCATCTGTAAATTTTTTTTCTTTTTATGTTGTTGGCCTTGACCTGTTTTGTTTTTCACTTGTTTCACTTGTTTTTCACTTGTTTCCCAAGGTGACCATCTTAGCGTTTGTCAAGAGGGTTGAGAGTGCCCGAAGAGATCACCTACGGCCCCATCACCCTGAAAGTGCCTGATCTTGTCTGATCCCGGAGGCTAAGCATTGTCGGGCCTGATTAGTAACTGGATGGGAGACCAACTGGGAATACCAGGTTCCGTAGGCTTCTTTTTATGTTGTTGGCGTTGACATGTTTTTTTTTTCCGCTTGTTTCCCAAGGTGATCATCTTGGCATTTGTCAAGAGGGCTGAGAGAGCCCAAAGAAATCTCCTACGGCCACATCACCCTGAAAGCGCCCGATCTCATCTGATCTCAGAGGCTAAGCAGGGTCCGGCCTGGATAGTTCCTAATTAGAGGTGCTGTAGGAATCTTTTTATATTGTTGGCTTTGACTTGTTTTTCTTTCGCTTGTTTCCCAAGGTGGCCATTTTAGCATCAGTCAAGAGTTTTGAGTATGTCCCGAAGCGTTCACCTAAGGTCACATCACCCTGAAAGTGCCCGTTCTCAGAGGCTAAACAGGGTCGGGGTCAGATGGGAGACCGCCAGGGTCTATGTTGTTGGCGTTGACATGTTTTTTTTCACTTGTTTCCCAAGATGACCATCTTAGCATTTGTCAAGAGGGTTGAGAGTGTCTAAATAGAACACCTATGGCGCACAATCTAATCTGATCTCGGAGGCCTAGCAGTGTACGGCCTGGTTTATACCTGTATGGGAGACCATCTGTAAATTTTTTTTCTTTTTATGTTGTTGGCCTTGACCTGTTTTGTTTTTCACTTGTTTCACTTGTTTTTCACTTGTTTCCCAAGGTGACCATCTTAGCGTTTGTCAAGAGGGTTGAGAGTGCCCGAAGAGATCACCTACGGCCCCATCACCCTGAAAGCGCCCAATCTCGTCTGATCTCGGAGGCTAAACAGTGTCGGGCCTGGTTAGTACCTGGATGGGAGACCACCTGGGAATACCAGGTGCCATAGGCTTCTTTTTATGTTGTTGGCTTTGACCTGTTTTTTTCGCTTGTTTCTCAAGGCGACCATCTTGGCGTTTGTCAAGAGGGTTGGGCGTGTCTTGAAGAGAACACTTACGGCCACATCAACCTGAAAGCACCCGATCTCAACTGATTTCAGAGGCTAAGCAGCGTCAGGCCTAGTTAGTACCTAGATGGGAGACTGCCTGGGAAGACCAGGAACCATAGAAGGATCTGGCCTGGTTAGTGTCTTGATTGGGAGATCGCCTGGGAATACCGGATGCCGTAGGATTATTTTTATGTTGTTGGCTTTGACCTGTTTTTTTTAGCTTGTTTCCCAAGGTGACCATCTTGGACTTTGTCAAGAGGCTTCAGAGTGCCCAAAGAGAGTGCCTACGGCCAAATCACCCTGAAAGAGCCCAATCTCATCTGATCTCGGAGGCTAAGCAGCAATGGGCCTGGTTAGTACCTGGATGGGAGACAGCCTGGGAATACCAGGTGCCGTAGGCTTCTCATTATGTTGTCGGCGTTGACCTGTTTTTTTTCCCTTGTTTCCCAAGGTGACCATCTTGGCATTTGTCAAGAGGGTTGAGAGTGCACAAAGAAATTGCCTACGGGCACAACACCCTGAAAGCGCCCAATCCCGTTTGGTCTCAGAGGCTACGCAGGGTTGGGCCTGGTTTGTACCTGGATGGGAGACCGCCTGGGTTTTCCAGATGCCGCAGGCTTCTTTTTATGTTGTTGGCGTTGACTTGTTTTTTTTGTTTGTTTCCCAAGGTGACCATCTTGGCGTTTGTCAAGAGGGTTGAGCGTGCCTGAAAAAATCTACTATGGCCACATCACCCTGAAAGAGCCCAATCTCATTTGATCTCAGAGGCCAAGCAGGGTTGGGACCTGGTTAGCACCTGGATGGGAGACCGCCTGGGATTTCTCGATGCCATAGGCTTTAGTTTTAAGTTGTTGGCAATTTAATTTTTTTTATTCTTTTATTAAGTATAAGTAGAACAACATAAATTTAACAGTCAACCATACAGCAGGACCCAGGGTCACAATTACATGGTAACAAAAAATAGGCAGCCAAATAACTCTGGGTTCTCAGAGGGGAGTCCTACAGTTTCATGCAGAAAAGAGAGAAACCCCACCTCCGACATGTAGTACAGTATAACTAGTGCAGCTCCGTTCGGACAAATGTAATCATGGAGAACAACTGGGACCACAGCGAGCCAGCTTATCATGACCTATGTGAACCAGAGTAAAATATGAGCCGGTCGTGTCCAGAACCCTGGGGTTCTTCTGGGTCCTGAAGGCTAGTAAGTAGACAAGGCATAGTCAAAAGCGAGGACGGGGGGAGAAGAGAGTGCAAAGACGGAGAGAGAGGAGGGGGGAAAAAAAGAAAAATAAAGACAAAAAGGGAGGGGGGGAATGCCACCCAGGGCAGACATGGCCTACGTAGGTAAACGTTAGATGTTCAGTCATTTTCTGGGACAGAGGCGCTGCTCACCTCCCGAATGTAGTCTCGAGTACCAGTAAAATACCTCCAGGGCCTCCATGTACAAACGCCAAGATGGTCGCCTTGAGAAACAAGCGAAAAAAACAGGTCAAAGCCAACAACATAAAAAGAAGCCTGCGGCATCTGGAAAACCCAAGCGGTCTCCCATCCAGGTACAAACCAGGCCCAACCCTGCTTAGCCTCTGAGACCAGATGAGATTGGGCGCCTTTCAGGGTGTTGAGCCCATAGCCAATTTCTTTGTGCACTCTCAACCCTCTTGACAAATGCCAAGATGGTCACCTTGGGAAACAAGGGAAAAAAAACAGGTCAACGCCGACAACATAATGAGAAGCCTACGGCACCTGGAATTCCCAGGCTGTCTCCCATTCAGGTACTAACCAGGCCCATCGCTGCTTAGCCTCTGAGATCAGATGAGAATGGGCTCTCTCAGGGTGATTTGGTCGTAGCCACTCTCTTTGGGCACTCTGAAGCCTCTTGACAAAGGCCAAGATGGTCGCCTTGGGAAACAAGCTAAAAAAACAGGTCAAAGCCAACAACATAAAAAGAAGCCTACGGCATCCGGTATTCCCAGGCGATCTCCCAATCAAGTCCTTCTATGGCACCTGGTTTTTCCAAGGCAGTCTCCCATCCAGGTACTAACCAGGCCTGACGCTGCTTAGCCTCTGAAATCAGACGAGATCGGGTGCTTTCAGGGTCATGTGGCCGTAAGTGTTCTCTTCAAGACACGCCCAACCCTCTTGACAAACGCCAAGATGGTCGCCTTGAGAAACAAGCGAAAAAAACAGGTCAAAGCCAACAACATAAAAAGAAGCCTATGGCACCTGGTATTTCCAGGCGGTCTCCCATCCAGGTACTAACCAGGCCCGACACTGTTTAGCCTCCGAGATCAGACGAGATTGGGCGCTTTCAGGGTGATGTGCCCATAGGCAATCTCTTTGGGCACTCTCAACCCTCTTGACAAATGCCAAGATAGTCACCTTGATATACAAGCGAAAAAAAAACAACAACATAAAAAGAAGAATACGGCACCTGGTATTCCAACGCCATCTCCCATCCAGGTACTAACTAGGCCCAACCCTTCTTAGCCTCAGAGAAGAGAAGAGATAGGGCTCTTTCAGGTTGATGCTGCTGTAAGCGATCTCTTTGGGCACTCTCAACCCTCTTGACAAATGCCAAGATGGTCACCTTGGGAAACAAGCGAAAAAAAAAAACGAATCAATGCTAACAACATAAAAAGAAGCCTACAATAACTGGTAATCCCAGGTGGTCTCCCAACCAGACCCGACTCTTCTTAGCCTCCAAAATCAGACGAGATTGGGTGCTTTCAGAGTGATGTGGCCATAGGCAATCTCTTCAGGTACTCTCAACCCTCTTGACAAACACCAAGATGGTCACTTTGGGAAAAAAGCGGAAAAAAAAACAGGTCAACGCCAACAACATAAAAAGAAGTCTACGACACCTGGTATTCCCAGGCGGTCTCCCATCCAGTTACTAACAAGGCCCGACTCTTCTTAGCCTCCAACATCAAACAAAATCGAGTGCTTTCAGGGTGATGTGCCCATAGGCAATCTCTTCAGGCACTTTCAACCCCCTTGACAAACGCCAAGATGGTCACCTTGGGAAACAAGCAAAAAAATAAAAAATAAGTTGGAAGCTAAAGACAATACGGTCCGAGTCCTCAATTTAATCCATGCGGTGCATGTACAGGGAAGGCCCTTGCTTATGTTGTCAATGGACGTGGAGAAGGCCTTTGACAGGGTGGCCTGGCACATTATGCAGGCCACCCTGGAACATATAGGTCTTGGCCCCAACATGATGAGCTGGGTAATGTCGCTTTACTCCACGCCGTCGGCAGCGGTACGGGTGAACGAGTGGTGCTCGGACTCTTTCCCCATCACTAATGGGACGAGGCAGGGTGCCCTCTGTCTCCTCTAATTTTTATTCTGACTCTGGAACCACTTATGTGTCACGTTCGGAATTACCCGAATATTACTGGCATATCCAAACCCTCGGCACACCACAAAATTGCGGCGTACGCTGACGATCTAATTTTTTTCGTCTCCAATCCACACATTTCGCTTCCCAATATACTCACGGCTCTCCGGCGATACGGCAGCCTATCAAACTATAAAATCAATTGCGCCAAGTCGGCTGTATTGAATATATCGGGCCCGGATGGTGAGGCCAAGAGGCTACGCTCTGCTTTTCCATTCTACTGAGCTGAAAAATCTATACGTTACCTGGGCGTTGACATCGCAGCGGATTTGGCGCAATTGTACCCGCTTAATTTTGTCCCTCTCCTGAATAGACTGAAATCTGATTTGGGAAACTGGCATGCTTTAACACTGACCTAGTTCAGGTGCTGTAATGCATTCAAAATGACGGCCCTCCCGCGGATCTTATACTTGTTCCAGACATTACCGATCCGGTTACCCCCAATTTTTTTCAGACAACTGCAGGTGCTGCTCCGGGACTTTATTTGGGCGTGCAAACCGCCCAGAGCCCGTTTGCAATTCCTTGCCAGACCAAAGGACAAGGGGGGTCTGGGTCTCCCAGATCTGAGACAATACTACAGAGCGACTCTGCTAGCGAGAGTCGTTGATTGGCATTGTAATGGGTCACACAAGCAGTGGGTGGAGATGGAGATTGAGGATGGATCCATTCCCCTATTGACCTCCCCGTGGCTCCTGTCCTCCCTACCAAAAGACCTCAGAGATCACCCCGTAGTGGGAGCTACATTGGCTGTTGTGCATAGGTTGTTCCGCTGCACACATATTGCTCCCCTGCCGTCACCAATGACTCCGGTTATAGGTAATCCAGACTTCTCACCGGGATGTCCCAACAAGAAACTGCGACAGTTGACAGTGGTGGGGAAACAGCATCTGGGAGAGGTGTGGCCCTCGGGAGGGCTCCTGACCACGCAAACTGTCGCTGAGCTTTCTGACCCTCCGCTTGACTTGTTTAGTGCTTATCAACTTCGTCACTTTCTTCTGGCCATACAAAGGGCCCCCTACACTCCTAGAGACCTGACGCCCTATGAATCCATCTGTCACAAAAGGGAACCTGTGTGACACACCCTCTCCCTCCTGTACAACCTATTGAGTAGTCAGGAGGAGGAGTCGACCCCACCATTTATCCACAAATGGGAGAGGGACTTAGGCATCACATTTACCCCACAACAGATAGGGAAGATCCTGACCTTAGTACATAAAGCTTCCATCGCAAACCAATATCAAGAATCAGGATACAAGATAGTCTCACGCTGGTATAGAGTCCCATACCTTCTGAATAAAATGAATAGATCGATCCCGGATGTTTGTTGGAGGTGCAATTCAGATACGGGGACCATGGGACACATTTTCTGGGCATGCCCGGCCTTGAGGAACTTTTGGGTGGAGGTGACCGGGACGATAAAAACTCTCACAAATGTAGATATCGCAGACGACCCAGCAGCGTGCCTTCTACACTTGACCGAACAGCCTGTTCGAAAATACAAAAAAACCCTCACGATGCAACTCCTGAATGCCGCCCGGGCCTGCATTCCCACACTGTGGAGGCAGCCTCAGCCCCCATCCAAGGTGCTGTGGTATTCCAAAGTCAATCATATTCTCCGGATGGAAGAATTGACCGCCAGGGGGCGTGGCCTGGACAGCAATGGAGTAGGACGCTTGTGATCTGAGCTCCGCTCCTACCGCGATCTCCTGCAGTGATCCTGGGTGCCCACTGACTATTTTACCTGCAACTTTACCGGTGTAATACCCGTTACTTTCCTGTGTATAACTTGGGACGATGTCTCCGACGAAGAAGCAGTCTGCAGCGGCGGCATCTCTTGAAAAATTCCGGCGGGACCACGAGGGCCAACATTGCGGACAGTCCCCTCCGGCTGCAGAACCTGCTACCTCAGACACGGCGAAGGTGCTTGAGGCGATTTCTACCTGCCAGGCCACACTGACAACTAAGCTTGAGGAGGTCAAGGTGGATGTCTCACTTATCCGGCAAGACATGGCTAAACCGCGTGACAGAAATTTTTGTAACAAAACACTGTGCTATTCTTACCAAAAAATAAATAAGCCACACAAGAGAGCTGCTAACACATCACCGGGGTATCAAGTGTAACGTAAGCAATGTTATGAAAAAGCGTAGCGCTTCTCATAGCTTCAAAATATCAAATATCCATAATCTTACTTATAAGTGTAGAATTATATCATTACAGTGAAAAAATCCCACTATAAAATAGTGCTCATAACACATAGATTCTTACATAAATTGCATATATAAGTGACTCAAAAATAAAAAATAAAATAAAAAAGAAAGTTTTACCAAAAACGTCCAAGAGACAAAGTAAGGGAAGAAAAAAAGGGGAAAAAAACAAAGTCCCAATAGTAAAATACAGAGTCCTTTGTGTATGGTGTCTTTGTATAGTCCACAAGTGTGTAGGAAATATATTACACCTCCTTTCAAAAAGGTTCATGCATTAGTCTCGTGAGGTTCCCGTCACCAGGCGAATTGAAGGGTTACCGGAGTTAATGGATCCTCACAAATTTACATTTGGGGGATCATACAAGCTTTTGCAACTATGTGTAGATTCTCCCAGCAACCAGTTATCCAGGGGGACCTCAAATATAGGCAATCACTTCATATGTTGAGAGGTATTTTGACTCCAGCCAGATATACCCATAGGCATGTTAAGAACATACGAAGAAAAAAACAGGGACCAAAAATAGCGTAATTCCCTTTTTATAGAAACAAATAGAAAATAAAAGTACAAAACTCACATGTGTACAGTAGTTTGAGCGCTTAACAGGATAAAACCCAATTGCAGCAGAGTCCCGACGCGTTTCGTCGTAGAAGACGTCATCTGGGGTACTACTCAGCTGCAACTCACTCACTTAAATACCAAGACCCCCAATTAGGCACAGATTCATTCAGCCCGTGTCACCGGAGTTCATTTCCGGTATAAAATGGCCGCCAGCATGCGTTCCACACCTCATTATGAAACCATTCCAATAAGCCAAGGTTAACTTATATTAAATTAAATTATATACAAGTCCACAATTTATGGCCAAAGTGGATCTCTTATAAAAAGTAAAAATATCGTATTAAAAAAGCAGCTAAAACAGCTGCAAGGACTATAAGTCCGATCGTATCTTTCCCAGGAAGACGAACAAATGCTTCCGGGTTAGTATGTATTGTAGCCAATCACAAGGGAAACAGCAATTGGCGCGAACATAAATGCGTTTGTTACGGTCGTCAGTCAGCCGATCAGTCAATCAGTAACCGGCCGTAAAAAAGCCAACCTTCGTTGCCGGACGTGAGGTAGATGCGAACGACCCACATCCGGACTGCGTGGCACGCAAATAAACATAGGGTGGAACACGCCGCATATCATGGCCGTCTCTCACACAGAGGAAGTGAGGCGAACGTAATCACATCACTTCCGAAGTGTGTGGAGCGCAAATAAGACTCGGGCAGAACGCAGTGCCTAACGTGGATAAAATAACTTTATTGCATTATTACATTACGACAATGGAATAAATCGCATATATGATGAAAAATGTCACATTCCCGAACTGGCATTCTACAAATACAAACACCAAACATCTCATCTATGTAGGCAGTCATTCGTCTGGTATCGAAGATACCAAACAATAGATGTTATTTTTATTTTTAAAAATCTATAAAGAATTAAATATCTGTAACTATTTAATCTGAGAAATAGCCATTTATATAAAGCTAGACTACCATAAATATATTTTCTCTAACTTCATGAGGGCCAACATGGCGGACAGTCCCCTCCGGCTGCAGAACCTGCTACCTCAGACACGGCGAAGGTGCTCTAGGCGATTTCTACCTGCCAGGCCACACTGACAACTAAGTTTGAGGAGGTCAAGGTGGACGTCTCACTTATCCGGCAAGACATGGCTAAACTGCGTGACAGAGTGAAGAAAGCTGAAACCCGGATCAGTCAGGCTGAAGATGTCCTGTTCCCTCTGCAGCATGCCCAGGAGGATGTGCAAAGACAACTCCAGCAGCTGGCGCAGAAACAGGATGACATCGAGAATAGGGCCCGCAGATCTAACCTCCGATTCATCGGCCTACCGGAGGGCTCCGAGGGGGCTGACCCGGCGACATTTCTGGAATCTCTCCTGATCAAGGCCTATGGTAGGGAGGCGTTCTCTACCTCCTTTATTATCGAATGGGCCCACAGAATGCCTGCCCGCCCGCTGCCGGAGGGGGCACCTCCCCGCACGTGCATTGCTAAGCTGCGGAACTACCGAGATAGGGATGCTATCCTTCGCCTTACCCGAGAAAAAGGCAACATCCCGTTTCAGAACGGACATATATCGGTGTTTCCCGACTTCTCCGCAGAAGTTCAAAAACGTCGTTCCCGATTCGTGGAAGTTAAGCGGCGCCTCAGGGCACATCACCTCAAATATGCCATGTTGTACCCGGCCAGACTCCGCGTTGTGGGGGAAGATAGGGCCTACTTTTTTGAAGATCCTGAGATGGCGGTATCCTGGTTGGACCAGAGAGACGCGGCTCGAAATCGTTGGAGGGGTTTGTGAGTACTCTATCTGCTCCCTATTTGCCCGTGTGCAAGCAGATCGCTGTTGGACTGCCTATGCGTGGTTCACTAACCTCAGTCCCTGAATTGATACTTATGTTCCCCCTCTCTACCATGGATGGCCGTTACTCTTGTGGACTGAACATTTGCTGCTGCCTATGGCCACGCTCTGCGGGCATCCCCCTGGTTCGTTACACAGTACCCCTTCCCCCTCCCTGTTAGTTTGGGGGGCCCACTTGGCGGGCTTTATTGGGCCCTTTCCCTGGGTGGGTGGTGGGGTTGCGGGTCATCTGGACTTGCTGCATGGGACTGCAGAACTTTGACTTTCTCCTGATACATGCCCTTTACTGGACTGCTATGTCCCGCTGCTGAACTGGGCACCGCACCAATGGGAGTGGGGTGGGAAATGGACGCATGGTCCGGCTCCGGCCTACAAGCTGGGTTATGACGAGAGAGGATTTGGTCTTGTCACTGGGTCCATATCTGGCAAAGTCCACCCCCATGGCTTATTGTTACTGACATTGCCTAGTGTTATATGGTTTGTTTTGGGAAGGGAGCTCCAGCCAAGTTGGGGTGGCTGAGAGCAGGGAGGGTGGGGATGGGTTGTAGTTGTTATGTTACAGTATGTTATGTTCTATGCTTAGTTTATGGCACAAGCTTTATTTGGTTATGGAACAGACAAATGTCTCTTTTTTATGTCTACTCTGATAAATATGGGGATGGATACTGTTTTGTCAGGTGGTGTGGGTACTATTTTTCTCCTTGTGATATTGGCTGAGACCATGCCATGGGTACCCTTAAGTTACTGACGTGGAATGTCAGGGGAATTCGGGATAAAATTAATAGGGCGGCAGTGTTTGGGTGTCTTAAAACTTATAGAGCGGATATCACAGTTCTGGTGGAGACGCATGTAACTGGGAGATTCCAAATAGCTTTGCGTCGCCCGTGGATTGGCTGGGCCTACCACGCCACCCATACGTCCTATTCTCGCGGGGTGTCTGTATTGATATCTAAGACGGCACAGTTTTCCTTGGTTTCTTTACAGACAGACCCACAGGGCAGATATATATTTATACACTGCTTATTGCACGGCGAATAGTACATTATTCTCGCCTATTACGTACCCCCTCCCTACGATCATAGACTAATTACAGAGGGATTATTTTTTATGGCTCAACACCCTAATGTCCCAGCGATTTGGCTGGGAGATTTTAATAAGGTTTTGAATCCAGGGGTGGATAGAATGAGCTCTACTCGAGGGGACCATCCACAGGGCGACACTGGCCTAGGTTTCACGTTTCAGGAATTCTCACTTACAGATCTATGGTGATTTAAATATCAGGCTAAACGTGTTTACTCCTGTTTCTCTGCAACTCACTCCACCATGTCACGCATTGATTATATTGCTGTGTCCGCCCAGTTGTTACCCAGGCTAGTAGACACGGGCTATTATGCTAGATCATTGTCAGACCACGCCCCTTGCTGGGCAACTTTTTCCTTGACCCGGCCTACTGGACCGAAACCATGGCAGCTTCACCCCTTCTGGTTAACCGCCTTGAGTGACAGCGAAGACTTAGGGGATGAATGGCGGTTTTTCTTTACTACTAATCAGGGAACGGCTCCGGTTGATTGTACCTGGGAGGCTTTTAAACTGCACGTACGCTCCACTTTAACACACCGGATTAACCGGTTGAAGCGTACCTCCAAGGCTTTGCTGTCTAATGCCCTACGGGAGCTGGACTCGGTGACCACTGACTTCACCACTGACCCCACACCTGCTAAGGCCCAGATATTAAGACACCACACAAGGATAGTAGATCACCTCCACACTGAACAGGCTAAGCAAAAGTTGTTTTTTGTTAAGCAACGGGTGTTTGAACAGGGAGAGAGGGCGGGAAAGTTGTTGGCCTACTTGGCGCATCGGGACTCCAAGCCCCCGGTGGTGGTTTCGTTGACTGACAATGGGGGTGCGGAGGTGACTGATCCGCCAACAGTGGCCACCATGTTTCGTGCTTACTATGCTGCCCTCTATGAGTCGCAGGTACATAGGCCGAGGACTGAGACGGGGGCATACCTCCGAGCTGTCTCTCTTCCCCACCTGTCCGAGGCTCAGGTTGAGTCTCTTGAGGCCCCGATATCGGCAGATGAGATTAGGCTAGCGGTGGCATCCCTTGCAGCGGCTAAGGCCCCTGGACTGGATGGTATTCCTCTGGATTTTTATGCCCACTACTCTGAGATACTAGTGCCAGAATTGTTGAGATTATATACACACATATTTGAATCCGAGTCCCTACCTGATACTCTGAGGCAGGCAGTTATTATAGTGATACCCAAGCCAGGAAAGGATCCCCACTCCCCGGATTCCTACCGCCCCATCTCGCTGCTCCAAGCAGATATTAAAATTTTGGCTAAAGTACTTGCCACCCGTTTGAGTGGCATCATCCTATCACTTATTCACCCTGATCAAACGGGATTTATGCCCGGGAAAAACACGGCCATTAATATCCATCGGTTATATATGAATATCCAGGCTGAGCATGACAGAGTGGGATCGAGGGTGGTGGTGTCACTGGATGCTGCTAAGGCGTTTGATTCCATTGAGTGGAATTATCTTTGGGAATGCTTGGGTAAATTTGGGTTTGGCCCCAATTTTATTAAATGGATTACTCTCCTATACTATCGCCCAATGGCTAGAGTAGCGGTTAATGGATGGGTGTCGGACCCCTTTCAGTTGGGCCGTGGCACACGTCAGGGTTGTCCGCTCTCTCCTATGCTATATGCTTTGGCGGCAGAACCGTTGGCTGCTGCACTTCGGGCACACCCGGCTGTAGTAGGCCTCCGACGCGGCTCTCTGGTGGAGTCGGTGAGTATGTATGCAGATGATACTTTACTGTATTTAGAGGACTCGGGTCAGTCGTTGGGAGCTGCCCTGGGGGTCATAGAGGAGTCTGGTGGTCATTCCGGTCTGCGTATTAATTGGACCAAGTCACAGGTTTTACCCATTGACTTGTTCCCCCCGGACCGGAGTGCGGCTTCTCTCCCGCTCTCCAGGGTATCCTCCATCCAGTATTTGGGAGTGCAGGTTACGAGGGGAGCCCAGGGAGTATATTCATCTCAATCTTGAACCACTGCTTCTGTATGTGCGGGAGAAGACTAAGGCATGGTCCCGTCTCCCCATTGGGGTTATGGGACGGATCAATATTACTAAAATGATCCTCCTGCCGAAACTCCTTTATGTACTTTGGCATTCCCCTGTCATGGTCCCTGTGGCGTTCGTTAAAACATTAGACGGTGTCTTAAACACCTTTATCTGGGGCCCCTCTAGACATAAGTTGACATGGAACACACTTAAAAACCCGACCTCTATGGGGGGATTGGCTCTCCCTGATTTCCACACATACTACATAGCAGCCCAGGTTTCCCATTTTTATCACCTCCATAGAGCGGATAGTCACAGATACCAGGCCTTGGTGGGCGGGAGGGCTGAATCCCCTGTTGACACTCCACTTCAGATGATTTTTCGGGGTGGTGGGGTTAGGGATGCCCGGTTCCGGATCCTGCCACACCAACGGAGTATTTGGAAGCTAGCCCTTAGATTACTGGGAGCTGACTATCACCACTCACATACACCGTTATGGCGCAACCCCCTACTTCGTGAGTTGTTTGGCTTACCAGATGTAGACTTGTGGGCTTCTAGGGGGATACTTTATCTGAACCAGGTGGTGTCTCCTATGGGCGTAAGGGATTTTCCCTCCCTACAAGTGGAATTTAACATACCCCCTCATATGCACTTTCGCTACTTGCAATTGCGACACGCGCTCCGTGCGCAATTTGCTCAGGACTTCCCGAATGTACAGTCGTTGGCTTTGACAGATGTAATTATGGGGGACGAACCGACTAAATTGATCTTGACTCTATACAGCCTACTCCGGGCCCGCTTGGTGGCGCAAATCACTGAACGGCCTAGGTTGAGATGGGAAGAGGATATAGGTCCCTTTGATGGGGAGGAATGGGAGGATGCCCTTGAGAACATTAAACAGGCTTTGCTTAACCTACCTGACCGACTAACGCAGTACTATGTGATGCACCCTTGTCCGGATAGCTAAGTATCACCCTGACTATGACCCGAAGTGTCCCAGATGTCCCAGATGCTCTTGTACGACTGGTACTTTCTACCATCTTCTCTGGCAATGCCCAATGGTCCAGGAGTATTGGGGGCAGATTGTCAAGTTTGTACACGACCACATGGGTTCACCCCTTCAACTTGACCCTAAGAGTTGCCTACTCAGCATATTTCCTGATACCTCTGTTCTGTTCCGTCACCTATGAAGTGGCTGATGTTTGTACCTACTGTAATGCCTTGTTATAACTGAGTTGTTCAATAAACTTGTGCTGTTTTAACAAAAAAAAAAAGAATTGACCGCCACCCAACACTGAAGAGGCATTTAAGCCGCGTACACACGTAGCCGTCTGTCCGACGTACTTAGTCTGGCGGACTTCCCGCCAGACTGTCCGTCGGACTTTCCGAACGGGCTACTTGCCCACACGGCACTTTTTCAGTGGACAAATACGGCGTACTATGTCCGCCGTACTATCCGCCCTACTTTTGAAATGAATGGACTCGCCCACACACGCGGAAGAAAGTCCGCTCATTTCGAGTGCGTCTCCAGGTAGTCGGGGCCCGCAAAGGATACGTCGCTGGACCCGCCGCCTGGCTCATTGTGAGCGGAGGACTCAGCGAGGCAACATCTGAAGAAGAAGAAGAAGAGAAGGACAGAAGAACGGAAGGCGGCGGCGGCGGCAGAAGACTGGGCCACCGCCTGTAAAAGAGCTAGAAGAAGGCGCGGTGGCCCGGCAGAAGAACCGAAGAGGGGGACAAGACCCCCCAAAGTCGGAAGAAGAGGCCGGCGGCGAGGAAGAAAGCCGGGCTCCTCCGCTAGCAAAAGAGCTACAAGAAGATAGCGGAGGAGTCCGGCGAGAAGACTCCCGAAGACGGAAGACCCCCGGAGCTGTGCAATAAACTATTTTAACCCTTGTGTGTTGTGTTTTTTTTGTACTTTATTTTACAGTTGAATGGGTAGGGGTACATTGTACCCCATACTCATTCACATAGGGTGGGGGGCCGGTATCCGGGGGCCCCCTTATTAAAGGGGGCTCCCGGATTCTGATAAGCCCCCCGCCCGCAGACCCCGACAACCAACGGCCAGGGTTGTAGGGAAGAGGCCCTTGTCATCATCAACATGGGGACAAGGTGCTTTGGGGTGGGGGGGCCACGCGGCCCCCCCTTCCCCAAGGCACCCCCCATGTTGAGGGCACGCGGCCTGGAACGGCTCAGGAGGGGGAGGGCGCTCGCTTGTCCCCCCTTTCCTGGCCGGCCGGGTAGCGTGCTCGGACAAGGGTCTGATGTGGACTTGGGGTTCGTTCCCCTTTAAGTCCATACCAGGCGGCGGGTCCAGCAACCTATCCTTCGCGGGCCCCGCCTACCTGGAGACCCGCTCGAAATGAGCGGACTTTTCTCCGGGCGGGAAAAGTCCGTTCATTTCAAAAGTACGGCGGACTGGCACACACACGGCCGGATTGTCCGCCGAAATGCGAGTCCGGAGGGAAGATTGGAGTGTAAAACTACTTTCTAAGTCCGCCGTACTTTCGGGTCAAAAAAGTATGCCGGAGGCTACACACGGGGGGATTATCCGACGGACTTGAGTTTGCCGGACTTTTCCACCCGCTTGTTTGATCGTGTGTACACGGCATTAGTGTTACATGGAGGCCCTGGAGGTATTTTACTGGTACTCGAGACTACATTCGGGAGGTGAGCAGCGCCCCTGTCCCAGAAAACGACTGAACATCTAACGTTTACCTACGTAGGCCATGTCTGCCCTGGGTGGCATTCCCCCCCCCCCTCCCTTTTTGTCTTTATTTTTCTTTTTTTCCCCGCCGCCATCCCCCCCTCCTTTCTCTCCGTCTTTGCACTCTCTTCTCCCCCGTCCTCCCTTTTGACTATGCCTTGTCTTCTTACTAGCCTTCGGGACCCAGAAGAACCCCAGGGTTCTGGACACGACCGGCTCATATTTTACTCTGGTTCACATAGGTCATGATAAGCTAGCTCGCTGTGGTCCCAGTTGTTTTCCATGATTACATTTGTCCGAACGGAGCTGCACTACTTATACTGTACTACATGTCAGAGGTGGGGTTTCTCTCTTTTCTGCATGAAACTGTAGGACTCCCCTCTGAGAACCCAGAGTTGTTTGGCTGCCTATTTTTTGTTACCATGTAATTGTGACCCTGGGTCATGCTGTATGGTTGACTGTTATATTTATGTTGTTCTACTTATACTTAATAAAAGAATAAAAAAATAAAAAAATAAGTCAATGCCAACAACTTAAAAAAAAGCCTATGGCATCGAGAAATCCCAGGCGGTCTCCCATCCAGGTACTAACCAGATCCCAACCCTGCTTAGCCTCTGAGATCAAATGAGATTTGGCTCTTTCAGGGTGATGCAGCCATAGTAGATTTTTTCAAGCACGCTTAACCCTCTTGACAAACGCCAAGATGGTCACCTTGGGAAACAAACAAAAAAAACAAGTCAACGGCAACAACATAAAAAGAAGCCTACAGCACCTAGTATTCCCAGGCGGTCTCCCATCCAGGTATTAACAAGGCGCGACCCTTTCTAGCCTCTGAGATCAGCGGAGATTGGGCGCTTTCAGGGTGATGTGCCCATAGGCAATCTCTTTGGGCACTCTCATCTCTCTTGAAAAATGCCAAGATAGTCACCCTGGGAAACAAGCGAAAAAAAACAGGTCAACGCCAACAACATAAAAAGAAGAATACGGCACCTGGTATTCCAAGGCCGTCTCCCATTCAAGTACTAACTAGGCCCAACCCTTCTTAGCCTCTGAGATCAGAAGAGATAGGGTGCTTTCAGGGTGATGCGCCTGTAAGCGATCTCTTTAGGCACTCTCAACCCTCTTGACAAATGCCAAAATGATCACTTTGGGAAACAAGCGAAAAAAACAGGTCAACACCAAGAACATAAAAAGAAGGCTGCGGCATCTGGAAAACCCAGGCGGTCTCCCATCCAGGTACAAACCAGGCCCAACCCTGCTTAGCCTCTGAGACCAAACGAGATTGGGCTCTTTCAGGGTGTTGTGCCCGTAGGCAATTTCTTTGTGCACTCTCAACCCTCTTGACACATGCCAAGATGGTCACCTTGGGAAACAAGGGAAAAAAAACAGGTCAACGCCGACAACATAATGAGAAGCCTACGGCAACTGGTACTCCCAGGCTGTCTCTCATCCAGGTACTAACCAGGCCCATCACTGCTTAGCCTCCGAGATCAGATGAGATTGGGCTCTTTCAGGGTGATTTGGCCGTAGGCACTCTCTTTGGGCACTCTGAAGACTCTTGACAAAGGCCAAGATGGTCACCTTGGGAAACAAGCTAAAAAAAACAGGTCAAAGCCAACAACATAAAAAAAAGCCTACGGCATCCAGTGTTCCCAGGCGCCCTCCCAATCAAGACACTAACCAGACCAGGTCCTTCTATGGCACCTGGTCTTCCCAGGCAGCCTCCCATCCAGGTACTAACCAGGCCTGACGCTGCTTAGCCTCTGAAATCAGACGAGATCGGGTGCTTTCAGGTTGATGTGGCCGTAAGCGTTCTCTTCAAGACACGCCCAACCCTCTTCACAAACGCCAAGATGGTCGCCTTGAGAAACAAGCGAAAAAAACAGGTCAAAGCCAACAACATAAAAAGAAGCCTATGGGCTTACAGCGGACCTTAAAAGATGGGACCCACTAGCTCTGTCATGGTTCGGACGCTGTAATGTGTTGAAGATGAACGCGATGCCACGACTTCTGTATTTATTACAAGCCTTACCTATCAAAATACCCCAGACTTTCTTTCATGCGGTTCGCTCAATCTTTATCAAGTTCCTCTGGCGCGGCAAACATACGCGTATTGGTAGGGCAATGCTATTGTGACCGAAATTGCGGGGAGGTATTGGCTTCCCGGACCCTGCTCTATATTACACAGCAACGCACATGACACGGGTGGTTGACTGGTGCCGGCATGGGGAACTGAAGCTATGGGTCAAGCTAGAGCAGGAGATGGCGTGGGTTCCACTGGCTGGTCTGCCATGGGCGGGGAGGCCATTGGAGCCCTGTGTAACTACTCACCCGTTAATTGGCCCCTCGCTCGCCGAGATGGATAGTTTTTTTCACCTTTCCCACCTGACTAACTTCCCTTCTCCTATGACCCCAATTATTGGACATCCTAGATTCCCTCTGGGCCTGTCTGACTGGGCCTTTACCAGGCAAGCCCCGAAAGGGCTTCAGAGAGCAGCCCTATTTCTTGGACCCACGGGCTGGATTCCCACGGGGACCATACTGCTAGAGCAAGTACCTGTTGCATTGGATAGCTGGAGAGCTAGACAGCTCATCCATTTCCTGGGATCACTACCTAACCATTCCTTCTTCTCTAGACAATTCCACCCCTTCGAGGAACTTTGCCTGGATGATGGCCCAATTCGTGGTTCCCTCTCTAGGTCCTACCAAATCCTGACAGACGCACAATCCTCCACGGATCCGCCCTTCCTAGCTAAATGGAAAAGGGACTTACAAACTACATTCTCCAAACCACAGAAGGACAGAATACTCTTTTTCGCCCATAAGTCGTCACTCTGCAGTAAATATCAGGAGATCTCATATAAGCTGATCACACGCTGGTATCGTACACCGGTGGTGTTGGCCAAAATATTCCCCAGTCAATCTGACCACTGCTGGCGCTGTGAGCAGCAGGCTGGCACCATTCTCCACATTTTCTGGGAATGCCCTAAATTACAAACATTCTGGCAGCCTGTCCTGAGACTCATCCACAAGTTCACAGACATTTCCTTAGCCAATGATCCCGCAGCAGTTCTTCTCAATCTAACTCCTATGTCGAGAAAGCGTTATCATAAGTCCTTACTTAAACATCTCCTCAATGCAGCTAGGGCCTGCATCCCAAGTCAGTGGAAACAGCAATCTGCTCCAACGGTGACCCAAGTGTTCGCAAGGGTAAATGATATTGAACAGTCAGGAAGACCTGACTGCCCCAATGAGGGATAAAACGGAGGAGCATGGGAACAGATGGTTCTACTGGACCCAGTTGTGCTTTTCGGAAGAATACCTCCGCGAGACATAGTAAGCTCATGGTGATCGTTGGAGATCGCTGTTCCAAGCGTTGGACAGCTGATGAGCTGGTAAACCGAGGGCGTCTCTTGCTCCCTGGGAGGGGACCCCACCCTATCCACTCTACCCACGACACCCCCTTACCCCTTCTTTTCCTTTTCTGCCATTTCCTTCCCCAATCTTCTCTTTTCCCTTCTCCCTCCTTTCAGTTCTACTATTTCCCTTCTTAACTCAAAAAAGGGAAAAGAAAATGGTATGTTCCGACCCCATTTGACTACTACACAATACTCTTCCCCTATCTATGGATATCTAAACTCTTCGAGGGTAGCAGGGCTAGTATCAATAATATTTTAAGTGGTAGAGGATCCCAACGAGATGGAGCTTTAATCTCATCTTGATATGACCGCAAAGCTGTACACGTGCTATTCTCCTCGGACTTCTTACCATTGGCTCTGATATCCATGCAATATGATCGTTTGTAACTATTTGTATCACACATTCGGTGAAGTTGCCTTTGCATTGTATGTCGCATACTACTAAATAAAAAAAAATAAAAAAAAAATAAAAAAGAAGCCTATGGCACCTGGTATTCCCAGGCGGTCTCCCATCCAGGTACTAACCAGGCCCGACACTGTTTAGCCTCCGAGATCAGACGAGATTGGGCGCTTTCAGGGTGATGGGGCCGTAGGTGATCTCTTCGGGCACTCTCAACCCTCTTGACAAACGTCAAGATGGTCACCTTGGGAAACAAGTGAAAAAAAAAAACAGGTCAAGGCCAACAACATAAAAAGAAGCCTACAGCACCTAGTATTCCCAGGTGGTCTCCAATCCAGGTACTAGCAAGGCCCAACCCTGTTTAGCTTCTGAGGTCAGAGGAGATCGGGCGCTTTCAGGGTTATGTGCCCATAGGCAATCTCTTTGGGCATTCTCAACCCTCTTGACAAATGCCACGATAGTCACCTTGAGATACAAGCAAAAAAAACAGGTCAATGTCAACAACATAAAAAGAAGAATACGGCACCTGGTATTCCAACGCCATCTCACATCCAACTAGGCCCAACCCTTCTTAGCCTCAGAGAAGAGAAGAGATAGGGCTCTTTCAGGGTGATGCTGCTGTAAGCGATCTCTTTGGGCACTCTCAACCCTCTTGACAAATGCCAGGATGGTCTCCTTGGGAAACAAGCGAAAAAAAAAAACGAATCAACGCCAACAACATAAAAAGAAGCCTACAATAACTGGTATTCCCAGGTGGTCTCCCATCCAGGTACTAACCAGGCCCGACTCTTCTTAGCCTCCAAGATCAGACGAGATTGGGTGCTTTCAGAGTGATGTGGCCATAGGAAATCTCTTCAGGCACTCTCAACCCTCTTGACAAACACCAAGATGGTCACTTTGGGAAACAAGCGAAAAAAAAACAGGTCAACGCCAACAACATAAAAAGAAGTCTACGACACCTGGTATTCCCAGGCGGTCTCCCATCCAGGTACTAACAAAGCCCGACTCTTCTTAGCCTCCAACATCAAACGAGATCGGTTGCTTTCAGGGTGATGTGCCCGTAGGCAATCTCTTCAGGCACTTTCAACCCTCTTGACAAACGCCAAGATGGTCACCTTGGGAAACAAGCAAAAAAATAAAATAAGTCGGAAGCTAGAGACAATACGGCCCGAGTCCTCAATTTAATCCATGTGGCGCATGTACAGGGAAGGCCCTTGCTTATGTTGTCAACGGACGCGGAGAAGGCCTTTGACAAGGTGGCCTGGCACATTTTTTTAACAGAAAATTTTTATTAGACAAATCAGCATTACATTGCAAAGAATAGTAAATGCGATATTACACAGTTGTAGATAGGAAAAAACCACCTTCATCCAGTAATCATTCTTAAATTAATTAACCAGCAGTACAGATAACAGGAGTAACCATTACTCTATCATAAATACAGGACATCCCCAGCGGAACTTCACAGCCATCAGGCAGGTACCTGACATTTGCGCGAGCCCACGGAAGGGGGGGGGGCAGGGAGGAAATGGTCGGGAGAGAGAGAACAGGGCGGGGGGGGGGATCCACCACCGTCTCAGCTCAACTCAAAGTTAGGGGGAGGGGGAACCAAGATCAGCGGACGCGTCTATCCAGGAAGACCAAATTTTATCAAATTTCCCTGGGCATTGTCTACTTTCATAGGTCAACTTATACAGGGGGAGCACCAGGTTCACTGATCTCCTCCACGAGGCAGGGGTAGGGGGGTCTTCGAGTTTCTATCTCAATAGAATCTCGCGTCTGGCATAATACAATGCAAAGGTAAGGCACAGTTTGCAGTACCTGTCCCCCTCAACATCTGCCAAATGGCTCAATAGTAGGGTTTGAGGGTCGACCTGAAGGTTCGACCCGGTCACAGCATTTAGCGTAGAAACCACTTCCTCCCAGTAGGGCTGGATTTTGGAACATGACCAGACCATGTGCCAGAAAGTGCCCACCTGCTGTTTACACCTTTGACAATTAGCGTCCCTTTGGGGGTAAATACGCGCCAGCCTCTGCGGGGTGAAGTAGGCCCTATGCAGGAATTTAAATTGTATAAACCTGTCCGAACTCCACTTCTCCCGGGATTTGGTCAAACTAGTGTCATGTTCCACCGTGAGGTAAAGATATAAGGTCGACATGGTTCTCCCCATCACCCTGGAAGTCAGAAGATGTTCAATGGAGTCCGATTCCAGAGTCAGAGGGGCCGGAAACTGAGCCCCAAAGGCGTGCTTCAGTTGCCAATATCTGAACTGGAAAGAAAGTGGAAGCTCATATGTACGTCTCAGTTCTTGGAAAGTCATTAGCCTACCCTGATAAACTATGTGCTTTAAAGTGACGATTCCTCTTTTCGCCCACAGAGAAGGGTCTGGGATACTATTCAGGTGAGGGAGCATGGGGTTGCCCCATAGGGGCATATGTGGGGAGATGTGGTTGGGCTTTCCATAGCTCCTCCTTGTCTCCCGCCAGACCCTCACCGTGGTACGCATCAAGCCCGTCATGGAGGAGCTCGCCCTAAGCCCCCGAAATGGTAGGTTACTCAGAGCTGCATAGGAGCCAAGGATGGCTGCCTCCAGGGTGACCGCCGGGTTTTGTGTGGGCTGGGAGAACCACCACCGAATTGTGACCAAAACGGCCGCCCAGTAGTAGATCTGAAAGTTTGGGAGCGCCAGGCCCACCCCCCGATAGTGGGAGATATAGTAACTGCTTAGCTACCCTGGGGGGTCTCCCAGCCCAGACAAAGGATATCAACAGACTCTCCAGTCTCTGGAAAAAAGTCCTGGGAATGTGGATGGGGGTATTACGAAAGAAGTACAGGTACTTGGGGAGATAGATAATTTTTAACAAATTGACTCTGCCCACTGGGGATAAAGGGAGAGATCGCCATGCCGCGCACCTAGCCCCTAATTGTGTCATGAGTGGCTGTATATTGTCCTCCAGATAGTTCTGAACTCTACCACTGACCTTAATCCCCAGGTATATAAAACTTTCCACTCATTTAAGCTGTGGATGAGGCATGCGAGGGGTCGAGGAGTGGAGTGGGAAAACAACCGGTTTGTCCCAATTGATGCGGATACCTGAGTACTGACCGAATCGATTAATCAGTTTCAGTGCAGTGCCCAAAGAAGACGACGCGTCCACTAAATAAAGCAGAGCATCATCTGCATACAAGGACAGCTTTTCCTCGATGGGCCCTACTTGTATCCCCTTTATCCCAGTATCCGCTCTCAGCAAAATAGCCAAGGGCTCCATCGCAAGGACAAATAAGGCTGGTCAGAGGGGGTGCCCCTGTCTCGTACCCCGTGCCAGCTGAAACTGCCCGGAGAGACAGCCATTGGTACGGATTCTAGCAGAGGGGCTGTGGTACAGCATGCGGATCCAATTCGTAAATCCTGGGCCAAATCTGAATCGCGAGAGCACCTCCCATAGGTAACCCCACTCAACAGAGTCGAAAGCCTTCTCCGCGTCGAGCGAGGCCACTACACTCGTCTCCCCCCGGCCGCTATCTATGTGCGTGAGTAGGCGTCTGATATTAATGTCTGTGCCTCTGCCTGGCATAAAACCTGTTTGGTCACTATGGACAAGGGCCGTGATGACAAAGTTAGTCTGTTGGCCAGGATTTTGGCCAGTATTTTCGCGTCCACATTTAACAGTGATATAGGGCGGTATGACGAACACAAGGTGGGGTCTTTCCCCGGCTTGGGGATCACCACTATGATCGCCTCGCTCATGGTGTCGGGAAGTTTATCAATATGCGACGACGCAGAGAATAGATGGTGGAGTCTTTCAGAGAGCTCCGTAGCGTAGTGCTTATAGAATTCCGCCGGGATTCCGTCCGGTCCCGACGTCTTACCCGCCTGCATAGATTTAAGCGCCTGGAGAATCTCCAGAACCGTGATAGGGGCGTCCAGCCTATTTCGGTACGTTTCCGTGAGGATTGGTATATCTATGTCGGCCAAGTAGGTCGTTAGTTCTTCCTTACTGTAATCCGACCTAGAGGTGTAGAGAGATGTATAAAACTCCGCAAAACAGTTATTAATCCCGTCTGGGGTGTGAAGCAACTGACCGGATTTGTCCCTGATATGTGAAATGCTCAACCCCCCTGCCTGTTCCCTGGAGAGCCAGGCCAGCATCCTCCCCGACCTCTCCCCCTGCTCAAAGATCCGCTGGGACTGAGCTAGCATTCTCTTCTGGGTGAGAGAGGTACGAAGATCAACAGCCTCCCTGGTCAGGATTTGCAGTTGCCAATAATGTTGGGGGTCCCGAGTGCGGACAAAAAGAGCCTCCGCGCAGACCGCCTCTCCCTCAGCTTTTTTTAGCTCTGCTCTACGTTCCCTGCGTATTTTGCCAATGATAGTCTGATAGTGCCCCCTCGTGGTAGCCTTAAAGGCATCCCAGACTACCGTGGCCCCAGCCGAACCTGCATTCTCCTCCCAATAGCTGTTCAATTCGGTCCTAAAATGAGCATCCACAGCGGCATCTGAGATCCAGAACCTGGAAAGCCTCCATAGTCTAACCGCTGGTCCCAGGGAAAGATCCAATGTCAGAAACAGAGGTGCATGGTCCCATATCCCCCTGGGCAATATTTGTATGTCTACGACCCTTGGGAGGACTGGGCTCCGCGCAAAGACCAAGTCAATGCGGGAGAATGTTTTATGGGTGGCAGAGTGACATGTAAATGCCCGAGACCCGGGGTGTCTCCACCTCCAGACATCCGTCGGGGCCATATGTGTCTGCCCAGGCAGCCAGCCCAGGTCCATGGTGTCCCCCCGGAGTCAGTCTATCCATGTCTGGGTCAGGAACTAGATTAAAATCAGTAAGTAATCAATCAGTAATCAATAAGAGCATTATCAGAGGCAAACTCGGCCATCTTGCTAGTGATTTGGTTCAGCACCAGCAATGAGGCCGGCGGGGGCAAGTATAATCCCACAATGGTCCAGGTCATTGAGTAAATTGTCGCATGAATAATGACATACCTGCCGTCCGGGTCCAAGGCCAGATCCAGGAGCCGAAAGGGGAGGGACTTCAATACTAGGACACTTACCCCCCTGGCAAAACTAGAGTGAGTGGAGTGGTAATGGTACCCCACCCAGGGTTTTTTGAGGGAAAGAAGTCTACTGCCGATGAGGTGCGTTTCCTGGAGTACGCATATGTGTGGGTTATAACTTTGAAGAAATTGGAACACAAGGGATCGCTTAACCGGGGAGTTCAATCCCCTGGTGTTCCAGGATACAATGTTAAGTGTAGACATGGATTCTGGGGGCAGTGGAAGGATCAGGATCATTGTGGAACCCTGCTCCCGGATTGGACCGCTGGACCCGGGACATACATATCCGAGGACAATGCAACACTGAAATATCAATATTTTTAGTAAACAAGTACAACAAAACTAAACAGAGAACAAACAGATAACCCCAATAACCATACATGAAAAAAGAAAAAGGGAAACAAAAGTCCCTGGCCCCGTTAGGGGAACAGTCCCCACTCCCCACCCCACCCAACCCCCTTAAACTGAGGAGGGTATTCATCCCAAAGTGTATCAGCTCGCCTGCTGCAACTGGGGGTCCGTGCAGGAGGCAAGTTCCACCCCCCCAGACATCCTGGGGGGGTTTAGGTAACCAAGTGAGCGGCTCACTAGGCGTGAGGCAACCGCCTGCTCTATGAAGGAGGCTGACAGGGACATGGATCTGGGAGGATAAAGAAAAATTGCAGTTTGTCCCATCAGTGAAAATGATCCAAAAAGGGGAAGAAGGAACATATGGTATGAGCCCCCATGCTCCAGGAGGGAGCAGGAAAGGGCAAAGAGGAGCGGCATGTCACAGCCTTCTCCCGACCGTATCTCAGGTCAGGGGTATCAACTTGAACTCCCGCTACCGGGGAGGTTGCTGCCAGCATTAGAGGTGAGCCCACCATCGGTGCAAACAGGGCACAACAGGTGCAACAAAGGCCGTGGGCATCCCAACAGTAGAATGGGTTGTAAACAATTCCGAAGAGGTAGTTAGTCGATCAGCGGGCTGGCGCCAGCGAATCAATCCAGGCGGATGCCTCTCCGGGGGTGTTAAAGAAGCGGGTCGTCTCTCCATCCGGGCCAGAAAAAGAACACTATAGCGGATGTAACGTGCTCTCAAAGCCGCTTTCACGTAATCAAAGGATTTCCTTGGGGCGTGGTCTCGGCATGCAGCGGTGAGGACGCACTGTCCCTAAGCTCCGGCGCTGACCCCGGTATTTTAGCACTTATTCGCCGCATGAACTACTCCACATGCCTGGGATCGATGGGTAGGAGAACCGGCAAGTCCCTGTCGAAGAAGGGCGCGCCCGAGGGATCGATCAAACGGTTCCTGGCGGAGCCTGATGAGGTGGGGGACATGGATGGCCTAGGCCGCTCTCTGCTTACCACGAGCGCGGCCGCAGGCCCCCCCCCCCGCCTGAACGCAGATCTCAATCCCCGGCCTTGTCGGCGGGTTCTGACGGGGAAGAGAGTGAGACAAGACGATCGGAAGTGGCAGCGCTGGTGAGCGGACTTCCTACTAAGTCTGAACGGGCATCGATGCTCTTGGGGCTAGAGAAATCCATCAAGAGAGAAGTGTCCGCTGTCCGTTCGGATCTCGCGCAAGTTTTGGACCGCGTAGAGGAGACCGAGCAGAGGCTGGACAGGCATGCTACCGCCATTAGGTCTCTGCAAGCAACTACCCGCTCTCTCGCTATCGCTTATCGGTCTTCCCTCTATAAGATCGAGGACCAGAGAACCGTAACAGACGGAACAACATCCGGATCCGGGGGCTCCCGGAGGCGACCGGGGACGAGGACCTCCTCCCAATGGTAAGAGGCATCTTTAAGGGCCTATTGGGGAATGCGGCTGACCATCCTTTCAAAATTGACCAAGTTCACAGGGCCCTCCGCCCTCGTAACCTGGCGGCGGAGACTCCGCGTGATGTGATCTGCAGAGTACACTATTTTGAAGAGAAGGAACGCATCATGAAAAAACTCAAGGGGACCCCAGTCCTGGACTTTGATGGGGCGTCACTCTCTTTTTTTCCTGATTTGGCCAGGGAGACTCTGGAGAGACGCAGGGCCCTGCGTCCCCTAACTGAGAAACTGCGCTTGTCCTCCATCAACTACCGGTGGAGTTTCCCTGCCGCCCTGATCGCACACAGAGATGGGAAGACGGCGGTTCTGCGGTTCCCAGAAGATCTGGAAAAATTCTGCATGGATGTGAGCATATCCCCGCCGGATTTACCGGGTTGGCAGGAAGGCATCCCACCCCTACCGAATAATCCTGAGGAGCCATGGCAGAGAGTGTCCCGCAAGCAACGCGTCCCCTCTTTTAGCCCAGCTAATATGCATGCATAGATGGCACGTCTGATGGCGCTCTTCTGTCCAGTATTCCGCACTGATGGCGCGGCTTCCCTGGTCCCGCAAGTATAACAAGTTGTTTATGTTACCTTTCATTTTTATTTCTGTTTTGGTGTTTAACGTCATACTCTCTCAGCTGCCTACGGGGTGTCTAATTTAATGGGAACGAAGTGTTGGAGTGCCTACGGGTGGTCCTGCACCGGGGACACTTGGGACATGCCTCTGACTGTCTCTACCTCATGACACTTGGATCCCCTATTGTGAACGTTGGTGGCTGGTGTTCTCGGTTCTTGTGTTTCCCTAAGTGTACATGAACTCTGTGCTATTTCTTTCATTTATGTGTTATTATATAATTTGTAATTTGGGGTTGGAGCCGGAGCTGCGGCCTGCGACTTCTGTTTTAGACGGTTGCGGGTTGCTGCTGCCTGGCCACATGTGTTTTCCCTCCGGGGGGCGTTGGGCGGATCTTGGCCCCCGGGCTCCGGCCGTTTCGATGGCTGGGGCTCCGGGGGGGGGGCCCGGTCAATTGCTCCTTTACTGCACTGCAATCTGCTGTGTGCGCATGCCGCGGTAGACCCAATTGGGTCTGGGTTGTGTGTGCTGCAGGGGTTGCGGGTCATAACCTGTAATACTTACCTTCTCACTACTCTCCTTCTCTTTCCTCTCCTTTTCACACTTTTTCTTTCATCCCCCTGCCCTTTACTTCCCCTACCTCTGGTCCTGTTTCCTGGTAACGGGCTGTATTTGGAGTTCTCTGACGGATCCCCATGGCCGCGGTGGAATTGTTATCGTTAAACATGAGGTGCCTCCATGCCCCTGGTAAACGTCATAGCCTATACCGGGAACTGGGTCGCCTGCGGGGGGACATTGTCTTCTTGCAGGAGACCCATCTTACCCACACCACTTCGGTGAAATTATTCTCCCCGCAATACCCAGTCTGGTATTATAGTCTCTCTGATGTGCATAAGGCAAAGGGTGTGGCCATTGGGTTCCGTGGAGGTACCCCTTTTAACATGCTAGAGATGTTGAGTGACCCTCACGGACGCTTTCTGTTCCTCAGGGGCAGCCTGGGCGGGATGCCATGTACGTTGGCGACCCTCTATGCTCCTAATCGAGATCAGGCCCCTTTTATTGCCACTACGCTTGCGAAATTGAGGGACTTTGCTAGTGGATGTGTTATCCTGGCTGGAGACTTTAACGACCCCTTGGAACCAGTGTTTGATACATCCGTGGGCAGGTCTTCGGTTCCTCGTAAGCGTCTTGCATACATTCGTAAACGCTTGTGTGACACCCAGTTAATGGACGCATGGAGGATAATGAGACTATACGTATTACTCGAGCGCCCACCAATCCTATTCCAGGATTGATTTTTTTCTCTTGATCACCACCACCTTTCCCTATTGACAAATTCAGTAATTGCTTCATCAACCATATCTGATCATGCCCCCATTTTGCTTACCATTAATATCTCTTCGTTGCCCCGAAAACCAGCCAATTGGAAATTAAATGAGAACCTTATTAGTGAGGAGGCAGACAAAATACACATGCAAGAGGAACTAAATCAGTATTTCAAAGATAATACCCACCCAGACATTTCCCCAGGAGTACTGTGGGAAGCCCATAAGGCCCATATGCAAGGTAAATTCATGGAGTTGGGCTCCAGAAGGAAAAAGGAATTTGCGCAGCAACAATCTAAACTATTGTTAGAAATTAGCGCCCTTGAGTCACAACACAAGGCCAGTCTCGCTCAAGCCACACTACATAACCTAACAATGAAGAGGGAGGAGTTGAAGGCCATGTACCATGAGCAATGGAAACGGGAAGGCCGTAGGGTGTCACAAAAATTCCATGAATGGGGTAATAAACCGGGGAGGCTTTTGGCTCATTCCCTACAACAGGCAAAAACCAGGGCTTTCATTGATAAAATTAAGACAGCTTCTGACGCTCTCACGCATGAGACCACAACTATAGCCAAGGAATTTCATGCTTTTTACCAACGCCTATACCATGTCCCTCACGCTGTGCCGGACTTGGTGGTTAGGAGAACTCTGATCCAAGAATATCTACAGCAGGCCAACTTGCCCAAACTGAACTCTGACGCCCTCGCCTCATTGGACGGAGAGTTTTCTGTCCAGGAGTTCAAAGTAGCACTGAAGGCTATGGCGAGTGGCAAGGCCCCTGGACCGGATGGCTTTACGGCCTTTTACTATAAGGCCTTTGCGGACACCCTGCTGCCGCGCCTCACCTCTTATGCTAACACGATCTCACAGGGGGGGACACCCCGTCCGGAGACGCTGTATGCACATATCTCGGTGATTCCTAAGTCAGGGAAGGACCCTAGTTTATGCGGGAGTTATTGACCTCTATCTCTCTTGAATCTAGACGCTAAACTGTATGCCAAAGGTATAGCAAACAGGCTTCTACCCCTACTTCCACGCTGGGTTTCCAGTGATCAGACTGGGTTTATCCCGGGTAGGGAGGTATGCGACAATGCTCTCCGCACCCTGTCCCTGATGGCTTGTGCTAGGGGGTCCGCCCAGCCCACCCTGTTACTTTCTACAGACGCGGAAAAGGCGTTTGACAGGGTGGACTGGGAGTATCTCATGGCGACCCTGTCTCACTTGGGAATCAGCCAAACTTTTCTATCTCACATTTCAGCACTATACCATTCCCCTACAGCTCAAATTCGTGTTAATGGTACCCTAAGTGAATCATTTACACTCTATAATGGTACACGTCAGGGCTGCCCCCTCTCGCTCTATCCCTGGAACCCTTCCTCTCTACAGTTAGACACAATCCAAACATCCATGGGATCACTGTTGGTGATCGAGAACACAAATACGCTGCTTATGCGGATGATATTCTGTTCTACATACAACAACCCCTGATTTCCCTTCCCAATCTGATGTCTGCCTTCTCACAATTCGGTCTCATATCTAATTTTAAAATGAACATGTCCAAATCGGAGATTCTTAACATCTCTATCCCCGGGGAAACTGTGGTTCGTCTTAGAGACTCCTTCCCTTTTAGCTGGCAAACACACAAAATGAAATATTTAGGCATCTACCTCACACCTAAACCCCAGACTCTATTTCGCGTTAACTATATACCCCTTCTTAATGCAATTCGAATGGACTTACAAAGATGGTCCCAAGTCGCACATTCGTGGTTAGGGAAAATTAGTGTGATTAAGATGAATATCCTACCCCGGATTCTGTTTTTATTCCAGATGATTCCAGTGGGTATTCCAGCTAGTTTTTTAACGCTGAGGCCGCGTACACACGCGGGGACTGTTCGCTCAAATTCCGAAAAACTGTCCGCTGAAACTTGGTTTGAGCGGACAGTCCGCCCGTGTGTAGGCTTGTTTGTCAAACTAAGTCTCGCGCATGCTCAGAAAGAATTTACACGCCGAAGGTTGCATTGCAGTGTATAGGACGTCGTTTTCTAGTCCCGTCGTATGTGCCGTTCACGTCATCGCGCGCGGTTTCAGCGGACTGTTCGTTCGTCGTGTGTGGGCAAG
Organism: Lithobates pipiens; assembly: GCF_037356315.1. Taxonomy (NCBI): domain Eukaryota; kingdom Metazoa; phylum Chordata; class Amphibia; order Anura; family Ranidae; genus Lithobates; species Lithobates pipiens. The sequence continues at coordinate 164,410,804 of NW_027507791.1, forward strand.
TCCGTCCATGCTAATTTTGAGCGGACTGTCCGCTGAAACTGTTTGACGGACAAAGTTGAGCGAACAGTCCCCGCGTGTGTACGCGGCCTCATAGATTCACTGATCTGCAGATATGTTTGGAACAGAAAGCGTCCGAGACTGTCCCGAGGCCTTCTAACCAGACCTAAACGGCTGGGGGGCCTGGCTTTACCTAACGTGAAACTTTACTTTTTAGCCGTTGTTTTCAACAGGATATCAGACTGGAAATATCACAAACATTCTAAACTATGGGTTGCCCTTGAATTGGCGCTCAGTGGCACGGACCTCTACACCCAAGTGTGGATTCCCAGGAAACATAGGTCGTTAGCACCTAGCTCCTCTCCTCTCACCTATTCTACTCTACAGATCTGGGACTCGATATGTAAACAGCACAAGTGGTTATATCACTCTCCCATTATGCCTCTGACGGGTCATAATTACTTCCCACCAGGAAACATTGACCCCAGAATTCATTCCTGGAATCTGGGTAATACACCCCTGCTACACCACGTCACCAACCAACCAGGCAACGCTCATGGATCACTGGACCTACCATCAACTGGCTGCCTTTGTACACTCCCTGCTGAAACCATTGCGCTCACTGGCTGATTTAACACCGATTGAATCGGCCTTCATGGAGGACCAGCCGGTGGAGAGGCCTTTACCGCCCAGAGCCCGTTTGCAATTGCTTGCCAGACCAAAGGACAAGGGGGGTCTGGGTCTCCCAGATCTGAGACAATACTACAGAGCGACTCTGCTAGCGAGAGTCGTTGATTGGCATTGTAATGGCCCACACAAGCAGTGGGTGGAGATGGAGATTGAGGATGGATCCATTCCCCTATTGACCTCCCCGTGGCTACTGTCCTCCCTACCAAAAGACCTCAGAAATCACCCTGTAGTGGGAGCTACATTGGCTGTTGTGCGGAGGTTGTTCCGCTGTACACATATTGCTCCCCTGCCGTCACCAATGACTCCGGTTATAGGTAACCCAGACTTCCCACCGGGATTTACCAACAAGAAACTGCGACAGTTGACAGTGGTGGGGAAACAGCGTCTGGGAGAGGTGTGGCCCTCGGGAGGGCTCCCGACCACGCAAACTGTCGCCGAGCTTTCTGACCCTCCGCTTGACTTGTTTAGTGCTTATCAACTTCGTCACTTTCTTCTGGCCATACAAAGGGCCCCCTACACTCCTAGAGTCCTGACATCCTATGAATCCATCTGTCACAAAAGGGAACCTGTGCGACACACCCTCTCCCTCCTGTACAACCTATTGAGTAGTCAGGAGGAGCAGTCGACCCCACCATTTATCCACAAATGGGAGAGGGACTTAGGCATCACATTTACCCCACAACAGATAGGGAAGATCCTTACCTTAGTACATAAAGCTTCCATCGCAAACCAATATCAAGAATCAGGATACAAGATAGTCTCATGCTGGTATAGAGTCCCATACCTTCTGAATAAAATGAATAGATCGATCCCGGATGTTTGTTGGAGGTGCAATTCAGATACGGGGACCATGGGACACCTTTTCTGGGCATGCCCGGCCTTGAGGAACTTTTCGGTTCCCAGCAGCGTGCCGTCTACACTTGACCGAACAGCCTGTTCAAAAATACAAAATAACCCTTACGATGCAACTCCTGAACGCCACCCGGGCCTGCATTCCCGCACTGTGGAGGCAGCCTCAGCCCCCATCCAAGGTGCTGTGGTATTTCAAAGTCAATCATATTCTCCGGATAGAAGAATTGACCGCCACCCTTCACAACACTGAAGAGGCATTTAGTGTTACATGGAGGCCCTGGAGGTATTTTACTGGTACTCGAGACTACATTCGGGAGGTGAGCAGTGCCCCTGTCCCAGAAAATGACTGAACATCTAACGTTTACCTACGTAGGCCATGTCTGCCCTGGGTGGCATTCCCCCCCCCCTCCCTTTTTGTCTTTATTTTTATTTTTTTCCCCGCCGCCACCCCCCCTACTCTCTCTCTCCATCTTTGCACTCTCTTCTCCCCCCGTCCTCCCTTTTGACTATGCCTTGTCTCCTTACTAGCCTTCAAGGCCCAGAAGAACCCCAGGGTTCTGGACACGACTGGCCCATCTTTTACTCTGGTTCACATAGGTCATGATAAGCTGGCTCGCTGTGGTCCCAGTTGTTCTCCATGATTACATTTGTCCGAACGGAGCTGCACTAGTTATACTGTACTACATGTCGGAGGTGGGGTTTCTCTCTTTTCTGCATGAAACTGTAGGACTCCCCTCTGAGAACCCAGAGTTATTTGGCTGCCTATTTTTTGTTACCATGTAATTGTGACCCTGGGTCATGCTGTATGGCTGACTGTTATATTTATGTTGTTCTACTTATACTTAATAAAAGAATAAAAATAAATAAATAAATAAATAAGTCAATGCCAACAACTTAAAACTAAAGCCTATGGCATCGAGAAATCCCAGGTGGTCTCCCATCCAGGTACTAACCAGGTCCCAACCCTGCTTAGCCTCTGAGATCAAATGAGATTGGGCTCTTTCAGGGTGATGCGGCCATAGTAGATTTTTTCAGGCACGCTCAACCCTCTTGACAAACGCCAAGATGGTCACCTTGGGAAACAAACAAAAAAAACAAGTCAACGCCAACAACATAAAAAAAAGCCCGCAGCATCTGGAAAACCCAGGCGGTCTCCCATCCAGGTACAAACCAGGCCCAACCCTGCTTAGCTTCTGAGACCAAACGAGATTGGGCGCTTTCAGGGTGTTGTGCCCGTAAGCAATTTCTTTGTGCACTCTCAACCCTCTTGACAAATGCCAAGATGATCACCTTGGGAAACAAGCGGAAAAAAAAAACATGTCAACGCCAACAGTTACTAATCAATCCCGACAATGCTTAGCCTCCGAGATCAGACAAGATCAGGCACTTTCAAGGTGATGGAGCCATAGGCGATCTCTTCGGGCACTCTCAACCATCTTGACAAACGCCAACATGGTCATCTTGGGAAACAAGTGAAAAAAACCAAGTCATTGCCAACATTGGAGGCTAACAGGGTTGGGCAATCAGTTTCCTTGCCTGAAATAGGCATCTCAGAACTGCCATCTGGCTGCTTCCCGGGTTTCCGACTCCTTCAACTAATCCCAGGAGACAATACTTCACCTCCATCCTGGTGGAGGTTCCAAACACCCGATCAATGGTTCCTGTCACCTCCGTCCAGTAGCGGATCAACTTCGGGTATCTCCAAAACATGTGCATCATGTCTCCCCCCATGTTCCCGCACCGGGGGCAACTTGCGTCCGGCCGTTTGGCCAAATTGAAAAAGTTTACGAGGAGCATAATAGGTTCTATATAATAAGAACAGATGTGACATCCTCTGTGAGGAGAGCCACAATTCACCACAGGCAGGATTCCTGTGGCCAATTATAGCTCAGGGGGGTTTAGTACACACCCCACACTATATAAGGCCGCCAGCGCGGCGGCCTTGCATAGTGTGTTGCGGTGGTCAGGGAAAGAGGACGATAGGCAGGGACAGTGTCTTTACTGCTTGGGAACCTAGCACTATTACAGTGGGTGTTATGTGCCTCCTGCACAGTACACACCTGAAACTTCCCTTTATTACTGGTGTTCAATTTCTGCAATACACGCATCTGCAGTGCAGAAGTTAGAGTGGGTGTTGTGTGCCTCCTACACAGTATACACCTTATTGCTGGTGTTCTGTTTCTGTAGTACAGGAACCTAGCACTGTTACAGTGCTAGGGTGTACAGAGAAGCTGGTATATATAGAAGACTACAGCATACAGAAGAAAGGCTAGTGAATACAGAATACAGACTCGTGTATGCAGATAAGCTTGAGTATACAGAGATGCTAGAGTAAACAGTGAGGCTGGGGTACACAGAGAGGCTAGTGTAAAGAGAGGCTAGTATATACAAAGATGTTAGTGTATATAGAGAGGTTAGTGTATAGAGAGAGTCGAGTGTATACAGATAGGACAGTGCATATAGAGAGACTAGTGTATACAGAAGACAGGCTTGGGTATACATCCAAGCTGAAAGTGTATACAGAAGACTGGGTAGTGTATACAGAGAATCTAGTGGGTACAGAAGACAGGCTGGTGTATTCTAGCTAGTTTTTACAGTCTGGTGTATACAGAAGACAGGCTGTGGTATACAGAGGGTTTAGTGTATTCAGAGAGTCTAGTGTATACAGTTGGCGAGTGTATACATAAGACTGACTAGTTTACACAGTGTTTACAGAGATGCAAGGGTGTACAGCGAAGCTGGTATATATAGAAGACTACAGCATACAGAAGAAAGGCTAGTGAATACAGAATACAGACTTGTGTATGTAAATAGGCTTGAGTATACAGAGATGCTAGAGTAAACAGTGAGGCTTGGGTACACAGACAGGCTAGTTTAAAGAGAGGCTAGTATATACAAAGATGTTAGTGTATATCGAGAGGTTAGTGTATAGAGAGGGTAGAGTGTATACAGAAAGGACAGTGCATATAGAGAAACTAGTGTATACAGAAGACAGGCTTGGGTATACATCAAAGCTGACAGTGTATACAGAAGACTGGGTAGTGCATACAGATAGTCTAGTGGGTAAAGAAGACAGGCTGGTGTATTCTAGCTAGTTTTTACAGTCCAGTGTATACAGAAGACAGGCTGTGTTACTCAGAGATTTAGTGTATTCAGAGAGTCTAGTGTATACAGTTGGCGAGTGTATACATAAGACTGGCTAGTTTACACAGTGTTTACAGAGATGCAAAGGTTTACAGAGAAGCTAGTATATATAGAAGACTACAGCATACAGAAGAAAGGCTAGTGAATACAGAATAAAGGCTGGCTTTTGCGGAGAGGCTAGTTTTTTGCAGAACACTATCTAGGGTATACAGAGAGGCTAGATTATACAGAGAGGCTAGTGCATAGAGTGAAGCTATTGTATATAGAAGCCTGGTTAGTGTATACAGAGAAGCTAGTGTGTACAGAAGAAAGGCTAGACAGGCTATAAAGAGAGATAAGTGTTTACAGAAGACAGTTTGGGGTATACAGAGATGCTAGTTTTTACAGAGAGCCTAATGTATACAGAAGAGAGGCTAGGGCATACAGAAGACAGAAGACGGGCTAGTGTATTCAGACCTAGGCAAGGGTTTATCGAAGACAGGCTATTGTATGCAGAAGACCGGCTAGTGTAAACATGCTGTTGTATATAGAGAGGCTAGTGAATTTAGAGGGTAGGCTAAGTGATAACAGAAGACATTCTGGGCTATACAGAGACATTTCATTAATTTCATCTAGTTCACATCTCTAATGGAGTTTGTCTCATTGCCATGTTATGTCTTTTCATTCTTATGCTAAATATAGATTATACTCACTACACGATTTTAATCATCCACATCAAGCATGCAATAAAACTATCATACATCAAAATGAATCATGTACTCTTTTGCTCTATTTTGCATATTTGTAATTCTCCACATCAACTGTCACATTGAGTATGTGACAGTCCTGACACACCATCCTGACTTATTTTGCTTTATTTCTTTTTACTACTTCAAAATCCGGTTAAATCTATTCACTTCGATGAGTTATACCGCTAATTGTACGGTAATGCAAAATGTTCACAAAACCATTCATTTGCTACTAGACATGCTGCACATACTAAGAGTAATGTAACTATCGCTCGCTAACGATGTAAACAGTTTTATTTCTTTTCTGACATTAACCGAGTATCTCTGACATTAACTGAGTATCTCTCTGCACTATGATCTTAATAATAATAATAATAATAATAGGATTGTGTAATGCAAAGATCAACTAGTCTAATATAAGCTTTCTCATTGGTACCGGCATATCCTTTAAATTTAGACAATGCCATTTAAATGTCCTATTTGTCGCCTATATTATACAACTCTCTGAAAAGCATATATGTAGACAATTAAACTAGTCTTACATCTTAATAAAACAGTTTTTTTGCTCAACCAGTATCTCAGAACATAAGCAAATAAACGTTTCCACTGTTTGACTCTTTTTCTGTATTACCTATTTTTCTCCACCTTAACTGTCACAGTTAAAACACAGTGACAAAACATTTCTTTTTACCGCAGCAAAATGTGAGAAAAGCAGTGTAAGTCGTCTTTCTGCCATATGCTTCAGAAAATTAATGTACCGCTTTTAAATCCATATCAATTCCACAGAACCGTGAACCGTCTTACAATTTTAACATTTATTGATAGCAATTACTGATATTACATTATGACTATACCAGTGGGAAATTAATCATAATCTCAGAGTTATTTTTCTATTTAATTTGCAACCATCGAATCTCATTGCTATTCCGACATTCTGCCTTAATGAGGATATTACTTTGCAACTATCCCTTGATCCCTATATATACTGCTTCAATATTTTCCTAATTTGTTTGCTATAGTTATTATTATTATATTATAGAGATAACTATCTCTAAATCATTGTAAACCTAACCATGGTTATAATGTCTACAGCTAATTTTATGTTAAAGCAAAATTCACACAAAACCATCTTTTTAAAACCTTTACAACATTAAGAGTAATGCAACTATCTCTCGCTACCTCTATGCAATAGTATTCTCTTTCCAGTGGAAACGGAAAACAGTCAGTGAAAGCCATCTTCGTGCGTAACAAAATTATTGGAACGATTTACACGTTGGAATTTTCAAGCTACGTCAATTTACTCTTAAATAATGTAAACCCTTTAGCTGCTTAGCTCACACTTTGCTATATGTAGCCGCGTTAACTGTATTAATGGTTACATGTAAATAACCAATGGGGATTGACATTTCATGTCAATCTCACATCTCTAATGCAATTTGTCTCTTTGCCATGTCATACTTTGCCAGTTATTATACTTTCTCATCCTTAAAGACACGTAAGGATCCTGAAGAACGATAGAAACCTCGTCACGTCGTTGCTGATATTTCATGTTTACAACAATCATCTCATCTAATTGCTATTCCGACATTCTGCCTTGGTATTACTTTGCAACGCTCTATTGAAGAATGTAAAGGTAAGCTAGATATTTTGTGTATTACCACTTAAACTCGACTTGTATATACTGTCTCAATATTATCCGTTCTAATTTTGCTAAATTAGATTGTAGAGTTTGCTATGTCTAAATCCAGTTTACCTACTCACCTTTATTACGTATACTGCTAATTTTAGGATAATACAAAACCATCTTATTGCTTCTTTACACGCTGCACATATTAAGAGTAATGCAATGCTTCCGTGAACAGTTTAAATTGCTCTTCTCACATTTAGCTGGTTCTCTCTGCTATAGGAAACTGAATTTGTACTACAACGATCACTCATCTAATATCAGTCCACTCAGTGCTACCGGGATAACTTTTACATTTAGAGTAATGAAATGATTTCTCAGTCATTTTGAAGCTACTGCAACTAACGCTTTCGATCTCTTTTCAACTGCAATACTTAATCTTTGCTATTGCAGAATATTTAGCTGCTTAGCTCACACTTTGCTGTACGTAGCCGTGTTAACAGTATTAATACCTGCAAGTAACCAATGGGGATTGACATTTCATCTCTAATTCATTTTCACATTTCTAATGCAGTTTGTCTTTTTGCCATGTCATCCTCTGCCAGTTATTATCTTTTCTCATCCTTATGCTATATTTGGGGTATACTCACTACATGATTAAAGAGACGTAATGAACCCGATTGACACACGTCATTGCTATTATTTCGTGTATTTCCACTTAAACCCAACCTGTATATACTGTCTCAATATTAATCGGAGTTATTTTGCTATATTTATTATTAGAATAAACAGATTACTATCTCTAAATCCTGGTAAACCAACTCACACAAAACCATCTTATTTCTACCTTACACGCAGCACATATTAAGATATTAACATTTAGCCGGTATCTCTCTGCAATAGTAAACGAAATGTGTAGATCACTCATCTAATATCGTCTCAGCGCTACCGCAACAACTTTTAAATTTAGAGTAATGCAACGATTTCTCAGTTTTATGAAGCTACTACAACTAATGCGTTGGTTTTCTTTCCTGTTAAATTACGCTCTGCAATATTAAGCCATGTAAAATGTCCTATTGGTCTCTAACAATGCTATTTATAATAATACACAACTTTTAAAAGCAATATCGTCTCACTGCAATACTTACACTCTGCATAATAAATATGAATAATGCGAATAATGCTAATAATAAAGTCGTCTAAAACTCGGCTATAAGTAGAGAATATATTTATCAAAATAAACCATGTACTGCCAAACCAATAACGGCCAATTACTTAACGTCTATCAGTCAATGACTTAACAAAATAAACTTAGCACTCTTTTGCTCTATTTTGTATATTTGTAGTTCTCCACATTAACTGTCACATTGATATCACCACTGACAACACACCACTTTTTAAAAGCACCAAAATATGAAAAAAGCACTGTAACTCTTTACATGTTTCAGAAGTAACTACTTTATTAGCAAAAAATAAAGTCCTGTCTTCTTTACACGCTAGCCTTTCTGTATACATTAATCTCTCTGTGTACACCAGCCACTCTATATAGACTAGCCTCTCTGTCTTCTGTATACACGTGCCCGTAATCTATATACACTAGCCTGCCTTCTTTTTACAATAATCTCGGTGTCCCAGCCTCTTGGCATACACTAGCCTCACTGAATTCCCCAGACTATCTTCTGTATACACAAGCCTATCTGTAAAAAATAGCCTGCCTTTTTTACTCATTAGCCTCTCTGTATAAACTAGCCAGTCTTCTGCATACTCTAGCCTCTCTGTGTAACACAGTCTCACTCTGGCTTCCCTAGCCTCCATCTCTGCATACCCAGGACCTTCCTCTGTATAATCTGGCCTATCTGTATACACTAGCCTGTCTTTTGTACAAATTAGCCTCTCTGTAGCCGGTCTTCTGTATACACGAGCCTCACTGTCTACTCTTGGATGTCTTTTGTATACACTAGCATCTCTTTATACATTATCTCTCTGTATATCCAAGCCTCTCTGTATACACTAGTCCGCCTGTATACACTAGCAAGTCTGCATACACTAGCCTCTCTTTGTAACCCATCCTCTCTCTCTGTATACCCTAGCCTCCATCTCTGCATACCCAGGACGTTCTTCTCTATAATCTAGCCTATCTGTATACACTAGTCGGTCTTCTGTAGACATTAGCCTCCCTGTATAAACTTGCTGGTCTACTGTATACACTAGTCCGTATGTATACACTAGCAAGGCTGCATACACTAGCCTCTCTGTGTAACCCAGCCTCTCTCTCTGTATACCCTACCCTCCATCTCTGCATACCCAGGACGTTCTTCTGTATAATCTAGCCTATCTGTATGAACTAGCCTGTCTTTTGTACACATTAGCCTCTCTGTATAAACTAGCCGGTCCTCTGTATACACTGGTCCGTCTGTATACACTAGCAAGTCTGTGTAACCAAGCCTCTCTGTATAACCCAGCCTCTCTCTCTCTGTATACCCTAGCCTCCATCTCTGCATACCCAGGACATTCTTCTGTATAATCTAGCCTATCTGTATAAACTAGCCTGTCATTTGTACACATTAGCCTCTCTGTATAAACCAGCTGATATTCTGTATACACTAGTCCGTCTGTATACCCTAGCACGTCTGCATACTCTAGCCTCTCTGTGTAACACAGTCTCTCTCTCTCTGTATACCCCAGCCTCCATCTCTGCATACCCAGGACGTTCTTCTGTATAATCTAGCCTATTTGTATACACTAGCCTGTGTTTTGTACACTTTAGCCTCTCTGTATAAACTAGCCGGTCTTCTGCATACACGAGTCTCTCTGTATACCCTTGGATGTCTTTTGTATACACTAGCTGCTCTTTATACATTAGCTCTTTGTATACCCAAGCCTCTCTGTATACACTAGTTCGTCTGTATACACTAGCAAGTCTGCATACACCAGCCTCTCTATGTAACCCAGCCTCTCTCTCTGTATACCCTAGCCTCCATCTCTGCATACCCAAGATGTTCTTCTCTATAATCTAGCTTATTTGTATACACTAGCCTGTCTTTTGCCCACATTAGCCTCTCTATATAAACTAGTTGGTCTTCTGTATACACTAGTCCGTCTGTATACACTAGCAAGTATGCATACTCTAGCCTCTCTCTCTGTATACCCTAGCCTCCATCTCTGCATACCCAGGACATTCTTCTGTATAATCTAGCCTATCTGTATACACTAGTGTATACAGACGGACTAGTGTATACAGAGGACCGGCTAGTTGATACAGACAGGCTAATGTGTACAAAAGACAGGCTAATGTATATAGATAGGCTAGATTATACAGAAGAATGTCCTGGGTATGCAGAGCGCTCAGCTTCAAGGGATGGCCATCGTGAGTAATATGAGGGACACTCCTCAACCCCGCCCCCACCTACCAGATCTGACTTTCATCTCCTTGCCCTCTCTGCCCCGGTCATCTGGTGGCAGTTTTATGCACTCCCTGGCCCCCACCCATTCATAATCCTTACCGACCTTTCCTTCCGCTGCTCACAGGAACACACTGGATGACTTGTCTAATTAACCAACTTGTACAAGACACCGCTATCCTCCTGTCTGACACCGGTCTCCCTTGGAGGCTTTACACCTCACTGTTTGGGTGGTCCCTGCCTCCCCCTGAATGCTCCACATATACCCCGACGACATTGTCGGAGGGGCACCACTTGACAGGACACGGGGCTGTCATGCTGGTGGCATCTCCCATTGAAGGAAGGGATGATGGCCCCAACCCCTTGGCAGCAGGTTCTTTCATGTACAGACCAGGGCGGCTCATCTTCCCTTCTGGAGTCTTGACCTTAGAGGGGGGAGTTGCACTTTGGGGGGTCTGAGTGATACCTAGTGCGCTGTACTGGAAGGGCTTGACATTCCTGCATATGTGTCCCCTCCCCCTGGTTGCGCCCCTCGTCCCCCCCTCTCTGGCCCCCACCTACTCTTTGCCGACATTGCCTTCTGCAGCTTTCGGGGACACCCTGAATGACTCATTTATTGAGCCTATTGGTACGAGACACTGCTTCCCTCCAGTGTGACTCTGGACCCCCATGGAAGATTAACCCCTTACTGTTTGGGCGGTCCCAGCCTCCCTCTGGATGCTCTACACAAGCCCCCGATGGCGATGCAGGAGAGACACTAATTGGCGGGCCCCAGGACTGCTGCTCGGGTGAAGTCTCCCGTTGGATGGAGGGATGGTGGCCCCAGCCCCTTGCCTGCCGGATTCTCCATGCACCGACCAGGGCTGCTCCTCTTTCATCTTGATGTGGTGACCATGGAGGCGAGGAGTTAAAATTTTTGGTGTCCGGGTTGTTGCTGGTGTGAGTGCGCCAAAGGACTTGACATTTCCGCATGTTTGTCCCCTCTCCCTTGCTGCCCCTTTCCCTCCCTCCTTCCCCCTTCCCTCCTTCCCTTCCCTCCCCCCTTTCCCCCTTCACTCCCCCCTTTCCCCCTTCCCTCCCCCTTCCCCCCTTCCACCCCCCTTTTCCCCTCTTCCCTGCCCCTTTTCCCCCGGGGTGTGGACGGGGGAGAGGGGGTAAGGAGAGGACAATCTGCCAAAGGGAGAAATGCATTTGTTCGGGGGCTGCATGTACTTTTAGGGTATGGGACGGGGGGTGGTGGATTCCATTTTGTGATGCCTTTTCTGTTGTGATGGGCTCCCTTGTGCATGCCTACATTTAGGGCGAGCTGAGGAGACCCCTCAGTGCTGACAGTTATATGCTCTACCTCTGTTTTGATTATACTATTGTTTTTTGGTTCTATGATGTTACTGATTGTCTTTTATTTGCATATCGGTATCAGACGTGACATTTACCACTGCCGGGACTGGGGGGACTAGGATTTGGGGGCTCCCTCTCCGACCTGTCTACCCACCAACCCACGTAGGACAGCGCTTTAAACCCAGTGTACATCTGGTAAGTGCTATAGCATAATTGTGCTGTTTTAGTATACCCTTCCTGTACTGTTGAGTGCGGACAACCCTTAATTTCCCTCTCCCCCTGGGGTTGAGGTGTCCGGCCTCTTTTTCCCCTTACCTTTCCTTCTATTTGCCCTTCCTTTCTCCCCCTTAGTTCCCGCCATCCATTACCTACCCAAAACCTACCTTGGTTCAACTTTCTTTGCTTTTCTCTGACGTCCCCCTCCCCCTCCCAGAGGAGCGATGGCAGACTCAGTCAAGGTCACCTCTCTAAACGTTAAGGGACTGAACTCCCCTGAAAAACGGTGGATCCTCCTGTGAGAACTGAAGACTTCTTGTACTGATGTGGCCTTTATACAAGAAACACATTTTAAAAATACTAGTCTCCCCTTTCTATGGTCGAGATCTTTCCCTAAGGTCTACCACTTTACTAACCCCTCCTCTAAGACCAAGGGAGTCTTCATTCTGATCTCTAGCAGGCTCCCCTGGGTTCTCCAGGATTCTCTGGTGGACCCTGGGGGCCGATATCTTTTTCTTAGGGGTCACATTGGAGAGCGCCTTTTTACATTTGCCACTGTGTACGCTCCCAATGATCACCAAGATACGTTCCTCAGAACTACCCTGCACAGATTATGTGACTTTCGGGAGGGCCAGTTGACATTAGGTGGGGACTTTAATGTCCCCTTTCGCCATCGGTTGAAACTTCTCCCTTTTGCTCCTCGCTCCTCATTTACTAAGTGTTTACTGAATGACCAATTAGTTGATGTCTGGCGTCTGCAACACTCTGGGGAAAGGGACAACTCTTTTTGCTCTTCCCCTCACAAATCATACTTGAGGATAGACTTCTTCTTGATTCCACATGACCAACTGCACTTGGTGAGCTCTTCCTCCATCGGCCATATTACTTGGTCTGACCACGCTCCTGTAGCCCTTACCTACACCCTCTCTAGGAACCCCTCACGTAGGTCTCTATTCTGGCACCTTAATGAGAGCCTCCTTCAGATACCGGAAGTTTTAGCAGATGGACCAGGGAATTGGACCTTTATTTCCAAGAAAACTAAACGCAGGACTGCGACCCGAGGATAATTTGGGAGGCTCACAAGTCAGTACTCCGCAGGGTACTTATCAGGCACGGGGCAGGCATCAAACGAGCAGGGAAGGAACAGCTTGCTAATCTGTTTCGTGAACTTGCCTCTGTGGAAGCCAAACATAAACATGCCCCCTCACGGACCTTAGAGATTGAATTGGGGACACTCTGCACCCAGATTGCTGACCTACTCCATTATAAAGCGAAAGCGACACTCCAGTTTTGTCGTAAATTGACGCAGGAGTCAGGGGACAAATGCAGAAAAATCTTAGCCAGGTCGGTAAAGGAGTTTAAATCTGCCTCTTACACACCCCAGTTGATAGATGAGAATGGCCAGAGGGCCTCTACCCCAACCCAAATAGCCAAAGTCTTTGAAAAATGTTACTCTGATCTCTACAACCTGCCTGATTCAGGGTCCGGACAGGACAATATAGACAGATATGTAACCGGTTCTGGTCTACCAACCCTCTCATCGGACTCACGGGAGTACTTGGAGGACCCGATCACACTGGAAGAAGTCCAGACGGCCGTGGGACCTCCGAAGGTGGGTAAGGCTCCGGGCCCTGACGGATATACCGCACAATACTATAAGACCATCCTCCCTATTCTCGGCCCGCGCTTGGTGAATTTATTTAATACTCTGAGCTCAAATGGGGATTTTCCTGAGGATACCCTTAGAGTCCACATCTCGTTGATACCTAAGGAGGGCAAAGACCTGGGCCTATGTGGGAGCTACAGACCCATTTCCCTCCTAAATTCGGTCCTAAAACTATTCTCTAAAATCCTCGCCACGTGATTGGCACATCACTTGCAGTCCCTTATACATATTGACCAGTTAGGTTTTATTCCCACCAGGGAAGATAGGGACAACACCATTAAGGTGCTTACCCTGGTCCATAAAGCAAAGTCATCTGGGACCCCTTGTCTTCTCGTGAGTACTGATACCGAGAAGGCTTTTGATCGGGTCAAATGGACATTCATGTTCTTGGTCCTTCGCCATATAGGTCTGAGTGAACGGATGCTGGCATGGATAAGTAAAATATACTCACGCCCTTCAGCTCAAGTCAAAGCGAATGGGGTGCTCTCATCTCCCCTTGACATCGGGAATGGGACCAGACAGGGTTGCCCCCTGTCGCCCCTGTCATTGGAACCCTTTCTCTCCACAATTCAACAAAACTCAGACATAACGGGACTCCAAATGGGTACTAATGATTGCAAGATATCTGCCTACGTGGATGACATGCTGTTCTCGCTGACGAATCCCAGAGTTTCCTTGCAAAATCTCCTTCGGGAATTCCAGATATACGGGATACTTCTTGAAATCAGAGGCCATGGGGGTTGCAGTCCCCCCGCAAACGTTACTAGACTTGCAGTCCAATTTTCAATTTAAATTGACCCGTACAGCCCTTAAAACTTCCCCCCACCCTTTGTCACTAAGATCCGCAGTTTGCTTCACGGGTGGCATTCTGGCCTCCATTCCTGGTTCAGGAGATGCAATCTCATTAAAATGAACATACTCCCTAAATTTACCTATCTTTTCCAAGCTCTCCTGATCCAGATTCCAGTCCCGTTTTTTAAGCAAGCTTAATCCTTGCTCACTCAATTTAACTGGGCCCACGAAAATCCCAGACTTAAGCGGTCACAGCTGACATTGTCTAAACAACAGGGAGGGTTGGTTCTCCCTGACTTGTGTCGCTACTACCTGGCCTCCCATCTGGGGTGTGTATTGGACTGGAATCGAAACAAACTTTCTAAGCTCACTCCCGAATTCCGCTAAGAAGCGCCATGTGGCGCTATAAGGGTTTACCCACAGAATTGACGTCACATCCCACTATAGGGGCTTAGTTGAAAGTCAGTCACCTGATCGCTACCCAAAACACACTCACGTCTTTGACTTCCCCCCTATTCCCTATACGTGGCCATCGGAACTTTAAACCGGGGACCCACTTAGAAATTCCAACCTAGACAATGCGTCTAAATTTGTCATTGATGGAAAATGGCCTTCTTTCTCAACCCTAACAGATCCGACAGGGCTTTTCCAACTGCCTTTTTGGAGAGCGGCTCAACGACATAATTTTCTCCATTCCATCCCCAATCCTCAAACGTTCGCCAATCCTCAGACGGAGTTTGAGACTCTATGCAGGAGCGAAGGCCCTTTGGCACACATTCTCTCTCAAACAGATTACCCACACTTAACCTGTCTGTCCAACTGGGAAAAGGACCTTAATTGCTAGTTTTCCCCAGCACAGAGACAACGCATTATCACTTTGGCTCTCAAAACCTGGCTGTGCACGAAGATACAGGAGACTAATTTTAAACTTCTCACCAGGTGGTATTTGACACCATCAAAGCTGCATAAATGTTTCCCCTCTTCCTCGAACATATGCTGGAGGTGTGGAGAAGAAGAGGGCACGTTGCTCCACATTTTTTGGTCCTGTCCCAGCTTGGTGGACTTCTGGACAGAGATCCGATGCATAACACAAAAATTCACAGACTTCTCCATCCAGGAAGAGGCTGCATTCTTTCTCTTGCATCATTAACAGATTCCCATTAAGAAGTACAAAAAAATCAATTTTACGGCATGTGATAAATGCGGCGAAATCCTGCATCCCTCTCTATTGGAAAAAATGCCCCCCCCCCTTTCATTACTCACTGGCTTAGGAAAATAGAGGACATTAAAAAAAATGGAGGACTTGATCCTCACATCACAAGGTAAACAAGAATTTTTTAAACAAACCTGGGACATCTGGAATACCTTTATATTCTCGCTGGAAGGATGTCGCCTGCTATCGCCTTAGTGCTCTGAGCTTTCCTTGACTGGCCCCTTGGACAGTGGCTGCCATCGTGTATCGTCCCCTCTTCTCCTTTCATGATCTTTCACCCCTTCTCTTTTCTGCCTTCCTCCCCTATCTCTCACCCCCTCTCTCTTCTGGAAAAAGTGGAAAATTGGGAATTACGGCCCCACACCCCCCTCTGGATGGATTATGCAGGAGGGACCTGGGGTTTGTGTGACCCTGGATCTTGGTACAGTACTTTATTCGTGCCTCGAATCATTGTGATTGATGGAAGGCAGACTCACAGTTGCGAATATACCTGTATCAAGTATTGTTCAGCTGCTTTTTGCTCTGTATTTCTCTGTTGCATTATGTACTCGGGGGACCATCTTCCCCTGTTTGGAGAAAAAATTATATTTGAAAAAAAAAAGAAGCCTACGACACCTGGTATTCCCAGGCGGTCTCCCATCCTGGCATTAACCAGGCCCGACCCTGCTTAGCCTCCAAGATCAGACGAGATGGAACAGATTCAGGGTGATGTGGCCACAGCCAATATCTTCAGGCACTCTCAACTCTCTTGACAAACGCCAAGATGGTCACCTTGGGAACAAGCAGAAAAAAATAGGTCAACGGCAACAACATAAAAAGAGGCCTACGGCATCTGGAAATCCCAGGCGGTCTCCCATCCAGGTACTAAACTGATCCCAACCCTGCTTAGCCTCTGAGATCAGATGAGATTGGGCTCTTTCAGGGTGATGTGGCCATAGCAGATTTCTTCAGGCACTCTCAACCCTCTTGACAAACACCAAGATGGTCACCTTTGGTAAACAAAAAAAAATAAACAAGTCAACACCAACAACATAAAAAGAAGCCTACAGCACCTAGTATTCCCAGGTGGTCTCCAATCCAGGTACTAGCAAGGCCCAACCCTGTTTAGAGATCAAAGGAGATCGGGCACTTTCAGGGTGATGTGCCCATAGGCAATCTCTTTGGGCACTCTCATCCCTCTTGAAAAATGCCAAGATAGTCACCCTGGGAAACAAGCGAAAAAAAACAGGTCAACGCCAACAACATAAAAAGAAGAATACGGCACCTGGTATTCCAAGGCCGTCTCCCATACAAGTACTAACTAGGCCCAACCCTTCTTAGCCTCAGAGATCAGAAGAGATAGGGTGCTTTCAGGGTGATGCGGCTGTAAGCGATCTCTTTAGGCACTCTCAACCCTCTTGACAAATGCCAAGATGATCACTTTGGGAAACAAGCGAAAAAAACAGGTCAACACCAACAACATAAAAAGAAGCCTGCGGCATCTGGAAAACCCAGGTGGTCTCCCATCCAGGTACAAACCAGGCCCAACCCTGCTTAGCCTCTGAGACCAGACGAGATTGGGAACTTTCAGGGTGTTGTGCCCGTAGGCAATTTCTTTGTGCACTCTCAACCCTCTTGATAAATGCCAAGATGGTCACCTTGGGAAAAAAGGAAAAAAAAACAGGTCAACGCCGACAACATAATGAGAAGTCTACGGCACCTGGTATTCCCAGGCTGTCTCCCATCCAGGTACTGACCAGGCCCATCACTGCTTAGCCTCCGAGATCAGATAAGATTGGGCTCTTTCAGGTTGATTTGGCCGTAGGCACTCTCTTTGGGCACTCTGAAGCCTCTTGACAAAGGCAGAGATGGTCACCTTGGGAAACAAGCTAAAAAAAAACAGGTCAAAGCCAACAACATAAAAAGAAGCCTACGGCATCCGGTATTCCCAGGCGATCTCCCAATCATGACACTAACCAGGCCAGATCCTTCTATGGCAGCTGGTCTTCCCAGGCAGTCTCCCATCCAGGTACTAACCAGGCCTGACGCTGCTTAGCCTCTGAAATCAGAGGAGATCGGGTGCTTTCAGGGTGATGTGGCCGTAAGCGTTCTCTTCAAGACACGCCCAACCCTCTTTTTTTTTCAAATATATATTTTATTAGTTTTCAACAATGGGACAAGGACCCGTTTAACATACAGCGGTAGCAAAAAAATGGAGGTCGCAGCCTCCAAGTCACTCATCTTGACAAGATATAAAATACAGTGCATATTCCAACAGCACAAGAAAGAGAATATAACCAGGGTCCATATGTCCCCGAGGTCCAGTTTGTTGGTATAGCCAAAATCTAAACAATATAGGCCGACATATCGCTACCAGAAAAGAATGAGAGAAGAAAGAAAGGTAAGTTACAGGGGAGAGGGGGGAGGATCGGGAGAGAAGGGGGGCATGGAGGGACAATGGGAGGCGTGCGACTGAGATACCTGTCCATGGGGTTGGAACCTCCGTGTACTGCCTAGTGTCCATGTAATCACAACAGCTCAAGTCGCAAGCAGCGACTTTCCTTCATCTGAAAGTATGAACATATTCCAGAGAGACCAGGTTTTCCTGTAGGTGTCCTGTCTGTGTTGCGCTGTCAACACCAAGTCCTCCATTTTATTCATGTCTTCTACCCTCCTCAACCACATTGCTACGGTCGGAGGACAGTCTTGTTTCCAAAGTAGGGGGATACAGGATTTGGCAGCGTTAGTCAAGTGTCGCAGTATAGATCTCTTGTATCTTCGGGGGGGCAGGGTGGACACATGGAGTAGAAAGAACGCCGGGTCGTTGGGAATCAGCAGGTCTGTAAATTTTTGAGACACCGTTCGCACTGCAGTCCAGAAAGGTGCCAACTTAGGGCAGGACCAAAACATGTGTAACATGGACCCTCTCTCTTCATGACATCGCCAGCAACTTGCTGACGTGTCTGGGAAAATGGCATGTAGGCGACTAGGTGTAAGATACCACCGGGTCATGATTTTATAATTGGTCTCTTGTATTTTAGTGCACAGTGACGTTTTAAGAGAATGGTCAATTATATTCTGTTTCTGGACTGCAGTAAAGGTGCATTGAAGCTCCGCCTCCCACTTGTCCAAGCACGCCAGGCTCGGCGGGTGGGCTGGTGTATTCAGTGTCGAGTACATTTTAGAGAGGACTCGAGAAACTGGTTCCGTGCATGTGAGGAATTCCTCGTATGGGGTCAGCGGTCGTGTGTAAGACTGGGGATTTGGGATGCTTTGAAGAAAATGGTGTATCTGTACTGCGTCCCAGAAGGAGAGCTGGAAGGAGCCCGCTGGGTCGGTTAGCTCCGTTAACAAGGGCCACCTATCTCGCCGCACAAATCGTGCAGCCGTTACACAATCTGACTCCCTCAGCGCCTGAAAGCGTGTAGGTGAGTTCCCGGGGGGGAACCGGTGGTTACCTAGAATCGGGGTCAAGGGAGAGGTTTTGGTAGTCAGGGAGTTTTGGAGTGTCACCTGAAGACATTGCGTCAGAGTGTTCCCTATCAAGGGATGCGATTTTATCTCAGGGGGGAGGGAGCCACCACACCATAGCGCAGAACGCAGGGGAATGTTTACCTGCCGTTGTTCTATCTGTACCCATAATTTCAATTCTTGATGTCTCCCCCAGTCCACGATTCTGCCTAAGTGTATTGCTTGGTAGTATCTCCTAATATCGGGGAGTGCCAGTCCCCCATATCGTTTGGGCGCAGAAAGTTGGGCACGTGGTATGCGCGGTTTCTTGTATGCCCAGACAAATTGGACAAACAGGGTCTGCACCTGTTTAAAATATGTGGGAGGTATTCTGATCGGGAGAGCCTGAAAGAGGTATAACAATTTGGGCAGCACACTCATTTTTAGTAGATTGCATCTCCCAAACCATGAGTGTAGTCCCTTATGCCATGTGTCTAGCAGTGCCCTAATCTGTATCAACAAAGGGGGAAAGTTATAGTCATAGATGCGAGACAGGTCAGTTGGGATTTTCGTGCCCAGATAAGTCAAGGCAGAGGACGTCCATCTAAATCGGAAGGTGGATTGTAACATCGAGAGAGTACGTGCCGGAATAGATATCCCCATTGCCTCAGATTTAATAAAGTTAATTCAAAGGTTAGAGAGTTTCCCGTAAGTCTCGAATGAACTAAGGAGGTTCGGAAGGGAAATTATTGGGTTAGTGATGGAGAAGAGCATATCATCCGCATAGGCTGACAGCTTACAGTGCAGTCGGCCAATTGCCACCCCTTGTATATCGGGGTTCATTCTGATCTTGGCTAAAAACGGTTCCAAGGACAGAGCGAAAAGGAGGGGGGACAATGGGCAACCCTGTCTCGTCCCATTGGTGATCTTAAAAGGTTCTGATAGTATACCGTTGGCCTTCACCTGGGCTGTAGGACTACTATATATACTAGCTATGCGGCTCAGCATCACCTCCCCCAGTCCGATATGTCGTAGTACTGTAAACATAAACGACCAGTTAACCCGGTCGAACGCCTTTTCGGCATCAGTGTTTAAAAATAGACACGGGGTCTTCTTTGATTTCACAATATGTAACAAATTAAGCACTTTGGTGGTACTATCCCTAGCTTCCCTCGACGGGACAAAACCCACCTGATCCAGATGGATAAGTTGCTGGAGATGCGATGCCAGCCGAGTAGCCAGTATTTTGGTGAATAGTTTGAGATCTACGTTCAGCAGCGAGATAGGTCTATAACTGCCACAGGACGCCGGGTCCTTCCCCTCCTTAGGGATCACGGAGATATGGGCACCCAGGGTAGCGGAGGCGAATGTTTCTCCCGACCCCATGGCATTAAAGACCGTGAGTAGTTGGGGGCCTAATACTGGGAATAGGGTTCTGTAGTATTGTAAGGTATAGCCGTCAGGACCCGGCGCTTTCCCGGGCTTCAGGGACTTCATGGCCGTTTGGAGTTCTGGTAAAGTTATGGGAGAGTCTAAGATCCTCTGCGTGTCAGGCGAGAGAGAGGGCATGTGAGAGGTCGCAACGTATTCGTCCATGTCTGATTGGGGCGCTGTCACCAGAGGCAGGTTGTACAGGGTGGAGTAGAAAGAGTGAAACTCCTGTGTAATATGTGTGGGCAGGATTGCCCTTTCGCCCCCTGCCTTGTTAATATGAGGGACGTCTGTGGAAAGTTTTAAGTCTCTGACCATTCTTGCCAACAATTTCCCGCATTTGTCCCCTGATTCATATGTCATTCTACGACAGATCTGTAAATGTGCCTTAGCTCTGTAGTGGAGGAGATCGTTGATCTGTTTCCGTAAGGTTGTCAAGTCAGACTCCGAGGACAGTGTGGGATTATGCTTATGTTTGCCCTCAGCAACAGCAAGTTTCTGTAAGAGTTGGGTAAGTTGTTGGGTACGCTCCCGTTTAATGCGGGCCCCATGCTTAATAAGGATCCCCCTAATCACTGGTTTGTGAGCCTCCCACAAAATCCCAGGCGTACAACCAGGTCGGGCATTCTCCTGGAAGTAACAATGCAGCTCCCTAGACACCTCC
This sequence comes from Lithobates pipiens, assembly GCF_037356315.1. NCBI lineage: Eukaryota > Metazoa > Chordata > Amphibia > Anura > Ranidae > Lithobates > Lithobates pipiens. The sequence continues at coordinate 164,431,989 of NW_027507791.1, forward strand.
GCCAGCACCTCCGGTGCCTGCAGGAGGCTCTCGTTCAGACGCCAGAATCGGTGTCTGGAAGAGGCGTGATCAGATATACGGTATGTCAAAAATATAGGTGCATGGTCAGACCAGGTCCTAAGTCCAATAGACGTGTGTTCAATGGCATGTAGGTGCGCATGGGGGATCAGGAAGTAGTCTATCCTAGTGTATACCTGGTGTACAGAGGAATAGTAGGTATAGTCACGCTCTCCCGAATGCTGCAGACGCCAAACGTCTATCAGCTGTGATTTATGGAACGTCTTAGACATACGTTTGAGTTGGCCTATGGGGATGGAGGTCCTTCCGGAGGAAGTGTCCACTGAGGGAGTCAATTGGGGCATTAAAGTCTCCCCCTATAATCAACTGGCCCTCTCCGAAGTCTTGGAGACGTTCTAAAGTCTCTTCCAGAAAGGTGGCCTGGTGGTCATTAGGGGCATATATCGCTGCCAGTGTAAGCTGCGTGAGGCCTACCGTACCCTTAAGGAAGACAAACCGTCCTGAGGGGTCCAGAGTGTAGCTCTGGCAGTTCCAGGGAACCCTACTGGATATCAGTATGGAGACTCCCTTGGACTTAGCCGTTGGGTTTGTGGAATGATAGGCAATCGGGAAAAGCTTATTTCGTAAATAAGGTAGCTTATTATCCTTAAAGTGGGTCTCCTGGAGAAAAGCTACGTCTACCTGGGACCGTTTTAAATCATCTAACAAAATACGCCTCTTCTCCGGCGTGTTAAGACCCTTAACGTTCAGGGACATCACTGTAAGTCTGTCGAATGCCATAGGGGACCGGGGGGGGGGGGGGGTTGGGCGGGTGGCGGAAAGGACCGGGAAGGAAAGGGCAAGGGAAGAGAGGGGAAGGAAACAGAAGGTTAAAACAGATACCAGAAAGAAAAGGAAAAAACGTTAAAAGAAGAAAGAGAAAAAGAGTCAGGAAAATGGGACAAAGTCTAACACCTTGTCCCTTACACAGTATAATATTTGCATATGGCGCTTGGGAGCCGTGTGGCAGAACCCAGCGACATATACCAACCTATTTGGGGGAGAGGTAGGACAGGGCTCAAAAAGAGAGCGCCCAGCCACACCTCCCCACCCGACACATCATAAAAATGAAAAAACATGTATCACTCCAAAAATATTGCAACAGGGATAACCCCCAACCCAGAAAAAAGGAGACAACAAATGCATAAAAACTGAAAAAAGTGAACGAAACAGGTGTTCCCATTCCCCACGGTATACGTCCCCCTCATACCTGCTTTTCGGTAGACACCTGGCCCCAAACGTAGGAATTGCCGCAGTAAGAGGGCTGTTAATCCTGTATCTACCAGGCCATGTAGGAGACTGTCAACCCTCCCCAGATATACCCTGAGAGCCTGCCGATCGTCAGCCAGATCGGCTCCTAATACAGGACAAGTAGCCAGCCAAATGGTGCCCAACGGCCTGGTAGCCCGACCCGAGCCCCCAACTAAACACACACCTGCGACAGAATCTTTCAATGCGTCCGTAATCCAGTGGATGCCCATGCCCCCAGAACCCCCATGGCATCAGGGCTCCATGCGCGCAGACATGTCAAACCCATTCCTCATCCGTCCAGGCTACCCGTCCGTATGTCCAGCCGAGGGGTTCACATGACTGCAACTCTCAGGGCCGTTGCCAATGGGGGGATTTCACGGCAGCCATCCCCACCCATCCAACGGTGGCAAAGGGTGTCCTCCCCGGTTAGGCGCTGGAGCGTGGAATGTTCCTGCCGTAACTGAGAAGGGATGTCCCACGGCAGACGGGCAGGGCAGAGTCAGCAAGTCAAATACGTCAACCGAGGGGTGGGGGCGTAGCTCCTCACAGTTCCCCGTAGGGGGGGGGGCTGGTAAAATGCAGGTAGGATCATTCAACACCTCGGGGCGGGTAGCCCACCAAAAAGAGAAAAAAAAAAAGGGCGGGGGGGGGGTGGTGCCAGGGGACCATGAGGGAGCCAGGTGGCAGTCAAGGTGCAAAGGTAACTGGAAATGTAGGGGCAAAGATAAGAAACAAAAACTTAACTGAGCAGGTGAGTTCCGAACCTGGGGTTGGGATCATCCGATTACGGTCAAACGAGGTTGGGCGGTAGCACCCGGGAGCCAGATCAAGATTCACGGACATCCTCCTGAGAGACCGCTCTAGGTCGGCGACGACCTCTTTGTAATCCGGGAGGCACTGCAGCTCCTTGTCCAGACATACTCGGTTGTCCTTGCGGTCGTGGGAGGAAAGCCAGCCAGTCAGGCATCCTCACCGGCTCTGAACCAAGAAAGGTAAAGAGGGCAGGCAGGGATTCAGGTTTCCGCAAAGTAAACGATCTCTGATCTTTCTTAAATGTCACTGAAAGCGGATATCCCCAGCGGTAAGTTATATTTCTTCTGCGAGCAAGGTCAAGCAGCGGCCGCAGCATGGCTCGTCTTTGCAGGGTGGGGCGGGAAAGGTCCGGGAGGATCTTAATGGTCGCCCCATCAAATTCCAGGTCCCCGGCGTTCCAGGCTTTGCGTAGGATCTGTTCCTTATGAGGATAGTGGTGGATCCTGCAAATAACATCTCGGGGCCGCAGGGGGTCCGTAGGTTTAGGGCCTAGCGCTCTGTGTATCCGGTCGATCTCCACCCGGTCCGGGAGCTCGATGCCTTCTATAGCGCGGAAGATAGCAAGAGCGGTATCCTGCAAGTCTTCAGGGCCTGTAGCCTCAGGTAAGCCCCGGAGTCGCAGGTTGTTCCTGCGACTCCTATCCTCCATTTCCTCCAAGTGGAGTTGTTGTGCCACCAGAGTCTCTGCGTGTGCCTCCTGGAGTCTATCCACCGCCGCTACACGTTGTTCAAAAGCAGCCAGAGAGGCCTCCCCCGCCTCCACCCTAGAATTAAGCGCCGATACGTCTGCCTTAACTGCCGCCATCTCTTTGCGGTGAGCCGCCTCCACAGTCCCTATCAGAGCGGTTATGTCCGCCTTCGTCGGCAACGCTTGGAGCAGCATACGCAGTTCAGCGTCCACTCCGCCTGTCGGCACGGCAGCCCGCCTCAGTTCGTCGTCCATGGGGTGGAGGTCCGGCGGAATTTCCCGATAGCCATCTGCTGGTGTATGCTCTGTATGCGAGAGTGGTGCTGGACCTGGGGACACGCTCTCCTCCTCCGTGCGAGTCGCCACCATCTTGGCCTCCGGGGATAGAAATTGCTGGCGGTGAAATAACCGGCTAAGCTCTCCGGAGGTCGGGTTTGAGGCGCCGATTTGAACAGTTTGTTGTTCCGCTTGGCTCCCTTCTTCTTAGCGGAGTGCATAGTGCTCTGTAAGGCACTGAAATGGTCGGGGTGGTCGAGAGGCGACCGGGCGCTCCAAAAAGAAAGTGCCCCCTACTCAGCCATCTCTAGTCCACCTGTCCGGTAGAACTGCAGGACCCTCAGCCGTGGTGGTAGGCCGGAACGGCCGCGGAGCACGATCTCGGGTGGCGGCCGCAGGAAACACCGGGGATCCGTAGGCCTTAGTAGGCCTCACTGGGCCGGAACCGGCCGCGGCCTCCCCGAGCGCCCCAGAGTCCAGGGAACGCCACCGGAGGGATCCTGGCAGGAGGGTGGACAACGTGGGGGGACCGATGGAGGTCTCTCACCTCTGCAGGCAGCAGGGCCAAGGCTTTTCCGGGAGGCCTCGGGGCAGAAAGATGGCGGCGGCCGGCGGACGGCAATGCGGCGGATCCGCGGAGTCCACGGGCCGCCGAGCGCTGCAATATAGGCCCGGGACACCGCTGCGGGCTCCAACTAGCCGGCGGAGGTGGCTTGAGCAGGGATTGGGCACTGGATCGTGTGGATGGCGACGGATAGCTCCGCAGGTATCAGGAGCTTACAATCTAACATCCGTCGCCATTCGTGTCAGGCCACGCCCCCAAAAGAACACACCCAACCCTCTTGACAAACGCCAAGATGGTCGCCTTGAGAAACAAGCAAAAAAACAGGTCAAAGCCAACAACATAAAAAGAAGCCTATGGCACCTGGTATTCCCAGGCGGTCTCCCATCCAGGTACTAACCAGGCCTGACACTGCTTAGCCTCTGAAATCAGACGAGATCGGGAGCTTTCAGGGTGATGTGGCCGTAAGCGTTCTCTTCAAGACACGCCCAACCCTCTTCAAAAACGCCAAGATGGTCGCCTTGAGAAACAAACGAAAAAAACAGGTCAAAGCCAACAACATAAAAAGAAGCCTATGGGCTTACAGCGGACCTTAAAAGATGGGACCCACTAGCTCTGTCATGGTTCGGACGCTGTAATGTGTTGAAGATGAACGCGATGCCACGACTTCTGTATCTACTACAAGCCTTACCTATCAAAATACCCCAGACTTTCTTTCATGCGGTTCGCTCAATCTTTATCAAGTTCCTCTGGCGTGGCAAACATACGCGTATTGGTAGGGCAATGCTATTGCGACCGAAATTACGGGGAGGTATTGGCTTCCCGGACCCTGCTCTATATTACACAGCGACGCACATGACACGGGTGGTTGACTGGTGCCGGCATGGGGAACTGACGCTATGGGTCAAGCTAGAGCAGGAGATGGCGCGGGTTCCACTGGCTGGTCTGCCTTGGGCGGGGAGGCCATTGGAGTCCTGTGTGACTACTCACCCGTTAATTGGCCCCTCGCTCGCCGAGATGGATCGTTTTTTTCACCTTTCCCACCTGACTAACTTCCCTTCTCCTATGACCCCAATTATTGGACATCCTAGATTCCCTCCGGGCCTGTCTGACCAGGCCATTACCAGGCAAGCCTTGAAAGGGCTTCTGAGAGCAGCCCTATTTCTTGGACCCACGGGCTGGATTCCCACGGGGACCATACTGCTAGAGCAAGTACCTGTTGCAATGGATAGCTGGAGAGCTAGACAGCTCATCAATTTCCTCGGATCCCTACCTAACCATTCGTTCTTCTCTAGACAATTCCACCCCTTCGAGAAACTTTGCCTGGATGATGGCCCAATTCGTGGTTCCCTCTCTAGGTCCTACCAAATCCTGACAGACGCACAATCCTCCACGGATCCGCCCTTCCTAGCTACATGGAAAAGGGACTTACAAACTACATTCTCCAAACCACAGAAGGACAGAATACTCTTTTTCGCCCATAAGACGTCACTCTGCAGTAAATATCAGGAGATCTCATATAAGGTGATCACACGCTGGTATCGTACACTGGCGGTGTTGGCCAAAATATTCCCCGGTCAATCTGACCGCTGCTGGCGCTGTGAGCAACAGGCTGGCACCATTCTCCACATTTTCTGGGAATGCCCTAAAGTACAAACATTCTGGCAGCCTGTCCTGAGACTCATCCACAAGTTCACAGACATTTCCTTAGCCAATGATCCCACAGCAGTTCTTCTCAATCTAACTCCTATGTCGAGAAAGCATTATCATAAGTCCTTACTTAAACATCTCCTCAATGCAGCTAGGGCCTGCATTCCAAGTCAGTGGAAACAGCAACTGCTCCAACGGTGACCCAGTGGTTTGCAAGGGTAAATGATATTGAAGGAATGGAAGACCTGACTGCCACAATGAGGGATAAAATGGAGGAGCAGGGGAACAGATGGTTCTACTGGAACAGTTGTGCTTTTCGGAAGAATACCTCCGCGAGACATAGTAAGCTCATGGTGATCGTTGGAGATCGCTGTTCCAAACGTTGGACAGCTGATGAGCTGGTAAACCGAGGGCGTCTCTTGCTCCCTGGGAGGGGACCCCACCCTATCCACTCTACCCACGACACCCCCTTACCCCTTCTTTTCCTTTTCTGCCATTTCCTTCCCCAATCTTCTCTTTCCCCTTCTCCCTCCTTTCAGTTCTACTATTTCCCTTCTTAACTCAAAAAAGGGAAAAGAAAATGGTATGTTCCGACCTCATTTGACTACTACACAATACTCTTCCCCTATCTATGGATATCGAAACTCTTCGAGGGTAGCAGGGCTAGTATCAATAATATTTTAAGTGGTAGAGGATCCCAACGAGATGGAGCTTTAATCTCATCTTGATATGACCGCAAAGCTGTACACGTGCTATTCTCCTCGGACTTCTTACCATTGGCTCTGATATCCATGCAATATGATCGTTTGTTTGTAACTATTTGTATCACACATTCTTTGAAGTTGCCTTTGCATTGTATGTCGCATACTACAAAATAAAAAAATAAAAATAAAAATAAAAAAAGAAGGCTATGGCACCTGGTATTCCCAGGCGGTCTCCCATCCACGTACTAACCAGGCCCGACACTGTTTAGCCTCCGAGATCAGACGAGATTGGGCGCTTTCAGGGTGATGGGGCCGTAGGTGATCTCTTCGGGCACTCTCAACCCTCTTGACAAACACCAAGATGGTCACCTTGGGAAAAAAAAACAGGTCAAGGCCAACAACATAAAAAGAAGCCTACAGCACCTAGTATTCCCAGGTGGTCTCCAATCCAGATACTAGCAAGGCCCAACCCTGTTTAGCTTCTGAGATCAGAGGAGATCGGGCGCTTTCAGGCTTATGTGCCCATAGGCAATCTCTTTGGGCATTCTCAACCCTCTTGACAAATGCCAAGATAGTCACCTTGGGAAACAAGCGAAAAAAAACAGGTCAATGTCAACAACATAAAAAGAAGAATACGGCACCTGGTATTCCAACGCCATCTCCCATCCAGGTACTAACTAGGCCCAACCCTTCTTAGCCTCAGAGAAGAGAAGAGATAGGGCTCTTTCAGGGTGATGCTGCTGTAAGCGATCTCTTTGGGCACTCTCAACCCTCTTGACAAATGCCAAGATGGTCACCTTGGGAAACAAGCGAAAAAAAAAACGAATCAACGCCAACAACATAAAAAGAAGCCTACAATAACTGGTATTCCCAGGTGGTCTCCCATCCAGGTACTAAGCAGGCCTGACTCTTCTTAGCCTCCAAGATCAGACGAGATTGGGTGCTTTCAGAGTGATGTGGCCATAGGCAATCTCTTCAGGCACTCTCAACCCTCTTGACAAACACCAAGATGGTCACCTTGGGAAACAAGCGGAAAAAAAACAGGTCAACGCCAATAACATAAAAAGAAGCCTACGACACCTGGTATTCCCAGGCGGTCTCCCATCCAGGTACTAACAAGGCCAGACTCTTCTTAGCCGACAACATCAAACGAGATTGGGTGCTTTCAGGGTGATGTGCCCGTAGGCAATCTCTTCAGGCACTTTGAACTGAGACGTACATATGAGCTTCCACTTTCTTTGCAGTTCAGATATTGGCAACTGAAGCACGCCTTTGGGGCTCAGTTTCCTGCCCCTCTGACTCTGGAATCGGACTCCATTGAACATCTACTGACTTCCAGGGTGATGGGGAGAACCCTGTCGACCTTATATCTTTACCTCACGGTGGAACATGACACTAGTTTGACCATATCCCGGGAGAAGTGGAGTTCGGGCAGGTTTATACAATTTAAATTCCTGCATAGGGCCTACTTCACCCCACAGAGGCTGGCGCGTATTTACCTCCAAAGGGACCCTAATTGTCAAAGGTGTAAACAGCAGGTGGGCACATTCTGGCACATGGTCTGGTCATGTCCCAAAATCCAGCCCTACTGGGAGGAAGTGGTTTCTACGCTAAATGCTGTGACCGGGTCGAACCTTCAGGTCGACCCTCAAACCCTACTATTGAGCCATTTGGCAGACGTTGAGGGGGACAGGTACTGCAAACTGTGCCTTACCTTCGCATTGTATTATGCCAGACGCGAGATTCTATTGAGATTGAAACTCGAAGACCCCCCTACCCCTGCCTCGTGGAGGAGATCAGTGAACCTGGTGCTCCCCCTGTATAAGTTGACCTATGAAAGTAGACAATGCCCAGGGAAATTTGATAAAATTTGGTCTTCCTGGATAGACGCGTCCGCTTCTTGGTACCCCCTCCCCCTAACTTTGAGTTGAGCTGAGACGGTGGTGGATACCCCCCTCCCGCCCTGTTCTCTCTCTCCCGACCATTTCCTCCCTGCCCCCCCCTTCCGTGGGCTCGTGCAAATGTCAGGTACCTGCCTGATGGCTGTGAAGTTCCGCTGGGGATGTCCTGTATTTATGATGGAGTAATGGTTACTCCTGTTATCTGTACTGCTGGTTAATTAATATAAGAATGATTACTGGATGAAGGTGGTTTTTTCCTTTCTACAACTGTGTAATATCGGATTTACTATTCTTTGCAATGTAATGCTGATTTGTCCAATAAAAATTTTCTGTTAAAAAAAATGTGCCAGGCCACCCTGTCAAAGGCCTTCTTCGCGTCCGTTGACAACATAAGCAAGGGCCTTCCCTGTACATGCGCCACATGGATTAAATTGAGGACTCGGGCCGTATTGTCTCTAGCTTCCGACTTATTATTTTTTTTTGCTTGTTTCCCAAGGTGACCATCTTGGCGTTTGTCAAGAGGGTTGAAAGTGCCTGAAGAGATTGCCTACGGGCACATCACCCTGAAAGCAACCGATCTCGTTTGATGTTGGAGGCTAAGAAGAGTCGGGCTTTGTTAGTACCTGGATGGGAGACCGCCTGGGAATACCAGGTGTCGTAGACTTCTTTTTATGTTGTTGGCGTTGACCTGTTTTTTTTTCGCTTGTTTCCCAAAGTGACCATCTTGGTGTTTGTCAAGAGGGTTGAGAGTGCCTGAAGAGATTTCCTATGGCCACATCACTCTGAAAGCACCCAATCTCGTCTGATCTTGATGGCTAAGAAGAGTCGGGCCTGGTTAGTACCTGGATGGGAGACCACCTGGGAATACCAGTTATTGTAGGCTTCATTTTATGTTGTTGGCGTTGATTCGTTTTTTTTTTTCGCTTGTTTCCCAAGGAGACCATCCTGGCATTTGTCAAGAGGGTTGAGAGTGCCCAAAGAGATCGCTTACAGCAGCATCACCCTGAAAGAGCCCTATCTCTTCTCTTCTCTGAGGCTAAGAAGGGTTGGGCCTAGTTAGTACCTGGATGGGAGATGGCGTTGGAATACCAGGTGCCGTATTCTTCTTTTTATGTTGTTGACATTGACCTGTTTTTTTTCGCTTGTATCTCAAGGTGACTATCTTGGCATTTGTCAAGAGGGTTGAGAATGCCCAAAGAGATTGCCTATGGGCACATAACCCTAAAAGCGCCCGATCTCCTCTGACCTCAGAAGCTAAACAGGGTTGGGCCTTGCTAGTACCTGGATTGGAGACCACCTGGGAATACTAGGTGCTGTAGGCTTCTTTTTATGTTGTTGGCCTTGACCTGTTTTTTTTTTTCACTTGTTTCCCAAGGTGACCATCTTGACGTTTGTCAAAAGGGTTGAGAGTGCCCGAAGAGATCACCTATGGCCCCATCACCCTGAAAGCGCCCAATCTCGTCTGATCTCGGAGGCTAAACAGTGTCGGGCCTGGTTAGTACCTGGATGGGAGACAGCCTGGGAAAACCAGGTGCCGTAGGCTTCTCATTATGTTGTCGGCGTTGACCTGTTTTTTTTCCCTTGTTTCCCAAGGTGACCATCTTGGCATGTGTCAAGAGGGTTGAGAGTGCACAAAGAAATTGCCTATGGGCACAACACCCTGAAAGCGCCCAATCTCGTTTGGTCTCAGAGGCTAAGCAGGGTTGGGCCTGGTTTGTACCTGGATGGGAGACCGCCTGGGTTTTCCAGATGCCGCAGGCTTCTTTTTATGTTGTTGGTGTTGACCTGTTTTTTTCGCTTGGTTCCCAAAGTGATCATCTTGGCATTTGTCAAGAGGGCTGAGAGTGCCTAAAGAGATCGCTTACAGCCGCATCACCCTGAAAGCACCCTATCTCTTCTGATCTCAGAGGCTAAGAAGGGTTGGGCCTAGTTAGTACTTGAATGGGAGACGGCCTTGGAATACCAGGTGCCGTATTCTTCTTTTTATGTTCTTGGCGTTGACCTGCTTTTTTTCGCTTGTTTCCCAGGCTGACTATCTTGGCATTTTTCAAGAGGGATGAGAGTGCCCAAAGAGATTACCTATGGGCATATCACCCTGAAAGCGCCCAATCTCCGCTGATCTCAGAGGCTAGAAAGGGTCGCGCCTTGTTAATACCTGGATGGGAGACCGCCTGGGAATACTAGGTGCTGTAGGCTTCTTTTTATGTTGTTGGCGTTGACTTGTTTTTTTTGTTTGTTTCCCAAGGTGACCATCTTGGCGTTTGTCAAGAGGGTTGAGAGTGCCTAAAGAGATCGCTTACAGCCGCATCACTCTGAAAGCACCCTATCTCTTCTGATCTCAGAGGCTAAGAAGGGTTGGGCCTAGTTAGTACTTGAATGGGAGACGGCCTTGGAATACCAGGTGCCGTATTCTTCTTTTTATGTTGTTGGCGTTGACCTGCTTTTTTTCGCTTGTTTCCCAGGCTGACTATCTTGGCATTTTTCAAGAGGGATGAGAGTGCCCAAAGAGATTACCTATGGGCATATCACCCTGAAAGCGCCCAATCTCCGCTGATCTCAGAGGCTAGAAAGGGTCGCGCCTTGTTAATACCTGGATGGGAGACCGCCTGGGAATACTAGGTGCTGTAGGCTTCTTTTTATGTTGTTGGCCTTGACCTGTTTTTTTTTTTCACTTGTTTCCCAAGGTGACCATCTTGACGTTTGTCAAGAGGGTTGAGAGTGCCCGAAGAGATCACCTATGGCCCCATCACCCTGAAAGCGCCCAATCTCGTCTGATCTCGGAGGCTAAACAGTGTCGGGCCTGGTTAGTACCTGGATGGGAGACCGCCTGGGAATACCAGGTGCCATAGGCTTCTTTTTTTTTTATTTTTATTTTTTTATTTAGTAGTATGCGACATACAATGCAAAGGCAACTTCACCGAATGTGTGATACAAATAGTTACAAACAATCGTATTGCATGGATATCAGAGCCAATGGTAAGAAGTCCGAGGAGAATAGCACGTGTACAGCTTTGCGGTCTAACGTTTACCTACGTAGGCCATGTCTGCCCTGGGTGGCATTCCCTCCCCCCCTTTTTGTCTTTATTTTTTATTTTTTCCCTGCCGCCATCCCCCCCCTCCTCTCTCTCCGTCTTTGCACTCTCTTCTCCCCCCGTCCTCCCTTTTGACTATGCCTTGTCTCCTTACTAGCCTTCGGGACCCAGAAGAACCCCAGGGTTTTGGACACGACCGGCTCATATTTTACTCTGGTTCACAGAGGTCATGATAAGCTGGCTCGCTGTGGTCCCAGTTGTTCTCCATGATTAGATTTGTCCGAACGGAGCTGCACTAGTTATACTGTACTACATGTCGGAGGTGTGGTTTCTCTCTTTTCTGCATGAAACTGTAGCACTCCCCTCTGAGAACCCAGAGTTATTTGGCTGCCTATTTTTTGTTACCATGTAATTATGACCCTGGGTCATGCTGTATGGTTGACTGTTATATTTTTGTTGTTCTACTTATACTTAATAAAAGAATAAAAAAAAAAAAAATAAGTCAATGCCAACAACTTAAAAAAAAAGCCTATGGCATCGAGAAATCCCAGGCGTTCTCCCATCCAGGTACTAACCAGGTCCCAACCCTGCTTAGCCTCTGAGATCAAATGAGATTTGGCTCTTTCAGGGTGATGCAGCCATAGTAGATTTTTTCAGGCACGCTCAACCCTCTTGACAAACGCCAAGATGGTCACCTTGGGAAACAAACAAAAAAAACAAGTCAACGCCAACAACATAAAAAGAAGCCTACAGCACCTAGTATTCCCAGGCGGTCTCCCATCCAGGTATTAACAAGGCGCGACCCTTTCTAGCCTCTGAGATCAACGGAGATTGGGCGCTTTCAGGGTGATATGCCCATAGGTAATCTCTTTGGGCACTCTCATCCCTCTTGAAAAATGCCAAGATAGTCAGCCTGGGAAACAAGCGAAAAAAAGCAGGTCAACGCCAACAACATAAAAAGAAGAATACGGCACCTGGTATTCCAAGGCCGTCTCCCATTCAAGTACTAACTAGGCCCAACCCTTCTTAGCCTCTGAGATCAGAAGAGATAGGGTGCTTTCAGAGTGATGCGGCTGTAAGCGATCTCTTTAGGCACTCTCAACCCTCTTGACAAATGCCAAGATGGTCACCTTGGGAAACAAACAAAAAAAACAAGTCAACGCCAACAACATAAAAAGAAGCCTACAGCACCTAGTATTCCCAGGCGGTCTCCCATCCAGGTATTAACAAGGCGCGACCCTTTCTAGCCTCTGAGATCAGCGGAGATTGGGCGCTTTCAGGGTGATATGCCCATAGGTAATCTCTTTGGGCACTCTCATCCCTCTTGAAAAATGCCAAGATAGTCAGCCTGGGAAACAAGCGAAAAAAAGCAGGTCAACGCCAACAACATAAAAAGAAGAATACGGCACCTGGTATTCCAAGGCCGTCTCCCATTCAAGTACTAACTAGGCCCAACCCTTCTTAGCCTCTGAGATCAGAAGAGATAGGGTGCTTTCAGGGTGATGCGGCTGTAAGCGATCTCTTTAGGCACTCTCAGCCCTCTTGACAAATGCCAAGATGATCACTTTGGGAACCAAGCGAAAAAAACAGGTCAACACCAACAACATAAAAAGAAGCCTGCGGCATCTGGAAAACCCAGGCGGTCTCCCATCCAGGTACAAACCAGGCCCAACCCTGCTTAGCCTCTGAGACCAAACGAGATTGGGCGCTTTCAGGGTGTTGTGCCCATAGGCAATTTCTTTGTGCACTCTCAACCCTCTTGACACATGCCAAGATGGTCACCTTGGGAAACAAGGGAAAAAAAACAGGTCAACGCCGACAACATAATGAGAAGCCTACGGCACCTGGTTTTCCCAGGCTGTCTCCCATCCAGGTACTAACCAGGCCCATCGCTGCTTAGCCTCCAAGATCAGATGAGATTGGGCTCTTTCAGGGTGATTTGGCCGTAGGCACTCTCTTTGGGCACTCTGAAGCCTCTTGACAAAGGCCAAGATGGTCACCTTGGGAAACAAGCTAAAAAAAACAGGTCAAAGCCAACAACATAAAAAGAAGCCTACGGCATCCAGTATTCCCAGGCGATCATTAGCCTACCCTGATAAACTATGTGCTTTAATGTGACGATTCCTCTTTTCGCCCACAGAGAAGGGTCTGGGATACTATTCAGGTGAGGGAGCATGGGGTTGCCCCATAGGGGCATATGTGGGGAGATGTGGTTGGGCTTTCCATAGCTCCTCCTTGTCTCCCGCCAGACCCTCACCGTGGTACGCATCAAGCCCGTCATGGAGGAGCTCGCCCTAAGCCCCCGAAATGGTAGGTTACTCAGAGCTGCATAGGAGCCAAGGATGGCTGCCTCCAGGGTGACCGCCGGGTTTTGTGTGGGCTGGGAGAACCACCACCGAATTGTGACCAAAACGGCCGCCCAGTAGTAGATCTGAAAGTTTGGGAGCGCCAGGCCCACCCCCCGATAGTGGGAGATATAGTATCTGCTTAGCTACCCTGGGGGGTCTCCCAGCCCAGACAAAGGATATCAACAGACTCTCCAGTCTCTGGAAAAAAGTCCTGGGAATGTGGATGGGGGTATTACGAAAGAAGTACAGGTACTTGGGGAGATAGATAATTTTTAACAAATTGACTCTGCCCACTGGGGATAAAGGGAGAGATCGCCATGCCGTGCCCCTAGCCCCTAATTGTGTCATGAGTGGCTGTATATTGTCCTCCAGATAGTTCTGAACTCTACCACTGACCTTAATCCCCAGGTATATAAAACTTTCCACTCATTTAAGCTGTGGATGAGGCATGCGAGGGGTCGAGGAGTGGAGTGGGAAAACAACCGGTTTGTCCCAATTGATGCGGATACCCGAGTACTGACCGAATTGATTAATCAGTTCCAGTGCAGTGCCCAAAGAAGACGACGCGTCCACTAAATAAAGCAGAGCATCATCTGCATACAAGGACAGCTTTTCCTCGATGGGCCCTACTTGTATCCCCTTTATCCCAGTATCCGCTCTCAGCAAAATAGCCAAGGGCTCCATCGCAAGGACAAATAAGGCTGGTCAGAGGGGGTGCCCCTGTCTCGTACCCCGTGCCAGCTGAAACTGCCCGGAGAGACAGCCATTGGTACGGATTCTAGCAGAAGGGCTGTGGTACAGCATGCGGATCCAATTCGTAAATCCTGGGCCAAATCTGAATTGCGAGAGCACCTCCCATAGGTAACCCCACTCAACAGAGTCGAAAGCCTTCTCCGCGTCGAGCGAGGCCGCTACACCCGTCTACCCCCGGCCGCTATCTATGTGCGTGAGTAGGCGTCTGATATTAATGTCTGTGCCTCTGCCTGGCATAAAACCTGTTTGGTCACTATGGACAAGGGCCGTGATGACTAAGTTAGTCTGTTGGCCAGGATTTTGGCCAGTATTTTCGCGTCCACATTTAACAGTGATATAGGGCGGTATGACGAACACAAGGTGGGGTCTTTCCCCGGCTTGGGGATCACCACTATGATCGCCTCGCTCATGGTGTCGGGAAGTTTATCAATATGCGACGACGCAGAGAATAGATGGTGGAGTCTTTCAGAGAGCTCCGTAGCGTAGTGCTTATAGAATTCCGCCGGGATTCCGTCCGGTCCCGACGTCTTACCCACCTGCATAGATTTAAGCACCTGGAGAATCTCCAGAACCGTGATAGGGGCGTCCAGCCTATTTCGGTACGTTTCCGTGAGGATTGGTATATCTATGTCGGCCAAGTAGGTCGTTAGTTCTTCCTTACTGTAATCCGACCTAGAGGTGTAGAGAGATGTATAAAACTCCGCAAAACAGTTATTAATCCCGTCTGGGGTGTGAAGTAACTGACCGGATTTGTCCCTGATATGTGAAATGCTCAACCCCCCTGCCTGTTCCCTGGAGAGCCAGGCCAGCATCCTCCCCGACCTCTCCCCCTGCTCAAAGATCCGCTGGGACTGAGCTAGCATTCTCTTCTGGGTGAGAGAGGTATGAAGATCAACAGCCTCCCTGGTCAGGATTTGCAGTTGCCAATAATGTTGGGGGTCCCGAGTGCGGACAAAAAGAGCCTCCGCGCAGACCGCCTCTCCCTCAGCTTTTTTTAGCTCTGCTCTACGTTCCCTGCGTATTTTGCCAATGATAGTCTGATAGTGCCCCCTCGTGGTAGCCTTAAAGGCATCCCAGACTACCGTGGCCCCAGCCGAACCTGCATTCTCCTCCCAATAGCTGTTCAATTCGGTCCTAAAATGAGCATCCACAGCGGCATCTGAGATCCAGAACCTGGAAAGCCCCCATAGTCTAACCGCTGGTCCCAGGGAAAGATCCAATGTCAGAAACAGAGGTGCATGGTCCGATATCCCCCTGGGCAATATTTGTATGTCTACGACCCTTGGGAGGACTGGGCTCCGCGCAAAGACCAAGTCAATGCGGGAGAATGTTTTATGGGTGGCAGAGTGACATGTAAATGCCCGAGACCCGGGGTGTCTCCACCTCCAGACATCCGTCGGGGCCATATGTGTCTGCCCAGGCAGCCAGCCCAGGTCCATGGTGTCCCCCCGGAGTCAGTCTGTCCATGTCTGGGTCAGGAACTAGATTAAAATCACCCAGGATAAGAGCATTATCAGAGGCAAACTCGGCCATCTTGCTAGTGATTTGGTTCAGCACCAGCAATGAGGCCGGCGGGGGCAAGTATAATCCCACAATGGTCCAGGTCATTGAGTAAATTGTCGCATGAATAATGACATACCTGCCGTCCGGGTCCAAGGCCAGATCCAGGAGCCGAAAGGGGAGGGACTTCAATACTAGGACACTTACCCCCCTGGCAAAACTAGAGTGGGTGGAGTGGTAATGGTACCCCACCCAGGGTTTTCTGAGGGAAAGAAGTCTACTGCCGATGAGGTGCATTTCCTGGAGTACGCATATGTGTGGGTTATAACTTTGAAGAAATTGGAACACCAGGGATCGCTTAACCGGGGAGTTCAATCCCCTGGTGTTCCAGGATACAATGTTAAGTGTAGACATGGATTCTGGGGGCAGTGGAAGGATCAGGATCATTGTGGAACCCTGCTCCCGGATTGGACCGCTGGACCCGGGACATACATATCCGAGGACAATGCAACACTGAAATATCAATATTTTTAGTAAACAAGTACAATAAAACTAAACATAGAACAAACAGATAACCCCAATAACCATACATGAAAAAAGAAAAAGGGAAACAAAAGTCCCTGGCCCCGTTAGGGGAACAGTCCCCACTCCCCACCCCACCCAACCCCCTTAAACTGAGGAGGGTATTCATCCCAAAGTGTATCAGCTCGCCCGCTGTAACTGGGGGTCCATGCAGGAGGCAAGTTCCACCCCCCAGACATCCTGGGGGGGTTTAGGTAACCAAGTGAGCGGCTCACTAGGCGTGAGGCAACCGCCTGCTCTATGAAGGAGGCTGACAGGGACATGGATCTGGGAGGATAAAGAAAAATTGCAGTTTGTCCCATCAGTGAAAATGACCCAAAAAGGGGAAGAAGGAACATATGGTATGAGCCCCCATGCTCCAGGAGGGAGCAGGAAAGGGCAAAGAGGAGCGGCATGTCACAGCCTTCTCCCGACCGTATCTCAGGTCAGGGGTATCAACTTGAACTCCCGCTACCGGGGAGGTTGCTGCCAGCATTAGAGGTGAGCCCACCATCGGTGCAAACAGGGCACAACAGGTGCAACAAAGGCCGTGGGCATCCCAACAGTAGAATGGGTTGTAAACAATTCCGAAGAGGTAGTTAGTCGATCAGCGGGCTGGCGCCAGCGAATCAATCCAGGCGGATGCCTCTCCGGGGGTGTTAAAGAAGCGGATCGTCTCTCCATCCGGGCCGGAAAAAGAACACTATAGCGGATGTAACGTGCTCTCAAAGCCGCTTTCACGTAATCAAAGGATTTCCTCGGGGCGTGGTCTCGGCATGCAGCGGTGAGGACACACTGTCCCTGAGCTCCGGCGCTGACCCCGGTATTTTAGCACTTATTCACCACATGAACTACTCCACATGCCTGGGAACGATGGGTAGGAGAACCGGCAAGTCCCTGCCGAAGAAGGGCGCGCCCGAGGGATCGATCAAACGGTTCCTGGCGGAGCCTGATGAGGTGGGGGACATGGATGGCCTAGGCCGCTCTCTGCTTACCACGAGCGCGGCCGCAGGCCCCGCCCCAGGCCTGAACGCAGATCTCAATCCCCGGCCTCGTCGGCGGGTTCTGACGGGGAAGAGAGTGAGACAAGACGATCGGAAGTGGCAGCGCTGGTGAGCGGACTTCCTACTAAGTCTGAACTGGCATCGATGCTCTTGGGGCTAGAGAAATCCATCAAGAGAGAAGTGTCCGCTGTCCATTCGGATCTCGCGCAAGTAGAGGAGACCGAGCAGAGGCTGGACAGGCATGCTACTGCCATTAGGTCTCTGCAAGCAACTACCCGCTCTCTCGCTATCGCTCATCGGTCTTCCCTCTATAAGATCGAGGACCAGAGAACCGTAACAGACGGAACAACATCCGGATCCGGGGGCTCCCGGAGGCGACCGGGGACGAGGACCTCCTCCCAATGGTAAGAGGAATCTTTAACGGCCTATTGGGGAATGCGGCTGACCATCCTTTGAAAATTGACCAAGTTCACAGGGCCCTCCGCCCTCGTAACCTGCCGGCGGAGACTCTGCGTGATGTGATCTGCAGAGTGCACTATTTTGAAGAGAAGGAACGCATCATGAAAAAACTCAAGGGGACCCCAGTCCTGGACTTTGATGGGGCGTCACTCTCTTTTTTTCCTGATTTGGCCAGGGAGACTCTGGAGAGACGCAGGGCCCTGCGTCCCCTAACTGAGAAACTGCGCTTGTCCTCCATCAACTACCGGTGGAGTTTCCCTGCCGCCCTGATCGCACACAGAGATGGGAAGACGGCGGTTCTGCGGTTCCCAGAAGATCTGGAAAAATTCTGCATGGATGTGAGCATATCCCCGCCGGATTTACCGGGTTGGCAGGAAGGCATCCCACCCCTACCGAATAATCCTGAGGAGCCATGGCAGAGAGTGTCCCGCAAGCAACGCGTCCCCTTTTTTAGCCCAGCTAATATGCATGCATAGATGGCACGTCTGATGGCGCTCTTCTGTCCAGTATTCCGCACTGATGGCGCGGCTTCCCTGGTCCCGCAAGTATAACAAGTTGTTTATGTTACCTTTCATTTTTATTTCTGTTTTGGTGTTTAACGTCATACTCTCTCAGCTGCCTACGGGGTGTCTAATTTAATGGGAACGAAGTGTTGGAGTGCCTACGGGTGGTCCTGCACCGGGGACACTTGGGACATGCCTCTGACTGTCTCTACCTCATGACACTTGGATCCCCTATTGTGAACGTTGGTGGCTGGTGTTCTCGGTTCTTGTGTTTCCCTAAGTGTACATGAACTCTGTGCTATTTCTTTCATTTATGTGTTATTATATAATTTGTAATTTGGGGTTGGAGCCGGAGCTGCGGCCTGCGACTTCTGTTTTAGACGGTTGCGGGTTGCTGCTGCCTGGCCACATGTGTTTTCCCTCCGGGGGGCGTTGGGCGGATCTTGGCCCCCGGGCTCCGGCCGTTTCGATGGCTGGGGCTCCGGGGGGGGGGGGGTGGCCCGGTCAATTGCTCCTTTACTGCACTGCAATCTGCTGTGTGCGCATGCCGCGGTAGACCCAATTGGGTCTGGGTTGTGTGTGCTGCAGGGGTTGCAGGTCATAACCTGTAATACTTACCTTCTCACTACTCTCCTTCTCTTTCCTCTCCTTTTCACACTTTTTCTTTCATCCCCCTGCCCTTTACTTCCCCTGCCTCTGGTCCTGTTTCCTGGTAACGGGCTGTATTTGGAGTTCTCTGACGGATCCCCATGGCCACGGTGGAATTGTTATCGTTAAACGTGAGGGGCCTCCATGCCCCTGGTAAACGTCATAGCCTATACCGGGAACTGGGTCGCCTGCGGGGGGACATTGTCTTCTTGCAGGAGACCCATCTTACCCACACCACTTCGGTGAAATTATTCTCCCCGCAATACCCAGTCTGGTATTATAGTCTCTCTGATGTACATAAGGCAAAGGGTGTGGCCATTGGGTTCCGTGGAGGTACCCCTTTTAACATGCTAGAGATGTTGAGTGACCCTCACGGACGCTTTCTGTTCCTCAGGGGCAGCCTGGGCGGGATGCCATGTACGTTGGCGACCCTCTATGCTCCTAATCGAGATCAGGCCACTTTTATTGCCACTACGCTTGCGAAATTGAGGGACTTTGCTAGTGGATGTGTTATCCTGGCTGGAGACTTTAATGTCCCCTTGGAACCAGTGTTTGATACGTCCGTGGGCAGGTCTTCGGTTCCTCGTAAGCGTCTTGCATACATTCGTAAACGCTTGTGTGACACCCAGTTAATGGACGCATGGAGGATAATGCATCCGCGAGCAAGAGACTATACGTATTACTCGAGCGCCCACCAATCCTATTCCAGGATTGATTTTTTTTTCTTGATCACCACCACCTTTCCCTATTGACAAATTCAGTAATTGCTTCATCAACCATATCTGATCATGCCCCCATTTTGCTTACCATTAATATCTCTTCGTTGCCCCGAAAACCAGCCAATTGGAAATTAAATGAGAACCTTATTAGTGAGGAGGCAGACAAAATACACATGCAAGAGGAACTAAATCAGTATTTCAAAGATAATACCCACCCAGACATTTCCCCAGGAGTACTGTGGGAAGCCCATAAGGCCCATATGCAAGGTAAATTCATGGAGTTGGGCTCCAGAAGGAAAAAGGAATTTGCGCAGCAACTATCTAAACTATTGTTAGAAATTAGCGTCCTTGAGTCACAACACAAGGCCAGTCTCGCTCAAGCCACACTACATAACCTAACAATGAAGAGGGAGGAGTTGAAGGCCATGTACCATGAGCAATGGAAACGGGAAGGCCGTAGGGTGTCACAAAAATTCCATGAATGGGGTAATAAACCGGGGAGGCTTTTGGCTCGTTCCCTACAACAGGCAAAAACCAGGGCTTTCATTGATAAAATTAAGACAGCTTCTGACGCTCTCACGCATGAGACCACAACTATAGCCAAGGAATTTCATGCTTTTTACCAACGCCTATACCATGTCCCTCACGCTGTGCCGGACTTGGTGGTTAGGAGAACTCTGATCCAAGAATATCTACAGCAGGCCAACTTGCCCAAACTGAACTCTGACGCCCTCGCCTCATTGGACGGAGAGTTTTCTGTCCAGGAGTTCAAAGTAGCACTGAAGGCTATGTCGAGTGGCAAGGCCCCTGGACCGGATGGCTTTACGGCCTTTTACTATAAGGCCTTTGCGGAGACCCTGCTGCCGCGCCTCACCTCTTATGCTAACACGATCTCACAGGGGGGGACACCCCGTCCGGGGACGCTGCATGCACATATCTCTGTGATTCCTAATTCAGGGAAGGACCCTAGTTTATGCGGGAGTTATTGACCTATATCTCTCTTGAATCTAGACGCTAAACTGTATGCCAAAGGTATAGCAAACAGGCTTCTACCCCTACTTCCACGCTGGGTTTCCAGTGATCAGACTGGGTTTATCCCGAGTAGGGAGGCATGCGACAATGCTCTCCGCACCCTGTCCCTGATGGCTTGTGCTAGGGGGTCCGCCCAGCCCACCCTGTTACTTTCTACAGACGCGGAAAAGGCGTTTGACAGGGTGGACTGGGAGTATCTCATGGCGACCCTGTCTCACTTGGGAATCAGCCAAACTTTTCTATCTCACATTTAAGCACTATACCATTCCCCTACAGCTCAAATTCGTGTTAATGGTACCCTAAGTGAATCATTTACACTCTATAATGGTACACGTCAGGGCTGCCCCCTCTCGCTCTATCCCTGGAACCCTTCCTCTCTACAGTTAGACACAATCCAAACATCCATGGGATCACTGTTGGTGATCGAGAACACAAATACGCTGCTTATGCGGATGATATTCTGTTCTACATACAACAACCCCTGATTTCCCTTCCCAATCTGATGTCTGCCTTCTCAAAATTCGGTCTCATATCTAATTTTAAAATGAACATGTCCAAATCGGAGATTCTTAACGTCTCTATCCCCGGGGAAACTGTGGTTCGTCTTAGAGACTCCTTTCCCTTTTAGCTGGCAAACACACAAAATGAAATATTTAGGCATCTACCTCACACCTAAACCCCAGACTCTATTTCGCGTTAACTATATACCCCTTCTTAATGCAATTCGAATGGACTTACAAAGATGGTCCCAAGTCGCACATTCGTGGTTAGGGAAAATTAGTGTGATTAAGATGAATATCCTACCCCGGATTCTGTTTTTATTCCAGATGATTCCAGTGGGTATTCCAGCTAGTTTTTTAACACTCATAGATTTACTGATCTGCAGATATGTTTGGAAGAGAAAGCGTCCGAGACTGTCCCGAGGCCTTCTAACCAGACCTAAACGGCTGGGGGGCCTGGCTTTACCTAACGTGAAACTTTACTTTTTAGCCGTTGTTTTCAACAGGATATCAGACTGGAAATATCACAAACATTCTAAACTATGGGTTGCCCTTGAATTGGCGCTCAGTGGCACGGACCTCTACACCCAAGTGTGGATTCCCAGGAAACATAGGTCGTTAGCACCTAGCTCCTCTCCTCTCACCTATTCTACTCTACAGATCTGGGACTCGATATGTAAACAGCACAAGTGGTTATATCACTCTCCCATTATGCCTCTGACGGGTCATAATTACTTCTCACCAGGAAACATTGACCCCAGAATTCATTCCTGGAATCTGGGTAATACACCCCTGCTACACCACGTCGCCAACCAGGATGGCATTGTGCCTTTATCTCAACTAATTCCTCCCTCACGGGCAACGCCCATGGATCACTGGACCTACCATCAACTGGCTGCCTTTGTACACTCCCTGCTGAAACCATTGCGCTCACTGGCTGATTTAACACCGATTGAATCGGCCTTCGTGGAGGACCAGCCGGTGGAGAGGCCTTTACCGCCCAGAGCCCGTTTGCAATTGCTTGCCAGACCAAAGGACAAGGGGGGTCTGGGTCTCCCAGATCTGAGACAATACTACAGAGCGACTCTGCTAGCGAGAGTCGTTGATTGGCATTGTAATGGCCCACACAAGCAGTGGGTGGAGATGGAGATTGAGGATGGATCCATTCCCCTATTGACCTCCCCGTGGCTCCTGTCCTCCCTACCAAAAGACCTCAGAAATCACCCTGTAGTGGGAGCTACATTGGCTGTTGTGCGGAGGTTGTTCCGCTGCACACATATTGCTCCCCTGCCGTCACCAATGACTCCGGTTATAGGTAATCCAGACTTCCCACCGGGATTTACCAACAAGAAACTGCGACAGTTGACAGTGGTGGGGAAACAGCGTCTGGGAGAGGTGTGGCCCTCGGGAGGGCTCCCGACCACGCAAACTGCCGCCGAGCTTTCTGACCCTCCGCTTGACTTGTTTAGTGCTTATCAACTTTGTCACTTTCTTCTGGCCATACAAAGGGCCCCCTACACTCCTAGAGTCCTGACATCCTATGAATCCATCTGTCACAAAAGGGAACCTGTGCGACACACCCTCTCCCTCCTGTACAACCTATTGAGTAGTCAGGAGGAGCAGTCGACCCCACCATTTATCCATAAATGGGAGAGGGACTTAGGCATCACATTTACCCCACAACAGATAGGGAAGATCCTGACCTTAGTACATAAAGCTTCCATCGCAAACCAATATCAAGAATCAGGATACAAGATAGTCCCATACCTTCTGAATAAAATGAATAGATCAATCCCGGATGTTTGTTGGAGGTGCAATTCAGATACGGGGACCATGGGACACCTTTTCTGGGCATGCCCGGCCTTGAGGAACTTTTCGGTTCCCAGCAGCGTGCCTTCTACACTTGACCGAACAGCCTGTTCGAAAATACAAAATAACCCTCACGATGCAACTCCTGAACGCCGCCCGGGCCTGCATTCCCGCACTGTGGAGGCAGCCTCAGCCCCCATCCAAGGTGCTGTGGTATTTCAAAGTCAATCATATTCTCCGGATGGAAGAATTGACCGCCACCCTTCACAACACTGAAGAGGCATTTAGTGTTACATGGAGGCCCTGGAGGTATTTTACTGGTACTCGAGACTACATTCGGGAGGTGAGCAGTGCCCCTTTTCCAGAAAATGACTGAACATCTAACGTTTACCTACGTAGGCCATGTCTGCCCTGGGTGGCATTCCCCCCCCTCCCTTTTTGTCTTTATTTTTCTTTTTTTCCCCGCCGCCACCACTCTCTCTCTCCGTCTTTGCACTCTCTTCTCCCCCCGTCCTCCCTTTTGACTATGCCTTGTCTCCTTACTAGCCTTCGAGGCCCAGAAGAACCCCAGGGTTCTGGACACGACCGGCCCATCTTTTACTCTGGTTCACATAGGTCATGATAAGCTGGCTCGCTGTGGTCCCAGTTGTTCTCCATGATTACATTTGTCCGAACGGAGCTGCACTAGTTATACTGTACTACATGTCGGAGATGGGGTTTCTCTCTTTTCTGCATGAAACTGTAGGACTCCCTTCTGAGAACCCAGAGTTATTTGGCTGCCTATTTTTTGTTACCATGTAATTGTGACCCTGGGTCATGCTGTATGGCTGACTGTTATATTTATGTTGTTCTACTTATACTTAATAAAAGAATAAAAAAAAAATAAAAAAAAAATAAGTCAATGCCAACAACTTAAAACTAAAGCCTATGGCATCGAGAAATCCCAGGCGGTCTCCCATCCAGGTACTAACCAGGTCCCAACCCTGCTTAGCCTCTGAGATCAAATGAGATTGGGCTCTTTCAGGGTGATGCGGCCATAGTAGATTTTTTCAGGCACGCTCAACCCTCTTGACAAACGCCAAGATGGTCACCTTGGGAAACAAACAAAAAAAACAAGTCAACGCCAACAACATAAAAAAAAGCCTGCAGCATCTGGAAAACCCAGGCGGTCTCCCATCCAGGTACAAACCAGGCCCAACCCTGCTTAGCTTCTGAGACCAAACGAGATTGGGCGCTTTCAGGGTGTTGTGCCCGTAGGCAATTTCTTTGTGCACTCTCAACCCTCTTGACAAATGCCAAGATGATCACCTTGGGAAACAAGCGGAAGAAAAAAAACATGTCAACGCCAACAGTTACTAATCAATCCCGACAATGCTTAGCCTCCGAGATCAGACAAGATCAGGCACTTTCAAGGTGATGGAGCCATAGGCGATCTCTTCGGGCACTCTCAACCATCTTGACAAATGCCAACATGGTCATCTTGGGAAACAAGCGAAAATAACCAAGTCATTGCCAACATTGGAGGCTAACAGGGTTGGGCAATCAGTTTCCTTGCCTGAAATAGGCATCTCAGAACTGCCATCTGGCTGCTTCCCGGGTTTCCGACTCTTTCAACTAATCCCAGGAGACAATACTTCACCTCCATCCTGGTGGAGGTTCCAAACACCCGATCAATGGTTCCTGTCACCTCCGTCCAGTAGCGGATCAACTTCGGGCATCTCCAAAACATGTGCATCATGTCTCCCCCCATGTTCCCGCACCGGGGGCAACTTGCGTCCGGCCGTTTGGCCAAATTGAAAAAGTTTACGAGGAGCATAATAGGTTCTATATCAGACGTGACAGATGTGACATCCTCTGTGAGGAGAGCCACAATTCACCACAGGCAGGATTCCTGTGGCCAATTATAGCTCAGGGGGGTTTAGTACACACCTCACACTATATAAGGCCGCCAGCGCGGCGGCCTTGCATAGTGTGTTGCGGTGGTCAGGGAAAGAGGACGATAGGCAGGGACAGTGTCTTTACTGCTTGGGAACCTAGCACTATTACAGTGGGTGTTATGTGCCTCCTGCACAGTACACACCTGAAGCTTCCCTTTATTACTGGTGTTCAATTTCTGCAATACACGCATCTGTAGTGCAGAAGTTAGAGTGGGTGTTGTGTGCCTCCTACACAGTATACACCTTATTGCTGGTGTTCTGTTTCTGTAATACAGGAACCTAGCACTGTTACAGTGCTAGGGTGTACAGAGAAGCTGGTATATATAGAAGACTACAGCATACAGAAGAGATGCTAGAGTAAACAGTGAGGCTGGGGTACACAGAGAGGCTAGTTTAAAGAGAGGCTAATATATACAAATATGTTAGTGTATATAGAGAGGTTAGAGTGTATACAGAAAGGACAGTGCATATAGAGAAACTAGTGTATACAGAAGACAGGCTTGGGTATACATCAAAGCTGACAGTGTATACAGAAGACTGGGTAGTGCATACAGATAGTCTAGTGGGTAAAGAAGACAGGCTGGTGTATTCTAGCTAGTTTTTACAGTCTAGTGTATACAGAAGACAGGCTGTACAGAAAAGCTAGTATATATAGAAGACTACAGCATACAGAAGAAAGGCTAGTGAATACAGAATACAGACTCGTGTATGCAGATAAGCTTGAGTATACAGAGATGCTAGAGTAAACAGTGAGGCTGGGGTACACAGAGAGGCTAGTTTAAAGAGAGGCTAGTATATACAAAGATGTTAGTGTATATAGAGAGGTTAGTGTATAGAGAGAGTCGAGTGTATACAGATAGGACAGTGCATATAGAGAGACTAGTGTATACAGAAGACAGGCTTGGGTATACATCCAAGCTGACAGTGTATACAGAAGACTGGGTAGTGTATACAGATAGTCTAGTGGGTACAGAAGACAGGCTGGTGTATTCTAGCTAGTTTTTACAGTCTGGTGTATACAGAAGACAGGCTGTGGTATACAGAGGGTTTAGTGTATTCAGAGAGTCTAGTGTATACAGTTGGCGAGTGTATACATAAGACTGACTAGTTTACACAGTGTTTACAGAGATGCAAGGGTGTACAGCGAAGCTGGTATATATAGAAGACTACAGCATACAGAAGAAAGGCTAGTGAATACAGAATACAGACTTGTGTATGTTAATAGGCTTGAGTATACAGAGATGCTAGAGTAAACAGTGAGGCTTGGGTACACAGAGAGGCTAGTTTAAAGAGAGGCTAGTATATACAAAGATGTTAGTGTATATCGAGAGGTTAGTGTATAGAGAGGGTAGAGTGTATATAGAAAGGACAGTGCATATAGAGAAACTAGTGTATACAGAAGACAGGCTTGGGTATACATCAAAGCTGACAGTGTATACAGAAGACTGGGTAGTGCATACAGATAGTCTAGTGGGTAAAGAAGACAGGCTGGTGTATTCTAGCTAGTTTTTACAGTCCAGTGTATACAGAAGACAGGCTGTGTTACTCAGAGATTTAGTGTATTCAGAGAGTCTAGTGTATACAGTTGGCGAGTGTATACATAAGACTGGCTAGTTTACACAGTGTTTACAGAGATGCAAAGGTTTACAGAGAAGCTAGTATATATAGAAGACTACAGCATACAGAAGAAAGGCTAGTGAATACAGAATAAAGGCTGGCTTTTGCGGAGAGGCTAGTTTTTTCAGAACACTATCTAGGGTATACAGAGAGGCTAGATTATACAGAGAGGCTAGTGCATAGAGTGAAGCTATTGTATATAGAAGCCTGGTTAGTGTATACAGAGAAGCTAGTGTGTACAGAAGAAAGGCTAGACAGGCTATAAAGAGAGATAAGTGTTTACAGAAGACAGTTTGGGGTATACAGAGATGCTAGTTTTTACAGAGAGACTAATGTATACAGAAGAGAGGCTAGGGCATACAGAAGCCAGAAGACGGGCTAGTGTATTCAGACCTAGGCAAGTGTCTATCGAAGACAGGCTATTGTATGCAGAAGACCGGCTAGTGTAAACATGCTGTTGTATATAGAGAGGCTAGTGAATTTAGAGGGTAGGCTAAGTGATAACAGAGGACAATCTGGGCTATACAGAGACATTTCATCATTTCATCTAGCTCACATCTCTAATGGAGTTTGTCTCATTGCCATGTTATGTCTTTTCATTCTTATGCTAAATATAGATTATACTCACTACACGATTTTAATCATCCACATCAAGCATGCAATAAAACTATCATACATCAAAATGAATCATGTACTCTTTTGCTCTATTTTGCATATTTGTAATTCTCCACATCAACTGTCACATTGAGTATGTGACAGTCCTGACACACCATCCTGACTTATTTTGCTTTATTTCTTAAAACTTTTTTACTACCTCAAAATCCGGTTAAATCTATTCACTTCGATGAGTTATACCGCTAATTGTACGGTAATGCAAAATGTTCACAAAACCATTCATTTGCTACTAGACATGCTGCACATACTAAGAGTAATGTAACTATCGCTCGCTAACGATGTAAACAGTTTTATTTCTTTTCTGACATTAACCGAGTATCTCTGACATTAACTGAGTATCTCTCTGCACTATGATCTTAATAATAATAATAATAATAATAGGATTGTGTAATGCAAAGATCAACTAGTCTAATATAAGCTTTCTCATTGGTACCGGCATATCCTTTAAATTTAGACTAACGTAACTATTTCTCTGCCATTTTCAAGCTAAGCTTTCAATCTCTTACCGTTGAACAGCGATACTTCCTCCCTGCAATATTATGCCATTTAAATGTCCTATTTGTCGCCTATATTATACAACTCTCTGAAAAGCATATATGTAGACAATTAAACTAGTCTTACATCTTAATAAAACAGTTTTTTTGCTCAACCAGTATCTCAGAACATAAGCAAATAAACGTTTCCACTGTTTGACTCTTTTTCTGTATTACTTATTTTTCTCCACCTTAACTGTCACCAGTGGCGTAACTAGAACCTTCAGGGCCCCGATGCAAGAAACAATGAAGGGCCCCCCTGAACCCCATCCAGGGCCCTTCCCTCCGAGTCTGGCGGTTGAACTCCAGGGCGTGGTCACAGGTATGACCTTTGTGAGCCCTGTAGTTCCACCACTGGTATCAGTAGTTTTGTTTTTATAATTTTTTTTAAATTTTTAGGTGCCCCATTGGGGGACTGTCCCTAGGCAGGATGGGGTCCCCGTCCCCAGAAGAGATGAGGCCTTTTTCTCCAGGGCAGATGAAGTTACTGCCCCCAGGTGAGAAGGGGTCCCAGTCCCCAGGGGAGGAGGGGGTCCCTGTCCCCACGTAAGAAGGGGTCCCTGTCCCCAGGGGGAGAGGGAGGGGGTATATAATGGTGTGTGGGGGATGGGGTCCTCTCACTCACCATGACCAAGCTGTAGGCCGCGCACTCATCCATGCTGGCCTGGGCTCCATCCAGTGTGCTGGATGGGCGATCAGCATATCGCCCAGAAAGACCTTTCATCAACTGTGTATGACGGGGGAGGAGGGAGGCTGGCAGACAAGCCTGCAGTGTCCTCCGGGGAGCTGGCTCTCATAGGGCTGCACTGCATCTGTGTGCTTAAAGTTTGTTTACCCGGGAGAAGTATGCAGTGCAGTGTGGGCCGGACTCGGGGGGGGCGGGACTCTGGCTGGGGAGAACAGACATCAGACTGAGCGGCAATGCATGGAGCAGGATAGGGGTACTCTGAGGAGCCGGCTGAGGACACAGGTCATGCGGGGAATGCACCACTAAAGAGCAGCCAGTGCGATAGTCGAGCATGGAGCTCTGCTAGTCACCCTCCACCTCCAGCCACCCGTGTGCATGGTGCACTGGTACCCCTAGCTGCCTATGCTGCTGCTGGCCATATGTAGAGGGGGCTGCATGGGCCCCCTGCATCACAGGGCCCGGTTGCGGTCGCGACTGCTACACCCCCTATAGTTACGCCCCTGACCCCTGCCCTACACCTGATAGATGTTATAGGTTTGTAAGAGGTGGGTACTGGGGGGTAGGTTTGGGTGGGCCTAAAAATCATATAAATCATGGCTCCTGTATATCCTGGATCAGGGATAAGGCTAGTAAGGGGGTATCACTTGATAAATTGACCACCCAATGCCTGCAATATTGTAAGGTAGTGAACGGGCCCCTGCTTTCATGGTAGTATGATGTTTAGTAAAGTATATAGAATTACTAGCTCCTCTATGATGATATGAGGTCTGCAATATGAAGAATAGTTCATATAAGGCATAGAGGTAAGCGCCAATATAAATGTCGCAGCAGGGCACAAGATCGGATCAGTCACTAAAATATACCAAGTGCTCCGTTCGATGTATACTTTACCGATAGGTGTCTCGGGTTCTTCTGGGCGCTCATTCGGTCGTGGTAGTGTTCAGTTAGAGAGTAAAAGGCTACAACTATATGGGATCCGAGCAGGTCTGGTGTCTAGTCGAGTGCGTGCGTTGAATGCTCTCTCGTCTGACGGGTTGGAGGCCCAGGACTGTTCCAGGTAGAAATCATGGTGGTAACCGGAGTCAGGGATATTGAAGCTAGTGTCTGTAGTCTTTCAAGGCAGGTGAGTAAGGGAATGGTCCATATGCATGGCAGAGGAAAGGAGAGCGGCACTAGGCAGGGTATGAAGCATGTAGGCTAATCCACCGTCGCATGGGGGTCCCAGAGCTCTCGTGAGGCGACAGGTCTAGCGGTCCCTGCGTGCTCTGCGAGGTAGCGGGACCGAAGTCGGGCTCGTCGGTGTGTGGCGGGGTCGGTGTCCCCCAAGTGGTCTGAAGGTGGATGGCAACCTATGTCTGCGAGATCTGGACAGTTGAGTTTCCATGAGATCTTCAGTGCTCCGGGTGTTGGGTGAAATGTGGACCTGAAAATCAGGCTTGCAGAGCGAACAGAAACTTCCAGCGATAGCGGATGTCTCTCTGCCTCAGCACGTCAAGTAATGGGTGCAAGTCTCTTCGATGTTTCAGCGTGATCGCCGAAAGATCCTGATATATCTGGATCAAATGGCCTTCAAATGTCAGGTTCAGATTGCTCCTAGTTTTTTTAAGAACCTCTTCTTTGAGGGTATAGTCGTTAACATAACAGATGACCTCCCGTGGGGGATCAGAATCTTTGCCCTTAGGCCTAAAGGCTCTATGTATCCTCTCCATAGCTATAGGTGTACCGGAGGTTCAGACTAGCAGCTGGCTGAATAGGGATGTGACCGCTGGGAGGATTTGCTCGGGCTCCATCGACTCCGGGAGGCCTCTAAACCTCAGATTGTGTCTTCGTCCCCTATTGTCGATATCTTCGACATGGCGCTGGAGGTCTCTGAGCTGCCAGGTGTGTGTGTCGACTTTGCCTTGAGCCATCTGCAATTAATGCTGTTGTTGCGCCGCCATTAGCTCCATGGAGTTTACTCTCCCTGTGATTGCTTGTATCTCGTGGCGGAAGTCTGAGATGGAGGTGGTTAGAGTGCTCTTTATATCAGCCCTCAGTCCTCAGGTCGTGGATATTTAGTTGTTGGTGATGGGGAGATGGACTGTCTGCCATAGTGTGCTGTGGATCAGTCGGCGTCAGGGTAATCCCGATGTGGTTGGTGGTGGGAGAACAGGCCGCCATGTCGGCCCCCTGGTTCCTGAAAAGATGCGGTATTCTCTTGGTATTACGGGATCCCAGGTCCCTTGGTGAGCGGGATCTAGATGCAGAGGGTCCGCTTGAGGAGGTCCCCATGATGTGACAGTGTTTTTCAGGTAAAATCCTCGGTGATCGATCTTTTTTAGGCTGAGGTAAGACGGAGCAAAAAGCTTAAGCAGCCATCCTCTCTCTAGGCAAGCCACGCCCTCCCGGCTTTTTTTAAAATATGTTGTTGACGTTGACGACCTGTTTTATTTTTCTGCTTGTTTGCCGAGGTGACCATCTTGGCGTTTGTCAAGAGGGTTGAGAGTGGCCAGCAAGATTGCCTACGGCCACATCATCCTGGATACACCCGATCTTGTCTGATCTTGAATGCTAAGCAGGGTCAGGCCTGGTTAGTACCTGGATGGGAGACCCCCTGGGAATACCAGGTGCCGTAGGCTTTTTTTTTAATATGTTGTTGGCGTCGACGACCTGTTTTATTTTTCTGCTTGTTTGCCGAGGTGACCATCTTGGCGTTTGTCAAGAGGGTTGAGAGTGGCCAGCAAGACTGCCTATGGCTACATCACCCTAAATGCGCCCGATCTCGTCTGATCTTGTATGCTAAGCAGGATCAGGCCTGGTTAGTACTTGGATGGGAGACTGCCTGGGAATACCAGGTGCCGTAGGCTTTTTTTTTATTTGTGCTTGGAGACTCTTATAACAATGATGAAATGGGAATGACAGATACTGAAAGAAAGTGACCTGAAGTTGTGCCGTGGTCACGTGGTCAGTATGCCTAAAAGGGGGCATTCCCAAGTAGTACTAAAAAAGAAAAGGGGATACAAAGAAAAAGGGGGAACGAGAGGGTGGGACAACCTCCGGAAACATCCAACAGGGCAGGGAGGAACCGAGGCCGTCTTATAACGGCGAGGCTCCTCCCACAAATGACAGATACCTTCATTTTTTAAGAAGGTAGAACAGATAGTGAACACCTTTATATGGGCCGGGGCAACCCCAAGAATAGCACAAACTACCCTCCAATTGCCCCTGTCACTTGGGGGTCTAGCCCTTCCCTGTCTGAAGGAATATTATTGGGCAGCGGTACTGGTTACGGTGCGGTGGTGGTTCATGCAGCTCCGCTCCAACCCGTCTGTTAATCTGGAGGCGGCAATTTTAGGCTCCTATCCTGCATTGAGTAACTTAGTCTTTAGAGGGCCGAAGGCTCACCCTGAGGTCACTACCCCTATGCGAACTACGCTTCGGGTTTGGAATCAGGTTACAACTCGATTGAACCCGCCCGCCGCACTGTCGCCATACACCCCACTGTGGGAAAACCCAAAGTTGAAACACCTCAGCTCGGTCCCGGACCCTGCCCTTTGGGCTAGGTATGGTGTCACAACTCTGCAACAGGTGATGCCGAGGGGATCCCTTATCCCCTTTGATTCCCTTAGAGAAGAATACCAATTCCCCTCCAGAATGATTTTTCGCTACATACAATTACGCCACACACTGAGAGCACAATTTCCTTCAGGAGTAATCTTACACTCCCACATTGTCAAGAAATTTCTCATGGCCCAGGAGGCGGATCGTGTCCTCTCCTCTCTTTATCTTAGGATCTCGACGGGGTCGGCCAGGGGGGGACCTAGCCTCTTCCAGAAATGGCAGGAGGACCTCCCCACCCTGGAGACTGATGATTGGGAAGAGGGGATACAACAATATTTGCCATTGATGATATCAGCTAAGGACAGGTACATACGGTTGAAATGTATTCATAGGGCATACTATACCCCGCAACGCCTTTCCAGAATATACCCGGGATACTCGGATAGATGCCCGAAGTGTACCACTTTATACATGTGGTGTGGGAGTGCCCGGTTATAAGACGATTTTGGGAAGGTGTGGTGCGGGAGATCAACGAAGTTGGGGACCTCTCGTTGGGGTTAGATCCGGTAGTTTTACTGCTGGGCGTGTGTGACAGGGTGGCGCCAAATACATATAAACAGCTGTTTGTGTTTTATACGGCGTTCTATGCCAGAAAGACTATTCTTATGCAGTGGAAGAAATCAGACCCACCTAGTGTAGCCCACTGGAAATCCCTGATTGATTCTGCCCTCCAGCTGTACAAGGTACAAAGTTTACTAAGATCTGGGGATGTTGGGTGCAAGAGAGAAGCGCACTATGAGACACAGGGCTGACCTGTATTGATGCGTTGGTCCCCTCACCCCGACCTACTGTAGATGGTTAGGTGCTGTATTATGATCAAATGGCCTGACCCTTTATAGCAGCCAAATTAAGGAGTTGTCCCCTACGAATACTGGGATAAGTGCAGTGCGGATATGTTTTGTGGAATATGACTGCTAAATCTGAATGTACGCTATACTACATAGCTTGATTCTGCTCTGATCCTTTTTTTTTCTTTTTTTTTGTGCTTGTTACATTGTATTTTATATTTTATATGTAAAAAATATGATGTGATGCATTGCTGTATCCGTTAAGAGACCAATAAAAATGTTTCTGTTAAAAAAAAAAATAATGCATGCCAATCAGTGATGCCCATTGTGGGCACTGATTGGCATACATCGTGGGCACTGATTGGAATCCCTGGTGGTCTAGGGTGGCATACCTGCTGCTGGGCATCCCTGGTGGTCTGTTGGAGTCCCTGGTGGTCCAGTGTGCAGCACAGACCCCCCCTCTCAGAGGAGCAGCCGATCGGCTCTCCTCTACTGGCGTCTGACAGACGCGAGTGAGGAACAGCCAATCACCGGCTCTTCCTATTTACACTGTGATCAGCCATCATTGGATCAGACTGACACCCCGCAACAATGATCGCCGTGATGCGCACCCCCGGGGGCGCGCAGCGGCTCAAAATCCTGAGGACGGTCTATGACGTCCAGTCAGGATTTTGAAACCACTCTGCCGCCGTCATTTGACAATGGGCGGGTGGCAAGTGGTTAAAGCGGAGGTCCACCCTAAAATGGACCTCCGCTCATCGGAATCCCCCCCCCCCCTCCGGCGCCACAATCGGCACCTTTCAGGGGGGAGGGGGGTGCAGTTACCTGGATAATCCAGGTAACTGCACCCACTTCCGGGCTAGCTCTCTGCGGAACGAGCGTAGGTTACGCCCCCGTTCCGCAAGCGCCCGCCCCCTTCAGCAAGTGCCCCGCTGCCTGCTGGGAAACACACAGCTCCCAGAGGCAGCGGGGACCGTCCAGATTGCGCCGCGCGGCTCGCGCATGCGCAGTAGGGAACCGGGAAATGAAGCCGAAAGGCTCCATTTCCTGATTCCCATACCCAAGATGGCGGCGGGACCCGGCAGCCGAGCGAGCGATCGGCTTCGGGTGCCGACATCGCGGGCGCGCTGGACAGGTAAGTGTCACTATTTAAAAGTCAGCAGCTGCAGTATTTGTAGCTGCTGGCTTTTAAAAAAAAAAAAAAACGCGGAGTCCCGGTGGACTCCCGCTTTAATGTGGACTAGAATATAAGTGTCTTAAATATCGTATATTGTATATAACATCCAACGTTAATCAAGGATCAATAAAAGTCCAAAAATTTTGCAAAACTGTATATCTCTTGTGTCCATAAAGTGCAGAGTGCAAAAAAAATCCAAAAAATATGTGCAAATAATGCAAAAAAAAAAAAATATGTATATGCAAAAAACTGTGGAAAAAACTGAGCAAAGCAAAGCTGTTTTATATATGCCAAATAAGGCTACCAGCTATATAAATAATGTGCTCAGTCAATATGTATCAGTTCACAGGAACCATGAGGTAGATCAAAAACAGATTATAGGTGAGTCACCTATAATCTGTTTTTGATCTACCTCATGGTTCCTGTGAACTGATACATATTGACTATTTATTGGTGACCTGCTACTCAGGTAAAGTGAAAACACACAGATTTCAATAGGTGCTGTCTTAAATTCAGTGACTTGAGTCTTGCAGTATTTTTTGGTGACTCTGGTGTAGCACGACTCCCATTGTAAAATCACCAGCTAGGGGTACGTTTTGTCTTAATCTTTGAGACTTCTGATGTAGTGTTTTTGTTTTTTGACCCACCCCTCTCTCCTCCCTAGTTATCCTTGCTGCCTAAAAGCTTACTCCCCAGCACATCCCATCCACACCCGAGCATAGTGGAAATGCATGTTCCTGCTTCACTTTTTTTTGTGTTTTTCCCATGTAAACAAGCATCACTTGAATGGGCTGCCCTATAAGCGACAAACGCCCCAAAGTAGTTTAAAGAAACTTTTTGGTCATGGAGCATTGCGCGTTTTGGCAGCAAAACATTTCTGCATGTTTCCAAAAAGGCAACAAATGTGCATAGCGTGTGCGCTTCCATTTAGGCAGTGTCTGAATTATTATTATTATTATTCAGGATTTATATAGCGCCAACAGTTTGCGCAGCGCTTTACAATATGAGGGCAGACAGTACACTTACAATACAAATCAATACAGGAGGGATCAGAGGGCCCTGCTCGTTAGAGCTTACAATCTAGAAGGGAGAGTCAAGTTGAAACAAAAGGTAATAACTGTGGGGGGTGAGCTGATGGAGAAAATGAAAATACAGTTAGGTGTGGGTGGGGTAGGCTTCTCTGAAGAGAAGTGTATTCAGGGATCGTCTAAAAGCTAATAAAGTAGGAGATAAGCGGACAGATTGGGGTAGGGCATTCCATAGGATTGGGGAGGCTTTGGAAAAGTCCTGGAGGCAAGTATGGGAGGAGGTGATGAGGGAGCTAGAGAGCAGGAGGTCTTGAGAGGAACGAAGAGGACGAGTAGGTTGGTATTTAGAGACTAAGCTAGTGATGTAGCTGGGGGCAGAGTTGTGGATGGCTTTGTATGTAATTGTTAGTATTTTGAATGTAATTCTTTGGCTGAGTGGAAGCCAGTGGAGGGATTGACAGAGAGGAGTAGCAGACACCGAGTGATTGGTAAGGTGGATGAGTCTGGCAGCGGCATTCATAATGGATTGAAGAGGTGATAGACTATGTAGAGGTAAGCCAATGAGAAGGGAGTTGCAGTAGTCGAGGCGAGAGATGACCAGCGAGTGAATTAAGAGCTTTGTTGTCTCATTGGTTAGAAAGGGGCATATTTTGGAGACGTTGCGGAGGTTGAGGCGGCAGGATTTGGACAGTGATTGGATGTGTTGCTTGAAGGAGAGTTCAGAGTCCAGTACTACACCTAGAACCTTGGCATGAGGGGATGGGCTTATGGTTGTGCCATCAATTTTGACAGTGAGATCAGGGGAAGGGGCATATGGGGGAGGAAAAATTATAAGTTTGGTTTTGGATAGATTGATTTTGAGGAAGTGGTGTGACATCCAGACTGATATATCTGATAGTAAATTAGTGATACGTGAGGAGACAGAGGGAGTGAGGTGAGGGGTAGAGAAATAGATTTGGGTGTCGTCAGCATAGAGGTGGTATTGGAAGCCGTGGGAGGCTATCAGTTGACCCAGGGAGGAGGTATAGATTGAAAATAGGAGTGGTCCAAGAACAGAACCTTGGGGGACCCCAACAGAGAAAGGAAGAGGAGAGGAGGAAGTAGAATTGTAAGAAACGCTAAAGGTGCGGTTGGATAAGTAGGAAGAGAACCATCGTAGAGTACAGTCACGGAGACCAAAGGTGTGGAGTTTTTTGAGAAGGAGGGGGTGGTCAACCGTATCAAAGGCAGCAGAGAGGTCCAGGAGGAGGAGTACAGAATAATGTCGATTGGTTTTGGCCGTTAGTAGATCATTTGTTAGTTTTAGGAGAGCAGTTTCTGTGGAGTGTTGAGGACGAAATCCAGACTGAAGGGGATCAAGAAGGCTATTATCAGCGAGGTGGACGCTCAGTCGGTTGTAGACCAGACGTTCGAGTAGTTTGGATAAAAAGGGGAGCAAGGAGATGGGGCGTAGGTTGTTTGGATTGGATGGGTCCAGTGAGGGTTTTTTAAGTATGGGTTTGACAAGTGCATGTTTTAGAGAGTTGGAGACGATGCCAGAAGAGAGGGAGAGATTGAAGATGTGAGTTAGAGAGTGTAGCATAGAGTCAGAGGGTGAACGCAGCATTTGCGAGGGAACAGGATCCAGAGGGCAGGTGGTAAGGTGGACATTACCAAGTAGTTTAGCAACTTCGTTTATAGCGGTGGGGTTGAAAGAGGGAAGTAATGATTGTGCCTGTGGGCATGATGTGTAAAGCGTGGAGGGTATCAGAACAGTAGAAATCTCCACGCGAATTGTATCAATCTTCTGTTTGAAGTGATTAGCAATCTCCTGGGCAGTGAGTGAGTTGGCGGGTGGAGGCGGTGGAGGACGAAGTAGAGAGTTGAAAGTAGAGAAGAGTTGATGGGGACGGGATGATAGGTTGCTGATGAGTGATAAAATAGTTCTGCTTGGCAGAGAGGAGGCTAGAATTTTAATTTTGGAGGGCAGATTTATATTGGTTGAAATCTCTCTGAGACTTAGTCATGCTCATGAGCGCCTGTGGCGCAAGACCAAGTTTTTTCAGACTTCTAGTGGCATCTGTTTGCCAAGGTTGAAGGGGTCGGGGCTTGATTCTGTGTGTAGTGAGGGGGGCCAGTGAGTCCAGAGAGGCCAGAAGTGAAGTGTTGTAGACAGAAGTGGCTAGGTTGGTGCAGGATAGGGGTGAGATTTTGTCGTAGAGGTTGTCAATAGCAGAGTAGAGAAGAGAAGGCTTGAGATGACATAGGGGTACGTTTTGTCTTAATCTTTGAGACTTCTGATGTAGTGTTTTTGTTTTTTGACTCACCCCTCTCTCCTCCCTAGTTATCCTTGCTGCCTAAAAGCTTACTCCCCAGCACATCCCATCCACACCCGAGCATAGTGGAAATGCATGTTTCCTGCTTCACTTTTTTTTGTGTTTTTCCCATGTAAACAAGCATCACTTGAATGGGCTGCCCTATAAGCGACAAACGCCCCAAAGTAGTTTAAAGAAACTTTTTGGTCATGGAGCATTGCGCGTTTTGGCAGCAAAACCTTTCTGCATGTTTCCAAAAAGGCAACAAATGTGCATAGCGTATGCGCTTCCATTTAGGCAGTGTCTGAATCCATCTACACATTTCTGAACACGCAACCCACCCAGAAAATGCAGTTTGCTGTGCGGTTTGAAAACGCGCTGCAACGCCCACTGTTCTGCTTTGCGTTATTGAACTGTTGTATAACACTAGTCAGACAGATTAAAAATAACTCTGAAGTCAAGAAACACAAGACATCAGATCTGTATGTATTCTTTTTTCCAAATAACTTTGTAAAACTACAACATAAGCATAAACAAATGTGTCATTGCATTAAAACCATTATACAGCAGCCTCACTCTATCAGTGAAAGTACTCACGGACAATTCCACCATTAGCCCAGGAATAGTTAAGAGCTCTACTGCATTCAGTCAGCTTGGATCAAGGAGCAATCATGAAATTAAGGAAGTACAGTTCCAGCTTTCACTGTGAAGAAAATATCACTTCCTGTCAAGCTGTGGCAAAATAATAACTAACTCTGACCACTAGATGGCAGCAACGTGAAACCAACATTGCAGTATAATCTGTAACAGCACATAAAAAATATGGGCAGAACACTCTGTCTGGCATAATTTATTATGTCACTACCTAAATAACTACTGCTATGCAGAAAAAACATATAAACAGAAAAATGGAATCCTAGCTAGTCCAAGATCAAAACTGTCAGTTACAGGTCTGAGATAAATTCTGGCGGTCTCATTTTTCACAATCTTGACCTCCACCTTTCTAACCTTGCCATCCCTGCTTAGAGCATTAACAAGTCCTACGGGCCACTCATTCCTGCCCTCTTGGCTGTCCTTCAACATAACATCACCCACTTTTATATTTGGACGATCCTCAGTCCATTTCCTAAGGCGTTGCAGATTTGACAGATACTCTTTTCCATCTTTTCCAAAATATGTCTGCCAAGCATTGTACTTCCATTGTTTTGCATGAAATTGTGTTGTACTTATGGTTCCAGATGGAGCAGACAAAGAGTTCACCTTTTGAGCCAACAACATTGCTGGGTTAAGGGCCATAGGTGTATATCTGAGTCTGAGGACACAGGAACTATAGGCCTGGCAATAGCCGTAACCTCTGCCATAAAGGTGCGTAAAGTCTCATGGGTCAACTGAGCAGGTTTGATTTGTAGCAACATAGCATCCAAGATTCGACCTGGCAATACCTATAAGTCTCTCCCAGATGCCACCCATATGCCACCCATATGTGAGGAGTGTGGAGGATTAAAGACCAATGTACATCCTCCGTCTTGGAGAAAGTCTTGCAATTGTGATTCGCTGTCACAATTGTTAAGTTCTTTGCAGGCTCTCACTCCCCCCCTGTTCTACTCCCCCCCAGTGCTCTCCACTCCTCCCAGTGCTCTCCCCCCTGTTCTTTCCCCCTCAGTGCTCTTCACTCCCCCCAGTGCTCTCCCCCCATTCTTCCCCCCCATGCTCTCTACTCCCCCCAGTCCTCCCCCCTGTTCTTCCCCCCCAGTGCTCTTCACTCCCCCCCTGTTCTACCCCCGTGCTCTCCACTCCCCCTAGTGCTCTCCGCCCTTGTTTTCCCCCTCCCCCTTGTTCTTCCTCCCCCCAGTGCTCTCCCCCTGTTCTCCCCCCCAGTGCTCTCCACTCCCCCCAGTGCTCTCCCCCCTGTTCTCCCCTCAGTGCTCTCCACTCCCCCCAGTGCTCTCCTCCCTGTTCTTTCTCACCACCCCAGTGCTCTCCATCCCTCCATTCTCCCCACCCCTGTTCATTATGGCCCCCTGGTGCTCTCAAGCTCCACCCATCTCTCTCCAGTCCCCCCGTTCTCTCTACCCCCGTGCTCTCTACTCTTGTTCTTTTTGGCTCCCCCCAGCACTTTCCACTCCTCACCCCTGTACTCTCCACTCCCCCCTGCATTTTGCCCCCACCCATGTGCTCTCCAACCCTGCCAATGCTCTCCACCTCCCATAATGCTCTCCAATCCCCCGTGCTTTTCCCCCTGTTCTTTCTGGTCCCCACTGGTGCTCTCAAGCTCTCACCCCTACTCTTTGTACCCCCTCAGTACTCTCCAGCCCCGTGCTCTCCATCCCTGTTTTTCTGCCCCCCCCAGTGCTCTTCGCCACCCCACATTCTTAGCCCCCTCAGTGCTTTCAGCCCACCATGCTCTCCACCCCTGTTCTTTTTGGCCCCGCCAGTACTCTCAAGTTCCCCCCAGCACTCTCTGCTCCCCACCCCTGTGATCTCCACTACCCCCTGCTCTTTGCCCCCACCCATGTGTTCTCCAACCCCGCCAATACTCTCTGCTCCTCCTTCTCTCCACCTCCCACCCAGTACTTTCCACTTCCCCAGGACCAGAGGACAGGCTGACTGGGGCTGGAAAATGGGGACGGCTGAAGGTGCAGGTCTCCAGGG
Organism: Lithobates pipiens; assembly: GCF_037356315.1. NCBI lineage: Eukaryota > Metazoa > Chordata > Amphibia > Anura > Ranidae > Lithobates > Lithobates pipiens. Next base: position 164,471,748 of record NW_027507791.1, read on the forward strand.
ACCACTCCATCTCACAGCAAACAGATCCTCTGGAAGGAGCACTGTCCCCATCCAAAACGAGAACAGACCCTGCCTGCTGCTGGCCGTCATGGATATCCTGCTGGCATGCAAGGTACCGTACTGAGCATCAACAACACACCTTCCCACAGACAGGGACTGCAGACTGGGACATGGGGCACAGGAGGGGCTGCATTCATGGGCTCAGTAAGGCTGCATTCATGGGCACAGTAAAACTGCATTTGATGGGCACAGCGAGGCTGCAATAATGGGCACAGTGAGGCTGCAATGGTGGGCACGGTGAGGCCGCATTTGTGGGCACAGTGAGACTGCATTCACAGGCAGAGTAAAGCTGCATTTGGTGAGCACCCGTCCCCTTTACCTTAGTGTATTCTTTCTGTGGAAGGTGGTCCCCCCCCCACGTTCTGAGTTCCTGGGGTCCCCCTTGATAATTGTCCACTTACCACTTTTAACTGGAATTTGCATATATATATATATATATATATATATATCCCTATGTGACTTCATATCTATATATAATACACTCTTCATCAAATGTTCTTTAAAATGTATGGCTTTCCCTTTCATGAACAAGAAAATAATGACGTTATGCTGTTGGGCTGGTTTTTATTCCCAGTCCGGCCCTGGCGGTCTCCCATCCGGGTACTAACCAGGTCCGACCCTGCTTAGCATCCGAGATCAGATGAGATCGGGCGCATTCAGGGTGATGTGGCCATAGGCAATCTTGCTGGCCACTCTCAACCCTCTTGACAAACGCCAAGATGATCACCCCGGCAAACAAGCAAAAAAATAAAACAGGTCGTCGACGCCACCAACATATTAAAAAAAAAGCCGACAGCACCTGGTATTCCCAAGCGGTCTCCCATCCAGGTACAAACCAGGCCCGACCCTGCTTAGCAGCCGAGATCAGACGAGATCAGGTGCATTCAGGGTGATGTGACCGTAGGCGATCTTGCTGGGCACTCTCAACCCTCTTGACAAACGCCAAGATGGTCACCTCGGCAAACAAGCAGAAAAATAAAACATCAGGTACTAACCAGGCCCGACCCTGCTTAGCATCCGAGATCAGACGAGATCGGGCGCATTCAGGGTGACATGGCTGTAGGCGATCTTGCTGGCCACTCTCAACCCTCTTGACAAACGCCAAGATGGTCACCTCGGCAAACAAGCAGAAAAATAAAAACAGGTCGTCGACGTCAACAACATATTGAAAAAAAGCCTACGGCACCTAGTATTCCCAGGCGGTCTGCCATCCAGGTACTAACCAGGCCCGACCGTGTTTAGTATCCGAGATCAGACGAGACAAACGCCAAGATGGTCACCTCGGCAAACAAGCAGAAAAATAAAACAGGTCGTCAACGCCAACAACATATTGAAAAAAAGCCTACGACACCTGGTATTCCCAGGCAGTCTCCCATCCATTTACTAACCAGGCCTGACCCTGCTTGGCATCCAAGATCAGACGAGAATGGGTGCATTCAGGGTGATGTGGCCATAGGCGATCTTGCTGGCCACTCTCAGTCCTCTTGACAAACGCCAAGATGGTCACCTCAGCAAACAAGCAGAAAAATAAAACATCAGGTACTAACCAGTGTAGTTCAGAGGTACCCAACCTGCCTCTTACTGCTATACCACTTGTACTCCAACATCCCCATTTCTTACCCTTCTAAAATGATGAGACCACACCTTAATTTTGGAGTATAAATGGCCATAGCAGCCTATTTATTATTCACACCATATAAATAACTCCAATATCAAATATATACCAAAATATCACCTCCGTAACAACTTGTTTAACTCCAGTCTGTTGGTCTTTGAGGGCACCCCCGAACTCCAACACATATTCCACCAATACACAGCGGGACCTTTATTCACACGATAGGTCTCCAGCGGATAATCAGCTCGGAGACAACCCCCTTCCCGCAGTGCAACCATTACAGTATTCCAGCTAACCTTTCTCTGGAATACACCGGAGGGGCACATACTACCGATGAGCCCCCCACCCCTTATCATCACATATGTTTACTGCCACCGTCAAAGACCAACAAAACACCGCCACAGCCTGCAAGGATGACACCTTACCCTTAAGGGCTCCCCCACACCCCCGGGGGCCCGCTGGATCCCATCTTGCAGCCCCAGAGCCCAGAAAACAATCCCCACTCCCTAGAGGTGTATTCTAACACCCTCAATTACAGGCCCACATTAGTTTCCCCCTCTACTTGCCTGATCACCAGGCACCCCATTCTGAGCCACAGCCTCCCCACCACCTGAGTGTTAGACAACTGTACGAAGTCGTAAAATATCTGACTTAATGTCCGAGATCAGCTCCCTGATCATTCGAACCCAAAAGCATTACCCCTTGTATGCATAACCCAGATGGCCGGCGGTTTATCCCGCCATGCCTAACGTTCCATTTCCCATACCACCTTGCTCCACCTCAACCCCCCTACACCTAGCCAGTGAACACATGCCTCCCTCCTCTAACTACCCAACTGTCTGCCAACGGATCTCGCATCTGCTCTCCTGGCCCCCCAACAAACATACAGATAACAAAGAAAATCCAGACAAGGCGTATAAGTCCTCCATCTGGACAAAAAAAAAACGCCAAACAAAGGCAGCACCAACTTTAAAGTAAACCAATGTACCCCTTACCACAAACAACACAGCTTGTATATACAGACTACTCCCCCACTCGTGTTTTATTTTTATTTATTTATTTTTATTATTTATTCCACCACCACATGAAGGCATAGGTAAGTGCGTAATCGCTTTGCTTCCCACCTACCATTCCTCCTTACTGCTGCCTCATCCAACCCACATCTGGCAGCTTCTACAGCCGCCCCGATGCGGAAGGAGTGTGAAGCGTATTCTGCACCATCTAACCTTGCGTCCCAGTGGCATTTTCAGAACACCGATCCGAACTGGAACCTAGACCAATACTTCCCAGCCTTGTGCCACATGAACTGCCCCCCATGCCATCTGTTCCAAACCCTAGAAACTCCCTAAACGTTTTATCTCTTTTTTTTTTTTTTTTTTTACCCTGAATCCTGGTAACACAAACAGCAGCACCTCCACCCCTCTAACCCTTTGATCATTTTTTTATTCATATTTTTTTTCAATTGTCCAACCCAAACTCTTTTTTTTTCAATCAACCCTGCACCGCAGGTTAAACAAAAGCCAAAAACCCACCAGTTTCCGCTCAATGGCAGATACCGACCCCCGTTTACCAAGTTCCTAGAACCATAGTACCACCAACAAACTTACCCCCCACATAGCCATGTTTGACCTCAGACTCTTGCACCCAACAACCCACCCTTCTTTTCATACCTTCACATAAGCCGCCCATGTGGACTCACTGGCTGACCGCCCTGTTACCTCCCGTGGTGACTCCAATGCCATCTCCCATACCCAGCCCGAGTAGGGAATTCCTCCCCCTCTGTGGCCGGCTAACTCCCACCAAAAATAGATGCAAGGAGTAAGCCCCCCGTGTTTCCGAAGCCTGCAAGATGAATAGCATATAGAAAATGTTCAACTGCACCTAACGCACCACAAAGTGGCGTAGCTGCCGTATGACCAGTTGTGACAACGCGGACATGTGGTTGACCACGTAAACCACACCCACATAATCACAATTCAATGTCAGGTTCCTGCATGACCCTTACCCCAGCTCCATAGCTGGAACCACTGGAAAAATTCCAATAGCACACGTTTACGAATGAACACCCCACTTCCACCCAACAAAATTGGGGCCAAATTTCCTCACTCTATTGCCCCTGAAAGAAAAAATTTCCCCCAAACCTGTTTACCCTGCCGTGTTCGTGACCCCTTTTCCCATTGACCTGGCATCCACCTATCGTCCGTTATATGTGGCCAAGAACTCATACCAAACCTTCTAACCCTCCCTATGTTCCACATTTAACTGTTTAAATTAGCCAGGGCCTGAAACCCCCACTGTAGCAGACGGCAGCCGTCGGCCAAAACCCACTCATCAGAATAAAACCGGCAGGTATAATTGAACTTACCCAGCAACGAATGCAAAGTCCTCAACTGTACCTCACGCCGTCCCTGGGCCTCCCCCACCCCCTTCTATAGTACCTCCACCTTGGTCACTGGCAGATGAACCTCCGTAACCCCTGAAACAATCACAATGCCAGAACAAAATAGTACAATATCCCTCGTCGGCCCCCCGTGTTTTTTGCAGCCAATGGCACTAATGAACCTACCTGCAATGTGCTGCAATGTATAAAGTATAATCGCACACACATCGGAAGAAGGCGGCCCAACACACAAAAACGTCCAAGCCATGTACGATTGAATCAGGGACCGACACGTCTCTACCCCCCCCCCCCCCCACTCCGGTAATTACCTAAACATCTAACCATGGCCCACTAAATTGAGCAACCTATGGGCAGGCATCACCTGCAGACCTGTGTTTACCTATAAATACTGACATTCATATGTAAATAGCAGTCACATGCATATGTAAATAGCCAAGGCCAACGGCATTCATATGTAAATAAAGGCAGCATTCATAAGTATATCATACCCCACTGCAGTGTGTGTGCTGTAACCTATTGCAACCAGTGAGCAGTATTACTGTACAGTAATCTCTAGCAGCGAATCAACAAGCAGAAATGTGCTGTAACCTCTAGCAACTAATCAGTGAGCCTTAAGGAGTGCTGTAACCTCTAGCAACCAGTCAGTAAGCAGTAATAATATGCTGTAACTTCTGGCAACCAATCACAATCGCTGCCTGATCTGATACAGTAAAGTGATTTTAAGTCTTGCTGCTATTTATTGTATGTCTCAGAGAAGGTGGAGAGCGAAATTGCATGCAGGGGGGGGGGCCCTAAGAAAATGTTTGCCCAGCGTCCAATCAATATTAAAGACGGCCCTGGGTATACCCCCCTGAAGGAACTGCTTCGGGGGCCTCGACTACAGAAACCGCATCCAGAAGCCGCTATCCTTTGATCCCCATTAAGAGGCGGCCATACCTACCTGCGCGGTCTAAACTGCTCATCATCCCGTAGCCAATCAGATCCCCCTTTTTAACGTGTGCAATGGCCTACATATAACAGAACAACAGGTTCTTCCCCCCCATGGCAATCGCATAATGGCGACCGCCTTCCACAAAATCAATCGGTACCTCCTCTTACCTTCATCCCTTTTCCCTTAATCTTCCTGCATGTCCCTACACACTTAAAATGTAAATTCCCCCCCTTTTATTTTTATTTTTTTTAAAGGGGGCCATAACGAGAAGATCTCCACACACTTACCTTTTCAAATCGTATCCCGGAATTCCTATTTAATTGTGTTCTCAGGGGACCCTCAAAGCACCCGTACATCTGACATTTTTTTTATTTATTTATTTTTTTTGCATCTGCAATCCTTACCATCTTCATCCTACCATTACCTGACAACCCCACCACTGCACCACTGTCCCCAAACTGCAGACGCACCGCCCGCCATTTGTGGGCCAGCATCCACCACCTCTGTTCCCGGAGGAGCAACTGCCACCGACATTGCACCCCCCTTTCCAACCCCCCAACAAATCCTGTAATGCAACTTAAACGAAAAACATTTAGACATTATTTGACTTACCGGGCTGACTGGAACCCCAACAGCCGCCGTGCTTGCCTCCATTGCTGGCTCGCATTCCTGCGGCTCCTCCTCCTCGCACACTGTCAGCTCGCCTTCTGACCTGTCATTCTAGACCAGGACCGGTGGTGTCATCAGCCCCCCAGGCAAAGAGGTCCTGGGGGCCGTGGAGTCCCTCTGTTGTAGTGCCTGTCTCACCCCCGAAGCTCTGCCTCCTGCCATGGTTCTACAAATGCCCTCACATACTGTGACCTGGAAGGTCAACCTCGTCCTTCCACCGCCATCTTGTGCCATCTTGTGCCGCCCGTATAAGCAACGCCCACCCGCGGAGCTCCGCCCCCTTAAAAACCTTTTTTTTAAAATATAAGCAGCCTGACGGCCATACTAATTAGTCTCCCTCGCCGAGCCTTCCTCCCCGCGCAGCGATGCAGGCAGAGGAGGTAGAAGTCCTGCAATTCACGGGCGGGGAAGCAGCACCATAACCCACCCACCGAGCAGCACGTGGCCCCACCCACCGAGCTGGGCTGGCGGCGTGGAGTCCGCCCAGACCCTGCTCAGGCAGGCGGCTGGGTATTCTTTGCTGGGGGACCGGATTGTTCTCCCTAGAGTGCTCCTTGCCTGCGCAGGGCCTCAGATGAGGGCCCTGGTGAAAACAGAGTGCCAGAGGCCGCAAACTGTGCATGCACAGCAACCCTCACCTCCCAGCCTCCGTCCACTCACCTGGTCATCCATAAAGACCCTCATCCGAGTGACATCTCAGCCATGTTGGAGGAGCAGAGCAAAAAACTGCCTCCTCCTTTCTTTCTCCACAACTTTCTGTTCCCCAGCCAAGTCCCACCTCCTCCTTATATATTACCACTCCCCCTTGGACTTTACTCCCTGTCCCCTCCCCTCTTATCTCTTCATATTAACCCCTGCATTGTCTCCCCAAAAAACATGGTCATGCCCGGCCCTGCACTACTTTTTCTTTTCTGTCTTTTCCGTTTCGGGCCTCACTATATCGTTATGATATCATATTGTCGTTCCCCGAAGTAAGTTGGGGTCTGTATTCTATAATGTGCAGCATCCATATAGCGATGGGCAAACAAGTAATGAAATGAATTAACCCTAACCGGGGCTTAGATGGGTGACCCAATATATATAGTGGTGGCTGTTTGACTAGGGGAAGTGAGAGCTACATAATCTTAACAACTAGGGACGGCTTGTCTACCCCTGCCAGTGGCGTAACTAGAATCTTCAGGGCCCTGATGCAAGAAACCATGAAGGGCCCCCCTGAACCCCATACAGGGCCCTTCCCTCCGAGTCTGGCGGTTGAACTCCAGGGCGTGGTCACAGGTATGACCTTTGTGAGCCCTGTAGTTCCACCACTGGTATCAGTAGTTTTTTTTTATAAGTTTTTTTTAATTTTTAGGTGCCCCATTGGGGGACTGTCCCTAGGCAGGATGGGGTCCCCGTCCCCAGAAGAGATGAGGCCTTTTTCTCCAGGGCAGATGAAGTTACTGCCACCAGGTGAGAAGGGGTCCCAGTCCCCAGGGGAGGTGGGGGTCCCTGTCCCCACGTAAGAAGGGGTCCCTGTCCCCAGGGGGAGAGGGAGGGGGTATGTAATGGTGTGTGGGGGATGGGGTCCTCTCACTCACCATGACCAAGCTGTAGGCCGCGCACTCATCCATGCTGACCTGGGCTCCATCCAGTGTGCTGGATGGGCGATCAGCATATCGCCCAGAAAGACCTTTCATCATCTGTGTATGACGGGGGAGGAGGGGGGCTGGCAGACAAGCCTGCAGTGTCCTCCGAGGAGCTGGCTCTCATAGGGCTGCACTGCATCTGTGTGCTTAAAGTTTGTTTACCCGGGAGAAGTATGCAGTGCAGTGTGGGCCGGACTAGGGGGGGGGGGGAGCGGGACTCTGGCTGGGGAGAACAGACATCGGACTGAGTGGCAATGCATGGAGCAGGATAGGGGTACTCTGAGGAGCCGGCTGAGGACACAGGTCATGCGGGGAATGCACAACTAAAGAGCAGCCAGTGCGATAGTCGAGCATGGAGCTCTGCTAGTCACCCTCCACCTCCAGCCACCCGTGTGCATGGTGCACTGGTACCCCTAGCTGCCTATGCTGCTGCTGGTCATATGTAGAGGGGGCTGCATGGGCCCCCTGCATCACAGGGCCCGGTTGCGGTCGCGACTGCTGCAACCCTTATAGCTGCGCCCCTGGCCTGCTGCTACAGTTTCTGACTCAGCAATAAGAATTTAAGAAGAATTAAAAGAAAGTGTAAAGACATGGTCTGGTTAACAGTTTCATGGGAGGATTGTTATAGGAAGTTAAAGAATGGAGAAAGAAGCCAGCGCTAGAATTAATGAATAGTGGATCTTAAAGAATCTAAGAGATTAATAAGGATAGCGATAAAAATAGTAAATGTATAACAAGTTCCCATACCTAAGAAAGCAGCACTGCATATGGAAAGTATTGAAGTGCAGGTTGTAGCTCTTCAAATTAAACGAGAAAGACAAAAAAGACTTTGTTAAATATATGTGATGCCAATTTTCCTACTTCGAATCAGCAGGTATTTTCTTGGTTAAGATAAGTAATGATGTAATTACTGCCAACGTCACTGAACCTCTATAGGTAAGAGGTGGTGTATCGCCATACTCTCCTAGCAGTCTGCTAGACAGAGAAAATATAAGAGTAACTATAGTTTTAATGCCTGAAGGGATGGGAGTAAAACATACTTGAAGCAAAGGGAGATGTTAAATTTGCTCCTTATGCCAGAACTTTATTAACCCTAAACAGGAGGGATTACAAGAAGCCCACAAGGGGCTTATGAATCCAGCGGTCTGGATTACTGGAAATTCTCACCAGACTATATGAAAGTGGCCGCGGTGAAAAGTCATGGGGATTTAGCCCTGTCAGTACCAAGAATTTTTCAGTATCTTGAGTAGAAAAGTCACCGGAGGAAGCTGCCCGGTGATTACGAATAGATAATAAATAAATAAATAAATAAAAAATGAAAATTTTACTTTATGAAGGAGACTCAATCCTCCACTAGTATTAGGTCTTTTACAAGTATTATTAAAGCGACATACAAAGGGTAGTTATAAATTTATTGAGGACAAATTAACCCCAGCAGTGAAGAAAGAAATGAAAGAAATTTTACTGACAACCCCAAATCTTGGGCTACCTGACTATAGTAAACCTTACTACCTATTTTGTGTAACAAGCCAATGAATATGCTAAAGGAGCAATCTACGAATAGCCATCCAGTGCCATGCCTATGTTGTTTCTGACTGATTTACCTGTTGATTTACACATTTTGTCTGCCTTACAGGAAAACTCATCTCACAGACCATCCTGGTGCTCCAAAGGGGCTGTTTGTGATGAGGATGGCCTGTGGACTATGAATGGAAAAATGGTTGCTCCTCCAACTCTGTTTCCTTATTTGTTTGCTTTGAGCCATGGGCCTTGCCATGTCTCAACAGGAGGGATGTGTTGGGTGGCGAACAAACACTGGTGGGCTCCAGGCTTTCATACATATGCTGCTATATAGATTAATGAATGTGCAATATGTCAAATTCATAACATTGCAAAACCAGTGCCCACTCATATGAAGCATATTCCACATACTGAGGAGCCATTTCAAATTGTGCAGATTGACTTCTCAGATATGCCCCCTTGCCCGAACAGTAGTAAAATGTCTCATTAGAGAGTTAATCTCAAGATTTGGTATAGGGGCTGTTATTTCCTCAGATAGAGGTACACACTTTGACAATAAGCTAATGGCAGAAGTGGTGGCTATTTTGGGAATAAAACAACAGTTGCACACACCATATAGGCCACAAGCTAGTGGGATGGTTGAACGCACTAACCAGACTTTAAAGAGATATCTTGCAAAAATAACTGCTAACGGGAAAAGCACATGGGTAGAAGCCTTAACTACCATTAGGACCACCCCTAAGGAGAAGCATGGACTATCACCTTTTGATATACTATTTGGGTGACCGCCTCGGAGACTTCCTGCACCCTTGGTACCCCCAGAGACAGTAAATTTGAGAAATGGTCAAGATACCATGATAGACTATGTGCGCAGACTGGCAAATGTGTTTTCTGATACTTTTCCAGAGCCAAAGCAGGACAACCAGTGGATACAAGTGAAGGAACACATGTACATCAAGAATCGAATACCCTGGACCACTTTGTCCCCTAAGTGGAAAGGACCGTTTCAAATCATTCTTGTATCTCCAACTGCTGCAAAGCTGAAGTACTACAAGTGGGTTCATGGTTCCCATTGTAAAAAGACTATAGGTCCGATGGAACATACAGATCATTCTGCTGTTAGCAGGTATTCTTCTTTACCCTTGCCTTCCAGGTCATCACCGCCAATCACTCGTGCCAGAGCCAGAAGACTGCAGAATGAATCTCCTGGGGCCTAGACCGAATGTGGCGTTGTGGAGCGTTATCCTCTGTGGTGGAGCGGTAGTGTGGATCACAGTCATGGCATTCGAATGGACATACCATAAAGAAAAAGGTAAGATACATGACACCTACCTTTTCAATGCCACCGTAACAAGTGAAAAATTGCAATCTGAAGAGAGCCGTAATCCCAATCAAAGAACAAGAAGAGACACTCATGGGTATCATGCTAAATTGGGTGAACCCTTTTATAACTCCTTTGTATCCATGCACCTACAGGCAGCAAAAAGACTGAACATTTCTAATTGCTGGATATGCACACATGCACCTATATCACATAAGACTATACCCTTATTAGGTGTGCCCAGCACATTGGCCGAAATAGAGAACAATGCCCACTTTGAAGATGTAAGCAGACCTATGGTTGACAGAGTTGTTTCGCTACTGTTGTTCACTAATGCTCCAATGAAAATTCCCTCGGTCTGTATAAACTTCACTCGAGAATATTAATCTGAACTGTTTACTCAGGGTTTCCAAAGTACTACCAGACCAATTGGGAACTCCAACTGTATGAACAATGCTGAGATCAGATATTGGTTTAATGGTAAGGATACAGCATGGAGCACGGATCGAATTCAGGAACTACATGACTACACGCACCGTCAGCATTCTAGACAGAACAATATGAAATTATTAATGTGTTTGCAGAGGTATAATTTCAAGAAGGCTTGTGCAGCTCCCCCAGGTTATTATTTTATATGTGGGAAGAAAGCATATAATTGGATCTCTTTAAATTCTATGGGGGTTTGTTATTTTGGTAGAGTAATACCTGCCACTTGGTATATGAGTAACAATGAGTTTAAGGAGTCCCAAATCCGTAAAATCCCCATCCATCTCCTAAAAAGAGATTTAGCTTCTCAGTCAGAACCTGGGGGGAAGGAAGAGAATCATGATGAGGTTAAAGGTCCTGATATGAACAAGGAGGGTGAGACTAACATTGAGGTACCCCCACTTATTGTTGAGGAAAAATACTTATACTAGTGATATTGACGCTAATGTAGAGTCACATGACAAGGAGATAAAGCCAATATTCTCCATATCATGGGTAAATAGATGTTGTATCAAAAAGGCATTCAGTTTTATCATTGATTTAGCTGACTTGATTGATAATATTACAGCATTGCATCATAGGAACTTTGTGACTCTTGCCACAGAGCTAAAAATGGTTAAAAAGGAGATTTTGCAGCACCGGTGTTGGATTATCTTACAGCAAGCCAGGGAGGAATATGCGCCATAGTGGGAACAGGCTGTTGTAACTACATTGGAAGTGATACTAAAGCAGAAGATGCCATCATTTCACATGTGGAACAGGTGCAACAGCTCAAGCTCAATATTCGGAAAGAGCATACTGAAACTGCTTGGGTTGAAGGAAGTTGGGAAAGCTGGCTTTCCTGGCTTAATCCTGTCAACTGGTTTTCAAGCATTGGAGGCTGGTTTGCTGGTATATTACATGGTATCCTTTATATTGTTGGTATCATAGTACTTATAATCCTTATAATCAATTGTGCACCTATGTTATTCAAATGTTGTTTGAAGATAACTACAACTTCTTGTAGTGCTATTTCGAAAGCTTGTACTAATACTGGTTCTTTTGAGCCCCAAAGGTCAAGAGTCAGGACTGCTCATGAGATGGTAGCTCGTATACCTGGAGGTCAACCCAGAGACATAGAGGAAGTCTAAAGAGGAATACCCAAAGAATTAGAAACATAGGAGGGCCTGTGAAGATATGAAGACATATGCAACACATATCTATATAAGTTACTCAGAGTTCCCCTTCAATATAAGAATTAATTTCTTTTTCAAATGTTTCTCTATTCTTTGAGTATTTGTCAAATGTTTCCACACATATGATTGCTTGTGTATTCTGTTCTCTGGATGACATGAAATGTTCTGCCAGTAAGATAACAAAAGATATTATTCCCAGAAATGTTGTGAAATGTTGGTATGGAAAGTCCCTGTATATAACAAACTTTACCCTTTTAATAATTAATCACTATCCTGTCAAATTGACTTTTATCTTGTTTATCTTGTTTTTGTGTTTGGGTCAAGATGACCATATGTAATGTGGGACCAATTATTATGAAATGTATTACGTACTCTGTAACTTGGTTCTGTGCCCGCCATAAGCGGTAATGTTATAATTTTCTTATAAAAAGCTGTAACAGTTTGTATTCTGTACCACAACCCCTTGGAAGGTGTGGTCCTCTGTACAGTAAGTATTTCTGAAGTAAACATGCATTGAGACGAATGCTACTTCGTAGATGTCCTTTATTTCAAAGCTCATCATAACACTAGATTATACAGAAGAACGTCCTAGGTATGCAGAGATGGAGGCTAGGGTATACAGAGAGAGAGAGGCTGGGTTACACAAAGAGGCAGGAGTATGCAGACTTGCTAGTGTATACAGATGGACTAGTGTATACAGTAGATCGGCTAGTTTATACAGAGAGGCTAATGTGTACAAAAGACAGGCTAGTGTATACAGATAGGCTAGATTATACAGAAGAAGGTCCTGGTAATGCAAGAGATGGAGGCTAGGGTATGCAGAGAGAGAGGCTTGGTTACACAGACTTGTTAGTGTATACAGACGGACTAGTGTATACAGAGGACCGGCTAGTTTATACAGAGAGGCTAATGTGTACACAAGACAGGCTAGTTTATACAGCTAGGCTAGATTATACAGAAGAAAGTCCTGGGTATGCAGAGATGGAGGCTAGGGTATACAGAGAGAGAGAGGCTGGGTTACACAGAGAGGCAAGAGTATGCAGACTTGCTAGTGTATACAGATGGACTAGTGTATGTGTAATGCAAAGATTAACTAGTCTAATATAAGCTTTCTCATTGGTACCTGCATATCCTTTAAATTTAGACTAACGCAACTATTTCTCTGCCATTTTCAAGCTAAACTTTCAATCTCTTACCGTTGAACAGCGATACTTCCTCCCTGCAATATTATGCCATTTAAATGTCCTATTTGTCGCCTATATTATACAACTCTCTGAAAAGCATATATGTAGACAATTAAACTAGTCTTACATCTTAATAAAACAGTTTTTTTGCTCAACCAGTATCTCAGAACATAAGCAAATAAACGTTTCCACTGTTTGACTCTTTTTCTGTATTACTTATTTTTCTCCACCTTAACTGTCACAGTTAAAACACAGTGACAAAACATTTCTTTTTACCGCAGCAAAATGTAAGAAAAGCAGTGTAAGCCGTCTTTCTGCCATATGCTTCAGAAAATTAATGTACCGCTTTTAAATCCATATCAATTCCACAGAACCGTGAACCGTCTTACAATTTTAACATTTATTGATAGCAATTACTGATATTACATTATGACTATACCAGTGGGAAATTAATCATCAGCTCAGAGTTATTTAATTTGCAACCATCGAATCTCATTGCTATTCCGACATTCTGCCTTAATGAGGATATTACTTTGCAACTATCACTTGATCCCTTTTGTGTATTCACTTTATCTCGACCTATATATACTGCTTCAATATTTTCCTAATTTGTTTTGCTATAGTTATTATTATTATATTATAGAGATAACTATCTCTAAATCATTGTAAACCTAACCATAGTTATAATGTCTACAGCTAATTTTACGTTAAAGCAAAATTCACACAAAACCATGTCTTTAAAACCTTTACACATTAAGGGTAATGCAACCATCTCTCGCTACCTCTATGCAATAGGATTCTCTTTCCAGTGGAATCGGAAAACAGTCAGTGAAAGCCATCTTCGTGCGTAACAAAATTAATGGAACTATTTACACGTTGGAATTTTCAAGCTACGTCAATTTACTCTGTAATAATGTAAACCCTTTAGCTGCTTAGCTCACACTTTGCTGTATGTAGCCGCGTTAACTGTAGTAATGGCTACATGTAAATAACCAATGGGGATTGACATTTTATGTCTATCTCACATCTCTAATGCAATTTGTCTCTTTGTCATGTCATACTTTGCAAGTTATTATACTTTCTCATCCTTAAAGACACGTAATGATCCTGAAGAACGATAAAAACCTAGTCAGGTCGTTGCTGATATTTCATGATTACAGCAATCATCTCATCTAATTGCTATTCCGACATTCTGCCCTGGTATTATTTTGCAACGCTCTATTGAACAATGTAAAGGTAAGCTAGATATTTTGTGTATTTCCACTTAAACTCGACTTGTATATACTGTCTCAATATTATCCGTTCTAATTTTGCTAAATTAGATTGTAGAGTTTGCTATGTCTAAATCTACTCACCTTACCTACTCACCTTAATCACGTATACGGCTAATTTTAGGATAATACAAAATCATCTTATTGCTTCTTTACACGCTGCACATATTAAGAGTAATGCAATGCTACCGTGTACAGTTTAATTGCTCTTCTCACATTTAGCTGGTATCTCTCTGCTATAGGAAACTGAATTTGTACTACAACGATCACTCATCTAATATCAGTCCACTCAGTGCTAACGGGATAACTTTTACATTTAGAGTAATGAAATGATTTCTCAGTCATTTTGAAGCTACTGCAACTAACGCTTCCGATCTCTTTTCAACTGCAATACTTAATCTTTGCTATTGCAGAATATTTAGCTGCTTAGCTCATACTTTGCTGTACGTAGCCGTGTTAACAGTATTAATACCTGCAAGTAACCAATGGGGATTGACATTTCATCTCTAATTCATTTTCACATTTCTAATGCAGTTTGTCTTTTTGCCATGTCATCCTCTGCCAGTTATTATCTTTTCTCATCCTTATGCTATATTTGGGGTATATTCACTACATGATTAAAGACACGTAATGATTGACACACGTCGTTGCTGTTATTTCGTGTATTTCCACTTAAACCCAACCTGTATATACTGTCTCAATATTAATCGGAGTTATTTTGCTATATTTATTATTAGAATAAACAGATTACTATCTCTAAATCCTGGTAAACCAACTCACACAAAACCATCTTATTTCTACCTTACACGCAGCACATATTAAGATATTAACATTTAGCCGGTATCTCTCTGCAATAGTAAACGAAATGTGTAGATCACTCATCTAATATCGTCTTCTCAGCGCTACCGCAACAACTTTTAAATTTAGAGTAATGCAACGATTTCTCAGTTTTATGAAGCTACTACAACTAACGTTTTGGTTTTCTTTCCTGTTAAATTACGCTCTGCAATATTAAGCAATGTAAAATTGGTCTCTTAACAATGCTATGTATAATAATACAAAACTTTCAAAAGCAATATCGTCTCACTGTAATACTTACACTCTGCATAATAAATATGAATAATGCGAATAATGCTAATAATAAAGTCGCCTAAAACTCGGCTATAATTAGAGAATATATTTATCAAAATAAACCATGTACTGCCAAACCAATAACGGCCAATTACTTAACGTCTATCAGTCAATGACTTAACAAAATACACTTAGCACTCTTTTGCTCTATTTTGTATATTTGTAGTTCTCCACATTAACTGTCACATTGATATCACCACTGACAACACACCACTTTTTAAAAGCACCAAAATATGAAAAAAGCACTGTAACTCTTTACATGTTTCAGAAGTAACTACTTTATTAGCAAAAAATAAAGTCCTGTCTTCTTTACACGCTAGCCTTTCTGTATACATTAATCTCTCTGTGTACACCAGCCACTCTATATAGACTAGCCTCTCTGTCTTCTGTATACACGTGCCCGTAATCTATATTCACTAGCCTGCCTTCTTTTTACAATAATCTCGGTGTCCCATTCTCTTGGCATACACTAGCCTCACTGAATTCCCCAGACTATCTTCTGTATACACAAGCCTATCTGTAAAAAATAGCCTGCCTTTTTTACTCATTAGCCTCTCTGTATAAACTAGCCAGTCTTCTGCATACTCTAGCCTCTCTGTGTAACACAGTCTAACTTTGGCTTCCCTAGCCTCCATCTCTGCATACGCAGGACCTTCCTCTGTATAATCTAGCCTATCTGTATACACTAGCCTGTCTTTTGTACAAATTAGCCTCTCTGTAGCCGGTCTTCTGTATACACGAGCCTCACTGTCTACTCTTGGTTGTCTTTTGTATACACTAGCATCTCTTTATACATTATCTCTCTGTATACCCAAGCCTCTCTGTATACACTAGTCCGCCTGTATACACTAGCAAGTCTGCATACACTAGCCTCTCTTAGTAACCCATCCTCTCTCTCTGTATACCCTAGCCTCCATCTCTGCCTACCCAGGACGTTCTTCTCTATAATCTAGCCTATCTGTATACACTAGCCGGTCTTCTGTAGACATTAGCCTCCCTGTATAAACTTGCTGGTCTACTGTATACACTAGTCCGTCTGTATACACTAGCAAGTCTGCATACACTAGCCTCTCTGTGTAACCCAGCCTCTCTCTCTGTATACCCAGGACGTTCTTCTGTATAATCTAGCCTATCTGTATGAACTAGCCTGTCTTTTGTACACATTAGCCTCTCTGTATAAACTAGCCGGTCCTCTGTATACACTGGTCCGTCTGTATACACTAGCAAGTCTGTGTAACCAAGCCTCTCTGTGTAACCCAGCCTCTCTCTCTCTAGCCTACATCTCTGCATACCCAGGACATTCTTCTGTATAATCTAGCCTATCTGTATAAACTAGCCTGTCATTTGTACACATTAGCCTCTCTGTATAAACCAGCTGATATTCTGTATACACTAGTCCGTCTGTATACCCTAGCACGTCTGCATACTCTAGCCTCTCTGTGTAACACAGTCTCTCTCTCTCTGTATACCCCAGCCTCCATCTCGGCAACCCAGGACGTTCTTCTGTATAATCTAGCCTATCTATATACACTAGCCTGTGTTTTGTACACTTTAGCCTCTCTGTATAAACTAGCCGGTCTTCTGCATACACGAGTCTCTCTGTATACCCTTGGAAGTCTTTTGTATACACTAGCTGCTCTTTATACATTAGCTCTTTGTATACCCAAGCCTCCTTGTATACACTAGTCCGTCTGTATACACTAGCAAGTCTGCATACACCAGCCTCTCTCTCTGTATACCCTAGCCTCCATCTCTGCATACCCAAGATGTTCTTCTCAATAATCTAGCCTATTTGTATACACTAGCCTGTCTTTTGCCCACATTAGCCTCTCTATATAAACTAGTTGGTCTTCTGTATACACTAGTCCGTCTGTATACACTAGCAAGTATGCATACTCTAGCCTCTCTCTCTGTATACCCTAGCCTCCATCTCTGCATACCCAGGACATTCTTCTGTATAATCTAGCCTATCTGTATACACTAGTGTATACAGACGGACTAGTGTATACAGAGGACCGGCTAGTTGATACAGACAGGCTAATGTGTACAAAAGACAGGCCAATGTATATAGATAGGCTAGATTATACAGAAGAACGTCCTGTGTATGCAGAGCGCTCAGCTTCAAGGGATGGCCATCGTGAGTAATATGAGGGACACTCCTCAACCCCGCCCCCACCTACCAGATCTGACTTTCATCTCCTTGCCCTCTCTGCCCTGGTCATCTGGTGGCAGTTTTATGCACTCCCTGGCCCCCACCCATTCATAATCCTTACCGACCTTTCCTTCCACTGCTCACAGGAACACACCGCTATCCTCCTGTCTGACACCGGTCCCCCTTGGAGGCTTTACACCTCACTGTTTGGGTGGTCCCTGCCTCCCCCTGAATGCTCCACATATACCCCGACGACATTGTCGGAGGGGCACCACTTGACAGGACATGGGGCTGTCATGCCGGTGGCATCTCCCATTGAAGGAAGGGATGATGGCAACAAACCCCTTGGCAGCAGGTTCTTTCATGTACAGACCAGGGCGGCTCATCTTCCCTTCTGGCGTCTTGACCTTAGAGGGGGGAGTTGCACTTTGGGGGGTCTGAGTGATACCTAGTGCGCTGTACTGGAAGGGCTTGACATTCCCGCATATGTGTCCCCTCCCCCTGGTTGCGCCCCTCGTCCCCCCCTCTCTGGCCCCCACCTACTCTTTGCCGACATTGCCTTCTGCAACTTTCGGGGACACCCTGAATGACTCATTTATTGAGCCTATTGGTACGAGACACTGCTTCCCTCCAGTGTGACTCTGGACCCCCATGGAGGATTAACCCCTTACTGTTTGGGCGGTCCCAGCCTCCCTCTGGATGCTCTACACAGCCCCCGATGGTGATGCAGGAGAGACACTAATTGGCGGGCCCCAGGACTGCTGCTCGGGTGAAGTCTCCCGTTGGATGGAGGGATGGTGGCCCCAGCCCCTTGCCTGCCGGATTCTCCATGCACCGACCAGGGCTGCTCCTCTTTCATCTTGATGTGGTGACCATAGAGGGCAGGAGTTGAAATTTATGGCGTCCGGGTGGTTGCTGGTGTGAGTGCGCTAAAGGACTTGACATTTCCGCATGTTTGTCCCCTCTCCCTTGCTGCCCCTTTCCCTCCCTCCTTCCCCCTTCCCTCCTTCCCTTTCCTCCCCCCTTTCCCCCTTCACTCCCCCTTTCCCTCTTCCCTCCCCCTTTCCCTCCCCCTTCCCCCCTTCCACCCCCCTTTTCCCCTCTTCCCTGCCCCTTCTCCCCCGGGGTGTGGACGGGGGAGAGGGGGTAAGGAGAGGACAATCTGCCAAAGGGAGAAATGCATTTGTTCGGGGGCTGCATGTACTTTTGGGGTATGGGACGGGGGGTGGTGGATTCCATTTTGTGATGCCTTTTCTGTTGTGATGGGCTCCCTCGTGCATGCCTACGTTTAGGGTGAGCTGAGGAGACCCCTCAGTGCTGACAGTTATATGCTCTACCTCTGTTTTGATTATACTATTGTTTTTTGGTTCTATGATGTTACTGATTGTCTTTTATTTGCATACCGGTATCAGACGTGACATTTACCACTGCCGGGACTGGGGGGACTAGGATTTGGGGGCTCCCTCTCCGACCTGTCTACCCACCAACCCACGCAGGACAGCGCTTTAAACCCAGTGTACATCTGGTAAGTGCTATAGCATAATTGTGCTGTTTTAGTATACCCTTTCTGTACTGTTGAGTGCGGACAACCCTTAATTTCCCTCTCCCCCTGGGGTTGAGGTGCCCGGCCTCTTTTTCCCCTTACCTTTCCTTCCATTTGCCCTTCCTTTCTCCCCCTTAGTTCCCGCCATCCATTACCTACCCAAAACCTACCTTGGTTCAACTTTCTTTGCTTTTCTCTGACGTCCCCCTCCCCCTCCCCGAGGAGCGATGGCAGACTCAGTCAAGGTCACCTCTCTAAACGTTAAGGGACTGAACTCCCCTGAAAAACGGTGGATCCTCCTGTGAGAACTGAAGACTTCTTGTACTGATGTGGCCTTTATACAAGAAACACATTTTAAAAATACTAGTCTCCCCTTTCTATGGTCGAGATCTTTCCCTAAGGTCTACCACTTTACTAACCCCTCCTCTAAGACCAAGGGAGTCTTCATTCTGATCTCTAGCAGGCTCCCCTGGGTTCTCCAGGATTCTCTGGTGGACCCTGGGGGCCGATATCTTTTTCTTAGGGGCCACATTGGAGAGCGCCTTTTTACATTTGCCACTGTGTACGCTCCCAATGATCACCAAGATACGTTCCTCAGAACTACCCTGCACAGATTATGTGACTTTCGGGAGGGCCAGTTGATATTAGGTGGGGACTTTAATGTCCCCTTTCGCCATCGGTTGAAACTTCTGCCTCTTGCTCCTCGCTCCTCATTTACTAAGTGTTTACTGAATGACCAATTAGTTGATGTCTGGCGTCTGCAACACTCTGGGGAAAGGGACAACTCTTTTTGCTCTTCCCCTCACAAATCATACTTGAGGATAGACTTCTTCTTGATTCCACATGACCAACTGCACTTGGTGAGCTTTTCCTCCATCGGCCATATTACTTGGTCTGACCACGCTCCTGTAGCCCTTACCTACACCCTCTCTAGGAACCCCTCACGTAGGTCTCTATTCTGGCACCTTAATGAGAGCCTCCTCCAGATACCGGAAGTTTTAGCAGATGGACCAGGGAATTGGACCTTTATTTCCAAGAAAACTAAACGCAGGACTGCGACCCGAGGATAATTTGGGAGGCTCACAAGTCAGTACTCCGCAGGGTACTTATCAGGCACGGGGCAGGCATCAAACGAACATGGAAGGAACAGCTTGCTAATCTGTTTCGTGAACTTGCCTCTGTGGAAGCCAAACATAAACATGCCCCCTCACGGACCTTAGAGATTGAATTGGGGACACTCTGCACCCAGATTGCTGACCTACTCCATTATAAAGCGAAAGCGACACTCCAGTTTTGTCGTAAATTGACGTAGGAGTCAGGGGACAAATGCAGAAAAATCTTAGCCAGGTCGGTAAAGGAGTTTAAATCTGCCTCTTACATACCCCAGTTGATAGATGAGAATGGCCAGAGGGCCTCTACCCCAACCCAAATAGCCAAAGTCTTTGAAAAATGTTACTCTGATCTCTACAACCTGCCTGATTCAGGGTCCGGACAGGACAATATAGACAGATATGTAACCGGTTCTGGTCTACCAACCCTCTCATCGGACTCACGGGAGTACTTGGAGGACCCGATCACACTGGAAGAAGTCCAGACGGCCGTGGGACCTCCGAAGGTGGGTAAGGCTCCGGGCCCTGACGGATATACCGCACAATACTATAAGACCTTCCTCCCTATTCTCGGCCCGCGCTTGGTGAATTTATTTAATACTCTGAGCTCAAATGGGGATTTTCCTGAGGATACCCTTAGAGTCCACATCTCGTTGATACCTAAGGAGGGCAAAGACCTGGGCCTATGTGGGAGCTACAGACCCATTTCCCTCCTAAATTCGGTCCTAAAACTATTGTCTAAAATCCTTGCCATGTGATTGGCACATCACTTGCAGTCCCATATACATATTGACCAGTTAGGTTTTATTTCCACCAGGGAAGATAGGGACAACACCATTAAGGTGCTTACCGTGGTCCATAAAGCAAAGTCATCTGGGACCCCTTGTCTTCTCGTGAGTACTGATACCGAGAAGGCTTTTGATCGGGTCAAATGGACATTCATGTTCTTGGTCCTTCGCCATATAGGTCTGAGTGAACGGATGCTGGCATGGATAAGTAAAATATACTCACGCCCTTCAGCTCAAGTCAAAGCGAATGGGGTGCTCTCATCTCCCCTTGACATCGGGAATGGGACCAGACAGGGTTGCCCCCTGTTGCCCCTGTCATTGGAACCCTTTCTCTCCACAATTCAACAAAACTCAGACATAACGGGACTCCAAATGGGTACTACTGAGTGCAAGATATCTGCCTACGTGGATGACATGCTGTTCTCGCTGACGAATCCCAGAGTTTCCTTGCAAAATCTCCTTCGGGAATTCCAGATATACGGGATACTTCTTGAAATCAGAGGCCATGGGGGTTGCAGTCCCCCCGCAAACGTTACTAGACTTGCAGTCCAATTTTCGATTTAAATTGACCCGTACAGCCCTTAAAACTTCCCCCACCCTTTGTCACTAAGATCCGCAGTTTGCTTCACGGGTGGCATTCTGGCCTCCATTCCTGGTTCAGGAGATGCAATCTCATTAAAATGAACATACTCCCTAAATTTACCTATCTTTTCCAAGCTCTCCTGATCCAGATTCCAGTCCCGTTTTTTAAGCAAGCTCAATCCTTGCTCACTCAATTTAACTGGGCCCACGAAAATCCCAGACTTAAGCGGTCACAGCTGACATTGTCTAAACAACAGGGAGGGTTGGTTCTCCCTGACTTGTGTCGCTACTACCTGGCCTCCCATCTGGGGTGTGTATTGGACTGGAATCCAAACAAACTTTCTAAGCTCACTCCCGAATTCTGCTAAGAAGCGCCATGTGGTGCTATAAGGGTTTACCCACAGAATTGACGTCACATCCCACTATAGGGGCTTAGTTGAAAGTCAGTCACCTGATCGCTACCCAAAACACACTCACGTCTTTGACTTCCCCCCTATTCCCTATACGTGGCCATCCGAACTTTAAACCGGGGACCCACTTAGAAATTCCAACCTAGACAATGCGTCTAAATTCATCATTGATGGAAAATGGCCTTCTTTCTCAACCCTAACAGATCCGACAGGGCTTTTCCAACTGCCTTTTTGGAGAGCGGCGCAACGACATAATTTTCTCCATTCCATCCCCAATCCTCAAACGTTCGCCAATCCTCAGACGGAGTTTGAGACTCTATGCAGGAGCGAAGGCCCTTTGGCACACATTCTCTCTCAAACAGATTACCCACACTTAACCTGTCTGTCCAACTGGGAAAAGGACCTTAATTGCTAGTTTTCCCCAGCACAGAGACAACGCATTATCACTTTGGCTCTCAAAACCTGGCTGTGCACGAAGATACAGGAGACTAATTTTAAACTTCTCACCAGGTGGTATTTGACACCATCAAAGCTGCATAAATGTTTCCCCTCTTCCTCGAACATATGCTGGAGGTGTGGAGAACAGGGCTCGAGTCCTGCGGGAACGCGTGGGAACGGCGTCCCTGCACTTTTTTCACAGCAGGAACGCCGTTCCCATTTGCAGGACCGGAGCCGCCCGAGGCTCTAGCACAGCCTGCTAGCTGTATTGTCTTCACATAGCTGACATCGGAAGAGCAGCACAGCGATGCACGGAGGGCAGGGGCTGGCCCAGTTAACTGACTGGTTAATAGAACCGCTCTGCATTCTATCCACCAATCAGTTAACTGGGGCCGGTCCCGCCCTCTGTCTATCCCTTTGCTGCACTTCCGATGTCAGCTCTGTGCCTCCGATGTCATCTGCTGTATCCTGAGTAAGGTAAGAAAGGGAAGACGGCACTGTTATGAAGGAGGGAGGGGGAAAGTATCAGAAACTGAAAGGAATGAGGAGGGGTGATATAAAAGGGAGGCAGGGCAGGAATGTGAAGGGGGGTTCTACAAAGGGGGTGAGGACAGGAATGTGAAGAAGGGTGCTATAAAGGGGCTGAGGACAGGTTTAAATTTTAAAACTGGCTACTTGGTCATCTCCTGTAGTATGTCGCATTCACAGTCTGGTCATCTCCTGTAGTCGCATTTGCAGTCTGGTCATCTCCTGTAGTCGCATTCGCAGTCTGGTCATTTTCTGTAGTATGTCTCATTCGCAGTCTGGTCATCTCCTGTAGTCGCATTCGCAGTTTGGTCATCTCCTGTAGTATGTCGCATTCGCAGTCTGGTCATCTCCTGTACTATGTCAC
Organism: Lithobates pipiens; assembly: GCF_037356315.1. NCBI lineage: Eukaryota > Metazoa > Chordata > Amphibia > Anura > Ranidae > Lithobates > Lithobates pipiens. The sequence goes on from NW_027507791.1 coordinate 164,495,052, forward strand.
ATTTTCAGTCAGGTCATCTCCTGTAGTCGCATTTGCAGTCTGGTCATCTCCTGTAGTCACATTTGCAATCTGGTCATCTCCTGTAGTATGTCGCATTCACAGTTTGGTCATCTCCTGTAGTCGCATTCGCAGTCTGGTCATCTCCTGTAGTATGTCGCATTCGCAGTCTGGTCATCTCCTGTAGTCGCATTTGCAGTCCGGTCATCTCCTGTACTATGTCACATTTTCAGTCTGGTCATCTCCTGTAGTCGCATTTGCAGTCTGGTCATCTCCTGTAGTCGCATTTGCAGTCTGGTCATCTCCTGTAGTCGCATTTGCAGTCAGGTCATCTCCTGTAGTCGCATTTGCAGTCTGGTCATCTTCTGTAGTATGTCGCATTCGCAGTCTGGTCATCTCCTGTAGTCACATTCGCAGTCTGGTCATCTTCTGTGGTATGTCGCATTCGCAGTCTGGTCATCTCCTGTAGTATGTCGCATTCACAGTCTGGTCATCTCCTGTAGTCGCATTCGCAGTCTGGTCATCTCCTGTAGTCGCATTCGCAGTCTGGTCATCTCCTGTAGTATGTTGCATTCGCAGTCTGGTCATCTCCTGTACTATGTCACATTTTCAGTCTGGTCATCTCCTGTAGTCGCATTTGCAGTCTGGTCATCTCCTGTAGTCACATTTGCAATCTGGTCATCTCCTGTAGTATGTCGCATTCACAGTCTGGTCATCTCCTGTAGTCACATTCGCAGTCTGGTCATCTCCTGTAGTATGTCGCATTCGCAGTCTGGTCATCTCCTGTAGTTGCATTTGCAGTCTGGTCATCTCCTGTACTATGTCACATTTTCAGTCTGGTCATCTCCTGTAGTCGCATTTGCAGTCTGGTCATCTCCTGTAGTCGCATTTGCAGTCTGGTCATCTCCTGTAGTCGCATTTGCAGTCTGGTCATCTTCTGTAGTATGTCGCATTCGCAGTCTGGTCATCTCCTGTAGTCACATTTGCAGTCTGGTCATCTTCTGTGGTATGTCGCATTCGCAGTCTGGTCATCTCCTGTAGTATGTCGCATTCACAGTCTGGTCATCTCCTGTAGTCGCATTCGCAGTCTGGTCATCTCCTGTAGTCGCATTCGCAGTCTGGTCATCTCCTGTAGTATGTTGCATTCGCAGTCTGGTCATCTCCTGTACTATGTCACATTTTCAGTCTGGTCATCTCCTGTAGTCGCATTTGCAGTCCGGTCATCTCCTGTAGTCGCATTTGCAGTCTGGTCATCTCCTGTAGTATGTCGCATTCACAGTCTGGTCATCTCCTGTAGTCGCATTTTCAGTCTGGTCATCTCCTGTAGTCGCATTCGCAGTCTGGTCATCTCCTGTAGTCGCATTCGCAGTCTGGTCATCTCCTGTAGTCGCATTTGCAGTCTGGTAATCTCCTGTACTATGTCGCATTTGCAGTCTGGTCAACTCCTGTACTATGACGCATTTGCAGTCTGGTCATCTCCTGTAGTAGCATTCGCAGTCTGGTCATCTCTTGTAGCATGTTGCATTTGCAGTCACTGTATTTTATGTGAAATATAAATATGCATATGAGCGTATCATTTTTTTTTTTTGGTGGGGGGAGTGGATCTTGGGTGGGAGTTCCCACACTTTTTTCCCCAGGACTTGACCCCTGGTGGAGAAGAAGAGGGCACGTTGCTCCACATTTTTTGGTCCTGTCCTAGCTTGGTGGACTTCTGGACAGAGATCCGATGCATAACACAAAAATTCACAGACTTCTCCATCCAGGAAGAGGCTGCATTCTTTCTCTTGCATCATTAACAGATTCCCAATAAGAAGTACAAAAAAAACAATTTTACGGCATGTGATAAATGCGGCGAAATCCTGCATCCCTCTCTATTGGAAAAAATGTCCCCCCCCTTTCATTACTTACTGGCTTAGGAAAATAGAGGACATTAAAAAAAATGGAGGACTTGATCCTCACATCACAAGGTAAACAAGAATTTTTTAAACAAACCTGGGACATCTGGAATACCTTTATATTCTCGCTGGAAGGATGTCGCCTGCTATCGCCTTAGTGCTCTGAGCTTTCCTTGACTGGCCCCTTGGACAGTGGCTGCCATCGTGTCTCGTCCCCTCTTCTCCTTTCCTGATCTTTCACCCCTTCTCTTTTCTGCCTTCCTCCCCTATCTATCACCCCCTCCACCCCCTCTCTCTTCTGGAAAAAGTGGAAAATTGGGAATTACGGCCCCACACCCCCCTCTGGATGGATTATGCAGGGGGGACCTGGGGTTTGTGTGACCCTGGATCTTGGTACAGTACTTTATTCGTGCCTCGAATCATTGTGATTGATGGAAGGCAGACTCACAGTTGCGAATATACCTGTATCAAGTATTGTTCAGCTGCTTTTTGCTCTGTATTTCTCTGTTGCATTATGTACTCGGGGGACCATCTTCCCCTGTTTGGAGAAAAAATTATATTTGAAAAAAAAAAGAAGCCTACGACACCTGGTATTTCCAGGCGGTCTCCCATCCTGGCATTAACCAGGCCCGACCCTGCTTAGCCTCCAAGATCAGACGAGATGGAACAGATTCAGGGTGATGTGGCCACAGCCAATATCTTCAGGCACTCTCAACTCTCTTGACAAACGCCAAGATGGTCACCTTGGGAACAAGCAGAAAAAAATAGGTCAACGGCAACAACATAAAAAGAAGCCTACGGCACCTGGAAATCCCAGGCGGTCTCCCATCCAGGTACTAAACTGATCCCAACCCTGCTTAGCCTCTGAGATCAGATGAGATTGGGCTCTTTCAGGGTGATGTGGCCATAGCAGATTTCTTCGGGCACTCTCAACCCTCTTGACAAACACCAAGATGGTCACCTTTGGTAAACAAAAAAAAATAAACAAGTCAACACCAACAACATAAAAAGAAGCCTACAGCACCTAGTATTCCCAAGGCCCAACCCTGTTTAGAGATCAGAGGAGATCGGGCACTTTCAGGGTGATGTGCCCATAGGCAATCTCTTTGGGCACTCTCATCCCTCTTGAAAAATGCCAAGATAGTCACCCTGGGAAACAAGCGAAAAAAAACAGGTCAACGCCAACAACATAAAAAGAAGAATACGGCACCTGGTATTCCAAGGCCGTCTCCCATACAAGTACTAACTAGGCCCAACCCTTCTTAGCCTCAGAGATCAGAAGAGATAGGGTGCTTTCAGGGTGATGCGGCTGTAAGCGATCTCTTTAGGCACTCTCAACCCTCTTGACAAATGCCAAGATGATCACTTTGGGAAACAAGCGAAAAAAACAGGTCAACACCAACAACATAAAAAGAAGCCTGCGGCATCTGGAAAACCCAGGTGGTCTCCCATCCAGGTACAAACCAGGCCCAACCCTGCTTAGCCTCTGAGACCAGACGAGATTGGGAACTTTCAGGGTGTTGTGCCCGTAGGCAATTTCTTTGTGCACTCTCAACCCTCTTGATAAATGCCAAGATGGTCACCTTGGGAAACAAGGAAAAAAAAACAGGTCAACGCCGACAACATAATGAGAAGTCTACGGCACCTGGTATTCCCAGGCTGTCTCCCATCCAGGTACTGACCAGGCCCATCGCTGCTTAGCCTCCAAGATCAGATAAGATTGGGCTCTTTCAGGTTGATTTGGCTGTAGGCACTCTCTTTGGGCACTCTGAAGCCTCTTGACAAAGGCAGAGATGGTCACCTTGGGAAACAAGCTAAAAAAAACAGGTCAAAGCCAACAACATAAAAAGAAGCCTACGGCACCCGGTATTCCCAGGCGATCTCCCAATCATGACACTAACCAGGCCAGATCCTTCTATGGCAGCTGGTCTTCCCAGGCAGTCTCCCATCCAGGTACTAACCAGGCCTGACGCTGCTTAGCCTCTGAAATCAGAGGAGATCGGGTGCTTTCAGGGTGATGTGGCCGTAAGCGTTCTCTTCAAGACACGCCCAACCCTCTTTTTTTTTTCAAATATATATTTTATTAGTTTTCAACAATGGGACAAGGGCCCGTTTAACATACAGCGGTAGCAAAAAAATGGAGGTCGCAGCCTCCAAGTCACTCATCTTGACAAGATATAAAATACAGTGCATATTCCAACAGCACAAGAAAGAGAATATAACCAGGGTCCATATGTCCCCGAGGTCCAGTTTGTTGGTATAGCCAAAATCTAAACAATATAGGCCGACATATCGCTACCAGAAAAGAATGAGAGAAGAAAGAAAGGTAAGTTACAGGGGAGAGGGGGGAGGATCGGAGAGAAGGGGGGCATGGAGGGACAATGGGAGGCGTGCGACTGAGATACCTGTCCATGGGGTTGGAACCTCCGTGTACTGCCTAGTGTCCATGTAATCACAACAGCTCAAGTCGCAAGCAGCGACTTTCCTTCATCTGAAAGTATGAACATATTCCAGAGAGACCAGGTTTTCCTGTAGGTGTCCTGTCTGTGTTGCGCTGTCAACACCAAGTCCTCCATTTTATTCATGTCTTCTACCCTCCTCAACCACATTGCTACGGTCGGAGGACAGTCTTGTTTCCAAAGTAGGGGGATACAGGATTTGGCAGCGTTAGTCAAGTGTCGCAGTATAGATCTCTTGTATCTTCGGGGGGGCAGGGTGGACACATGGAGTAGAAAGAACGCCGGGTCGTTGGGAATCAGCAGGTCCATAAAATTTTGAGACACCGTTCGCACTGCAGTCCAGAAAGGCGTCAACTTAGGGCAGGACCAAAACATGTGTAACATGGACCCCCTCTCTTCATGACATCGCCAGCAACTTGCTGACGTGTCTGGGAAAATGGCATGTAGGCGACTAGGTGTAAGATACCACCGGGTCATGATTTTATAATTGGTCTCTTGTATTTTAGTGCACAGTGACGTTTTAAGAGAATGGTCAATTATATTCTGTTTCTGGACTGCAGTAAAGGTGCATTGAAGCTCCGCCTCCCACTTGTCCAAGCACGCCAGGCTCGGCGGGTGGGCTGGTGTATTCAGTGTCGAGTACATTTTAGAGAGGACTCGAGAAACTGGTTCCGTGCCTGTGAGGAATTCCTCGTATGGGGTCAGCGGTCGTGTATAAGACTGGGGATTTGGGATGCTTTGAAGAAAATGGTGTATCTGTACTGCGTCCCAGAAGGAGAGCTGGAAGGAGCCCGCTGGGTCGGTTAGCTCCGTTAACAAGGGCCACCTATCTCGCCGCACAAATCGTGCAGCCGTTACACAATCTGACTCCCTCAGCGCCTGAAAGCGTGTAGGTGAGTTCCCGGGGGGGAACCGGTGGTTACCTAGAATCGGGGTCAAGGGAGAGGTTTTGGTAGTCAGGGAGTTTTGGAGTGTCGCCTGAAGACATTGCGTCAGAGTGTTCCCTATCAAGGGATGCGATTTTATCTCAGGGGGGAGGGAGCCACCACACCATAGCGCAGAATGCAGGGGAATGTTTACCTGCCGTTGTTCTATCTGTACCCATAATTTCAATTCTTGATGTCTCCCCCAGTCCACGATTCTGCCTAAGTGTATTGCTTGGTAGTATCTCCTAATATCGGGGAGTGCCAGTCCCCCATATCGTTTGGGCGCAGAAAGTTGGGCACGTGGTATGCACGGTTTCTTGTATGCCCAGACAAATTGGACAAACAGGGTCTGCACCTGTTTAAAATATGTGGGAGGTATTCTGATCGGGAGAGCCTGAAAGAGGTATAACAATTTGGGCAGCACACTCATTTTTTTCTTATGCCATGTGTCTAGCAGTGCCCTAATCTGTATCAACAAAGGGGGAAAGTTATAGTCATAGATGCGAGACAGGTCAGTTGGGATTTTCGTGCCCAGGTAAGTGAAGGCAGAGGACGTCCATCTAAATCGGAAGGTGGATTGTAACATCGAGAGAGTACGTGCCGGAATAGATATCCCCATTGCCTCAGATTTAATAAAGTTAATTCGAAGGTTAGAGAGTTTCCCGTAAGTCTCGAATGAACTAAGGAGGTTCAGAAGGGAAATTATTGGGTTAGTGATGGAGAAGAGCATATCATCCGCATAGGCTGACAGCTTACAGTGCAGTCGGCCAATTGCCACCCCTTGTATATCGGGGTTCATTCTGATCTTGGCTAAAAACGGTTCCAAGGACAGAGCGAAAAGGAGGGGGGACAATGGGCAACCCTGTCTCGTCCCATTGGTGATCTTAAAAGGTTCTGATAGTATACCGTTGGCCTTCACCTGGGCTGTAGGACTACTATATATACTAGCTATGCGGCTCAGCATCACCTCCCCCAGTCCGATATGTCGTAGTACTGTAAACATAAACGACCAGTTAACCCGGTCGAACGCCTTTTCGGCATCAGTGTTTAAAAATAGACACGGGGTCTTCTTTGATTTCACAATATGTAACAAATTAAGCACTTTGGTGGTACTATCCCTAGCTTCCCTCGACGGGACAAAACCCACCTGATCCAGATGGATAAGTTGCTGGAGATGCGATGCCAGCCGAGTAGCCAGTATTTTGGTGAATAGTTTGAGATCTACGTTCAGCAGCGAGATAGGTCTATAACTGCCACAGGACGCCGGGTCCTTCCCCTCCTTAGGGATCACGGAGATATGGGCACCCAGGGTAGCGGAGGCGAACGTTTCTCCCGACCCCATGGCATTAAAGACCGTGAGTAGTTGGGGGCCTAATACTGGGAATAGGGTTCTGTAGTATTGTAAGGTATAGCCGTCAGGACCCGGCGCTTTCCCGGGCTTAAGGGACTTCATGGCCGTTTGGAGTTCTGGTAAAGTTATGGGAGAGTCTAAGATCCTCTGCGTGTCAGGCGAGAGAGAGGGCATGTGAGAGGTCGCAACGTATTCCTCCATGTCTGATTGGGGCGCTGTCACCAGAGGCCGGGAAGGAAAGGGCAAGGGAAGAGAGGGGAAGGAAACAGAAGGTTAAAACAGATACCAGAAAGAAAAGGAAAAAACGTTAAAAGAAGAAAGAGAAAAAGAGTCAGGAAAATGGGACAAAGTCTAACACCTTGTCCCTTACACAGTATAATATTTGCATATGGCGCTTGGTAGCCGTGTGGCAGAACCCAGCGACATATACCAACCTATTTGGGGGAGAGGTAGGACAGGGCTCAAAAAGAGAGCGCCCAGCCACACCTCCCCACCCGACACATCATAAAAATGAAAAAACATGTATCACTCCAAAAATATTGCAACAGGGATAACCCCCAACCCAGAAAAAAGGAGACAACAAATGCATAAAAACGGAAAAAAGTGAACGAAACAGGTGTTCCCATTCCCCACGGTATACGTCCCCCTCGTACCTGCTTTTCGGTAGACACCTGGCTCCAAACGTAGGAATTGCCGCAGCAAGAGGGCTGTTAATCCTGTATCTACCAGGCCATGTAGGAGACTGTCAACCCTCCCCAGATATACCCTGAGAGCCTGCCGATCGTTAGCCAGATCGGCTCCTAATACAGGACAAGTAGCCAGCCAAATGGTGCCCAACGGCCTGGTAGCCCGACCAGAGCCCCCAACTAAACACACACCTGCGACAGAGTCTTTCAATGCGTCCGTAATCCAGTGGATGCCCATGCCCCCAGAACCCCCATGGCATCAGGGCTCCATGCGCGCAGACATGTCAAACCCATTCCTCATCCGTCCAGGCTACCCGTCCGTATGTCCAGCCGAGGGGTTCACATGACTGCAACTCTCAGGGCCGTTGCCAATGGGGGGATTTCACGGCAGCCATCCCCACCCATCCAACGGTGGCAAAGGGTGTCCTCCCCGGTTAGGCGCTGGAGCGTGGAATGTTCCTGCCGTAACTGAGAAGGGATGTCCCACGGCAGACAGGCAGGGCAGAGTCAGCAAGACAAATACGTCAACCGAGGGGTGGGGGCGTAGCTCCTCACAGTTCCCCGGAGGGGGGGGGGCTGATAAAATGCAGGTAGGATCATTCAACACCTCGGGGCGGGTAGCCCACCAAAAAGAGAAAAAAAAAAAAAAAAAGGGGGGGGGGGGTGGTGCCAGGGGACCATGAGGGAGCCAGGTGGCAGTCAAGGTGCAAAGGTAACTGGAAATGTAGGGGCAAAGATAAGAAACAAAAACTTAACTGAGCAGGTGAGTTCCGAACCTGGGGTTGGGATCATCCGATTACGGTCAAACGAGGTTGGGCGGTAGCACCCGGGAGCCAGATCAAGATTCACGGACATCCTCCTGAGAGACCGCTCTAGGTCGGCGACGACCTCTTTGTAATCCGGGAGGCACTGCAGCTCCTTGTCCAGACATACTCGGTTGTCCTTGCGGTCGTGGGAGGAAAGCCAGCCAGTCAGGCATCCTCACCGGCTCTGAACCAAGAAAGGTAAAGAGGGCAGGCAGGGATTCAGGTTTCCGCAAAGTAAACGATCTCTGATCTTTCTTAAATGTCACTGAAAGCGGATATCCCCAGCGGTAAGTTATATTTCTTCTGCGAGCAAGGTCAAGCAGCGGCCGCAGCATGGCTCGTCTTTGCAGGGTGGGGCGGGAAAGGTCCGGGAGGATCTTAATGGTCGGCCCCATCAAATTCCAGGTCCCCGGCGTTCCAGGCTTTGCGTAGGATCTGTTCCTTATGAGGATAGTGGTGGATCCTGCAGATAACATCTCGGGGCCGCAGGGGGTCCGTAGGTTTAGGGCCTAGCGCTCTGTGTATCCGGTCGATCTCCACCCGGTCCGGGAGATCGATGCCTTCTATAGCGCGGAAGATAGCAAGAGCGGTATCCTGCAAGTCTTCAGGGCCTGTAGCCTCAGGTAAGCCCCGGAGTCGCAGGTTGTTCCTGCGACTCCTATCCTCCATTTCCTCCAAGTGGAGTTGTTGTGCCACCAGAGTCTCTGCGTGTGCCTCCTGGAGTCTATCCACCGCCGCTACACGTTGTTCAAAAGCAGCCAGAGAGGTCTCCCCCGCCTCCACCCTAGAATTAAGCGCCGATACGTCTGCCTTAACTGCCGCCATCTCTTTGCGGTGAGCCGCCTCCACAGTCCCTATCAGAGCGGTTATGTCCGCCTTCGTCGGCAACGCTTGGAGCAGCATACGCAGTTCAGCGTCCACTCTGCCTGTCGGCACGGCAGCCCGCCTCAGTTCGTCGTCCATGGGGTGGAGGTCCGGCGGAAATTCCCGATAGCCATCTGCTGGTGTATGCTCTGTATGCGAGAGTGGTGCTGGACCTGGGGACACGCTCTCCTCCTCCGTGCGAGTCGCCGCCATCTTGGCCTCCGGGGATAGAAATTGCTGGCGGTGAAATAACCGGCTAAGCTCTCCGGAGGTCGGGGTTTGAGGCGCCGATTTGAACAGTTTGTTGTTCCGCTTGGCTCCCTTCTTCTTAGCGAAGTGCATAGTGCTCTGTAAGGCACTGAAATGGTCGGGGTGGTCGAGAGGCGACCGGGCGCTCCAAAAAGAAAGTGCCCCCTACTCAGCCATCTCTAGTCCACCTGTCCGGTAGAACTGCAGGACCCTCGGCCGTGGTGGTAGGCCGGAACGGCCGCGGAGCACGATCCCGGGTGGGGGCCGCAGGAAACACCGGGGATCCGTAGGCCTTAGTAGGCCTCACTGGGCCGGAACCGGCCGCGGCCTCCCCGAGCGCCCCAGAGTCCAGGGAACGCCACCGGAGGGATCCTGGCAGGAGGGTGGACAACGTGGGGGGACCGATGGAGGTCTCTCACCTCTGCAGGCAGCAGGGCCAAGGCTTTTCCGGGAGGCCTCGGGGCAGAAAGATGGCGGCGGCCGGCGGACGGCAATGCGGCGGATCCGCGGAGTCAGCGGGCCGCCGAGCGCTGCAATATAGGCCTGGGACACCGCTGCGGGCTCCAACTAGCCGGCCGAGGTGGCTTGAGCAGGGATTGGGCACCGGATCGCGTGGATGGCTCCGCAGGTATCAGGAGCTTACAATCTAACATCTGTCGCCATTTGTGTCAGGCCACGCCCCCAAAAGAACACGCCCAACCCTCTTGACAAACGCCAAGATGGTCGCCTTGAGAAACAAGCAAAAAAACAGGTCAAAGCCAACAACATAAAAAGAAGCCTATGGCACCTGGTATTCCCAGGCGGTCTCCCATCCAGGTACTAACCAGGCCCAACACTGTTTAGCCTCCGAGATCAGACGAGATTGGGCGCTTTCAGGGTGATGGGGCCGTAGGTGATCTCTTCCGGCACTCTCAACCCTCTTGACAAACGCAAAGATGGTCACCTTGGGAAAAAAGTGAAAAAAAAAAACAGATCAAGGCCAACAACATAAAAAGAAGCCTACAGCACCTAGTATTCCCAGGTGGTCTCCAATCCAGGTACTAGCAAGGCCCAACCCTGTTTAGCCTCTGAGATCAGAGAAGATCGGGCGCTTTCAGGGTTATGTGCCCATAGGCAATCTCTTTGGGCACTCTCAACCCTCTTGACAAATGCCAAGATAGTCACCTTGAGATACAAGCGAAAAAAAAACAGGTCAATGTCAACAACATAAAAAGAAGAATACGGCACCTGGTATTCCAACGCCATCTCCCATCCAGGTACTAACTAGGCCCAACCCTTCTTAGCCTCAGAGAAGAGAAGAGATAGGGCTCTTTCAGGGTGATCCTGCTGTAAGCGATCTCTTTGGGCACTCTCAACCCTCTTGACAAATGCCAAGATGGTCACCTTGGGAAACAAGCGAAAAAAAAAATGAATCAATGCCAACAACATAAAAAGAAGCCTACAATAACTGGTATTCTCAGGTGGTCTCCCATCCAGGTGCTAACCAGGTGCTAACCAGGCCCGACTCTTCTTAGCCTCCAAGATCAGACGAGATTGGGTGCTTTCAGAGTGATGTGGCCATAGGCAATCTCTTCAGGCACTCTCAACCCTCTTGACAAACACCAAGATGGTCACTTTGGGAAACAAGCGAGAAAAAAAGCAGCTCAACGCCAACAATCTAAAAAGAAGTCTACAACACCTGGTATTCCCAGGCGGTCTCCCATCCAGGTACTAACAAGGCCTGACTCTTCTTAGCCTCCAACATCAAACGAGATTGGGTGCTTTCAGGCTGATGTGCCCGTAGTCAATCTCTTCAGGCACTTTCAACCCTCTTGACAAAGGCAAAGATGGTCACCTTGGGAAACAAGCAAAAAAATAAAAAATAAGTCGGAAGCTAGAGACAATACGGCTCGAGTCCTCCGTTTAATCCATGCAGCGCATGTACAGGGAAGGCCCTTGCTTATGTTGTCAACGGATGCGGAGAAGGCCTTTAACAGGGTGGCCTGGCACTTTTTGCAGGCCACCCTGGAACATATAGGTCTTGGCCCCAACATGATGAGCTGGGTAATGTCGCTTTACTCCACGCCGTCGGCAGCGGTACGGGTGACTGGAACCACTTATGTGTCACGTTCGGAATGACCCGAATATTACTGGCATATCCAAACCCTCGGCACACCACAAAATTGCGGCGTACGCTGACGATCTAATTTTTTTCGTCTCCAATCCACACATTTCCCTTCCCAATATACTCGCGGCTCTCCGGCGATACGGCAGCCTATCAAACTATAAAATCAATTGCGCCAAGTCGGCTGTATTGAATATATCGGTTCTACTGAGCTGAAAAATCTATACGTTACGTGGGCGTTGACATCGCAGCGGATTTGGCGCAATTGTACCCGCTTAATTTTGTCCCTCTCCTGAATAGACTGAAATCTGATTTGGGAAACTGGCATGCTTTAACACTGACCCGGTTCGGGCACTGTAATGCATTCAAAATGACAGCCCTCCCGCGGATCTTATACTTGTTCCAGACATTACCAATCCGGTTACCCCCAATTTTTTTCAGACAACTGCAGGTGCTGCTCTGGGACTTTATTTGGGCGCGCAAACTGCCCAGAGCCCGTTTGCAATTGCTTGCCAGACCAAAGGACAAAGGGGGTCTGGGTCTCCCAGATCTGAGACAATACTACAGAGCGACTCTGCTAGCGAGAGTCGTTGATTGGCATTGTAATGGCCCACACAAGCAGTGGGTGGAGATGGAGATTGAGGATGGATCCATTCCCCTATTGACCTCCCCGTGTTTCCTGTCCTCCCTACCAAAAGACCTCAGAGATCACCCCGTACTGGGAGCTACGTTGGCTGTTGTGCGGAGGTTGTTCCGCTGCACACACATTGCTCCCCTGCCATCACCAATGACTCCGGTTATAGGTAATCCAGACTTCCCACCGGGATTTACCAACAAGAAACTGCGACAGTTGACAGTGGTGGGGAAACTGTCACTTTCTTCTGGCCATACAAAGGGCCCCCTACACTCCTAGAGACCTGACGCCCTATGAATCCATCTGTCACAAAAGGGAACCTGTGCGACACACCCTCTCCCTCCTGTACAACCTATTGAGTAGTCAGGAGGAGGAGTCGACCCCACCATTTATCCACAAATGGGAGGGGGACTTAGGCATCACATTTACCCCACAACAGATAGGGAAGATCCTGACCTTAGTACATAAAGCTTCCATCGCAAACCAATATCAAGAATCAGGATACAAGATAGTCTCACACTGGTATAGAGTCCCATACCTTCCGAATAAAATGAATAGATCGATCCCAGATGTTTGTTGGAGGTGCAATTCAGATACGGGGACCATGGGACACATTTTCTGGGCATGCCCGGCCTTGAGGAACCTTTGGGTGGAGGTGACCGGGATGATAAAAACTCTCACAAATGTAGATATCGCAGACAACCCAGCAGCGTGCCTTCTACACTTGACCGAACAGCCTGTTCGAAAATACAAAAAAACCCTCACGATGCAACTCCTGAATGCCGCCCGGGCCTGCATTCCCACACTGTGGATGCAGCCTCAGCCCCCATCCAAGGTGCTGTGGTATTCCAAAGTCAATCATATTCTCCGGATGAAATTGACCGCCACCCTTCACAACACTGAAGAGGCATTTAGTGTTACATGGAGGCCCTGGAGGTATTTTACTGGTACTCGAGACTACATTCGGGTGGTGAGCAGTGCCCCTGTCCCAGAAAACGACTGAACATCTAACGCTTACCTACGTAGGCCATGTCTGCCCTGGGTGGCATTCCCCCCCCCTCCCTTTTTGTCTTTATTTTTATTTTTTTCCCCGCCGCCATCCCCCCCTCCTCTCTCTCCGTCTTTGCACTCTCTTCTCCCCCCGTCCTCCCTTTTGACTATGCCTTGTCTCCTTACTAGCCTTTGGGACCCAGAAGAACCCCAGAGTTCTGGACACGACCGGCTCATATTTTACTCTGGTTCACATAGGTCATGATAAGCTGGCTCGCTGTGGTCCCAGTTGTTCTCCATGATTACATTTGTCCGAACGGAGCTGCACTAGTTATACTGTACTACATGTCGGAGGTGGGGTTTCTCTCTTTTCTGCATGAAACTGTAGGACTCCCCTCTGAGAACTCAGAGTTATTTGGCTGCCTATTTTTTGTTACCGTGTAATTGTGACCCTGGGTCATGCTGTATGGTTGACTGTTATATTTATGTTGTTCTACTTATACTTAATAAAAGAATTAAAAAAAATAAATAAAAATAAGTCAATGCCAACAACTTAAAATAAAAGCCAATGGCATCGAGAAATCCCAGGCGGTCTCCCATCCAGGTACTAACCAGGTCCCAACCCTGCTTAGCCTCTGAGATCAAATGAGATTTGGCTCTTTCAGGGTGATGCAGCCATAGTAGATTTTTTCAGGCACGCTCAACCCTCTTGACAAACGCCAAGATGGTCACCTTGGGAAACAAACAAAAAAAACAAGTCAACGCCAACAACATAAAAAGAAGCCTACAGCACCTAGTATTCCCAGGCGGTCTCCCATCCAGGTATTAACAAGGCACGACCCTTTCTAGCCACTGAGATCAGCGGAGATTTGGCGCTTTCAGGGTGATGTGCCCATAGGCAATCTCTTTGGGCACTCTCTTCCCTCTTGAAAAATGCAAAGATAGTCACCCTGGGAAACAAGCGGAAAAAAACAGGTCAACGCCAACAACATAAAAAGAAGAATACGGCACCTGGTATTCCAAGGCTGTCTCCCATTCAAGTACTAACTAGGCCCAACCCTTCTTAGCCTCTGAGATCAGAAGAGATAGGGTGTTTTCAGGGTGATGTGGCTGTAAGCGATCTCTTTAGGCACTTTCAACCCTCTTGACAAATGCCAAGATGATCACTTTGGGAAACAAGCGAAAAAAACAGGTCAACACCAACAACATAAAAAGAAGCCTGCGGCATCTGGAAAACCCAGACGGTCTCCCATCCAGGTACAAACCAGGCCCAACCATGCTTAGCCTCTGAGACCAGACGAGATTGGGCGCTTTCAGGGTGTTGTGTCCGTAGGCAATTTCTTTGTGCACTCTCAACCCTCTTGACACATGCCAAGATGGTCACCTTGGGAAACAAGGGAAAAAAAACAGGTCAACGCCGATAACATAATGAGAAGCCTACGGCACCTAGTATTCCCAGGCTGTCTCCCATCCAGGTTCTAACCAGGCCCATCGCTGCTTAGCCTCCGAGATCAGATGAGATTGGGCTCTTTCAGGGTGATTTGGCTGTAGGCACTCTCTTTGGGCACTCTGAAGCCTCTTGACAAAGGCCAAGATGATCACCTTGGGAAACAAGCTAAAAAAAACAGGTCAAAGCCAACAACATAAAAAGAAGCCTACGGCATCCAGTATTCCCAGGCGATCTCCCAATCAAGACACTAACCAGATCAGATCCTTCTATGGCACCTGGTCTTCCTAGGCAGTCTCCCATCCAAGTACTAACCAGGCCTGACACTGCTTAGCCTCTGAAAACAGACGAGATCGGGTGCTTTCAGGGTGATGTGGCCGTAAGCGTTCTCTTCAAGACACGCCCAACCCTCTTCAAAAACGCCAAGATGGTCACCTTGAGAAACAAACGAAAAAAACAGGTCAAAGCCAACAACATAAAAAGAAGCCTATGGGCTTACAGCGGACCTTAAAAGATGGGACCCACTAGCTCTGTCATGGTTCGGACGCTGTAATGTGTTGAAGATGAACGCGATGCCACGACTTCTGTATCTACTACAAGCCTTACCTATCAAAATACCCCAGACTTTCTTTCATGCGGTTCGCTCAATCTTTATCAAGTTCCTCTGGCGTGGCAAACATACGCGTATTGGTAGGGCAATGCTATTGCGACCGAAATTGCGGGGAGGTATTGGCTTCCCGGACCCTGCTCTATATTACACAGCGACGCACATGACACGGGTGGTTGACTGGTGCCGGCATGGGGAACTGACGCTATGGGTCAAGCTAGAGCAGGAGATGGCGCGGGTTCCACTGGCTGGTCTGCCTTGGGCGGGGAGGCCATTGGAGTCCTGTGTGACTACTCACCCGTTAATTGGCCCCTCGCTCGCCGAGATGGATCGTTTTTTTCACCTTTCCCACCTGACTAACTTCCCTTCTCCTATGACCCCAATTATTGGACATCCTAGATTCCCTCAGGGCCTGTCTGACCAGGCCATTACCAGGCAAGCCCTGAAAGGGCTTCTGAGAGCAGCCCTATTTCTTGGACCCACGGGCTGGATTCCCACGGGGACCATACTGCTAGAGCAAGTACCTGTTGCATTGGATAGCTGGAGAGCTAGACAGCTCATCCATTTCCTCGGATCACTACCTAACCATTCGTTCTTCTCTAGACAATTCCACCCCTTCGAGAAACTTTGCCTGGATGATGGCCCAATTCGTGGTTCCCTCTCTAGGTCCTACCAAATCCTGACAGACGCACAATCCTCCACGGATCCGCCCTTCCTAGCTAAATGGAAAAGGGACTTACAAACTACATTCTCCAAACCACAGAAGGACAGAATACTCTTTTTCGCCCATAAGTCGTCACTCTGCAGTAAATATCAGGAGATCTCATATAAGCTGATCACATGCTGGTATCGTACACTGGCGGTGTTGGCCAAAATATTCCCCGGTCAATCTGACCGCTGCTGGCGCTGTGAGCAACAGGCTGGCACCATTCTCCACATTTTCTGGGAATGCCCTAAATTACAAACATTCTGGCAGCCTGTCCTGAGACTCATCCACAAGTTCACAGACATTTCCTTAGCCAATGATCCCACAGCAGTTCTTCTCAATCTAACTCCTATGTCGAGAAAGCGTTATCATAAGTCCTTACTTAAACATCTCCTCAATGCAGCTAGGGCCTGCATTCCAAGTCAGTGGAAACAGCAACTGCTCCAAAGGTGACCCAGTGGTTCGCAAGGGTAAATGATATTGAACGAATGGAAGACCTGACTGCCACAATGAGGGATAAAACGGAGGAGCAGGGGAACAGATGGTTCTACTGGAACAGTTGTGCTTTTCGGAAGAATACCTCCGCGAGACATAGTAAGCTCATGGTGATCGTTGGAGATCGCTGTTCCAAGCGTTGGACAGCTGATGAGCTGGTAAACCGAGGGCGTCTCTTGCTCCCTGGGAGGGGACCCCACCCTATCCACTCTACCCACGACACCCCCTTACCCCTTCTTTTCCTTTTCTGCCATTTCCTTCCCCCATCTTCTCTTTCCCCTTCTCCCTCCTTTCAGTTCTACTATTTCCCTTCTTAACTCAAAAAAGGGAAAAGAAAATGGTATGTTCCGACCTCATTTGACTACTACACAATACTCTTCCCCTATCTATGGATATCGAAACTCTTCGAGGGTAGCAGGGCTAGTATCAATAATATTTTAAGTGGTAGAGGATCCCAACGAGATGGAGCTTTAATCTCATCTTGATATGACCGCAAAGCTGTACACGTGCTATTCTCCTCGGACTTCTTACCATTGGCTCTGATATCCATGCAATATGATCGTTTGTTTGTAACTATTTGTATCACACATTCTTTGAAGTTGCCTTTGCATTGTATGTCGCATACTACAAAATAAAAAAATAAAAATAGAAAAAGAAGCCTATGGCACCTGGTATTCCCAGGCGGTCTCCCATCCACGTACTAACCAGGCCCGACACTGTTTAGCCTCCGAGATCAGATGAGATTGGGCGCTTTCAGGGTGATGGGGCCGTAGGTGATCTCTTCGGGCACTCTCAACCCTCTTGACAAACACCAAGATGGTCACCTTGGGGAAAAAAAACAGGTCAAGGCCAACAACATAAAAAGAAGCCTACAGCACCTAGTATTCCCAGGTGGTCTCCAATCCAGATACTAGCAAGGCCCAACCCTGTTTAGCTTCTGAGATCAGAGGAGATCAGGCGCTTTCAGGCTTATGTGCCCATAGGCAATCTCTTTGGGCATTCTCAACCCTCTTGACAAATGCCAAAATAGTCACCTTGGGAAACAAGCGGAAAAAAAACAGGTCAATGTCAACAACATAAAAAGAAGAATACGGCACCTGGTATTCCAACGCCATCTCCCATCCAGGTACTAACTAGGCCCAACCCTTCTTAGCCTCAGAGAAGAGAAGAGATAGGGCTCTTTCAGGGTGATGCTGCTGTAAGCGATCTCTTTAGGCACTCTCAACCCTCTTGACAAATGCCAAGATGGTCACCTTGGGAAACAAGCGAAAAAAAAAAAACGAATCAACGCCAACAACATAAAAAGAAGCCTACAATAACTGGTATTCCCAGGTGGTCTCCCATCCAGGTACTAAGCAGGCCTGACTCTTCTTAGCCTCCAAGATCAGACGAGATTGGGTGCTTTCAGAGTGATGTGGCCATAGGCAATCTCTTCAGGCACTCTCAACCCTCTTGACAAACACCAAGATGGTCACCTTGGGAAACAAGCGGAAAAAAAAACAGGTCAACGCCAATAACATAAAAAGAAGCCTACGACACCTGGTATTCCCAGGCGGTCTCCCATCCAGGTACTAACAAGGCCAGACTCTTCTTAGCCGACAACATCAAACGAGATTGGGTGCTTTCAGGGTGATGTGCCCGTAGGCAATCTCTTCAGGCACTTTCAACCCTCTTGACAAACGCCAAGATGGTCACCTTGGGAAACAAGCAAAAAAAAAAAAGAACTTAAAAAAAAAGCCTATGGCATCGAGAAATCCCAGGCGGTGTCCCATCCAGGTACTAACCAGGTCCCAACCCTGCTTAGCCTCTGAGATCAAATGAGATTGGGCTCTTTCAGGGTGATGCTGCCATAGTAGATTTTTTCAGGCACGCTCAACCCTCTTGACAAACGCCAAGATGGTCACCTTGGGAAACAAACAAAAATAACAAGTCAACGCCAACAACATTAAGAGAAGCCTACAGCACCTAGTATTCCCAGGCGGTCTCCCATCCAGGTATTAACAAGGCGCGACCCTTTCTAGCCTCTGAAATCAGAGGAGATTGGGCACTTTCAGGGTGATGTGCCCATAGGCAATCTCTTTGGGCACTCTCATTGGAAAAATGCCAAGATAGTCACCCTGGGAAACAAGCGAAAAAAAAACGGTCAACGCCAACAACATGAAAAGAAGAATACGGCACCTGGTATTCCAAGGCCGTCTCCCATACAAGTAGTAACTAGGCCCAACCCTTCTTAGCCTCAGAGATCAGAAGAGATAGGGTGCTTTCTGGGTGATGCGGCTGTAAGCGATCTCTTTAGGCACTCTCAACCCTCTTGACAAATGCCAAGATGATTACTTTGGGAAACAAGCGAAAAAAACAGGTCAACACCAACAACATAAAAAGAAGCCTGCAGCATCTGGCATTCCCAGGCGGTCTCCCATCCAGGTATTAACAAGGCGCGACCCTTTCTAGCCTCTGAAATCAGAGGAGATTGGGCACTTTCAGGGTGATGTGCCCATAGGCAATCTCTTTGGACACTCTCATTGGAAAAATGCCACAATAGTCACCCTGGGAAACAAGCGGAAAAAAAACGGTCAATGCCAACAACATGAAAAGAAGAATACGGCACCTGGTATTCCAAGGCCGTCTCCCATACAAGTAGTAACTAGGCCCAACCCTTCTTAGCCTCAGAGATCAGAAGAGATAGGGTGCTTTCAGGGTGATGCGGCTGTAAGCGATCTCTTTAGGCACTCTCAACCCTCTTGACAAATGCCAAGATGGTCGCCTTGAGAAACAAGCGAAAAAAACAGGTCAAAGCCAACAACATAAAAAGAAGCCTATGGCACCTGGTATTCCCAGGCGGTCTCCCATCCAGGTACTAACCAGGCCCGACACTGTTTAGCCTCCGAGATCAGACGAGATTGGGCGCTCTCCAGCTATCCAATGCAACAGGTACTTGCTCTAGCAGTATGGTCCCCGTGGGAATCCAGCCCGCGGGTCCAAGAAATAGGGCTGCTCTCAGAAGCCCTTTCGGGGCTTGCCTGGTAAAGGCCTGGTCAGACAGGCCCGGAGGGAATCTAGGATGTCCAATAATTGGGGTCATAGGAGAAGGGAAGTTAGTCAGGTGGGGAAGGTGAAAAAAACGATCCATCTCGGCGAGCGAGGGGCCAATTAACGGGTGAGTAGTCACACAGGGCTCCAATGGCCTCCCCGCCCAAGGCAGACCAGCCAGTGGAACCCACGCCATCTCCTGCTCTAGCTTGACCCATAGCTTCAGTTCCCCATGCCGGGACCAGTCAACCACCCGTGTCATGTGCGTCGCTGTGTAATATAGAGCAGGGTCAGGGAAGCCAATACCTCCCCGCAATTTCGGTCGCAATAGCATTGCCCTACCAATACGCGTATGTTTGCCGCGCCAGAGGAACTTGATAAAGATTGAGCGAATCGCATGAAAGAAAGTCTGGGGTATTTTGATAGGTAAGGCTTGTAGTTGATACAGAAGTCGTGGCATCGCGTTCATCTTCAACACATTACAGCGTCCGAACCATGACAGAGCTAGTGGGTCCCATCTTTTAAGGTCCGCTGTAAGCCCATAGGCTTCTTTTTATGTTGTTGGCTTTGACCTGTTTTTTTCGCTTGTTTCTCAAGGCGACCATCTTGGCATTTGTCAAGAGGGTTGGGCGTTTCTTGAAGAGAACGCTTACGGCCACATCAACCTGAAAGCACCCGATCTCGTCTGATTTCAGAGGCTAAGCAGTGTCAGGCCTGGTTAATACCTGGATGGGAGACTGCCTGGGAAGACCAGGTGCCATAGAAGGATCTGGTCTGGTTAGTGTCTTGATTGGGAGATCGCCTGGGAATACTGGATGCCGTAGGCATCTTTTTATGTTGTTGGCTTTGACCTGTTTTTTTTAGCTTGTTTCCCAAGGTGACCATCTTGGCCTTTGTCAAGAGGCTTCAGAGTGCCCAAAGAGAGTGGCTACGGCCAAATCACCCTGAAAGAGCCCAATCTCATCTGATCTCGGAGGCTAAGCAGCGATGGGCCTGGTTAGTACCTGGATGGGAGACAGCCTGGGAAAACCAGGTGCCGTAGGCTTCTCATTATGTTGTCGGCGTTGACCTGTTTTTTTTCCCTTGTTTCCCAAGGTGACCATCTTGGCATGTGTCAAGAGGGTTGAGAGTGCACAAAGAAATTGCCTATGGGCACAACACCCTGAAAGCGCCCAATCTTGTTTGGTCTCAGAGGCTAAGCAGGGTTGGGCCTGGTTTGTACCTGGATGGGAGACCGCCTGGGTTTTCCAGATGCCGCAGGCTTCTTTTTATGTTGTTGGTGTTGACCTGTTTTTTTCGCTTGTTTCCCAAAGTGATCATCTTGGCATTTGTCAAGAGGGTTGAGAGTGCCTAAAGAGATCGCTTACAGCCGCATCACCCTGAAAGCACCCTATCTCTTCTGATCTCAGAGGCTAAGAAGGGTTGGGCCTAGTTAGTACTTGAATGGGAGACGGCCTTGGAATACCAGGTGCCGTATTCTTCTTTTTATGTTGTTGGCATTGACCTGCTTTTTTTCGCTTGTTTCCCAGGCTGACTATCTCGGCATTTTTCAAGAGGGATGAGAGTGCCCAAAGAGATTACCTATGGGCATATCACCCTGAAAGTGCCCAATCTCCGCTGATCTCAGAGGCTAGAAAGGGTCGCGCCTTGTTAATACCTGGATGGGAGACCGCCTGGGAATACTAGGTGCTGTAGGCTTCTTTTTATGTTGTTGGTGTTGACCTGTTTTTTTCGCTTGTTTCCCAAAGTGATCATCTTGGCATTTGTCAAGAGGGTTGAGAGTGCCTAAAGAGATCGCTTACAGCCGCATCAACCTGAAAGCACCCTATCTCTTCTGATCTCAGAGGCTAAGAAGGGTTGGGCCTAGTTAGTACTTGAATGGGAGACGGCCTTGGAATACCAGGTGCCGTATTCTTCTTTTTATGTTGTTGGCGTTGACCTGCTATCTTTTTCGCTTGTTTCCCAGGCTGACTATCTTGGCATTTTTCAAGAGGGATGAGAGTGCCCAAAGAGATTACCTATGGGCATATCACCCTAAAAAGGGCCCAATCTCCGCTGATCTCAGAGGCTAGAAAGGGTCGCGCCTTGTTAATACCTGGATGGGAGACCGCCTCTGAATACTAGGTGCTGTAGGCTTCTTTTTATGTTGTTGGCGTTGACTTGTTTTTTTTGTTTGTTTCCCAAGGTGACCATCTTGGCGTTTGTCAAGAGGGTTGAGCGTGCCTGAAAAAATCTACTATGGCTGCATCACCCTGAAAGAGCCAAATCTCATTTGATCTCAAAGGCTAAGCAGGGTTGGGACCTGGATGGGAGAACGCCTGGGATTTCTCGATGCCATAGGCTTTTTTTTTAAGTTGTTGGCATTGACTTATTTTTTTTTTTTTTTATTCTTTTATTAAGTATAAGTAGAACAACAAAATTATAACAGTCAACCATACAGCATGACCCAGGGTCATAATTACATGGTAACAAAAAATAGGCAGCCAAATAACTCTGGGTTCTCAGAGGGGAGTGCTACAGCTTCATGCAGAAAAGAGAGAAACCCCACCTCCGACATGTAGTACAGTATAACTAGTGCAGCTCCGTTCGGACAAATCTAATCATGGAGAACAACTGGGACCACAGCGAGCCAGCTTATCATGACCTCTGTGAACCAGAGTAAAATATGAGCCGGTCGTGTCCAGAACCCTGGGGTTCTTCTGGGTCCCGAAGGCTAGTAAGGAGACAAGGCAAAAGGGAGGACGGGGGGAGAAGAGAGTGCAAAGACGGAGAGAGAGGAGGGGGGGGGATGGCGGCAGGGAAAAAAAAATAAAATAAAGACAAAAAGGGGGGGGGGGAATGCCACCCAGGGCAGACATGGCCTACGTAGGTAAACGTTAGATGTTCAGTCGTTTTCTGGGACAGGGGCGCTGCTCACCTCCCGAATGTAGTCTTGAGTACCAGTAAAATACCTCCAGGGCCTCCATGTAACACTAAATGTCTCTTCAGTGTTGTGAAGGGTGGCGGTCAATTCTTCCATCCGGAGAATATGATTGACTTTGGAATACCACAGCACCTTGGATGGGGGCTGAGGCTGCCTCCACAGTGTGGGAATGCAGGCCCGGGAGGCATTCAGGAGTTGCATCGTGAGGGTTTTTTTGTTTTTTTGTATTTTCGAACAGGCTGCTCGGTCAAGTGTAGAAGGCACGCTGCTTGGTTGTCTGCGATATCTACATTTGTGAGAGTTTTTATCGTCCCGGTCACCTCCACCTAAAAGTTCCGTAAGGCCGGGCATGCCCAGAAAATGTGTCCCATGGTCCCCGTATCTGAATTGCACCTCCAACAAACATCCAGGATCGATCTATTCATTTTATTCAGAAGGTATGGGACTCTATACCAGCGTGAGACTATCTTGTATCCTGATTCTTGATATTGGTTTGCGATGGAAGCTTTATGTACTAAGGTCAGGATCTTCCCTATCTGTTGTGGGGTAAATGTGATGCCTAAGTCCCTCTCCCATTTGTGGATAAATGGTGGGGTCGACTCCTCCTCCTGACTACTCAATAGGTTGTACAGGAGGGAGAGGGTGTGTCGCACAGGTTCCCTTTTGTGACAGATGGATTCATAGGGCGTCAGGTCTCTAGGAGTGTAGGGGGCCCTTTGTATGGCCAGAAGAAAGTGATGAAGTTGATAAGCACTAAACAAGTCAAGCGGAGGGTCAGAAAGCTCGGCGACAGTTTGCGTGGTCGGGAGCCCTCCCGAGGGCCACACCTCTCCCAGACGCTGTTTCCCCACCACTGTCAACTGTCGCAGTATATTGTTGGTAAATCCCGGTGGGAAGTCTGGATTACCTATAACCGGAGTCATTGGTGACGGCAGGGGAGCAATGTGTGTGCAGCGGAACAACCTCCGCACAACAGCCAACGTAGCTCCCACTACGGGGTGATCTCTGAGGTCTTTTGGTAGGGAGGACAGGAGCCACGGGGAGGTCAATAGGGGAATGGATCCATCCTCAATCTCCATCTCCACCCACTGCTTGTGTGGGCCATTACAATGCCAATCAACGACTCTCGCTAGCAGAGTCGCTCTGTAGTATTGTCTCAGATCTGGGAGACCCAGACCCCCCTTGTCCTTTGGTCTGGCAAGCAATTGCAAACGGGCTCTGGGCGGTTTGCACGCCCAAATAAAGTCCCGGAGCAGCACCTGCAGTTGTCTGAAAAAAATTGGGGGTAACCGGATCTGTAATGTCTGGAACAAGTATAAGATCCGGGGGAGGGCCGTCATTTTGAATGCATTACAGCGCCCGATCCAGGTCAGTGTTAAAGCATGCCAGTTTCCCAAATCAGATTTCAGTCTATTCAGGAGAGGGACAAAATTAAGCGGGTACAATTGCGCCAAATCCGCTGCGATGTCAACGCCCAGGTAACATATAGATTTTTCAGCCCAGTAGAATGGAAAAGTGGAGCGGAGCCTCTTGGCCTCACCATCCGGGACCGATATATTCAATACAGCCGACTTGGCGCAATTGATTTTATAGTTTGATAGGCTGCCGTATCGCCGGAGAGATGCGAGTATATTGGGAAGCAAAATGTGTGGAGATGGAAAAAATTAGATCGTCAGCGTACGCCGCAATATTGTGGTGTGCCGAGGGTTTGGATATGCCAGTAATATTCGGGTCATTCCGAACGTGACACATAAGTGGTTCCAGTGTCAGAATAAAAATTAGGGGAGACAGAGGGCACCCCTGCCTCGTCCCATTAGTGATGGGGAAAGAGTCCGAGCACCACTCGTTCACCCATACCGCTGCCGACGGCGTGGAGTAAAGCGACATTACCCAGCTCATCATGTTGGGGCCAAGATCTATATGTTCCAGGGTGGCCTGCATAAAGTGCCAGGCCACCCTGTCAAAGGCCTTCTCCGCGTCCGTTGACAACATAAGCAAGGGCCTTCCCTGTACATGCGCCGCATGGATTAAATTGAGGACTCGGACCGTATTGTCTCTAAGGTGACCATCTTGGCGTTTGTCAAGAGGGTTGAAAGTGCCTGAAGAGATTGCCTACGGGCACATCACCCTGAAAGCACCCTATCTCGTTTGATGTTGGAGGCTAAGAAGAGTCGGGCCTTGTTAGTACCTGGATGGGAGACCGCCTGGGAATACCAGGTGTCGTAGACTTCTTTTTATGTTGTTGGCGTTGACCTGTTTTTTTTTCGCTTGTTTCCCAAAGTGACCATCTTGGTGTTTGTCAAGAGGGTTGAGAGTGCCTGAAGAGATTGCCTATGGCCACATCACTCTGAAAGCACCCAATCTCGTCTGATCTTGGAGGCTAAGAAGAGTCGGGCCTGGTTAGTACCTGGATGGGAGACCACCTGGGAATACCAGTTATTGTAGGCTTCTTTTTATGTTGTTGGCGTTGATTCGTTTTTTTTTTTCGCTTGTTTCCCAAGGTGACCATCTTGGCATTTGTCAAGAGGGTTGAGAGTGCCCAAAGAGATCGCTTACAGCAGCATCACCCTGCAGAGCCCTATCTCTTCTCTTCTCTGAGGCTAAGAAGGGTTGGGCCTAGTTAGTACCTGGATGGGAGATGGCGTTGGAATACCAGGTGCCGTATTCTTCTTTTTATGTTGTTGACATTGACCTGTTTTTTTTTTTGCTTGTATCTCAAAGTGACTATCATGGCATTTGTCAAGAGGGTTGAGAGTGCCCAAAGAGATTGCCTATGGGCACATAACCCTGAAAGCGCCCGATCTCCTCTGATCTCAGAGGCTAAACAGGGTTGGGACCAGTTTAGTACCTGGATGGGAGACCGCCTGGGATTTCCAGATGCCGTAGGCTTCTACTTATGTTGTTGCCGTTAACCTATTTTTTTCTGCATGTTCCCAAGGTGACCATCTTGGCGTTTGTCAAGAGAGTTGAGAGTGCCTGAAGATTTTGGCTATGGCCACATCACCCTGAATCTGTTCCATCTCATCTGATCTTGGAGGCTAAGCAGGGTCGGGCCTGGTTAATGCCTGGATGGGAGACCGCCTGGGAATACCAGGTGTCGTAGGCTTCTTTTTGTTTTCAAATATAATTTTTTCTCCAAACAGGGGAAGACGGTCCCCCGAGTACATAATGCAACAGAGAAATACAGAGCAAAAGGCAGCTGAACAATACTTGCTACAGGTATATTCGCAACTGTGAGTCTGCCTTCCATCAATCACAATGAATAAAGTACTGTACCAAGATCAAGGGTCACACAAACCCCAGGTCCCTCCGGCATAATCCATCCAGAGGGGGGTGTGGGGTCGTCATTCCCAATTTTCCACTTTTTACAAAAGAGAGAGGGGGTGGAGGGGGTGAGAGATAGGGGAGGAAGGCAGAAAAGAGAAGGGGTGAAAGATCAGGAAAGGAAAAAAGGTGACGAGACACGATGGCAGCCACCGTCCAAGGGGCCAGTCTTGGAAAGCTCAGAGCACTAAGGCGATAGCAGGCGACATCCTTCCAGCGAGAATATAAAGGTATTCCAGATGTCCCAGGTTTGTTTAAAAAATTCTTGTTTACCTTGTGATGTGAGGATCAAGTCCTCCATTTTTTTTAATGTCCTCTATTTTCCTAAGCCAGTGAGTAGGGGGGGGGAACATTTTTTCCAATAGAGAGGGATGCAGGATTTTGCCGCATTTATCACATGCCGTAAAATTGATTTTTTTGTACTTCTTAATGGGAATCTGTGAATGGTGCAAGAGAAAGAATGCAGCCTCTTCCTGGATGGAGAAGTCTGTGAATATTTGTGTTATGCATCGGACCTCTGTCCAGAAGTCCACCAAGCTGGGGCAGGACCAAAAAATGTGGAGCAACGTGCCCTCTTCTTCTCCACACCTCCAGCATATGTTCGAGGAAGAGGGAAACATTAATGCATGTTTGATGGTGTCAAATACCACCTGGTGAGAAGTTTAAAATTTGTCTCCTGTATCTTCGTGCACAGCGAGGTTTTGAGAGCCAAAGTGATAATGCGTTGTCTCTGTGCTGGGGAAAACAAGCAATTAAGGTCCTTTTCCCAGTTGGACAGACAGGTTAAGTGTGGGTAATCTGTTTGAGAGAGAATGTGGGCCAAAGGGCCTTCGCTCCTGCATAGAGTCTCAAACTCCGTCTGAGGGCGGGCGAACGTTTGAGAATTGGGGATGGAATGGAGAAAATTATGTTGTTGCGCCGCTCTCCAAAAAGGCAGTTGGAAAAGCCCTGTCGGATCTGTTAGGGTTGAGAAAGAAGGCCATTTTCCATCAATGACGAATTTAGACGCATTGTCTAGGTTGGAATTTCTAAGTGGGTCCCCGGTTCAAAGTTCGGATGGCCACGTATAGGGAATAGGGGGGAAGTCAAAGATGTGAGTGTGTTTTGGGTAGCGATCAGGTGACTGACTTTCAACTAAGCCCCTATAGTGGGATGTGACGTCAATTCTGTGGGTAAATCCTTATAGCACCACATGGTATATTCACTCCCGGAATTCGGGAGTGAGCTTAGAAAGTTTGTATCGATTCCAGTCCAATACACGCCCCAGATGGGAGGCCAGGTAGTAGCGTCGCAAGTCAGGGAGAACCAACCCTCCCTGTTGTTTAGACAATGTCAGCTGTGACCGCTTAAGTCTGGGATTTTCGTGGGCCCAGTTAAATTGAGTGAGCAAGGATTGAGCTTGCTTAAAAAACGGGACTGGAATCTGGATCAGGAGAGCTTGGAAAAGATAGGTAAATTTAGGGAGTATGTTCATTTAATGAGATTGCATCTCCTGAACCAGGAATGGAGGCCAGAATGCCACCCGTGAAGCAAACTGCGGATATTAGTGACAAGGGGTGGGGGGAAGTTTTAAGGGCTGTATGGGTCCATTTAAATCGAAAATTGGACTGCAAGTCTAGTAACGTTTGCAGGGGGACTGCAACCCCCATGGCCTCTGATTTCAAGAAGTATCCCGTATATCTGGAATTCCCAAAGGAGATTTCGCAAAGGAAACTCTGGGATTCGTCAGTGGAGAGAAAGGGTTCCAATGACAGGGGCGACAGGGGGAAACCCTGTCTGGTCCCATTCCCGATGTCAAGGGGAGATGAGAGCACCCCATTCGCTTTGACTTGAGCTGAAGGGCGTGAGTATATCTTACTTATCCATGCCAGCATCCGTTCACTCAGACCTATATGGCGAAGGACCAAGAACATGAATGTCCATTTGACCCGATCAAAAGGCTTCTTGGCATCAGTACTCACGAAAAGACAAGGGGTCCCAGATGACTTTGCTTTATGGACCAGGGTAAGCACCTTAATGGTGTTGTCCCTATCTTCCCTGGTGGGAATAAAACCTAACTGGCCAATATGTATAAGGGACTGCAAGTGATGTGCCAATCACGTGGCGAGGATTTTAGAGAATAGTTTTAGGACCGAATTTAGGAGGGAAATGGGTCTGTAGCTCTCACAAAGGCCCGGGTCTTTGCCCTCCTTAGGTATCAACGAGATGTGGGCTCTAAAGGTATCCTCAGGAAAAATCCCCATTCGAGCTCAGAGTATTAAATAAATTCACCAAGCACGGGTCGAGAATAGGGAGGAAGGTCTTATAGTATTGTGCAGTATATCCGTCAGGGCCCGGAGCCTTACCCACTTTCAGAGGTCCCACGGCCGTCTGGACTTCTTCCAGTGTGATCGGGTCCTCCAAGTACTCCCGTGAGTCTGATGAGAGGGTTGGTAGACCAGAACCGGTTACATATCTGTCTATATTGTCCTGTCCAGACCCTGAATCGGGCAGGTTGTAGAGATCAGAGTAACATTTTTCAAAGACTTCGGCTATTTGGGTTGGGGTAGAGGCCCTCTGGCCATTCTCATCTATCAACTGTGGTATGTAAGAGGCAGATTTCAACACCTTTACCGACCTGGCTAAGATTTTTCTGCATTTGTCCCTTGACTCCTATGTCAGTTTACGACAAAACTGGAGTACCGCTTTCGCTTTATAATGGAGTAGGTCAGCAATCTGGGTACGGAGTGTCCCCTATTCAATCTCTAAGGTCCGTGAGGGGGCATGTTTATGTTTCGCTTCCACAGAGGCAAGTTCACGAAACAGATTAGCAAGCTGTTCCTTCCGTGTTTGTTTGATGCGCGCCCCGTGCCTGATAAGTACCCTGCGGAGTACTGACTTGTGAGCCTCCCAAATTATCCCCGGGTCGCAGTCCTGCGTTTAGTTTTCTTGGAAATAAAGGTCCAATTCCCTGGTCACATCTGCTAAAACTTCCGGTATCTGGAGGAGGCTCTCATTAAGGTGCCAGAATAGAGACCTAGGTGAGGGGTTCCTAGAGAGGGTGTAGGTAAGGGCTACAGGAGCATGGTCGGACCAAGTAATATGGCCGATGGAGGAAGAGCTCACCAAGTGCAGTTGGTCATGTGGAATCAAGAAGAAGTCTATCCTCAAGTATGATTTGTGAGGGGAAGAGCAAAAAGAGTAGTCCCTTTCCCCAGAGTGTTGCAGACGCCAGACATCAACTAATTGGTCATTCAGTAAACACTTAGTAATCCACTTTCTAGAGGAAATGAGGAGCGAGGAGCAAGAGGCAGAAGTGTCAACCGATGGCGAAAGGGGACATTAAAGTCCCCATCTAATATCAACTGGCCCTCCCGAAAGTCACATAATCTGAGCAGGGTAGTTCTGAGGAACGTGTCTTGGTGATCATTGGGAGCGTACACAGTGGCAAATGTAAAAAGGCACTCTCCAATGTGGTCCCTAAGAAAAAGATATCGGCCCCCAGGGTCCACCAGAGAATCCTGGAGAACCCAGGGGAGCCTGCTAGAGATCAGAATGGAGACTCTCTTGGTCTTAGAGGAGGGGTTAGTAGAGTGGTAGACCTTAGGGAAGGATCTCGACCATAGAAAGGGGAGGCTAGTATTTTTAAAATGTGTTTCTTGTATAAAGGCCACATCAGTACAGGAAGTCTTCAGTTCTCACAGGGGGATCCACCGTTTTTCAGGGGAGTTCAGTCCTTTAACGTTTAGAGAGGTGACCTTGACTGAGTCTGCCATCACTCCTCGGGGAGGGGGAGGGGGATGTCAGAGAAAAGCAAAGAAAGTTTAATTAAGGTAGGTTTTGGGTAGGTAATGCATGGCGGGAAGTAAGGGGGAGAAAGGAAGGGCAAATGGAAGGAAAGGTAAGGGGAAAAAGAGGCCGGGCACCTCAACCCCAGGGGGAGAGGGAAATTAAGGGTTGTCCGCACTCAACAGTACAGGAAGGGTATACTAAAACAGCACAATTATGCTATAGCGCTTACCAGATGTACACTGGGTTTAAAGCGCTGTCCTACTTGGGTTGGTGGGTAGACAGGTCGGAGAGGGAGCCCCCGAATCCTAGTCCCCCCAGTCCCGGCAGTGGTAAATGTCACGTCTGATACCGGTATGCAAATAAAAGACAATCAGTAACATCATAGAACCAAAAAACAATAGTATAATCAAAACAGAGGTAGAGCACATAACTGTCAGCACTGAGGGGTCTCCTCGGCTCGCCCTAAACGTAGGCATGCACAAGGGAGCCCGTCACAACAGAAAAGGCATCACAGAATGGGATCCACCACCCCCCGTCCCATACTCCAAAAGTACATGCAGTCCCCGAACAAATGCATTTCTCCCTTTGGCAGATTGTCCTCTCCTTACCCCCTCTCCCCTGTCCACGCCCCGGGGGGAAAAGGGGCAGGGAAGGGGGGAAAAGGGGGGGTGGAAGGAGGGAAAGGGGGAGGGAAAGGAGGGAAGGGAAGGGTGGGAAGGGGGGGGAGGGAGGGGGGAGACAGGGGAGAGGGGACAAACATGCGGAAATGTCAAGTCCTTTAGCGCACTCCCACCAGCAACCACCCGGACCCCATAAATTTCAACTCCTCCCCTCCATGGTCACCACATCAAGATGAAAGAGGAGCAGCCCTGGTCGGTGCATGGAAAATCCGGCAGGCAAGGGGCTGGGGCCACCATCCCTCCATCCAACGGGAAACTTCACCCGAGCAACAGTCCTGGGGCCCGCCAATTAGTGTCTCTCCTGCATCGCCATCGGGGGCTGTGTAGAGCATCCAGAGGGAGGCTGGGACAGCCCAAACAGTAAGGGGTAAATCCTCCAGGGGGGTCCAGAGTCACACTGGAGGGAAGCAGTGTCTCGTACCGATAGGCTCAATAAATAAGTCGTCCAGGGTCCCCGAAAGCTGCAGAAGGCAATGTCGGCAAAGAGTAGGTGGGGGCCAGAGGGGGGGGCGAGGGGCGCAACCAGGGGGAGGGGACACATATGCGGGAATGTCAAGCCCTTCCAGTACAGCACACTAGGTATCACTCAGACCCCCCAAAGTGCAACTCCCCCCTCTAAGGTCAAGACTCCAGAAGGAAAGATGAGCTGCCCTGGTCTGTACATGAAAGAACCTGCTGCCAAGGGGTTGGGGCCATCATCCCTTCCTCCAATGGGAGATGCCACCGGCATGACAGCCCCGTGTCCTGTCAAGTGGTGCCCCTCCGACAATGTCGTCAGGGTATATGTGGAGCATCCAGGGGGAGGCAGGGACCACCCAAACAGTGAGGGGTAAAGCCTTCAAGGGGGACCGGTGTCAGACAGGAGGATAGCGGTGTCTTGTACAAGTTGGTTAATTAGACAAGTCATCCAGTGTGTTCCAGTGAGCAGCGGAAGGAAAGGTCGGTAAGGATTATGAATGGGTGGGGGCCAGGGAGTGCATAAAACTGCCACCAGATGACCGGGCAGAGAGGGCAAGGGGATGAAAGTCAGATCTGGTAGGTGGGGGCGGGGGTGAGGAGTGTCCCCCATATTACTCATGTTGGCCATACCTTGAAGCTGAGCGCTCTGCATACCCAGGACGTTCTTCTGTATAATCTAGCCTATCTGTATACATCAGCCTGTCTTTTGTACACATTAGCCGGTCCTCTGTATACACTAGTCCGTCTGTATACACTAGTGTATACAGATAGGCTAGATTATACAGAAGAACGTTCTGGGTATGCAGAGATGGAGGCTAGGGTATACAGAGAGAGAGGCTAGAGTATGCATACTTGCTAGTGTATACAGACGGACTAGTGTATACAGAAGACCGGCTAGTTTATATAGAGAGGCTAATGTGTGCAAAAGACAGGCTAGTGTATATAAATAGGCTAGATTATAGAGAAGAACATCTTGGGTATACAGAGAGAAAGGCTGGGTTACACAGAGAGGCTGGTGTATGCAGACTTGCTAGTGTATACAGACGGACTAGTGTATACAGAGAGGCTTGGGTATACAGAGAGCTAATGTATAATGAGCAGCTAGTGTATACAAAAGACATCCAAGGGTATACAGAGAGACTCATGTATGCAGAAGACCGGCTAGTTTATACAGATAGGCTAAAGTGTACAAAACACAGGCTAGTGTATATAGATAGGCTAGATTATACAGACGAACGTTCTGGGCATGCAGAGATGGAGGCTAGGGTATACAGAGAGAGAGACTGTGTTACACAGAGAGGCTATGCAGACTTGCTAGTGTATACAGACGGACTAGTGTATACAGAAGACCAGCTAGTTTATACAGAGAGGCTAATGTGTACAAAAGACAGGCTAGTTTATACAGATAGGCTAGTGTGAAGATATGAAGACATATGCAACACATATCTATATAAGTTACTCAGAGTTCCCCTTCAATATAAGAATGAATTTCTTTTTCAAATGTTTCTCTATTCTTTGAGTATTTGTCAAATGTTTCCACACATATGATTGCTTGTGTATTCTGTTCTCTGGATGACATGAAATGTTCTGCCAGTAAGATAACAAAAGATATTATTCCCAGAAATGTTGTAAAAATGTTGGTATGGAAAGTCCCTGTTTATAACAAACTTTACCCTTATCATAATTAATCACTATCCTGTCAAATTGACCTTTATCTTGTTTATCTTGTTTTTGTGTTTGGGTCAAGATGACCATATGTAATGTGGGACCAATTATTATGAAATGTATTACGTACTCTGTAACTTGGTTCTGTGCCCGCCATAAGCGGTAATGTTATAATTTTCTTATAAAAAGCTGTAACAGTTTGTATTCTGTACCACAACCCCTTGGAAGGTGTGGTCCTCTGTACAGTGAGTATTTCTGAAGTAAACATGCATTGAGACGAATGCTACTTCGTAGATGTCCTTTATTTCAAAGCTCATCATAACAGTTGGTGACCCTCGGACGGTCTTCTTATCTGCACCCCCACCATCGGCTCTCAACCCTCAAAAGGAGGGACAGCACAGAGGCCTCAGGTGAGAAACCTTTTATTTCTCATATTAGAAAGTACTGTCTTTCTGTGCGGTTTTGAGGAGCCGGGTGGGGCTTGTGGAATACAGAAGGTAACACGTTCCTTTTTGATTTTACTGCATTCTGTCTATGTACGATTACTGAGAATACTAATGGTACCAGTTACAACTTAAGCGTGCAAAAGTACTTACTTGCCCTTCTTCTTACTCTCAGAAATGACAATGAATATAGTCATGTTATTAAGGGATGTGTAAAATGCAGGTACCACAATTTCTATGAGTGAATAGAAGGTGGTGGATGTTGAATTTTTTGTGTGATTTTTTGAGAAACGTTTGTGGTCCTAAGGCGGATAGGTTTGCCTTCAGCGGATAGCCACAAATGGGTGAATGACCTGCTGTATGTTCTCTGGAATAGGGAGTCGAGATAGGGACTAGCCTATTACCACTCAGAAAGGAGACGTCCTTCTGAGAGTAGAACGAAGTGAGATATCTCAATATATGTACTGGGCTGCTGGTACACAGCCGTGAGAAGTAAACAGTCCCGGAGCTCTAAAATATTGTCATTTCTGAAAAAGAGTAACAGGGGAAACATAAAGAAAATGGGAAATTTGCTTGAAAAAAATATTTTACCGGTAATGAATACTTTTGGGTTAACAAAAGAAAGGGCAATAAAATTATTAAAAATAGCAAAGAAAACAGGGTTAAGTGTAGCGAAATTGCATCCAAGCGCCCCTATCATAAAGATGATGGTAAGTGGAGAGCCGGATGTTTTAAAGCATCATGTAAAATGGTGTAAAATTACAAAAAGGGAATACAAAGAGGACCCGTCGAAATGGTGGCCCCCCTGAGGGTTCGCTTGATACCCCAACAATTGATGCATTATTTAATTTACTCTTTAAAATGTCTGATTGCGGGGGGATTGAATGTCTAGCTGCTTGGGAAGAAGAGTCCCGAAATAATTTAAAACCACCCCCTTATAAAATGTGTACTGAAAAAGCTGTTCTGCATCTGGAAGATGAAGAGGAGCTTCCCAATGCTTGGGCATCCCCGTATGAGTTTGCAAGAAGGGATTTAGCAGTAGCATCTAGAGCAGCGTCTGCCCCTATAGATGAAGTTGATCCTATGGAGGAAAGGAAAGAAGACACGGGAGAACAGAGTGCTCCCCACATGCCTTTCCAGGCTACCCCTCAGCAGCAGCAAGCTGTTTCCAGCTTCTCACAGGAGGGAAGGAGCCGAATGTTAGAGGGAGCCCAAGGGACTTCTCAGCGGAGGAGTAATTTGGGATCTTCATTCGATAAAAGTGAGGGGGTAATATTTGATAAAGATGGACAAATTTGGCAGTACACTCCATCAAAATCAAATGCTTTAGCAAAGTTCACTAAAATAGATAGATTACACACCCCCATAAAACAGACAAGCCAGACTTATACCCCAGTGGTTATGAGGCAAAAAGCAGCAGCAAAGCAGAGAGCTTTAGGGATACTACACACTCCAGATAGGGAAAGAGAAACAAGGGAATTGGTCAGGTCCCTAATTAAAGGATAAGCCGGTAGAAAAGCCGGTAGAGCAGATGCCCCTAAGGGAAGTGGCCCTGCCAGGAGGGGTAGTGGGAGATCAATATGTAGCTAATATGGCTCAAGTTTATGTCCCATGGAAGCCTAGTGAGACAAGAGCAATTGTGGCAAAACTGCCCAATATGGAAAAATGTCCTAAGAAATGATATGGGAAAATGATGTGGATGGAAAGGACTCAACAAGCCAGATATACAGATATGTGGATCTTGATTGACTGTGTGGTGCCTGAAAAGTATTTGGATGTATGGAACGTATTTGCAAAGAATAAGGGTGCTTGTGAACAATAAAATGTTAGAGAGAAGTAAGTGATGAGTTAGCAAATGGGTTAATCTCTCCCTATCGGTGTGCACGGGTCAGCTAGCAAATTGCAGATGTGCTTATGATTTTCTGAAAGGGAGGGATCAACAGGCTCCGTGTCAGTGAGGGAACAGTGCGGGCAGACGCCTGCTGCAGTGGCATAACTAGAACCTTCAGGGCCCCGATGCAAGAAACAATGAAGGGCCCTTCCCTCCGAGTCTGGCGGTTGAACTCCAGGGCGTGGTCACAGGTATGACCTTTGTGAGCCCTGTAGTTCCACCACTGGTATCAGTAGTTTTTTTTTATAATTTTTTTTTAATTTTTAGGTGCCCCATTGGGGGACTGTCCCTAGGCAGGATGGGGTCCCCGTCCCCAGAAGAGATGAGGCCTTTTTCTCCAGGGCAGATGAAGTTACTGCCCCCAGGTGAGAAGGGGTCCCAGTCCCCAGGGGAGGTGTGGGTCCCTGTCCCCACGTAAGAAGGGGTCCCTGTCCCCAGGGGGAGAGGGAGGG
Source organism: Lithobates pipiens (assembly GCF_037356315.1). Classification (NCBI taxonomy): domain Eukaryota; kingdom Metazoa; phylum Chordata; class Amphibia; order Anura; family Ranidae; genus Lithobates; species Lithobates pipiens. The sequence goes on from NW_027507791.1 coordinate 164,529,906, forward strand.
GGTATATAATGGTGTGTGGGGGATGGGGTCCTCTCACTCACCATGACCAAGCTGTAGGCCACGCACTCATCCATGCTGGCCTGGGCTCCATCCAGTGTGCTGGATGGGCGATCAGCATATCGCCCAGAAAGACCTTTCATCATCTGTGTATGACGGGGGAGGAGGGGGGCTGGCAGACAAGCCTGCAGTGTCCTCCGGGGAGCTGGCTCTCATAGGGCTGCACTGCATCTGTGTGCTTAAAGTTTGTTTACCCCTAGCTGCCTATGCTGCTGCTGGCCATATGTAGAGGGGGCTGCATGGGCCCCCTGCATCACAGGGCCCGGTTGCGGTCACGACTGCTACACCCCCTATAGTTACGCCCCTGACCCCTGCCCTACACCTGATAGATGTTATAGGGTTGTAAGAGGTGGGTACTGGGGGGTAGGTTTGGGTGGGCCTAAAAATCATATAAATCATGGCTCCTGTATATTCTGGATCAGGGATAAGGCTAGTAAGGGGGGTATCACTTGATAAATTGACCACCCAATGCCTGCAATATTGTAAGGTAGTGAACGGGCCCCTGCTTTCAGGGTAGTATGATGTTTAGTAAAGTATAAAGAATTACTAGCTCCTCTATGATGATATGAGGTCTGCAATATGAAGAATAGTTCATATAAGGCATAGAGGTAAGCGCCAATATAAATGTCGCAGCAGGGCACAAGATCGGATCAGTCACTAAAATATACCAAGTGCTCCGTTCGATGTATACTTTACCGATAGGTGTCTCGGGTTCTTCTGGGCGCTCATTCGGCCATGGTAGTGTTCAGTTAGAGAGTAAAAGGCTACAACTATATGGGATCCGAGCAGGTCTGGTGTCTAGTCGAGTGCGTGCGTTGAATGCTCTCTCGTCTGATGGGTTGGAGGCCCAGGACTGTTCCAGGTAGAAATCATGGTGGTAACCGGAGTCAGGGATATTGAAGCTAGTGTAAGTGTCTGTAGTCTTTCAAGGCAGGTAAGTAAGGGAATGGTCCATATGCATGGCAGAGGAAAGGAGAGCGGCACTAGGCAGGGTATGAAGCATGTAGGCTAATCCACCGTCGCATGGGTGTCCCAGAGCTCTCGTGAGGCGACAGGTCTAGCGGTCCCTGCATGCTCTGCGAGGTAGCGGGACCGAAGTCGGGCTCGTCGGTGTGTGGCGGGGTCGGTGTCCCCCAAGTGGTCTGAAGGTGGATGGCAACCTATGTCTGCGATATCTGGACAGTTGAGTTTCCATGAGATCTTCAGTGCTCCGGGTGTTGGGTGAAATGTGGACCCGAAAATCAGCATACCAATTAGGTATTTCAACCAGTGGCAGGTCCAGCGTTTTGCAGAAGGTTTCTAGATATTCTGGCACTTTTAAGATTGCAGTGCGGCCCTGGTAAGAGGCTTGCAGAGCGAACGGAAACTTCCAGCGATAGCGGATGTCTCTATGCCTCAGCACGTCAAGTAATGGGCGCAAGTCTCTTCGATGTTTCAGCATGATCGCCGAAAGATCCTGATATATCTGGATCAAATGGCCTTCAAATGTCAGGTTCAGATTGCTCCTAGTTTTTTTAAGAACCTCTTCTTTGAGGGTATAGTCGTTAACATAACAGATGACCTCCCGTGGGGGATCAGAATCTTTGCCCTTAGGCCTAAGGGCTCTATGTATCCTCTCCATAGCTATAGGTGTACCGGAGGTTCAGACTAGCAGCTGGCTGAATAGGGATGTGACCGCTGGGAGGATTTGCTCGGGCTCCATCGACTCCGGGAGGCCTCTAAACCTCAGATTGTGTCTTCGTCCCCTATTGTCGATATCTTCGACATGGTGCTGGAGGTCTCTGAGCTGCCAGGTGTGTGTGTCGACTTTGCCTTGAGCCATCTGCAATTAATGCTGTTGTTGCGCCGCCATTAGCTCCATGGAGTTTACTCTCCCTGTGATTGCTTGTATCTCGTGGCGGAAGTCTGAGATGGCGGCGGTTAGAGTGCTCTTTATATCAGCCGCGACAGTCCTCAGGTCGTGGATATTTAGTTGTTGGTGATGGGGAGATGGACTGTCTGCCATAGTGTGCTGTGGATCAGTCGGCGTCAGGGTAATCCCGATGTGGTTGGTGGTGGGAGAACAGGCCGCCATGTGGGCCCCCTGGTTCCTGAAAAGATGCGGTATTCTCTTGGTATACGGGATCCCAGGTCCCTTGGTGAGTGGGATCTAGATGCAGAGGGTCCACTTGAGGAGGTCCCCATGATGTGAAAGTGTTTTTCAGGTAAAATCCTCGGTGATCGATCTTTTTTAGGCTGAGGTAAGACGGAGCAAAAAGCTTAAGCAGCCATCCTCTCTCTAGGCAAGCCACGCCCTCCCGGCTTTTTTTTAAATATGTTGTTGACGTTGACGACCTGTTTTATTTTTCTGCTTGTTTGCCGAGGTGACCATCTTGGCGTTTGTCAAGAGGGTTGAGAGTGGCCAGCAAGATTGCCTATGGCCACATCATCCTGAATACACCCGATCTTGTCTGATCTTGAATGCTAAGCAGGGTCAGGCCTGGTTAGTACCTGGATGGGAGACCCCCTGGGAATACCAGGTGCCGTAGGCTTTTTTTTTAATATGTTGTTGGCGTCGACGACCTGTTTTATTTTTCTGCTTGTTTGCCGAGGTGACCATCTTGGCGTTTGTCAAGAGGGTTGAGAGTGGCCAGCAAGACTGCCTATGGCTACATCACCCTAAATGCGCCCGATCTCGTCTGATCTTGTATGCTAAGCAGGATCAGGCCTGGTTAGTACTTGGATGGGAGAGTGCCTGGGAATACCAGGTGCCGTAGGCTTTTTTTTAATTTGTGCTTGGAGACTCTAATAACAATGATGAAATGGGAATGACAGATACTGAAAGAAAGTGACCTGAATTTGTGCCGTGGTCACGTGGTCAGTATGCCTAAAAGGGGGCATTCCCAAGTAGTACTAAAAAAGAAAAGGGGATACAAAGAAAAAGGGGGAACGAGAGGGTGGGACAACCTCCGGAAACATCCAACAGGGCAGGGAGGAACCGAGGCCGTCTTATAACGGCGAGGCTCCTCCCACAAATGACAGATACCTTCATTTTTTAAGAAGGTAGAACAGATAGTGAACACCTTTATATGGGCCGGGGCAACCCCAAGAATAGCACAAACTACCCTCCAATTGCCCCTGTCACTTGGGGGTCTAGCCCTTCCCTGTCTGAAGGAATATTATTGGGCAGCGGTACTGGTTACGGTGGTGGTTCATGCAGCTCCGCTCCAACCCGTCTGTTAATCTGGAGGCGGCAATTTTAGGCTCCTATCCTGCATTGAGTAACTTAGTCTTTAGAGGGCCGAAGGCTCACCCTGAGGTCACTACCCCTATGCGAACTATGCTTCGGGTTTGGAATCAGGTTACAACTCGATTGAACCCGCCCGCCGCACTGTCGCCATACACCCCACTGTGGGAAAACCCAAAGTTGAAACACCTCAGCTCGGTCCCGGACCCTGCCCTTTGGGCTAGGTATGGTGTCACAACTCTGCAACAGGTGATGCCGAGGGGATCCCTTATCCCCTTTGATTCCCTTAGAGAAGAATACCAATTCCCCTCCAGAATGATTTTTCGCTACATACAATTACGCCACACACTGAGAGCACAATTTCCTTCAGGAGTAATCTTACACTCCCACATTGTCGAGAAATTTCTCATGGCCCAGGAGGCGGATCGTGTCCTCTCCTCTCTTTATCTTAGGATCTCGACGGGGTCGGCCAGGGGGGGGCCTAGCCTCTTCCAGAAATGGCAGGAGGACCTCCCCATCCTGGCGACTGATGATTGGGAAGAGGGGATACAACAATATTTGCCATTGATGATATCAGCTAAGGACAGGTACATACGGTTGAAATGTATTCATAGGGCATACTATACCCCGCAACGCCTTTCCAGAATATACCCGGGATACTCGGATAGATGCCCGAAGTGTACCACTTTATACATGTGGTGTGGGAGTGCCCGGTTATAAGACGATTTTGGGAAGGTGTGGTGCGGGAGATCAACGAAGTTGGGGACCTCTCGTTGGGGTTAGATCCGGTAGTTTTACTGCTGGGCGTGTGTGACAGGGTGGCGCCAAATACATATAAACAGCTGTTTGTGTTTTATACGGCGTTCTATGCCAGAAAGACTATTCTTATGCAGTGGAAGAAATCAGACCCACCTAGTGTAGCCCACTGGAAATCCCTGATTGATTCTGCCCTCCAGCTGTACAAGGTACAAAGTTTACTAAGATCTGGGGATGTTGGGTGCAAGAGAGAAGCGCACTATGAGACACAGGGCTGACCTGTATTGATGCGTTGGTCCCCTCACCCCGACCTACTGTAGATGGTTAGGTGCTGTATTATGATCAAACGGCCTGACCCTTTATAGCAGCCAAATTAAGGAGTTGTCCCCTACGAATACTGGGATAAGTGCAGTGCGGATATGTTTTGTGGAATATGACTGCTAAATCTGAATGTACGCTATACTACATAGCTTGATTCTGCTCTGATCCTTTTTTTTTTTTCTTTTTTTTTGTGCTTGTTACATTGTATTTTATATTTTATATGTAAAAAATATGATGTGATGCATTGCTGTATCCGTTAAGAGACCAATAAAAATGTTTCTGTTAAAAAAAATAATAATGCATGCCAATCAGTGATGCCCATTGTGGGCACTGATTGGCATACATCGTGGGCACTGATTGGAATCCCTGGTGGTCTAGGGTGGCATACCTGCTGCTGGGCATCCCTGGTGGTCTGGTGGAGTCCCTGGTGGTCCAGTGTGCAGCACAGACCCCCCTCTCAGAGGAGCAGCCGATCGGCTTTCCTCTACTCGCGTCTGACAGACGCGAGTGAGGAACAGCCAATCACCGGCTCTTCCTATTTACACTGTGATCAGCCATCATTGGATCAGACTGACACCCCGCAACAATGATCGCCGTGATGCGCACCCCCGGGGGCGCGCAGCGGCTCAAAATCCTGAGGACGGTCTATGACGTCCAGTCAGGATTTTGAAACCACTTTGCCGCCTTCATTTGACAATGGGCGGGTGGCAAGTGGTTAATGTGGACTAGAATATAAGTGTCTTAAATATCGTATATTGTATATAACATCCAACGTTAATCAAGGATCAATAAAAGTCCAAAAATTGTGCAAAACTGTATATCTCTTGTGTCCATAAAGTGCAGAGTGCAAAAAAAATCCCAAAAATATGTGCAAATAATGCAAAAAAAAAAAATATGTATATGCAAAAAACTGTGGAAAAAACTGAGCAAAGCAAAGCTGTTTTATATATGCCAAATAAGGCTACCAGCTATATAAATAATGTGCTCAGTCAATATGTATCAGTTCACAGGAACCATGAGGTAGATCAAAAACAGATTATAGGTGAGTCACCTATAATCTGTTTTTGATCTACCTCATGGTTCCTGTGAACTGATACATATTGACTATTTATTGGTGACCTGCTACTCAGGTAAAGTGAAAACACACAGATTTCAATAGGTGCTGTCTTAAATTCAGTGACTTGAGTCTTGCAGTATTTTTTGGTGACTCTGGTGTAGCACGACTCCCATTGTAAAATCACCAGCTAGGGGTACGTTTTGTCTTAATCTTTGAGACTTCTGATGTAGTGTTTTTGTTTTTTGACCCACCCCTCTCTCCTCCCTAGTTATCCTTGCTGCCTAAAAGCTTACTCCCCAGCACATCCCATCCACACCCGAGCATAGTGGAAATGCATGTTCCTGCTTCACTTTTTTTTGTGTTTTTCCCATGTAAACAAGCATCACTTGAATGGGATGCCCTATAAGCGACAAACGCCCCAAAGTAGTTTAAAGAAACTTTTTGGTCATGGAGCATTGCGCGTTTTGGCAGCAAAACATTTCTGCATGTTTCCAAAAAGGCAACAAATGTGCATAGCGTGTGCGCTTCCATTTAGGCAGTGTCTGAATTATTATTATTATTATTCAGGATTTATATAGCGCCAACAGTTTGCGCAGCGCTTTACAATATGAGGGCAGACAGTACACTTACAATACAAATCAATACAGGAGGGATCAGAGGGCCCTGCTCGTTAGAGCTTACAATCTAGAAGGGAGAGTCAAGTTGAAACAAAAGGTAATAACTGTGGGGGGTGAGCTGATGGAGAAAATGAAAATACAGTTAGGTGTGGGTGGGGTAGGCTTCTCTGAAGAGAAGTGTATTCAGGGATCGTCTAAAAGCTAATAAAGTAGGAGATAAGCGGACAGATTGGGGTAGGGCATTCCATAGGATTGGGGAGGCTTTGGAAAAGTCCTGGAGGCGAGTATGGGAGGAGGTGATGAGGGAGCTAGAGAGCAGGAGTTCTTGAGAGGAACGAAGAGGACGAGTAGGTTGGTATTTAGACTAAGCTAGTGATGTAGCTGGGGGCAGAGTTGTGGATGGCTTTGTATGTAATTGTTAGTATTTTGAATTTAATTCTTTGGCTGAGTGGAAGCCAGTGGAGGGATTGACAGAGAGGAGTAGCAGACACCGAGCGATTGGTAAGGTGGATGAGTCTGGCAGCGGCATTCATAATGGATTGAAGAGGTGATAGACTATGTAGAGGTAAGCCAATGAGAAGGGAGTTGCAGTAGTCGAGGCGAGAGATGACCAGCGAGTGAATTAAGAGCTTTGTTGTCTCATTGGTTAGAAAGGGGTGTATTTTGGAGACGTTGCGGAGGTTGAGGCGGCAGGATTTGGACAGTGATTGGATGTGTTGCTTGAAGAAGAGTTCAGAGTCCAGTACTACACCTAGAACCTTGGCATGAGGGGATGGGCTTATGGTTGTGCCATCAATTTTGACAGTGAGATCAGGGGAAGGGGCATATGGGGGAGGAAAAATTATAAGTTTGGTTTTGGATAGATTGATTTTGAGGAAGTGGTGTGACATCCAGACTGATATATCTGATAGTAAATTAGTGATACGTGAGGAGACAGAGGGAGTGAGCTGAGGGGTAGAGAAATAGATTTGGGTGTCGTCAGCATAGAGGTGGTATTGGAAGCCGTGGGAGGCTATCAGTTGACCCAGGGAGGAGGTATAGATTGAAAATAGGAGTGGTCCAAGAACAGAACCTTGGGGGACCCCAACAGAGAAAGGAAGAGGAGAGGAGGAAGTAGAGTTGTAAGAAACGCTAAAGGTGCGGTTGGATAAGTAGGAAGAGAACCATCGTAGAGTACAGTCACGGAGACCAAAGGTGTGGAGTTTTTTGAGAAGGAGGGGGTGGTCAACCGTATCAAAGGCAGCAGAGAGGTCCAGGAGGAGGAGTACAGAATAATGTCGATTGGTTTTGGCCGTTAGTAGATCGTTTGTTAGTTTTAGGAGAGCAGTTTCTGTGGAGTGTTGAGGACGAAATCCAGACTGAAGGGGATCAAGAAGGCTATTATCAGCGAGGTGGACGCTCAGTCGGTTGTAGACCAGACGTTCGAGTAGTTTGGATAAAAAGGGGAGCAAGGAGATGGGGCGTAGGTTGTTTGGATTGGATGGGTCCAGTGAGGGTTTTTTAAGTATGGGTTTGACAAGTGCATGTTTTAGAGAGTTGGGGACGATGCCAGAAGAGAGGGAGAGATTGAAGATGTGAGTTAGAGAGTGTAGCATAGAGTCAGAGGGTGAACGCAGCATTTGCGAGGGAACAGGATCCAGAGGGCAGGTGGTAAGGTGGACATTACCAAGTAGTTTAGCAACTTCGTCTATAGCGGTGGGGTTGAAAGAGGGAAGTAATGATTGTGCCTGTGGGCATGATGTGTAAAGCGTGGAGGGTATCAGAACAGTAGAAATCTCCACGCGAATTGTATCAATCTTCTGTTTGAAGTGATTAGCAATCTCCTGGGCAGTGAGTGAGTTGGCGGGTGGAGGCGGTGGAGGACGAAGTAGAGAGTTGAAAGTAGAGAAGAGTTGACGGGGACGGGATGATAGGTTGCTGTTGAGTGATAAAATAGTTCTGCTTGGCAGAGAGGAGGCTAGAATTGTAATTTTGGAGGGCAGATTTATATTGGTTGAAATCTCTCTGAGACTTAGTCGTGCTCATGAGCGCCTGTGGCGCAAGACCAAGTTTTTTCAGACTTCTAGTGGCATCTGTTTGCCAAGGTTGAAGGGGTCGGGGCTTGATTCTGTGTGTAGTGAGGGGGGCCAGTGAGTCCAGAGAGGCCAGAAGTGAAGTGTTGTAGACAGAAGTGGCTAGGTTGGTGCAGGATAGGGGTGAGATTTTGTCGTAGAGGTTGTCAATAGCAGAGTAGAGAAGAGAAGGCTTGAGATGACATAGGGGTACGTTTTGTCTTAATCTTTGAGACTTCTGATGTAGTGTTTTTGTTTTTTGACCCACCCCTCTCTCCTCCCTAGTTATCCTTGCTGCCTAAAAGCTTACTCCCCAGCACATCCCATCCACACCCGAGCATAGTGGAAATGCATGTTCCTGCTTCACTTTTTTTTGTGTTTTTCCCATGTAAACAAGCATCACTTGAATGGGCTGCCCTATAAGCGACAAACGCCCCAAAGTAGTTTAAAGAAACTTTTTGGTCATGGAGCATTGCGCGTTTTGGCAGCAAAACCTTTCTGCATGTTTCCAAAAAGGCAACAAATGTGCATAGCGTATGCGCTTCCATTTAGGCAGTGTCTGAATCCATCTACACATTTCTGAACACGCAACCCACCCAGAAAATGCAGTTTGCTGTGCGGTTTGAAAACGCGCTGCAACGCCCACTGTTCTGCTTTGCGTTATTAAACTGTTGTATAACACTAGTCAGACAGATTAAAAATAACTCTGAAGTCAAGAAACACGAGACATCAGATCTGTATGTATTCTTTTTTCCAAATAACTTTGTAAAACTACAACATAAGCATAAACAAATGTGTCATTGCATTAAAACCATTATACAGCAGCCTCACTCTATCAGTGAAAGTACTCACGGACAATTCCACCATTAGCCCAAGAATAGTTAAGAGCTCTACTGCATTCAGTCAGCTTGGATCAAGGAGCAATCATGAAATTAAGGAAGTACTGTTCCAGCTTTCACTGTGAAGAAAATATCACTTCCTGTCAAGCTGTGGCAAAATAATTACTAACTCTGACCACTAGATGGCAGCAACGTGAAACCAACATTGCAGTATAATCTGTAACAGCACATAAAAAATATGGGCAGAACACTCTGTCTGGCATAATTTATTATGTCACTACCTAAATAACCACTGCTATGCAGAAAAAACATATAAACAGCAAAATGGAATCCTAGCTAGTCCAAGATCAAAACTGTCAGTTACAGGTCTGAGATAAATTCTGGCGGTCTCATTTTTCACAATCTTGACCTCCACCTTTCTAACCTTGCCATCCCTGCTTAGAGCATTAACAAGTCCTACGGGCCACTCATTCCTGCCCTCTTGGCTGTCCTTCAACATAACATCACCCACTTTTATATTTGGACGATCCTCAGTCCATTTCCTAAGGCGTTGCAGATTTGACAGATACTCTTTTCCATCTTTTCCAAAATATGTCTGCCAAGCATTGTACTTCCATTGTTTTGCATGAAATTGTGTTGTACTTATGGTTCCAGATGGAGCAGACAGAGAGTTCACCTTTTGAGCCAACAACATTGCTGGGTTAAGGGCCATAGGTGTATCTGAGTCTGAGGACACAGGAACTATAGGCCTGGCAATAGCCGTAACCTCTGCCATAAAGGTGCGTAAAGTCTCATGGGTCAACTGAGCAGGTTTGATTTGTAGCAACATAGCATCCAAGATTCGACCTGGCAATACCTATAAGTCTCTCCCAGATGCCACCCATATGTGAGGAGTGTGGAGGATTAAAGACCAATGTACATCCTCCGTCTTGGAGAAAGTCTTGCAATTGTGATTCGCTGTCACAATTGTTAAGTTCTTTGCAGGCTCTCACTTCCCCCCTGTCCTACCCCCCCCCCCCAGTGCTCTCCACTCCTCCCAGTGCTCTCCCCCCTGTTCTTTCCCCCTCAGTGCTCTTCACTCCCCCCAGTGCTCTCCCCCCTGTTCTTCCCCCCCAGTGCTCTTCACTCCCCCCCTGTTCTACCCCCGTGCTCTCCACTCCCCCCAGTGCTCTCTGCCCTTGTTTTCCCCCTCCCCCTTGTTCTTCCTCCCCCCAGTGCTCTCCCCCTGTTCTCCTCCCCAGTGCTCTCCACTCCCCCCAGTGCTCTCCCCCCTGTTCTCCCCTCAGTGCTCTCCACTCCCCCCAGTGCTCTCCTCCCTGTTCTTTCTCACCACCCCAGTGCTCTCCATCCCTCCATTCTCCCCACCCCTGTTCATTATGGCCCCCTGGTGCTCTCAAGCTCCACCCATCTCTCTCCAGCCCCCCCGTTCTCTCTACCCCCGTGCTCTCTACTCTTGTTCTTTTTGGCTCCCCCAGCACTTTCCACTCCTCACCCCTGTACTCTCCACTCCCCCCTGCATTTTGCCCCCACCCATGTGCTCTCCAACCCTGCCAATTCTCTCCACCTCCCATAATGCTCTCCAATCCCCCGTGCTTTTCCCCCTGTTCTTTCTGGTCCCCACTGGTGCTCTCAAGCTCTCACCCCTACTCTTTGTACCCCCCCAGTACTCTCCAGCCCCGTGCTCTCCATCCCTGTTTTTCTGCCCCCCCCCCAGTGCTCTTCGCCACCCCACATTCTTAGCCCCCTCAGTGCTTTCAGCCCACCATGCTCTCCACCCCTGTTCTTTTTGGCCCCGCCAGTACTCTCAAGTTCCCCCCAGCACTCTCTGCTCCCCACCCCTGTGATCTCCACTACCCCCTGCTCTTTGCCCCCACCCATGTGTTCTCCAACCCCGCCAATACTCTCTGCTCCTCCTTCTCTCCACCTCCCACCCAGTACTCTCCACTTCCCCAGGACCAGAGGACAGGCTGACTGGGGCTGGAAAATGGGGACGGCTGAAGGTGCAGGTATCCAGGGACCACTCCATCTCACAGCAAACAGATCCTCTGGAAGGAGCACTGTCCCCATCCAAAACGAGAACAGACCCTGCCTGCTGCTGGCCGTCATGGATATCCTGCTGGCATGCAAGGTACCGTACTGAGCATCAACAACACACCTTCCCACAGACAGGGACTGCAGACTGGGACATGGGGCACAGGAGGGGCTGCATTCATGGGCTCAGTAAGGCTGCATTCATGGGCACAGTAAAACTGCATTTGATGGGCACAGCGAGGCTGCAATAATGGGCACAGTGAGGCTGCAATGGTGGGCACGGTGAGGCCGCATTTGTGGGCACAGTGAGACTGCACTCACAGGCAGAGTAAAGCTGCATTTGGTGAGCACCCGTCCCCTTTACCTTAGTGTATTCTTTCTGTGGAAGGTGGTCCCCCCCCACGTTCTGAGTTCCTGGGGTCCCCCTTGATAATTGTCCACTTACCACTTTTAACTGGAATTTGCATATATATATATATATATATCCCTATGTGACTTCATATCTATATATAATACACTCTTCATCAAATGTTCTTTAAAATGTATGGCTTTCCCTTTCATGAACAAGAAAATAACGACGTTATGCTGTTGGGCTGGTTTTATTCCCAGTCCGGCCCTGGCGGTCTCCCATCCGGGTACTAACCAGGTCCGACCCTGCTTAGCATCCGAGATCAGACGAGATTGGGCGCATTCAGGGTGATGTGGCCATAGGCAATCTTGCTGGCCACTCTCAACCCTCTTGAAAAACGCCAAGATGATCACCCCGGCAAAAAAGCAAAAAAATAAAACAGGTCGTCGACGCCACCAACATATTAAAAAAAAAGCCTACAGCACCTGGTATTCCCAAGCGGTCTCCCATCCAGGTACAAACCAGGCCCGACCCTGCTTAGCAGCCGAGATCAGACGAGATCGGGCGCATTCAGGGTGACATGGCTGTAGGCGATCTTGCTGGCCACTCTCAACCCTCTTGACAAACGCCAAGATGGTCACCTCGGCAAACAAGCAGAAAAATAAAAACAGGTCGTCGACGTCAACAACATATTGAAAAAAAGCCTACTTCACCTAGTATTCCCAGGCGGTCTGCCATCCAGGTACTAACCAGGCCCGACCGTGTTTAGTATCCGAGATCAGACGAGACAAACGCCAAGATGGTCACCTCGGCAAACAAGCAGAAAAATAAAACAGGTCGTCAACGCCAACAACATATTGAAAAAAAGCCTACGGCACCTGGTATTCCCAGGCGGTCTCCCATCCATTTACTAACCAGGCCTGACCCTGCTTGGCATCCAAGATCAGACGAGAATGGGTGCATTCAGGGTAATGTGGCCATAGGCGATGTTGCTGGCCACTCTCAATCCTCTTGACAAACGCCAAGATGGTCACCTCAGCAAACAAGCAGAAAAATAAAACATCAGGTACTAACCAGTGTAGTTCAGAGGTACCCAACCTGCTATACCACTTGTACTCCAACATCCCCATTTCTTACCCTTCTAAAATGATGAGACCACACCTTAATTTTGGAGTATAAATGGCCATAGCAGCCTATTTATTATTCACACCATATAAATAACTCCAATATCAAATATATACCAAAATATCACCTCCGTAACAACTTGTTTAACTCCAGTCTGTTGGTCTTTGAGGGCACCCCCGAACTCCAACACATATTCCACCAATACACAGCGGGACCTTTATTCACACGATAGGTCTCCAGCGGATAATCAGCTCGGAGACAACCCCCTTCCCGCAGTGCAACTATTACAGTATTCCAGCTAACCTTTCTCTGGAATACACCGGAGGGGCACATACTACCGATGAGCCCCCCTCCCCTTTCCATCACATATGTTTACTGCCACCGTCAAAGACCAACAAAACACCGCCACAGCCTGCAAGGATGACACCTTACCCTTAAGGGCTCCCCCACACCCCCGGGGGCCCGCTGGATCCCATCTTGCAGCCCCAGAGCCCAGAAAACAATCCCCACTCCCTAGAGGTGTATTCTAACACCCTCAATTACAGGCCCAAATTAGTTTCCCCCTCTACTTGCCTGATCACCAGGCACCCCATTCTGAGCCACAGCCTCCCCACCACCTGAGTGTTAGACAACTGTACGAAGTCGTAAAATATCTGACTTAATGTCCGAGATCAGCTCCCTGATCATTCGAACCCAAAAGCATTACCCCTTGCATGCATAACCCAGATGGCCGGCGGTTTATCCCGCCATGCCTAACGTTCCATTTCCCATACCACCTTGCTCCACCTCAACCCCCCTACACCTAGCCAGTGAACACATGCCTCCCTCCTCTAACTACCCAACTGTCTGCCAACGGATCTCGCATCTGCTCTCCTGGCCCCCCAACAAACATACAGATAACAAAGAAAATCCAGACAAGGCGTATAAGTCCTCCATCTGGACAAAAAAAACGCCAAACAAAGGCAGCACCAACTTTAAAGTAAACCAATGTACCCCTTACCACAAACAACACAGCTTGTATATACAGACTACTCCCCCACTCGTGTTTTATTTTTATTTATTTATTTTTATTATTTATTCCACCACCACATGAAGGCATAGGTAAGTGCGTAATCGCTTTGCTTCCCACCTACCATTCCTCCTTACTGCTGCCTCATCCAACCCACATCTGGCATCTTCTACAGCCGCCCCGATGCGGAAGGAGTGTGAAGCGTATTCTGCACCATCTAACCTTGCGTCCCAGTGGCATTTTCAGAACGCCGATCCGAACTGGAATCTCGACCAATACTTCTCAGCCTTGTGCCACATGAACTGCCCCCCATGCCATCTGTTCCAAACCCTAGAAACTCCCTAAACGTTTTATCTCTTTTTTTTTTTTTTTTTTACCCTGAATCCTGGTAACACAAACAGCAACACCTCCACCCCTCTAACCCTTTGATCATTTTTTTATTCATTTTTTTTCAATTGTCCAACCCAAACTCTTTTTTTTTCAATCCACCCTGCACCGCAGGTTAAACAAAAGCCAAAAACCCACCAGTTTCCGCTCAATGGCAGATACCGACCCCCGTTTACCAAGTTCCTAGAACCATAGTACCACCAACAAACTTACCCCCCACATAGCCATGTTTGACCTCAGACTCTTGCACCCAACAACCCACCCTTCTTTTCATACCTTCACGTAAGCCGCCCATGTGGACTCACTGGCTGACCGCCCTGTTACCTCCCGTGGTCACTCCAATGCCATCTCCCATACCCAGCCCGAGTAGGGAATTCCTCCCCCTCTGTGGCCAGCTAACTCCCACCAAAAATAGATGCAAGGAGTAAGCCCCCCGTGTTTCCGAAGCCTGCAAGATGAATAGCATATAGAAAATGTTCAACTGCACCTAACGCACCACAAAGTGGCGTAGCTGCCGTATGACCAGTTGTGACAACGCGGACATGTGGTTGACCACGTAAACCACACCCACATAATCACAATTCAATGTCAGGTTCCTGCATGACCCTTACCCCAGCTCCATAGCCGGAACCACTGGAAAAATTCCAATAGCACACGTTTACGAATGAACACCCCACTTCCACCCAACAAAATTGGGGCCAAATTTCCTCACTCTATTGCCCCTGAAAGAAAAAATTTCCCCCAAACCTGTTTACCCTGCCGTGTTCGTGACCCCTTTTCCCATTGACCTGGCATCCACCTATCGTCCGTTATATGTGGCCAAGAACTCATACCAAACCTTCTAACCCTCCCTATGTTCCACATTTAACTGTTTAAATTAGCCAGGGCCTGAAACCCCCACTGTAGCAGACGGCAGCCGTCGGCCAAAACCCACTCATCAGAATAAAACCGGCAGGTATAATTGAACTTACCCAGCAACGAATGCAAAGTCCTCAACTGTACCTCACGCCATCCCTGGGCCTCCCCCACCCCCTTCTATAGTACCTCCACCTTGGTCACTGGCAGATGACCCTCCGTAACCCCTGAAACAATCACAATGCCAGAACAAAATAGTACAATATCCCTCGTCGGCCCCCCGTGTTTTGCAGCCAATGGCACTAATGAACCTACCTGCAATGTGCTGCAATGTATAAAGTATAATCGCACAAACATCGGAAGAAGGCGGCCCAACACACAAAAATGTCCAAGCCATGTACGATTGAATCAGGGACCGACACGTCTCTACCCCCCCCCCCCCCCCCCACTCCGGTAATTACCTAAACATCTAATCATGGCCCACTAAATTGAGCAACCTATGGGCAGGCATCACCTGCAGACCTGTGTTTACCTATAAATACTGACATTCATATGTAAATATCAGTCACGTGCATATGTAAATAGCCAAGGCCAACGGCATTCATATGTAAATAAAGGCAGCATTCATAAGTATATCATACCCCACTGCAGTGTGTGTGCTGTAACCTATTGCAACCAGTGAGCAGTATTACTGTACAGTAATCTCTAGCAGCGAATCAACAAGCAGAAATGTGCTGTAACCTCTAGCAACTAATCAGTGAGCCTTAAGGAGTGCTGTAACCTCTAGCAACCAGTCAGTAAGCAGTAATAATATGCTGTAACTTCTGGCAACCAATCACAATCGCTGCCTGATCTGATACAGTAAAGTGATTTTAAGTCTTGCTGCTATTTATTGTATGTCTCAGAGAAGGTGGAGAGCGAAATTGCATGGAGGGGGGGGCCCTAAGAAAATGTTTGCCCAGCGTCCAATCAATATTAAAGACGGCCCTGGGTATACCCCCCTGAAGGAACTGCTTCGGGGGCCTCGACTACAGAAACCGCATCCAGAAGCCGCTATCCTTTGATCCCCATTAAGAGGCGGCCATACCTACCTGCGCGGTCTAAACTGCTCATCATCCCGTAGCCAATCAGATCCCCCTTTTTAACGTGTGCAATGGCCTACATATAACAGAACAACAGGTTCTTCCCCCCCATGGCAATCGCATAATGGCGACCGCCTTCCACAAAATCAATCGGTACCTCCTCTTACCTTCATCCCTTTTCCCTTAATCTTCCTGCATGACCCTACACACTTAAAATGTAAATTCCCCCCCTTTTATTTTTATTTTTTTTAAAGGGGGCCATAACGAGAAGATCTCCACACACTTACCTTTTCAAATCATATCCCGGAATTCCTATTTAATTGTGTTCCCAGGGGACCCTCAAAGCACCCGTACATCTCACATTTTTTTATTTATTTATTTTTTTTGCATCTGCAATCCTTACCATCTCCATCCTACCATTACCTGACAACCCCACCACTGCACCACTGTCCCCAAACTGCAGACGCACCGCCCGCCATTTGTGGGCCAGCATCCACCACCTCTGTTCCCGGAGGAGCAACTGCCGCCGACATTGCACCCCCCTTTCCAACCCCCCAACAAATCCTGTAATGCAACTTAAACGAAAAACATTTAGACATTATTTGACTTACCGGGCTGACTGGAACCCCAACAGCCGCCGTGCTTGCCTCCATTGCTGGCTCGCATTCCTGCGGCTCCTCCTCCTCGCACACTGTCAGCTCGCCTTCTGACCTGTCATCCTAGACCAGGACCGGTGGTGTCATCAGCCCCCCAGGCAAAGAGGTCCTGGGGGCCGTGGAGTCCCTCTGTTGTAGTGCCTGTCTCACCCCCGAAGCTCTGCCTCCTGCCATGGTTCTACAAATGCCCTCACATACTGTGACCTGGAAGGTCAACCTCGTCCTTCCACCGCCATCTTGTGCCATCTCGTGCCGCCCGTATAAGCAACGCCCACCCGCGGAGCTCCGCCCCCTTAAAAACCTTTTTTTTTAATATAAGCAGCCTGACGGCCATACTAATTAGTCTCCCTCGCCGAGCCTTCCTCCCCGCGCAGCGATGCAGACAGAGGAGGTAGTAGTCCTGCAATTCACGGGTGGGGAAGCAGCACCATAACCCACCCACTGCTTCCCTCCAGTGTGACTCTGGACCCCCATGGAAGATTAACCCCTTACTGTTTGGGCGGTCCCAGCCTCCCTCTGGATGCTCTACACAGCCCCCGATGGCGATGCAGGAGAGACACTAATTGGCGGGCCCCAGGACTGCTGCTCGGGTGAAGTCTCCCGTTGGATGGAGGGATGGTGGCCCCAGCCCCTTGCCTGCCGGATTCTCCATGCACCGACCAGGGCTGCTCCTCTTTCATCTTGATGTGGTGACCATGGAGGGGAGGAGTTAAAATTTTTGGCGTCCGGGTTGTTGCTGGTGTGAGTGCGCTAAAGGACTTGACATTTCGGCATGTTTGTCCCCTCTCCCTTGCTGCCCCTTTCCCTCCTTCCCTTCCCTCGCCCCTTTCCCCCTTCACTCCCCCCTTTCCCCCTTCCCTCCCCCTTCCCCCCTTCCACCCCCCTTTTCCCCTCTTCCCTGCCCCTTTTCCCCCGGGGTGTGGACGGGGGAGAGGGGGTAAGGAGAGGACAATCTGCCAAAGGGAGAAATGCATTTGTTCGGGGACTGCATGTACTTTTGGGGTATGGGACGGGGGGTGGTGGATTCCATTTTGTGATGCCTTTTCTGTTGTGATGGGCTCCCTCGTGCATGCCTACGTTTAGGGCGAGCTGAGGAGACCCCTCAGTGCTGACAGTTATATGCTCTACCTCTGTTTTGATTATACTATTGTTTTTTGGTTCTATGATGTTACTGATTGTCTTTTATTTGCATACCGGTATCAGACGTGACATTTACCACTGCCGGGACTGGGGGGACTAGGATTTGGGGGCTCCCTCTCCGACCTGTCTACCCACCAACCCACGTAGGACAGCGCTTTAAACCCAGTGTACATCTGGTAAGTGCTATAGCATAATTGTGCTGTTTTAGTATACCCTTCCTGTACTGTTGAGTGCGGACAACCCTTAATTTCCCTCTCCCCCTGGGGTTGAGGTGTCCGGCCTCTTTTTCCCCTTACCTTTCCTTCCATTTGCCCTTCCTTTCTCCCCCTTAGTTCCCGCCATCCATTACCTACCCAAAACCTACCTTGGTTCAACTTTCTTTGCTTTTCTCTGACGTCCCCCTCCCCCTCCCAGAGGAGCGATGGCAGACTCAGTCAAGGTCACCTCTCTAAACGTTAAGGGACTGAACTCCCCTGAAAAACGGTGGATCCTCCTGTGAGAACTGAAGACTTCTTGTACTGATGTGGCCTTTATACAAGAAACACATTTTAAAAATACTAGTCTCCCCTTTCTATGGTCGAGATCTTTCCCTAAGGTCTACCACTTTACTAACCCCTCCTCTAAGACCAAGGGAGTCTTCATTCTGATCTCTAGCAGGCTCCCCTGGGTTCTCCAGGATTCTCTGGTGGACCCTGGGGGCCGATATCTTTTTCTTAGGGGCCACATTGGAGAGCGCCTTTTTACATTTGCCACTGTGTACGCTCCCAATGATCACCAAGATACGTTCCTCAGAACTACCCTGCACAGATTATGTGACTTTCGGGAGGGCCAGTTGATATTAGGTGGGGACTTTAATGTCCCCTTTCGCCATCGGTTGAAACTTCTGCCTCTTGCTCCTCGCTCCTCATTTACTAAGTGTTTACTGAATGACCAATTAGTTGATGTCTGGCGTCTGCAACACTCTGGGGAAAGGGACAACTCTTTTTGCTCTTCCCCTCACAAATCATACTTGAGGATAGACTTCTTCTTGATTCCACATGACCAACTGCACTTGGTGAGCTCTTCCTCCATCGGCCATATTACTTGGTCTGACCACGCTCCTGTAGCCCTTACCTACACCCTCTCTAGGAACCCCTCACGTAGGTCTCTATTCTGGCACCTTAATGAGAGCCTCCTCCAGATACCGGAAGTTTTAGCAGATGGACCAGGGAATTGGACCTTTATTTCCAAGAAAACTAAACGCAGGACTGCGACCCGAGGATAATTTGGGAGGCTCACAAGTCAGTACTCCGCAGGGTACTTATCAGGCACGGGGCAGGCATCAAACGAACATGGAAGGAACAGCTTGCTAATCTGTTTCGTGAACTTGCCTCTGTGGAAGCCAAACATAAACATGCCCCCTCACGGACCTTAGAGATTGAATTGGGGACACTCTGCACCCAGATTGCTGACCTACTCCATTATAAAGCGAAAGCGACACTCCAGTTTTGTCGTAAATTGACGTAGGAGTCAGGGGACAAATGCAGAAAAATCTTAGCCAGGTCGGTAAAGGAGTTTAAATCTGCCTCTTACATACCCCAGTTGATAGATGAGAATGGCCAGAGGGCCTCTACCCCAACCCAAATAGCCAAAGTCTTTGAAAAATGTTACTCTGATCTCTACAACCTGCCTGATTCAGGGTCCGGACAGGACAATATAGACAGATATGTAACCGGTTCTGGTCTACCAACCCTCTCATCGGACTCACGGGAGTACTTGGAGGACCCGATCACACTGGAAGAAGTCCAGACGGCCGTGGGACCTCCGAAGGTGGGTAAGGCTCCGGGCCCTGACGGATATACCGCACAATACTATAAGACCTTCCTCCCTATTCTCGGCCCGCGCTTGGTGAATTTATTTAATACTCTGAGCTCAAATGGGGATTTTCCTGAGGATACCCTTAGAGTCCACATCTCGTTGATACCTAAGGAGGGCAAAGACCTGGGCCTATGTGGGAGCTACAGACCCATTTCCCTCCTAAATTCGGTCCTAAAACTATTCTCTAAAATCCTCGCCACGTGATTGGCACATCACTTGCAGTCCCTTATACATATTGACCAGTTAGGTTTTATTCCCACCAGGGAAGATAGGGACAACACCATTAAGGTGCTTACCCTGGTCCATAAAGCAAAGTCATCTGGGACCCCTTGTCTTCTCGTGAGTACTGATACCGAGAAGGCTTTTGATCGGGTCAAATGGACATTCATGTTCTTGGTCCTTCGCCATATAGGTCTGAGTGAACGGATGCTGGCATGGATAAGTAAAATATACTCACGCCCTTCAGCTCAAGTCAAAGCGAATGGGGTGCTCTCATCTCCCCTTGACATCGGGAATGGGACCAGACAGGGTTGCCCCCTGTCGCCCCTGTCATTGGAACCCTTTCTCTCCACAATTCAACAAAACTCAGACATAACGGGACTCCAAATGGGTACTACTGATTGCAAGATATCTGCCTACGTGGATGACATGCTGTTCTCGCTGACGAATCCCAGAGTTTCCTTGCAAAATCTCCTTCGGGAATTCCAGATATACGGGATACTTCTTGAAATCAGAGGCCATGGGGGTTGCAGTCCCCCCGCAAACGTTACTAGACTTGCAGTCCAATTTTCGATTTAAATTGACCCGTACAGCCCTTAAAACTTCCCCCCACCCTTTGTCACTAAGATCCGCAGTTTGCTTCACGGGTGGCATTCTGGCCTCCATTCCTGGTTCAGGAGATGCAATCTCATTAAAATGAACATACTCCCTAAATTTACCTATCTTTTCCAAGCTCTCCTGATCCAGATTCCAGTCCCGTTTTTTAAGCAAGCTTAATCCTTGCTCACTCAATCTAACTGGGCCCACGAAAATCCAAGACTTAAGCGGTCACAGCTGACATTGTCTAAACAACAGGGAGGGTTGGTTCTCCCTGACTTGTGTCGCTACTACCTGGCCTCCCATCTGGGGTGTGTATTGGACTGGAATCGAAACAAACTTTCTAAGCTCACTCCCGAATTCCGCTAAGAAGCGCCATGTGGCGCTATAAGGGTTTACCCACAGAATTGACGTCACATCCCACTATAGGGGCTTAGTTGAAAGTCAGTCACCTGATCGCTACCCAAAACACACTCACGTCTTTGACTTCCCCCCTATTCCCTATACGTGGCCATCGGAACTTTAAACCGGGGACCCACTTAGAAATTCCAACCTAGACAATGCGTCTAAATTCGTCATTGATGGAAAATGGCCTTCTTTCTCAACCCTAACAGATCCGACAGGGCTTTTCCAACTGCCTTTTTGGAGAGCGGCGCAACGACATAATTTTCTCCATTCCATCCCCAATCCTCAAACGTTCACCAATCCTCAGATGGAGTTTGAGACTCTATGTAGGAGCGAAGGCCCTTTGGCACACATTCTCTCTCAAACAGATTACCCACACTTAACCTGTCTGTCCAACTGGGAAAAGGACCTTAATTGCTAGTTTTCCCCAGCACAGAGACAATGCATTATCACTTTGGCTCTCAAAACCTGGCTGTGCACGAAGATACAGGAGACTAATTTTAAACTTCTCACCAGGTGGTATTTGACACCATCAAAGCTGCATAAATGTTTCCCCTCTTCCTCGAACATATGCTGGAGGTGTGGAGAAGAAGAGGGCACGTTGCTCCACATTTTTTGGTCCTGTCCCAGCTTGGTGGACTTCTGGACAGAGATCCGATGCATAACACAAAAATTCACAGACTTCTCCATCCAGGAAGAGGCTGCATTCTTTCTCTTGCATCATTAACAGATTCCCATTAAGAAGTACAAAAAAATCAATTTTACGGCATGTGATAAATGCGGTGAAATCCTGCATCCCTCTCTATTGGAAAAAATGTCCCCCCCCTTTCATTACTCACTGGCTTAGGAAAATAGAGGACATTAAAAAAAATGGAGGACTTGATCCTCACATCACAAGGTAAACAAGAATTTTTTAAACAAACCTGGGACATCTGGAATACCATTATATTCTCGCTGGAAGGATGTCGCCTGCTATCGCATTAGTGCTCTGAGCTTTCCTTGACTGGCCCCTTGGACAGTGGCTGCCATCGTGTCTCGTCCCCTCTTCTCCTTTCATGATCTTTCACCCCTTCTCTTTTCTGCCTTCCTCTCCTATCTCTCACCCCCTCCACCCCCTCTCTCTTCTGGAAAAAGTGGAAAATTGGGAATTACGGCCCCACACCCCCCTCTGGATGGATTATGCAGGAGGGACCTGGGGTTTGTGTGACCCTGGATCTTGGTACAGTACTTTATTCGTGCCTCGAATCATTGTGATTGATGGAAGGCAGACTCACCGTTGCGAATATACCTGTATCAAGTATTGTTCAGCTGCTTTTTGCTCTGTATTTCTCTGTTGCATTATGTACTCGGGGGACCATCTTCCCCTGTTTGGAGAAAAAATTATATTTGAAAAAAAAAAGAAGCCTACGACACCTGGTATTCCCAGGCGGTCTCCCATCCTGGCATTAACCAGGCCCGACCCTGCTTAGCCTCCAAGATCAGACGAGATGGAACAGATTCAGGGTGATGTGGCCACAGCCAATATCTTCAGGCACTCTCAACTCTCTTGACAAACGCCAAGATGGTCACCTTGGGAACAAGCAGAAAAAAATAGGTCAACGGCAACAACATAAAAAGAAGCCTACAGCACCTAGTATTCCCAGGTGGTCTCCAATCCAGGTACTAGCAAGGCCCAACCCTGTTTAGAGATCAGAGGAGATCGGGCACTTTCAGGGTGATGTGCCCATAGGCAATCTCTTTGGGCACTCTCATCCCTCTTGAAAAATGCCAAGATAGTCACCCTGGGAAACAAGCGAAAAAAAACAGGTCAACGCCAACAACATAAAACGAAGAATACGGCACCTGGTATTCCAAGGCCGTCTCCCATACAAGTACTAACTAGGCCCAACCCTTCTTAGCCTCTGAGATCAGAAGAGATAGGGTGCTTTCAGGGTGATGCGGCTGTAAGCGATCTCTTTAGGCACTCTCAACCCTCTTGACAAATGCCAAGATGATCACTTTGGGAAACAAGCGAAAAAAACAGGTCAACACCAACAACATAAAAAGAAGCCTGCGGCATCTGGAAAAACCAGGTGGTCTCCCATCCAGGTACAAACCAGGCCCAACCCTGCTTAGCCTCTGAGACCAGACGAGATTGGGAACTTTCAGGGTGTTGTGCCCATAGGCAATTTCTTTGTGCACTCTCAACCCTCTTGATAAATGCCAAGGGAAAAAAGGAAAAAAAACAGGTCAACGCCGACAACATAATGAGAAGTCTACAGCACCTGGTATTCCCAGGCTGTCTCCCATCCAGATACTGACCAGGCCCATTGCTGCTTAGCCTCCGAGATCAGATAAGATTGGGCTCTTTCAGGTTGATTTGGCCGTAGGCACTCTCTTTGGGCACTCTGAAGCCTCTTGACAAAGGCAGAGATGGTCACCTTGGGAAACAAGCTAAAAAAAACAGGTCAAAGCCAACAACATAAAAAGAAGCCTACGGCATCCGGTATTCCCAGGCGATCTCCCAATCATGACACTAACCAGGCCAGATCCTTCTATGGCAGCTGGTCTTCCCAGGCAGTCTCCCATCCAGGTACTAACCAGGCCTGACGCTGCTTAGCCTCTGAAATCAGAGGAGATCGGGTGCTTTCAGGGTGATGTGGCTGTAAGCGTTCTCTTCAAGACACGCCCAACCCTTTTTTTTTCTTCAAATATATATTTTATTAGTTTTCATCAATGGGATAAGGGCCCGTTTAACATACAGCGGTAGCAAAAAAATGGAGGTCGCAGCCTCCAAGTCACTCATCTTGACAAGATATAAAATACAGTGCATATTCCAACAGCACAAGAAAGAGAATATAACCAGGGTCCATATGTCCCCGAGGTCCAGTTTGTTGGTATAGCCAAAATCTAAACAATATAGGCCGACATATCGCTACCAGAAAAGAATGAGAGAAGAAAGAAAGGTAAGTTACAGGGGAGAGGGGGGAGGATCGGGAGAGAAGGGGGGCATGGAGGGACAATGGGAGGCGTGCGACTGAGATACCTGTCCATGGGGTTGGAACCTCCGTGTACTGCCTAGTGTCCATGTAATCACAACAGCTCAAGTCGCAAGCAGCGACTTTCCTTCATCTGAAAGTATGAACATATTCCAGAGAGACCAGGTTTTCCTGTAGGTGTCCTGTCTGTGTTGCGCTGTCAACACCAAGTCCTCCATTTTATTCATGTCTTCTACCCTCCTCAACCACATTGCTACGGTCGGAGGACAGTCTTGTTTCCAAAGTAGGGGGATACAGGATTTGGCAGCGTTAGTCAAGTGTCGCAGTATAGATCTCTTGTATCTTCGGCGGGGGCAGGGTGGACACATGAAGTAGAAAGAACGCCGGGTCGTTGGGAATCAGCAGGTCCGTAAATTTTTGAGACACCGTTCGCACTGCAGTCCAGAAAGGCGCCAACTTAGGGCAGGACCAAAACATGTGTAACATGGACCCCCTCTCTTCATGACATCGCCAGCAACTTGCTGACGTGTCTGGGAAAATGGCATGTAGGCGACTAGGTGTAAGATACCACCTGGTCATGATTTTATAATTGGTCTCTTGTATTTTAGTGCACAGTGACGTTTTAAGAGAATGGTCAATTATATTCTGTTTCTGGACTGCAGTAAAGGTGCATTGAAGCTCCGCCTCCCACTTGTCCAAGCACGCCAGGCTCGGTGAGTGGGCTGGTGTATTCAGTGTCGAGTACATTTTAGAGAGGACTCGAGAAACTGGTTCCGTGCCTGTGAGGAATTCCTCGTATGGGGTCAGCGGTCGTGTGTAAGACTGGGGATTTGGGATGCTTTGAAGAAAATGGTGTATCTGTACTGCGTCCCAGAAGGAGAGCTGGAAGGAGCCCGCTGGGTCGGTTAGCTCCGTTAACAAGGGCCACCTATCTCGCCGCACAAATCGTGCAGCCGTTACACAATCTGACTCCCTCAGCGCCTGAAAGCGTGTAGGTGAGTTCCCGGGGGGGAACCGATGGTTACCTAGAATCGGGGTCAAGGGAGAGGTTTTGGTAGTCAGGGAGTTTTGGAGTGTCGCCTGAAGTCATTGCTATCAAGGGATGCGATTTTATCTCAGGGGGGAGGGAGCCACCACACCATAGCGCAGAACGCAGGGGAATGTTTACCTGCCGTTGTTCTATCTGTACCCATAATTTCAATTCTTGATGTCTCCCCCAGTCCACGATTCTGCCTAAGTGTATTGCTTGGTAGTATCTCCTAATATCGGGGAGTGCCAGTCCCCCATATCGTTTGGGCGCAGAAAGTTGGGCACGTGGTATGCGCGGTTTCTTGTATGCCCAGACAAATTGGACAAACAGGGTCTGCACCTGTTTAAAATATGTGGGAGGTATTCTGATCGGGAGAGCCTGAAAGAGGTATAACAATTTGGGCAGCACACTCATTTTTAGTAGATTGCATCTCCCAAACCATGAGTGTAGTCCCTTATGCCATGTGTCTAGCAGTGCCCTAATCTGTATCAACAAAGGGGGAAAGTTATAGTCATAGATGCGAGACAGGTCAGTTGGGATTTTCGTGCCCAGGTAAGTCAAGGCAGAGGACGTCCATCTAAATCGGAAGGTGGATTGTAACATCGAGAGAGTACGTGCCGGAATAGATATCCCCATTGCCTCAGATTTAATAAAGTTAATTCGAAGGTTAGAGAGTTTCCCGTAAGTCTCGAATGAACTAAGGAGGTTCGGAAGGGAAATTATTGGGTTAGTGATGGAGAAGAGCATATCATCCGCATAGGCTGACAGCTTACAGTGCAGTCGGCCAATTGCCACCCCTTGTATATCGGGGTTCATTCTGATCTTGGCTAAAAACGGTTCCAAGGACAGAGCGAAAAGGAGGGGGGACAATGGGCAACCCTGTCTCGTCCCATTGGTGATCTTAAAAGGTTCTGATAGTATACCGTTGGCCTTCACCTGGGCTGTAGGACTACTATATATACTAGCTATGCGGCTCAGCATCACCTCCCCCAGTCCGATATGTCGTAGTACTGTAAACATAAACGACCAGTTAACCCGGTCGAACGCCTTTTCGGCTTCAGTGTTTAAAAATAGACACGGGGTCTTCTTTGATTTCACAATATGTAACAAATTAAGCACTTTGGTGGTACTATCCCTAGCTTCCCTCGACGGGACAAAACCCACCTGATCCAGATGGATAAGTTGCTGGAGATGCAATGCCAGCCGAGTAGCCAGTATTTTGGTGAATAGTTTGAGATCTACGTTCAGCAGCGAGATAGGTCTATAACTGCCACAGGACGCCGGGTCCTTCCCCTCCTTAGGGATCACGGAGATATGGGCACCCAGGGTAGCGGAGGCGAACGTTTCTCCCGACCCCATGGCATTAAAGACCGTGAGTAGTTGGGGGCCTAATACTGGGAATAGGGTTCTGTAGTATTGTAAGGTATAGCCGTCAGGACCCGGCGCTTTCCCGGGCTTCAGGGACTTCATGGCCGTTTGGAGTTCTGGTAAAGTTATGGGAGAGTCTAAGATCCTCTGCGTGTCAGGCGAGAGAGAGGGCATGTGAGAGGTCGCAACGTATTCGTCCATGTCTGATTGGGGCGCTGTCACCAGAGGCAGGTTGTACAGGGTGGAGTAGAAAGAGTGAAACTCCCGTGTAATATGTGTGGGCAGGATTGCCCTTTCGCCCCCTGCCTTGTTAATATGAGGGACGTATGTGGAAAGTTTTAAGTCTCTGACCATTCTTGCCAACAATTTCCCGCATTTGTCCCCTGATTCATATGTCGTTCTACGGCAGATCTGTAAATGTGCCTTAGCTCTGTAGTGGAGGAGATCGTTGATCTGTTTCCGTAAGGTTGTCAAGTCAGACTCCGAGGACAGTGTGGGATTATGCTTATGTTTGCCCTCAGCAACAGCAAGTTTCTGTAAGAGTTGGGTAAGTTGTTGGGTACGCTCCCGTTTAATGCGGGCCCCATGCTTAATAAGGATCCCCCTAATCACTGGTTTGTGAGCCTCCCACAAAATCCCAGGCGTACAACCAGGTCGGGCATTCTCCTGGAAGTAACAATGCAGCTCCCTAGACACCTCCGCCAGCACCTCCGGTGCCTGCAGGAGGCTCTCGTTCAGACGCCAGAATCGGTGTCTGGAAGAGGCGTGATCAGATATACGGTATGTCAAAAATATAGGTGCATGGTCAGACCAGGTCCTAAGTCCAATAGACGTGTGTTCAATGGCATGTAGGTGCGCATGGGGGATCAGGAAGTAGTCTATCCTAGTGTATACCTGGTGTACAGAGGAATAGTAGGTATAGTCACGCTCTCCCGAATGCTGCAGACGCCAAACGTCTATCAGCTGTGATTTATGGAACGTCTTAGACATACGTTTGAGTTGGCCTATGGGGATGGAGGTCCTTCCGGAGGAAGTGTCCACTGAGGGAGTCAATGGGGCATTAAAGTCTCCCCCTATAATCAACTGGCCCTCTCTGAAGTCTTGGAGACGTTCTAAAGTCTCTTCCAGAAAGGTGGCCTGGTGGTCATTAGGGGCATATATCGCTGCCAGTGTAAGCTGCGTGAGGCCTACCGTACCCTTAAGGAAGACAAACCGTCCTGAGGGGTCCAGATTGTAGCTCTGGCAGTTCCAGGGAACCCTACTGGATATCAGTATGGAGACTCCCTTGGACTTAGCCGTTGGGTTTGTGGAATGATAGGCAATCGGGAAAAGCTTATTTCGTAAATAAGGTAGCTTATTATCCTTAAAGTGGGTCTCCTGGAGAAAAGCTACGTCTACCTGGGACCGTTTTAAATCATCTAACAAAATACGCCTCTTCTCCGGCGTGTTAAGACCCTTAACGTTCAGGGACATCACTGTAAGTCTGTCGAATGCCATAGGGGACCCGGGGGGGGGGGGGGGGGGTTGGGCGGGTGGCGGAAAGGACCGGGAAGGAAAGGGCAAGGGAAGAGAGGGGAAGGAAACAGAAGGTTAAAACAGATACCAGAAAGAAAAGGAAAAAACGTTAAAAGAAGAAAGAGAAAAAGAGTCAGGAAAATGGGACAAAGTCTAACACCTTGTCCCTTACACAGTATAATATTTGCATATGGCGCTTGGGAGCCGTGTGGCAGAACCCAGTGACATATACCAACCTATTTGGGGGAGAGGTAGGACAGGGCTCAAAAAGAGAGCGCCCAGCCACACCTCCCCACCCGACACATCATAAAAATGAAAAAACATGTATCACTCCAAAAATATTGCAACAGGGATAACCCCCAACCCAGAAAAAAGGAGACAACAAATGCATAAAAACTGAAAAAAGTGAACGAAACAGGTGTTCCCATTCCCCACGGTATACGTCCCCCTCGTACCTGCTTTTCGGTAGACACCTGGCCCCAAACGTAGGAATTGCCGCAGCAAGAGGGCTGTTAATCCTGTATCTACCAGGCCATGTAGGAGACTGTCAACCCTCCCCAGATAGCCTGCCGATCGTCAGCCAGATCGGCTCCTAATACAGGACAAGTAGCCAGCCAAATGGTGCCCAACGGCCTGGTAGCCCGACCTGAGCCCCCAACTAAACACACACCTGCGACAGAATCTTTCAATGCGTCCGTAATCCAGTGGATGCCCATGCCCCCAGAACCCCCATGGCATCAGGGCTCCATGCGCGCAGACATGTCAAACCCATTCCTCATCCGTCCAGGCTACCTGTCCGTATGTCCAGCCGAGGGGTTCACATGACTGCAACTCTCAGGGCCGTTGCCAATGGGGGGATTTCTCGGCAGCCATCCCCACCCATCCAACGGTGGCAAAGGGTGTCCTCCCCGGTTAGGCGCTGGAGCGTGGAATGTTCCTGCCGTAACTGAGAAGGGATGTCCCACGGCAGACGGGCAGGGCAGAGTCAGCAAGTCAAATACGTCAACCGAGGGGTGGGGGCGTAGCTCCTCACAGTTCCCCGGAGGGGGGGGGGCTGGTAAAATGCAGGTAGGATCATTCAACACCTCGGGGCGGGTAGCCCACCAAAAAGAGAAAAAAAAAAAGGGGGGGGGGGTGGTGCCAGGGGACCATGAGGGAGCCAGGTGGCAGTCAAGGTGCAAAGGTAACTGGAAATGTAGGGGCAAAGATAAGAAACAAAAACTTAACTGAGCAGGTGAGTTCCGAACCTGGGGTTGGGATCATCCGATTACGGTCAAACGAGGTTGGGCGGTAGCACCCGGGAGCCAGATCAAGATTCACGGACATCCTCCTGAGAGACCGCTCTAGGTCGGCGACGACCTCTTTGTAATCCGGGAGGCACTGCAGCTCCTTGTCCAGACTTACTCGGTTGTCCTTGCGGTCGTGGGAGGAAAGCCAGCCAGTCAGGCATCCTCACCGGCTCTGAACCAAGAAAGGTAAAGAGGGCAGGCAGGGATTCAGGTTTCCGCAAAGTAAACGATCTCTGATCTTTCTTAAATGTCACTGAAAGCGGATATCCCCAGCGGTAAGTTATATTTCTTCTGCGAGCAAGGTCAAGCAGCGGCCGCAGCATGGCTCGTCTTTGCAGGGTGGGGCGGGAAAGGTCCGGGAGGATCTTAATGGTCGCCCCATCAAATTCCAGGTCCCCGGCGTTCCAGGCTTTGCATAGGATCTGTTCCTTATGAGGATAGTGGTGGATCCTGCAAATAACATCTCGGGGCCGCAGGGGGTCCGTAGGTTTAGGGCCTAGCGCTCTGTGTATCCGGTCGATCTCCACCCGGTCCGGGAGCTCGATGCCTTCTATAGCGCGGAAGATAGCAAGAGCGGTATCCTGCAAGTCTTCAGGGCCTGTAGCCTCAGGTAAGCCCCGGAGTCGCAGGTTGTTCCTGCGATTCCTATCCTCTATTTCCTCCAAGTGGAGTTGTTGTGCCACCAGAGTCTCTGCGTGTGCCTCCTGGAGTCTATCCACCGCCGCTACACGTTGTTCAAAAGCAGCCAGAGAGGTCTCCCCCGCCTCCACCCTAGAATTAAGCGCCGATACGTCTGCCTTAACTGCCGCCATCTCTTTGCGGTGAGCCGCCTCCACAGTCCCTATCAGAGCGGTTATGTCCGCCTTCGTCGGCAACGCTTGGAGCAGCATACGCAGTTCAGCATCCACTCCGCCTGTCGGCACGGCAGCCCGCCTCAGTTCGTCGTCCATGGGGTGGAGGTCCGGCGGAAATTCCCGATAGCCATCTGCTGGTGTATGCTCTGTATGCGAGAGTGGTGCTGGACCTGGGGACACGCTCTCCTCCTCCGTGCGAGTCGCCGCCATCTTGGCCTCCGGGGATAGAAATTGCTGGCGGTGAAATAACCGGCTAAGCTCTCCGGAGGTCGGGTTTGAGGCGCCGATTTGAACAGTTTGTTGTTCCGCTTGGCTCCCTTCTTCTTAGCGGAGTGCATAGTGCTCTGTAAGGCACTGAAATGGTCGGGGTGGTCGAGAGGCGACCGGGCGCTCCAAAAAGAAAGTGCCACCTACTCAGCCATCTCTAGTCCACCTGTCCGGTAGAACTGCAGGACCCTCAGCCGTGGTGGTAGGCCGGAACGGCCGCGGAGCACGATCTCGGGTGGCGGCCGCAGGAAACACCGGGGATCCGTAGGCCTTAGTAGGCCTCACTGGGCCGGAACCGGCCGCGGCCTCCCCGAGCGCCCCAGAGTCCAGGGAACGCCACCGGAGGGATCCTGGCAGGAGGGTGGACAACGTGGGGGGACCGATGGAGGTCTCTCACCTCTGCAGGCAGCAGGGCCAAGGCTTTTCCGGGAGGCCTCGGGGCAGAAAGATGGCGGCGGCCGGCGGACGGCAATGCGGCGGATCCGCGGAGTCAGCGGGCCGCCGAGCGCTGCAATATAGGCCTGGGACACCGCTGCAGGCTCCAACTAGCCGGCCGAGGTGGCTTGAGCAGGGATTGGGCACCGGATCGTGTGGATGGCGACGGATAGCTCCGCAGGTATCAGGAGCTTACAATCTAACATCCGTCGCCATTCGTGTCAGGCCACGCCCCCAAAAGAACACGCCCAACCCTCTTGACAAACGCCAAGATGGTCGCCTTGAGAAAAAAGCAAAAAAACAGGTCAAAGCCAACAACATAAAAAGAAGCCTATGGCACCTGGTATTCCCAGGCGGTCTCCCATCCAGGTACTAACCAGGCCTGACACTGCTTAGCCTCTGAAATCAGACGAGATCGGGAGCTTTCAGGGTGATGTGGCCGTAAGCGTTCTCTTCAAGACACGCCCAACCCTCTTCAAAAACGCCAAGATGGTCGCCTTGAGAAACAAACGAAAAAAACAGGTCAAAGCCAACAACATAAAAAGAAGCCTATGGGCTTACAGCGGACCTTAAAAGATGGGACCCACTAGCTCTGACATGGTTCGGACGCTGTAATGTGTTGAAGATGAACGCGATGCCACGACTTCTGTATCTACTACAAGCCTTACCTATCAAAATACCCCAGACTTTCTTTCATGTGGTTCGCTCAATCTTTATCAAGTTCCTCTGGCGTGGCAAACATACGCGTATTGGTAGGGCAATGCTATTGCGACCGAAATTGCGGGGAGGTATTGGCTTCCCGGAGCCTGCTCTATATTACACAGCGACGCACATGACACGGGTGGTTGACTGGTGCCGACATGGGGAACTGACGCTATGGGTCAACCTAGAGCAGGAGATGGCGCGGGTTCCACTGGCTGGTCTGCCTTGGGCGGGGAGGCCATTGGAGTCCTGTGTGACTACTCACCCGTTAATTTGCCCCTCGCTCGCCGAGATGGATCGTTTTTTTCACCTTTCCCACCTGACTAACTTCCCTTCTCCTATGACCCCAATTATTGGACATCCTAGATTCCCTCCGGGCCTGTCTGACCAGGCCATTACCAGGCAAGCCCTGAAAGGGCTTCTGAGAGCAGCCCTATTTCTTGGACCCACGGGCTGGATTCCCACGGGGACCATACTGCTAGAGCAAGTACCTGTTGCAATGGATAGCTGGAGAGCTAGACAGCTCATCCATTTCCTCGGATCACTACCTAACCATTCGTTCTTCTCTAGACAATTCCACCCCTTCGAGAAACTTTGCCTGGATGATGGCCCAATTCGTGGTTCCCTCTCTAGGTCCTACCAAATCCTGACAGACGCACAATCCTCCACGGATCCGCCCTTCCTAGCTACATGGAAAAGGGACTTACAAACGACATTCTCCAAACCACAGAGGGACAGAATACTCTTTTTCGCCCATAAGACGTCACTCTGCAGTAAATATCAGGAGATCTCATATAAGGTGATCACACGCTGGTATCGTACACTGGCGGTGTTGGCCAAAATATTCCCCGGTCAATCTGACCGCTGCTGGCGCTGTGAGCAACAGGCTGGCACCATTCTCCACATTTTCTGGGAATGCCCTAAATTACAAACATTCTGGCAGCCTGTCCTGAGACTCATCCACAAGTTCACAGACATTTCCTTAGCCAATGATCCCACAGCAGTTCTTCTCAATCTAACTCCTATGTCGAGAAAGCGTTATCATAAGTCCTTACTTAAACATCTCCTCAATGCAGCTAGGGCCTGCATTCCAAGTCAGTGGAAACAGCAACTGCTCCAACGGTGACCCAGTGGTTCGCAAGGGTAAATGATATTGAACGAATGGAAGACCTGACTGCCACAATGAAGGATAAAATGGAGGAGCAGGGGAACAGATGGTTCTACTGGAACAGTTGTGCTTTTCGGAAGAATACCTCCGCGAGACATAGTAAGCTCATGGTGATCGTTGGAGATCGCTGTTCCAAACGTTGGACAGCTGATAAGCTGGTAAACCGAGGGCGTCTCTTGCTCCCAGGGAGGGGACCGCAGGGGACCCCACCCTATCCACTCTACCCACGACACCCCCTTACCCCTTCTTTTCCTTTTCTGCCATTTCCTTCCCCAATCTTCTCTTTCCCCTTCTCCCTCCTTTCAGTTCTACTATTTCCCTTCTTAACTCAAAAAAAGGGAAAAGAAAATGGTATGTTCCGACCTCATTTGACTACTACACAATACTCTTCCCCTATCTATGGATATCGAAACTCTTCGAGGGTAGCAGGGCTAGTATCAATAATATTTTAAGTGGTAGAGGATCCCAACGAGATGGAGCTTTAATCTCATCTTGATATGACCGCAAAGCTGTACACGTGCTATTCTCCTCGGACTTCTTACCATTGGCTCTGATATCCATGCAATATGATCGTTTGTTTGTAACTATTTGTATCACACATTCTTTGAAGTTGCCTTTGCATTGTATGTCGCATACTACAAAATAAAAAAATAAAAATAAAAATAAAAAAAGAAGCCTATGGCACCTGGTATTCCCAGGCTGTCTCCCATCCAGGTACTAACCAGGCCCATCGCTGCTTAGCCTCCGAGATCAGATGAGATTGGGCTCTTTCAGGGTGATTTGGCCGTAGGCACTCTCTTTGGGCACTCTGAAGCCTCTTGACAAAGGCCAAGATGGTCACCTTGGGAAACAAGCTAAAAAAAAAGGTCAAAGCCAACAACATAAAAAGAAGCCTACGGCATCCAGTATTCCCAGGCGATCATTAGCCTACCCTGATAAACTATGTGCTTTAAAGTGACGATTCCTCTTTTCGCCCACAGAGAAGGGTCTGGGATACTATTCAGGTGAGGGAGCATGGGGTTGCCCCATAGGGGCATATGTGGGGAGATGTGGTTGGGCTTTCCATAGCTCCTCCTTGTCTCCCGCCAGACCCTCACCGTGGTACGCATCAAGCCCGTCATGGAGGAGCTCGCCCTAAGCCCCCGAAATGGTAGGTTACTCAGAGCTGCATAGGAGCCAAGGATGGCTGCCTCCAGGGTGACCGCCGGGTTTTGTGTGGGCTGGGAGAACCACCACCGAATTGTGACCAAAACGGCCGCCCAGTAGTAGATCTGAAAGTTTGGGAGCGCCAGGCCCCCCCCCCCCCCGATAGTGGGAGATATAGTATCTGCTTAGCTACCCTGGGGGGTCTCCCAGCCCAGACAAAGGATATAAACAGACTCTCCAGTCTCTGGAAAAAAGTCCTGGGAATGTGGATGGGGGTATTACGAAAGAAGTAATTTTTTGTTAATTTTTAACAAATTGACTCTGCCCACTGGGGATAAAGGGAGAGATCGCCATGCCGCGCACCTAGCCCCTAATTGTGTCATGAGTGGCTGTATATTGTCCTCCAGATAGCTCTGAACTCTACCACTGACCTTAATCCCCAGGTATATAAAACTTTCCACTCATTTAAGCTGTGGATGAGGCATGCGAGGGGTCGAGGAGTGGAGTGGGAAAACAACCGGTTTGTCCCAATTGATGCGGATACCTGAGTACTGACCGAATCGATTAATCAGTTCCAGTGCAGTGCCCAAAGAAGACGACGCGTCCACTAAATAAAGCAGAGCATCATCTGCATACAAGGACAGCTTTTCCTCGATGGGCCCTACTTGTATCCCCTTTATCCCAGTATCCGCTCTCAGCAAAATAGCCAAGGGCTCCATCGCAAGGACAAATAAGGCTGGTCAGAGGGGGTGCCCCTGTCTCGTACCCCGTGCCAGCTGAAACTGCCCGGAGAGACAGCCATTGGTACGGATTCTAGCAGAGGGGCTGTGGTACAGCATGCGGATCCAATTCTTAAATCCTGGGCCAAATCTGAATTGCGAGAGCGCCTCCCATAGGTAACCCCACTCAACAGAGTCGAAAGCCTTCTCCACGTCGAGCGAGGCCACTACACCCGTCTCCCCCCGGCCGCTATCTATGTGCGTGAGTAGGCGTCTGATATTAATGTCTGTGCCTCTGCCTGGCATAAAACCTGTTTGGTCACTATGGACAAGGGCCGTGATGACTAAGTTAGTCTGTTGGCCAGGATTTTGGCCAGTATTTTCGCGTCCACATTTAACAGTGATATAGGGCGGTATGACGAACACAAGGTGGGGTCTTTCCCCGGCTTGGGGATCACCACTATGATCGCCTCGCTCATGGTGTCGGGAAGTTTATCAATATGCGACGACGCAGAGAATAGATGGTGGAGTCTTTCAGAGAGCTCCGTAGCGTAGTGCTTATAGAATTCCGCCGGGATTCCGTCCGGTCCCGACATCTTACCCGCCTGCATAGATTTAACCGCCTGGAGAATCTCCAGAACCGTGATAGGGGCGTCCAGCCTATTTCGGTACGTTTCCGTGAGGATTGGTATATCTATGTCGGCCAAGTAGGTCGTTAGTTCTTCCTTACTGTAATCCGACCTAGAGGTGTAGAGAGATGTATAAAACTCCGCAAAACAGTTATTAATCCCGTCTGGGGTGTGAAGCAACTGACCGGATTTGTCCCTGATATGTGAAATGCTCAACCCCCCTGCCTGTTCCCTGGAGAGCCAGGCCAGCATCCTCCCCGACCTCTCCCCCTGCTCAAAGATCCGCTGGGACTGAGCTAGCATTCTCTTCTGGGTGAGAGAGGTATGAAGATCAACAGCCTCTCTGGTCAGGATTTGCAGTTGCCAATAATGTTGGGGGTCCCGAGTGCGGACAAAAAGAGCCTCCGCGCAGACCGCCTCTCCCTCAGCTTTTTTTAGCTCTGCTCTACGTTCCCTGCGTATTTTGCCAATGATAGTCTGATAGTGCCCCCTCGTGGTAGCCTTAAAGGCATCCCAGACTACCGTGGCCCCAGCCGAACCTGCATTCTCCTCCCAATAGCTGTTCAATTCGGTCCTAAAATGAGCATCCACAGCGGCATCTGAGATCCAGAACCTGGAAAGCCTCCATAGTCTAACCGCTGGTCCCAGGGAAAGATCCAATGTCAGAAACAGAGGTGCATGGTCCGATATCCCCCTGGGCAATATTTGTATGTCTACGACCCTTGGGAGGACTGGGCTCCGCGCAAAGACCAAGTCAATGCGGGAGAATGTTTTATGGGTGGCAGAGTGACATGTAAATGCCCGAGACCCGGGGTGTCTCCACCTCCAGACATCCGTCGGGGCCATATGTGTCTGCCCAGGCAGCCAGCCCAGGTCCATGGTGTCCCCCCGGAGTCAGTCTGTCCATGTCTGGGTCAGGAACTAGATTAAAATCACCCAGGATAAGAGCATTATCAGAGGCAAACTCGGCCATCTTGCTAGTGATTTGGTTCAGCACCAGCAATGAGGCCGGCGGGGGTAAGTATAATCCCACAATGGTCCAGGTCATTGAGTAAATTGTCGCATGAATAATGACATACCTGCCGTCCGGGTCCAAGGCCAGATCCAGGAGCCGAAAGGGGAGGGACTTCAATACTAGGACACTTACCCCCCTGGCAAAACTAGAGTGGGTGGAGTGGTAATGGTACCCCACCCAGGGTTTTTTGAGGGAAAGAAGTCTACTGCCGATGAGGTGCGTTTCCTGGAGTACGCATATGTGTGGGTTATAACTTTGAAGAAATTGAAACACCAGGGATCGCTTAACCGGGGAGTTCAATC
Source organism: Lithobates pipiens (assembly GCF_037356315.1). Taxonomy (NCBI): domain Eukaryota; kingdom Metazoa; phylum Chordata; class Amphibia; order Anura; family Ranidae; genus Lithobates; species Lithobates pipiens. The sequence continues at coordinate 164,565,959 of NW_027507791.1, forward strand.
CCCTGGTGTTCCAGGATACAATGTTAAGTGTAGACATGGATTCTGGGGGCAGTGGAAGGATCAGGATCATTGTGGAACCCTGCTCCCGGATTGGACCGCTGGACCCGGGACATACATATCCGAGGACAATGCAACACTGAAATATCAATATTTTTAGTAAACAAGTACAACAAAACTAAACAGAGAACAAACAGATAACCCCAATAACCATACATGAAAAAAGAAAAAGGGAAACAAAAGTCCCTGGCCCCGTTAGGGGAACAGTCCCCACTCCCCACCCCACCCAACCCCCTTAAACTGAGGAGGGTATTCATCCCAAAGTGTATCAGCTCGCCTGCTGTAACTGGGGGTCCGTGCAGGAGGCAAGTTCCACCCCCCCAGACATCCTGGGGGGGTTTAGGTAACCAAGTGAGCGGCTCACTAGGCGTGAGGCAACCGCCTGCTCTATGAAGGAGGCTGACAGGGACATGGATCTGGGAGGATAAAGAAAAATTGCAGTTTGTCCCATCAGTGAAAATGATCCAAAAAGGGGAAGAAGGAACATATGGTATGAGCCCCCATGCTCCAGGAGGGAGCAGGAAAGGGCAAAGAGGAGCGGCATGTCACAGCCTTCTCCCGACCGTATCTCAGGTCAGGGGTATCAACTTGAACTCCCGCTACCGGGGAGGTTGCTGCCAGCATTAAAGGTGAGCCCACCATCGGTGCAAACAGGGCACAACAGGTGCAACAAAGGCCGTGGGCATCCCAACAGTAGAATGGGTTGTAAACAATTCCGAAGAGGTAGTTAGTCGATCAGCGGGCTGGCGCCAGCGAATCAATCCAGGCGGATGCCTCTCCGGGGGTGTTAAAGAAGCGGGTCGTCTCTCCATCCGGGCCGGAAAAAGAACACTATAGCGGATGTAACGTGCTCTCAAAGCCGCTTTCACGTAATCAAAGGATTTCCTCGGGGCGTGGTCTCGGCATGTAGCGGTGAGGACGCACTGTCCCTGAGCTCCGGCGCTGACCCCGGTATTTTAGCACTTATTCGCCGCATGAACTACTCCACATGCCTGGGAACGATGGGTAGGAGAACCGGCAAGTCCCTGCCGAAGAAGGGCGCGCCCGAGGGATCGATCAAACGGTTCCTGGCGGAGCCTGATGAGGTGGGGGACATGGATGGCCTAGGCCGCTCTCTGCTTACCACAAACGCGGCCACAGGCCCCGCCCCCCGCAGGCCCCGCCCCCGCCCCAGGCCTGAATGCAGATCTCAATCCCCGGCCTCGTCAGCGGGTTCTGACGGGGAAGAGAGTGAGACAAGCCGATCGGAAGTGGCAGCGCTGGTGAGCGGACTTCCTACTAAGTCTGAACTGGCATCGATGCTCTTGGGGCTAGAGAAATCCATCAAGAGAGAAGTGTCCGCTGTCCGTTCGGATCTCGCGCAAGTTTTGGACCGCGTAGAGGAGACCGAGCAGAGGCTGGACAGGCATGCTACCGCCATTAGGTCTCTGTAAGCAACTACCCGCTCTCTCGCTATCGCTCATCGGTCTTCCCTCTATAAGATCGAGGACCAGAGAACCGTAACAGACGGAACAACATCCGGATCCAGGGGCTCCCGGAGGCGACCGGGGACGAGGACCTCCTCCCAATGGTAAGAGGCATCTTTAACGGCCTATTGGGGAATGCGGCTGACCATCCTTTGAAAATTGACCAAGTTCACAGGGCCCTCCGCCCTCGTAACCTGGCGGCGGAGACTCCGCGTGATGTGATCTGCAGAGTGCACTATTTTGAAGAGAAGGAACGCATCATGAAAAAACTCAAGGGGACCCGAGTCCTGGACTTTTATGGGGCGTCACTCTCTTTTTTTCCTGATTTGGCCAGGGAGACTCTGGAGAGACGCAGGGCCCTGCGTCCCCTAACTGAGAAACTGCGCTTGTCCTCCATCAACTACCGGTGGAGTTTCCCTGCCGCCCTGATCGCACACAGAGATGGGAAGACGGCGGTTCTGCGGTTCCCAGAAGATCTGGAAAAATTCTGCATGGATGTGAGCATATCCCCGCCGGATTTACCGGGTTGGCAGGAAGGCATCCCACCCCTACCGAATAATCCTGAGGAGCCATGGCAGAGAGTGTCCCGCAAGCAACGCGTCCCCTCTTTTAGCCCAGCTAATATGCATGCATAGATGGCACGTCTGATGGCGCTCTTCTGTCCAGTATTCCGCACTGATGGCGCGGCTTCCCTGGTCCCGCAAGTATAAGAAGTTGTTTATGTTACCTTTCATTTTTATTTCTGTTTTGGTGTTTAACGTCATACTCTCTCAGCTGCCTACGGGGTGTCTAATTTAATGGGAACGAAGTGTTGGAGTGCCTACGGGTGGTCCTGCACCGGGGACACTTGGGACATGCCTCTGACTGTCTCTACCTCATGACACTTGGATCCCCTATTGTGAACGTTGTTGGCTGGTGTTCTCGGTTCTTGTGTTTCCCTAAGTGTACATGAACTCTGTGCTATTTCTTTCATTTATGTGTTATTATATAATTTGTAATTTGGGGTTGGAGCCGGAGCTGCGGCCTGCGACTTCTGTTTTAGACTGTTGCGGGTTGCTGCTGCCTGGCCACATGTGTTTTCCCTCCGGGGGGTGTTGGGCGGATCTTGGCCCCCGGGCTCCGGCCGTTTCGATGGCTGGGGCTCCGGGGGGGGGGGTGGCCCGGTCAATTGCTCCTTTACTGCACTGCAATCTGCTGTGTGCGCATGCCGCGGTAGACCCAATTGGGTCTGGGTTGTGTGTGCTGCAGGGGTTGCAGGTCATAACCTGTAATACTTACCTTCTCACTACTCTCCTTCTCTTTCCTCTCCTTTTCACACTTTTTCTTTCATCCCCCTGCCCTTTACTTCCCCTGCCTCTGGTCCTGTTTCCTGGTAACGGGCTGTATTTGGAGTTCTCTGACGGATCCCCATGGCCGCGGTGGAATTGTTATCGTTAAACGTGAGGGGCCTCCATGCCCCTGGTAAACGTCATAGTCTATACCGGGAACTGGGTCGCCTGCGGGGGGACATTGTCTTCTTGCAAGAGACCCATCTTACCCACACCACTTCGGTGAAATTATTCTCCCCGCAATACCCAGTCTGGTATTATAGTCTCTCTGATGTGCATAAGGCAAAGGGTGTGGCCATTGGGTTCCGTGGAGGTACCCCTTTTAACATGCTAGAGATGTTGAGTGACCCTCACGGACGCTTTCTGTTCCTCAGGGGCAGCCTGGTCGGGATGCCATGTACGTTGTCGACCCTCTATGCTCCTAATCGAGATCAGGCCACTTTTATTGCCACTACGCTTGCGAAATTGAGGGACTTTGCTAGTGGATGTGTTATCCTGGCTGGAGACTTTAATGTCCCCTTGGAACCAGTGTTTGATACGTCCGTGGGCAGGTCTTCGGTTCCTCGTAAGCGTCTTGCATACATTCGTAAACGCTTGTGTGACACCCAGTTAATGGACACATGGAGGATAATGCATCCGCGAGCAAGAGACTATACGTATTACTCGAGCGCCCACCAATCCTATTCCAGGATTGATTTTTTTTTCTTGATCACCACCACCTTTCCCTATTGACAAATTCATTAATTGCTTCATCAACCATATCTGATCATGCCCCCATTTTGCTTACCATTAATATCTCTTTGTTGCCCCGAAAACCAGCCAATTGGAAATTAAATGAGAACCTTATTAGTGAGGAGGCAGACAAAATACACATGCAAGAGGAACTAAATCAGTATTTCAAAGATAATACCCACCCAGACATTTCCCCAGGAGTACTGTGGGAAGCCCATAAGGCCCATATGCAAGGTAAATTCATGGAGTTGGGCTCCAGAAGGAAAAAGGAATTTGAGCAGCAACAATCTAAACTATTGTTAGAAATTAGCGCCCTTGAGTCAAAACACAAGGCCAGTCTCGCTCAAGCCACACTACATAACCTAACAATGAAGAGGGAGGAGTTGAAGGCCATGTACCATGAGCAATGGAAACGGGAAGCCCGTAGGGTGTCACAAAAATTCCATGAATGGGGTAATAAACCGGGGAGGCTTTTGGCTCGCTCCCTACAACAGGCAAAAACCAGGGCTTTCATTGATAAAATTAAGACAGCTTCTGACGCTCTCACGCATGAGACCACAACTATAGCCAAGGAATTTCATGCTTATTAAAAACGCCTATACCATGTCCCTCACGCTGTGCCGGACTTGGTGGTTAGGAGAACTCTGATCCAAGAATATCTACAGCAGGCCAACTTGCCCAAACTGAACTCTGACGCCCTCGCCTCATTGGACGGAGAGTTTTCTGTCCAGGAGTTCAAAGTAGCACTGAAGGCTATGGCGAGTGGCAAGGCCCCTGGACCGGATGGCTTTACGGCCTTTTACTATAAGGCCTTTGCGGAGACCCTGCTGCCGCGCCTCACCTCTTATGCTAACACGATCTCACAGGGGGGGACACCCCGTCCGGAGACGCTGCGTGCACATATCTCGGTGATTCCTAAGTCAGGGAAGGACCCTAGTTTATGCGGGAGTTATTGACCTATATCTCTCTTGAATCTAGACGCTAAACTGTATGCCAAAGGTATAGCAAACAGGCTTCTACCCCTACTTCCACGCTGGGTTTCCAGTGATCAGACTGGGTTTATCCCGGGTAGGGAGGCATGCGACAATGCTCTCCGCACCCTGTCCCTGATGGCTTGTGCTAGGGGGTCCGCCCAGCCCACCCTGTTACTTTCTACAGACGCGGAAAAGGCGTTTGACAGGGTGGACTGGGAGTATCTCATGGCGACCCCGTCTCACTTGGGAATCAGCCAAACTTTTCTATCTCACATTTCAGCACTATACCATTCCCCTACAGCTCAAATTCGTGTTAATGGTACCCTAAGTGAATCATTTACACTCTATAATGGTACACGTCAGGGCTGCCCCCTCTCGCTCTATCCCTGGAACCCTTCCTCTCTACAGTTAGACACAATCCAAACATCCATGGGATCACTGTTGGTGATCGAGAACACAAATACGCTGCTTATGCGGATGATATTCTGTTCTACATACAACAACCCCTGATTTCCCTTCCCAATCTGATGTCTGCCTTCTCACAATTCGGTCTCATATCTAATTTTAAAATGAACATGTCCAAATCGGAGATTCTTAACGTCTCTATCCCCGGGGAAACTGTGGTTCATCTTAGAGACTCCTTCCCTTTTAGCTGGCAAACACACAAAATGAAATATTTAGGCATCTACCTCACACCTAAACCCCAGACTCTATTTCGCGTTAACTATATACCCCTTCTTAATGCAATTCGAATGGACTTACAAAGATGGTCCCAAGTCGCACATTCGTGGTTAGGGAAAATTAGTGTGATTAAGATGAATATCCTACCCCGGATTCTGTTTTTATTCCAGATGATTCCAGTGGGTATTCCAGCTAGTTTCTTAACACTCATAGATTCACTGATCTGCAGATATGTTTGGAACAGAAAGCGTCCGAGACTGTCCCAAGGCCTTCTAACCAGACCTAAACGGCTGGGGGGCCTGGCTTTACCTAACGTGAAACTTTACTTTTTAGCCGTTGTTTTCAACAGGATATCAGACTGGAAATATCACAAACATTCTAAACTATGGGTTGCCCTTGAATTGGCGCTCAGTGGCACGGACCTCTACACCCAAGTGTGGATTCCCAGGAAACATAGGTCGTTAGCACCTAGCTCCTCTCCTCTCACCTATTCTACTCTACAGATCTGGGACTCGATATGTAAACAGCACAAGTGGTTATATCACTCTCCCATTATGCCTCTGACGGGTCATAATTACTTCCCACCAGGAAACATTGACCCCAGAATTCATTCCTGGAATCTGAGTAATACACCCCTGCTACACCACGTCGCCAACCAGGATGGCATTGTGCCTTTATCTCAACTAATTCCTCCCTCACGGGCAACGCCCATGGATCACTGGACCTACCATCAATTGGCTGCCTTTGTACACTCCCTGCTGAAACCATTGCGCTCACTGGCTGATTTAACACCGATTGAATCGGCCTTCATGGAGGACCAGCCCGTGGAGAGGCCTTTACCACCCAGAGCCCGTTTGCAATTGCTTGCCAGACCAAAGGACAAGGGGGGTCTGGGTCTCCCAGATCTGAGACAATACTACAGAGCGACTCTGCTAGTGAGAGTCGTTGATTGGCATTGTAATGTCCCACACAAGCAGTGGGTGGAGATGGAGATTGAGGATGGATCCATTCCCCTATTGACCTCCTGTCCTCCCTACCAAAAGACCTCAGAAATCACCCTGTAGTGGGAGCTACATTGGCTGTTGTGCGGAGGTTGTTCCGCTGCACACATATTGCTCCCCTGCCGTCACCAATGACTCCGGTTATAGGTAATCCAGACTTCCCACCGGGATTTACCAACAAGAAACTGCGACAGTTGACAGTGGTGGGGAAACAGCGTCTGGGAAAGGTGTGGCCCTCGGGAGGGCTCCCGACCACGCAAAATGTCGCCGAGCTTTCTGACCCTCCGCTTGACTTGTTTAGTGCTTATCAACTTCGTCACTTTCTTCTGGCCATACAAAGGGCCCCCTACACTCCTAGAGTCCTGACATCCTATGAATCCATCTGTCACAAAAGGGAACCTGTGCGACACACCCTCTCCCTCCTGTACAACCTATTGAGTAGTCAGGAGGAGCAGTCGACCCCACCATTTATCCACAAATGGGAGAGGGACTTAAGCATCACATTTACCCCACAACAAATAGGGAAGATCCTGACCTTAGTACATAAAGCTTCCATCGCAAACCAATATCAAGAATCAGGATACAAGATAGTCTCATGCTGGTATAGAGTCCCATACCTTCTGATTAAAATGAATAGCTCGATCCCGGATGTTTGTTGGAGGTGCAATTCAGATACGGGGACCATGGGACACCTTTTCTGGGCATGCCCGGCCTTGAGGAACTTTTCGGTTCCCAGCAGCATGCCTTCTACACTTGACCGAACAGCCTGTTCGAAAATACAAAATAACCCTCACGATGCAACTCCTGAACGCCGCCCGGGCCTGCAGTCCCGCACTGTGGAGGCAGCCTCAGCCCCCATCCAAGGTGCTGTGGTATTTCAAAGTCAATCATATTCTCCGGATGGAAGAATTGACCGCCACCCTTCACAACACTGAAGAGGCATTTAGTGTTACATGGAGGCCCTGGAGGTATTTTACTGGTACTCGAGACTACATTCGGGAGGTGAGCAGTGCCCCTGTCCCAGAAAATGACTGAACATCTAACGTTTACCTACGTAGGCCATGTCTAGGGCGGGTGGCATTCCCCCCCCTCCCTTTTTGTCTTTATTTTTCTTTTTTTCCCCGCCGCCACCACTCTCTCTCTCCGTCTTTGCACTCTCTTCTCCCCCCGTCCTCCCTTTTGACTATGCCTTGTCTCCTTACTAGCCTTCGAGGCCCAGAAGAACCCCAGGGTTCTGGACACGACCGGCCCATCTTTTACTCTGCTTCACATAGGTCATGATAAGCTGGCTCGCTGTGGTCCCAGTTGTTCTCCATGATTACATTTGTCCGAACGGAGCTGCACTAGTTATACTGTACTACATGTCGGAGGTGGAGTTTCTCTCTTTTCTGCATGAAACTGTAGGACTCCCCTCTGAGAACCCAGAGTTATTTGGCTGCCTATTTTTTGTTACCATGTAATTGTGACCCTGGGTCATGCTGTATGGCTGACTGTTATATTTATGTTGTTCTACTTATACTTAATAAAAGAATAAAAAAAAAAAAAAATAAGTCAATGCCAACAACTTAAAACTAAAGCCTATGGCATCGAGAAATCCCAGGCGGTCTCCCATCCAGGTACTAACCAAGTCCCAACCCTGCTTAGCCTCTGAGATCAAATGAGATTGGGCTCTTTCAGGGTGATGCGGCCATAGTAGATTTTTTCAGGCACGCTCAACCCTCTTGACAAACGCCAAGATGGTCACCTTGGGAAACAAACAAAAAAAACAAGTCAACGCCAACAACATAAAAAAAAGCCTGCAGCATCTGGAAAACCCAGGCGGTCTCCCATCCAGGTACAAACCAGGCCCAACCCTGCTTAGCTTCTGAGACCAAACGAGATTGGGCGCTTTCAGGGTGTTGTTCCCATAGGCAATTTCTTTGTGCACTCTCAACCCTCTTGACAAATGCCAAGATGATCACCTTGGGAAACAAGCGGAAAAAAAAACATGTCAACGCCAACAGTTACTAATCAATCCCGACAATGCTTAGCCTCCGAGATCAGACAAGATCAGGCACTTTCAAGGTGATGGAGCCATAGGCGATCTTTGCGGGCACTCTCAACCATCTTGACAAACGCCAACATGGTCATCTTTGGAAACAAGCGAAAAAAACCAAGTCATTGCCAACATTGGAAGCTAACAGGGTTGGGCAATCAGTTTCCTTGCCTGAAATAGGCATCTCAGAACTGCCATCTGGCTGCTTCCCGGGTTTCCGACTCCTTCAACTAATCCCAGGAGACAATACTTCACCTCCATCCTGGTGGAGGTTCCAAACACCCGATCAATGGTTCCTGTCACCTCCGTCCAGTAGCGGATCAACTTCGGGCATCTCCAAAACATGTGCATCATGTATCCCCCCATGTTCCCGCACCGGGGGCAACTTGCGTCCTGCCGTTTGGCCAAATTGAAAAAGTTTACGAGGAGCATAATAGGTTCTATATAATAAGAACAGATGTGACATCCTCTGTGAGGAGAGCCACAATTCACCACAGGCAGGATTCCTGTGGCCAATTATAGCTCAGGGGGGTTTAGTACACACCCCACACTATATAAGGCCGCCAGCGCGGCGGCCTTGCATAGTGTGTTGCGGTGGTCAGGGAAAGAGGACGATAGGCAGGGACAGTGTCTTTACTGCTTGGGAACCTAGCACTATTACAGTGGGTGTTATGTGCCTCCTGCACAGTACACACCTGAAGCTTCCCTTTATTACTGGTGTTCAATTTCTGCAATACACGCATCTGCAGTGCAGAAGTTAGAGTGGGTGTTGTGTGCCTCCTACACAGTATACACCTTATTGCTGGTGTTCTGTTTCTGTAATACAGGAACCTAGCACTGTACCTAGGGTGTACAGAGAAGCTGGTATATATAGAAGACTACAGCATACAGAAGAGATGCTAGAGTAAACAGTGAGGCTGGGGTATACAGAGAGGCTAGTTTAAAGAGAGGCTAATATATACAAAGATGTTAGTGTATATAGAGAGGTTAGAGTGTATACAGAAAGGACAGTGCATATAGAGAAACTAGTGTATACAGAAGACAGGCTTGGGTATACATCAAAGCTGACAGTGTATACAGAAGACTGGGTAGTGCATACAGATAGTCTAGTGGGTAAAGAAGACAGGCTGGTGTATTCTAGCTAGTTTTTACAGTCTAGTGTATACAGAAGACAGGCTGTGGTATACAGAGGGTTTAGTGTATTCAGAGAGTCTAGTGTATACAGACGGCGAGTGTATACATAAGACTGGCTAGTTTACACAGTGTTGACAGAGATGCAAGGGTGTACAGAAAAGCTAGTATATATAGAAGACTACAGAATACAGAAGAAAGGCTAGTGAATACAGAATACAGACTCGTGTATGCAGATAAGCTTGAGTATACAGAGATGCTAGAGTAAACAGTGAGGCTGGGGTACACAGAGAGGCTAGTTTAAAGAGAGGCTAGTATATACAAAGATGTTAGTGTATATAGAGAGGTTAGTGTATAGAGAGAGTCGAGTGTATACAGATAGGACAGTGCATATAGAGAGACTAGTGTATACAGAAGACAGGCTTGGGTATACATCCAAGCTGACAGTGTATACAGAAGACTGGGTAGTGTATACAGAGAGTCTAGTGGGTACAGAAGACAGGCTGGTGTATTCTAGCTAGTTTTTACAGTCTAGTGTATACAGAAGACAGGCTGTGGTATACAGAGGGTTTAGTGTATTCAGAGAGTCTAGTGTTTACAGACGGCGAGTGTATACATAAGACTGGCTAGTTTACACAGTGTTGACAGAGATGCAAGGGTGTACAGAAAAGCTAGTATATATAGAAGACTACAGCATACAGAAGAAAGGCTAGTGAATACAGAATACAGACTCGTGTATGCAGATAAGCTTGAGTATACAGAGATGCTAGAGTAAACAGTGAGGCTGGGGTACACAGAGAGGCTAGTGTAAAGAGAGGCTAGTATATAAAAAGATGTTAGTGTATATAGAGAGGTTAGTGTATAGAGAGAGTCGAGTGTATACAGAAAGGACAGTGCATATAGAGAAACTAGTGTATACAGAAGACAGGCTTGGGTATACATCAAAGCTGACAGTGTATACAGAAGACTGGGTAGTGCATACAGATAGTCTAGTGGACACTACAGAAGACAGGCTGTGTTACTCAGAGATTTAGTGTATTCAGAGAGTCTAGTGTATACAGTTGGCGAGTGTATACATAAGACTGGCTAGTTTACACAGTGTTTACAGAGATGCAAAGGTTTACAGAGAAGCTAGTATATATAGAAGACTACAGCATACAGAAGAAAGGCTAGTGAATACAGAATAAAGGCTGGCTTTTGCGGAGAGGCTAGTTTTTTCAGAACACTATCTAGGGTATACAGAGAGGCTAGATTATACAGAGAGGCTAGTGCATAGAGTGAAGCTATTGTATATAAAAGCCTGGTTAGTGTATACAGAGAAGCTAGTGTGTACAGAAGAAAGGCTAGACAGGCTATAAAGAGAGATAAGTGTTTACAGAAGACAGTTTGGGGTATACAGAGATGCTAGTTTTTACAGAGAGACTAATGTATACAGAAGAGAGGCTAGGGCATACAGAAGACGGGCTAGTGTATTCAGACCTAGGCAAGTGTCTATCGAAGACAGGCTATTGTATGCAGAAGACCGGCTAGTGTAAACATGCTGTTGTATATAGAGAGGCTAGTGAATTTAGAGGGTAGGCTAAGTGATAACAGAAGACAATCTGGGCTATACAGAGACATTTCATCATTTCATCTAGCTCACATCTCTAATGGAGTTTGTCTCATTGCCATGTTATGTCTTTTCATTCTTATGCTAAATATAGATTATACTCACTACACGATTTTAATCATCCACATCAAGCATGCAATAAAACTATCATACATCAAAATGAATCATGTACTCTTTTGCTCTATTTTGCATATTTGTAATTCTCCACATCAACTGTCACATTGAGTATGTGACAGTCCTGACACACCATCCTGACTTATTTTGCTTTATTTCTTTTTACTACCTCAAAATCCGGTTAAAATTATTCACTTCGATGAGTTATACCGCTAATTGTACGGTAATGTTCACAAAACCATTCATTTGCTACTAGACATGCTGCACATACTAAGAGTAATGTAACTATCGCTCGCTAACGATGTAAACCGTTTTATTGCTTTTCTGACATTAACCGAGTATCTCTGACATTAACTGAGTATCTCTCTGCACTATGATCTTAATAATAATAATAATAATAATAATAGGATTGTGTAATGCAAAGATTAACTAGTCTAATATAAGCTTTCTCATTGGTACCTGCATATCCTTTAAATTTAGACTAACGCAACTATTTCTCTGCCATTTTCAAGCTAAACTTTCAATCTCTTACCGTTGAACAGCGATACTTCCTCCCTGCAATATTATGCCATTTAAATGTCCTATTTGTCGCCTATATTATACAACTCTCTGAAAAGCATATATGTAGACAATTAAACTAGTCTTACATCTTAATAAAACAGTTTTTTTGCTCAACCAGTATCTCAGAACATAAGCAAATAAACGTTTCCACTGTTTGACTCTTTTTCTGTATTACTTATTTTTCTCCACCTTAACTGTCACAGTTAAAACACAGTGACAAAACATTTCTTTTTACCGCAGCAAAATGTAAGAAAAGCAGTGTAAGCCGTCTTTCTGCCATATGCTTCAGAAAATTAATGTACCGCTTTTAAATCCATATCAATTCCACAGAACCGTGAACCGTCTTACAATTTTAACATTTATTGATAGCAATTACTGATATTACATTATGACTATACCAGTGGGAAATTAATCATCAGCTCAGAGTTATTTAATTTGCAACCATCGAATCTCATTGCTATTCCGACATTCTGCCTTAATGAGGATATTACTTTGCAACTATCACTTGATCCCTTTTGTGTATTCACTTTATCTCGACCTATATATACTGCTTCAATATTTTCCTAATTTGTTTTGCTATAGTTATTATTATTATATTATAGAGATAACTATCTCTAAATCATTGTAAACCTAACCATAGTTATAATGTCTACAGCTAATTTTACGTTAAAGCAAAATTCACACAAAACCATGTCTTTAAAACCTTTACACATTAAGGGTAATGCAACCATCTCTCGCTACCTCTATGCAATAGGATTCTCTTTCCAGTGGAATCGGAAAACAGTCAGTGAAAGCCATCTTCGTGCGTAACAAAATTAATGGAACTATTTACACGTTGGAATTTTCAAGCTACGTCAATTTACTCTGTAATAATGTAAACCCTTTAGCTGCTTAGCTCACACTTTGCTGTATGTAGCCGCGTTAACTGTATTAATGGCTACATGTAAATAACCAATGGGGATTGACATTTTATGTCTATCTCACATCTCTAATGCAATTTGTCTCTTTGTCATGTCATACTTTGCAAGTTATTATACTTTCTCATCCTTAAAGACACGTAATGATCCTGAAGAACGATAAAAACCTAGTCAGGTCGTTGCTGATATTTCATGATTACAGCAATCATCTCATCTAATTGCTATTCCGACATTCTGCCCTGGTATTATTTTGCAACGCTCTATTGAACAATGTAAAGGTAAGCTAGATATTTTGTGTATTTCCACTTAAACTCGACTTGTATATACCGTCTCAATATTATCCGTTCTAATTTTGCTAAATTAGATTGTAGAGTTTGCTATGTCTAAATCCAGGTTACCTACTCACCTTAATCACGTATACGGCTAATTTTAGGATAATACAAAATCATCTTATTGCTTCTTTACACGCTGCACATATTAAGAGTAATGCAATGCTACCGTGTACAGTTTAATTGCTCTTCTCACATTTAGCTGGTATCTCTCTGCTATAGGAAACTGAATTTGTACTACAACGATCACTCATCTAATATCAGTCCACTCAGTGCTAACGGGATAACTTTTACATTTAGAGTAATGAAATGATTTCTCAGTCATTTTGAAGCTACTGCAACTAACGCTTCCGATCTCTTTTCAACTGCAATACTTAATCTTTGCTATTGCAGAATATTTAGCTGCTTAGCTCATACTTTGCTGTACGTAGCCGTGTTAACAGTATTAATACCTGCAAGTAACCAATGGGGATTGACATTTCATCTCTAATTCATTTTCACATTTCTAATGCAGTTTGTCTTTTTGCCATGTCATCCTCTGCCAGTTATTATCTTTTCTCATCCTTATGCTATATTTGGGGTATATTCACTACATGATTAAAGACACGTAATGATTGACACACGTCGTTGCTGTTATTTCGTGTATTTCCACTTAAACCCAACCTGTATATACTGTCTCAATATTAATCGGAGTTATTTTGCTATATTTATTATTAGAATAAACAGATTACTATCTCTAAATCCTGGTAAACCAACTCACACAAAACCATCTTATTTCTACCTTACACGCAGCACATATTAAGATATTAACATTTAGCCGGTATCTCTCTGCAATAGTAAACGAAATGTGTAGATCACTCATCTAATATCGTCTTCTCAGCGCTACCGCAACAACTTTTAAATTTAGAGTAATGCAACGATTTCTCAGTTTTATGAAGCTACTACAACTAACGTTTTGGTTTTCTTTCCTGTTAAATTACGCTCTGCAATATTAAGCAATGTAAAATTGGTCTCTTAACAATGCTATGTATAATAATACAAAACTTTCAAAAGCAATATCGTCTCACTGTAATACTTACACTCTGCATAATAAATATGAATAATGCGAATAATGCTAATAATAAAGTCGCCTAAAACTCGGCTATAATTAGAGAATATATTTATCAAAATAAACCATGTACTGCCAAACCAATAACGGCCAATTACTTAACGTCTATCAGTCAATGACTTAACAAAATACACTTAGCACTCTTTTGCTCTATTTTGTATATTTGTAGTTCTCCACATTAACTGTCACATTGATATCACCACTGACAACACACCACTTTTTAAAAGCACCAAAATATGAAAAAAGCACTGTAACTCTTTACATGTTTCAGAAGTAACTACTTTATTAGCAAAAAATAAAGTCCTGTCTTCTTTACACGCTAGCCTTTCTGTATACATTAATCTCTCTGTGTACACCAGCCACTCTATATAGACTAGCCTCTCTGTCTTCTGTATACACGTGCCCGTAATCTATATTCACTAGCCTGCCTTCTTTTTACAATAATCTCGGTGTCCCATTCTCTTGGCATACACTAGCCTCACTGAATTCCCCAGACTATCTTCTGTATACACAAGCCTATCTGTAAAAAATAGCCTGCCTTTTTTACTCATTAGCCTCTCTGTATAAACTAGCCAGTCTTCTGCATACTCTAGCCTCTCTGTGTAACACAGTCTAACTTTGGCTTCCCTAGCCTCCATCTCTGCATACGCAGGACCTTCCTCTGTATAATCTAGCCTATCTGTATACACTAGCCTGTCTTTTGTACAAATTAGCCTCTCTGTAGCCGGTCTTCTGTATACACGAGCCTCACTGTCTACTCTTGGTTGTCTTTTGTATACACTAGCATCTCTTTATACATTATCTCTCTGTATACCCAAGCCTCTCTGTATACACTAGTCCGCCTGTATACACTAGCAAGTCTGCATACACTAGCCTCTCTTAGTAACCCATCCTCTCTCTCTGTATACCCTAGCCTCCATCTCTGCCTACCCAGGACGTTCTTCTCTATAATCTAGCCTATCTGTATACACTAGCCGGTCTTCTGTAGACATTAGCCTCCCTGTATAAACTTGCTGGTCTACTGTATACACTAGTCCGTCTGTATACACTAGCAAGTCTGCATACACTAGCCTCTCTGTGTAACCCAGCCTCTCTCTCTGTATACCCAGGACGTTCTTCTGTATAATCTAGCCTATCTGTATGAACTAGCCTGTCTTTTGTACACATTAGCCTCTCTGTATAAACTAGCCGGTCCTCTGTATACACTGGTCCGTCTGTATACACTAGCAAGTCTGTGTAACCAAGCCTCTCTGTGTAACCCAGCCTCTCTCTCTCTAGCCTACATCTCTGCATACCCAGGACATTCTTCTGTATAATCTAGCCTATCTGTATAAACTAGCCTGTCATTTGTACACATTAGCCTCTCTGTATAAACCAGCTGATATTCTGTATACACTAGTCCGTCTGTATACCCTAGCACGTCTGCATACTCTAGCCTCTCTGTGTAACACAGTCTCTCTCTCTCTGTATACCCCAGCCTCCATCTCGGCAACCCAGGACGTTCTTCTGTATAATCTAGCCTATCTATATACACTAGCCTGTGTTTTGTACACTTTAGCCTCTCTGTATAAACTAGCCGGTCTTCTGCATACACGAGTCTCTCTGTATACCCTTGGAAGTCTTTTGTATACACTAGCTGCTCTTTATACATTAGCTCTTTGTATACCCAAGCCTCCTTGTATACACTAGTCCGTCTGTATACACTAGCAAGTCTGCATACACCAGCCTCTCTCTCTGTATACCCTAGCCTCCATCTCTGCATACCCAAGATGTTCTTCTCAATAATCTAGCCTATTTGTATACACTAGCCTGTCTTTTGCCCACATTAGCCTCTCTATATAAACTAGTTGGTCTTCTGTATACACTAGTCCGTCTGTATACACTAGCAAGTATGCATACTCTAGCCTCTCTCTCTGTATACCCTAGCCTCCATCTCTGCATACCCAGGACATTCTTCTGTATAATCTAGCCTATCTGTATACACTAGTGTATACAGACGGACTAGTGTATACAGAGGACCGGCTAGTTGATACAGACAGGCTAATGTGTACAAAAGACAGGCCAATGTATATAGATAGGCTAGATTATACAGAAGAACGTCCTGTGTATGCAGAGCGCTCAGCTTCAAGGGATGGCCATCGTGAGTAATATGAGGGACACTCCTCAACCCCGCCCCCACCTACCAGATCTGACTTTCATCTCCTTGCCCTCTCTGCCCTGGTCATCTGGTGGCAGTTTTATGCACTCCCTGGCCCCCACCCATTCATAATCCTTACCGACCTTTCCTTCCACTGCTCACAGGAACACACCGCTATCCTCCTGTCTGACACCGGTCCCCCTTGGAGGCTTTACACCTCACTGTTTGGGTGGTCCCTGCCTCCCCCTGAATGCTCCACATATACCCCGACGACATTGTCGGAGGGGCACCACTTGACAGGACATGGGGCTGTCATGCCGATGGCATCTCCCATTGAAGGAAGGGATGATGGCAACAAACCCCTTGGCAGCAGGTTCTTTCATGTACAGACCAGGGCGGCTCATCTTCCCTTCTGGCGTCTTGACCTTAGAGGGGGGAGTTGCACTTTGGGGGGTCTGAGTGATACCTAGTGCGCTGTACTGGAAGGGCTTGACATTCCCGCATATGTGTCCCCTCCCCCTGGTTGCGCCCCTCGTCCCCCCTCTCTGGCCCCCACCTACTCTTTGCCGACATTGCCTTCTGCAACTTTCGGGGACACCCTGAATGACTCATTTATTGAGCCTATTGGTACGAGACACTGCTTCCCTCCAGTGTGACTCTGGACCCCCATGGAGGATTAACCCCTTACTGTTTGGGCGGTCCCAGCCTCCCTCTGGATGCTCTACACAGCCCCCGATGGTGATGCAGGAGAGACACTAATTGGCGGGCCCCAGGACTGCTGCTCGGGTGAAGTCTCCCGTTGGATGGAGGGATGGTGGCCCCAGCCCCTTGCCTGCCGGATTCTCCATGCACCGACCAGGGCTGCTCCTCTTTCATCTTGATGTGGTGACCATAGAGGGCAGGAGTTGAAATTTATGGCGTCCGGGTGGTTGCTGGTGTGAGTGCGCTAAAGGACTTGACATTTCCGCATGTTTGTCCCCTCTCCCTTGCTGCCCCTTTCCCTCCCTCCTTCCCCCTTCCCTCCTTCCCTTTCCTCCCCCCTTTCCCCCTTCACTCCCCCTTTCCCTCTTCCCTCCCCCTTTCCCTCCCCCTTCCCCCCTTCCACCCCCCTTTTCCCCTCTTCCCTGCCCCTTCTCCCCCGGGGTGTGGACGGGGGAGAGGGGGTAAGGAGAGGACAATCTGCCAAAGGGAGAAATGCATTTGTTCGGGGGCTGCATGTACTTTTGGGGTATGGGACGGGGGGTGGTGGATTCCATTTTGTGATGCCTTTTCTGTTGTGATGGGCTCCCTCGTGCATGCCTACGTTTAGGGTGAGCTGAGGAGACCCCTCAGTGCTGACAGTTATATGCTCTACCTCTGTTTTGATTATACTATTGTTTTTTGGTTCTATGATGTTACTGATTGTCTTTTATTTGCATACCGGTATCAGACGTGACATTTACCACTGCCGGGACTGGGGGGACTAGGATTTGGGGGCTCCCTCTCCGACCTGTCTACCCACCAACCCACGCAGGACAGCGCTTTAAACCCAGTGTACATCTGGTAAGTGCTATAGCATAATTGTGCTGTTTTAGTATACCCTTTCTGTACTGTTGAGTGCGGACAACCCTTAATTTCCCTCTCCCCCTGGGGTTGAGGTGCCCGGCCTCTTTTTCCCCTTACCTTTCCTTCCATTTGCCCTTCCTTTCTCCCCCTTAGTTCCCCCCATCCATTACCTACCCAAAACCTACCTTGGTTCAACTTTCTTTGCTTTTCTCTGACGTCCCCCTCCCCCTCCCCGAGGAGCGATGGCAGACTCAGTCAAGGTCACCTCTCTAAACGTTAAGGGACTGAACTCCCCTGAAAAACGGTGGATCCTCCTGTGAGAACTGAAGACTTCTTGTACTGATGTGGCCTTTATACAAGAAACACATTTTAAAAATACTAGTCTCCCCTTTCTATGGTCGAGATCTTTCCCTAAGGTCTACCACTTTACTAACCCCTCCTCTAAGACCAAGGGAGTCTTCATTCTGATCTCTAGCAGGCTCCCCTGGGTTCTCCAGGATTCTCTGGTGGACCCTGGGGGCCGATATCTTTTTCTTAGGGGCCACATTGGAGAGCGCCTTTTTACATTTGCCACTGTGTACGCTCCCAATGATCACCAAGATACGTTCCTCAGAACTACCCTGCACAGATTATGTGACTTTCGGGAGGGCCAGTTGATATTAGGTGGGGACTTTAATGTCCCCTTTCGCCATCGGTTGAAACTTCTGCCTCTTGCTCCTCGCTCCTCATTTACTAAGTGTTTACTGAATGACCAATTAGTTGATGTCTGGCGTCTGCAACACTCTGGGGAAAGGGACAACTCTTTTTGCTCTTCCCCTCACAAATCATACTTGAGGATAGACTTCTTCTTGATTCCACATGACCAACTGCACTTGGTGAGCTTTTCCTCCATCGGCCATATTACTTGGTCTGACCACGCTCCTGTAGCCCTTACCTACACCCTCTCTAGGAACCCCTCACGTAGGTCTCTATTCTGGCACCTTAATGAGAGCCTCCTCCAGATACCGGAAGTTTTAGCAGATGGACCAGGGAATTGGACCTTTATTTCCAAGAAAACTAAACGCAGGACTGCGACCCGAGGATAATTTGGGAGGCTCACAAGTCAGTACTCCGCAGGGTACTTATCAGGCACGGGGCAGGCATCAAACGAACATGGAAGGAACAGCTTGCTAATCTGTTTCGTGAACTTGCCTCTGTGGAAGCCAAACATAAACATGCCCCCTCACGGACCTTAGAGATTGAATTGGGGACACTCTGCACCCAGATTGCTGACCTACTCCATTATAAAGCGAAAGCGACACTCCAGTTTTGTCGTAAATTGACGTAGGAGTCAGGGGACAAATGCAGAAAAATCTTAGCCAGGTCGGTAAAGGAGTTTAAATCTGCCTCTTACATACCCCAGTTGATAGATGAGAATGGCCAGAGGGCCTCTACCCCAACCCAAATAGCCAAAGTCTTTGAAAAATGTTACTCTGATCTCTACAACCTGCCTGATTCAGGGTCCGGACAGGACAATATAGACAGATATGTAACCGGTTCTGGTCTACCAACCCTCTCATCGGACTCACGGGAGTACTTGGAGGACCCGATCACACTGGAAGAAGTCCAGACGGCCGTGGGACCTCCGAAGGTGGGTAAGGCTCCGGGCCCTGACGGATATACCGCACAATACTATAAGACCTTCCTCCCTATTCTCGGCCCGCGCTTGGTGAATTTATTTAATACTCTGAGCTCAAATGGGGATTTTCCTGAGGATACCCTTAGAGTCCACATCTCGTTGATACCTAAGGAGGGCAAAGACCTGGGCCTATGTGGGAGCTACAGACCCATTTCCCTCCTAAATTCGGTCCTAAAACTATTGTCTAAAATCCTTGCCATGTGATTGGCACATCACTTGCAGTCCCATATACATATTGACCAGTTAGGTTTTATTTCCACCAGGGAAGATAGGGACAACACCATTAAGGTGCTTACCGTGGTCCATAAAGCAAAGTCATCTGGGACCCCTTGTCTTCTCGTGAGTACTGATACCGAGAAGGCTTTTGATCGGGTCAAATGGACATTCATGTTCTTGGTCCTTCGCCATATAGGTCTGAGTGAACGGATGCTGGCATGGATAAGTAAAATATACTCACGCCCTTCAGCTCAAGTCAAAGCGAATGGGGTGCTCTCATCTCCCCTTGACATCGGGAATGGGACCAGACAGGGTTGCCCCCTGTTGCCCCTGTCATTGGAACCCTTTCTCTCCACAATTCAACAAAACTCAGACATAACGGGACTCCAAATGGGTACTACTGAGTGCAAGATATCTGCCTACGTGGATGACATGCTGTTCTCGCTGACGAATCCCAGAGTTTCCTTGCAAAATCTCCTTCGGGAATTCCAGATATACGGGATACTTCTTGAAATCAGAGGCCATGGGGGTTGCAGTCCCCCCGCAAACGTTACTAGACTTGCAGTCCAATTTTCGATTTAAATTGACCCGTACAGCCCTTAAAACTTCCCCCACCCTTTGTCACTAAGATCCGCAGTTTGCTTCACGGGTGGCATTCTGGCCTCCATTCCTGGTTCAGGAGATGCAATCTCATTAAAATGAACATACTCCCTAAATTTACCTATCTTTTCCAAGCTCTCCTGATCCAGATTCCAGTCCCGTTTTTTAAGCAAGCTCAATCCTTGCTCACTCAATTTAACTGGGCCCACGAAAATCCCAGACTTAAGCGGTCACAGCTGACATTGTCTAAACAACAGGGAGGGTTGGTTCTCCCTGACTTGTGTCGCTACTACCTGGCCTCCCATCTGGGGTGTGTATTGGACTGGAATCCAAACAAACTTTCTAAGCTCACTCCCGAATTCTGCTAAGAAGCGCCATGTGGTGCTATAAGGGTTTACCCACAGAATTGACGTCACATCCCACTATAGGGGCTTAGTTGAAAGTCAGTCACCTGATCGCTACCCAAAACACACTCACGTCTTTGACTTCCCCCCTATTCCCTATACGTGGCCATCCGAACTTTAAACCGGGGACCCACTTAGAAATTCCAACCTAGACAATGCGTCTAAATTCATCATTGATGGAAAATGGCCTTCTTTCTCAACCCTAACAGATCCGACAGGGCTTTTCCAACTGCCTTTTTGGAGAGCGGCGCAACGACATAATTTTCTCCATTCCATCCCCAATCCTCAAACGTTCGCCAATCCTCAGACGGAGTTTGAGACTCTATGCAGGAGCGAAGGCCCTTTGGCACACATTCTCTCTCAAACAGATTACCCACACTTAACCTGTCTGTCCAACTGGGAAAAGGACCTTAATTGCTAGTTTTCCCCAGCACAGAGACAACGCATTATCACTTTGGCTCTCAAAACCTGGCTGTGCACGAAGATACAGGAGACTAATTTTAAACTTCTCACCAGGTGGTATTTGACACCATCAAAGCTGCATAAATGTTTCCCCTCTTCCTCGAACATATGCTGGAGGTGTGGAGAACAGGGCTCGAGTCCTGCGGGAACGCGTGGGAACGGCGTCCCTGCACTTTTTTCACAGCAGGAACGCCGTTCCCATTTGCAGGACCGGAGCCGCCCGAGGCTCTAGCACAGCCTGCTAGCTGTATTGTCTTCACATAGCTGACATCGGAAGAGCAGCACAGCGATGCACGGAGGGCAGGGGCTGGCCCAGTTAACTGACTGGTTAATAGAACCGCTCTGCATTCTATCCACCAATCAGTTAACTGGGGCCGGTCCCGCCCTCTGTCTATCCCTTTGCTGCACTTCCGATGTCAGCTCTGTGCCTCCGATGTCATCTGCTGTATCCTGAGTAAGGTAAGAAAGGGAAGACGGCACTGTTATGAAGGAGGGAGGGGGAAAGTATCAGAAACTGAAAGGAATGAGGAGGGGTGATATAAAAGGGAGGCAGGGCAGGAATGTGAAGGGGGGTTCTACAAAGGGGGTGAGGACAGGAATGTGAAGAAGGGTGCTATAAAGGGGCTGAGGACAGGTTTAAATTTTAAAACTGGCTACTTGGTCATCTCCTGTAGTATGTCGCATTCACAGTCTGGTCATCTCCTGTAGTCGCATTTGCAGTCTGGTCATCTCCTGTAGTCGCATTCGCAGTCTGGTCATTTTCTGTAGTATGTCTCATTCGCAGTCTGGTCATCTCCTGTAGTCGCATTCGCAGTTTGGTCATCTCCTGTAGTATGTCGCATTCGCAGTCTGGTCATCTCCTGTACTATGTCACATTTTCAGTCAGGTCATCTCCTGTAGTCGCATTTGCAGTCTGGTCATCTCCTGTAGTCACATTTGCAATCTGGTCATCTCCTGTAGTATGTCGCATTCACAGTTTGGTCATCTCCTGTAGTCGCATTCGCAGTCTGGTCATCTCCTGTAGTATGTCGCATTCGCAGTCTGGTCATCTCCTGTAGTCGCATTTGCAGTCCGGTCATCTCCTGTACTATGTCACATTTTCAGTCTGGTCATCTCCTGTAGTCGCATTTGCAGTCTGGTCATCTCCTGTAGTCGCATTTGCAGTCTGGTCATCTCCTGTAGTCGCATTTGCAGTCTGGTCATCTCCTGTAGTCGCATTTGCAGTCAGGTCATCTCCTGTAGTCGCATTTGCAGTCTGGTCATCTTCTGTAGTATGTCGCATTCGCAGTCTGGTCATCTCCTGTAGTCACATTCGCAGTCTGGTCATCTTCTGTGGTATGTCGCATTCGCAGTCTGGTCATCTCCTGTAGTATGTCGCATTCACAGTCTGGTCATCTCCTGTAGTCGCATTCGCAGTCTGGTCATCTCCTGTAGTCGCATTCGCAGTCTGGTCATCTCCTGTAGTATGTTGCATTCGCAGTCTGGTCATCTCCTGTACTATGTCACATTTTCAGTCTGGTCATCTCCTGTAGTCGCATTTGCAGTCTGGTCATCTCCTGTAGTCACATTTGCAATCTGGTCATCTCCTGTAGTATGTCGCATTCACAGTCTGGTCATCTCCTGTAGTCACATTCGCAGTCTGGTCATCTCCTGTAGTATGTCGCATTCGCAGTCTGGTCATCTCCTGTAGTTGCATTTGCAGTCTGGTCATCTCCTGTACTATGTCACATTTTCAGTCTGGTCATCTCCTGTAGTCGCATTTGCAGTCTGGTCATCTCCTGTAGTCGCATTTGCAGTCTGGTCATCTCCTGTAGTCGCATTTGCAGTCTGGTCATCTTCTGTAGTATGTCGCATTCGCAGTCTGGTCATCTCCTGTAGTCACATTCGCAGTCTGGTCATCTTCTGTGGTATGTCGCATTCGCAGTCTGGTCATCTCCTGTAGTATGTCGCATTCACAGTCTGGTCATCTCCTGTAGTCGCATTCGCAGTCTGGTCATCTCCTGTAGTCGCATTCGCAGACTGGTCATCTCCTGTAGTATGTTGCATTCGCAGTCTGGTCATCTCCTGTACTATGTCACATTTTCAGTCTGGTCATCTCCTGTAGTCGCATTTGCAGTCCGGTCATCTCCTGTAGTCGCATTTGCAGTCTGGTCATCTCCTGTAGTATGTCGCATTCACAGTCTGGTCATCTCCTGTAGTCGCATTTTCAGTCTGGTCATCTCCTGTAGTCGCATTCGCAGTCTGGTCATCTCCTGTAGTCGCATTCGCAGTCTGGTCATCTCCTGTAGTCGCATTTGCAGTCTGGTAATCTCCTGTACTATGTCGCATTTGCAGTCTGGTCAACTCCTGTACTATGACGCATTTGCAGTCTGGTCATCTCCTGTAGTAGCATTCGCAGTCTGGTCATCTCTTGTAGCATGTTGCATTTGCAGTCACTGTATTTTATGTGAAATATAAATATGCATATGAGCGTATCATTTTTTTTTTTTGGTGGGGGGAGTGGATCTTGGGTGGGAGTTCCCACACTTTTTTCCCCAGGACTTGACCCCTGGTGGAGAAGAAGAGGGCACGTTGCTCCACATTTTTTGGTCCTGTCCTAGCTTGGTGGACTTCTGGACAGAGATCCGATGCATAACACAAAAATTCACAGACTTCTCCATCCAGGAAGAGGCTGCATTCTTTCTCTTGCATCATTAACAGATTCCCAATAAGAAGTACAAAAAAAACAATTTTACGGCATGTGATAAATGCGGCGAAATCCTGCATCCCTCTCTATTGGAAAAAATGTCCCCCCCCTTTCATTACTTACTGGCTTAGGAAAATAGAGGACATTAAAAAAAATGGAGGACTTGATCCTCACATCACAAGGTAAACAAGAATTTTTTAAACAAACCTGGGACATCTGGAATACCTTTATATTCTCGCTGGAAGGATGTCGCCTGCTATCGCCTTAGTGCTCTGAGCTTTCCTTGACTGGCCCCTTGGACAGTGGCTGCCATCGTGTCTCGTCCCCTCTTCTCCTTTCCTGATCTTTCACCCCTTCTCTTTTCTGCCTTCCTCCCCTATCTATCACCCCCTCCACCCCCTCTCTCTTCTGGAAAAAGTGGAAAATTGGGAATTACGGCCCCACACCCCCCTCTGGATGGATTATGCAGGGGGGACCTGGGGTTTGTGTGACCCTGGATCTTGGTACAGTACTTTATTCGTGCCTCGAATCATTGTGATTGATGGAAGGCAGACTCACAGTTGCGAATATACCTGTATCAAGTATTGTTCAGCTGCTTTTTGCTCTGTATTTCTCTGTTGCATTATGTACTCGGGGGACCATCTTCCCCTGTTTGGAGAAAAAATTATATTTGAAAAAAAAAAGAAGCCTACGACACCTGGTATTTCCAGGCGGTCTCCCATCCTGGCATTAACCAGGCCCGACCCTGCTTAGCCTCCAAGATCAGACGAGATGGAACAGATTCAGGGTGATGTGGCCACAGCCAATATCTTCAGGCACTCTCAACTCTCTTGACAAACGCCAAGATGGTCACCTTGGGAACAAGCAGAAAAAAATAGGTCAACGGCAACAACATAAAAAGAAGCCTACGGCACCTGGAAATCCCAGGCGGTCTCCCATCCAGGTACTAAACTGATCCCAACCCTGCTTAGCCTCTGAGATCAGATGAGATTGGGCTCTTTCAGGGTGATGTGGCCATAGCAGATTTCTTCGGGCACTCTCAACCCTCTTGACAAACACCAAGATGGTCACCTTTGGTAAACAAAAAAAAATAAACAAGTCAACACCAACAACATAAAAAGAAGCCTACAGCACCTAGTATTCCCAAGGCCCAACCCTGTTTAGAGATCAGAGGAGATCGGGCACTTTCAGGGTGATGTGCCCATAGGCAATCTCTTTGGGCACTCTCATCCCTCTTGAAAAATGCCAAGATAGTCACCCTGGGAAACAAGCGAAAAAAAACAGGTCAACGCCAACAACATAAAAAGAAGAATACGGCACCTGGTATTCCAAGGCCGTCTCCCATACAAGTACTAACTAGGCCCAACCCTTCTTAGCCTCAGAGATCAGAAGAGATAGGGTGCTTTCAGGGTGATGCGGCTGTAAGCGATCTCTTTAGGCACTCTCAACCCTCTTGACAAATGCCAAGATGATCACTTTGGGAAACAAGCGAAAAAAACAGGTCAACACCAACAACATAAAAAGAAGCCTGCGGCATCTGGAAAACCCAGGTGGTCTCCCATCCAGGTACAAACCAGGCCCAACCCTGCTTAGCCTCTGAGACCAGACGAGATTGGGAACTTTCAGGGTGTTGTGCCCGTAGGCAATTTCTTTGTGCACTCTCAACCCTCTTGATAAATGCCAAGATGGTCACCTTGGGAAACAAGGAAAAAAAAACAGGTCAACGCCGACAACATAATGAGAAGTCTACGGCACCTGGTATTCCCAGGCTGTCTCCCATCCAGGTACTGACCAGGCCCATCGCTGCTTAGCCTCCAAGATCAGATAAGATTGGGCTCTTTCAGGTTGATTTGGCCGTAGGCACTCTCTTTGGGCACTCTGAAGCCTCTTGACAAAGGCAGAGATGGTCACCTTGGGAAACAAGCTAAAAAAAACAGGTCAAAGCCAACAACATAAAAAGAAGCCTACGGCACCCGGTATTCCCAGGCGATCTCCCAATCATGACACTAACCAGGCCAGATCCTTCTATGGCAGCTGGTCTTCCCAGGCAGTCTCCCATCCAGGTACTAACCAGGCCTGACGCTGCTTAGCCTCTGAAATCAGAGGAGATCGGGTGCTTTCAGGGTGATGTGGCCGTAAGCGTTCTCTTCAAGACACGCCCAACCCTCTTTTTTTTTTCAAATATATATTTTATTAGTTTTCAACAATGGGACAAGGGCCCGTTTAACATACAGCGGTAGCAAAAAAATGGAGGTCGCAGCCTCCAAGTCACTCATCTTGACAAGATATAAAATACAGTGCATATTCCAACAGCACAAGAAAGAGAATATAACCAGGGTCCATATGTCCCCGAGGTCCAGTTTGTTGGTATAGCCAAAATCTAAACAATATAGGCCGACATATCGCTACCAGAAAAGAATGAGAGAAGAAAGAAAGGTAAGTTACAGGGGAGAGGGGGGAGGATCGGAGAGAAGGGGGGCATGGAGGGACAATGGGAGGCGTGCGACTGAGATACCTGTCCATGGGGTTGGAACCTCCGTGTACTGCCTAGTGTCCATGTAATCACAAC
This sequence comes from Lithobates pipiens, assembly GCF_037356315.1. Taxonomy (NCBI): domain Eukaryota; kingdom Metazoa; phylum Chordata; class Amphibia; order Anura; family Ranidae; genus Lithobates; species Lithobates pipiens. The sequence goes on from NW_027507791.1 coordinate 164,592,299, forward strand.
AGCTCAAGTCGCAAGCAGCGACTTTCCTTCATCTGAAAGTATGAACATATTCCAGAGAGACCAGGTTTTCCTGTAGGTGTCCTGTCTGTGTTGCGCTGTCAACACCAAGTCCTCCATTTTATTCATGTCTTCTACCCTCCTCAACCACATTGCTACGGTCGGAGGACAGTCTTGTTTCCAAAGTAGGGGGATACAGGATTTGGCAGCGTTAGTCAAGTGTCGCAGTATAGATCTCTTGTATCTTCGGGGGGGCAGGGTGGACACATGGAGTAGAAAGAACGCCGGGTCGTTGGGAATCAGCAGGTCCATAAAATTTTGAGACACCGTTCGCACTGCAGTCCAGAAAGGCGTCAACTTAGGGCAGGACCAAAACATGTGTAACATGGACCCCCTCTCTTCATGACATCGCCAGCAACTTGCTGACGTGTCTGGGAAAATGGCATGTAGGCGACTAGGTGTAAGATACCACCGGGTCATGATTTTATAATTGGTCTCTTGTATTTTAGTGCACAGTGACGTTTTAAGAGAATGGTCAATTATATTCTGTTTCTGGACTGCAGTAAAGGTGCATTGAAGCTCCGCCTCCCACTTGTCCAAGCACGCCAGGCTCGGCGGGTGGGCTGGTGTATTCAGTGTCGAGTACATTTTAGAGAGGACTCGAGAAACTGGTTCCGTGCCTGTGAGGAATTCCTCGTATGGGGTCAGCGGTCGTGTATAAGACTGGGGATTTGGGATGCTTTGAAGAAAATGGTGTATCTGTACTGCGTCCCAGAAGGAGAGCTGGAAGGAGCCCGCTGGGTCGGTTAGCTCCGTTAACAAGGGCCACCTATCTCGCCGCACAAATCGTGCAGCCGTTACACAATCTGACTCCCTCAGCGCCTGAAAGCGTGTAGGTGAGTTCCCGGGGGGGAACCGGTGGTTACCTAGAATCGGGGTCAAGGGAGAGGTTTTGGTAGTCAGGGAGTTTTGGAGTGTCACCTGAAGACATTGCGTCAGAGTGTTCCCTATCAAGGGATGCGATTTTATCTCAGGGGGGAGGGAGCCACCACACCATAGCGCAGAATGCAGGGGAATGTTTACCTGCCGTTGTTCTATCTGTACCCATAATTTCAATTCTTGATGTCTCCCCCAGTCCACGATTCTGCCTAAGTGTATTGCTTGGTAGTATCTCCTAATATCGGGGAGTGCCAGTCCCCCATATCGTTTGGGCGCAGAAAGTTGGGCACGTGGTATGCACGGTTTCTTGTATGCCCAGACAAATTGGACAAACAGGGTCTGCACCTGTTTAAAATATGTGGGAGGTATTCTGATCGGGAGAGCCTGAAAGAGGTATAACAATTTGGGCAGCACACTCATTTTTTTCTTATGCCATGTGTCTAGCAGTGCCCTAATCTGTATCAACAAAGGGGGAAAGTTATAGTCATAGATGCGAGACAGGTCAGTTGGGATTTTCGTGCCCAGGTAAGTGAAGGCAGAGGACGTCCATCTAAATCGGAAGGTGGATTGTAACATCGAGAGAGTACGTGCCGGAATAGATATCCCCATTGCCTCAGATTTAATAAAGTTAATTCGAAGGTTAGAGAGTTTCCCGTAAGTCTCGAATGAACTAAGGAGGTTCAGAAGGGAAATTATTGGGTTAGTGATGGAGAAGAGCATATCATCCGCATAGGCTGACAGCTTACAGTGCAGTCGGCCAATTGCCACCCCTTGTATATCGGGGTTCATTCTGATCTTGGCTAAAAACGGTTCCAAGGACAGAGCGAAAAGGAGGGGGGACAATGGGCAACCCTGTCTCGTCCCATTGGTGATCTTAAAAGGTTCTGATAGTATACCGTTGGCCTTCACCTGGGCTGTAGGACTACTATATATACTAGCTATGCGGCTCAGCATCACCTCCCCCAGTCCGATATGTCGTAGTACTGTAAACATAAACGACCAGTTAACCCGGTCGAACGCCTTTTCGGCATCAGTGTTTAAAAATAGACACGGGGTCTTCTTTGATTTCACAATATGTAACAAATTAAGCACTTTGGTGGTACTATCCCTAGCTTCCCTCGACGGGACAAAACCCACCTGATCCAGATGGATAAGTTGCTGGAGATGCGATGCCAGCCGAGTAGCCAGTATTTTGGTGAATAGTTTGAGATCTACGTTCAGCAGCGAGATAGGTCTATAACTGCCACAGGACGCCGGGTCCTTCCCCTCCTTAGGGATCACGGAGATATGGGCACCCAGGGTAGCGGAGGCGAACGTTTCTCCCGACCCCATGGCATTAAAGACCGTGAGTAGTTGGGGGCCTAATACTGGGAATAGGGTTCTGTAGTATTGTAAGGTATAGCCGTCAGGACCCGGCGCTTTCCCGGGCTTAAGGGACTTCATGGCCGTTTGGAGTTCTGGTAAAGTTATGGGAGAGTCTAAGATCCTCTGCGTGTCAGGCGAGAGAGAGGGCATGTGAGAGGTCACAACGTATTCCTCCATGTCTGATTGGGGCGCTGTCACCAGAGGCCGGGAAGGAAAGGGCAAGGGAAGAGAGGGGAAGGAAACAGAAGGTTAAAACAGATACCAGAAAGAAAAGGAAAAAACGTTAAAAGAAGAAAGAGAAAAAGAGTCAGGAAAATGGGACAAAGTCTAACACCTTGTCCCTTACACAGTATAATATTTGCATATGGCGCTTGGTAGCCGTGTGGCAGAACCCAGCGACATATACCAACCTATTTGGGGGAGAGGTAGGACAGGGCTCAAAAAGAGAGCGCCCAGCCACACCTCCCCACCCGACACATCATAAAAATGAAAAAACATGTATCACTCCAAAAATATTGCAACAGGGATAACCCCCAACCCAGAAAAAAGGAGACAACAAATGCATAAAAACGGAAAAAAGTGAACGAAACAGGTGTTCCCATTCCCCACGGTATACGTCCCCCTCGTACCTGCTTTTCGGTAGACACCTGGCTCCAAACGTAGGAATTGCCGCAGCAAGAGGGCTGTTAATCCTGTATCTACCAGGCCATGTAGGAGACTGTCAACCCTCCCCAGATATACCCTGAGAGCCTGCCGATCGTTAGCCAGATCGGCTCCTAATACAGGACAAGTAGCCAGCCAAATGGTGCCCAACGGCCTGGTAGCCCGACCAGAGCCCCCAACTAAACACACACCTGCGACAGAGTCTTTCAATGCGTCCGTAATCCAGTGGATGCCCATGCCCCCAGAACCCCCATGGCATCAGGGCTCCATGCGCGCAGACATGTCAAACCCATTCCTCATCCGTCCAGGCTACCCGTCCGTATGTCCAGCCGAGGGGTTCACATGACTGCAACTCTCAGGGCCGTTGCCAATGGGGGGATTTCACGGCAGCCATCCCCACCCATCCAACGGTGGCAAAGGGTGTCCTCCCCGGTTAGGCGCTGGAGCGTGGAATGTTCCTGCCGTAACTGAGAAGGGATGTCCCACGGCAGACAGGCAGGGCAGAGTCAGCAAGACAAATACGTCAACCGAGGGGTGGGGGCGTAGCTCCTCACAGTTCCCCGGAGGGGGGGGGGCTGATAAAATGCAGGTAGGATCATTCAACACCTCGGGGCGGGTAGCCCACCAAAAAGAGAAAAAAAAAAAAAAAAAGGGGGGGGGGGTGGTGCCAGGGGACCATGAGGGAGCCAGGTGGCAGTCAAGGTGCAAAGGTAACTGGAAATGTAGGGGCAAAGATAAGAAACAAAAACTTAACTGAGCAGGTGAGTTCCGAACCTGGGGTTGGGATCATCCGATTACGGTCAAACGAGGTTGGGCGGTAGCACCCGGGAGCCAGATCAAGATTCACGGACATCCTCCTGAGAGACCGCTCTAGGTCGGCGACGACCTCTTTGTAATCCGGGAGGCACTGCAGCTCCTTGTCCAGACATACTCGGTTGTCCTTGCGGTCGTGGGAGGAAAGCCAGCCAGTCAGGCATCCTCACCGGCTCTGAACCAAGAAAGGTAAAGAGGGCAGGCAGGGATTCAGGTTTCCGCAAAGTAAACGATCTCTGATCTTTCTTAAATGTCACTGAAAGCGGATATCCCCAGCGGTAAGTTATATTTCTTCTGCGAGCAAGGTCAAGCAGCGGCCGCAGCATGGCTCGTCTTTGCAGGGTGGGGCGGGAAAGGTCCGGGAGGATCTTAATGGTCGGCCCCATCAAATTCCAGGTCCCCGGCGTTCCAGGCTTTGCGTAGGATCTGTTCCTTATGAGGATAGTGGTGGATCCTGCAGATAACATCTCGGGGCCGCAGGGGGTCCGTAGGTTTAGGGCCTAGCGCTCTGTGTATCCGGTCGATCTCCACCCGGTCCGGGAGATCGATGCCTTCTATAGCGCGGAAGATAGCAAGAGCGGTATCCTGCAAGTCTTCAGGGCCTGTAGCCTCAGGTAAGCCCCGGAGTCGCAGGTTGTTCCTGCGACTCCTATCCTCCATTTCCTCCAAGTGGAGTTGTTGTGCCACCAGAGTCTCTGCGTGTGCCTCCTGGAGTCTATCCACCGCCACTACACGTTGTTCAAAAGCAGCCAGAGAGGTCTCCCCCGCCTCCACCCTAGAATTAAGCGCCGATACGTCTGCCTTAACTGCCGCCATCTCTTTGCGGTGAGCCGCCTCCACAGTCCCTATCAGAGCGGTTATGTCCGCCTTCGTCGGCAACGCTTGGAGCAGCATACGCAGTTCAGCGTCCACTCTGCCTGTCGGCACGGCAGCCCGCCTCAGTTCGTCGTCCATGGGGTGGAGGTCCGGCGGAAATTCCCGATAGCCATCTGCTGGTGTATGCTCTGTATGCGAGAGTGGTGCTGGACCTGGGGACACGCTCTCCTCCTCCGTGCGAGTCGCCGCCATCTTGGCCTCCGGGGATAGAAATTGCTGGCGGTGAAATAACCGGCTAAGCTCTCCGGAGGTCGGGGTTTGAGGCGCCGATTTGAACAGTTTGTTGTTCCGCTTGGCTCCCTTCTTCTTAGCGAAGTGCATAGTGCTCTGTAAGGCACTGAAATGGTCGGGGTGGTCGAGAGGCGACCGGGCGCTCCAAAAAGAAAGTGCCCCCTACTCAGCCATCTCTAGTCCACCTGTCCGGTAGAACTGCAGGACCCTCGGCCGTGGTGGTAGGCCGGAACGGCCGCGGAGCACGATCCCGGGTGGGGGCCGCAGGAAACACCGGGGATCCGTAGGCCTTAGTAGGCCTCACTGGGCCGGAACCGGCCGCGGCCTCCCCGAGCGCCCCAGAGTCCAGGGAACGCCACCGGAGGGATCCTGGCAGGAGGGTGGACAACGTGGGGGGACCGATGGAGGTCTCTCACCTCTGCAGGCAGCAGGGCCAAGGCTTTTCCGGGAGGCCTCGGGGCAGAAAGATGGCGGCGGCCGGCGGACGGCAATGCGGCGGATCCGCGGAGTCAGCGGGCCGCCGAGCGCTGCAATATAGGCCTGGGACACCGCTGCGGGCTCCAACTAGCCGGCCGAGGTGGCTTGAGCAGGGATTGGGCACCGGATCGCGTGGATGGCTCCGCAGGTATCAGGAGCTTACAATCTAACATCTGTCGCCATTTGTGTCAGGCCACGCCCCCAAAAGAACACGCCCAACCCTCTTGACAAACGCCAAGATGGTCGCCTTGAGAAACAAGCAAAAAAACAGGTCAAAGCCAACAACATAAAAAGAAGCCTATGGCACCTGGTATTCCCAGGCGGTCTCCCATCCAGGTACTAACCAGGCCCAACACTGTTTAGCCTCCGAGATCAGACGAGATTGGGCGCTTTCAGGGTGATGGGGCCGTAGGTGATCTCTTCCGGCACTCTCAACCCTCTTGACAAACGCAAAGATGGTCACCTTGGGAAAAAAGTGAAAAAAAAAAACAGATCAAGGCCAACAACATAAAAAGAAGCCTACAGCACCTAGTATTCCCAGGTGGTCTCCAATCCAGGTACTAGCAAGGCCCAACCCTGTTTAGCCTCTGAGATCAGAGAAGATCGGGCGCTTTCAGGGTTATGTGCCCATAGGCAATCTCTTTGGGCACTCTCAACCCTCTTGACAAATGCCAAGATAGTCACCTTGAGATACAAGCGAAAAAAAAACAGGTCAATGTCAACAACATAAAAAGAAGAATACGGCACCTGGTATTCCAACGCCATCTCCCATCCAGGTACTAACTAGGCCCAACCCTTCTTAGCCTCAGAGAAGAGAAGAGATAGGGCTCTTTCAGGGTGATCCTGCTGTAAGCGATCTCTTTGGGCACTCTCAACCCTCTTGACAAATGCCAAGATGGTCACCTTGGGAAACAAGCGAAAAAAAAAATGAATCAATGCCAACAACATAAAAAGAAGCCTACAATAACTGGTATTCTCAGGTGGTCTCCCATCCAGGTGCTAACCAGGTGCTAACCAGGCCCGACTCTTCTTAGCCTCCAAGATCAGACGAGATTGGGTGCTTTCAGAGTGATGTGGCCATAGGCAATCTCTTCAGGCACTCTCAACCCTCTTGACAAACACCAAGATGGTCACTTTGGGAAACAAGCGAGAAAAAAAGCAGCTCAACGCCAACAATCTAAAAAGAAGTCTACAACACCTGGTATTCCCAGGCGGTCTCCCATCCAGGTACTAACAAGGCCTGACTCTTCTTAGCCTCCAACATCAAACGAGATTGGGTGCTTTCAGGCTGATGTGCCCGTAGTCAATCTCTTCAGGCACTTTCAACCCTCTTGACAAAGGCAAAGATGGTCACCTTGGGAAACAAGCAAAAAAATAAAAAATAAGTCGGAAGCTAGAGACAATACGGCTCGAGTCCTCCGTTTAATCCATGCAGCGCATGTACAGGGAAGGCCCTTGCTTATGTTGTCAACGGATGCGGAGAAGGCCTTTAACAGGGTGGCCTGGCACTTTTTGCAGGCCACCCTGGAACATATAGGTCTTGGCCCCAACATGATGAGCTGGGTAATGTCGCTTTACTCCACGCCGTCGGCAGCGGTACGGGTGACTGGAACCACTTATGTGTCACGTTCGGAATGACCCGAATATTACTGGCATATCCAAACCCTCGGCACACCACAAAATTGCGGCGTACGCTGACGATCTAATTTTTTTCGTCTCCAATCCACACATTTCCCTTCCCAATATACTCGCGGCTCTCCGGCGATACGGCAGCCTATCAAACTATAAAATCAATTGCGCCAAGTCGGCTGTATTGAATATATCGGTTCTACTGAGCTGAAAAATCTATACGTTACGTGGGCGTTGACATCGCAGCGGATTTGGCGCAATTGTACCCGCTTAATTTTGTCCCTCTCCTGAATAGACTGAAATCTGATTTGGGAAACTGGCATGCTTTAACACTGACCTGGTTCGGGCACTGTAATGCATTCAAAATGACAGCCCTCCCGCGGATCTTATACTTGTTCCAGACATTACCAATCCGGTTACCCCCAATTTTTTTCAGACAACTGCAGGTGCTGCTCTGGGACTTTATTTGGGCGCGCAAACTGCCCAGAGCCCGTTTGCAATTGCTTGCCAGACCAAAGGACAAAGGGGGTCTGGGTCTCCCAGATCTGAGACAATACTACAGAGCGACTCTGCTAGCGAGAGTCGTTGATTGGCATTGTAATGGCCCACACAAGCAGTGGGTGGAGATGGAGATTGAGGATGGATCCATTCCCCTATTGACCTCCCCGTGTTTCCTGTCCTCCCTACCAAAAGACCTCAGAGATCACCCCGTACTGGGAGCTACGTTGGCTGTTGTGCGGAGGTTGTTCCGCTGCACACACATTGCTCCCCTGCCATCACCAATGACTCCGGTTATAGGTAATCCAGACTTCCCACCGGGATTTACCAACAAGAAACTGCGACAGTTGACAGTGGTGGGGAAACTGTCACTTTCTTCTGGCCATACAAAGGGCCCCCTACACTCCTAGAGACCTGACGCCCTATGAATCCATCTGTCACAAAAGGGAACCTGTGCGACACACCCTCTCCCTCCTGTACAACCTATTGAGTAGTCAGGAGGAGGAGTCGACCCCACCATTTATCCACAAATGGGAGGGGGACTTAGGCATCACATTTACCCCACAACAGATAGGGAAGATCCTGACCTTAGTACATAAAGCTTCCATCGCAAACCAATATCAAGAATCAGGATACAAGATAGTCTCACACTGGTATAGAGTCCCATACCTTCCGAATAAAATGAATAGATCGATCCCAGATGTTTGTTGGAGGTGCAATTCAGATACGGGGACCATGGGACACATTTTCTGGGCATGCCCGGCCTTGAGGAACCTTTGGGTGGAGGTGACCGGGATGATAAAAACTCTCACAAATGTAGATATCGCAGACAACCCAGCAGCGTGCCTTCTACACTTGACCGAACAGCCTGTTCGAAAATACAAAAAAACCCTCACGATGCAACTCCTGAATGCCGCCCGGGCCTGCATTCCCACACTGTGGATGCAGCCTCAGCCCCCATCCAAGGTGCTGTGGTATTCCAAAGTCAATCATATTCTCCGGATGAAATTGACCGCCACCCTTCACAACACTGAAGAGGCATTTAGTGTTACATGGAGGCCCTGGAGGTATTTTACTGGTACTCGAGACTACATTCGGGTGGTGAGCAGTGCCCCTGTCCCAGAAAACGACTGAACATCTAACGCTTACCTACGTAGGCCATGTCTGCCCTGGGTGGCATTCCCCCCCCCCTCCCTTTTTGTCTTTATTTTTATTTTTTTCCCCGCCGCCATCCCCCCCTCCTCTCTCTCCGTCTTTGCACTCTCTTCTCCCCCCGTCCTCCCTTTTGACTATGCCTTGTCTCCTTACTAGCCTTTGGGACCCAGAAGAACCCCAGAGTTCTGGACACGACCGGCTCATATTTTACTCTGGTTCACATAGGTCATGATAAGCTGGCTCGCTGTGGTCCCAGTTGTTCTCCATGATTACATTTGTCCGAACGGAGCTGCACTAGTTATACTGTACTACATGTCGGAGGTGGGGTTTCTCTCTTTTCTGCATGAAACTGTAGGACTCCCCTCTGAGAACTCAGAGTTATTTGGCTGCCTATTTTTTGTTACCGTGTAATTGTGACCCTGGGTCATGCTGTATGGTTGACTGTTATATTTATGTTGTTCTACTTATACTTAATAAAAGAATTAAAAAAAATAAATAAAAATAAGTCAATGCCAACAACTTAAAATAAAAGCCAATGGCATCGAGAAATCCCAGGCGGTCTCCCATCCAGGTACTAACCAGGTCCCAACCCTGCTTAGCCTCTGAGATCAAATGAGATTTGGCTCTTTCAGGGTGATGCAGCCATAGTAGATTTTTTCAGGCACGCTCAACCCTCTTGACAAACGCCAAGATGGTCACCTTGGGAAACAAACAAAAAAAACAAGTCAACGCCAACAACATAAAAAGAAGCCTACAGCACCTAGTATTCCCAGGCGGTCTCCCATCCAGGTATTAACAAGGCACGACCCTTTCTAGCCACTGAGATCAGCGGAGATTTGGCGCTTTCAGGGTGATGTGCCCATAGGCAATCTCTTTGGGCACTCTCTTCCCTCTTGAAAAATGCAAAGATAGTCACCCTGGGAAACAAGCGGAAAAAAACAGGTCAACGCCAACAACATAAAAAGAAGAATACGGCACCTGGTATTCCAAGGCTGTCTCCCATTCAAGTACTAACTAGGCCCAACCCTTCTTAGCCTCTGAGATCAGAAGAGATAGGGTGTTTTCAGGGTGATGTGGCTGTAAGCGATCTCTTTAGGCACTTTCAACCCTCTTGACAAATGCCAAGATGATCACTTTGGGAAACAAGCGAAAAAAACAGGTCAACACCAACAACATAAAAAGAAGCCTGCGGCATCTGGAAAACCCAGACGGTCTCCCATCCAGGTACAAACCAGGCCCAACCATGCTTAGCCTCTGAGACCAGACGAGATTGGGCGCTTTCAGGGTGTTGTGTCCGTAGGCAATTTCTTTGTGCACTCTCAACCCTCTTGACACATGCCAAGATGGTCACCTTGGGAAACAAGGGAAAAAAAACAGGTCAACGCCGATAACATAATGAGAAGCCTACGGCACCTAGTATTCCCAGGCTGTCTCCCATCCAGGTTCTAACCAGGCCCATCGCTGCTTAGCCTCCGAGATCAGATGAGATTGGGCTCTTTCAGGGTGATTTGGCTGTAGGCACTCTCTTTGGGCACTCTGAAGCCTCTTGACAAAGGCCAAGATGATCACCTTGGGAAACAAGCTAAAAAAAACAGGTCAAAGCCAACAACATAAAAAGAAGCCTACGGCATCCAGTATTCCCAGGCGATCTCCCAATCAAGACACTAACCAGATCAGATCCTTCTATGGCACCTGGTCTTCCTAGGCAGTCTCCCATCCAAGTACTAACCAGGCCTGACACTGCTTAGCCTCTGAAATCAGACGAGATCGGGTGCTTTCAGGGTGATGTGGCCGTAAGCGTTCTCTTCAAGACACGCCCAACCCTCTTCAAAAACGCCAAGATGGTCACCTTGAGAAACAAACGAAAAAAACAGGTCAAAGCCAACAACATAAAAAGAAGCCTATGGGCTTACAGCGGACCTTAAAAGATGGGACCCACTAGCTCTGTCATGGTTCGGACGCTGTAATGTGTTGAAGATGAACGCGATGCCACGACTTCTGTATCTACTACAAGCCTTACCTATCAAAATACCCCAGACTTTCTTTCATGCGGTTCGCTCAATCTTTATCAAGTTCCTCTGGCGTGGCAAACATACGCGTATTGGTAGGGCAATGCTATTGCGACCGAAATTGCGGGGAGGTATTGGCTTCCCGGACCCTGCTCTATATTACACAGCGACGCACATGACACGGGTGGTTGACTGGTGCCGGCATGGGGAACTGACGCTATGGGTCAAGCTAGAGCAGGAGATGGCGCGGGTTCCACTGGCTGGTCTGCCTTGGGCGGGGAGGCCATTGGAGTCCTGTGTGACTACTCACCCGTTAATTGGCCCCTCGCTCGCCGAGATGGATCGTTTTTTTCACCTTTCCCACCTGACTAACTTCCCTTCTCCTATGACCCCAATTATTGGACATCCTAGATTCCCTCAGGGCCTGTCTGACCAGGCCATTACCAGGCAAGCCCTGAAAGGGCTTCTGAGAGCAGCCCTATTTCTTGGACCCACGGGCTGGATTCCCACGGGGACCATACTGCTAGAGCAAGTACCTGTTGCATTGGATAGCTGGAGAGCTAGACAGCTCATCCATTTCCTCGGATCACTACCTAACCATTCGTTCTTCTCTAGACAATTCCACCCCTTCGAGAAACTTTGCCTGGATGATGGCCCAATTCGTGGTTCCCTCTCTAGGTCCTACCAAATCCTGACAGACGCACAATCCTCCACGGATCCGCCCTTCCTAGCTAAATGGAAAAGGGACTTACAAACTACATTCTCCAAACCACAGAAGGACAGAATACTCTTTTTCGCCCATAAGTCGTCACTCTGCAGTAAATATCAGGAGATCTCATATAAGCTGATCACATGCTGGTATCGTACACTGGCGGTGTTGGCCAAAATATTCCCCGGTCAATCTGACCGCTGCTGGCGCTGTGAGCAACAGGCTGGCACCATTCTCCACATTTTCTGGGAATGCCCTAAATTACAAACATTCTGGCAGCCTGTCCTGAGACTCATCCACAAGTTCACAGACATTTCCTTAGCCAATGATCCCACAGCAGTTCTTCTCAATCTAACTCCTATGTCGAGAAAGCGTTATCATAAGTCCTTACTTAAACATCTCCTCAATGCAGCTAGGGCCTGCATTCCAAGTCAGTGGAAACAGCAACTGCTCCAAAGGTGACCCAGTGGTTCGCAAGGGTAAATGATATTGAACGAATGGAAGACCTGACTGCCACAATGAGGGATAAAACGGAGGAGCAGGGGAACAGATGGTTCTACTGGAACAGTTGTGCTTTTCGGAAGAATACCTCCGCGAGACATAGTAAGCTCATGGTGATCGTTGGAGATCGCTGTTCCAAGCGTTGGACAGCTGATGAGCTGGTAAACCGAGGGCGTCTCTTGCTCCCTGGGAGGGGACCCCACCCTATCCACTCTACCCACGACACCCCCTTACCCCTTCTTTTCCTTTTCTGCCATTTCCTTCCCCAATCTTCTCTTTCCCCTTCTCCCTCCTTTCAGTTCTACTATTTCCCTTCTTAACTCAAAAAAGGGAAAAGAAAATGGTATGTTCCGACCTCATTTGACTACTACACAATACTCTTCCCCTATCTATGGATATCGAAACTCTTCGAGGGTAGCAGGGCTAGTATCAATAATATTTTAAGTGGTAGAGGATCCCAACGAGATGGAGCTTTAATCTCATCTTGATATGACCGCAAAGCTGTACACGTGCTATTCTCCTCGGACTTCTTACCATTGGCTCTGATATCCATGCAATATGATCGTTTGTTTGTAACTATTTGTATCACACATTCTTTGAAGTTGCCTTTGCATTGTATGTCGCATACTACAAAATAAAAAAATAAAAATAAAAATAGAAAAAGAAGCCTATGGCACCTGGTATTCCCAGGCGGTCTCCCATCCACGTACTAACCAGGCCCGACACTGTTTAGCCTCCGAGATCAGATGAGATTGGGCGCTTTCAGGGTGATGGGGCCGTAGGTGATCTCTTCGGGCACTCTCAACCCTCTTGACAAACACCAAGATGGTCACCTTGGGAAAAAAAAACAGGTCAAGGCCAACAACATAAAAAGAAGCCTACAGCACCTAGTATTCCCAGGTGGTCTCCAATCCAGATACTAGCAAGGCCCAACCCTGTTTAGCTTCTGAGATCAGAGGAGATCAGGCGCTTTCAGGCTTATGTGCCCATAGGCAATCTCTTTGGGCATTCTCAACCCTCTTGACAAATGCCAAAATAGTCACCTTGGGAAACAAGCAAAAAAAAAACAGGTCAATGTCAACAACATAAAAAGAAGAATACGGCACCTGGTATTCCAACGCCATCTCCCATCCAGGTACTAACTAGGCCCAACCCTTCTTAGCCTCAGAGAAGAGAAGAGATAGGGCTCTTTCAGGGTGATGCTGCTGTAAGCGATCTATTTAGGCACTCTCAACCCTCTTGACAAATGCCAAGATGGTCACCTTGGGAAACAAGCGAAAAAAAAAACGAATCAACGCCAACAACATAAAAAGAAGCCTACAATAACTGGTATTCCCAGGTGGTCTCCCATCCAGGTACTAAGCAGGCCTGACTCTTCTTAGCCTCCAAGATCAGACGAGATTGGGTGCTTTCAGAGTGATGTGGCCATAGGCAATCTCTTCAGGCACTCTCAACCCTCTTGACAAACACCAAGATGGTCACCTTGGGAAACAAGCGGAAAAAAAAACAGGTCAACGCCAATAACATAAAAAGAAGCCTACGACACCTGGTATTCCCAGGCGGTCTCCCATCCAGGTACTAACAAGGCCAGACTCTTCTTAGCCGACAACATCAAACGAGATTGGGTGCTTTCAGGGTGATGTGCCCGTAGGCAATCTCTTCAGGCACTTTCAACCCTCTTGACAAACGCCAAGATGGTCACCTTGGGAAACAAGCAAAAAAAAAAAAGAACTTAAAAAAAAAGCCTATGGCATCGAGAAATCCCAGGCGGTGTCCCATCCAGGTACTAACCAGGTCCCAACCCTGCTTAGCCTCTGAGATCAAATGAGATTGGGCTCTTTCAGGGTGATGCTGCCATAGTAGATTTTTTCAGGCACGCTCAACCCTCTTGACAAACGCCAAGATGGTCACCTTGGGAAACAAACAAAAATAACAAGTCAACGCCAACAACATTAAGAGAAGCCTACAGCACCTAGTATTCCCAGGCGGTCTCCCATCCAGGCATTAACAAGGCGCGACCCTTTCTAGCCTCTGAAATCAGAGGAGATTGGGCACTTTCAGGGTGATGTGCCCATAGGCAATCTCTTTGGGCACTCTCATTGGAAAAATGCCAAGATAGTCACCCTGGGAAACAAGCGAAAAAAAAACGGTCAACGCCAACAACATGAAAAGAAGAATACGGCACCTGGTATTCCAAGGCCATCTCCCATACAAGTAGTAACTAGGCCCAACCCTTCTTAGCCTCAGAGATCAGAAGAGATAGGGTGCTTTCTGGGTGATGCGGCTGTAAGCGATCTCTTTAGGCACTCTCAACCCTCTTGACAAATGCCAAGATGATTACTTTGGGAAACAAGCGAAAAAAACAGGTCAACACCAACAACATAAAAAGAAGCCTGCAGCATCTGGCATTCCCAGGCGGTCTCCCATCCAGGTATTAACAAGGCGCGACCCTTTCTAGCCTCTGAAATCAGAGGAGATTGGGCACTTTCAGGGTGATGTGCCCATAGGCAATCTCTTTGGGCACTCTCATTGGAAAAATGCCACGATAGTCACCCTGGGAAACAAGCGGAAAAAAAACGGTCAATGCCAACAACATGAAAAGAAGAATACGGCACCTGGTATTCCAAGGCCGTCTCCCATACAAGTAGTAACTAGGCCCAACCCTTCTTAGCCTCAGAGATCAGAAGAGATAGGGTGCTTTCAGGGTGATGCGGCTGTAAGCGATCTCTTTAGGCACTCTCAACCCTCTTGACAAACGCCAAGATGGTCGCCTTGAGAAACAAGCGAAAAAAACAGGTCAAAGCCAACAACATAAAAAGAAGCCTATGGCACCTGGTATTCCCAGGCGGTCTCCCATCCAGGTACTAACCAGGCCCGACACTGTTTAGCCTCCGAGATCAGACGAGATTGGGCGCTCTCCAGCTATCCAATGCAACAGGTACTTGCTCTAGCAGTATGGTCCCCGTGGGAATCCAGCCCGCGGGTCCAAGAAATAGGGCTGCTCTCAGAAGCTCTTTCGGGGCTTGCCTGGTAAAGGCCTGGTCAGACAGGCCCGGAGGGAATCTAGGATGTCCAATAATTGGGGTCATAGGAGAAGGGAAGTTAGTCAGGTGGGGAAGGTGAAAAAAACGATCCATCTCGGCGAGCGAGGGGCCAATTAACGGGTGAGTAGTCACACAGGGCTCCAATGGCCTCCCCGCCCAAGGCAGACCAGCCAGTGGAACCCACGCCATCTCCTGCTCTAGCTTGACCCATAGCTTCAGTTCCCCATGCCGGGACCAGTCAACCACCCGTGTCATGTGCGTCGCTGTGTAATATAGAGCAGGGTCAGGGAAGCCAATACCTCCCCGCAATTTCGGTCGCAATAGCATTGCCCTACCAATACGCGTATGTTTGCCGCGCCAGAGGAACTTGATAAAGATTGAGCGAATCGCATGAAAGAAAGTCTGGGGTATTTTGATAGGTAAGGCTTGTAGTTGATACAGAAGTCGTGGCATCGCGTTCATCTTCAACACATTACAGCGTCCGAACCATGACAGAGCTAGTGGGTCCCATCTTTTAAGGTCCGCTGTAAGCCCATAGGCTTCTTTTTATGTTGTTGGCTTTGACCTGTTTTTTTCGCTTGTTTCTCAAGGCGACCATCTTGGCATTTGTCAAGAGGGTTGGGCGTGTCTTGAAGAGAACGCTTACGGCCACATCAACCTGAAAGCACCCGATCTCGTCTGATTTCAGAGGCTAAGCAGTGTCAGGCCTGGTTAATACCTGGATGGGAGACTGCCTGGGAAGACCAGGTGCCATAGAAGGATCTGGTCTGGTTAGTGTCTTGATTGGGAGATCGCCTGGGAATACTGGATGCCGTAGGCTTCTTTTTATGTTGTTGGCTTTGACCTGTTTTTTTTAGCTTGTTTCCCAAGGTGACCATCTTGGCCTTTGTCAAGAGGCTTCAGAGTGCCCAAAGAGAGTGGCTACGGCCAAATCACCCTGAAAGAGCCCAATCTCATCTGATCTCGGAGGCTAAGCAGCGATGGGCCTGGTTAGTACCTGGATGGGAGACAGCCTGGGAAAACCAGGTGCCGTAGGCTTCTCATTATGTTGTCGGCGTTGACCTGTTTTTTTTCCCTTGTTTCCCAAGGTGACCATCTTGGCATGTGTCAAGAGGGTTGAGAGTGCACAAAGAAATTGCCTATGGGCACAACACCCTGAAAGCGCCCAATCTCGTTTGGTCTCAGAGGCTAAGCAGGGTTGGGCCTGGTTTGTACCTGGATGGGAGACCGCCTGGGTTTTCCAGATGCCGCAGGCTTCTTTTTATGTTGTTGGTGTTGACCTGTTTTTTTCGCTTGTTTCCCAAAGTGATCATCTTGGCATTTGTCAAGAGGGTTGAGAGTGCCTAAAGAGATCGCTTACAGCCGCATCACCCTGAAAGCACCCTATCTCTTCTGATCTCAGAGGCTAAGAAGGGTTGGGCCTAGTTAGTACTTGAATGGGAGACGGCCTTGGAATACCAGGTGCCGTATTCTTCTTTTTATGTTGTTGGCATTGACCTGCTTTTTTTCGCTTGTTTCCCAGGCTGACTATCTCGGCATTTTTCAAGAGGGATGAGAGTGCCCAAAGAGATTACCTATGGGCATATCACCCTGAAAGTGCCCAATCTCCGCTGATCTCAGAGGCTAGAAAGGGTCGCGCCTTGTTAATACCTGGATGGGAGACCGCCTGGGAATACTAGGTGCTGTAGGCTTCTTTTTATGTTGTTGGTGTTGACCTGTTTTTTTCGCTTGTTTCCCAAAGTGATCATCTTGGCATTTGTCAAGAGGGTTGAGAGTGCCTAAAGAGATCGCTTACAGCCGCATCAACCTGAAAGCACCCTATCTCTTCTGATCTCAGAGGCTAAGAAGGGTTGGGCCTAGTTAGTACTTGAATGGGAGACGGCCTTGGAATACCAGGTGCCGTATTCTTCTTTTTATGTTGTTGGCGTTGACCTGCTATCTTTTTCGCTTGTTTCCCAGGCTGACTATCTTGGCATTTTTCAAGAGGGATGAGAGTGCCCAAAGAGATTACCTATGGGCATATCACCCTAAAAAGGGCCCAATCTCCGCTGATCTCAGAGGCTAGAAAGGGTCGCGCCTTGTTAATACCTGGATGGGAGACCGCCTCTGAATACTAGGTGCTGTAGGCTTCTTTTTATGTTGTTGGCGTTGACTTGTTTTTTTTGTTTGTTTCCCAAGGTGACCATCTTGGCGTTTGTCAAGAGGGTTGAGCGTGCCTGAAAAAATCTACTATGGCTGCATCACCCTGAAAGAGCCAAATCTCATTTGATCTCAAAGGCTAAGCAGGGTTGGGACCTGGATGGGAGAACGCCTGGGATTTCTCGATGCCATAGGCTTTTTTTTTAAGTTGTTGGCATTGACTTATTTTTTTTTTTTTTTATTCTTTTATTAAGTATAAGTAGAACAACAAAATTATAACAGTCAACCATACAGCATGACCCAGGGTCATAATTACATGGTAACAAAAAATAGGCAGCCAAATAACTCTGGGTTCTCAGAGGGGAGTGCTACAGCTTCATGCAGAAAAGAGAGAAACCCCATCTCCGACATGTAGTACAGTATAACTAGTGCAGCTCCGTTCGGACAAATCTAATCATGGAGAACAACTGGGACCACAGCGAGCCAGCTTATCATGACCTCTGTGAACCAGAGTAAAATATGAGCCGGTCGTGTCCAGAACCCTGGGGTTCTTCTGGGTCCCGAAGGCTAGTAAGGAGACAAGGCAAAAGGGAGGACGGGGGGAGAAGAGAGTGCAAAGACGGAGAGAGAGGAGGGGGGGGGATGGCGGCAGGGAAAAAAAAATAAAATAAAGACAAAAAGGGGGGGGGGGGAATGCCACCCAGGGCAGACATGGCCTACGTAGGTAAACGTTAGATGTTCAGTCGTTTTCTGGGACAGGGGCGCTGCTCACCTCCCGAATGTAGTCTTGAGTACCAGTAAAATACCTCCAGGGCCTCCATGTAACACTAAATGTCTCTACAGTGTTGTGAAGGGTGGCGGTCAATTCTTCCATCCGGAGAATATGATTGACTTTGGAATACCACAGCACCTTGGATGGGGGCTGAGGCTGCCTCCACAGTGTGGGAATGCAGGCCCGGGAGGCATTCAGGAGTTGCATCGTGAGGGTTTTTTTGTTTTTTTGTATTTTCGAACAGGCTGCTCGGTCAAGTGTAGAAGGCACGCTGCTTGGTTGTCTGCGATATCTACATTTGTGAGAGTTTTTATCGTCCCGGTCACCTCCACCTAAAAGTTCCGTAAGGCCGGGCATGCCCAGAAAATGTGTCCCATGGTCCCCGTATCTGAATTGCACCTCCAACAAACATCCAGGATCGATCTATTCATTTTATTCAGAAGGTATGGGACTCTATACCAGCGTGAGACTATCTTGTATCCTGATTCTTGATATTGGTTTGCGATGGAAGCTTTATGTACTAAGGTCAGGATCTTCCCTATCTGTTGTGGGGTAAATGTGATGCCTAAGTCCCTCTCCCATTTGTGGATAAATGGTGGGGTCGACTCCTCCTCCTGACTACTCAATAGGTTGTACAGGAGGGAGAGGGTGTGTCGCACAGGTTCCCTTTTGTGACAGATGGATTCATAGGGCGTCAGGTCTCTAGGAGTGTAGAGGGCCCTTTGTATGGCCAGAAGAAAGTGATGAAGTTGATAAGCACTAAACAAGTCAAGCGGAGGGTCAGAAAGCTCGGCGACAGTTTGCGTGGTCGGGAGCCCTCCCGAGGGCCACACCTCTCCCAGACGCTGTTTCCCCACCACTGTCAACTGTCGCAGTATATTGTTGGTAAATCCCGGTGGGAAGTCTGGATTACCTATAACCGGAGTCATTGGTGACGGCAGGGGAGCAATGTGTGTGCAGCGGAACAACCTCCGCACAACAGCCAACGTAGCTCCCACTACGGGGTGATCTCTGAGGTCTTTTGGTAGGGAGGACAGGAGCCACGGGGAGGTCAATAGGGGAATGGATCCATCCTCAATCTCCATCTCCACCCACTGCTTGTGTGGGCCATTACAATGCCAATCAACGACTCTCGCTAGCAGAGTCGCTCTGTAGTATTGTCTCAGATCTGGGAGACCCAGACCCCCCTTGTCCTTTGGTCTGGCAAGCAATTGCAAACGGGCTCTGGGCGGTTTGCACGCCCAAATAAAGTCCCGGAGCAGCACCTGCAGTTGTCTGAAAAAAATTGGGGGTAACCGGATCTGTAATGTCTGGAACAAGTATAAGATCCGGGGGAGGGCCGTCATTTTGAATGCATTACAGCGCCCGATCCAGGTCAGTGTTAAAGCATGCCAGTTTCCCAAATCAGATTTCAGTCTATTCAGGAGAGGGACAAAATTAAGCGGGTACAATTGCGCCAAATCCGCTGCGATGTCAACGCCCAGGTAACATATAGATTTTTCAGCCCAGTAGAATGGAAAAGTGGAGCGGAGCCTCTTGGCCTCACCATCCGGGACCGATATATTCAATACAGCCGACTTGGCGCAATTGATTTTATAGTTTGATAGGCTGCCGTATCGCCGGAGAGATGCGAGTATATTGGGAAGCAAAATGTGTGGAGATGGAAAAAATTAGATCGTCAGCGTACGCCGCAATATTGTGGTGTGCCGAGGGTTTGGATATGCCAGTAATATTCGGGTCATTCCGAACGTGACACATAAGTGGTTCCAGTGTCAGAATAAAAATTAGGGGAGACAGAGGGCACCCCTGCCTCGTCCCATTAGTGATGGGGAAAGAGTCCGAGCACCACTCGTTCACCCATACCGCTGCCGACAACGTGGAGTAAAGCGACATTACCCAGCTCATCATGTTGGGGCCAAGATCTATATGTTCCAGGGTGGCCTGCATAAAGTGCCAGGCCACCCTGTCAAAGGCCTTCTCCGCGTCCGTTGACAACATAAGCAAGGGCCTTCCCTGTACATGCGCCGCATGGATTAAATTGAGGACTCGGACCGTATTGTCTCTAAGGTGACCATCTTGGCGTTTGTCAAGAGGGTTGAAAGTGCCTGAAGAGATTGCCTACGGGCACATCACCCTGAAAGCACCCGATCTCGTTTGATGTTGGAGGCTAAGAAGAGTCGGGCCTTGTTAGTACCTGGATGGGAGACCGCCTGGGAATACCAGGTGTCGTAGACTTCTTTTTATGTTGTTGGCGTTGACCTGTTTTTTTTTCGCTTGTTTCCCAAAGTGACCATCTTGGTGTTTGTCAAGAGGGTTGAGAGTGCCTGAAGAGATTGCCTATGGCCACATCACTCTGAAAGCACCCAATCTCGTCTGATCTTGGAGGCTAAGAAGAGTCGGGCCTGGTTAGTACCTGGATGGGAGACCACCTGGGAATACCAGTTATTGTAGGCTTCTTTTTATGTTGTTGGCGTTGATTCGTTTTTTTTTTTCGCTTGTTTCCCAAGGTGACCATCTTGGCATTTGTCAAGAGGGTTGAGAGTGCCCAAAGAGATCGCTTACAGCAGCATCACCCTGCAGAGCCCTATCTCTTCTCTTCTCTGAGGCTAAGAAGGGTTGGGCCTAGTTAGTACCTGGATGGGAGATGGCGTTGGAATACCAGGTACCGTATTCTTCTTTTTATGTTGTTGACATTGACCTGTTTTTTTTTTTGCTTGTATCTCAAAGTGACTATCATGGCATTTGTCAAGAGGGTTGAGAGTGCCCAAAGAGATTGCCTATGGGCACATAACCCTGAAAGCGCCCGATCTCCTCTGATCTCAGAGGCTAAACAGGGTTGGGACCAGTTTAGTACCTGGATGGGAGACCGCCTGGGATTTCCAGATGCCGTAGGCTTCTACTTATGTTGTTGCCGTTAACCTATTTTTTTCTGCATGTTCCCAAGGTGACCATCTTGGCGTTTGTCAAGAGAGTTGAGAGTGCCTGAAGATTTTGGCTATGGCCACATCACCCTGAATCTGTTCCATCTCATCTGATCTTGGAGGCTAAGCAGGGTCGGGCCTGGTTAATGCCTGGATGGGAGACCGCCTGGGAATACCAGGTGTCGTAGGCTTCTTTTTGTTTTCAAATATAATTTTTTCTCCAAACAGGGGAAGACGGTCCCCCGAGTACATAATGCAACAGAGAAATACAGAGCAAAAGGCAGCTGAACAATACTTGCTACAGGTATATTCGCAACTGTGAGTCTGCCTTCCATCAATCACAATGAATAAAGTACTGTACCAAGATCAAGGGTCACACAAACCCCAGGTCCCTCCGGCATAATCCATCCAGAGGGGGGTGTGGGGTCGTCATTCCCAATTTTCCACTTTTTACAAAAGAGAGAGGGGGTGGAGGGGGTGAGAGATAGGGGAGGAAGGCAGAAAAGAGAAGGGGTGAAAGATCAGGAAAGGAAAAAAGGTGACGAGACACGATGGCAGCCACCGTCCAAGGGGCCAGTCTTGGAAAGCTCAGAGCACTAAGGCGATAGCAGGCGACATCCTTCCAGCGAGAATATAAAGGTATTCCAGATGTCCCAGGTTTGTTTAAAAAATTCTTGTTTACCTTGTGATGTGAGGATCAAGTCCTCCATTTTTTTTAATGTCCTCTATTTTCCTAAGCCAGTGAGTAGGGGGGGGGGACATTTTTTCCAATAGAGAGGGATGCAGGATTTTGCCGCATTTATCACATGCCGTAAAATTGATTTTTTTGTACTTCTTAATGGGAATCTGTGAATGGTGCAAGAGAAAGAATGCAGCCTCTTCCTGGATGGAGAAGTCTGTGAATATTTGTGTTATGCATCGGACCTCTGTCCAGAAGTCCACCAAGCTGGGGCAGGACCAAAAAATGTGGAGCAACGTGCCCTCTTCTTCTCCACACCTCCAGCATATGTTCGAGGAAGAGGGAAACATTAATGCATGTTTGATGGTGTCAAATACCACCTGGTGAGAAGTTTAAAATTTGTCTCCTGTATCTTCGTGCACAGCGAGGTTTTGAGAGCCAAAGTGATAATGCGTTGTCTCTGTGCTGGGGAAAACAAGCAATTAAGGTCCTTTTCCCAGTTGGACAGACAGGTTAAGTGTGGGTAATCTGTTTGAGAGAGAATGTGGGCCAAAGGGCCTTCGCTCCTGCATAGAGTCTCAAACTCCGTCTGAGGGCGGGCGAACGTTTGAGAATTGGGGATGGAATGGAGAAAATTATGTTGTTGCGCCGCTCTCCAAAAAGGCAGTTGGAAAAGCCCTGTCGGATCTGTTAGGGTTGAGAAAGAAGGCCATTTTCCATCAATGACGAATTTAGACGCATTGTCTAGGTTGGAATTTCTAAGTGGGTCCCCGGTTCAAAGTTCGGATGGCCACGTATAGGGAATAGGGGGGAAGTCAAAGATGTGAGTGTGTTTTGGGTAGCGATCAGGTGACTGACTTTCAACTAAGCCCCTATAGTGGGATGTGACGTCAATTCTGTGGGTAAATCCTTATAGCACCACATGGTATATTCACTCCCGGAATTCGGGAGTGAGCTTAGAAAGTTTGTATCGATTCCAGTCCAATACACGCCCCAGATGGGAGGCCAGGTAGTAGCGTCGCAAGTCAGGGAGAACCAACCCTCCCTGTTGTTTAGACAATGTCAGCTGTGACCGCTTAAGTCTGGGATTTTCGTGGGCCCAGTTAAATTGAGTGAGCAAGGATTGAGCTTGCTTAAAAAACGGGACTGGAATCTGGATCAGGAGAGCTTGGAAAAGATAGGTAAATTTAGGGAGTATGTTCATTTAATGAGATTGCATCTCCTGAACCAGGAATGGAGGCCAGAATGCCACCCGTGAAGCAAACTGCGGATATTAGTGACAAGGGGTGGGGGGAAGTTTTAAGGGCTGTATGGGTCCATTTAAATCGAAAATTGGACTGCAAGTCTAGTAACGTTTGCAGGGGGACTGCAACCCCCATGGCCTCTGATTTCAAGAAGTATCCCGTATATCTGGAATTCCCAAAGGAGATTTCGCAAAGGAAACTCTGGGATTCGTCAGTGGAGAGAAAGGGTTCCAATGACAGGGGCGACAGGGGGAAACCCTGTCTGGTCCCATTCCCGATGTCAAGGGGAGATGAGAGCACCCCATTCGCTTTGACTTGAGCTGAAGGGCGTGAGTATATCTTACTTATCCATGCCAGCATCCGTTCACTCAGACCTATATGGCGAAGGACCAAGAACATGAATGTCCATTTGACCCGATCAAAAGGCTTCTTGGCATCAGTACTCACGAAAAGACAAGGGGTCCCAGATGACTTTGCTTTATGGACCAGGGTAAGCACCTTAATGGTGTTGTCCCTATCTTCCCTGGTGGGAATAAAACCTAACTGGCCAATATGTATAAGGGACTGCAAGTGATGTGCCAATCACGTGGCGAGGATTTTAGAGAATAGTTTTAGGACCGAATTTAGGAGGGAAATGGGTCTGTAGCTCTCACAAAGGCCCGGGTCTTTGCCCTCCTTAGGTATCAACGAGATGTGGGCTCTAAAGGTATCCTCAGGAAAAATCCCCATTCGAGCTCAGAGTATTAAATAAATTCACCAAGCACGGGTCGAGAATAGGGAGGAAGGTCTTATAGTATTGTGCAGTATATCCGTCAGGGCCCGGAGCCTTACCCACTTTCGGAGGTCCCACGGCCGTCTGGACTTCTTCCAGTGTGATCGGGTCCTCCAAGTACTCCCGTGAGTCTGATGAGAGGGTTGGTAGACCAGAACCGGTTACATATCTGTCTATATTGTCCTGTCCAGACCCTGAATCGGGCAGGTTGTAGAGATCAGAGTAACATTTTTCAAAGACTTCGGCTATTTGGGTTGGGGTAGAGGCCCTCTGGCCATTCTCATCTATCAACTGTGGTATGTAAGAGGCAGATTTCAACACCTTTACCGACCTGGCTAAGATTTTTCTGCATTTGTCCCTTGACTCCTATGTCAGTTTACGACAAAACTGGAGTACCGCTTTCGCTTTATAATGGAGTAGGTCAGCAATCTGGGTACGGAGTGTCCCCTATTCAATCTCTAAGGTCCGTGAGGGGGCATGTTTATGTTTCGCTTCCACAGAGGCAAGTTCACGAAACAGATTAGCAAGCTGTTCCTTCCGTGTTTGTTTGATGCGCGCCCCGTGCCTGATAAGTACCCTGCGGAGTACTGACTTGTGAGCCTCCCAAATTATCCCCGGGTCGCAGTCCTGCGTTTAGTTTTCTTGGAAATAAAGGTCCAATTCCCTGGTCACATCTGCTAAAACTTCCGGTATCTGGAGGAGGCTCTCATTAAGGTGCCAGAATAGAGACCTAGGTGAGGGGTTCCTAGAGAGGGTGTAGGTAAGGGCTACAGGAGCATGGTCGGACCAAGTAATATGGCCGATGGAGGAAGAGCTCACCAAGTGCAGTTGGTCATGTGGAATCAAGAAGAAGTCTATCCTCAAGTATGATTTGTGAGGGGAAGAGCAAAAAGAGTAGTCCCTTTCCCCAGAGTGTTGCAGACGCCAGACATCAACTAATTGGTCATTCAGTAAACACTTAGTAATCCACTTTCTAGAGGAAATGAGGAGCGAGGAGCAAGAGGCAGAAGTGTCAACCGATGGCGAAAGGGGACATTAAAGTCCCCATCTAATATCAACTGGCCCTCCCGAAAGTCACATAATCTGAGCAGGGTAGTTCTGAGGAACGTGTCTTGGTGATCATTGGGAGCGTACACAGTGGCAAATGTAAAAAGGCACTCTCCAATGTGGTCCCTAAGAAAAAGATATCGGCCCCCAGGGTCCACCAGAGAATCCTGGAGAACCCAGGGGAGCCTGCTAGAGATCAGAATGGAGACTCTCTTGGTCTTAGAGGAGGGGTTAGTAGAGTGGTAGACCTTAGGGAAGGATCTCGACCATAGAAAGGGGAGGCTAGTATTTTTAAAATGTGTTTCTTGTATAAAGGCCACATCAGTACAGGAAGTCTTCAGTTCTCACAGGGGGATCCACCGTTTTTCAGGGGAGTTCAGTCCTTTAACGTTTAGAGAGGTGACCTTGACTGAGTCTGCCATCACTCCTCGGGGAGGGGGAGGGGGATGTCAGAGAAAAGCAAAGAAAGTTTAATTAAGGTAGGTTTTGGGTAGGTAATGCATGGCGGGAAGTAAGGGGGAGAAAGGAAGGGCAAATGGAAGGAAAGGTAAGGGGAAAAAGAGGCCGGGCACCTCAACCCCAGGGGGAGAGGGAAATTAAGGGTTGTCCGCACTCAACAGTACAGGAAGGGTATACTAAAACAGCACAATTATGCTATAGCGCTTACCAGATGTACACTGGGTTTAAAGCGCTGTCCTACTTGGGTTGGTGGGTAGACAGGTCGGAGAGGGAGCCCCCGAATCCTAGTCCCCCCAGTCCCGGCAGTGGTAAATGTCACGTCTGATACCGGTATGCAAATAAAAGACAATCAGTAACATCATAGAACCAAAAAACAATAGTATAATCAAAACAGAGGTAGAGCACATAACTGTCAGCACTGAGGGGTCTCCTCGGCTCGCCCTAAACGTAGGCATGCACAAGGGAGCCCGTCACAACAGAAAAGGCATCACAGAATGGGATCCACCACCCCCCGTCCCATACTCCAAAAGTACATGCAGTCCCCGAACAAATGCATTTCTCCCTTTGGCAGATTGTCCTCTCCTTACCCCCTCTCCCCTGTCCACGCCCCGGGGGGAAAAGGGGCAGGGAAGGGGGGAAAAGGGGGGGTGGAAGGAGGGAAAGGGGGAGGGAAAGGAGGGAAGGGAAGGGTGGGAAGGGGGGGGAGGGAGGGGGGAGACAGGGGAGAGGGGACAAACATGCGGAAATGTCAAGTCCTTTAGCGCACTCCCACCAGCAACCACCCGGACCCCATAAATTTCAACTCCTCCCCTCCATGGTCACCACATCAAGATGAAAGAGGAGCAGCCCTGGTCGGTGCATGGAAAATCCGGCAGGCAAGGGGCTGGGGCCACCATCCCTCCATCCAACGGGAAACTTCACCCGAGCAACAGTCCTGGGGCCCGCCAATTAGTGTCTCTCCTGCATCGCCATCGGGGGCTGTGTAGAGCATCCAGAGGGAGGCTGGGACAGCCCAAACAGTAAGGGGTAAATCCTCCAGGGGGGTCCAGAGTCACACTGGAGGGAAGCAGTGTCTCGTACCGATAGGCTCAATAAATAAGTCGTCCAGGGTCCCCGAAAGCTGCAGAAGGCAATGTCGGCAAAGAGTAGGTGGGGGCCAGAGGGGGGGGCGAGGGGCGCAACCAGGGGGAGGGGACACATATGCGGGAATGTCAAGCCCTTCCAGTACAGCACACTAGGTATCACTCAGACCCCCCAAAGTGCAACTCCCCCCTCTAAGGTCAAGACTCCAGAAGGAAAGATGAGCTGCCCTGGTCTGTACATGAAAGAACCTGCTGCCAAGGGGTTGGGGCCATCATCCCTTCCTCCAATGGGAGATGCCACCGGCATGACAGCCCCGTGTCCTGTCAAGTGGTGCCCCTCCGACAATGTCGTCAGGGTATATGTGGAGCATCCAGGGGGAGGCAGGGACCACCCAAACAGTGAGGGGTAAAGCCTTCAAGGGGGACCGGTGTCAGACAGGAGGATAGCGGTGTCTTGTACAAGTTGGTTAATTAGACAAGTCATCCAGTGTGTTCCAGTGAGCAGCGGAAGGAAAGGTCGGTAAGGATTATGAATGGGTGGGGGCCAGGGAGTGCATAAAACTGCCACCAGATGACCGGGGCAGAGAGGGCAAGGGGATGAAAGTCAGATCTGGTAGGTGGGGGCGGGGGTGAGGAGTGTCCCCCATATTACTCATGTTGGCCATACCTTGAAGCTGAGCGCTCTGCATACCCAGGACGTTCTTCTGTATAATCTAGCCTATCTGTATACATCAGCCTGTCTTTTGTACACATTAGCCGGTCCTCTGTATACACTAGTCCGTCTGTATACACTAGTGTATACAGATAGGCTAGATTATACAGAAGAACGTTCTGGGTATGCAGAGATGGAGGCTAGGGTATACAGAGAGAGAGGCTAGAGTATGCATACTTGCTAGTGTATACAGACGGACTAGTGTATACAGAAGACAGGCTAGTGTATATAAATAGGCTAGATTATAGAGAAGAACATCTTGGGTATACAGAGAGAAAGGCTGGGTTACACAGAGAGGCTGGTGTATGCAGACTTGCTAGTGTATACAGACGGACTAGTGTATACAGAGAGGCTTGGGTATACAGAGAGCTAATGTATAATGAGCAGCTAGTGTATACAAAAGACATCCAAGGGTATACAGAGAGACTCATGTATGCAGAAGACCGGCTAGTTTATACAGATAGGCTAAAGTGTACAAAACACAGGCTAGTGTATATAGATAGGCTAGATTATACAGACGAACGTTCTGGGCATGCAGAGATGGAGGCTAGGGTATACAGAGAGAGAGACTGTGTTACACAGAGAGGCTATGCAGACTTGCTAGTGTATACAGACGGACTAGTGTATACAGAAGACCAGCTAGTTTATACAGAGAGGCTAATGTGTACAAAAGACAGGCTAGTTTATACAGATAGGCTAGTGTGAAGATATGAAGACATATGCAACACATATCTATATAAGTTACTCAGAGTTCCCCTTCAATATAAGAATGAATTTCTTTTTCAAATGTTTCTCTATTCTTTGAGTATTTGTCAAATGTTTCCACACATATGATTGCTTGTGTATTCTGTTCTCTGGATGACATGAAATGTTCTGCCAGTAAGATAACAAAAGATATTATTCCCAGAAATGTTGTAAAAATGTTGGTATGGAAAGTCCCTGTTTATAACAAACTTTACCCTTATCATAATTAATCACTATCCTGTCAAATTGACCTTTATCTTGTTTATCTTGTTTTTGTGTTTGGGTCAAGATGACCATATGTAATGTGGGACCAATTATTATGAAATGTATTACGTACTCTGTAACTTGGTTCTGTGCCCGCCATAAGCGGTAATGTTATAATTTTCTTATAAAAAGCTGTAACAGTTTGTATTCTGTACCACAACCCCTTGGAAGGTGTGGTCCTCTGTACAGTGAGTATTTCTGAAGTAAACATGCATTGAGACGAATGCTACTTCGTAGATGTCCTTTATTTCAAAGCTCATCATAACAGTTGGTGACCCTCGGACGGTCTTCTTATCTGCACCCCCACCATCGGCTCTCAACCCTCAAAAGGAGGGACAGCACAGAGGCCTCAGGTGAGAAACCTTTTATTTCTCATATTAGAAAGTACTGTCTTTCTGTGCGGTTTTGAGGAGCCGGGTGGGGCTTGTGGAATACAGAAGGTAACACGTTCCTTTTTGATTTTACTGCATTCTGTCTATGTACGATTACTGAGAATACTAATGGTACCAGTTACAACTTAAGCGTGCAAAAGTACTTACTTGCCCTTCTTCTTACTCTCAGAAATGACAATGAATATAGTCATGTTATTAAGGGATGTGTAAAATGCAGGTACCACAATTTCTATGAGTGAATAGAAGGTGGTGGATGTTGAATTTTTTGTGTGATTTTTTGAGAAACGTTTGTGGTCCTAAGGCGGATAGGTTTGCCTTCAGCGGATAGCCACAAATGGGTGAATGACCTGCTGTATGTTCTCTGGAATAGGGAGTCGAGATAGGGACTAGCCTATTACCACTCAGAAAGGAGACGTCCTTCTGAGAGTAGAACGAAGTGAGATATCTCAATATATGTACTGGGCTGCTGGTACACAGCCGTGAGAAGTAAACAGTCCCGGAGCTCTAAAATATTGTCATTTCTGAAAAAGAGTAACAGGGGAAACATAAAGAAAATGGGAAATTTGCTTGAAAAAAATATTTTACCGGTAATGAATACTTTTGGGTTAACAAAAGAAAGGGCAATAAAATTATTAAAAATAGCAAAGAAAACAGGGTTAAGTGTAGCGAAATTGCATCCAAGCGCCCCTATCATAAAGATGATGGTAAGTGGAGAGCCGGATGTTTTAAAGCATCATGTAAAATGGTGTAAAATTACAAAAAGGGAATACAAAGAGGACCCGTCGAAATGGTGGCCCCCCTGAGGGTTCGCTTGATACCCCAACGATTGATGCATTATTTAATTTACTCTTTAAAATGTCTGATTGCGGGGGGATTGAATGTCTAGCTGCTTGGGAAGAAGAGTCCCGAAATAATTTAAAACCACCCCCTTATAAAATGTGTACTGAAAAAGCTGCTCTGCATCTGGAAGATGAAGAGGAGCTTCCCAATGCTTGGGCATCCCCGTATGAGTTTGCAAGAAGGGATTTAGCAGTAGCATCTAGAGCAGCGTCTGCCCCTATAGATGAAGTTGATCCTATGGAGGAAAGGAAAGAAGACACGGGAGAACAGAGTGCTCCCCACATGCCTTTCCAGGCTACCCCTCAGCAGCAGCAAGCTGTTTCCAGCTTCTCACAGGAGGGAAGGAGCCGAATGTTAGAGGGAGCCCAAGGGACTTCTCAGCGGAGGAGTAGTTTGGGATCTTCATTCGATAAAAGTGAGGGGGTAATATTTGATAAAGATGGACAAATTTGGCAGTACACTCCATCAAAATCAAATGCTTTAGCAAAGTTCACTAAAATAGATAGATTACACACCCCCATAAAACAGACAAGCCAGACTTATACCCCAGTGGTTATGAGGCAAAAAGCAGCAGCAAAGCAGAGAGCTTTAGGGATACTACACACTCCAGATAGGGAAAGAGAAACAAGGGAATTGGTCAGGTCCCTAATTAAAGGATAAGCCGGTAGAAAAGCCGGTAGAGCAGATGCCCCTAAGGGAAGTGGCCCTGCCAGGAGGGGTAGTGGGAGATCAATATGTAGCTAATATGGCTCAAGTTTATGTCCCATGGAAGCCTAGTGAGACAAGAGCAATTGTGGCAAAACTGCCCAATATGGAAAAATGTCCTAAGAAATGATATGGGAAAATGATGTGGATGGAAAGGACTCAACAAGCCAGATATACAGATATGTGGATCTTGATTGACTGTGTGGTGCCTGAAAAGTATTTGGATGTATGGAACGTATTTGCAAAGAATAAGGGTGCTTGTGAACAATAAAATGTTAGAGAGAAGTAAGTGATGAGTTAGCAAATGGGTTAATCTCTCCCTATCGGTGTGCACGGGTCAGCTAGCAAATTGCAGATGTGCTTATGATTTTCTGAAAGGGAGGGATCAACAGGCTCCGTGTCAGTGAGGGAACAGTGCGGGCAGACGCCTGCTGCAGTGGCATAACTAGAACCTTCAGGGCCCCGATGCAAGAAACAATGAAGGGCCCTTCCCTCCGAGTCTGGCGGTTGAACTCCAGGGCGTGGTCACAGGTATGACCTTTGTGAGCCCTGTAGTTCCACCACTGGTATCAGTAGTTTTTTTTTATAATTTTTTTTTAATTTTTAGGTGCCCCATTGGGGGACTGTCCCTAGGCAGGATGGGGTCCCCGTCCCCAGAAGAGATGAGGCCTTTTTCTCCAGGGCAGATGAAGTTACTGCCCCCAGGTGAGAAGGGGTCCCAGTCCCCAGGGGAGGTGTGGGTCCCTGTCCCCACGTAAGAAGGGGTCCCTGTCCCCAGGGGGAGAGGGAGGGGGTATATAATGGTGTGTGGGGGATGGGGTCCTCTCACTCACCATGACCAAGCTGTAGGCCACGCACTCATCCATGCTGGCCTGGGCTCCATCCAGTGTGCTGGATGGGCGATCAGCATATCGCCCAGAAAGACCTTTCATCATCTGTGTATGACGGGGGAGGAGGGGGGCTGGCAGACAAGCCTGCAGTGTCCTCCGGGGAGCTGGCTCTCATAGGGCTGCACTGCATCTGTGTGCTTAAAGTTTGTTTACCCCTAGCTGCCTATGCTGCTGCTGGCCATATGTAGAGGGGGCTGCATGGGCCCCCTGCATCACAGGGCCCGGTTGCGGTCACGACTGCTACACCCCCTATAGTTACGCCCCTGACCCCTGCCCTACACCTGATAGATGTTATAGGGTTGTAAGAGGTGGGTACTGGGGGGTAGGTTTGGGTGGGCCTAAAAATCATATAAATCATGGCTCCTGTATATTCTGGATCAGGGATAAGGCTAGTAAGGGGGGTATCACTTGATAAATTGACCACCCAATGCCTGCAATATTGTAAGGTAGTGAACGGGCCCCTGCTTTCAGGGTAGTATGATGTTTAGTAAAGTATAAAGAATTACTAGCTCCTCTATGATGATATGAGGTCTGCAATATGAAGAATAGTTCATATAAGGCATAGAGGTAAGCGCCAATATAAATGTCGCAGCAGGGCACAAGATCGGATCAGTCACTAAAATATACCAAGTGCTCCGTTCGATGTATACTTTACCGATAGGTGTCTCTGGTTCTTCTGGGCGCTCATTCGGCCATGGTAGTGTTCAGTTAGAGAGTAAAAGGCTACAACTATATGGGATCCGAGCAGGTCTGGTGTCTAGTCGAGTGCGTGCGTTGAATGCTCTCTCGTCTGATGGGTTGGAGGCCCAGGACTGTTCCAGGTAGAAATCATGGTGGTAACCGGAGTCAGGGATATTGAAGCTAGTGTAAGTGTCTGTAGTCTTTCAAGGCAGGTAAGTAAGGGAATGGTCCATATGCATGGCAGAGGAAAGGAGAGCGGCACTAGGCAGGGTATGAAGCATGTAGGCTAATCCACCGTCGCATGGGTGTCCCAGAGCTCTCGTGAGGCGACAGGTCTAGCGGTCCCTGCATGCTCTGCGAGGTAGCGGGACCGAAGTCGGGCTCGTCGGTGTGTGGCGGGGTCGGTGTCCCCCAAGTGGTCTGAAGGTGGATGGCAACCTATGTCTGCGATATCTGGACAGTTGAGTTTCCATGAGATCTTCAGTGCTCCGGGTGTTGGGTGAAATGTGGACCCGAAAATCAGCATACCAATTAGGTATTTCAACCAGTGGCAGGTCCAGCGTTTTGCAGAAGGTTTCTAGATATTCTGGCACTTTTAAGATTGCAGTGCGGCCCTGGTAAGAGGCTTGCAGAGCGAACGGAAACTTCCAGCGATAGCGGATGTCTCTATGCCTCAGCACGTCAAGTAATGGGCGCAAGTCTCTTCGATGTTTCAGCATGATCGCCGAAAGATCCTGATATATCTGGATCAAATGGCCTTCAAATGTCAGGTTCAGATTGCTCCTAGTTTTTTTAAGAACCTCTTCTTTGAGGGTATAGTCGTTAACATAACAGATGACCTCCCGTGGGGGATCAGAATCTTTGCCCTTAGGCCTAAGGGCTCTATGTATCCTCTCCATAGCTATAGGTGTACCGGAGGTTCAGACTAGCAGCTGGCTGAATAGGGATGTGACCGCTGGGAGGATTTGCTCGGGCTCCATCGACTCCGGGAGGCCTCTAAACCTCAGATTGTGTCTTCGTCCCCTATTGTCGATATCTTCGACATGGTGCTGGAGGTCTCTGAGCTGCCAGGTGTGTGTGTCGACTTTGCCTTGAGCCATCTGCAATTAATGCTGTTGTTGCGCCGCCATTAGCTCCATGGAGTTTACTCTCCCTGTGATTGCTTGTATCTCGTGGCGGAAGTCTGAGATGGCGGCGGTTAGAGTGCTCTTTATATCAGCCGCGACAGTCCTCAGGTCGTGGATATTTAGTTGTTGGTGATGGGGAGATGGACTGTCTGCCATAGTGTGCTGTGGATCAGTCGGCGTCAGGGTAATCCCGATGTGGTTGGTGGTGGGAGAACAGGCCGCCATGTGGGCCCCCTGGTTCCTGAAAAGATGCGGTATTCTCTTGGTATACGGGATCCCAGGTCCCTTGGTGAGTGGGATCTAGATGCAGAGGGTCCACTTGAGGAGGTCCCCATGATGTGAAAGTGTTTTTCAGGTAAAATCCTCGGTGATCGATCTTTTTTAGGCTGAGGTAAGACGG
Organism: Lithobates pipiens; assembly: GCF_037356315.1. Classification (NCBI taxonomy): domain Eukaryota; kingdom Metazoa; phylum Chordata; class Amphibia; order Anura; family Ranidae; genus Lithobates; species Lithobates pipiens. The sequence continues at coordinate 164,625,075 of NW_027507791.1, forward strand.
AGCAAAAAGCTTAAGCAGCCATCCTCTCTCTAGGCAAGCCACGCCCTCCCGGCTTTTTTTTAAATATGTTGTTGACGTTGACGACCTGTTTTATTTTTCTGCTTGTTTGCCGAGGTGACCATCTTGGCGTTTGTCAAGAGGGTTGAGAGTGGCCAGCAAGATTGCCTATGGCCACATCATCCTGAATACACCCGATCTTGTCTGATCTTGAATGCTAAGCAGGGTCAGGCCTGGTTAGTACCTGGATGGGAGACCCCCTGGGAATACCAGGTGCCGTAGGCTTTTTTTTTAATATGTTGTTGGCGTCGACGACCTGTTTTATTTTTCTGCTTGTTTGCCGAGGTGACCATCTTGGCGTTTGTCAAGAGGGTTGAGAGTGGCCAGCAAGACTGCCTATGGCTACATCACCCTAAATGCGCCCGATCTCGTCTGATCTTGTATGCTAAGCAGGATCAGGCCTGGTTAGTACTTGGATGGGAGAGTGCCTGGGAATACCAGGTGCCGTAGGCTTTTTTTTAATTTGTGCTTGGAGACTCTAATAACAATGATGAAATGGGAATGACAGATACTGAAAGAAAGTGACCTGAATTTGTGCCGTGGTCACGTGGTCAGTATGCCTAAAAGGGGGCATTCCCAAGTAGTACTAAAAAAGAAAAGGGGATACAAAGAAAAAGGGGGAACGAGAGGGTGGGACAACCTCCGGAAACATCCAACAGGGCAGGGAGGAACCGAGGCCGTCTTATAACGGCGAGGCTCCTCCCACAAATGACAGATACCTTCATTTTTTAAGAAGGTAGAACAGATAGTGAACACCTTTATATGGGCCGGGGCAACCCCAAGAATAGCACAAACTACCCTCCAATTGCCCCTGTCACTTGGGGGTCTAGCCCTTCCCTGTCTGAAGGAATATTATTGGGCAGCGGTACTGGTTACGGTGGTGGTTCATGCAGCTCCGCTCCAACCCGTCTGTTAATCTGGAGGCGGCAATTTTAGGCTCCTATCCTGCATTGAGTAACTTAGTCTTTAGAGGGCCGAAGGCTCACCCTGAGGTCACTACCCCTATGCGAACTATGCTTCGGGTTTGGAATCAGGTTACAACTCGATTGAACCCGCCCGCCGCACTGTCGCCATACACCCCACTGTGGGAAAACCCAAAGTTGAAACACCTCAGCTCGGTCACGGACCCTGCCCTTTGGGCTAGGTATGGTGTCACAACTCTGCAACAGGTGATGCCGAGGGGATCCCTTATCCCCTTTGATTCCCTTAGAGAAGAATACCAATTCCCCTCCAGAATGATTTTTCGCTACATACAATTACGCCACACACTGAGAGCACAATTTCCTTCAGGAGTAATCTTACACTCCCACATTGTCGAGAAATTTCTCATGGCCCAGGAGGCGGATCGTGTCCTCTCCTCTCTTTATCTTAGGATCTCGACGGGGTCGGCCAGGGGGGGACCTAGCCTCTTCCAGAAATGGCAGGAGGACCTCCCCATCCTGGCGACTGATGATTGGGAAGAGGGGATACAACAATATTTGCCATTGATGATATCAGCTAAGGACAGGTACATACGGTTGAAATGTATTCATAGGGCATACTATACCCCGCAACGCCTTTCCAGAATATACCCGGGATACTCGGATAGATGCCCGAAGTGTACCACTTTATACATGTGGTGTGGGAGTGCCCGGTTATAAGACGATTTTGGGAAGGTGTGGTGCGGGAGATCAACGAAGTTGGGGACCTCTCGTTGGGGTTAGATCCGGTAGTTTTACTGCTGGGCGTGTGTGACAGGGTGGCGCCAAATACATATAAACAGCTGTTTGTGTTTTATACGGCGTTCTATGCCAGAAAGACTATTCTTATGCAGTGGAAGAAATCAGACCCACCTAGTGTAGCCCACTGGAAATCCCTGATTGATTCTGCCCTCCAGCTGTACAAGGTACAAAGTTTACTAAGATCTGGGGATGTTGGGTGCAAGAGAGAAGCGCACTATGAGACACAGGGCTGACCTGTATTGATGCGTTGGTCCCCTCACCCCGACCTACTGTAGATGGTTAGGTGCTGTATTATGATCAAACGGCCTGACCCTTTATAGCAGCCAAATTAAGGAGTTGTCCCCTACGAATACTGGGATAAGTGCAGTGCGGATATGTTTTGTGGAATATGACTGCTAAATCTGAATGTACGCTATACTACATAGCTTGATTCTGCTCTGATCCTTTTTTTTTTTTCTTTTTTTTTGTGCTTGTTACATTGTATTTTATATTTTATATGTAAAAAATATGATGTGATGCATTGCTGTATCCGTTAAGAGACCAATAAAAATGTTTCTGTTAAAAAAAATAATAATGCATGCCAATCAGTGATGCCCATTGTGGGCACTGATTGGCATACATCGTGGGCACTGATTGGAATCCCTGGTGGTCTAGGGTGGCATACCTGCTGCTGGGCATCCCTGGTGGTCTGGTGGAGTCCCTGGTGGTCCAGTGTGCAGCACAGACCCCCCTCTCAGAGGAGCAGCCGATCGGCTTTCCTCTACTCGCGTCTGACAGACGCGAGTGAGGAACAGCCAATCACCGGCTCTTCCTATTTACACTGTGATCAGCCATCATTGGATCAGACTGACACCCCGCAACAATGATCGCCGTGATGCGCACCCCCGGGGGCGTGCAGCGGCTCAAAATCCTGAGGACGGTCTATGACGTCCAGTCAGGATTTTGAAACCACTTTGCCGCCTTCATTTGACAATGGGCGGGTGGCAAGTGGTTAATGTGGACTAGAATATAAGTGTCTTAAATATCGTATATTGTATATAACATCCAACGTTAATCAAGGATCAATAAAAGTCCAAAAATTGTGCAAAACTGTATATCTCTTGTGTCCATAAAGTGCAGAGTGCAAAAAAAATCCCAAAAATATGTGCAAATAATGCAAAAAAAAAAAATATGTATATGCAAAAAACTGTGGAAAAAACTGAGCAAAGCAAAGCTGTTTTATATATGCCAAATAAGGCTACCAGCTATATAAATAATGTGCTCAGTCAATATGTATCAGTTCACAGGAACCATGAGGTAGATCAAAAACAGATTATAGGTGAGTCACCTATAATCTGTTTTTGATCTACCTCATGGTTCCTGTGAACTGATACATATTGACTATTTATTGGTGACCTGCTACTCAGGTAAAGTGAAAACACACAGATTTCAATAGGTGCTGTCTTAAATTCAGTGACTTGAGTCTTGCAGTATTTTTTGGTGACTCTGGTGTAGCACGACTCCCATTGTAAAATCACCAGCTAGGGGTACGTTTTGTCTTAATCTTTGAGACTTCTGATGTAGTGTTTTTGTTTTTTGACCCACCCCTCTCTCCTCCCTAGTTATCCTTGCTGCCTAAAAGCTTACTCCCCAGCACATCCCATCCACACCCGAGCATAGTGGAAATGCATGTTCCTGCTTCACTTTTTTTTGTGTTTTTCCCATGTAAACAAGCATCACTTGAATGGGATGCCCTATAAGCGACAAACGCCCCAAAGTAGTTTAAAGAAACTTTTTGGTCATGGAGCATTGCGCGTTTTGGCAGCAAAACATTTCTGCATGTTTCCAAAAAGGCAACAAATGTGCATAGCGTGTGCGCTTCCATTTAGGCAGTGTCTGAATTATTATTATTATTATTCAGGATTTATATAGCGCCAACAGTTTGCGCAGCGCTTTACAATATGAGGGCAGACAGTACACTTACAATACAAATCAATACAGGAGGGATCAGAGGGCCCTGCTCGTTAGAGCTTACAATCTAGAAGGGAGAGTCAAGTTGAAACAAAAGGTAATAACTGTGGGGGGTGAGCTGATGGAGAAAATGAAAATACAGTTAGGTGTGGGTGGGGTAGGCTTCTCTGAAGAGAAGTGTATTCAGGGATCGTCTAAAAGCTAATAAAGTAGGAGATAAGCGGACAGATTGGGGTAGGGCATTCCATAGGATTGGGGAGGCTTTGGAAAAGTCCTGGAGGCGAGTATGGGAGGAGGTGATGAGGGAGCTAGAGAGCAGGAGTTCTTGAGAGGAACGAAGAGGACGAGTAGGTTGGTATTTAGACTAAGCTAGTGATGTAGCTGGGGGCAGAGTTGTGGATGGCTTTGTATGTAATTGTTAGTATTTTGAATTTAATTCTTTGGCTGAGTGGAAGCCAGTGGAGGGATTGACAGAGAGGAGTAGCAGACACCGAGCGATTGGTAAGGTGGATGAGTCTGGCAGCGGCATTCATAATGGATTGAAGAGGTGATAGACTATGTAGAGGTAAGCCAATGAGAAGGGAGTTGCAGTAGTCGAGGCGAGAGATGACCAGCGAGTGAATTAAGAGCTTTGTTGTCTCATTGGTTAGAAAGGGGTGTATTTTGGAGACGTTGCGGAGGTTGAGGCGGCAGGATTTGGACAGTGATTGGATGTGTTGCTTGAAGAAGAGTTCAGAGTCCAGTACTACACCTAGAACCTTGGCATGAGGGGATGGGCTTATGGTTGTGCCATCAATTTTGACAGTGAGATCAGGGGAAGGGGCATATGGGGGAGGAAAAATTATAAGTTTGGTTTTGGATAGATTGATTTTGAGGAAGTGGTGTGACATCCAGACTGATATATCTGATAGTAAATTAGTGATACGTGAGGAGACAGAGGGAGTGAGCTGAGGGGTAGAGAAATAGATTTGGGTGTCGTCAGCATAGAGGTGGTATTGGAAGCCGTGGGAGGCTATCAGTTGACCCAGGGAGGAGGTATAGATTGAAAATAGGAGTGGTCCAAGAACAGAACCTTGGGGGACCCCAACAGAGAAAGGAAGAGGAGAGGAGGAAGTAGAGTTGTAAGAAACGCTAAAGGTGCGGTTGGATAAGTAGGAAGAGAACCATCGTAGAGTACAGTCACGGAGACCAAAGGTGTGGAGTTTTTTGAGAAGGAGGGGGTGGTCAACCGTATCAAAGGCAGCAGAGAGGTCCAGGAGGAGGAGTACAGAATAATGTCGATTGGTTTTGGCCGTTAGTAGATCGTTTGTTAGTTTTAGGAGAGCAGTTTCTGTGGAGTGTTGAGGACGAAATCCAGACTGAAGGGGATCAAGAAGGCTATTATCAGCGAGGTGGACGCTCAGTCGGTTGTAGACCAGACGTTCGAGTAGTTTGGATAAAAAGGGGAGCAAGGAGATGGGGCGTAGGTTGTTTGGATTGGATGGGTCCAGTGAGGGTTTTTTAAGTATGGGTTTGACAAGTGCATGTTTTAGAGAGTTGGGGACGATGCCAGAAGAGAGGGAGAGATTGAAGATGTGAGTTAGAGAGTGTAGCATAGAGTCAGAGGGTGAACGCAGCATTTGCGAGGGAACAGGATCCAGAGGGCAGGTGGTAAGGTGGACATTACCAAGTAGTTTAGCAACTTCGTCTATAGCGGTGGGGTTGAAAGAGGGAAGTAATGATTGTGCCTGTGGGCATGATGTGTAAAGCGTGGAGGGTATCAGAACAGTAGAAATCTCCACGCGAATTGTATCAATCTTCTGTTTGAAGTGATTAGCAATCTCCTGGGCAGTGAGTGAGTTGGCGGGTGGAGGCGGTGGAGGACGAAGTAGAGAGTTGAAAGTAGAGAAGAGTTGACGGGGACGGGATGATAGGTTGCTGTTGAGTGATAAAATAGTTCTGCTTGGCAGAGAGGAGGCTAGAATTGTAATTTTGGAGGGCAGATTTATATTGGTTGAAATCTCTCTGAGACTTAGTCGTGCTCATGAGCGCCTGTGGCGCAAGACCAAGTTTTTTCAGACTTCTAGTGGCATCTGTTTGCCAAGGTTGAAGGGGTCGGGGCTTGATTCTGTGTGTAGTGAGGGGGGCCAGTGAGTCCAGAGAGGCCAGAAGTGAAGTGTTGTAGACAGAAGTGGCTAGGTTGGTGCAGGATAGGGGTGAGATTTTGTCGTAGAGGTTGTCAATAGCAGAGTAGAGAAGAGAAGGCTTGAGATGACATAGGGGTACGTTTTGTCTTAATCTTTGAGACTTCTGATGTAGTGTTTTTGTTTTTTGACCCACCCCTCTCTCCTCCCTAGTTATCCTTGCTGCCTAAAAGCTTACTCCCCAGCACATCCCATCCACACCCGAGCATAGTGGAAATGCATGTTCCTGCTTCACTTTTTTTTGTGTTTTTCCCATGTAAACAAGCATCACTTGAATGGGCTGCCCTATAAGCGACAAACGCCCCAAAGTAGTTTAAAGAAACTTTTTGGTCATGGAGCATTGCGCGTTTTGGCAGCAAAACCTTTCTGCATGTTTCCAAAAAGGCAACAAATGTGCATAGCGTATGCGCTTCCATTTAGGCAGTGTCTGAATCCATCTACACATTTCTGAACACGCAACCCACCCAGAAAATGCAGTTTGCTGTGCGGTTTGAAAACGCGCTGCAACGCCCACTGTTCTGCTTTGCGTTATTAAACTGTTGTATAACACTAGTCAGACAGATTAAAAATAACTCTGAAGTCAAGAAACACGAGACATCAGATCTGTATGTATTCTTTTTTCCAAATAACTTTGTAAAACTACAACATAAGCATAAACAAATGTGTCATTGCATTAAAACCATTATACAGCAGCCTCACTCTATCAGTGAAAGTACTCACGGACAATTCCACCATTAGCCCAAGAATAGTTAAGAGCTCTACTGCATTCAGTCAGCTTGGATCAAGGAGCAATCATGAAATTAAGGAAGTACAGTTCCAGCTTTCACTGTGAAGAAAATATCACTTCCTGTCAAGCTGTGGCAAAATAATTACTAACTCTGACCACTAGATGGCAGCAACGTGAAACCAACATTGCAGTATAATCTGTAACAGCACATAAAAAATATGGGCAGAACACTCTGTCTGGCATAATTTATTATGTCACTACCTAAATAACCACTGCTATGCAGAAAAAACATATAAACAGCAAAATGGAATCCTAGCTAGTCCAAGATCAAAACTGTCAGTTACAGGTCTGAGATAAATTCTGGCGGTCTCATTTTTCACAATCTTGACCTCCACCTTTCTAACCTTGCCATCCCTGCTTAGAGCATTAACAAGTCCTACGGGCCACTCATTCCTGCCCTCTTGGCTGTCCTTCAACATAACATCACCCACTTTTATATTTGGACGATCCTCAGTCCATTTCCTAAGGCGTTGCAGATTTGACAGATACTCTTTTCCATCTTTTCCAAAATATGTCTGCCAAGCATTGTACTTCCATTGTTTTGCATGAAATTGTGTTGTACTTATGGTTCCAGATGGAGCAGACAGAGAGTTCACCTTTTGAGCCAACAACATTGCTGGGTTAAGGGCCATAGGTGTATCTGAGTCTGAGGACACAGGAACTATAGGCCTGGCAATAGCCGTAACCTCTGCCATAAAGGTGCGTAAAGTCTCATGGGTCAACTGAGCAGGTTTGATTTGTAGCAACATAGCATCCAAGATTCGACCTGGCAATACCTATAAGTCTCTCCCAGATGCCACCCATATGTGAGGAGTGTGGAGGATTAAAGACCAATGTACATCCTCCGTCTTGGAGAAAGTCTTGCAATTGTGATTCGCTGTCACAATTGTTAAGTTCTTTGCAGGCTCTCACTTCCCCCCTGTCCTACCCCCCCCCCCCCCCAGTGCTCTCCACTCCTCCCAGTGCTCTCCCCCCTGTTCTTTCCCCCTCAGTGCTCTTCACTCCCCCCAGTGCTCTCCCCCCTGTTCTTCCCCCCCAGTGCTCTTCACTCCCCCCCTGTTCTACCCCCGTGCTCTCCACTCCCCCCAGTGCTCTCTGCCCTTGTTTTCCCCCTCCCCCTTGTTCTTCCTCCCCCCAGTGCTCTCCCCCTGTTCTCCTCCCCAGTGCTCTCCACTCCCCCCAGTGCTCTCCCCCCTGTTCTCCCCTCAGTGCTCTCCACTCCCCCCAGTGCTCTCCTCCCTGTTCTTTCTCACCACCCCAGTGCTCTCCATCCCTCCATTCTCCCCACCCCTGTTCATTATGGCCCCCTGGTGCTCTCAAGCTCCACCCATCTCTCTCCAGCCCCCCCGTTCTCTCTACCCCCGTGCTCTCTACTCTTGTTCTTTTTGGCTCCCCCAGCACTTTCCACTCCTCACCCCTGTACTCTCCACTCCCCCCTGCATTTTGCCCCCACCCATGTGCTCTCCAACCCTGCCAATTCTCTCCACCTCCCATAATGCTCTCCAATCCCCCGTGCTTTTCCCCCTGTTCTTTCTGGTCCCCACTGGTGCTCTCAAGCTCTCACCCCTACTCTTTGTACCCCCCCAGTACTCTCCAGCCCCGTGCTCTCCATCCCTGTTTTTCTGCCCCCCCCCCAGTGCTCTTCGCCACCCCACATTCTTAGCCCCCTCAGTGCTTTCAGCCCACCATGCTCTCCACCCCTGTTCTTTTTGGCCCCGCCAGTACTCTCAAGTTCCCCCCAGCACTCTCTGCTCCCCACCCCTGTGATCTCCACTACCCCCTGCTCTTTGCCCCCACCCATGTGTTCTCCAACCCCGCCAATACTCTCTGCTCCTCCTTCTCTCCACCTCCCACCCAGTACTCTCCACTTCCCCAGGACCAGAGGACAGGCTGACTGGGGCTGGAAAATGGGGACGGCTGAAGGTGCAGGTATCCAGGGACCACTCCATGTCACAGCAAACAGATCCTCTGGAAGGAGCACTGTCCCCATCCAAAACGAGAACAGACCCTGCCTGCTGCTGGCCGTCATGGATATCCTGCTGGCATGCAAGGTACCGTACTGAGCATCAACAACACACCTTCCCACAGACAGGGACTGCAGACTGGGACATGGGGCACAGGAGGGGCTGCATTCATGGGCTCAGTAAGGCTGCATTCATGGGCACAGTAAAACTGCATTTGATGGGCACAGCGAGGCTGCAATAATGGGCACAGTGAGGCTGCAATGGTGGGCACGGTGAGGCCGCATTTGTGGGCACAGTGAGACTGCACTCACAGGCAGAGTAAAGCTGCATTTGGTGAGCACCCGTCCCCTTTACCTTAGTGTATTCTTTCTGTGGAAGGTGGTCCCCCCCCACGTTCTGAGTTCCTGGGGTCCCCCTTGATAATTGTCCACTTACCACTTTTAACTGGAATTTGCATATATATATATATATATATCCCTATGTGACTTCATATCTATATATAATACACTCTTCATCAAATGTTCTTTAAAATGTATGGCTTTCCCTTTCATGAACAAGAAAATAACGACGTTATGCTGTTGGGCTGGTTTTATTCCCAGTCCGGCCCTGGCGGTCTCCCATCCGGGTACTAACCAGGTCCGACCCTGCTTAGCATCCGAGATCAGACGAGATTGGGCGCATTCAGGGTGATGTGGCCATAGGCAATCTTGCTGGCCACTCTCAACCCTCTTGAAAAACGCCAAGATGATCACCCCGGCAAAAAAGCAAAAAAATAAAACAGGTCGTCGACGCCACCAACATATTAAAAAAAAAGCCTACAGCACCTGGTATTCCCAAGCGGTCTCCCATCCAGGTACAAACCAGGCCCGACCCTGCTTAGCAGCCGAGATCAGACGAGATCGGGCGCATTCAGGGTGACATGGCTGTAGGCGATCTTGCTGGCCACTCTCAACCCTCTTGACAAACGCCAAGATGGTCACCTCGGCAAACAAGCAGAAAAATAAAAACAGGTCGTCGACGTCAACAACATATTGAAAAAAAGCCTACTTCACCTAGTATTCCCAGGCGGTCTGCCATCCAGGTACTAACCAGGCCCGACCGTGTTTAGTATCCGAGATCAGACGAGACAAACGCCAAGATGGTCACCTCGGCAAACAAGCAGAAAAATAAAACAGGTCGTCAACGCCAACAACATATTGAAAAAAAGCCTACGGCACCTGGTATTCCCAGGCGGTCTCCCATCCATTTACTAACCAGGCCTGACCCTGCTTGGCATCCAAGATCAGACGAGAATGGGTGCATTCAGGGTAATGTGGCCATAGGCGATGTTGCTGGCCACTCTCAATCCTCTTGACAAACGCCAAGATGGTCACCTCAGCAAACAAGCAGAAAAATAAAACATCAGGTACTAACCAGTGTAGTTCAGAGGTACCCAACCTGCTATACCACTTGTACTCCAACATCCCCATTTCTTACCCTTCTAAAATGATGAGACCACACCTTAATTTTGGAGTATAAATGGCCATAGCAGCCTATTTATTATTCACACCATATAAATAACTCCAATATCAAATATATACCAAAATATCACCTCCGTAACAACTTGTTTAACTCCAGTCTGTTGGTCTTTGAGGGCACCCCCGAACTCCAACACATATTCCACCAATACACAGCGGGACCTTTATTCACACGATAGGTCTCCAGCGGATAATCAGCTCGGAGACAACCCCCTTCCCGCAGTGCAACTATTACAGTATTCCAGCTAACCTTTCTCTGGAATACACCGGAGGGGCACATACTACCGATGAGCCCCCCTCCCCTTTCCATCACATATGTTTACTGCCACCGTCAAAGACCAACAAAACACCGCCACAGCCTGCAAGGATGACACCTTACCCTTAAGGGCTCCCCCACACCCCCGGGGGCCCGCTGGATCCCATCTTGCAGCCCCAGAGCCCAGAAAACAATCCCCACTCCCTAGAGGTGTATTCTAACACCCTCAATTACAGGCCCAAATTAGTTTCCCCCTCTACTTGCCTGATCACCAGGCACCCCATTCTGAGCCACAGCCTCCCCACCACCTGAGTGTTAGACAACTGTACGAAGTCGTAAAATATCTGACTTAATGTCCGAGATCAGCTCCCTGATCATTCGAACCCAAAAGCATTACCCCTTGCATGCATAACCCAGATGGCCGGCGGTTTATCCCGCCATGCCTAACGTTCCATTTCCCATACCACCTTGCTCCACCTCAACCCCCCTACACCTAGCCAGTGAACACATGCCTCCCTCCTCTAACTACCCAACTGTCTGCCAACGGATCTCGCATCTGCTCTCCTGGCCCCCCAACAAACATACAGATAACAAAGAAAATCCAGACAAGGCGTATAAGTCCTCCATCTGGACAAAAAAAACGCCAAACAAAGGCAGCACCAACTTTAAAGTAAACCAATGTACCCCTTACCACAAACAACACAGCTTGTATATACAGACTACTCCCCCACTCGTGTTTTATTTTTATTTATTTATTTTTATTATTTATTCCACCACCACATGAAGGCATAGGTAAGTGCGTAATCGCTTTGCTTCCCACCTACCATTCCTCCTTACTGCTGCCTCATCCAACCCACATCTGGCATCTTCTACAGCCGCCCCGATGCGGAAGGAGTGTGAAGCGTATTCTGCACCATCTAACCTTGCATCCCAGTGGCATTTTCAGAACGCCGATCCGAACTGGAATCTCGACCAATACTTCTCAGCCTTGTGCCACATGAACTGCCCCCCATGCCATCTGTTCCAAACCCTAGAAACTCCCTAAACGTTTTATCTCTTTTTTTTTTTTTTTTTTACCCTGAATCCTGGTAACACAAACAGCAGCACCTCCACCCCTCTAACCCTTTGATCATTTTTTTATTCATTTTTTTTCAATTGTCCAACCCAAACTCTTTTTTTTTCAATCCACCCTGCACCGCAGGTTAAACAAAAGCCAAAAACCCACCAGTTTCCGCTCAATGGCAGATACCGACCCCCGTTTACCAAGTTCCTAGAACCATAGTACCACCAACAAACTTACCCCCCACATAGCCATGTTTGACCTCAGACTCTTGCACCCAACAACCCACCCTTCTTTTCATACCTTCACGTAAGCCGCCCATGTGGACTCACTGGCTGACCGCCCTGTTACCTCCCGTGGTCACTCCAATGCCATCTCCCATACCCAGCCCGAGTAGGGAATTCCTCCCCCTCTGTGGCCAGCTAACTCCCACCAAAAATAGATGCAAGGAGTAAGCCCCCCGTGTTTCCGAAGCCTGCAAGATGAATAGCATATAGAAAATGTTCAACTGCACCTAACGCACCACAAAGTGGCGTAGCTGCCGTATGACCAGTTGTGACAACGCGGACATGTGGTTGACCACGTAAACCACACCCACATAATCACAATTCAATGTCAGGTTCCTGCATGACCCTTACCCCAGCTCCATAGCCGGAACCACTGGAAAAATTCCAATAGCACACGTTTACGAATGAACACCCCACTTCCACCCAACAAAATTGGGGCCAAATTTCCTCACTCTATTGCCCCTGAAAGAAAAAATTTCCCCCAAACCTGTTTACCCTGCCGTGTTCGTGACCCCTTTTCCCATTGACCTGGCATCCACCTATCGTCCGTTATATGTGGCCAAGAACTCATACCAAACCTTCTAACCCTCCCTATGTTCCACATTTAACTGTTTAAATTAGCCAGGGCCTGAAACCCCCACTGTAGCAGACGGCAGCCGTCGGCCAAAACCCACTCATCAGAATAAAACCGGCAGGTATAATTGAACTTACCCAGCAACGAATGCAAAGTCCTCAACTGTACCTCACGCCATCCCTGGGCCTCCCCCACCCCCTTCTATAGTACCTCCACCTTGGTCACTGGCAGATGACCCTCCGTAACCCCTGAAACAATCACAATGCCAGAACAAAATAGTACAATATCCCTCGTCGGCCCCCCGTGTTTTGCAGCCAATGGCACTAATGAACCTACCTGCAATGTGCTGCAATGTATAAAGTATAATCGCACAAACATCGGAAGAAGGCGGCCCAACACACAAAAATGTCCAAGCCATGTACGATTGAATCAGGGACCGACACGTCTCTACCCCCCCCCCCCCCCACTCCGGTAATTACCTAAACATCTAATCATGGCCCACTAAATTGAGCAACCTATGGGCAGGCATCACCTGCAGACCTGTGTTTACCTATAAATACTGACATTCATATGTAAATATCAGTCACGTGCATATGTAAATAGCCAAGGCCAACGGCATTCATATGTAAATAAAGGCAGCATTCATAAGTATATCATACCCCACTGCAGTGTGTGTGCTGTAACCTATTGCAACCAGTGAGCAGTATTACTGTACAGTAATCTCTAGCAGCGAATCAACAAGCAGAAATGTGCTGTAACCTCTAGCAACTAATCAGTGAGCCTTAAGGAGTGCTGTAACCTCTAGCAACCAGTCAGTAAGCAGTAATAATATGCTGTAACTTCTGGCAACCAATCACAATCGCTGCCTGATCTGATACAGTAAAGTGATTTTAAGTCTTGCTGCTATTTATTGTATGTCTCAGAGAAGGTGGAGAGCGAAATTGCATGGAGGGGGGGGCCCTAAGAAAATGTTTGCCCAGCGTCCAATCAATATTAAAGACGGCCCTGGGTATACCCCCCTGAAGGAACTGCTTCGGGGGCCTCGACTACAGAAACCGCATCCAGAAGCCGCTATCCTTTGATCCCCATTAAGAGGCGGCCATACCTACCTGCGCGGTCTAAACTGCTCATCATCCCGTAGCCAATCAGATCCCCCTTTTTAACGTGTGCAATGGCCTACATATAACAGAACAACAGGTTCTTCCCCCCCATGGCAATCGCATAATGGCGACCGCCTTCCACAAAATCAATCGGTACCTCCTCTTACCTTCATCCCTTTTCCCTTAATCTTCCTGCATGACCCTACACACTTAAAATGTAAATTCCCCCCCTTTTATTTTTATTTTTTTTAAAGGGGGCCATAACGAGAAGATCTCCACACACTTACCTTTTCAAATCATATCCCGGAATTCCTATTTAATTGTGTTCCCAGGGGACCCTCAAAGCACCCGTACATCTCACATTTTTTTATTTATTTATTTTTTTTGCATCTGCAATCCTTACCATCTCCATCCTACCATTACCTGACAACCCCACCACTGCACCACTGTCCCCAAACTGCAGACGCACCGCCCGCCATTTGTGGGCCAGCATCCACCACCTCTGTTCCCGGAGGAGCAACTGCCGCCGACATTGCACCCCCCTTTCCAACCCCCCAACAAATCCTGTAATGCAACTTAAACGAAAAACATTTAGACATTATTTGACTTACCGGGCTGACTGGAACCCCAACAGCCGCCGTGCTTGCCTCCATTGCTGGCTCGCATTCCTGCGGCTCCTCCTCCTCGCACACTGTCAGCTCGCCTTCTGACCTGTCATCCTAGACCAGGACCGGTGGTGTCATCAGCCCCCCAGGCAAAGAGGTCCTGGGGGCCGTGGAGTCCCTCTGTTGTAGTGCCTGTCTCACCCCCGAAGCTCTGCCTCCTGCCATGGTTCTACAAATGCCCTCACATACTGTGACCTGGAAGGTCAACCTCGTCCTTCCACCGCCATCTTGTGCCATCTCGTGCCGCCCGTATAAGCAACGCCCACCCGCGGAGCTCCGCCCCCTTAAAAACCTTTTTTTTTAATATAAGCAGCCTGACGGCCATACTAATTAGTCTCCCTCGCCGAGCCTTCCTCCCCGCGCAGCGATGCAGACAGAGGAGGTAGTAGTCCTGCAATTCACGGGTGGGGAAGCAGCACCATAACCCACCCACTGCTTCCCTCCAGTGTGACTCTGGACCCCCATGGAAGATTAACCCCTTACTGTTTGGGCGGTCCCAGCCTCCCTCTGGATGCTCTACACAGCCCCCGATGGCGATGCAGGAGAGACACTAATTGGCGGGCCCCAGGACTGCTGCTCGGGTGAAGTCTCCCGTTGGATGGAGGGATGGTGGCCCCAGCCCCTTGCCTGCCGGATTCTCCATGCACCGACCAGGGCTGCTCCTCTTTCATCTTGATGTGGTGACCATGGAGGGGAGGAGTTAAAATTTTTGGCGTCCGGGTTGTTGCTGGTGTGAGTGCGCTAAAGGACTTGACATTTCGGCATGTTTGTCCCCTCTCCCTTGCTGCCCCTTTCCCTCCTTCCCTTCCCTCCCCCCTTTCCCCCTTCACTCCCCCCTTTCCCCCTTCCCTCCCCCTTCCCCCCTTCCACCCCCCTTTTCCCCTCTTCCCTGCCCCTTTTCCCCCGGGGTGTGGATGGGGGAGAGGGGGTAAGGAGAGGACAATCTGCCAAAGGGAGAAATGCATTTGTTCGGGGGCTGCATGTACTTTTGGGGTATGGGACGGGGGGTGGTGGATTCCATTTTGTGATGCCTTTTCTGTTGTGATGGGCTCCCTCGTGCATGCCTACGTTTAGGGCGAGCTGAGGAGACCCCTCAGTGCTGACAGTTATATGCTCTACCTCTGTTTTGATTATACTATTGTTTTTTGGTTCTATGATGTTACTGATTGTCTTTTATTTGCATACCGGTATCAGACGTGACATTTACCACTGCCGGGACTGGGGGGACTAGGATTTGGGGGCTCCCTCTCCGACCTGTCTACCCACCAACCCACGTAGGACAGCGCTTTAAACCCAGTGTACATCTGGTAAGTGCTATAGCATAATTGTGCTGTTTTAGTATACCCTTCCTGTACTGTTGAGTGCGGACAACCCTTAATTTCCCTCTCCCCCTGGGGTTGAGGTGTCCGGCCTCTTTTTCCCCTTACCTTTCCTTCCATTTGCCCTTCCTTTCTCCCCCTTAGTTCCCGCCATCCATTACCTACCCAAAACCTACCTTGGTTCAACTTTCTTTGCTTTTCTCTGACGTCCCCCTCCCCCTCCCAGAGGAGCGATGGCAGACTCAGTCAAGGTCACCTCTCTAAACGTTAAGGGACTGAACTCCCCTGAAAAACGGTGGATCCTCCTGTGAGAACTGAAGACTTCTTGTACTGATGTGGCCTTTATACAAGAAACACATTTTAAAAATACTAGTCTCCCCTTTCTATGGTCGAGATCTTTCCCTAAGGTCTACCACTTTACTAACCCCTCCTCTAAGACCAAGGGAGTCTTCATTCTGATCTCTAGCAGGCTCCCCTGGGTTCTCCAGGATTCTCTGGTGGACCCTGGGGGCCGATATCTTTTTCTTAGGGGCCACATTGGAGAGCGCCTTTTTACATTTGCCACTGTGTACGCTCCCAATGATCACCAAGATACGTTCCTCAGAACTACCCTGCGCAGATTATGTGACTTTCGGGAGGGCCAGTTGATATTAGGTGGGGACTTTAATGTCCCCTTTCGCCATCGGTTGAAACTTCTGCCTCTTGCTCCTCGCTCCTCATTTACTAAGTGTTTACTGAATGACCAATTAGTTGATGTCTGGCGTCTGCAACACTCTGGGGAAAGGGACAACTCTTTTTGCTCTTCCCCTCACAAATCATACTTGAGGATAGACTTCTTCTTGATTCCACATGACCAACTGCACTTGGTGAGCTCTTCCTCCATCGGCCATATTACTTGGTCTGACCACGCTCCTGTAGCCCTTACCTACACCCTCTCTAGGAACCCCTCACGTAGGTCTCTATTCTGGCACCTTAATGAGAGCCTCCTCCAGATACCGGAAGTTTTAGCAGATGGACCAGGGAATTGGACCTTTATTTCCAAGAAAACTAAACGCAGGACTGCGACCCGAGGATAATTTGGGAGGCTCACAAGTCAGTACTCCGCAGGGTACTTATCAGGCACGGGGCAGGCATCAAACGAACATGGAAGGAACAGCTTGCTAATCTGTTTCGTGAACTTGCCTCTGTGGAAGCCAAACATAAACATGCCCCCTCACGGACCTTAGAGATTGAATTGGGGACACTCTGCACCCAGATTGCTGACCTACTCCATTATAAAGCGAAAGCGACACTCCAGTTTTGTCGTAAATTGACGTAGGAGTCAGGGGACAAATGCAGAAAAATCTTAGCCAGGTCGGTAAAGGAGTTTAAATCTGCCTCTTACATACCCCAGTTGATAGATGAGAATGGCCAGAGGGCCTCTACCCCAACCCAAATAGCCAAAGTCTTTGAAAAATGTTACTCTGATCTCTACAACCTGCCTGATTCAGGGTCCGGACAGGACAATATAGACAGATATGTAACCGGTTCTGGTCTACCAACCCTCTCATCGGACTCACGGGAGTACTTGGAGGACCCGATCACACTGGAAGAAGTCCAGACGGCCGTGGGACCTCCGAAGGTGGGTAAGGCTCCGGGCCCTGACGGATATACCGCACAATACTATAAGACCTTCCTCCCTATTCTCGGCCCGCGCTTGGTGAATTTATTTAATACTCTGAGCTCAAATGGGGATTTTCCTGAGGATACCCTTAGAGTCCACATCTCGTTGATACCTAAGGAGGGCAAAGACCTGGGCATATGTGGGAGCTACAGACCCATTTCCCTCCTAAATTCGGTCCTAAAACTATTCTCTAAAATCCTCGCCACGTGATTGGCACATCACTTGCAGTCCCTTATACATATTGACCAGTTAGGTTTTATTCCCACCAGGGAAGATAGGGACAACACCATTAAGGTGCTTACCCTGGTCCATAAAGCAAAGTCATCTGGGACCCCTTGTCTTCTCGTGAGTACTGATACCGAGAAGGCTTTTGATCGGGTCAAATGGACATTCATGTTCTTGGTCCTTCGCCATATAGGTCTGAGTGAACGGATGCTGGCATGGATAAGTAAAATATACTCACGCCCTTCAGCTCAAGTCAAAGCGAATGGGGTGCTCTCATCTCCCCTTGACATCGGGAATGGGACCAGACAGGGTTGCCCCCTGTCGCCCCTGTCATTGGAACCCTTTCTCTCCACAATTCAACAAAACTCAGACATAACGGGACTCCAAATGGGTACTACTGATTGCAAGATATCTGCCTACGTGGATGACATGCTGTTCTCGCTGACGAATCCCAGAGTTTCCTTGCAAAATCTCCTTCGGGAATTCCAGATATACGGGATACTTCTTGAAATCAGAGGCCATGGGGGTTGCAGTCCCCCCGCAAACGTTACTAGACTTGCAGTCCAATTTTCGATTTAAATTGACCCGTACAGCCCTTAAAACTTCCCCCCACCCTTTGTCACTAAGATCCGCAGTTTGCTTCACGGGTGGCATTCTGGCCTCCATTCCTGGTTCAGGAGATGCAATCTCATTAAAATGAACATACTCCCTAAATTTACCTATCTTTTCCAAGCTCTCCTGATCCAGATTCCAGTCCCGTTTTTTAAGCAAGCTTAATCCTTGCTCACTCAATCTAACTGGGCCCACGAAAATCCAAGACTTAAGCGGTCACAGCTGACATTGTCTAAACAACAGGGAGGGTTGGTTCTCCCTGACTTGTGTCGCTACTACCTGGCCTCCCATCTGGGGTGTGTATTGGACTGGAATCGAAACAAACTTTCTAAGCTCACTCCCGAATTCCGCTAAGAAGCGCCATGTGGCGCTATAAGGGTTTACCCACAGAATTGACGTCACATCCCACTATAGGGGCTTAGTTGAAAGTCAGTCACCTGATCGCTACCCAAAACACACTCACGTCTTTGACTTCCCCCCTATTCCCTATACGTGGCCATCGGAACTTTAAACCGGGGACCCACTTAGAAATTCCAACCTAGACAATGCGTCTAAATTCGTCATTGATGGAAAATGGCCTTCTTTCTCAACCCTAACAGATCCGACAGGGCTTTTCCAACTGCCTTTTTGGAGAGCGGCGCAACGACATAATTTTCTCCATTCCATCCCCAATCCTCAAACGTTCACCAATCCTCAGACGGAGTTTGAGACTCTATGTAGGAGCGAAGGCCCTTTGGCACACATTCTCTCTCAAACAGATTACCCACACTTAACCTGTCTGTCCAACTGGGAAAAGGACCTTAATTGCTAGTTTTCCCCAGCACAGAGACAATGCATTATCACTTTGGCTCTCAAAACCTGGCTGTGCACGAAGATACAGGAGACTAATTTTAAACTTCTCACCAGGTGGTATTTGACACCATCAAAGCTGCATAAATGTTTCCCCTCTTCCTCGAACATATGCTGGAGGTGTGGAGAAGAAGAGGGCACGTTGCTCCACATTTTTTGGTCCTGTCCCAGCTTGGTGGACTTCTGGACAGAGATCCGATGCATAACACAAAAATTCACAGACTTCTCCATCCAGGAAGAGGCTGCATTCTTTCTCTTGCATCATTAACAGATTCCCATTAAGAAGTACAAAAAAATCAATTTTACGGCATGTGATAAATGCGGTGAAATCCTGCATCCCTCTCTATTGGAAAAAATGTCCCCCCCCTTTCATTACTCACTGGCTTAGGAAAATAGAGGACATTAAAAAAAATGGAGGACTTGATCCTCACATCACAAGGTAAACAAGAATTTTTTAAACAAACCTGGGACATCTGGAATACCATTATATTCTCGCTGGAAGGATGTCGCCTGCTATCGCATTAGTGCTCTGAGCTTTCCTTGACTGGCCCCTTGGACAGTGGCTGCCATCGTGTCTCGTCCCCTCTTCTCCTTTCATGATCTTTCACCCCTTCTCTTTTCTGCCTTCCTCTCCTATCTCTCACCCCCTCCACCCCCTCTCTCTTCTGGAAAAAGTGGAAAATTGGGAATTACGGCCCCACACCCCCCTCTGGATGGATTATGCAGGAGGGACCTGGGGTTTGTGTGACCCTGGATCTTGGTACAGTACTTTATTCGTGCCTCGAATCATTGTGATTGATGGAAGGCAGACTCACCGTTGCGAATATACCTGTATCAAGTATTGTTCAGCTGCTTTTTGCTCTGTATTTCTCTGTTGCATTATGTACTCGGGGGACCATCTTCCCCTGTTTGGAGAAAAAATTATATTTGAAAAAAAAAAGAAGCCTACGACACCTGGTATTCCCAGGCGGTCTCCCATCCTGGCATTAACCAGGCCCGACCCTGCTTAGCCTCCAAGATCAGACGAGATGGAACAGATTCAGGGTGATGTGGCCACAGCCAATATCTTCAGGCACTCTCAACTCTCTTGACAAACGCCAAGATGGTCACCTTGGGAACAAGCAGAAAAAAATAGGTCAACGGCAACAACATAAAAAGAAGCCTACAGCACCTAGTATTCCCAGGTGGTCTCCAATCCAGGTACTAGCAAGGCCCAACCCTGTTTAGAGATCAGAGGAGATCGGGCACTTTCAGGGTGATGTGCCCATAGGCAATCTCTTTGGGCACTCTCATCCCTCTTGAAAAATGCCAAGATAGTCACCCTGGGAAACAAGCGAAAAAAAACAGGTCAACGCCAACAACATAAAACGAAGAATACGGCACCTGGTATTCCAAGGCCGTCTCCCATACAAGTACTAACTAGGCCCAACCCTTCTTAGCCTCTGAGATCAGAAGAGATAGGGTGCTTTCAGGGTGATGCGGCTGTAAGCGATCTCTTTAGGCACTCTCAACCCTCTTGACAAATGCCAAGATGATCACTTTGGGAAACAAGCGAAAAAAACAGGTCAACACCAACAACATAAAAAGAAGCCTGCGGCATCTGGAAAAACCAGGTGGTCTCCCATCCAGGTACAAACCAGGCCCAACCCTGCTTAGCCTCTGAGACCAGACGAGATTGGGAACTTTCAGGGTGTTGTGCCCATAGGCAATTTCTTTGTGCACTCTCAACCCTCTTGATAAATGCCAAGGGAAAAAAGGAAAAAAAACAGGTCAACGCCGACAACATAATGAGAAGTCTACAGCACCTGGTATTCCCAGGCTGTCTCCCATCCAGATACTGACCAGGCCCATTGCTGCTTAGCCTCCGAGATCAGATAAGATTGGGCTCTTTCAGGTTGATTTGGCCGTAGGCACTCTCTTTGGGCACTCTGAAGCCTCTTGACAAAGGCAGAGATGGTCACCTTGGGAAACAAGCTAAAAAAAACAGGTCAAAGCCAACAACATAAAAAGAAGCCTACGGCATCCGGTATTCCCAGGCGATCTCCCAATCATGACACTAACCAGGCCAGATCCTTCTATGGCAGCTGGTCTTCCCAGGCAGTCTCCCATCCAGGTACTAACCAGGCCTGACGCTGCTTAGCCTCTGAAATCAGAGGAGATCGGGTGCTTTCAGGGTGATGTGGCTGTAAGCGTTCTCTTCAAGACACGCCCAACCCTTTTTTTTTCTTCAAATATATATTTTATTAGTTTTCATCAATGGGATAAGGGCCCGTTTAACATACAGCGGTAGCAAAAAAATGGAGGTCGCAGCCTCCAAGTCACTCATCTTGACAAGATATAAAATACAGTGCATATTCCAACAGCACAAGAAAGAGAATATAACCAGGGTCCATATGTCCCCGAGGTCCAGTTTGTTGGTATAGCCAAAATCTAAACAATATAGGCCGACATATCGCTACCAGAAAAGAATGAGAGAAGAAAGAAAGGTAAGTTACAGGGGAGAGGGGGGAGGATCGGGAGAGAAGGGGGGCATGGAGGGACAATGGGAGGCGTGCGACTGAGATACCTGTCCATGGGGTTGGAACCTCCGTGTACTGCCTAGTGTCCATGTAATCACAACAGCTCAAGTCGCAAGCAGCGACTTTCCTTCATCTGAAAGTATGAACATATTCCAGAGAGACCAGGTTTTCCTGTAGGTGTCCTGTCTGTGTTGCGCTGTCAACACCAAGTCCTCCATTTTATTCATGTCTTCTACCCTCCTCAACCACATTGCTACGGTCGGAGGACAGTCTTGTTTCCAAAGTAGGGGGATACAGGATTTGGCAGCGTTAGTCAAGTGTCGCAGTATAGATCTCTTGTATCTTCGGCGGGGGCAGGGTGGACACATGAAGTAGAAAGAACGCCGGGTCGTTGGGAATCAGCAGGTCCGTAAATTTTTGAGACACCGTTCGCACTGCAGTCCAGAAAGGCGCCAACTTAGGGCAGGACCAAAACATGTGTAACATGGACCCCCTCTCTTCATGACATCGCCAGCAACTTGCTGACGTGTCTGGGAAAATGGCATGTAGGCGACTAGGTGTAAGATACCACCTGGTCATGATTTTATAATTGGTCTCTTGTATTTTAGTGCACAGTGACGTTTTAAGAGAATGGTCAATTATATTCTGTTTCTGGACTGCAGTAAAGGTGCATTGAAGCTCCGCCTCCCACTTGTCCAAGCACGCCAGGCTCGGTGAGTGGGCTGGTGTATTCAGTGTCGAGTACATTTTAGAGAGGACTCGAGAAACTGGTTCCGTGCCTGTGAGGAATTCCTCGTATGGGGTCAGCGGTCGTGTGTAAGACTGGGGATTTGGGATGCTTTGAAGAAAATGGTGTATCTGTACTGCGTCCCAGAAGGAGAGCTGGAAGGAGCCCGCTGGGTCGGTTAGCTCCGTTAACAAGGGCCACCTATCTCGCCGCACAAATCGTGCAGCCGTTACACAATCTGACTCCCTCAGCGCCTGAAAGCGTGTAGGTGAGTTCCCGGGGGGGAACCGATGGTTACCTAGAATCGGGGTCAAGGGAGAGGTTTTGGTAGTCAGGGAGTTTTGGAGTGTCGCCTGAAGTCATTGCTATCAAGGGATGCGATTTTATCTCAGGGGGGAGGGAGCCACCACACCATAGCGCAGAACGCAGGGGAATGTTTACCTGCCGTTGTTCTATCTGTACCCATAATTTCAATTCTTGATGTCTCCCCCAGTCCACGATTCTGCCTAAGTGTATTGCTTGGTAGTATCTCCTAATATCGGGGAGTGCCAGTCCCCCATATCGTTTGGGCGCAGAAAGTTGGGCACGTGGTATGCGCGGTTTCTTGTATGCCCAGA
Source organism: Lithobates pipiens (assembly GCF_037356315.1). Classification (NCBI taxonomy): domain Eukaryota; kingdom Metazoa; phylum Chordata; class Amphibia; order Anura; family Ranidae; genus Lithobates; species Lithobates pipiens. The sequence goes on from NW_027507791.1 coordinate 164,647,727, forward strand.
CAAATTGGACAAACAGGGTCTGCACCTGTTTAAAATATGTGGGAGGTATTCTGATCGGGAGAGCCTGAAAGAGGTATAACAATTTGGGCAGCACACTCATTTTTAGTAGATTGCATCTCCCAAACCATGAGTGTAGTCCCTTATGCCATGTGTCTAGCAGTGCCCTAATCTGTATCAACAAAGGGGGAAAGTTATAGTCATAGATGCGAGACAGGTCAGTTGGGATTTTCGTGCCCAGGTAAGTCAAGGCAGAGGACGTCCATCTAAATCGGAAGGTGGATTGTAACATCGAGAGAGTACGTGCCGGAATAGATATCCCCATTGCCTCAGATTTAATAAAGTTAATTCGAAGGTTAGAGAGTTTCCCGTAAGTCTCGAATGAACTAAGGAGGTTCGGAAGGGAAATTATTGGGTTAGTGATGGAGAAGAGCATATCATCCGCATAGGCTGACAGCTTACAGTGCAGTCGGCCAATTGCCACCCCTTGTATATCGGGGTTCATTCTGATCTTGGCTAAAAACGGTTCCAAGGACAGAGCGAAAAGGAGGGGGGACAATGGGCAACCCTGTCTCGTCCCATTGGTGATCTTAAAAGGTTCTGATAGTATACCGTTGGCCTTCACCTGGGCTGTAGGACTACTATATATACTAGCTATGCGGCTCAGCATCACCTCCCCCAGTCCGATATGTCGTAGTACTGTAAACATAAACGACCAGTTAACCCGGTCGAACGCCTTTTCGGCTTCAGTGTTTAAAAATAGACACGGGGTCTTCTTTGATTTCACAATATGTAACAAATTAAGCACTTTGGTGGTACTATCCCTAGCTTCCCTCGACGGGACAAAACCCACCTGATCCAGATGGATAAGTTGCTGGAGATGCAATGCCAGCCGAGTAGCCAGTATTTTGGTGAATAGTTTGAGATCTACGTTCAGCAGCGAGATAGGTCTATAACTGCCACAGGACGCCGGGTCCTTCCCCTCCTTAGGGATCACGGAGATATGGGCACCCAGGGTAGCGGAGGCGAACGTTTCTCCCGACCCCACGGCATTAAAGACCGTGAGTAGTTGGGGGCCTAATACTGGGAATAGGGTTCTGTAGTATTGTAAGGTATAGCCGTCAGGACCCGGCGCTTTCCCGGGCTTCAGGGACTTCATGGCCGTTTGGAGTTCTGGTAAAGTTATGGGAGAGTCTAAGATCCTCTGCGTGTCAGGCGAGAGAGAGGGCATGTGAGAGGTCGCAACGTATTCGTCCATGTCTGATTGGGGCGCTGTCACCAGAGGCAGGTTGTACAGGGTGGAGTAGAAAGAGTGAAACTCCCGTGTAATATGTGTGGGCAGGATTGCCCTTTCGCCCCCTGCCTTGTTAATATGAGGGACGTATGTGGAAAGTTTTAAGTCTCTGACCATTCTTGCCAACAATTTCCCGCATTTGTCCCCTGATTCATATGTCGTTCTACGGCAGATCTGTAAATGTGCCTTAGCTCTGTAGTGGAGGAGATCGTTGATCTGTTTCCGTAAGGTTGTCAAGTCAGACTCCGAGGACAGTGTGGGATTATGCTTATGTTTGCCCTCAGCAACAGCAAGTTTCTGTAAGAGTTGGGTAAGTTGTTGGGTACGCTCCCGTTTAATGCGGGCCCCATGCTTAATAAGGATCCCCCTAATCACTGGTTTGTGAGCCTCCCACAAAATCCCAGGCGTACAACCAGGTCGGGCATTCTCCTGGAAGTAACAATGCAGCTCCCTAGACACCTCCGCCAGCACCTCCGGTGCCTGCAGGAGGCTCTCGTTCAGACGCCAGAATCGGTGTCTGGAAGAGGCGTGATCAGATATACGGTATGTCAAAAATATAGGTGCATGGTCAGACCAGGTCCTAAGTCCAATAGACGTGTGTTCAATGGCATGTAGGTGCGCATGGGGGATCAGGAAGTAGTCTATCCTAGTGTATACCTGGTGTACAGAGGAATAGTAGGTATAGTCACGCTCTCCCGAATGCTGCAGACGCCAAACGTCTATCAGCTGTGATTTATGGAACGTCTTAGACATACGTTTGAGTTGGCCTATGGGGATGGAGGTCCTTCCGGAGGAAGTGTCCACTGAGGGAGTCAATGGGGCATTAAAGTCTCCCCCTATAATCAACTGGCCCTCTCTGAAGTCTTGGAGACGTTCTAAAGTCTCTTCCAGAAAGGTGGCCTGGTGGTCATTAGGGGCATATATCGCTGCCAGTGTAAGCTGCGTGAGGCCTACCGTACCCTTAAGGAAGACAAACCGTCCTGAGGGGTCCAGATTGTAGCTCTGGCAGTTCCAGGGAACCCTACTGGATATCAGTATGGAGACTCCCTTGGACTTAGCCGTTGGGTTTGTGGAATGATAGGCAATCGGGAAAAGCTTATTTCGTAAATAAGGTAGCTTATTATCCTTAAAGTGGGTCTCCTGGAGAAAAGCTACGTCTACCTGGGACCGTTTTAAATCATCTAACAAAATACGCCTCTTCTCCGGCGTGTTAAGACCCTTAACGTTCAGGGACATCACTGTAAGTCTGTCGAATGCCATAGGGGACCCGGGGGGGGGGGGGGGGTTGGGCGGGTGGCGGAAAGGACCGGGAAGGAAAGGGCAAGGGAAGAGAGGGGAAGGAAACAGAAGGTTAAAACAGATACCAGAAAGAAAAGGAAAAAACGTTAAAAGAAGAAAGAGAAAAAGAGTCAGGAAAATGGGACAAAGTCTAACACCTTGTCCCTTACACAGTATAATATTTGCATATGGCGCTTGGGAGCCGTGTGGCAGAACCCAGTGACATATACCAACCTATTTGGGGGAGAGGTAGGACAGGGCTCAAAAAGAGAGCGCCCAGCCACACCTCCCCACCCGACACATCATAAAAATGAAAAAACATGTATCACTCCAAAAATATTGCAACAGGGATAACCCCCAACCCAGAAAAAAGGAGACAACAAATGCATAAAAACTGAAAAAAGTGAACGAAACAGGTGTTCCCATTCCCCACGGTATACGTCCCCCTCGTACCTGCTTTTCGGTAGACACCTGGCCCCAAACGTAGGAATTGCCGCAGCAAGAGGGCTGTTAATCCTGTATCTACCAGGCCATGTAGGAGACTGTCAACCCTCCCCAGATAGCCTGCCGATCGTCAGCCAGATCGGCTCCTAATACAGGACAAGTAGCCAGCCAAATGGTGCCCAACGGCCTGGTAGCCCGACCTGAGCCCCCAACTAAACACACACCTGCGACAGAATCTTTCAATGCGTCCGTAATCCAGTGGATGCCCATGCCCCCAGAACCCCCATGGCATCAGGGCTCCATGCGCGCAGACATGTCAAACCCATTCCTCATCCGTCCAGGCTACCTGTCCGTATGTCCAGCCGAGGGGTTCACATGACTGCAACTCTCAGGGCCGTTGCCAATGGGGGGATTTCTCGGCAGCCATCCCCACCCATCCAACGGTGGCAAAGGGTGTCCTCCCCGGTTAGGCGCTGGAGCGTGGAATGTTCCTGCCGTAACTGAGAAGGGATGTCCCACGGCAGACGGGCAGGGCAGAGTCAGCAAGTCAAATACGTCAACCGAGGGGTGGGGGCGTAGCTCCTCACAGTTCCCCGGAGGGGGGGGGGCTGGTAAAATGCAGGTAGGATCATTCAACACCTCGGGGCGGGTAGCCCACCAAAAAGAGAAAAAAAAAAAGGGGGGGGGGGTGGTGCCAGGGGACCATGAGGGAGCCAGGTGGCAGTCAAGGTGCAAAGGTAACTGGAAATGTAGGGGCAAAGATAAGAAACAAAAACTTAACTGAGCAGGTGAGTTCCGAACCTGGGGTTGGGATCATCCGATTACGGTCAAACGAGGTTGGGCGGTAGCACCCGGGAGCCAGATCAAGATTCACGGACATCCTCCTGAGAGACCGCTCTAGGTCGGCGACGACCTCTTTGTAATCCGGGAGGCACTGCAGCTCCTTGTCCAGACTTACTCGGTTGTCCTTGCGGTCGTGGGAGGAAAGCCAGCCAGTCAGGCATCCTCACCGGCTCTGAACCAAGAAAGGTAAAGAGGGCAGGCAGGGATTCAGGTTTCCGCAAAGTAAACGATCTCTGATCTTTCTTAAATGTCACTGAAAGCGGATATCCCCAGCGGTAAGTTATATTTCTTCTGCGAGCAAGGTCAAGCAGCGGCCGCAGCATGGCTCGTCTTTGCAGGGTGGGGCGGGAAAGGTCCGGGAGGATCTTAATGGTCGCCCCATCAAATTCCAGGTCCCCGGCGTTCCAGGCTTTGCATAGGATCTGTTCCTTATGAGGATAGTGGTGGATCCTGCAAATAACATCTCGGGGCCGCAGGGGGTCCGTAGGTTTAGGGCCTAGCGCTCTGTGTATCCGGTCGATCTCCACCCGGTCCGGGAGCTCGATGCCTTCTATAGCGCGGAAGATAGCAAGAGCGGTATCCTGCAAGTCTTCAGGGCCTGTAGCCTCAGGTAAGCCCCGGAGTCGCAGGTTGTTCCTGCGATTCCTATCCTCTATTTCCTCCAAGTGGAGTTGTTGTGCCACCAGAGTCTCTGCGTGTGCCTCCTGGAGTCTATCCACCGCCGCTACACGTTGTTCAAAAGCAGCCAGAGAGGTCTCCCCCGCCTCCACCCTAGAATTAAGCGCCGATACGTCTGCCTTAACTGCCGCCATCTCTTTGCGGTGAGCCGCCTCCACAGTCCCTATCAGAGCGGTTATGTCCGCCTTCGTCGGCAACGCTTGGAGCAGCATACGCAGTTCAGCATCCACTCCGCCTGTCGGCACGGCAGCCCGCCTCAGTTCGTCGTCCATGGGGTGGAGGTCCGGCGGAAATTCCCGATAGCCATCTGCTGGTGTATGCTCTGTATGCGAGAGTGGTGCTGGACCTGGGGACACGCTCTCCTCCTCCGTGCGAGTCGCCGCCATCTTGGCCTCCGGGGATAGAAATTGCTGGCGGTGAAATAACCGGCTAAGCTCTCCGGAGGTCGGGTTTGAGGCGCCGATTTGAACAGTTTGTTGTTCCGCTTGGCTCCCTTCTTCTTAGCGGAGTGCATAGTGCTCTGTAAGGCACTGAAATGGTCGGGGTGGTCGAGAGGCGACCGGGCGCTCCAAAAAGAAAGTGCCACCTACTCAGCCATCTCTAGTCCACCTGTCCGGTAGAACTGCAGGACCCTCAGCCGTGGTGGTAGGCCGGAACGGCCGCGGAGCACGATCTCGGGTGGCGGCCGCAGGAAACACCGGGGATCCGTAGGCCTTAGTAGGCCTCACTGGGCCGGAACCGGCCGCGGCCTCCCCGAGCGCCCCAGAGTCCAGGGAACGCCACCGGAGGGATCCTGGCAGGAGGGTGGACAACGTGGGGGGACCGATGGAGGTCTCTCACCTCTGCAGGCAGCAGGGCCAAGGCTTTTCCGGGAGGCCTCGGGGCAGAAAGATGGCGGCGGCCGGCGGACGGCAATGCGGCGGATCCGCGGAGTCCACGGGCCACCGAGCACTGCAATATAGGCCCGGGACACCGCTGCGGGCTCCAACTAGCCGGCGGAGGTGGCTTGAGCAGGGATTGGGCACAGGATCGTGTGGATGGCGACGGATAGCTCCGCAGGTATCAGGAGCTTACAATCTAACATCCGTCGCCATTCGTGTCAGGCCACGCCCCCAAAAGAACACGCCCAACCCTCTTGACAAACGCCAAGATGGTCGCCTTGAGAAAAAAGCAAAAAAACAGGTCAAAGCCAACAACATAAAAAGAAGCCTATGGCACCTGGTATTCCCAGGCGGTCTCCCATCCAGGTACTAACCAGGCCTGACACTGCTTAGCCTCTGAAATCAGACGAGATCGGGAGCTTTCAGGGTGATGTGGCCGTAAGCGTTCTCTTCAAGACACGCCCAACCCTCTTCAAAAACGCCAAGATGGTCGCCTTGAGAAACAAACGAAAAAAACAGGTCAAAGCCAACAACATAAAAAGAAGCCTATGGGCTTACAGCGGACCTTAAAAGATGGGACCCACTAGCTCTGACATGGTTCGGACGCTGTAATGTGTTGAAGATGAACGCGATGCCACGACTTCTGTATCTACTACAAGCCTTACCTATCAAAATACCCCAGACTTTCTTTCATGTGGTTCGCTCAATCTTTATCAAGTTCCTCTGGCGTGGCAAACATACGCGTATTGGTAGGGCAATGCTATTGCGACCGAAATTGCGGGGAGGTATTGGCTTCCCGGAGCCTGCTCTATATTACACAGCGACGCACATGACACGGGTGGTTGACTGGTGCCGACATGGGGAACTGACGCTATGGGTCAACCTAGAGCAGGAGATGGCGCGGGTTCCACTGGCTGGTCTGCCTTGGGCGGGGAGGCCATTGGAGTCCTGTGTGACTACTCACCCGTTAATTTGCCCCTCGCTCGCCGAGATGGATCGTTTTTTTCACCTTTCCCACCTGACTAACTTCCCTTCTCCTATGACCCCAATTATTGGACATCCTAGATTCCCTCCGGGCCTGTCTGACCAGGCCATTACCAGGCAAGCCCTGAAAGGGCTTCTGAGAGCAGCCCTATTTCTTGGACCCACGGGCTGGATTCCCACGGGGACCATACTGCTAGAGCAAGTACCTGTTGCAATGGATAGCTGGAGAGCTAGACAGCTCATCCATTTCCTCGGATCACTACCTAACCATTCGTTCTTCTCTAGACAATTCCACCCCTTCGAGAAACTTTGCCTGGATGATGGCCCAATTCGTGGTTCCCTCTCTAGGTCCTACCAAATCCTGACAGACGCACAATCCTCCACGGATCCGCCCTTCCTAGCTACATGGAAAAGGGACTTACAAACGACATTCTCCAAACCACAGAGGGACAGAATACTCTTTTTCGCCCATAAGACGTCACTCTGCAGTAAATATCAGGAGATCTCATATAAGGTGATCACACGCTGGTATCGTACACTGGCGGTGTTGGCCAAAATATTCCCCGGTCAATCTGACCGCTGCTGGCGCTGTGAGCAACAGGCTGGCACCATTCTCCACATTTTCTGGGAATGCCCTAAATTACAAACATTCTGGCAGCCTGTCCTGAGACTCATCCACAAGTTCACAGACATTTCCTTAGCCAATGATCCCACAGCAGTTCTTCTCAATCTAACTCCTATGTCGAGAAAGCGTTATCATAAGTCCTTACTTAAACATCTCCTCAATGCAGCTAGGGCCTGCATTCCAAGTCAGTGGAAACAGCAACTGCTCCAACGGTGACCCAGTGGTTCGCAAGGGTAAATGATATTGAACGAATGGAAGACCTGACTGCCACAATGAAGGATAAAATGGAGGAGCAGGGGAACAGATGGTTCTACTGGAACAGTTGTGCTTTTCGGAAGAATACCTCCGCGAGACATAGTAAGCTCATGGTGATCGTTGGAGATCGCTGTTCCAAACGTTGGACAGCTGATAAGCTGGTAAACCGAGGGCGTCTCTTGCTCCCAGGGAGGGGACCGCAGGGGACCCCACCCTATCCACTCTACCCACGACACCCCCTTACCCCTTCTTTTCCTTTTCTGCCATTTCCTTCCCCAATCTTCTCTTTCCCCTTCTCCCTCCTTTCAGTTCTACTATTTCCCTTCTTAACTCAAAAAAAGGGAAAAGAAAATGGTATGTTCCGACCTCATTTGACTACTACACAATACTCTTCCCCTATCTATGGATATCGAAACTCTTCGAGGGTAGCAGGGCTAGTATCAATAATATTTTAAGTGGTAGAGGATCCCAACGAGATGGAGCTTTAATCTCATCTTGATATGACCGCAAAGCTGTACACGTGCTATTCTCCTCGGACTTCTTACCATTGGCTCTGATATCCATGCAATATGATCGTTTGTTTGTAACTATTTGTATCACACATTCTTTGAAGTTGCCTTTGCATTGTATGTCGCATACTACAAAATAAAAAAATAAAAATAAAAATAAAAAAAGAAGCCTATGGCACCTGGTATTCCCAGGCTGTCTCCCATCCAGGTACTAACCAGGCCCATCGCTGCTTAGCCTCCGAGATCAGATGAGATTGGGCTCTTTCAGGGTGATTTGGCCGTAGGCACTCTCTTTGGGCACTCTGAAGCCTCTTGACAAAGGCCAAGATGGTCACCTTGGGAAACAAGCTAAAAAAAAAGGTCAAAGCCAACAACATAAAAAGAAGCCTACGGCATCCAGTATTCCCAGGCGATCATTAGCCTACCCTGATAAACTATGTGCTTTAAAGTGACGATTCCTCTTTTCGCCCACAGAGAAGGGTCTGGGATACTATTCAGGTGAGGGAGCATGGGGTTGCCCCATAGGGGCATATGTGGGGAGATGTGGTTGGGCTTTCCATAGCTCCTCCTTGTCTCCCGCCAGACCCTCACCGTGGTACGCATCAAGCCCGTCATGGAGGAGCTCGCCCTAAGCCCCCGAAATGGTAGGTTACTCAGAGCTGCATAGGAGCCAAGGATGGCTGCCTCCAGGGTGACCGCCGGGTTTTGTGTGGGCTGGGAGAACCACCACCGAATTGTGACCAAAACGGCCGCCCAGTAGTAGATCTGAAAGTTTGGGAGCGCCAGGCCCCCCCCCCCCGATAGTGGGAGATATAGTATCTGCTTAGCTACCCTGGGGGGTCTCCCAGCCCAGACAAAGGATATAAACAGACTCTCCAGTCTCTGGAAAAAAGTCCTGGGAATGTGGATGGGGGTATTACGAAAGAAGTAATTTTTTGTTAATTTTTAACAAATTGACTCTGCCCACTGGGGATAAAGGGAGAGATCGCCATGCCGCGCACCTAGCCCCTAATTGTGTCATGAGTGGCTGTATATTGTCCTCCAGATAGCTCTGAACTCTACCACTGACCTTAATCCCCAGGTATATAAAACTTTCCACTCATTTAAGCTGTGGATGAGGCATGCGAGGGGTCGAGGAGTGGAGTGGGAAAACAACCGGTTTGTCCCAATTGATGCGGATACCTGAGTACTGACCGAATCGATTAATCAGTTCCAGTGCAGTGCCCAAAGAAGACGACGCGTCCACTAAATAAAGCAGAGCATCATCTGCATACAAGGACAGCTTTTCCTCGATGGGCCCTACTTGTATCCCCTTTATCCCAGTATCCGCTCTCAGCAAAATAGCCAAGGGCTCCATCGCAAGGACAAATAAGGCTGGTCAGAGGGGGTGCCCCTGTCTCGTACCCCGTGCCAGCTGAAACTGCCCGGAGAGACAGCCATTGGTACGGATTCTAGCAGAGGGGCTGTGGTACAGCATGTGGATCCAATTCTTAAATCCTGGGCCAAATCTGAATTGCGAGAGCGCCTCCCATAGGTAACCCCACTCAACAGAGTCGAAAGCCTTCTCCACGTCGAGCGAGGCCACTACACCCGTCTCCCCCCGGCCGCTATCTATGTGCGTGAGTAGGCGTCTGATATTAATGTCTGTGCCTCTGCCTGGCATAAAACCTGTTTGGTCACTATGGACAAGGGCCGTGATGACTAAGTTAGTCTGTTGGCCAGGATTTTGGCCAGTATTTTCGCGTCCACATTTAACAGTGATATAGGGCGGTATGACGAACACAAGGTGGGGTCTTTCCCCGGCTTGGGGATCACCACTATGATCGCCTCGCTCATGGTGTCGGGAAGTTTATCAATATGCGACGACGCAGAGAATAGATGGTGGAGTCTTTCAGAGAGCTCCGTAGCGTAGTGCTTATAGAATTCCGCCGGGATTCCGTCCGGTCCCGACATCTTACCCGCCTGCATAGATTTAACCGCCTGGAGAATCTCCAGAACCGTGATAGGGGCGTCCAGCCTATTTCGGTACGTTTCCGTGAGGATTGGTATATCTATGTCGGCCAAGTAGGTCGTTAGTTCTTCCTTACTGTAATCCGACCTAGAGGTGTAGAGAGATGTATAAAACTCCGCAAAACAGTTATTAATCCCGTCTGGGGTGTGAAGCAACTGACCGGATTTGTCCCTGATATGTGAAATGCTCAACCCCCCTGCCTGTTCCCTGGAGAGCCAGGCCAGCATCCTCCCCGACCTCTCCCCCTGCTCAAAGATCCGCTGGGACTGAGCTAGCATTCTCTTCTGGGTGAGAGAGGTATGAAGATCAACAGCCTCTCTGGTCAGGATTTGCAGTTGCCAATAATGTTGGGGGTCCCGAGTGCGGACAAAAAGAGCCTCCGCGCAGACCGCCTCTCCCTCAGCTTTTTTTAGCTCTGCTCTACGTTCCCTGCGTATTTTGCCAATGATAGTCTGATAGTGCCCCCTCGTGGTAGCCTTAAAGGCATCCCAGACTACCGTGGCCCCAGCCGAACCTGCATTCTCCTCCCAATAGCTGTTCAATTCGGTCCTAAAATGAGCATCCACAGCGGCATCTGAGATCCAGAACCTGGAAAGCCTCCATAGTCTAACCGCTGGTCCCAGGGAAAGATCCAATGTCAGAAACAGAGGTGCATGGTCCGATATCCCCCTGGGCAATATTTGTATGTCTACGACCCTTGGGAGGACTGGGCTCCGCGCAAAGACCAAGTCAATGCGGGAGAATGTTTTATGGGTGGCAGAGTGACATGTAAATGCCCGAGACCCGGGGTGTCTCCACCTCCAGACATCCGTCGGGGCCATATGTGTCTGCCCAGGCAGCCAGCCCAGGTCCATGGTGTCCCCCCGGAGTCAGTCTGTCCATGTCTGGGTCAGGAACTAGATTAAAATCACCCAGGATAAGAGCATTATCAGAGGCAAACTCGGCCATCTTGCTAGTGATTTGGTTCAGCACCAGCAATGAGGCCGGCGGGGGTAAGTATAATCCCACAATGGTCCAGGTCATTGAGTAAATTGTCGCATGAATAATGACATACCTGCCGTCCGGGTCCAAGGCCAGATCCAGGAGCCGAAAGGGGAGGGACTTCAATACTAGGACACTTACCCCCCTGGCAAAACTAGAGTGGGTGGAGTGGTAATGGTACCCCACCCAGGGTTTTTTGAGGGAAAGAAGTCTACTGCCGATGAGGTGCGTTTCCTGGAGTACGCATATGTGTGGGTTATAACTTTGAAGAAATTGAAACACCAGGGATCGCTTAACCGGGGAGTTCAATCCCCTGGTGTTCCAGGATACAATGTTAAGTGTAGACATGGATTCTGGGGGCAGTGGAAGGATCAGGATCATTGTGGAACCCTGCTCCCGGATTGGACCGCTGGACCCGGGACATACATATCCGAGGACAATGCAACACTGAAATATCAATATTTTTAGTAAACAAGTACAACAAAACTAAACAGAGAACAAACAGATAACCCCAATAACCATACATGAAAAAAGAAAAAGGGAAACAAAAGTCCCTGGCCCCGTTAGGGGAACAGTCCCCACTCCCCACCCCACCCAACCCCCTTAAACTGAGGAGGGTATTCATCCCAAAGTGTATCAGCTCGCCTGCTGTAACTGGGGGTCCGTGCAGGAGGCAAGTTCCACCCCCCCAGACATCCTGGGGGGGTTTAGGTAACCAAGTGAGCGGCTCACTAGGCGTGAGGCAACCGCCTGCTCTATGAAGGAGGCTGACAGGGACATGGATCTGGGAGGATAAAGAAAAATTGCAGTTTGTCCCATCAGTGAAAATGATCCAAAAAGGGGAAGAAGGAACATATGGTATGAGCCCCCATGCTCCAGGAGGGAGCAGGAAAGGGCAAAGAGGAGCGGCATGTCACAGCCTTCTCCCGACCGTATCTCAGGTCAGGGGTATCAACTTGAACTCCCGCTACCGGGGAGGTTGCTGCCAGCATTAAAGGTGAGCCCACCATCGGTGCAAACAGGGCACAACAGGTGCAACAAAGGCCGTGGGCATCCCAACAGTAGAATGGGTTGTAAACAATTCCGAAGAGGTAGTTAGTCGATCAGCGGGCTGGCGCCAGCGAATCAATCCAGGCGGATGCCTCTCCGGGGGTGTTAAAGAAGCGGGTCGTCTCTCCATCCGGGCCGGAAAAAGAACACTATAGCGGATGTAACGTGCTCTCAAAGCCGCTTTCACGTAATCAAAGGATTTCCTCGGGGCGTGGTCTCGGCATGTAGCGGTGAGGACGCACTGTCCCTGAGCTCCGGCGCTGACCCCGGTATTTTAGCACTTATTCGCCGCATGAACTACTCCACATGCCTGGGAACGATGGGTAGGAGAACCGGCAAGTCCCTGCCGAAGAAGGGCGCGCCCGAGGGATCGATCAAACGGTTCCTGGCGGAGCCTGATGAGGTGGGGGACATGGATGGCCTAGGCCGCTCTCTGCTTACCACAAACGCGGCCACAGGCCCCGCCCCCCGCAGGCCCCGCCCCCGCCCCAGGCCTGAATGCAGATCTCAATCCCCGGCCTCGTCAGCGGGTTCTGACGGGGAAGAGAGTGAGACAAGCCGATCGGAAGTGGCAGCGCTGGTGAGCGGACTTCCTACTAAGTCTGAACTGGCATCGATGCTCTTGGGGCTAGAGAAATCCATCAAGAGAGAAGTGTCCGCTGTCCGTTCGGATCTAGCGCAAGTTTTGGACCGCGTAGAGGAGACCGAGCAGAGGCTGGACAGGCATGCTACCGCCATTAGGTCTCTGTAAGCAACTACCCGCTCTCTCGCTATCGCTCATCGGTCTTCCCTCTATAAGATCGAGGACCAGAGAACCGTAACAGACGGAACAACATCCGGATCCAGGGGCTCCCGGAGGCGACCGGGGACGAGGACCTCCTCCCAATGGTAAGAGGCATCTTTAACGGCCTATTGGGGAATGCGGCTGACCATCCTTTGAAAATTGACCAAGTTCACAGGGCCCTCCGCCCTCGTAACCTGGCGGCGGAGACTCCGCGTGATGTGATCTGCAGAGTGCACTATTTTGAAGAGAAGGAACGCATCATGAAAAAACTCAAGGGGACCCGAGTCCTGGACTTTTATGGGGCGTCACTCTCTTTTTTTCCTGATTTGGCCAGGGAGACTCTGGAGAGACGCAGGGCCCTGCGTCCCCTAACTGAGAAACTGCGCTTGTCCTCCATCAACTACCGGTGGAGTTTCCCTGCCGCCCTGATCGCACACAGAGATGGGAAGACGGCGGTTCTGCGGTTCCCAGAAGATCTGGAAAAATTCTGCATGGATGTGAGCATATCCCCGCCGGATTTACCGGGTTGGCAGGAAGGCATCCCACCCCTACCGAATAATCCTGAGGAGCCATGGCAGAGAGTGTCCCGCAAGCAACGCGTCCCCTCTTTTAGCCCAGCTAATATGCATGCATAGATGGCACGTCTGATGGCGCTCTTCTGTCCAGTATTCCGCACTGATGGCGCGGCTTCCCTGGTCCCGCAAGTATAAGAAGTTGTTTATGTTACCTTTCATTTTTATTTCTGTTTTGGTGTTTAACGTCATACTCTCTCAGCTGCCTACGGGGTGTCTAATTTAATGGGAACGAAGTGTTGGAGTGCCTACGGGTGGTCCTGCACCGGGGACACTTGGGACATGCCTCTGACTGTCTCTACCTCATGACACTTGGATCCCCTATTGTGAACGTTGTTGGCTGGTGTTCTCGGTTCTTGTGTTTCCCTAAGTGTACATGAACTCTGTGCTATTTCTTTCATTTATGTGTTATTATATAATTTGTAATTTGGGGTTGGAGCCGGAGCTGCGGCCTGCGACTTCTGTTTTAGACTGTTGCGGGTTGCTGCTGCCTGGCCACATGTGTTTTCCCTCCGGGGGGTGTTGGGCGGATCTTGGCCCCCGGGCTCCGGCCGTTTCGATGGCTGGGGCTCCGGGGGGGGGGTGGCCCGGTCAATTGCTCCTTTACTGCACTGCAATCTGCTGTGTGCGCATGCCGCGGTAGACCCAATTGGGTCTGGGTTGTGTGTGCTGCAGGGGTTGCAGGTCATAACCTGTAATACTTACCTTCTCACTACTCTCCTTCTCTTTCCTCTCCTTTTCACACTTTTTCTTTCATCCCCCTGCCCTTTACTTCCCCTGCCTCTGGTCCTGTTTCCTGGTAACGGGCTGTATTTGGAGTTCTCTGACGGATCCCCATGGCCGCGGTGGAATTGTTATCGTTAAACGTGAGGGGCCTCCATGCCCCTGGTAAACGTCATAGTCTATACCGGGAACTGGGTCGCCTGCGGGGGGACATTGTCTTCTTGCAAGAGACCCATCTTACCCACACCACTTCGGTGAAATTATTCTCCCCGCAATACCCAGTCTGGTATTATAGTCTCTCTGATGTGCATAAGGCAAAGGGTGTGGCCATTGGGTTCCGTGGAGGTACCCCTTTTAACATGCTAGAGATGTTGAGTGACCCTCACGGACGCTTTCTGTTCCTCAGGGGCAGCCTGGTCGGGATGCCATGTACGTTGTCGACCCTCTATGCTCCTAATCGAGATCAGGCCACTTTTATTGCCACTACGCTTGCGAAATTGAGGGACTTTGCTAGTGGATGTGTTATCCTGGCTGGAGACTTTAATGTCCCCTTGGAACCAGTGTTTGATACGTCCGTGGGCAGGTCTTCGGTTCCTCGTAAGCGTCTTGCATACATTCGTAAACGCTTGTGTGACACCCAGTTAATGGACACATGGAGGATAATGCATCCGCGAGCAAGAGACTATACGTATTACTCGAGCGCCCACCAATCCTATTCCAGGATTGATTTTTTTTTCTTGATCACCACCACCTTTCCCTATTGACAAATTCATTAATTGCTTCATCAACCATATCTGATCATGCCCCCATTTTGCTTACCATTAATATCTCTTTGTTGCCCCGAAAACCAGCCAATTGGAAATTAAATGAGAACCTTATTAGTGAGGAGGCAGACAAAATACACATGCAAGAGGAACTAAATCAGTATTTCAAAGATAATACCCACCCAGACATTTCCCCAGGAGTACTGTGGGAAGCCCATAAGGCCCATATGCAAGGTAAATTCATGGAGTTGGGCTCCAGAAGGAAAAAGGAATTTGAGCAGCAACAATCTAAACTATTGTTAGAAATTAGCGCCCTTGAGTCAAAACACAAGGCCAGTCTCGCTCAAGCCACACTACATAACCTAACAATGAAGAGGGAGGAGTTGAAGGCCATGTACCATGAGCAATGGAAACGGGAAGCCCGTAGGGTGTCACAAAAATTCCATGAATGGGGTAATAAACCGGGGAGGCTTTTGGCTCGTTCCCTACAACAGGCAAAAACCAGGGCTTTCATTGATAAAATTAAGACAGCTTCTGACGCTCTCACGCATGAGACCACAACTATAGCCAAGGAATTTCATGCTTATTAAAAACGCCTATACCATGTCCCTCACGCTGTGCCGGACTTGGTGGTTAGGAGAACTCTGATCCAAGAATATCTACAGCAGGCCAACTTGCCCAAACTGAACTCTGACGCCCTCGCCTCATTGGACGGAGAGTTTTCTGTCCAGGAGTTCAAAGTAGCACTGAAGGCTATGGCGAGTGGCAAGGCCCCTGGACCGGATGGCTTTACGGCCTTTTACTATAAGGCCTTTGCGGAGACCCTGCTGCCGCGCCTCACCTCTTATGCTAACACGATCTCACAGGGGGGGACACCCCGTCTGGAGACGCTGCGTGCACATATCTCGGTGATTCCTAAGTCAGGGAAGGACCCTAGTTTATGCGGGAGTTATTGACCTATATCTCTCTTGAATCTAGACGCTAAACTGTATGCCAAAGGTATAGCAAACAGGCTTCTACCCCTACTTCCACGCTGGGTTTCCAGTGATCAGACTGGGTTTATCCCGGGTAGGGAGGCATGCGACAATGCTCTCCGCACCCTGTCCCTGATGGCTTGTGCTAGGGGGTCCGCCCAGCCCACCCTGTTACTTTCTACAGACGCGGAAAAGGCGTTTGACAGGGTGGACTGGGAGTATCTCATGGCGACCCCGTCTCACTTGGGAATCAGCCAAACTTTTCTATCTCACATTTCAGCACTATACCATTCCCCTACAGCTCAAATTCGTGTTAATGGTACCCTAAGTGAATCATTTACACTCTATAATGGTACACGTCAGGGCTGTCCCCTCTCGCTCTATCCCTGGAACCCTTCCTCTCTACAGTTAGACACAATCCAAACATCCATGGGATCACTGTTGGTGATCGAGAACACAAATACGCTGCTTATGCGGATGATATTCTGTTCTACATACAACAACCCCTGATTTCCCTTCCCAATCTGATGTCTGCCTTCTCACAATTCGGTCTCATATCTAATTTTAAAATGAACATGTCCAAATCGGAGATTCTTAACGTCTCTATCCCCGGGGAAACTGTGGTTCATCTTAGAGACTCCTTCCCTTTTAGCTGGCAAACACACAAAATGAAATATTTAGGCATCTACCTCACACCTAAACCCCAGACTCTATTTCGCGTTAACTATATACCCCTTCTTAATGCAATTCGAATGGACTTACAAAGATGGTCCCAAGTCGCACATTCGTGGTTAGGGAAAATTAGTGTGATTAAGATGAATATCCTACCCCGGATTCTGTTTTTATTCCAGATGATTCCAGTGGGTATTCCAGCTAGTTTCTTAACACTCATAGATTCACTGATCTGCAGATATGTTTGGAACAGAAAGCGTCCGAGACTGTCCCAAGGCCTTCTAACCAGACCTAAACGGCTGGGGGGCCTGGCTTTACCTAACGTGAAACTTTACTTTTTAGCCGTTGTTTTCAACAGGATATCAGACTGGAAATATCACAAACATTCTAAACTATGGGTTGCCCTTGAATTGGCGCTCAGTGGCACGGACCTCTACACCCAAGTGTGGATTCCCAGGAAACATAGGTCGTTAGCACCTAGCTCCTCTCCTCTCACCTATTCTACTCTACAGATCTGGGACTCGATATGTAAACAGCACAAGTGGTTATATCACTCTCCCATTATGCCTCTGACGGGTCATAATTACTTCCCACCAGGAAACATTGACCCCAGAATTCATTCCTGGAATCTGAGTAATACACCCCTGCTACACCACGTCGCCAACCAGGATGGCATTGTGCCTTTATCTCAACTAATTCCTCCCTCACGGGCAACGCCCATGGATCACTGGACCTACCATCAATTGGCTGCCTTTGTACACTCCCTGCTGAAACCATTGCGCTCACTGGCTGATTTAACACCGATTGAATCGGCCTTCATGGAGGACCAGCCCGTGGAGAGGCCTTTACCACCCAGAGCCCGTTTGCAATTGCTTGCCAGACCAAAGGACAAGGGGGGTCTGGGTCTCCCAGATCTGAGACAATACTACAGAGCGACTCTGCTAGTGAGAGTCGTTGATTGGCATTGTAATGTCCCACACAAGCAGTGGGTGGAGATGGAGATTGAGGATGGATCCATTCCCCTATTGACCTCCTGTCCTCCCTACCAAAAGACCTCAGAAATCACCCTGTAGTGGGAGCTACATTGGCTGTTGTGCGGAGGTTGTTCCGCTGCACACATATTGCTCCCCTGCCGTCACCAATGACTCCGGTTATAGGTAATCCAGACTTCCCACCGGGATTTACCAACAAGAAACTGCGACAGTTGACAGTGGTGGGGAAACAGCGTCTGGGAAAGGTGTGGCCCTCGGGAGGGCTCCCGACCACGCAAAATGTCGCCGAGCTTTCTGACCCTCCGCTTGACTTGTTTAGTGCTTATCAACTTCGTCACTTTCTTCTGGCCATACAAAGGGCCCCCTACACTCCTAGAGTCCTGACATCCTATGAATCCATCTGTCACAAAAGGGAACCTGTGCGACACACCCTCTCCCTCCTGTACAACCTATTGAGTAGTCAGGAGGAGCAGTCGACCCCACCATTTATCCACAAATGGGAGAGGGACTTAAGCATCACATTTACCCCACAACAAATAGGGAAGATCCTGACCTTAGTACATAAAGCTTCCATCGCAAACCAATATCAAGAATCAGGATACAAGATAGTCTCATGCTGGTATAGAGTCCCATACCTTCTGATTAAAATGAATAGCTCGATCCCGGATGTTTGTTGGAGGTGCAATTCAGATACGGGGACCATGGGACACCTTTTCTGGGCATGCCCGGCCTTGAGGAACTTTTCGGTTCCCAGCAGCATGCCTTCTACACTTGACCGAACAGCCTGTTCGAAAATACAAAATAACCCTCACGATGCAACTCCTGAACGCCGCCCGGGCCTGCAGTCCCGCACTGTGGAGGCAGCCTCAGCCCCCATCCAAGGTGCTGTGGTATTTCAAAGTCAATCATATTCTCCGGATGGAAGAATTGACCGCCACCCTTCACAACACTGAAGAGGCATTTAGTGTTACATGGAGGCCCTGGAGGTATTTTACTGGTACTCGAGACTACATTCGGGAGGTGAGCAGTGCCCCTGTCCCAGAAAATGACTGAACATCTAACGTTTACCTACGTAGGCCATGTCTAGGGCGGGTGGCATTCCCCCCCCTCCCTTTTTGTCTTTATTTTTCTTTTTTTCCCCGCCGCCACCACTCTCTCTCTCCGTCTTTGCACTCTCTTCTCCCCCCGTCCTCCCTTTTGACTATGCCTTGTCTCCTTACTAGCCTTCGAGGCCCAGAAGAACCCCAGGGTTCTGGACACGACCGGCCCATCTTTTACTCTGCTTCACATAGGTCATGATAAGCTGGCTCGCTGTGGTCCCAGTTGTTCTCCATGATTACATTTGTCCGAACGGAGCTGCACTAGTTATACTGTACTACATGTCGGAGGTGGAGTTTCTCTCTTTTCTGCATGAAACTGTAGGACTCCCCTCTGAGAACCCAGAGTTATTTGGCTGCCTATTTTTTGTTACCATGTAATTGTGACCCTGGGTCATGCTGTATGGCTGACTGTTATATTTATGTTGTTCTACTTATACTTAATAAAAGAATAAAAAAAAAAAAAAAAAAAAATAAGTCAATGCCAACAACTTAAAACTAAAGCCTATGGCATCGAGAAATCCCAGGCGGTCTCCCATCCAGGTACTAACCAAGTCCCAACCCTGCTTAGCCTCTGAGATCAAATGAGATTGGGCTCTTTCAGGGTGATGCGGCCATAGTAGATTTTTTCAGGCACGCTCAACCCTCTTGACAAACGCCAAGATGGTCACCTTGGGAAACAAACAAAAAAAACAAGTCAACGCCAACAACATAAAAAAAAGCCTGCAGCATCTGGAAAACCCAGGCGGTCTCCCATCCAGGTACAAACCAGGCCCAACCCTGCTTAGCTTCTGAGACCAAACGAGATTGGGCGCTTTCAGGGTGTTGTTCCCATAGGCAATTTCTTTGTGCACTCTCAACCCTCTTGACAAATGCCAAGATGATCACCTTGGGAAACAAGCGGAAAAAAAAACATGTCAACGCCAACAGTTACTAATCAATCCCGACAATGCTTAGCCTCCGAGATCAGACAAGATCAGGCACTTTCAAGGTGATGGAGCCATAGGCGATCTTTGCGGGCACTCTCAACCATCTTGACAAACGCCAACATGGTCATCTTTGGAAACAAGCGAAAAAAACCAAGTCATTGCCAACATTGGAAGCTAACAGGGTTGGGCAATCAGTTTCCTTGCCTGAAATAGGCATCTCAGAACTGCCATCTGGCTGCTTCCCGGGTTTCCGACTCCTTCAACTAATCCCAGGAGACAATACTTCACCTCCATCCTGGTGGAGGTTCCAAACACCCGATCAATGGTTCCTGTCACCTCCGTCCAGTAGCGGATCAACTTCGGGCATCTCCAAAACATGTGCATCATGTATCCCCCCATGTTCCCGCACCGGGGGCAACTTGCGTCCTGCCGTTTGGCCAAATTGAAAAAGTTTACGAGGAGCATAATAGGTTCTATATAATAAGAACAGATGTGACATCCTCTGTGAGGAGAGCCACAATTCACCACAGGCAGGATTCCTGTGGCCAATTATAGCTCAGGGGGGTTTAGTACACACCCCACACTATATAAGGCCGCCAGCGCGGCGGCCTTGCATAGTGTGTTGCGGTGGTCAGGGAAAGAGGACGATAGGCAGGGACAGTGTCTTTACTGCTTGGGAACCTAGCACTATTACAGTGGGTGTTATGTGCCTCCTGCACAGTACACACCTGAAGCTTCCCTTTATTACTGGTGTTCAATTTCTGCAATACACGCATCTGCAGTGCAGAAGTTAGAGTGGGTGTTGTGTGCCTCCTACACAGTATACACCTTATTGCTGGTGTTCTGTTTCTGTAATACAGGAACCTAGCACTGTACCTAGGGTGTACAGAGAAGCTGGTATATATAGAAGACTACAGCATACAGAAGAGATGCTAGAGTAAACAGTGAGGCTGGGGTATACAGAGAGGCTAGTTTAAAGAGAGGCTAATATATACAAAGATGTTAGTGTATATAGAGAGGTTAGAGTGTATACAGAAAGGACAGTGCATATAGAGAAACTAGTGTATACAGAAGACAGGCTTGGGTATACATCAAAGCTGACAGTGTATACAGAAGACTGGGTAGTGCATACAGATAGTCTAGTGGGTAAAGAAGACAGGCTGGTGTATTCTAGCTAGTTTTTACAGTCTAGTGTATACAGAAGACAGGCTGTGGTATACAGAGGGTTTAGTGTATTCAGAGAGTCTAGTGTATACAGACGGCGAGTGTATACATAAGACTGGCTAGTTTACACAGTGTTGACAGAGATGCAAGGGTGTACAGAAAAGCTAGTATATATAGAAGACTACAGAATACAGAAGAAAGGCTAGTGAATACAGAATACAGACTCGTGTATGCAGATAAGCTTGAGTATACAGAGATGCTAGAGTAAACAGTGAGGCTGGGGTACACAGAGAGGCTAGTTTAAAGAGAGGCTAGTATATACAAAGATGTTAGTGTATATAGAGAGGTTAGTGTATAGAGAGAGTCGAGTGTATACAGATAGGACAGTGCATATAGAGAGACTAGTGTATACAGAAGACAGGCTTGGGTATACATCCAAGCTGACAGTGTATACAGAAGACTGGGTAGTGTATACAGAGAGTCTAGTGGGTACAGAAGACAGGCTGGTGTATTCTAGCTAGTTTTTACAGTCTAGTGTATACAGAAGACAGGCTGTGGTATACAGAGGGTTTAGTGTATTCAGAGAGTCTAGTGTTTACAGACGGCGAGTGTATACATAAGACTGGCTAGTTTACACAGTGTTGACAGAGATGCAAGGGTGTACAGAAAAGCTAGTATATATAGAAGACTACAGCATACAGAAGAAAGGCTAGTGAATACAGAATACAGACTCGTGTATGCAGATAAGCTTGAGTATACAGAGATGCTAGAGTAAACAGTGAGGCTGGGGTACACAGAGAGGCTAGTGTAAAGAGAGGCTAGTATATAAAAAGATGTTAGTGTATATAGAGAGGTTAGTGTATAGAGAGAGTCGAGTGTATACAGAAAGGACAGTGCATATAGAGAAACTAGTGTATACAGAAGACAGGCTTGGGTATACATCAAAGCTGACAGTGTATACAGAAGACTGGGTAGTGCATACAGATAGTCTAGTGGACACTACAGAAGACAGGCTGTGTTACTCAGAGATTTAGTGTATTCAGAGAGTCTAGTGTATACAGTTGGCGAGTGTATACATAAGACTGGCTAGTTTACACAGTGTTTACAGAGATGCAAAGGTTTACAGAGAAGCTAGTATATATAGAAGACTACAGCATACAGAAGAAAGGCTAGTGAATACAGAATAAAGGCTGGCTTTTGCGGAGAGGCTAGTTTTTTCAGAACACTATCTAGGGTATACAGAGAGGCTAGATTATACAGAGAGGCTAGTGCATAGAGTGAAGCTATTGTATATAAAAGCCTGGTTAGTGTATACAGAGAAGCTAGTGTGTACAGAAGAAAGGCTAGACAGGCTATAAAGAGAGATAAGTGTTTACAGAAGACAGTTTGGGGTATACAGAGATGCTAGTTTTTACAGAGAGACTAATGTATACAGAAGAGAGGCTAGGGCATACAGAAGACGGGCTAGTGTATTCAGACCTAGGCAAGTGTCTATCGAAGACAGGCTATTGTATGCAGAAGACCGGCTAGTGTAAACATGCTGTTGTATATAGAGAGGCTAGTGAATTTAGAGGGTAGGCTAAGTGATAACAGAAGACAATCTGGGCTATACAGAGACATTTCATCATTTCATCTAGCTCACATCTCTAATGGAGTTTGTCTCATTGCCATGTTATGTCTTTTCATTCTTATGCTAAATATAGATTATACTCACTACACGATTTTAATCATCCACATCAAGCATGCAATAAAACTATCATACATCAAAATGAATCATGTACTCTTTTGCTCTATTTTGCATATTTGTAATTCTCCACATCAACTGTCACATTGAGTATGTGACAGTCCTGACACACCATCCTGACTTATTTTGCTTTATTTCTTTTTACTACCTCAAAATCCGGTTAAAATTATTCACTTCGATGAGTTATACCGCTAATTGTACGGTAATGTTCACAAAACCATTCATTTGCTACTAGACATGCTGCACATACTAAGAGTAATGTAACTATCGCTCGCTAACGATGTAAACCGTTTTATTGCTTTTCTGACATTAACCGAGTATCTCTGACATTAACTGAGTATCTCTCTGCACTATGATCTTAATAATAATAATAATAATAATAATAGGATTGTGTAATGCAAAGATTAACTAGTCTAATATAAGCTTTCTCATTGGTACCTGCATATCCTTTAAATTTAGACTAACGCAACTATTTCTCAGCCATTTTCAAGCTAAACTTTCAATCTCTTACCGTTGAACAGCGATACTTCCTCCCTGCAATATTATGCCATTTAAATGTCCTATTTGTCGCCTATATTATACAACTCTCTGAAAAGCATATATGTAGACAATTAAACTAGTCTTACATCTTAATAAAACAGTTTTTTTTGCTCAACCAGTATCTCAGAACATAAGCAAATAAACGTTTCCACTGTTTGACTCTTTTTCTGTATTACTTATTTTTCTCCACCTTAACTGTCACAGTTAAAACACAGTGACAAAACATTTCTTTTTACCGCAGCAAAATGTAAGAAAAGCAGTGTAAGCCGTCTTTCTGCCATATGCTTCAGAAAATTAATGTACCGCTTTTAAATCCATATCAATTCCACAGAACCGTGAACCGTCTTACAATTTTAACATTTATTGATAGCAATTACTGATATTACATTATGACTATACCAGTGGGAAATTAATCATCAGCTCAGAGTTATTTAATTTGCAACCATCGAATCTCATTGCTATTCCGACATTCTGCCTTAATGAGGATATTACTTTGCAACTATCACTTGATCCCTTTTGTGTATTCACTTTATCTCGACCTATATATACTGCTTCAATATTTTCCTAATTTGTTTTGCTATAGTTATTATTATTATATTATAGAGATAACTATCTCTAAATCATTGTAAACCTAACCATAGTTATAATGTCTACAGCTAATTTTACGTTAAAGCAAAATTCACACAAAACCATGTCTTTAAAACCTTTACACATTAAGGGTAATGCAACCATCTCTCGCTACCTCTATGCAATAGGATTCTCTTTCCAGTGGAATCGGAAAACAGTCAGTGAAAGCCATCTTCGTGCGTAACAAAATTAATGGAACTATTTACACGTTGGAATTTTCAAGCTACGTCAATTTACTCTGTAATAATGTAAACCCTTTAGCTGCTTAGCTCACACTTTGCTGTATGTAGCCGCGTTAACTGTATTAATGGCTACATGTAAATAACCAATGGGGATTGACATTTTATGTCTATCTCACATCTCTAATGCAATTTGTCTCTTTGTCATGTCATACTTTGCAAGTTATTATACTTTCTCATCCTTAAAGACACGTAATGATCCTGAAGAACGATAAAAACCTAGTCAGGTCGTTGCTGATATTTCATGATTACAGCAATCATCTCATCTAATTGCTATTCCGACATTCTTCCCTGGTATTATTTTGCAACGCTCTATTGAACAATGTAAAGGTAAGCTAGATATTTTGTGTATTTCCACTTAAACTCGACTTGTATATACCGTCTCAATATTATCCGTTCTAATTTTGCTAAATTAGATTGTAGAGTTTGCTATGTCTAAATCCAGGTTACCTACTCACCTTAATCACGTATACGGCTAATTTTAGGATAATACAAAATCATCTTATTGCTTCTTTACACGCTGCACATATTAAGAGTAATGCAATGCTACCGTGTACAGTTTAATTGCTCTTCTCACATTTAGCTGGTATCTCTCTGCTATAGGAAACTGAATTTGTACTACAACGATCACTCATCTAATATCAGTCCACTCAGTGCTAACGGGATAACTTTTACATTTAGAGTAATGAAATGATTTCTCAGTCATTTTGAAGCTACTGCAACTAACGCTTCCGATCTCTTTTCAACTGCAATACTTAATCTTTGCTATTGCAGAATATTTAGCTGCTTAGCTCATACTTTGCTGTACGTAGCCGTGTTAACAGTATTAATACCTGCAAGTAACCAATGGGGATTGACATTTCATCTCTAATTCATTTTCACATTTCTAATGCAGTTTGTCTTTTTGCCATGTCATCCTCTGCCAGTTATTATCTTTTCTCATCCTTATGCTATATTTGGGGTATATTCACTACATGATTAAAGACACGTAATGATTGACACACGTCGTTGCTGTTATTTCGTGTATTTCCACTTAAACCCAACCTGTATATACTGTCTCAATATTAATCGGAGTTATTTTGCTATATTTATTATTAGAATAAACAGATTACTATCTCTAAATCCTGGTAAACCAACTCACACAAAACCATCTTATTTCTACCTTACACGCAGCACATATTAAGATATTAACATTTAGCCGGTATCTCTCTGCAATAGTAAACGAAATGTGTAGATCACTCATCTAATATCGTCTTCTCAGCGCTACCGCAACAACTTTTAAATTTAGAGTAATGCAACGATTTCTCAGTTTTATGAAGCTACTACAACTAACGTTTTGGTTTTCTTTCCTGTTAAATTACGCTCTGCAATATTAAGCAATGTAAAATTGGTCTCTTAACAATGCTATGTATAATAATACAAAACTTTCAAAAGCAATATCGTCTCACTGTAATACTTACACTCTGCATAATAAATATGAATAATGCGAATAATGCTAATAATAAAGTCGCCTAAAACTCGGCTATAATTAGAGAATATATTTATCAAAATAAACCATGTACTGCCAAACCAATAACGGCCAATTACTTAACGTCTATCAGTCAATGACTTAACAAAATACACTTAGCACTCTTTTGCTCTATTTTGTATATTTGTAGTTCTCCACATTAACTGTCACATTGATATCACCACTGACAACACACCACTTTTTAAAAGCACCAAAATATGAAAAAAGCACTGTAACTCTTTACATGTTTCAGAAGTAACTACTTTATTAGCAAAAAATAAAGTCCTGTCTTCTTTACACGCTAGCCTTTCTGTATACATTAATCTCTCTGTGTACACCAGCCACTCTATATAGACTAGCCTCTCTGTCTTCTGTATACACGTGCCCGTAATCTATATTCACTAGCCTGCCTTCTTTTTACAATAATCTCGGTGTCCCATTCTCTTGGCATACACTAGCCTCACTGAATTCCCCAGACTATCTTCTGTATACACAAGCCTATCTGTAAAAAATAGCCTGCCTTTTTTACTCATTAGCCTCTCTGTATAAACTAGCCAGTCTTCTGCATACTCTAGCCTCTCTGTGTAACACAGTCTAACTTTGGCTTCCCTAGCCTCCATCTCTGCATACGCAGGACCTTCCTCTGTATAATCTAGCCTATCTGTATACACTAGCCTGTCTTTTGTACAAATTAGCCTCTCTGTAGCCGGTCTTCTGTATACACGAGCCTCACTGTCTACTCTTGGTTGTCTTTTGTATACACTAGCATCTCTTTATACATTATCTCTCTGTATACCCAAGCCTCTCTGTATACACTAGTCCGCCTGTATACACTAGCAAGTCTGCATACACTAGCCTCTCTTAGTAACCCATCCTCTCTCTCTGTATACCCTAGCCTCCATCTCTGCCTACCCAGGACGTTCTTCTCTATAATCTAGCCTATCTGTATACACTAGCCGGTCTTCTGTAGACATTAGCCTCCCTGTATAAACTTGCTGGTCTACTGTATACACTAGTCCGTCTGTATACACTAGCAAGTCTGCATACACTAGCCTCTCTGTGTAACCCAGCCTCTCTCTCTGTATACCCAGGACGTTCTTCTGTATAATCTAGCCTATCTGTATGAACTAGCCTGTCTTTTGTACACATTAGCCTCTCTGTATAAACTAGCCGGTCCTCTGTATACACTGGTCCGTCTGTATACACTAGCAAGTCTGTGTAACCAAGCCTCTCTGTGTAACCCAGCCTCTCTCTCTCTAGCCTACATCTCTGCATACCCAGGACATTCTTCTGTATAATCTAGCCTATCTGTATAAACTAGCCTGTCATTTGTACACATTAGCCTCTCTGTATAAACCAGCTGATATTCTGTATACACTAGTCCGTCTGTATACCCTAGCACGTCTGCATACTCTAGCCTCTCTGTGTAACACAGTCTCTCTCTCTCTGTATACCCCAGCCTCCATCTCGGCAACCCAGGACGTTCTTCTGTATAATCTAGCCTATCTATATACACTAGCCTGTGTTTTGTACACTTTAGCCTCTCTGTATAAACTAGCCGGTCTTCTGCATACACGAGTCTCTCTGTATACCCTTGGAAGTCTTTTGTATACACTAGCTGCTCTTTATACATTAGCTCTTTGTATACCCAAGCCTCCTTGTATACACTAGTCCGTCTGTATACACTAGCAAGTCTGCATACACCAGCCTCTCTCTCTGTATACCCTAGCCTCCATCTCTGCATACCCAAGATGTTCTTCTCAATAATCTAGCCTATTTGTATACACTAGCCTGTCTTTTGCCCACATTAGCCTCTCTATATAAACTAGTTGGTCTTCTGTATACACTAGTCCGTCTGTATACACTAGCAAGTATGCATACTCTAGCCTCTCTCTCTGTATACCCTAGCCTCCATCTCTGCATACCCAGGACATTCTTCTGTATAATCTAGCCTATCTGTATACACTAGTGTATACAGACGGACTAGTGTATACAGAGGACCGGCTAGTTGATACAGACAGGCTAATGTGTACAAAAGACAGGCCAATGTATATAGATAGGCTAGATTATACAGAAGAACGTCCTGTGTATGCAGAGCGCTCAGCTTCAAGGGATGGCCATCGTGAGTAATATGAGGGACACTCCTCAACCCCGCCCCCACCTACCAGATCTGACTTTCATCTCCTTGCCCTCTCTGCCCTGGTCATCTGGTGGCAGTTTTATGCACTCCCTGGCCCCCACCCATTCATAATCCTTACCGACCTTTCCTTCCACTGCTCACAGGAACACACCGCTATCCTCCTGTCTGACACCGGTCCCCCTTGGAGGCTTTACACCTCACTGTTTGGGTGGTCCCTGCCTCCCCCTGAATGCTCCACATATACCCCGACGACATTGTCGGAGGGGCACCACTTGACAGGACATGGGGCTGTCATGCCGGTGGCATCTCCCATTGAAGGAAGGGATGATGGCAACAAACCCCTTGGCAGCAGGTTCTTTCATGTACAGACCAGGGCGGCTCATCTTCCCTTCTGGCGTCTTGACCTTAGAGGGGGGAGTTGCACTTTGGGGGGTCTGAGTGATACCTAGTGCGCTGTACTGGAAGGGCTTGACATTCCCGCATATGTGTCCCCTCCCCCTGGTTGCGCCCCTCGTCCCCCCCTCTCTGGCCCCCACCTACTCTTTGCCGACATTGCCTTCTGCAACTTTCGGGGACACCCTGAATGACTCATTTATTGAGCCTATTGGTACGAGACACTGCTTCCCTCCAGTGTGACTCTGGACCCCCATGGAGGATTAACCCCTTACTGTTTGGGCGGTCCCAGCCTCCCTCTGGATGCTCTACACAGCCCCCGATGGTGATGCAGGAGAGACACTAATTGGCGGGCCCCAGGACTGCTGCTCGGGTGAAGTCTCCCGTTGGATGGAGGGATGGTGGCCCCAGCCCCTTGCCTGCCGGATTCTCCATGCACCGACCAGGGCTGCTCCTCTTTCATCTTGATGTGGTGACCATAGAGGGCAGGAGTTGAAATTTATGGCGTCCGGGTGGTTGCTGGTGTGAGTGCGCTAAAGGACTTGACATTTCCGCATGTTTGTCCCCTCTCCCTTGCTGCCCCTTTCCCTCCCTCCTTCCCCCTTCCCTCCTTCCCTTTCCTCCCCCCTTTCCCCCTTCACTCCCCCTTTCCCTCTTCCCTCCCCCTTTCCCTCCCCCTTCCCCCCTTCCACCCCCCTTTTCCCCTCTTCCCTGCCCCTTCTCCCCCGGGGTGTGGACGGGGGAGAGGGGGTAAGGAGAGGACAATCTGCCAAAGGGAGAAATGCATTTGTTCGGGGGCTGCATGTACTTTTGGGGTATGGGACGGGGGGTGGTGGATTCCATTTTGTGATGCCTTTTCTGTTGTGATGGGCTCCCTCGTGCATGCCTACGTTTAGGGTGAGCTGAGGAGACCCCTCAGTGCTGACAGTTATATGCTCTACCTCTGTTTTGATTATACTATTGTTTTTTGGTTCTATGATGTTACTGATTGTCTTTTATTTGCATACCGGTATCAGACGTGACATTTACCACTGCCGGGACTGGGGGGACTAGGATTTGGGGGCTCCCTCTCCGACCTGTCTACCCACCAACCCACGCAGGACAGCGCTTTAAACCCAGTGTACATCTGGTAAGTGCTATAGCATAATTGTGCTGTTTTAGTATACCCTTTCTGTACTGTTGAGTGCGGACAACCCTTAATTTCCCTCTCCCCCTGGGGTTGAGGTGCCCGGCCTCTTTTTCCCCTTACCTTTCCTTCCATTTGCCCTTCCTTTCTCCCCCTTAGTTCCCGCCATCCATTACCTACCCAAAACCTACCTTGGTTCAACTTTCTTTGCTTTTCTCTGACGTCCCCCTCCCCCTCCCCGAGGAGCGATGGCAGACTCAGTCAAGGTCACCTCTCTAAACGTTAAGGGACTGAACTCCCCTGAAAAACGGTGGATCCTCCTGTGAGAACTGAAGACTTCTTGTACTGATGTGGCCTTTATACAAGAAACACATTTTAAAAATACTAGTCTCCCCTTTCTATGGTCGAGATCTTTCCCTAAGGTCTACCACTTTACTAACCCCTCCTCTAAGACCAAGGGAGTCTTCATTCTGATCTCTAGCAGGCTCCCCTGGGTTCTCCAGGATTCTCTGGTGGACCCTGGGGGCCGATATCTTTTTCTTAGGGGCCACATTGGAGAGCGCCTTTTTACATTTGCCACTGTGTACGCTCCCAATGATCACCAAGATACGTTCCTCAGAACTACCCTGCACAGATTATGTGACTTTCGGGAGGGCCAGTTGATATTAGGTGGGGACTTTAATGTCCCCTTTCGCCATCGGTTGAAACTTCTGCCTCTTGCTCCTCGCTCCTCATTTACTAAGTGTTTACTGAATGACCAATTAGTTGATGTCTGGCGTCTGCAACACTCTGGGGAAAGGGACAACTCTTTTTGCTCTTCCCCTCACAAATCATACTTGAGGATAGACTTCTTCTTGATTCCACATGACCAACTGCACTTGGTGAGCTTTTCCTCCATCGGCCATATTACTTGGTCTGACCACGCTCCTGTAGCCCTTACCTACACCCTCTCTAGGAACCCCTCACGTAGGTCTCTATTCTGGCACCTTAATGAGAGCCTCCTCCAGATACCGGAAGTTTTAGCAGATGGACCAGGGAATTGGACCTTTATTTCCAAGAAAACTAAACGCAGGACTGCGACCCGAGGATAATTTGGGAGGCTCACAAGTCAGTACTCCGCAGGGTACTTATCAGGCACGGGGCAGGCATCAAACGAACATGGAAGGAACAGCTTGCTAATCTGTTTCGTGAACTTGCCTCTGTGGAAGCCAAACATAAACATGCCCCCTCACGGACCTTAGAGATTGAATTGGGGACACTCTGCACCCAGATTGCTGACCTTCTCCATTATAAAGCGAAAGCGACACTCCAGTTTTGTCGTAAATTGACGTAGGAGTCAGGGGACAAATGCAGAAAAATCTTAGCCAGGTCGGTAAAGGAGTTTAAATCTGCCTCTTACATACCCCAGTTGATAGATGAGAATGGCCAGAGGGCCTCTACCCCAACCCAAATAGCCAAAGTCTTTGAAAAATGTTACTCTGATCTCTACAACCTGCCTGATTCAGGGTCCGGACAGGACAATATAGACAGATATGTAACCGGTTCTGGTCTACCAACCCTCTCATCGGACTCACGGGAGTACTTGGAGGACCCGATCACACTGGAAGAAGTCCAGACGGCCGTGGGACCTCCGAAGGTGGGTAAGGCTCCGGGCCCTGACGGATATACCGCACAATACTATAAGACCTTCCTCCCTATTCTCGGCCCGCGCTTGGTGAATTTATTTAATACTCTGAGCTCAAATGGGGATTTTCCTGAGGATACCCTTAGAGTCCACATCTCGTTGATACCTAAGGAGGGCAAAGACCTGGGCCTATGTGGGAGCTACAGACCCATTTCCCTCCTAAATTCGGTCCTAAAACTATTGTCTAAAATCCTTGCCATGTGATTGGCACATCACTTGCAGTCCCATATACATATTGACCAGTTAGGTTTTATTTCCACCAGGGAAGATAGGGACAACACCATTAAGGTGCTTACCGTGGTCCATAAAGCAAAGTCATCTGGGACCCCTTGTCTTCTCGTGAGTACTGATACCGAGAAGGCTTTTGATCGGGTCAAATGGACATTCATGTTCTTGGTCCTTCGCCATATAGGTCTGAGTGAACGGATGCTGGCATGGATAAGTAAAATATACTCACGCCCTTCAGCTCAAGTCAAAGCGAATGGGGTGCTCTCATCTCCCCTTGACATCGGGAATGGGACCAGACAGGGTTGCCCCCTGTTGCCCCTGTCATTGGAACCCTTTCTCTCCACAATTCAACAAAACTCAGACATAACGGGACTCCAAATGGGTACTACTGAGTGCAAGATATCTGCCTACGTGGATGACATGCTGTTCTCGCTGACGAATCCCAGAGTTTCCTTGCAAAATCTCCTTCGGGAATTCCAGATATACGGGATACTTCTTGAAATCAGAGGCCATGGGGGTTGCAGTCCCCCCGCAAACGTTACTAGACTTGCAGTCCAATTTTCGATTTAAATTGACCCGTACAGCCCTTAAAACTTCCCCCACCCTTTGTCACTAAGATCCGCAGTTTGCTTCACGGGTGGCATTCTGGCCTCCATTCCTGGTTCAGGAGATGCAATCTCATTAAAATGAACATACTCCCTAAATTTACCTATCTTTTCCAAGCTCTCCTGATCCAGATTCCAGTCCCGTTTTTTAAGCAAGCTCAATCCTTGCTCACTCAATTTAACTGGGCCCACGAAAATCCCAGACTTAAGCGGTCACAGCTGACATTGTCTAAACAACAGGGAGGGTTGGTTCTCCCTGACTTGTGTCGCTACTACCTGGCCTCCCATCTGGGGTGTGTATTGGACTGGAATCCAAACAAACTTTCTAAGCTCACTCCCGAATTCTGCTAAGAAGCGCCATGTGGTGCTATAAGGGTTTACCCACAGAATTGACGTCACATCCCACTATAGGGGCTTAGTTGAAAGTCAGTCACCTGATCGCTACCCAAAACACACTCACGTCTTTGACTTCCCCCCTATTCCCTATACGTGGCCATCCGAACTTTAAACCGGGGACCCACTTAGAAATTCCAACCTAGACAATGCGTCTAAATTCATCATTGATGGAAAATGGCCTTCTTTCTCAACCCTAACAGATCCGACAGGGCTTTTCCAACTGCCTTTTTGGAGAGCGGCGCAACGACATAATTTTCTCCATTCCATCCCCAATCCTCAAACGTTCGCCAATCCTCAGACGGAGTTTGAGACTCTATGCAGGAGCGAAGGCCCTTTGGCACACATTCTCTCTCAAACAGATTACCCACACTTAACCTGTCTGTCCAACTGGGAAAAGGACCTTAATTGCTAGTTTTCCCCAGCACAGAGACAACGCATTATCACTTTGGCTCTCAAAACCTGGCTGTGCACGAAGATACAGGAGACTAATTTTAAACTTCTCACCAGGTGGTATTTGACACCATCAAAGCTGCATAAATGTTTCCCCTCTTCCTCGAACATATGCTGGAGGTGTGGAGAACAGGGCTCGAGTCCTGCGGGAACGCGTGGGAACGGCGTCCCTGCACTTTTTTCACAGCAGGAACGCCGTTCCCATTTGCAGGACCGGAGCCGCCCGAGGCTCTAGCACAGCCTGCTAGCTGTATTGTCTTCACATAGCTGACATCGGAAGAGCAGCACAGCGATGCACGGAGGGCAGGGGCTGGCCCAGTTAACTGACTGGTTAATAGAACCGCTCTGCATTCTATCCACCAATCAGTTAACTGGGGCCGGTCCCGCCCTCTGTCTATCCCTTTGCTGCACTTCCGATGTCAGCTCTGTGCCTCCGATGTCATCTGCTGTATCCTGAGTAAGGTAAGAAAGGGAAGACGGCACTGTTATGAAGGAGGGAGGGGGAAAGTATCAGAAACTGAAAGGAATGAGGAGGGGTGATATAAAAGGGAGGCAGGGCAGGAATGTGAAGGGGGGTTCTACAAAGGGGGTGAGGACAGGAATGTGAAGAAGGGTGCTATAAAGGGGCTGAGGACAGGTTTAAATTTTAAAACTGGCTACTTGGTCATCTCCTGTAGTATGTCGCATTCACAGTCTGGTCATCTCCTGTAGTCGCATTTGCAGTCTGGTCATCTCCTGTAGTCGCATTCGCAGTCTGGTCATTTTCTGTAGTATGTCTCATTCGCAGTCTGGTCATCTCCTGTAGTCGCATTCGCAGTTTGGTCATCTCCTGTAGTATGTCGCATTCGCAGTCTGGTCATCTCCTGTACTATGTCACATTTTCAGTCAGGTCATCTCCTGTAGTCGCATTTGCAGTCTGGTCATCTCCTGTAGTCACATTTGCAATCTGGTCATCTCCTGTAGTATGTCGCATTCACAGTTTGGTCATCTCCTGTAGTCGCATTCGCAGTCTGGTCATCTCCTGTAGTATGTCGCATTCGCAGTCTGGTCATCTCCTGTAGTCGCATTTGCAGTCCGGTCATCTCCTGTACTATGTCACATTTTCAGTCTGGTCATCTCCTGTAGTCGCATTTGCAGTCTGGTCATCTCCTGTAGTCGCATTTGCAGTCTGGTCATCTCCTGTAGTCGCATTTGCAGTCTGGTCATCTCCTGTAGTCGCATTTGCAGTCAGGTCATCTCCTGTAGTCGCATTTGCAGTCTGGTCATCTTCTGTAGTATGTCGCATTCGCAGTCTGGTCATCTCCTGTAGTCACATTCGCAGTCTGGATATCTTCTGTGGTATGTCGCATTCGCAGTCTGGTCATCTCCTGTAGTATGTCGCATTCACAGTCTGGTCATCTCCTGTAGTCGCATTCGCAGTCTGGTCATCTCCTGTAGTCGCATTCGCAGTCTGGTCATCTCCTGTAGTATGTTGCATTCGCAGTCTGGTCATCTCCTGTACTATGTCACATTTTCAGTCTGGTCATCTCCTGTAGTCGCATTTGCAGTCTGGTCATCTCCTGTAGTCACATTTGCAATCTGGTCATCTCCTGTAGTATGTCGCATTCACAGTCTGGTCATCTCCTGTAGTCACATTCGCAGTCTGGTCATCTCCTGTAGTATGTCGCATTCGCAGTCTGGTCATCTCCTGTAGTTGCATTTGCAGTCTGGTCATCTCCTGTACTATGTCACATTTTCAGTCTGGTCATCTCCTGTAGTCGCATTTGCAGTCTGGTCATCTCCTGTAGTCGCATTTGCAGTCTGGTCATCTCCTGTAGTCGCATTTGCAGTCTGGTCATCTTCTGTAGTATGTCGCATTCGCAGTCTGGTCATCTCCTGTAGTCACATTCGCAGTCTGGTCATCTTCTGTGGTATGTCGCATTCGCAGTCTGGTCATCTCCTGTAGTATGTCGCATTCACAGTCTGGTCATCTCCTGTAGTCGCATTCGCAGTCTGGTCATCTCCTGTAGTCGCATTCGCAGTCTGGTCATCTCCTGTAGTATGTTGCATTCGCAGTCTGGTCATCTCCTGTACTATGTCACATTTTCAGTCTGGTCATCTCCTGTAGTCGCATTTGCAGTCCGGTCATCTCCTGTAGTCGCATTTGCAGTCTGGTCATCTCCTGTAGTATGTCGCATTCACAGTCTGGTCATCTCCTGTAGTCGCATTTTCAGTCTGGTCATCTCCTGTAGTCGCATTCGCAGTCTGGTCATCTCCTGTAGTCGCATTCGCAGTCTGGTCATCTCCTGTAGTCGCATTTGCAGTCTGGTAATCTCCTGTACTATGTCGCATTTGCAGTCTGGTCAACTCCTGTACTATGACGCATTTGCAGTCTGGTCATCTCCTGTAGTAGCATTCGCAGTCTGGTCATCTCTTGTAGCATGTTGCATTTGCAGTCACTGTATTTTATGTGAAATATAAATATGCATATGAGCGTATCATTTTTTTTTTTTGGTGGGGGGAGTGGATCTTGGGTGGGAGTTCCCACACTTTTTTCCCCAGGACTTGACCCCTGGTGGAGAAGAAGAGGGCACGTTGCTCCACATTTTTTGGTCCTGTCCTAGCTTGGTGGACTTCTGGACAGAGATCCGATGCATAACACAAAAATTCACAGACTTCTCCATCCAGGAAGAGGCTGCATTCTTTCTCTTGCATCATTAACAGATTCCCAATAAGAAGTACAAAAAAAACAATTTTACGGCATGTGATAAATGCGGCGAAATCCTGCATCCCTCTCTATTGGAAAAAATGTCCCCCCCCTTTCATTACTTACTGGCTTAGGAAAATAGAGGACATTAAAAAAAATGGAGGACTTGATCCTCACATCACAAGGTAAACAAGAATTTTTTAAACAAACCTGGGACATCTGGAATACCTTTATATTCTCGCTGGAAGGATGTCGCCTGCTATCGCCTTAGTGCTCTGAGCTTTCCTTGACTGGCCCCTTGGACAGTGGCTGCCATCGTGTCTCGTCCCCTCTTCTCCTTTCCTGATCTTTCACCCCTTCTCTTTTCTGCCTTCCTCCCCTATCTATCACCCCCTCCACCCCCTCTCTCTTCTGGAAAAAGTGGAAAATTGGGAATTACGGCCCCACACCCCCCTCTGGATGGATTATGCAGGGGGGACCTGGGGTTTGTGTGACCCTGGATCTTGGTACAGTACTTTATTCGTGCCTCGAATCATTGTGATTGATGGAAGGCAGACTCACAGTTGCGAATATACCTGTATCAAGTATTGTTCAGCTGCTTTTTGCTCTGTATTTCTCTGTTGCATTATGTACTCGGGGGACCATCTTCCCCTGTTTGGAGAAAAAATTATATTTGAAAAAAAAAAGAAGCCTACGACACCTGGTATTTCCAGGCGGTCTCCCATCCTGGCATTAACCAGGCCCGACCCTGCTTAGCCTCCAAGATCAGACGAGATGGAACAGATTCAGGGTGATGTGGCCACAGCCAATATCTTCAGGCACTCTCAACTCTCTTGACAAACGCCAAGATGGTCACCTTGGGAACAAGCAGAAAAAAATAGGTCAACGGCAACAACATAAAAAGAAGCCTACGGCACCTGGAAATCCCAGGCGGTCTCCCATCCAGGTACTAAACTGATCCCAACCCTGCTTAGCCTCTGAGATCAGATGAGATTGGGCTCTTTCAGGGTGATGTGGCCATAGCAGATTTCTTCGGGCACTCTCAACCCTCTTGACAAACACCAAGATGGTCACCTTTGGTAAACAAAAAAAAATAAACAAGTCAACACCAACAACATAAAAAGAAGCCTACAGCACCTAGTATTCCCAAGGCCCAACCCTGTTTAGAGATCAGAGGAGATCGGGCACTTTCAGGGTGATGTGCCCATAGGCAATCTCTTTGGGCACTCTCATCCCTCTTGAAAAATGCCAAGATAGTCACCCTGGGAAACAAGCGAAAAAAAACAGGTCAACGCCAACAACATAAAAAGAAGAATACGGCACCTGGTATTCCAAGGCCGTCTCCCATACAAGTACTAACTAGGCCCAACCCTTCTTAGCCTCAGAGATCAGAAGAGATAGGGTGCTTTCAGGGTGATGCGGCTGTAAGCGATCTCTTTAGGCACTCTCAACCCTCTTGACAAATGCCAAGATGATCACTTTGGGAAACAAGCGAAAAAAACAGGTCAACACCAACAACATAAAAAGAAGCCTGCGGCATCTGGAAAACCCAGGTGGTCTCCCATCCAGGTACAAACCAGGCCCAACCCTGCTTAGCCTCTGAGACCAGACGAGATTGGGAACTTTCAGGGTGTTGTGCCCGTAGGCAATTTCTTTGTGCACTCTCAACCCTCTTGATAAATGCCAAGATGGTCACCTTGGGAAACAAGGAAAAAAAAACAGGTCAACGCCGACAACATAATGAGAAGTCTACGGCACCTGGTATTCCCAGGCTGTCTCCCATCCAGGTACTGACCAGGCCCATCGCTGCTTAGCCTCCAAGATCAGATAAGATTGGGCTCTTTCAGGTTGATTTGGCCGTAGGCACTCTCTTTGGGCACTCTGAAGCCTCTTGACAAAGGCAGAGATGGTCACCTTGGGAAACAAGCTAAAAAAAACAGGTCAAAGCCAACAACATAAAAAGAAGCCTACGGCACCCGGTATTCCCAGGCGATCTCCCAATCATGACACTAACCAGGCCAGATCCTTCTATGGCAGCTGGTCTTCCCAGGCAGTCTCCCATCCAGGTACTAACCAGGCCTGACGCTGCTTAGCCTCTGAAATCAGAGGAGATCGGGTGCTTTCAGGGTGATGTGGCCGTAAGCGTTCTCTTCAAGACACGCCCAACCCTCTTTTTTTTTTCAAATATATATTTTATTAGTTTTCAACAATGGGACAAGGGCCCGTTTAACATACAGCGGTAGCAAAAAAATGGAGGTCGCAGCCTCCAAGTCACTCATCTTGACAAGATATAAAATACAGTGCATATTCCAACAGCACAAGAAAGAGAATATAACCAGGGTCCATATGTCCCCGAGGTCCAGTTTGTTGGTATAGCCAAAATCTAAACAATATAGGCCGACATATCGCTACCAGAAAAGAATGAGAGAAGAAAGAAAGGTAAGTTACAGGGGAGAGGGGGGAGGATCGGAGAGAAGGGGGGCATGGAGGGACAATGGGAGGCGTGCGACTGAGATACCTGTCCATGGGGTTGGAACCTCCGTGTACTGCCTAGTGTCCATGTAATCACAACAGCTCAAGTCGCAAGCAGCGACTTTCCTTCATCTGAAAGTATGAACATATTCCAGAGAGACCAGGTTTTCCTGTAGGTGTCCTGTCTGTGTTGCGCTGTCAACACCAAGTCCTCCATTTTATTCATGTCTTCTACCCTCCTCAACCACATTGCTACGGTCGGAGGACAGTCTTGTTTCCAAAGTAGGGGGATACAGGATTTGGCAGCGTTAGTCAAGTGTCGCAGTATAGATCTCTTGTATCTTCGGGGGGGCAGGGTGGACACATGGAGTAGAAAGAACGCCGGGTCGTTGGGAATCAGCAGGTCCATAAAATTTTGAGACACCGTTCGCACTGCAGTCCAGAAAGGCGTCAACTTAGGGCAGGACCAAAACATGTGTAACATGGACCCCCTCTCTTCATGACATCGCCAGCAACTTGCTGACGTGTCTGGGAAAATGGCATGTAGGCGACTAGGTGTAAGATACCACCGGGTCATGATTTTATAATTGGTCTCTTGTATTTTAGTGCACAGTGACGTTTTAAGAGAATGGTCAATTATATTCTGTTTCTGGACTGCAGTAAAGGTGCATTGAAGCTCCGCCTCCCACTTGTCCAAGCACGCCAGGCTCGGCGGGTGGGCTGGTGTATTCAGTGTCGAGTACATTTTAGAGAGGACTCGAGAAACTGGTTCCGTGCCTGTGAGGAATTCCTCGTATGGGGTCAGCGGTCGTGTATAAGACTGGGGATTTGGGATGCTTTGAAGAAAATGGTGTATCTGTACTGCGTCCCAGAAGGAGAGCTGGAAGGAGCCCGCTGGGTCGGTTAGCTCCGTTAACAAGGGCCACCTATCTC
Source organism: Lithobates pipiens (assembly GCF_037356315.1). Lineage (NCBI taxonomy): Eukaryota > Metazoa > Chordata > Amphibia > Anura > Ranidae > Lithobates > Lithobates pipiens. Next base: position 164,685,998 of record NW_027507791.1, read on the forward strand.
GCCGCACAAATCGTGCAGCCGTTACACAATCTGACTCCCTCAGCGCCTGAAAGCGTGTAGGTGAGTTCCCGGGGGGGAACCGGTGGTTACCTAGAATCGGGGTCAAGGGAGAGGTTTTGGTAGTCAGGGAGTTTTGGAGTGTCGCCTGAAGACATTGCGTCAGAGTGTTCCCTATCAAGGGATGCGATTTTATCTCAGGGGGGAGGGAGCCACCACACCATAGCGCAGAATGCAGGGGAATGTTTACCTGCCGTTGTTCTATCTGTACCCATAATTTCAATTCTTGATGTCTCCCCCAGTCCACGATTCTGCCTAAGTGTATTGCTTGGTAGTATCTCCTAATATCGGGGAGTGCCAGTCCCCCATATCGTTTGGGCGCAGAAAGTTGGGCACGTGGTATGCACGGTTTCTTGTATGCCCAGACAAATTGGACAAACAGGGTCTGCACCTGTTTAAAATATGTGGGAGGTATTCTGATCGGGAGAGCCTGAAAGAGGTATAACAATTTGGGCAGCACACTCATTTTTTTCTTATGCCATGTGTCTAGCAGTGCCCTAATCTGTATCAACAAAGGGGGAAAGTTATAGTCATAGATGCGAGACAGGTCAGTTGGGATTTTCGTGCCCAGGTAAGTGAAGGCAGAGGACGTCCATCTAAATCGGAAGGTGGATTGTAACATCGAGAGAGTACGTGCCGGAATAGATATCCCCATTGCCTCAGATTTAATAAAGTTAATTCGAAGGTTAGAGAGTTTCCCGTAAGTCTCGAATGAACTAAGGAGGTTCAGAAGGGAAATTATTGGGTTAGTGATGGAGAAGAGCATATCATCCGCATAGGCTGACAGCTTACAGTGCAGTCGGCCAATTGCCACCCCTTGTATATCGGGGTTCATTCTGATCTTGGCTAAAAACGGTTCCAAGGACAGAGCGAAAAGGAGGGGGGACAATGGGCAACCCTGTCTCGTCCCATTGGTGATCTTAAAAGGTTCTGATAGTATACCGTTGGCCTTCACCTGGGCTGTAGGACTACTATATATACTAGCTATGCGGCTCAGCATCACCTCCCCCAGTCCGATATGTCGTAGTACTGTAAACATAAACGACCAGTTAACCCGGTCGAACGCCTTTTCGGCATCAGTGTTTAAAAATAGACACGGGGTCTTCTTTGATTTCACAATATGTAACAAATTAAGCACTTTGGTGGTACTATCCCTAGCTTCCCTCGACGGGACAAAACCCACCTGATCCAGATGGATAAGTTGCTGGAGATGCGATGCCAGCCGAGTAGCCAGTATTTTGGTGAATAGTTTGAGATCTACGTTCAGCAGCGAGATAGGTCTATAACTGCCACAGGACGCCGGGTCCTTCCCCTCCTTAGGGATCACGGAGATATGGGCACCCAGGGTAGCGGAGGCGAACGTTTCTCCCGACCCCATGGCATTAAAGACCGTGAGTAGTTGGGGGCCTAATACTGGGAATAGGGTTCTGTAGTATTGTAAGGTATAGCCGTCAGGACCCGGCGCTTTCCCGGGCTTAAGGGACTTCATGGCCGTTTGGAGTTCTGGTAAAGTTATGGGAGAGTCTAAGATCCTCTGCGTGTCAGGCGAGAGAGAGGGCATGTGAGAGGTCGCAACGTATTCCTCCATGTCTGATTGGGGCGCTGTCACCAGAGGCCGGGAAGGAAAGGGCAAGGGAAGAGAGGGGAAGGAAACAGAAGGTTAAAACAGATACCAGAAAGAAAAGGAAAAAACGTTAAAAGAAGAAAGAGAAAAAGAGTCAGGAAAATGGGACAAAGTCTAACACCTTGTCCCTTACACAGTATAATATTTGCATATGGCGCTTGGTAGCCGTGTGGCAGAACCCAGCGACATATACCAACCTATTTGGGGGAGAGGTAGGACAGGGCTCAAAAAGAGAGCGCCCAGCCACCCCTCCCCACCCGACACATCATAAAAATGAAAAAACATGTATCACTCCAAAAATATTGCAACAGGGATAACCCCCAACCCAGAAAAAAGGAGACAACAAATGCATAAAAACGGAAAAAAGTGAACGAAACAGGTGTTCCCATTCCCCACGGTATACGTCCCCCTCGTACCTGCTTTTCGGTAGACACCTGGCTCCAAACGTAGGAATTGCCGCAGCAAGAGGGCTGTTAATCCTGTATCTACCAGGCCATGTAGGAGACTGTCAACCCTCCCCAGATATACCCTGAGAGCCTGCCGATCGTTAGCCAGATCGGCTCCTAATACAGGACAAGTAGCCAGCCAAATGGTGCCCAACGGCCTGGTAGCCCGACCAGAGCCCCCAACTAAACACACACCTGCGACAGAGTCTTTCAATGCGTCCGTAATCCAGTGGATGCCCATGCCCCCAGAACCCCCATGGCATCAGGGCTCCATGCGCGCAGACATGTCAAACCCATTCCTCATCCGTCCAGGCTACCCGTCCGTATGTCCAGCCGAGGGGTTCACATGACTGCAACTCTCAGGGCCGTTGCCAATGGGGGGATTTCACGGCAGCCATCCCCACCCATCCAACGGTGGCAAAGGGTGTCCTCCCCGGTTAGGCGCTGGAGCGTGGAATGTTCCTGCCGTAACTGAGAAGGGATGTCCCACGGCAGACAGGCAGGGCAGAGTCAGCAAGACAAATACGTCAACCGAGGGGTGGGGGCGTAGCTCCTCACAGTTCCCCGGAGGGGGGGGGGGCTGATAAAATGCAGGTAGGATCATTCAACACCTCGGGGCGGGTAGCCCACCAAAAAGAGAAAAAAAAAAAAAAAAGGGGGGGGGGGTGGTGCCAGGGGACCATGAGGGAGCCAGGTGGCAGTCAAGGTGCAAAGGTAACTGGAAATGTAGGGGCAAAGATAAGAAACAAAAACTTAACTGAGCAGGTGAGTTCCGAACCTGGGGTTGGGATCATCCGATTACGGTCAAACGAGGTTGGGCGGTAGCACCCGGGAGCCAGATCAAGATTCACGGACATCCTCCTGAGAGACCGCTCTAGGTCGGCGACGACCTCTTTGTAATCCGGGAGGCACTGCAGCTCCTTGTCCAGACATACTCGGTTGTCCTTGCGGTCGTGGGAGGAAAGCCAGCCAGTCAGGCATCCTCACCGGCTCTGAACCAAGAAAGGTAAAGAGGGCAGGCAGGGATTCAGGTTTCCGCAAAGTAAACGATCTCTGATCTTTCTTAAATGTCACTGAAAGCGGATATCCCCAGCGGTAAGTTATATTTCTTCTGCGAGCAAGGTCAAGCAGCGGCCGCAGCATGGCTCGTCTTTGCAGGGTGGGGCGGGAAAGGTCCGGGAGGATCTTAATGGTCGGCCCCATCAAATTCCAGGTCCCCGGCGTTCCAGGCTTTGCGTAGGATCTGTTCCTTATGAGGATAGTGGTGGATCCTGCAGATAACATCTCGGGGCCGCAGGGGGTCCGTAGGTTTAGGGCCTAGCGCTCTGTGTATCCGGTCGATCTCCACCCGGTCCGGGAGATCGATGCCTTCTATAGCGCGGAAGATAGCAAGAGCGGTATCCTGCAAGTCTTCAGGGCCTGTAGCCTCAGGTAAGCCCCGGAGTCACAGGTTGTTCCTGCGACTCCTATCCTCCATTTCCTCCAAGTGGAGTTGTTGTGCCACCAGAGTCTCTGCGTGTGCCTCCTGGAGTCTATCCACCGCCGCTACACGTTGTTCAAAAGCAGCCAGAGAGGTCTCCCCCGCCTCCACCCTAGAATTAAGCGCCGATACGTCTGCCTTAACTGCCGCCATCTCTTTGCGGTGAGCCGCCTCCACAGTCCCTATCAGAGCGGTTATGTCCGCCTTCGTCGGCAACGCTTGGAGCAGCATACGCAGTTCAGCGTCCACTCTGCCTGTCGGCACGGCAGCCCGCCTCAGTTCGTCGTCCATGGGGTGGAGGTCCGGCGGAAATTCCCGATAGCCATCTGCTGGTGTATGCTCTGTATGCGAGAGTGGTGCTGGACCTGGGGACACGCTCTCCTCCTCCGTGCGAGTCGCCGCCATCTTGGCCTCCGGGGATAGAAATTGCTGGCGGTGAAATAACCGGCTAAGCTCTCCGGAGGTCGGGGTTTGAGGCGCCGATTTGAACAGTTTGTTGTTCCGCTTGGCTCCCTTCTTCTTAGCGAAGTGCATAGTGCTCTGTAAGGCACTGAAATGGTCGGGGTGGTCGAGAGGCGACCGGGCGCTCCAAAAAGAAAGTGCCCCCTACTCAGCCATCTCTAGTCCACCTGTCCGGTAGAACTGCAGGACCCTCGGCCGTGGTGGTAGGCCGGAACGGCCGCGGAGCACGATCCCGGGTGGGGGCCGCAGGAAACACCGGGGATCCGTAGGCCTTAGTAGGCCTCACTGGGCCGGAACCGGCCGCGGCCTCCCCGAGCGCCCCAGAGTCCAGGGAACGCCACCGGAGGGATCCTGGCAGGAGGGTGGACAACGTGGGGGGACCGATGGAGGTCTCTCACCTCTGCAGGCAGCAGGGCCAAGGCTTTTCCGGGAGGCCTCGGGGCAGAAAGATGGCGGCGGCCGGCGGACGGCAATGCGGCGGATCCGCGGAGTCAGCGGGCCGCCGAGCGCTGCAATATAGGCCTGGGACACCGCTGCGGGCTCCAACTAGCCGGCCGAGGTGGCTTGAGCAGGGATTGGGCACCGGATCGCGTGGATGGCTCCGCAGGTATCAGGAGCTTACAATCTAACATCTGTCGCCATTTGTGTCAGGCCACGCCCCCAAAAGAACACGCCCAACCCTCTTGACAAACGCCAAGATGGTCGCCTTGAGAAACAAGCAAAAAAACAGGTCAAAGCCAACAACATAAAAAGAAGCCTATGGCACCTGGTATTCCCAGGCGGTCTCCCATCCAGGTACTAACCAGGCCCAACACTGTTTAGCCTCCGAGATCAGACGAGATTGGGCGCTTTCAGGGTGATGGGGCCGTAGGTGATCTCTTCCGGCACTCTCAACCCTCTTGACAAACGCAAAGATGGTCACCTTGGGAAAAAAGTGAAAAAAAAAAACAGATCAAGGCCAACAACATAAAAAGAAGCCTACAGCACCTAGTATTCCCAGGTGGTCTCCAATCCAGGTACTAGCAAGGCCCAACCCTGTTTAGCCTCTGAGATCAGAGAAGATCGGGCGCTTTCAGGGTTATGTGCCCATAGGCAATCTCTTTGGGCACTCTCAACCCTCTTGACAAATGCCAAGATAGTCACCTTGAGATACAAGCGAAAAAAAAACAGGTCAATGTCAACAACATAAAAAGAAGAATACGGCACCTGGTATTCCAACGCCATCTCCCATCCAGGTACTAACTAGGCCCAACCCTTCTTAGCCTCAGAGAAGAGAAGAGATAGGGCTCTTTCAGGGTGATCCTGCTGTAAGCGATCTCTTTGGGCACTCTCAACCCTCTTGACAAATGCCAAGATGGTCACCTTGGGAAACAAGCGAAAAAAAAAATGAATCAATGCCAACAACATAAAAAGAAGCCTACAATAACTGGTATTCTCAGGTGGTCTCCCATCCAGGTGCTAACCAGGTGCTAACCAGGCCCGACTCTTCTTAGCCTCCAAGATCAGACGAGATTGGGTGCTTTCAGAGTGATGTGGCCATAGGCAATCTCTTCAGGCACTCTCAACCCTCTTGACAAACACCAAGATGGTCACTTTGGGAAACAAGCGAGAAAAAAAGCAGCTCAACGCCAACAATCTAAAAAGAAGTCTACAACACCTGGTATTCCCAGGCGGTCTCCCATCCAGGTACTAACAAGGCCTGACTCTTCTTAGCCTCCAACATCAAACGAGATTGGGTGCTTTCAGGCTGATGTGCCCGTAGTCAATCTCTTCAGGCACTTTCAACCCTCTTGACAAAGGCAAAGATGGTCACCTTGGGAAACAAGCAAAAAAATAAAAAATAAGTCGGAAGCTAGAGACAATACGGCTCGAGTCCTCCGTTTAATCCATGCAGCGCATGTACAGGGAAGGCCCTTGCTTATGTTGTCAACGGATGCGGAGAAGGCCTTTAACAGGGTGGCCTGGCACTTTTTGCAGGCCACCCTGGAACATATAGGTCTTGGCCCCAACATGATGAGCTGGGTAATGTCGCTTTACTCCACGCCGTCGGCAGCAGTACGGGTGACTGGAACCACTTATGTGTCACGTTCGGAATGACCCGAATATTACTGGCATATCCAAACCCTCGGCACACCACAAAATTGCGGCGTACGCTGACGATCTAATTTTTTTCGTCTCCAATCCACACATTTCCCTTCCCAATATACTCGCGGCTCTCCGGCGATACGGCAGCCTATCAAACTATAAAATCAATTGCGCCAAGTCGGCTGTATTGAATATATCGGTTCTACTGAGCTGAAAAATCTATACGTTACGTGGGCGTTGACATCGCAGCGGATTTGGCGCAATTGTACCCGCTTAATTTTGTCCCTCTCCTGAATAGACTGAAATCTGATTTGGGAAACTGGCATGCTTTAACACTGACCCGGTTCGGGCACTGTAATGCATTCAAAATGACAGCCCTCCCGCGGATCTTATACTTGTTCCAGACATTACCAATCCGGTTACCCCCAATTTTTTTCAGACAACTGCAGGTGCTGCTCTGGGACTTTATTTGGGCGCGCAAACTGCCCAGAGCCCGTTTGCAATTGCTTGCCAGACCAAAGGACAAAGGGGGTCTGGGTCTCCCAGATCTGAGACAATACTACAGAGCGACTCTGCTAGCGAGAGTCGTTGATTGGCATTGTAATGGCCCACACAAGCAGTGGGTGGAGATGGAGATTGAGGATGGATCCATTCCCCTATTGACCTCCCCGTGTTTCCTGTCCTCCCTACCAAAAGACCTCAGAGATCACCCCGTACTGGGAGCTACGTTGGCTGTTGTGCGGAGGTTGTTCCGCTGCACACACATTGCTCCCCTGCCATCACCAATGACTCCGGTTATAGGTAATCCAGACTTCCCACCGGGATTTACCAACAAGAAACTGCGACAGTTGACAGTGGTGGGGAAACTGTCACTTTCTTCTGGCCATACAAAGGGCCCCCTACACTCCTAGAGACCTGACGCCCTATGAATCCATCTGTCACAAAAGGGAACCTGTGCGACACACCCTCTCCCTCCTGTACAACCTATTGAGTAGTCAGGAGGAGGAGTCGACCCCACCATTTATCCACAAATGGGAGGGGGACTTAGGCATCACATTTACCCCACAACAGATAGGGAAGATCCTGACCTTAGTACATAAAGCTTCCATCGCAAACCAATATCAAGAATCAGGATACAAGATAGTCTCACACTGGTATAGAGTCCCATACCTTCCGAATAAAATGAATAGATCGATCCCAGATGTTTGTTGGAGGTGCAATTCAGATACGGGGACCATGGGACACATTTTCTGGGCATGCCCGGCCTTGAGGAACCTTTGGGTGGAGGTGACCGGGATGATAAAAACTCTCACAAATGTAGATATCGCAGACAACCCAGCAGCGTGCCTTCTACACTTGACCGAACAGCCTGTTCGAAAATACAAAAAAACCCTCACGATGCAACTCCTGAATGCCGCCCGGGCCTGCATTCCCACACTGTGGATGCAGCCTCAGCCCCCATCCAAGGTGCTGTGGTATTCCAAAGTCAATCATATTCTCCGGATGAAATTGACCGCCACCCTTCACAACACTGAAGAGGCATTTAGTGTTACATGGAGGCCCTGGAGGTATTTTACTGGTACTCGAGACTACATTCGGGTGGTGAGCAGTGCCCCTGTCCCAGAAAACGACTGAACATCTAACGCTTACCTACGTAGGCCATGTCTGCCCTGGGTGGCATTCCCCCCCCCCTCCCTTTTTGTCTTTATTTTTATTTTTTTCCCCGCCGCCATCCCCCCCTCCTCTCTCTCCGTCTTTGCACTCTCTTCTCCCCCCGTCCTCCCTTTTGACTATGCCTTGTCTCCTTACTAGCCTTTGGGACCCAGAAGAACCCCAGAGTTCTGGACACGACCGGCTCATATTTTACTCTGGTTCACATAGGTCATGATAAGCTGGCTCGCTGTGGTCCCAGTTGTTCTCCATGATTACATTTGTCCGAACGGAGCTGCACTAGTTATACTGTACTACATGTCGGAGGTGGGGTTTCTCTCTTTTCTGCATGAAACTGTAGGACTCCCCTCTGAGAACTCAGAGTTATTTGGCTGCCTATTTTTTGTTACCGTGTAATTGTGACCCTGGGTCATGCTGTATGGTTGACTGTTATATTTATGTTGTTCTACTTATACTTAATAAAAGAATTAAAAAAAATAAATAAAAATAAGTCAATGCCAACAACTTAAAATAAAAGCCAATGGCATCGAGAAATCCCAGGCGGTCTCCCATCCAGGTACTAACCAGGTCCCAACCCTGCTTAGCCTCTGAGATCAAATGAGATTTGGCTCTTTCAGGGTGATGCAGCCATAGTAGATTTTTTCAGGCACGCTCAACCCTCTTGACAAACGCCAAGATGGTCACCTTGGGAAACAAACAAAAAAAACAAGTCAACGCCAACAACATAAAAAGAAGCCTACAGCACCTAGTATTCCCAGGCGGTCTCCCATCCAGGTATTAACAAGGCACGACCCTTTCTAGCCACTGAGATCAGCGGAGATTTGGCGCTTTCAGGGTGATGTGCCCATAGGCAATCTCTTTGGGCACTCTCTTCCCTCTTGAAAAATGCAAAGATAGTCACCCTGGGAAACAAGCGGAAAAAAACAGGTCAACGCCAACAACATAAAAAGAAGAATACGGCACCTGGTATTCCAAGGCTGTCTCCCATTCAAGTACTAACTAGGCCCAACCCTTCTTAGCCTCTGAGATCAGAAGAGATAGGGTGTTTTCAGGGTGATGTGGCTGTAAGCGATCTCTTTAGGCACTTTCAACCCTCTTGACAAATGCCAAGATGATCACTTTGGGAAACAAGCGAAAAAAACAGGTCAACACCAACAACATAAAAAGAAGCCTGCGGCATCTGGAAAACCCAGACGGTCTCCCATCCAGGTACAAACCAGGCCCAACCATGCTTAGCCTCTGAGACCAGACGAGATTGGGCGCTTTCAGGGTGTTGTGTCCGTAGGCAATTTCTTTGTGCACTCTCAACCCTCTTGACACATGCCAAGATGGTCACCTTGGGAAACAAGGGAAAAAAAACAGGTCAACGCCGATAACATAATGAGAAGCCTACGGCACCTAGTATTCCCAGGCTGTCTCCCATCCAGGTTCTAACCAGGCCCATCGCTGCTTAGCCTCCGAGATCAGATGAGATTGGGCTCTTTCAGGGTGATTTGGCTGTAGGCACTCTCTTTGGGCACTCTGAAGCCTCTTGACAAAGGCCAAGATGATCACCTTGGGAAACAAGCTAAAAAAAACAGGTCAAAGCCAACAACATAAAAAGAAGCCTACGGCATCCAGTATTCCCAGGCGATCTCCCAATCAAGACACTAACCAGATCAGATCCTTCTATGGCACCTGGTCTTCCTAGGCAGTCTCCCATCCAAGTACTAACCAGGCCTGACACTGCTTAGCCTCTGAAATCAGACGAGATCGGGTGCTTTCAGGGTGATGTGGCCGTAAGCGTTCTCTTCAAGACACGCCCAACCCTCTTCAAAAACGCCAAGATGGTCACCTTGAGAAACAAACGAAAAAAACAGGTCAAAGCCAACAACATAAAAAGAAGCCTATGGGCTTACAGCGGACCTTAAAAGATGGGACCCACTAGCTCTGTCATGGTTCGGACGCTGTAATGTGTTGAAGATGAACGCGATGCCACGACTTCTGTATCTACTACAAGCCTTACCTATCAAAATACCCCAGACTTTCTTTCATGCGGTTCGCTCAATCTTTATCAAGTTCCTCTGGCGTGGCAAACATACGCGTATTGGTAGGGCAATGCTATTGCGACCGAAATTGCGGGGAGGTATTGGCTTCCCGGACCCTGCTCTATATTACACAGCGACGCACATGACACGGGTGGTTGACTGGTGCCGGCATGGGGAACTGACGCTATGGGTCAAGCTAGAGCAGGAGATGGCGCGGGTTCCACTGGCTGGTCTGCCTTGGGCGGGGAGGCCATTGGAGTCCTGTGTGACTACTCACCCGTTAATTGGCCCCTCGCTCGCCGAGATGGATCGTTTTTTTCACCTTTCCCACCTGACTAACTTCCCTTCTCCTATGACCCCAATTATTGGACATCCTAGATTCCCTCAGGGCCTGTCTGACCAGGCCATTACCAGGCAAGCCCTGAAAGGGCTTCTGAGAGCAGCCCTATTTCTTGGACCCACGGGCTGGATTCCCACGGGGACCATACTGCTAGAGCAAGTACCTGTTGCATTGGATAGCTGGAGAGCTAGACAGCTCATCCATTTCCTCGGATCACTACCTAACCATTCGTTCTTCTCTAGACAATTCCACCCCTTCGAGAAACTTTGCCTGGATGATGGCCCAATTCGTGGTTCCCTCTCTAGGTCCTACCAAATCCTGACAGACGCACAATCCTCCACGGATCCGCCCTTCCTAGCTAAATGGAAAAGGGACTTACAAACTACATTCTCCAAACCACAGAAGGACAGAATACTCTTTTTCGCCCATAAGTCGTCACTCTGCAGTAAATATCAGGAGATCTCATATAAGCTGATCACATGCTGGTATCGTACACTGGCGGTGTTGGCCAAAATATTCCCCGGTCAATCTGACCGCTGCTGGCGCTGTGAGCAACAGGCTGGCACCATTCTCCACATTTTCTGGGAATGCCCTAAATTACAAACATTCTGGCAGCCTGTCCTGAGACTCATCCACAAGTTCACAGACATTTCCTTAGCCAATGATCCCACAGCAGTTCTTCTCAATCTAACTCCTATGTCGAGAAAGCGTTATCATAAGTCCTTACTTAAACATCTCCTCAATGCAGCTAGGGCCTGCATTCCAAGTCAGTGGAAACAGCAACTGCTCCAAAGGTGACCCAGTGGTTCGCAAGGGTAAATGATATTGAACGAATGGAAGACCTGACTGCCACAATGAGGGATAAAACGGAGGAGCAGGGGAACAGATGGTTCTACTGGAACAGTTGTGCTTTTCGGAAGAATACCTCCGCGAGACATAGTAAGCTCATGGTGATCGTTGGAGATCGCTGTTCCAAGCGTTGGACAGCTGATGAGCTGGTAAACCGAGGGCGTCTCTTGCTCCCTGGGAGGGGACCCCACCCTATCCACTCTACCCACGACACCCCCTTACCCCTTCTTTTCCTTTTCTGCCATTTCCTTCCCCAATCTTCTCTTTCCCCTTCTCCCTCCTTTCAGTTCTACTATTTCCCTTCTTAACTCAAAAAAGGGAAAAGAAAATGGTATGTTCCGACCTCATTTGACTACTACACAATACTCTTCCCCTATCTATGGATATCGAAACTCTTCGAGGGTAGCAGGGCTAGTATCAATAATATTTTAAGTGGTAGAGGATCCCAACGAGATGGAGCTTTAATCTCATCTTGATATGACCGCAAAGCTGTACACGTGCTATTCTCCTCGGACTTCTTACCATTGGCTCTGATATCCATGCAATATGATCGTTTGTTTGTAACTATTTGTATCACACATTCTTTGAAGTTGCCTTTGCATTGTATGTCGCATACTACAAAATAAAAAAATAAAAATAAAAATAGAAAAAGAAGCCTATGGCACCTGGTATTCCCAGGCGGTCTCCCATCCACGTACTAACCAGGCCCGACACTGTTTAGCCTCCGAGATCAGATGAGATTGGGCGCTTTCAGGGTGATGGGGCCGTAGGTGATCTCTTCGGGCACTCTCAACCCTCTTGACAAACACCAAGATGGTCACCTTGGGAAAAAAAAACAGGTCAAGGCCAACAACATAAAAAGAAGCCTACAGCACCTAGTATTCCCAGGTGGTCTCCAATCCAGATACTAGCAAGGCCCAACCCTGTTTAGCTTCTGAGATCAGAGGAGATCAGGCGCTTTCAGGCTTATGTGCCCATAGGCAATCTCTTTGGGCATTCTCAACCCTCTTGACAAATGCCAAAATAGTCACCTTGGGAAACAAGCAAAAAAAAAACAGGTCAATGTCAACAACATAAAAAGAAGAATACGGCACCTGGTATTCCAACGCCATCTCCCATCCAGGTACTAACTAGGCCCAACCCTTCTTAGCCTCAGAGAAGAGAAGAGATAGGGCTCTTTCAGGGTGATGCTGCTGTAAGCGATCTATTTAGGCACTCTCAACCCTCTTGACAAATGCCAAGATGGTCACCTTGGGAAACAAGCGAAAAAAAAAAAACGAATCAACGCCAACAACATAAAAAGAAGCCTACAATAACTGGTATTCCCAGGTGGTCTCCCATCCAGGTACTAAGCAGGCCTGACTCTTCTTAGCCTCCAAGATCAGACGAGATTGGGTGCTTTCAGAGTGATGTGGCCATAGGCAATCTCTTCAGGCACTCTCAACCCTCTTGACAAACACCAAGATGGTCACCTTGGGAAACAAGCGGAAAAAAAAACAGGTCAACGCCAATAACATAAAAAGAAGCCTACGACACCTGGTATTCCCAGGCGGTCTCCCATCCAGGTACTAACAAGGCCAGACTCTTCTTAGCCGACAACATCAAACGAGATTGGGTGCTTTCAGGGTGATGTGCCCGTAGGCAATCTCTTCAGGCACTTTCAACCCTCTTGACAAACGCCAAGATGGTCACCTTGGGAAACAAGCAAAAAAAAAAAAGAACTTAAAAAAAAAGCCTATGGCATCGAGAAATCCCAGGCGGTGTCCCATCCAGGTACTAACCAGGTCCCAACCCTGCTTAGCCTCTGAGATCAAATGAGATTGGGCTCTTTCAGGGTGATGCTGCCATAGTAGATTTTTTCAGGCACGCTCAACCCTCTTGACAAACGCCAAGATGGTCACCTTGGGAAACAAACAAAAATAACAAGTCAACGCCAACAACATTAAGAGAAGCCTACAGCACCTAGTATTCCCAGGCGGTCTCCCATCCAGGCATTAACAAGGCGCGACCCTTTCTAGCCTCTGAAATCAGAGGAGATTGGGCACTTTCAGGGTGATGTGCCCATAGGCAATCTCTTTGGGCACTCTCATTGGAAAAATGCCAAGATAGTCACCCTGGGAAACAAGCGAAAAAAAAACGGTCAACGCCAACAACATGAAAAGAAGAATACGGCACCTGGTATTCCAAGGCCGTCTCCCATACAAGTAGTAACTAGGCCCAACCCTTCTTAGCCTCAGAGATCAGAAGAGATAGGGTGCTTTCTGGGTGATGCGGCTGTAAGCGATCTCTTTAGGCACTCTCAACCCTCTTGACAAATGCCAAGATGATTACTTTGGGAAACAAGCGAAAAAAACAGGTCAACACCAACAACATAAAAAGAAGCCTGCAGCATCTGGCATTCCCAGGCGGTCTCCCATCCAGGTATTAACAAGGCGCGACCCTTTCTAGCCTCTGAAATCAGAGGAGATTGGGCACTTTCAGGGTGATGTGCCCATAGGCAATCTCTTTGGGCACTCTCATTGGAAAAATGCCACGATAGTCACCCTGGGAAACAAGCGGAAAAAAAACGGTCAATGCCAACAACATGAAAAGAAGAATACGGCACCTGGTATTCCAAGGCCGTCTCCCATACAAGTAGTAACTAGGCCCAACCCTTCTTAGCCTCAGAGATCAGAAGAGATAGGGTGCTTTCAGGGTGATGCGGCTGTAAGCGATCTCTTTAGGCACTCTCAACCCTCTTGACAAACGCCAAGATGGTCGCCTTGAGAAACAAGCGAAAAAAACAGGTCAAAGCCAACAACATAAAAAGAAGCCTATGGCACCTGGTATTCCCAGGCGGTCTCCCATCCAGGTACTAACCAGGCCCGACACTGTTTAGCCTCCGAGATCAGACGAGATTGGGCGCTCTCCAGCTATCCAATGCAACAGGTACTTGCTCTAGCAGTATGGTCCCCGTGGGAATCCAGCCCGCGGGTCCAAGAAATAGGGCTGCTCTCAGAAGCTCTTTCGGGGCTTGCCTGGTAAAGGCCTGGTCAGACAGGCCCGGAGGGAATCTAGGATGTCCAATAATTGGGGTCATAGGAGAAGGGAAGTTAGTCAGGTGGGGAAGGTGAAAAAAACGATCCATCTCGGCGAGCGAGGGGCCAATTAACGGGTGAGTAGTCACACAGGGCTCCAATGGCCTCCCCGCCCAAGGCAGACCAGCCAGTGGAACCCACGCCATCTCCTGCTCTAGCTTGACCCATAGCTTCAGTTCCCCATGCCGGGACCAGTCAACCACCCGTGTCATGTGCGTCGCTGTGTAATATAGAGCAGGGTCAGGGAAGCCAATACCTCCCCGCAATTTCGGTCGCAATAGCATTGCCCTACCAATACGCGTATGTTTGCCGCGCCAGAGGAACTTGATAAAGATTGAACGAATCGCATGAAAGAAAGTCTGGGGTATTTTGATAGGTAAGGCTTGTAGTTGATACAGAAGTCGTGGCATCGCGTTCATCTTCAACACATTACAGCGTCCGAACCATGACAGAGCTAGTGGGTCCCATCTTTTAAGGTCCGCTGTAAGCCCATAGGCTTCTTTTTATGTTGTTGGCTTTGACCTGTTTTTTTCGCTTGTTTCTCAAGGCGACCATCTTGGCATTTGTCAAGAGGGTTGGGCGTGTCTTGAAGAGAACGCTTACGGCCACATCAACCTGAAAGCACCCGATCTCGTCTGATTTCAGAGGCTAAGCAGTGTCAGGCCTGGTTAATACCTGGATGGGAGACTGCCTGGGAAGACCAGGTGCCATAGAAGGATCTGGTCTGGTTAGTGTCTTGATTGGGAGATCGCCTGGGAATACTGGATGCCGTAGGCTTCTTTTTATGTTGTTGGCTTTGACCTGTTTTTTTTAGCTTGTTTCCCAAGGTGACCATCTTGGCCTTTGTCAAGAGGCTTCAGAGTGCCCAAAGAGAGTGGCTACGGCCAAAT
This sequence comes from Lithobates pipiens, assembly GCF_037356315.1. Lineage (NCBI taxonomy): Eukaryota > Metazoa > Chordata > Amphibia > Anura > Ranidae > Lithobates > Lithobates pipiens. The sequence goes on from NW_027507791.1 coordinate 164,701,006, forward strand.
CACCCTGAAAGAGCCCAATCTCATCTGATCTCGGAGGCTAAGCAGCGATGGGCCTGGTTAGTACCTGGATGGGAGACAGCCTGGGAAAACCAGGTGCCGTAGGCTTCTCATTATGTTGTCGGCGTTGACCTGTTTTTTTTCCCTTGTTTCCCAAGGTGACCATCTTGGCATGTGTCAAGAGGGTTGAGAGTGCACAAAGAAATTGCCTATGGGCACAACACCCTGAAAGCGCCCAATCTCGTTTGGTCTCAGAGGCTAAGCAGGGTTGGGCCTGGTTTGTACCTGGATGGGAGACCGCCTGGGTTTTCCAGATGCCGCAGGCTTCTTTTTATGTTGTTGGTGTTGACCTGTTTTTTTCGCTTGTTTCCCAAAGTGATCATCTTGGCATTTGTCAAGAGGGTTGAGAGTGCCTAAAGAGATCGCTTACAGCCGCATCACCCTGAAAGCACCCTATCTCTTCTGATCTCAGAGGCTAAGAAGGGTTGGGCCTAGTTAGTACTTGAATGGGAGACGGCCTTGGAATACCAGGTGCCGTATTCTTCTTTTTATGTTGTTGGCATTGACCTGCTTTTTTTCGCTTGTTTCCCAGGCTGACTATCTCGGCATTTTTCAAGAGGGATGAGAGTGCCCAAAGAGATTACCTATGGGCATATCACCCTGAAAGTGCCCAATCTCCGCTGATCTCAGAGGCTAGAAAGGGTCGCGCCTTGTTAATACCTGGATGGGAGACCGCCTGGGAATACTAGGTGCTGTAGGCTTCTTTTTATGTTGTTGGTGTTGACCTGTTTTTTTCGCTTGTTTCCCAAAGTGATCATCTTGGCATTTGTCAAGAGGGTTGAGAGTGCCTAAAGAGATCGCTTACAGCCGCATCAACCTGAAAGCACCCTATCTCTTCTGATCTCAGAGGCTAAGAAGGGTTGGGCCTAGTTAGTACTTGAATGGGAGACGGCCTTGGAATACCAGGTGCCGTATTCTTCTTTTTATGTTGTTGGCGTTGACCTGCTATCTTTTTCGCTTGTTTCCCAGGCTGACTATCTTGGCATTTTTCAAGAGGGATGAGAGTGCCCAAAGAGATTACCTATGGGCATATCACCCTAAAAAGGGCCCAATCTCCGCTGATCTCAGAGGCTAGAAAGGGTCGCGCCTTGTTAATACCTGGATGGGAGACCGCCTCTGAATACTAGGTGCTGTAGGCTTCTTTTTATGTTGTTGGCGTTGACTTGTTTTTTTTGTTTGTTTCCCAAGGTGACCATCTTGGCGTTTGTCAAGAGGGTTGAGCGTGCCTGAAAAAATCTACTATGGCTGCATCACCCTGAAAGAGCCAAATCTCATTTGATCTCAAAGGCTAAGCAGGGTTGGGACCTGGATGGGAGAACGCCTGGGATTTCTCGATGCCATAGGCTTTTTTTTTAAGTTGTTGGCATTGACTTATTTTTTTTTTTTTTTATTCTTTTATTAAGTATAAGTAGAACAACAAAATTATAACAGTCAACCATACAGCATGACCCAGGGTCATAATTACATGGTAACAAAAAATAGGCAGCCAAATAACTCTGGGTTCTCAGAGGGGAGTGCTACAGCTTCATGCAGAAAAGAGAGAAACCCCATCTCCGACATGTAGTACAGTATAACTAGTGCAGCTCCGTTCGGACAAATCTAATCATGGAGAACAACTGGGACCACAGCGAGCCAGCTTATCATGACCTCTGTGAACCAGAGTAAAATATGAGCCGGTCGTGTCCAGAACCCTGGGGTTCTTCTGGGTCCCGAAGGCTAGTAAGGAGACAAGGCAAAAGGGAGGACGGGGGGAGAAGAGAGTGCAAAGACGGAGAGAGAGGAGGGGGGGGGATGGCGGCAGGGAAAAAAAAATAAAATAAAGACAAAAAGGGGGGGGGGGAATGCCACCCAGGGCAGACATGGCCTACGTAGGTAAACGTTAGATGTTCAGTCGTTTTCTGGGACAGGGGCGCTGCTCACCTCCCGAATGTAGTCTTGAGTACCAGTAAAATACCTCCAGGGCCTCCATGTAACACTAAATGTCTCTACAGTGTTGTGAAGGGTGGCGGTCAATTCTTCCATCCGGAGAATATGATTGACTTTGGAATACCACAGCACCTTGGATGGGGGCTGAGGCTGCCTCCACAGTGTGGGAATGCAGGCCCGGGAGGCATTCAGGAGTTGCATCGTGAGGGTTTTTTTGTTTTTTTGTATTTTCGAACAGGCTGCTCGGTCAAGTGTAGAAGGCACGCTGCTTGGTTGTCTGCGATATCTACATTTGTGAGAGTTTTTATCGTCCCGGTCACCTCCACCTAAAAGTTCCGTAAGGCCGGGCATGCCCAGAAAATGTGTCCCATGGTCCCCGTATCTGAATTGCACCTCCAACAAACATCCAGGATCGATCTATTCATTTTATTCAGAAGGTATGGGACTCTATACCAGCGTGAGACTATCTTGTATCCTGATTCTTGATATTGGTTTGCGATGGAAGCTTTATGTACTAAGGTCAGGATCTTCCCTATCTGTTGTGGGGTAAATGTGATGCCTAAGTCCCTCTCCCATTTGTGGATAAATGGTGGGGTCGACTCCTCCTCCTGACTACTCAATAGGTTGTACAGGAGGGAGAGGGTGTGTCGCACAGGTTCCCTTTTGTGACAGATGGATTCATAGGGCGTCAGGTCTCTAGGAGTGTAGAGGGCCCTTTGTATGGCCAGAAGAAAGTGATGAAGTTGATAAGCACTAAACAAGTCAAGCGGAGGGTCAGAAAGCTCGGCGACAGTTTGCGTGGTCGGGAGCCCTCCCGAGGGCCACACCTCTCCCAGACGCTGTTTCCCCACCACTGTCAACTGTCGCAGTATATTGTTGGTAAATCCCGGTGGGAAGTCTGGATTACCTATAACCGGAGTCATTGGTGACGGCAGGGGAGCAATGTGTGTGCAGCGGAACAACCTCCGCACAACAGCCAACGTAGCTCCCACTACGGGGTGATCTCTGAGGTCTTTTGGTAGGGAGGACAGGAGCCACGGGGAGGTCAATAGGGGAATGGATCCATCCTCAATCTCCATCTCCACCCACTGCTTGTGTGGGCCATTACAATGCCAATCAACGACTCTCGCTAGCAGAGTCGCTCTGTAGTATTGTCTCAGATCTGGGAGACCCAGACCCCCCTTGTCCTTTGGTCTGGCAAGCAATTGCAAACGGGCTCTGGGCGGTTTGCACGCCCAAATAAAGTCCCGGAGCAGCACCTGCAGTTGTCTGAAAAAAATTGGGGGTAACCGGATCTGTAATGTCTGGAACAAGTATAAGATCCGGGGGAGGGCCGTCATTTTGAATGCATTACAGCGCCCGATCCAGGTCAGTGTTAAAGCATGCCAGTTTCCCAAATCAGATTTCAGTCTATTCAGGAGAGGGACAAAATTAAGCGGGTACAATTGCGCCAAATCCGCTGCGATGTCAACGCCCAGGTAACATATAGATTTTTCAGCCCAGTAGAATGGAAAAGTGGAGCGGAGCCTCTTGGCCTCACCATCCGGGACCGATATATTCAATACAGCCGACTTGGCGCAATTGATTTTATAGTTTGATAGGCTGCCGTATCGCCGGAGAGATGCGAGTATATTGGGAAGCAAAATGTGTGGAGATGGAAAAAATTAGATCGTCAGCGTACGCCGCAATATTGTGGTGTGCCGAGGGTTTGGATATGCCAGTAATATTCGGGTCATTCCGAACGTGACACATAAGTGGTTCCAGTGTCAGAATAAAAATTAGGGGAGACAGAGGGCACCCCTGCCTCGTCCCATTAGTGATGGGGAAAGAGTCCGAGCACCACTCGTTCACCCATACCGCTGCCGACGGCGTGGAGTAAAGCGACATTACCCAGCTCATCATGTTGGGGCCAAGATCTATATGTTCCAGGGTGGCCTGCATAAAGTGCCAGGCCACCCTGTCAAAGGCCTTCTCCGCGTCCGTTGACAACATAAGCAAGGGCCTTCCCTGTACATGCGCCGCATGGATTAAATTGAGGACTCGGACCGTATTGTCTCTAAGGTGACCATCTTGGCGTTTGTCAAGAGGGTTGAAAGTGCCTGAAGAGATTGCCTACGGGCACATCACCCTGAAAGCACCCGATCTCGTTTGATGTTGGAGGCTAAGAAGAGTCGGGCCTTGTTAGTACCTGGATGGGAGACCGCCTGGGAATACCAGGTGTCGTAGACTTCTTTTTATGTTGTTGGCGTTGACCTGTTTTTTTTTCGCTTGTTTCCCAAAGTGACCATCTTGGTGTTTGTCAAGAGGGTTGAGAGTGCCTGAAGAGATTGCCTATGGCCACATCACTCTGAAAGCACCCAATCTCGTCTGATCTTGGAGGCTAAGAAGAGTCGGGCCTGGTTAGTACCTGGATGGGAGACCACCTGGGAATACCAGTTATTGTAGGCTTCTTTTTATGTTGTTGGCGTTGATTCGTTTTTTTTTTTCGCTTGTTTCCCAAGGTGACCATCTTGGCATTTGTCAAGAGGGTTGAGAGTGCCCAAAGAGATCGCTTACAGCAGCATCACCCTGCAGAGCCCTATCTCTTCTCTTCTCTGAGGCTAAGAAGGGTTGGGCCTAGTTAGTACCTGGATGGGAGATGGCGTTGGAATACCAGGTGCCGTATTCTTCTTTTTATGTTGTTGACATTGACCTGTTTTTTTTTTTGCTTGTATCTCAAAGTGACTATCATGGCATTTGTCAAGAAGGTTGAGAGTGCCCAAAGAGATTGCCTATGGGCACATAACCCTGAAAGCGCCCGATCTCCTCTGATCTCAGAGGCTAAACAGGGTTGGGACCAGTTTAGTACCTGGATGGGAGACCGCCTGGGATTTCCAGATGCCGTAGGCTTCTACTTATGTTGTTGCCGTTAACCTATTTTTTTCTGCATGTTCCCAAGGTGACCATCTTGGCGTTTGTCAAGAGAGTTGAGAGTGCCTGAAGATTTTGGCTATGGCCACATCACCCTGAATCTGTTCCATCTCATCTGATCTTGGAGGCTAAGCAGGGTCGGGCCTGGTTAATGCCTGGATGGGAGACCGCCTGGGAATACCAGGTGTCGTAGGCTTCTTTTTGTTTTCAAATATAATTTTTTCTCCAAACAGGGGAAGACGGTCCCCCGAGTACATAATGCAACAGAGAAATACAGAGCAAAAGGCAGCTGAACAATACTTGCTACAGGTATATTCGCAACTGTGAGTCTGCCTTCCATCAATCACAATGAATAAAGTACTGTACCAAGATCAAGGGTCACACAAACCCCAGGTCCCTCCGGCATAATCCATCCAGAGGGGGGTGTGGGGTCGTCATTCCCAATTTTCCACTTTTTACAAAAGAGAGAGGGGGTGGAGGGGGTGAGAGATAGGGGAGGAAGGCAGAAAAGAGAAGGGGTGAAAGATCAGGAAAGGAAAAAAGGTGACGAGACACGATGGCAGCCACCGTCCAAGGGGCCAGTCTTGGAAAGCTCAGAGCACTAAGGCGATAGCAGGCGACATCCTTCCAGCGAGAATATAAAGGTATTCCAGATGTCCCAGGTTTGTTTAAAAAATTCTTGTTTACCTTGTGATGTGAGGATCAAGTCCTCCATTTTTTTTAATGTCCTCTATTTTCCTAAGCCAGTGAGTAGGGGGGGGGAACATTTTTTCCAATAGAGAGGGATGCAGGATTTTGCCGCATTTATCACATGCCGTAAAATTGATTTTTTTGTACTTCTTAATGGGAATCTGTGAATGGTGCAAGAGAAAGAATGCAGCCCCTTCCTGGATGGAGAAGTCTGTGAATATTTGTGTTATGCATCGGACCTCTGTCCAGAAGTCCACCAAGCTGGGGCAGGACCAAAAAATGTGGAGCAACGTGCCCTCTTCTTCTCCACACCTCCAGCATATGTTCGAGGAAGAGGGAAACATTAATGCATGTTTGATGGTGTCAAATACCACCTGGTGAGAAGTTTAAAATTTGTCTCCTGTATCTTCGTGCACAGCGAGGTTTTGAGAGCCAAAGTGATAATGCGTTGTCTCTGTGCTGGGGAAAACAAGCAATTAAGGTCCTTTTCCCAGTTGGACAGACAGGTTAAGTGTGGGTAATCTGTTTGAGAGAGAATGTGGGCCAAAGGGCCTTCGCTCCTGCATAGAGTCTCAAACTCCGTCTGAGGGCGGGCGAACGTTTGAGAATTGGGGATGGAATGGAGAAAATTATGTTGTTGCGCCGCTCTCCAAAAAGGCAGTTGGAAAAGCCCTGTCGGATCTGTTAGGGTTGAGAAAGAAGGCCATTTTCCATCAATGACGAATTTAGACGCATTGTCTAGGTTGGAATTTCTAAGTGGGTCCCCGGTTCAAAGTTCGGATAGCCACGTATAGGGAATAGGGGGGAAGTCAAAGATGTGAGTGTGTTTTGGGTAGCGATCAGGTGACTGACTTTCAACTAAGCCCCTATAGTGGGATGTGACGTCAATTCTGTGGGTAAATCCTTATAGCACCACATGGTATATTCACTCCCGGAATTCGGGAGTGAGCTTAGAAAGTTTGTATCGATTCCAGTCCAATACACGCCCCAGATGGGAGGCCAGGTAGTAGCGTCGCAAGTCAGGGAGAACCAACCCTCCCTGTTGTTTAGACAATGTCAGCTGTGACCGCTTAAGTCTGGGATTTTCGTGGGCCCAGTTAAATTGAGTGAGCAAGGATTGAGCTTGCTTAAAAAACGGGACTGGAATCTGGATCAGGAGAGCTTGGAAAAGATAGGTAAATTTAGGGAGTATGTTCATTTAATGAGATTGCATCTCCTGAACCAGGAATGGAGGCCAGAATGCCACCCGTGAAGCAAACTGCGGATATTAGTGACAAGGGGTGGGGGGAAGTTTTAAGGGCTGTATGGGTCCATTTAAATCGAAAATTGGACTGCAAGTCTAGTAACGTTTGCAGGGGGACTGCAACCCCCATGGCCTCTGATTTCAAGAAGTATCCCGTATATCTGGAATTCCCAAAGGAGATTTCGCAAAGGAAACTCTGGGATTCGTCAGTGGAGAGAAAGGGTTCCAATGACAGGGGCGACAGGGGGAAACCCTGTCTGGTCCCATTCCCGATGTCAAGGGGAGATGAGAGCACCCCATTCGCTTTGACTTGAGCTGAAGGGCGTGAGTATATCTTACTTATCCATGCCAGCATCCGTTCACTCAGACCTATATGGCGAAGGACCAAGAACATGAATGTCCATTTGACCCGATCAAAAGGCTTCTTGGCATCAGTACTCACGAAAAGACAAGGGGTCCCAGATGACTTTGCTTTATGGACCAGGGTAAGCACCTTAATGGTGTTGTCCCTATCTTCCCTGGTGGGAATAAAACCTAACTGGCCAATATGTATAAGGGACTGCAAGTGATGTGCCAATCACGTGGCGAGGATTTTAGAGAATAGTTTTAGGACCGAATTTAGGAGGGAAATGGGTCTGTAGCTCTCACAAAGGCCCGGGTCTTTGCCCTCCTTAGGTATCAACGAGATGTGGGCTCTAAAGGTATCCTCAGGAAAAATCCCCATTCGAGCTCAGAGTATTAAATAAATTCACCAAGCACGGGTCGAGAATAGGGAGGAAGGTCTTATAGTATTGTGCAGTATATCCGTCAGGGCCCGGAGCCTTACCCACTTTCGGAGGTCCCACGGCCGTCTGGACTTCTTCCAGTGTGATCGGGTCCTCCAAGTACTCCCGTGAGTCTGATGAGAGGGTTGGTAGACCAGAACCGGTTACATATCTGTCTATATTGTCCTGTCCAGACCCTGAATCGGGCAGGTTGTAGAGATCAGAGTAACATTTTTCAAAGACTTCGGCTATTTGGGTTGGGGTAGAGGCCCTCTGGCCATTCTCATCTATCAACTGTGGTATGTAAGAGGCAGATTTCAACACCTTTACCGACCTGGCTAAGATTTTTCTGCATTTGTCCCTTGACTCCTATGTCAGTTTACGACAAAACTGGAGTACCGCTTTCGCTTTATAATGGAGTAGGTCAGCAATCTGGGTACGGAGTGTCCCCTATTCAATCTCTAAGGTCCGTGAGGGGGCATGTTTATGTTTCGCTTCCACAGAGGCAAGTTCACGAAACAGATTAGCAAGCTGTTCCTTCCGTGTTTGTTTGATGCGCGCCCCGTGCCTGATAAGTACCCTGCGGAGTACTGACTTGTGAGCCTCCCAAATTATCCCCGGGTCGCAGTCCTGCGTTTAGTTTTCTTGGAAATAAAGGTCCAATTCCCTGGTCACATCTGCTAAAACTTCCGGTATCTGGAGGAGGCTCTCATTAAGGTGCCAGAATAGAGACCTAGGTGAGGGGTTCCTAGAGAGGGTGTAGGTAAGGGCTACAGGAGCATGGTCGGACCAAGTAATATGGCCGATGGAGGAAGAGCTCACCAAGTGCCGTTGGTCATGTGGAATCAAGAAGAAGTCTATCCTCAAGTATGATTTGTGAGGGGAAGAGCAAAAAGAGTAGTCCCTTTCCCCAGAGTGTTGCAGACGCCAGACATCAACTAATTGGTCATTCAGTAAACACTTAGTAATCCACTTTCTAGAGGAAATGAGGAGCGAGGAGCAAGAGGCAGAAGTGTCAACCGATGGCGAAAGGGGACATTAAAGTCCCCATCTAATATCAACTGGCCCTCCCGAAAGTCACATAATCTGAGCAGGGTAGTTCTGAGGAACGTGTCTTGGTGATCATTGGGAGCGTACACAGTGGCAAATGTAAAAAGGCACTCTCCAATGTGGTCCCTAAGAAAAAGATATCGGCCCCCAGGGTCCACCAGAGAATCCTGGAGAACCCAGGGGAGCCTGCTAGAGATCAGAATGGAGACTCTCTTGGTCTTAGAGGAGGGGTTAGTAGAGTGGTAGACCTTAGGGAAGGATCTCGACCATAGAAAGGGGAGGCTAGTATTTTTAAAATGTGTTTCTTGTATAAAGGCCACATCAGTACAGGAAGTCTTCAGTTCTCACAGGGGGATCCACCGTTTTTCAGGGGAGTTCAGTCCTTTAACGTTTAGAGAGGTGACCTTGACTGAGTCTGCCATCACTCCTCGGGGAGGGGGAGAGGGATGTCAGAGAAAAGCAAAGAAAGTTTAATTAAGGTAGGTTTTGGGTAGGTAATGCATGGCGGGAAGTAAGGGGGAGAAAGGAAGGGCAAATGGAAGGAAAGGTAAGGGGAAAAAGAGGCCGGGCACCTCAACCCCAGGGGGAGAGGGAAATTAAGGGTTGTCCGCACTCAACAGTACAGGAAGGGTATACTAAAACAGCACAATTATGCTATAGCGCTTACCAGATGTACACTGGGTTTAAAGCGCTGTCCTACTTGGGTTGGTGGGTAGACAGGTCGGAGAGGGAGCCCCCGAATCCTAGTCCCCCCAGTCCCGGCAGTGGTAAATGTCACGTCTGATACCGGTATGCAAATAAAAGACAATCAGTAACATCATAGAACCAAAAAACAATAGTATAATCAAAACAGAGGTAGAGCACATAACTGTCAGCACTGAGGGGTCTCCTCGGCTCGCCCTAAACGTAGGCATGCACAAGGGAGCCCGTCACAACAGAAAAGGCATCACAGAATGGGATCCACCACCCCCCGTCCCATACTCCAAAAGTACATGCAGTCCCCGAACAAATGCATTTCTCCCTTTGGCAGATTGTCCTCTCCTTACCCCCTCTCCCCTGTCCACGCCCCGGGGGGAAAGGGGGGAAAGGGGGGAAAAGGGGGGGTGGAAGGAGGGAAAGGGGGAGGGAAAGGAGGGAAGGGAAGGGTGGGAAGGGGGGGGAGGGAGGGGGGAGACAGGGGAGAGGGGACAAACATGCGGAAATGTCAAGTCCTTTAGCGCACTCCCACCAGCAACCACCCGGACCCCATAAATTTCAACTCCTCCCCTCCATGGTCACCACATCAAGATGAAAGAGGAGCAGCCCTGGTCGGTGCATGGAAAATCCGGCAGGCAAGGGGCTGGGGCCACCATCCCTCCATCCAACGGGAAACTTCACCCGAGCAACAGTCCTGGGGCCCGCCAATTAGTGTCTCTCCTGCATCGCCATCGGGGGCTGTGTAGAGCATCCAGAGGGAGGCTGGGACAGCCCAAACAGTAAGGGGTAAATCCTCCAGGGGGGTCCAGAGTCACACTGGAGGGAAGCAGTGTCTCGTACCGATAGGCTCAATAAATAAGTCGTCCAGGGTCCCCGAAAGCTGCAGAAGGCAATGTCGGCAAAGAGTAGGTGGGGGCCAGAGGGGGGGGCGAGGGGCGCAACCAGGGGGAGGGGACACATATGCGGGAATGTCAAGCCCTTCCAGTACAGCACACTAGGTATCACTCAGACCCCCCAAAGTGCAACTCCCCCCTCTAAGGTCAAGACTCCAGAAGGAAAGATGAGCTGCCCTGGTCTGTACATGAAAGAACCTGCTGCCAAGGGGTTGGGGCCATCATCCCTTCCTCCAATGGGAGATGCCACCGGCATGACAGCCCCGTGTCCTGTCAAGTGGTGCCCCTCCGACAATGTCGTCAGGGTATATGTGGAGCATCCAGGGGGAGGCAGGGACCACCCAAACAGTGAGGGGTAAAGCCTTCAAGGGGGACCGGTGTCAGACAGGAGGATAGCGGTGTCTTGTACAAGTTGGTTAATTAGACAAGTCATCCAGTGTGTTCCAGTGAGCAGCGGAAGGAAAGGTCGGTAAGGATTATGAATGGGTGGGGGCCAGGGAGTGCATAAAACTGCCACCAGATGACCGGGGCAGAGAGGGCAAGGGGATGAAAGTCAGATCTGGTAGGTGGGGGCGGGGGTGAGGAGTGTCCCCCATATTACTCATGTTGGCCATACCTTGAAGTCAACATGAGTAATATGGGCTAGATTATACATGAGTAAAAAATAGGCTAGATTATACAGAAGAACGTTCTGGGTATGCAGAGATGGAGGCTAGGGTATACAGAGAGAGAGGCTAGAGTATGCATACTTGCTAGTGTATACAGACGGACTAGTGTATACAGAAGACCGGCTAGTTTATATAGAGAGGCTAATGTGTGCAAAAGACAGGCTAGTGTATATAAATAGGCTAGATTATAGAGAAGAACATCTTGGGTATACAGAGAGAAAGGCTGGGTTACACAGAGAGGCTGGTGTATGCAGACTTGCTAGTGTATACAGACGGACTAGTGTATACAGAGAGGCTTGGGTATACAGAGAGCTAATGTATAATGAGCAGCTAGTGTATACAAAAGACATCCAAGGGTATACAGAGAGACTCATGTATGCAGAAGACCGGCTAGTTTATACAGATAGGCTAAAGTGTACAAAACACAGGCTAGTGTATATAGATAGGCTAGATTATACAGACGAACGTTCTGGGCATGCAGAGATGGAGGCTAGGGTATACAGAGAGAGAGACTGTGTTACACAGAGAGGCTATGCAGACTTGCTAGTGTATACAGACGGACTAGTGTATACAGAAGACCAGCTAGTTTATACAGAGAGGCTAATGTGTACAAAAGACAGGCTAGTTTATACAGATAGGCTAGTGTGAAGATATGAAGACATATGCAACACATATCTATATAAGTTACTCAGAGTTCCCCTTCAATATAAGAATGAATTTCTTTTTCAAATGTTTCTCTATTCTTTGAGTATTTGTCAAATGTTTCCACACATATGATTGCTTGTGTATTCTGTTCTCTGGATGACATGAAATGTTCTGCCAGTAAGATAACAAAAGATATTATTCCCAGAAATGTTGTAAAAATGTTGGTATGGAAAGTCCCTGTTTATAACAAACTTTACCCTTATCATAATTAATCACTATCCTGTCAAATTGACCTTTATCTTGTTTATCTTGTTTTTGTGTTTGGGTCAAGATGACCATATGTAATGTGGGACCAATTATTATGAAATGTATTACGTACTCTGTAACTTGGTTCTGTGCCCGCCATAAGCGGTAATGTTATAATTTTCTTATAAAAAGCTGTAACAGTTTGTATTCTGTACCACAACCCCTTGGAAGGTGTGGTCCTCTGTACAGTGAGTATTTCTGAAGTAAACATGCATTGAGACGAATGCTACTTCGTAGATGTCCTTTATTTCAAAGCTCATCATAACAGTTGGTGACCCTCGGACGGTCTTCTTATCTGCACCCCCACCATCGGCTCTCAACCCTCAAAAGGAGGGACAGCACAGAGGCCTCAGGTGAGAAACCTTTTATTTCTCATATTAGAAAGTACTGTCTTTCTGTGCGGTTTTGAGGAGCCGGGTGGGGCTTGTGGAATACAGAAGGTAACACGTTCCTTTTTGATTTTACTGCATTCTGTCTATGTACGATTACTGAGAATACTAATGGTACCAGTTACAACTTAAGCATGCAAAAGTACTTACTTGCCCTTCTTCTTACTCTCAGAAATGACAATGAATATAGTCATGTTATTAAGGGATGTGTAAAATGCAGGTACCACAATTTCTATGAGTGAATAGAAGGTGGTGGATGTTGAATTTTTTGTGTGATTTTTTGAGAAACGTTTGTGGTCCTAAGGCGGATAGGTTTGCCTTCAGCGGATAGCCACAAATGGGTGAATGACCTGCTGTATGTTCTCTGGAATAGGGAGTCGAGATAGGGACTAGCCTATTACCACTCAGAAAGGAGACGTCCTTCTGAGAGTAGAACGAAGTGAGATATCTCAATATATGTACTGGGCTGCTGGTACACAGCCGTGAGAAGTAAACAGTCCCGGAGCTCTAAAATATTGTCATTTCTGAAAAAGAGTAACAGGGGAAACATAAAGAAAATGGGAAATTTGCTTGAAAAAAATATTTTACCGGTAATGAATACTTTTGGGTTAACAAAAGAAAGGGCAATAAAATTATTAAAAATAGCAAAGAAAACAGGGTTAAGTGTAGCGAAATTGCATCCAAGCGCCCCTATCATAAAGATGATGGTAAGTGGAGAGCCGGATGTTTTAAAGCATCATGTAAAATGGTGTAAAATTACAAAAAGGGAATACAAAGAGGACCCGTCGAAATGGTGGCCCCCCTGAGGGTTCGCTTGATACCCCAACAATTGATGCATTATTTAATTTACTCTTTAAAATGTCTGATTGCGGGGGGATTGAATGTCTAGCTGCTTGGGAAGAAGAGTCCCGAAATAATTTAAAACCACCCCCTTATAAAATGTGTACTGAAAAAGCTGCTCTGCATCTGGAAGATGAAGAGGAGCTTCCCAATGCTTGGGCATCCCCGTATGAGTTTGCAAGAAGGGATTTAGCAGTAGCATCTAGAGCAGCGTCTGCCCCTATAGATGAGGTTGATCCTATGGAGGAAAGGGAAGAAGACACGGGAGAACAGAGTGCTCCCCACATGCCTTTCCAGGCTACCCCTCAGCAGCAGCAAGCTGTTTCCAGCTTCTCACAGGAGGGAAGGAGCCGAATGTTAGAGGGAGCCCAAGGGACTTCTCAGCGGAGGAGTAGTTTGGGATCTTCATTCGATAAAAGTGAGGGGGTAATATTTGATAAAGATGGACAAATTTGGCAGTACACTCCATCAAAATCAAATGCTTTAGCAAAGTTCACTAAAATAGATAGATTACACACCCCCATAAAACAGACAAGCCAGACTTATACCCCAGTGGTTATGAGGCAAAAAGCAGCAGCAAAGCAGAGAGCTTTAGGGATACTACACACTCCAGATAGGGAAAGAGAAACAAGGGAATTGGTCAGGTCCCTAATTAAAGGATAAGCCGGTAGAAAAGCCGGTAGAGCAGATGCCCCTAAGGGAAGTGGCCCTGCCAGGAGGGGTAGTGGGAGATCAATATGTAGCTAATATGGCTCAAGTTTATGTCCCATGGAAGCCTAGTGAGACAAGAGCAATTGTGGCAAAACTGCCCAATATGGAAAAATGTCCTAAGAAATGATATGGGAAAATGATGTGGATGGAAAGGACTCAACAAGCCAGATATACAGATATGTGGATCTTGATTGACTGTGTGGTGCCTGAAAAGTATTTGGATGTATGGAACGTATTTGCAAAGAATAAGGGTGCTTGTGAACAATAAAATGTTAGAGAGAAGTAAGTGATGAGTTAGCAAATGGGTTAATCTCTCCCTATCGGTGTGCACGGGTCAGCTAGCAAATTGCAGATGTGCTTATGATTTTCTGAAAGGGAGGGATCAACAGGCTCCGTGTCAGTGAGGGAACAGTGCGGGCAGACGCCTGCTGCAGTGGCATAACTAGAACCTTCAGGGCCCCGATGCAAGAAACAATGAAGGGCCCCCCTGAACCCCATCCAGGGCCCTTCCCTCCGAGTCTGGCGGTTGAACTCCAGGGCGTGGTCACAGGTATGACCTTTGTGAGCCCTGTAGTTCCACCACTGGTATCAGTAGTTTTTTTTTATAATTTTTTTTTAATTTTTAGGTGCCCCATTGGGGGACTGTCCCTAGGCAGGATGGGGTCCCCGTCCCCAGAAGAGATGAGGCCTTTTTCTCCAGGGCAGATGAAGTTACTGCCCCCAGGTGAGAAGGGGTCCCAGTCCCCAGGGGAGGTGTGGGTCCCTGTCCCCACGTAAGAAGGGGTCCCTGTCCCCAGGAGGAGAGGGAGGGGGTATATAATGGTGTGTGGGGGATGGGGTCCTCTCACTCACCATGACCAAGCTGTAGGCCACGCACTCATCCATGCTGGCCTGGGCTCCATCCAGTGTGCTGGATGGGCGATCAGCATATCGCCCAGAAAGACCTTTCATCATCTGTGTATGACGGGGGAGGAGGGGGGCTGGCAGACAAGCCTGCAGTGTCCTCCGGGGAGCTGGCTCTCATAGGGCTGCACTGCATCTGTGTGCTTAAAGTTTGTTTACCCCTAGCTGCCTATGCTGCTGCTGGCCATATGTAGAGGGGGCTGCATGGGCCCCCTGCATCACAGGGCCCGGTTGCGGTCACGACTGCTACACCCCCTATAGTTACGCCCCTGACCCCTGCCCTACACCTGATAGATGTTATAGGGTTGTAAGAGGTGGGTACTGGGGGGTAGGTTTGGGTGGGCCTAAAAATCATATAAATCATGGCTCCTGTATATCCTGGATCAGGGATAAGGCTAGTAAGGGGGGTATCACTTGATAAATTGACCACCCAATGCCTGCAATATTGTAAGGTAGTGAACGGGCCCCTGCTTTCAGGGTAGTATGATGTTTAGTAAAGTATAAAGAATTACTAGCTCCTCTATGATGATATGAGGTCTGCAATATGAAGAATAGTTCATATAAGGCATAGAGGTAAGCGCCAATATAAATGTCGCAGCAGGGCACAAGATCGGATCAGTCACTAAAATATACCAAGTGCTCCGTTCGATGTATACTTTACCGATAGGTGTCTCGGGTTCTTCTGGGCGCTCATTCGGCCATGGTAGTGTTCAGTTAGAGAGTAAAAGGCTACAACTATATGGGATCCGAGCAGGTCTGGTGTCTAGTCGAGTGCGTGCGTTGAATGCTCTCTCGTCTGATGGGTTGGAGGCCCAGGACTGTTCCAGGTAGAAATCATGGTGGTAACCGGAGTCAGGGATATTGAAGCTAGTGTAAGTGTCTGTAGTCTTTCAAGGCAGGTAAGTAAGGGAATGGTCCATATGCATGGCAGAGGAAAGGAGAGCGGCACTAGGCAGGGTATGAAGCATGTAGGCTAATCCACCGTCGCATGGGTGTCCCAGAGCTCTCGTGAGGCGACAGGTCTAGCGGTCCCTGCGTGCTCTGCGAGGTAGCGGGACCGAAGTCGGGCTCGTCGGTGTGTGGCGGGGTCGGTGTCCCCCAAGTGGTCTGAAGGTGGATGGCAACCTATGTCTGCGAGATCTGGACAGTTGAGTTTCCATGAGATCTTCAGTGCTCCGGGTGTTGGGTGAAACCACACCTTCCCAAAATCGTCTTATAACCGGGCACTCCCACACCACATGTATAAAGTGGTACACTTCGGGCATCTATCCGAGTATCCCGGGTATATTCTGGAAAGGCGTTGCGGGGTATAGTATGCCCTATGAATACATTTCAACCGTATGTACCTGTCCTTAGCTGATATCATCAATGGCAAATATTGTTGTATCCCCTCTTCCCAATCATCAGTCGCCAGGATGGGGAGGTCCTCCTGCCATTTCTGGAAGAGGCTAGGTCCCCCCCTGGCCGACCCCGTCGAGATCCTAAGATAAAGAGAGGAGAGGACACGATCCGCCTCCTGGGCCATGAGAAATTTCTCGACAATGTGGGAGTGTAAGATTACTCCTGAAGGAAATTGTGCTCTCAGTGTGTGGCGTAATTGTATGTAGCGAAAAATCATTCTGGAGGGGAATTGGTATTCTTCTCTAAGGGAATCAAAGGGGATAAGGGATCCCCTCGGCATCACCTGTTGCAGAGTTGTGACACCATACCTAGCCCAAAGGGCAGGGTCCGGGACCGAGCTGAGGTGTTTCAACTTTGGGTTTTCCCACAGTGGGGTGTATGGCGACAGTGCGGCGGGCGGGTTCAATCGAGTTGTAACCTGATTCCAAACCCGAAGCATAGTTCGCATAGGGGTAGTGACCTCAGGGTGAGCCTTCGGCCCTCTAAAGACTAAGTTACTCAATGCAGGATAGGAGCCTAAAATTGCCGCCTCCAGATTAACAGACGGGTTGGAGCGGAGCTGCATGAACCACCACCGTAACCAGTACCGCTGCCCAATAATATTCCTTCAGACAGGGAAGGGCTAGACCCCCAAGTGACAGGGGCAATTGGAGGGTAGTTTGTGCTATTCTTGGGGTTGCCCCGGCCCATATAAAGGTGTTCACTATCTGTTCTACCTTCTTAAAAAATGAAGGTATCTGTCATTTGTGGGAGGAGCCTCGCCGTTATAAGACGGCCTCGGTTCCTCCCTGCCCTGTTGGATGTTTCCGGAGGTTGTCCCACCCTCTCGTTCCCCCTTTTTCTTTGTATCCCCTTTTCTTTTTTAGTACTACTTGGGAATGCCCCCTTTTAGGCATACTGACCACGTGACCACGGCACAAATTCAGGTCACTTTCTTTCAGTATCTGTCATTCCCATTTCATCATTGTTATTAGAGTCTCCAAGCACAAATTAAAAAAAAGCCTACGGCACCTGGTATTCCCAGGCACTCTCCCATCCAAGTACTAACCAGGCCTGATCCTGCTTAGCATACAAGATCAGACGAGATCGGGCGCATTTAGGGTGATGTAGCCATAGGCAGTCTTGCTGGCCACTCTCAACCCTCTTGACAAACGCCAAGATGGTCACCTCGGCAAACAAGCAGAAAAATAAAACAGGTCGTCGACGCCAACAACATATTAAAAAAAAAGCCTACGGCACCTGGTATTCCCAGGGGGTCTCCCATCCAGGTACTAACCAGGCCTGACCCTGCTTAGCATTCAAGATCAGACAAGATCGGGTGTATTCAGGATGATGTGGCCATAGGCAATCTTGCTGGCCACTCTCAACCCTCTTGACAAACGCCAAGATGGTCACCTCGGCAAACAAGCAGAAAAATAAAACAGGTCGTCAACGTCAACAACATATTTAAAAAAAAGCCGGGAGGGCGTGGCTTGCCTAGAGAGAGGATGGCTGCTTAAGCTTTTTGCTCCGTCTTACCTCAGCCTAAAAAAGATCGATCACCGAGGATTTTACCTGAAAAACACTTTCACATCATGGGGACCTCCTCAAGTGGACCCTCTGCATCTAGATCCCACTCACCAAGGGACCTGGGATCCCGTATACCAAGAGAATACCGCATCTTTTCAGGAACCAGGGGGCCCACATGGCGGCCTGTTCTCCCACCACCAACCACATCGGGATTACCCTGACGCCGACTGATCCACAGCACACTATGGCAGACAGTCCATCTCCCCATCACCAACAACTAAATATCCACGACCTGAGGACTGTCGCGGCTGATATAAAGAGCACTCTAACCGCCGCCATCTCAGACTTCCGCCACGAGATACAAGCAATCACAGGGAGAGTAAACTCCATGGAGCTAATGGCGGCGCAACAACAGCATTAATTGCAGATGGCTCAAGGCAAAGTCGACACACACACCTGGCAGCTCAGAGACCTCCAGCACCATGTCGAAGATATCGACAATAGGGGACGAAGACACAATCTGAGGTTTAGAGGCCTCCCGGAGTCGATGGAGCCCGAGCAAATCCTCCCAGCGGTCACATCCCTATTCAGCCAGCTGCTAGTCTGAACCTCCGGTACACCTATAGCTATGGAGAGGATACATAGAGCCCTTAGGCCTAAGGGCAAAGATTCTGATCCCCCACGGGAGGTCATCTGTTATGTTAACGACTATACCCTCAAAGAAGAGGTTCTTAAAAAAACTAGGAGCAATCTGAACCTGACATTTGAAGGCCATTTGATCCAGATATATCAGGATCTTTCGGCGATCACGCTGAAACATCGAAGAGACTTGCGCCCATTACTTGACGTGCTGAGGCATAGAGACATCCGCTATCGCTGGAAGTTTCCGTTCGCTCTGCAAGCCTCTTACCAGGGCCGCACTGCAATCTTAAAAGTGCCAGAATATCTAGAAACCTTCTGCAAAACGCTGGACCTGCCACTGGTTGAAATACCTAATTGGTATGCTGATTTTCGGGTCCACATTTCACCCAACACCCGGAGCACTGAAGATCTCATGGAAACTCAACTGTCCAGATCTCGCAGACATAGGTTGCCATCCACCTTCAGACCACTTGGGGGACACCGACCCCGCCACACACCGACGAGCCCGACTTCGGTCCCGCTACCTCGCAGAGCACGCAGGGACCGCTAGACCTGTCGCCTCACGAGAGCTCTGGGACACCCATGCGACGGTGGATTAGCCTACATGCTTCATACCCTGCCTAGTGCCGCTCTCCTTTCCTCTGCCATGCATATGGACCATTCCCTTACTTACCTGCCTTGAAAGACTACAGACACTTACACTAGCTTCAATATCCCTGACTCCGGTTACCACCATGATTTCTACCTGGAACAGTCCTGGGCCTCCAACCCATCAGACGAGAGAGCATTCAACGCACGCACTCGACTAGACACCAGACCTGCTCGGATCCCATATAGTTGTAGCCTTTTACTCTCTAACTGAACACTACCATGGCCGAATGAGCGCCCAGAAGAACCCGAGACACCTATCGGTAAAGTATACATCGAACGGAGCACTTGGTATATTTTAGTGACTGATCCGATCTTGTGCCCTGCTGCGACATTTATATTGGCGCTTACCTCTATGCCTTATATGAACTATTCTTCATATTGCAGACCTCATATCATCATAGAGGAGCTAGTAATTCTTTATACTTTACTAAACATCATACTACCCTGAAAGCAGGGGCCCGTTCACTACCTTACAATATTGCAGGCATTGGGTGGTCAATTTATCAAGTGATACCCCCCTTACTAGCCTTATCCCTGATCCAGGATATACAGGAGCCATGATTTATATGATTTTTAGGCCCACCCAAACCTACCCCCCAGTACCCACCTCTTACAACCCTATAACATCTATCAGGTGTAGGGCAGGGGTCAGGGGCGTAACTATAGGGGGTGTAGCAGTCGTGACCGCAACCGGGCCCTGTGATGCAGGGGGCCCATGCAGCCCCCTCTACATATGGCCAGCAGCAGCATAGGCAGCTAGGGGTAAACAAACTTTAAGCACACAGATGCAGTGCAGCCCTATGAGAGCCAGCTCCCCGGAGGACACTGCAGGCTTGTCTGCCAGCCCCCCTCCTCCCCCGTCATACACAGATGATGAAAGGTCTTTCTGGGCGATATGCTGATCGCCCATCCAGCACACTGGATGGAGCCCAGGCCAGCATGGATGAGTGCGTGGCCTACAGCTTGGTCATGGTGAGTGAGAGGACCCCATCCCCCACACACCATTATATACCCCCTCCCTCTCCCCCTGGGGACAGGGACCCCTTCTTACGTGGGGACAGGGACCCACACCTCCCCTGGGGACTGGGACCCCTTCTCACCTGGGGGCAGTAACTTCATCTGCCCTGGAGAAAAAGGCCTCATCTCTTCTGGGGACGGGGACCCCATCCTGCCTAGGGACAGTCCCCCAATGGGGCACCTAAAAATTAAAAAAAAATTATAAAAAAAAACTACTGATACCAGTGGTGGAACTACAGGGCTCACAAAGGTCATACCTGTGACCACGCCCTGGAGTTCAACCGCCAGACTCGGAGGGAAGGGCCCTGGATGGGGTTCAGGGGGGCCCTTCATTGTTTCTTGCATCGGGGCCCTGAAGGTTCTAGTTATGCCACTGCAGCAGGCGTCTGCCCGCACTGTTCCCTCACTGACACGGAGCCTGTTGATCCCTCCCTTTCAGAAAATCATAAGCACATCTGCAATTTGCTAGCTGACCCGTGCACACCGATAGGGAGAGATTAACCCATTTGCTAACTCATCACTTACTTCTCTCTAACATTTTATTGTTCACAAGCACCCTTATTCTTTGCAAATACGTTCCATACATCCAAATACTTTTCAGGCACCACACAGTCAATCAAGATCCACATATCTGTATATCTGGCTTGTTGAGTCCTTTCCATCCACATCATTTTCCCATATCATTTCTTAGGACATTTTTCCATATTGGGCAGTTTTGCCACAATTGCTCTTGTCTCACTAGGCTTCCATGGGACATAAACTTGAGCCATATTAGCTACATATTGATCTCCCACTACCCCTCCTGGCAGGGCCACTTCCCTTAGGGGCATCTGCTCTACCGGCTTTTCTACCGGCTTATCCTTTAATTAGGGACCTGACCAATTCCCTTGTTTCTCTTTCCCTATCTGGAGTGTGTAGTATCCCTAAAGCTCTCTGCTTTGCTGCTGCTTTTTGCCTCATAACCACTGGGGTATAAGTCTGGCTTGTCTGTTTTATGGGGGTGTGTAATCTATCTATTTTAGTGAACTTTGCTAAAGCATTTGATTTTGATGGAGTGTACTGCCAAATTTGTCCATCTTTATCAAATATTACCCCCTCACTTTTATCGAATGAAGATCCCAAACTACTCCTCCGCTGAGAAGTCCCTTGGGCTCCCTCTAACATTCGGCTCCTTCCCTCCTGTGAGAAGCTGGAAACAGCTTGCTGCTGCTGAGGGGTAGCCTGGAAAGGCATGTGGGGAGCACTCTGTTCTCCCGTGTCTTCTTCCCTTTCCTCCATAGGATCAACTTCATCTATAGGGGCAGACGCTGCTCTAGATGCTACTGCTAAATCCCTTCTTGCAAACTCATACGGGGATGCCCAAGCATTGGGAAGCTCCTCTTCATCTTCCAGATGCAGAGCAGCTTTTTCAGTACACATTTTATAAGGGGGTGGTTTTAAATTATTTCGGGACTCTTCTTCCCAAGCAGCTAGACATTCAATCCCCCCACAATCAGACATTTTAAAGAGTAAATTAAATAATGCATCAATTGTTGGGGTATCAAGCGAACCCTCAGGGGGGCCACCATTTCGACGGGTCCTCTTTGTATTCCCTTTTTGTAATTTTACACCATTTTACATGATGCTTTAAAACATCCGGCTCTCCACTTACCATCATCTTTATGATAGGGGCGCTTGGATGCAATTTCGCTACACTTAACCCTGTTTTCTTTGCTATTTTTAATAATTTTATTGCCCTTTCTTTTGTTAACCCAAAAGTATTCATTACCGGTAAAATATTTTTTTCAAGCAAATTTCCCATTTTCTTTATGTTTCCCCTGTTACTCTTTTTCAGAAATGACAATATTTTAGAGCTCCGGGACTGTTTACTTCTCACGGCTGTGTACCAGCAGCCCAGTACATATATTGAGATATCTCACTTCGTTCTACTCTCAGAAGGACGTCTCCTTTCTGAGTGGTAATAGGCTAGTCCCTATCTCGACTCCCTATTCCAGAGAACATACAGCAGGTCATTCACCCATTTGTGGCTATCCGCTGAAGGCAAACCTATCCGCCTTAGGACCACAAACGTTTCTCAAAAAATCACACAAAAAATTCAACATCCACCACCTTCTATTCACTCATAGAAATTGTGGTACCTGCATTTTACACATCCCTTAATAACATGACTATATTCATTGTCATTTCTGAGAGTAAGAAGAAGGGCAAGTAAGTACTTTTGCATGCTTAAGTTGTAACTGGTACCATTAGTATTCTCAGTAATCGTACATAGACAGAATGCAGTAAAATCAAAAAGGAAAAAAATCAAAAAATCTAAAAGGAACTGTATTCCACAAGCCCCACCCGGCTCCTCAAAACCGCACAGAAAGACAGTACTTTCTAATATGAGAAATAAAAGGTTTCTCACCTGAGGCCTCTGTGCTGTCCCTCCTTTTGAGGGTTGAGAGCCGATGGTGGGGGTGCAGATAAGAAGACCGTCCGAGGGTCACCAACTGTTATGATGAGCTTTGAAATAAAGGACATCTACGAAGTAGCATTCGTCTCAATGCATGTTTACTTCAGAAATACTCACTGTACAGAGGACCACACCTTCCAAGGGGTTGTGGTACAGAATACAAACTGTTACAGCTTTTTATAAGAAAATTATAACATTACCGCTTATGGCGGGCACAGAACCAAGTTACAGAGTACGTAATACATTTCATAATAATTGGTCCCACATTACATATGGTCATCTTGACCCAAACACAAAAACAAGATAAACAAGATAAAGGTCAATTTGACAGGATAGTGATTAATTATGATAAGGGTAAAGTTTGTTATAAACAGGGACTTTCCATACCAACATTTTTACAACATTTCTGGGAATAATATCTTTTGTTATCTTACTGGCAGAACATTTCATGTCATCCAGAGAACAGAATACACAAGCAATCATATGTGTGGAAACATTTGACAAATACTCAAAGAATAGAGAAACATTTGAAAAAGAAATTCATTCTTATATTGAAGGGGAACTCTGAGTAACTTATATAGATATGTGTTGCATATGTCTTCATATCTTCACACTAGCCTATCTGTATAAACTAGCCTGTCTTTTGTACACATTAGCCTCTCTGTATAAACTAGCTGGTCTTCTGTATACACTAGTCCGTCTGTATACACTAGCAAGTCTGCATAGCCTCTCTGTGTAACACAGTCTCTCTCTCTGTATACCCTAGCCTCCATCTCTGCATGCCCAGAACGTTCGTCTGTATAATCTAGCCTATCTATATACACTAGCCTGTGTTTTGTACACTTTAGCCTATCTGTATAAACTAGCCGGTCTTCTGCATACATGAGTCTCTCTGTATACCCTTGGATGTCTTTTGTATACACTAGCTGCTCATTATACATTAGCTCTCTGTATACCCAAGCCTCTCTGTATACACTAGTCCGTCTGTATACACTAGCAAGTCTGCATACACCAGCCTCTCTATGTAACCCAGCCTTTCTCTCTGTATACCCAAGATGTTCTTCTCTATAATCTAGCCTATTTATATACACTAGCCTGTCTTTTGCACACATTAGCCTCTCTATATAAACTAGCCGGTCTTCTGTATACACTAGTCCGTCTGTATACACTAGCAAGTATGCATACTCTAGCCTCTCTCTCTGTATACCCTAGCCTCCATCTCTGCATACCCAGAACGTTCTTCTGTATAATCTAGCCTATCTGTATACACTAGTGTATACAGACGGACTAGTGTATACAGAGGACCGGCTAATGTGTACAAAAGACAGGCTGATGTATACAGATAGGCTAGATTATACAGAAGAACGTCCTGGGTATGCAGAGCGCTCAGCTTCAAGGTATGGCCAACATGAGTAATATGGGGGACACTCCTCACCCCCGCCCCCACCTACCAGATCTGACTTTCATCCCCTTGCCCTCTCTGCCCCGGTCATCTGGTGGCAGTTTTATGCACTCCCTGGCCCCCACCCATTCATAATCCTTACCGACCTTTCCTTCCGCTGCTCACTGGAACACACTGGATGACTTGTCTAATTAACCAACTTGTACAAGACACCGCTATCCTCCTGTCTGACACCGGTCCCCCTTGAAGGCTTTACCCCTCACTGTTTGGGTGGTCCCTGCCTCCCCCTGGATGCTCCACATATACCCTGACGACATTGTCGGAGGGGCACCACTTGACAGGACACGGGGCTGTCATGCCGGTGGCATCTCCCATTGGAGGAAGGGATGATGGCCCCAACCCCTTGGCAGCAGGTTCTTTCATGTACAGACCAGGGCAGCTCATCTTTCCTTCTGGAGTCTTGACCTTAGAGGGGGGAGTTGCACTTTGGGGGGTCTGAGTGATACCTAGTGTGCTGTACTGGAAGGGCTTGACATTCCCGCATATGTGTCCCCTCCCCCTGGTTGCGCCCCTCGCCCCCCCCTCTGGCCCCCACCTACTCTTTGCCGACATTGCCTTCTGCAGCTTTCGGGGACCCTGGACGACTTATTTATTGAGCCTATCGGTACGAGACACTGCTTCCCTCCAGTGTGACTCTGGACCCCCCTGGAGGATTTACCCCTTACTGTTTGGGCTGTCCCAGCCTCCCTCTGGATGCTCTACACAGCCCCCGATGGCGATGCAGGAGAGACACTAATTGGCGGGCCCCAGGACTGTTGCTCGGGTGAAGTTTCCCGTTGGATGGAGGGATGGTGGCCCCAGCCCCTTGCCTGCCGGATTTTCCATGCACCGACCAGGGCTGCTCCTCTTTCATCTTGATGTGGTGACCATGGAGGGGAGGAGTTGAAATTTATGGGGTCCGGGTGGTTGCTGGTGGGAGTGCGCTAAAGGACTTGACATTTCCGCATGTTTGTCCCCTCTCCCCTGTCTCCCCCCTCCCTCCCCCCCCTTCCCACCCTTCCCTTCCCTCCTTTCCCTCCCCCTTTCCCTCCTTCCACCCCCCCTTTTCCCCCCTTCCCTGCCCCTTTTCCCCCCCGGGGCGTGGACAGGGGAGAGGGGGTAAGGAGAGGACAATCTGCCAAAGGGAGAAATGCATTTGTTCGGGGACTGCATGTACTTTTGGAGTATGGGACGGGGGGTGGTGGATCCCATTCTGTGATG
The DNA here is from genome assembly GCF_037356315.1 of Lithobates pipiens. Classification (NCBI taxonomy): domain Eukaryota; kingdom Metazoa; phylum Chordata; class Amphibia; order Anura; family Ranidae; genus Lithobates; species Lithobates pipiens. The sequence continues at coordinate 164,726,034 of NW_027507791.1, forward strand.
CCTTTTCTGTTGTGACGGGCTCCCTTGTGCATGCCTACGTTTAGGGCGAGCCGAGGAGACCCCTCAGTGCTGACAGTTATGTGCTCTACCTCTGTTTTGATTATACTATTGTTTTTTGGTTCTATGATGTTACTGATTGTCTTTTATTTGCATACCGGTATCAGACGTGACATTTACCACTGCCGGGACTGGGGGGACTAGGATTCGGGGGCTCCCTCTCCGACCTGTCTACCCACCAACCCAAGTAGGACAGCGCTTTAAACCCAGTGTACATCTGGTAAGCGCTATAGCATAATTGTGCTGTTTTAGTATACCCTTCCTGTACTGTTGAGTGCGGACAACCCTTAATTTCCCTCTCCCCCTGGGGTTGAGGTGCCCGGCCTCTTTTTCCCCTTACCTTTCCTTCCATTTGCCCTTCCTTTCTCCCCCTTACTTCCCGCCATGCATTACCTACCCAAAACCTACCTTAATTAAACTTTCTTTGCTTTTCTCTGACATCCCCCTCCCCCTCCCCGAGGAGTGATGGCAGACTCAGTCAAGGTCACCTCTCTAAACGTTAAAGGACTGAACTCCCCTGAAAAACGGTGGATCCCCCTGTGAGAACTGAAGACTTCCTGTACTGATGTGGCCTTTATACAAGAAACACATTTTAAAAATACTAGCCTCCCCTTTCTATGGTCGAGATCCTTCCCTAAGGTCTACCACTCTACTAACCCCTCCTCTAAGACCAAGAGAGTCTCCATTCTGATCTCTAGCAGGCTCCCCTGGGTTCTCCAGGATTCTCTGGTGGACCCTGGGGGCCGATATCTTTTTCTTAGGGACCACATTGGAGAGTGCCTTTTTACATTTGCCACTGTGTACGCTCCCAATGATCACCAAGACACGTTCCTCAGAACTACCCTGCTCAGATTATGTGACTTTCGGGAGGGCCAGTTGATATTAGATGGGGACTTTAATGTCCCCTTTCGCCATCGGTTGACACTTCTGCCTCTTGCTCCTCGCTCCTCATTTCCTCTAGAAAGTGGATTACTAAGTGTTTACTGAATGACCAATTAGTTGATGTCTGGCGTCTGCAACACTCTGGGGAAAGGGACTACTCTTTTTGCTCTTCCCCTCACAAATCATACTTGAGGATAGACTTCTTCTTGATTTCACATGACCAACTGCACTTGGTGAGCTCTTCCTCCATCGGCCATATTACTTGGTCCGACCATGCTCCTGTAGCCCTTACCTACACCCTCTCTAGGAACCCCTCACCTAGGTCTCTATTCTGGCACCTTAATGAGAGCCTCCTCCAGATACCGGAAGTTTTAGCAGATGTGACCAGGGAATTGGACCTTTATTTCCAAGAAAACTAAACGCAGGACTGCGACCCGGGGATAATTTGGGAGGCTCACAAGTCAGTACTCCGCAGGGTACTTATCAGGCACGGGGCGCGCATCAAACAAACACGGAAGGAACAGCTTGCTAATCTGTTTCGTGAACTTGCCTCTGTGGAAGCGAAACATAAACATGCCCCCTCACGGACCTTAGAGATTGAATAGGGGACACTCCGTACCCAGATTGCTGACCTACTCCATTATAAAGCGAAAGCGGTACTCCAGTTTTGTCGTAAACTGACATAGGAGTCAAGGGACAAATGCAGAAAAATCTTAGCCAGGTCGGTAAAGGTGTTGAAATCTGCCTCTTACATACCACAGTTGATAGATGAGAATGGCCAGAGGGCCTCTACCCCAACCCAAATAGCCGAAGTCTTTGAAAAATGTTACTCTGATCTCTACAACCTGCCCGATTCAGGGTCTGGACAGGACAATATAGACAGATATGTAACCGGTTCTGGTCTACCAACCCTCTCATCAGACTCACGGGAGTACTTGGAGGACCCGATCACACTGGAAGAAGTCCAGACGGCCGTGGGACCTCCGAAAGTGGGTAAGGCTCCGGGCCCTGACGGATATACTGCACAATACTATAAGACCTTCCTCCCTATTCTCGACCCGTGCTTGGTGAATTTATTTAATACTCTGAGCTCGAATGGGGATTTTTCCTGAGGATACCTTTAGAGCCCACATCTCGTTGATACCTAAGGAGGGCAAAGACCCGGGCCTTTGTGAGAGCTACAGACCCATTTCCCTCCTAAATTCGGTCCTAAAACTATTCTCTAAAATCCTCGCCACGTGATTGGCACATCACTTGCAGTCCCTTATACATATTGGCCAGTTAGGTTTTATTCCCACCAGGGAAGATAGGGACAACACCATTAAGGTGCTTACCCTGGTCCATAAAGCAAAGTCATCTGGGACCCCTTGTCTTTTCGTGAGTACTGATGCCAAGAAGCCTTTTGATCGGGTCAAATGGACATTCATGTTCTTGGTCCTTCGCCATATAGGTCTGAGTGAACGGATGCTGGCATGGATAAGTAAGATATACTCACGCCCTTCAGCTCAAGTCAAAGCGAATGGGGTGCTCTCATCTCCCCTTGACATCGGGAATGGGACCAGACAGGGTTTCCCCCTGTCGCCCCTGTCATTGGAACCCTTTCTCTCCACTGACGAATCCCAGAGTTTCCTTTGCGAAATCTCCTTTGGGAATTCCAGATATACGGGATACTTCTTGAAATCAGAGGCCATGGGGGTTGCAGTCCCCCTGCAAACGTTACTAGACTTGCAGTCCAATTTTCGATTTAAATGGACCCATACAGCCCTTAAAACTTCCCCCCACCCCTTGTCACTAATATCCGCAGTTTGCTTCACGGGTGGCATTCTGGCCTCCATTCCTGGTTCAGGAGATGCAATCTCATTAAATGAACATACTCCCTAAATTTACCTATCTTTTCCAAGCTCTCCTGATCCAGATTCCAGTCCCGTTTTTTAAGCAAGCTCAATCCTTGCTCACTCAATTTAACTGGGCCCACGAAAATCCCAGACTTAAGCGGTCACAGCTGACATTGTCTAAACAACAGGGAGGGTTGGTTCTCCCTGACTTGCGACGCTACTACCTGGCCTCCCATCTGGGGCGTGTATTGGACTGGAATCGATACAAACTTTCTAAGCTCACTCCCGAATTCCGGGAGTGAATATACCATGTGGTGCTATAAGGATTTACCCACAGAATTGACGTCACATCCCACTATAGGGGCTTAGTTGAAAGTCAGTCACCTGATCGCTACCCAAAACACACTCACATCTTTGACTTCCCCCCTATTCCCTATACGTGGCCATCCGAACTTTGAACCGGGGACCCACTTAGAAATTCCAACCTAGACAATGCGTCTAAATTCGTCATTGATGGAAAATGGCCTTCTTTCTCAACCCTAACAGATCCGACAGGGCTTTTCCAACTGCCTTTTTGGAGAGCGGCGCAACAACATAATTTTCTCCATTCCATCCCCAATTCTCAAACGTTCGCCCGCCCTCAGACGGAGTTTGAGACTCTATGCAGGAGCGAAGGCCCTTTGGCCCACATTCTCTCTCAAACAGATTACCCACACTTAACCTGTCTGTCCAACTGGGAAAAGGACCTTAATTGCTTGTTTTCCCCAGCACAGAGACAACGCATTATCACTTTGGCTCTCAAAACCTCGCTGTGCACGAAGATACAGGAGACAAATTTTAAACTTCTCACCAGGTGGTATTTGACACCATCAAACATGCATTAATGTTTCCCTCTTCCTCGAACATATGCTGGAGGTGTGGAGAAGAAGAGGGCACGTTGCTCCACATTTTTTGGTCCTGCCCCAGCTTGGTGGACTTCTGGACAGAGGTCCGATGCATAACACAAATATTCACAGACTTCTCCATCCAGGAAGAGGCTGCATTCTTTCTCTTGCACCATTCACAGATTCCCATTAAGAAGTACAAAAAAATCAATTTTACGGCATGTGATAAATGCGGCAAAATCCTGCATCCCTCTCTATTGGAAAAAATGTTCCCCCCCCCTACTCACTGGCTTAGGAAAATAGAGGACATTAAAAAAAATGGAGGACTTGATCCTCACATCACAAGGTAAACAAGAATTTTTTAAACAAACCTGGGACATCTGGAATACCTTTATATTCTCGCTGGAAGGATGTCGCCTGCTATCGCCTTAGTGCTCTGAGCTTTCCAAGACTGGCCCCTTGGACGGTGGCTGCCATCGTGTCTCGTCACCTTTTTTCCTTTCCTGATCTTTCACCCCTTCTCTTTTCTGCCTTCCTCCCCTATCTCTCACCCCCTCCACCCCCTCTCTCTTTTGTAAAAAGTGGAAAATTGGGAATGACGACCCCACACCCCCCTCTGGATGGATTATGCCGGAGGGACCTGGGGTTTGTGTGACCCTTGATCTTGGTACAGTACTTTATTCATTGTGATTGATGGAAGGCAGACTCACAGTTGCGAATATACCTGTAGCAAGTATTGTTCAGCTGCCTTTTGCTCTGTATTTCTCTGTTGCATTATGTACTCGGGGGACCGTCTTCCCCTGTTTGGAGAAAAAATTATATTTGAAAACAAAAAGAAGCCTACGACACCTGGTATTCCCAGGCGGTCTCCCATCCAGGCATTAACCAGGCCCGACCCTGCTTAGCCTCCAAGATCAGATGAGATGGAACAGATTCAGGGTGATGTGGCCATAGCCAAAATCTTCAGGCACTCTCAACTCTCTTGACAAACGCCAAGATGGTCACCTTGGGAACATGCAGAAAAAAATAGGTTAACGGCAACAACATAAGTAGAAGCCTACGGCATCTGGAAATCCCAGGCGGTCTCCCATCCAGGTACTAAACTGGTCCCAACCCTGTTTAGCCTCTGAGATCAGAGGAGATCGGGCGCTTTCAGGGTTATGTGCCCATAGGCAATCTCTTTGGGCACTCTCAACCCTCTTGACAAATGCCATGATAGTCACTTTGAGATACAAGCAAAAAAAAAAACAGGTCAATGTCAACAACATAAAAAGAAGAATACGGCACCTGGTATTCCAACGCCATCTCCCATCCAGGTACTAACTAGGCCCAACCCTTCTTAGCCTCAGAGAAGAGAAGAGATAGGGCTCTGCAGGGTGATGCTGCTGTAAGCGATCTCTTTGGGCACTCTCAACCCTCTTGACAAATGCCAAGATGGTCACCTTGGGAAACAAGCGAAAAAAAAAAACGAATCAACGCCAACAACATAAAAAGAAGCCTACAATAACTGGTATTCCCAGGTGGTCTCCCATCCAGGTACTAACCAGGCCCGACTCTTCTTAGCCTCCAAGATCAGACGAGATTGGGTGCTTTCAGAGTGATGTGGCCATAGGCAATCTCTTCAGGCACTCTCAACCCTCTTGACAAACACCAAGATGGTCACTTTGGGAAACAAGCGAAAAAAAAACAGGTCAACGCCAACAACATAAAAAGAAGTCTACGACACCTGGTATTCCCAGGCGGTCTCCCATCCAGGTACTAACAAGGCCCGACTCTTCTTAGCCTCCAACATCAAACGAGATCGGGTGCTTTCAGGGTGATGTGCCCGTAGGCAATCTCTTCAGGCACTTTCAACCCTCTTGACAAACGCCAAGATGGTCACCTTAGAGACAATACGGTCCGAGTCCTCAATTTAATCCATGCGGCGCATGTACAGGGAAGGCCCTTGCTTATGTTGTCAACGGATGCGGAGAAGGCCTTTGACAGGGTGGCCTGGCACTTTATGCAGGCCACCCTGGAACATATAGATCTTGGCCCCAACATGATGAGCTGGGTAATGTCGCTTTACTCCACGCCGTCGGCAGCGGTATGGGTGAACGAGTGGTGCTCGGACTCTTTCCCCATCACTAATGGGACGAGGCAGGGGTGCCCTCTGTCTCCCCTAATTTTTATTCTGACACTGGAACCACTTATGTGTCACGTTCGGAATGACCCGAATATTACTGGCATATCCAAACCCTCGGCACACCACAATATTGCGGCGTACGCTGACGATCTAATTTTTTCCATCTCCACACATTTTGCTTCCCAATATACTCGCATCTCTCCGGCGATACGGCAGCCTATCAAACTATAAAATCAATTGCGCCAAGTCGGCTGTATTGAATATATCGGTCCCGGATGGTGAGGCCAAGAGGCTCCGCTCCACTTTTCCATTCTACTGGGCTGAAAAATCTATATGTTACCTGGGCGTTGACATCGCAGCGGATTTGGCGCAATTGTACCCGCTTAATTTTGTCCCTCTCCTGAATAGACTGAAATCTGATTTGGGAAACTGGCATGCTTTAACACTGACCTGGATCGGGCGCTGTAATGCATTCAAAATGACGGCCCTCCCCCGGATCTTATACTTGTTCCAGACATTACAGATCCGGTTACCCCCAATTTTTTTCAGACAACTGCAGGTGCTGCTCCGGGACTTTATTTGGGCGTGCAAACCGCCCAGAGCCCGTTTGCAATTGCTTGCCAGACCAAAGGACAAGGGGGGTCTGGGTCTCCCAGATCTGAGACAATACTACAGAGCGACTCTGCTAGCGAGAGTCGTTGATTGGCATTGTAATGGCCCACACAAGCAGTGGGTGGAGATGGAGATTGAGGATGGATCCATTCCCCTATTGACCTCCCCGTGGCTCCTGTCCTCCCTACCAAAAGACCTCAGAGATCACCCCGTAGTGGGAGCTACGTTGGCTGTTGTGCGGAGGTTGTTCCGCTGCACACACATTGCTCCCCTGCCGTCACCAATGACTCCGGTTATAGGTAATCCAGACTTCCCACCGGGATTTACCAACAATATACTGCGACAGTTGACAGTGGTGGGGAAACAGCGTCTGGGAGAGGTGTGGCCCTCGGGAGGGCTCCCGACCACGCAAACTGTCGCCGAGCTTTCTGACCCTCCGCTTGACTTGTTTAGTGCTTATCAACTTCATCGCTTTCTTCTGGCCATACAAAGGGCCCCCTACACTCCTAGAGACCTGACGCCCTATGAATCCATCTGTCACAAAAGGGAACCTGTGCGACACACCCTCTCCCTCCTGTACAACCTATTGAGTAGTCAGGAGGAGGAGTCGACCCCACCATTTATCCACAAATGGGAGAGGGACTTAGGCATCACATTTACCCCACAACAGATAGGGAAGATCCTGACCTTAGTACATAAAGCTTCCATCGCAAACCAATATCAAGAATCAGGATACAAGATAGTCTCACGCTGGTATAGAGTCCCATACCTTCTGAATAAAATGAATAGATCGATCCTGGATGTTTGTTGGAGGTGCAATTCAGATACGGGGACCATGGGACACATTTTCTGGGCATGCCCGGCCTCTGACGTCCCCCTCCCCCTCCCCGAGGAGTGATGGCAGACTCAGTCAAGGTCACCTCTCTAAACGTTAAGGGACTGAACTCCCCTGAAAAACGGTGGATCCTCCTGTGAGAACTGAAGACTTCTTGTACTGATGTGGCCTTTATACAAGAAACACATTTTAAAAATACTAGTCTCCCCTTTCTATGGTCGAGATCTTTCCCTAAGGTCTACCACTTTACTAACCCCTCCTCTAAGACCAAGGGAGTCTTCATTCTGATCTCTAGCAGGCTCCCCTGGGTTCTCCAGGATTCTCTGGTGGACCCTGGGGGCCGATATCTTTTTCTTAGGGGCCACATTGGAGAGCGCCTTTTTACATTTGCCACTGTGTACGCTCCCAATGATCACCAAGATACGTTCCTCAGAACTACCCTGCACAGATTATGTGACTTTCGGGAGGGCCAGTTGATATTAGGTGGGGACTTTAATGTCCCCTTTCGCCATCGGTTGAAACTTCTGCCTCTTGCTCCTCGCTCCTCATTTACTAAGTGTTTACTGAATGACCAATTAGTTGATGTCTGGCGTCTGCAACACTCTGGGGAAAGGGACAACTCTTTTTGCTCTTCCCCTCACAAATCATACTTGAGGATAGACTTCTTCTTGATTCCACATGACCAACTGCACTTGGTGAGCTCTTCCTCCATCGGCCATATTACTTGGTCTGACCACGCTCCTGTAGCCCTTACCTACACCCTCTCTAGGAACCCCTCACGTAGGTCTCTATTCTGGCACCTTAATGAGAGCCTCCTCCAGATACCGGAAGTTTTAGCAGATGGACCAGGGAATTGGACCTTTATTTCCAAGAAAACTAAACGCAGGACTGCGACCCGAGGATAATTTGGGAGGCTCACAAGTCAGTACTCCGCAGGGTACTTATCAGGCACGGGGCAGGCATCAAACGAACATGGAAGGAACAGCTTGCTAATCTGTTTCGTGAACTTGCCTCTGTGGAAGCCAAACATAAACATGCCCCCTCACGGACCTTAGAGATTGAATTGGGGACACTCTGCACCCAGATTGCTGACCTACTCCATTATAAAGCGAAAGCGACACTCCAGTTTTGTCGTAAATTGACGTAGGAGTCAGGGGACAAATGCAGAAAAATCTTAGCCAGGTCGGTAAAGGAGTTTAAATCTGCCTCTTACATACCCCAGTTGATAGATGAGAATGGCCAGAGGGCCTCTACCCCAACCCAAATAGCCAAAGTCTTTGAAAAATGTTACTCTGATCTCTACAACCTGCCTGATTCAGGGTCCGGACAGGACAATATAGACAGATATGTAACCGGTTCTGGTCTACCAACCCTCTCATCGGACTCACGGGAGTACTTGGAGGACCCGATCACACTGGAAGAAGTCCAGACGGCCGTGGGACCTCCGAAGGTGGGTAAGGCTCCGGGCCCTGACGGATATACCGCACAATACTATAAGACCTTCCTCCCTATTCTCGGCCCGCGCTTGGTGAATTTATTTAATACTCTGAGCTCAAATGGGGATTTTCCTGAGGATACCCTTAGAGTCCACATCTCGTTGATACCTAAGGAGGGCAAAGACCTGGGCCTATGTGGGAGCTACAGACCCATTTCCCTCCTAAATTCGGTCCTAAAACTATTGTCTAAAATCCTTGCCACGTGATTGGCACATCACTTGCAGTCCCATATACATATTGACCAGTTAGGTTTTATTCCCACCAGGGAAGATAGGGACAACACCATTAAGGTGCTTACCGTGGTCCATAAAGCAAAGTCATCTGGGACCCCTTGTCTTCTCGTGAGTACTGATACCGAGAAGGCTTTTGATCGGGTCAAATGGACATTCATGTTCTTGGTCCTTCGCCATATAGGTCTGAGTGAACGGATGCTGGCATGGATAAGTAAAATATACTCACGCCCTTCAGCTCAAGTCAAAGCGAATGGGGTGCTCTCATCTCCCCTTGACATCGGGAATGGGACCAGACAGGGTTGCCCCCTGTCGCCCCTGTCATTGGAACCCTTTCTCTCCACAATTCAACAAAACTCAGACATAACGGGACTCCAAATGGGTACTACTGAGTGCAAGATATCTGCCTACGTGGATGACATGCTGTTCTCGCTGACGAATCCCAGAGTTTCCTTGCAAAATCTCCTTCGGGAATTCCAGATATACGGGATACTTCTTGAAATCAGAGGCCATGGGGGTTGCAGTCCCCCCGCAAACGTTACTAGACTTGCAGTCCAATTTTCGATTTAAATTGACCCGTACAGCCCTTAAAACTTCCCCCACCCTTTGTCACTAAGATCCGCAGTTTGCTTCACGGGTGGCATTCTGGCCTCCATTCCTGGTTCAGGAGATGCAATCTCATTAAAATGAACATACTCCCTAAATTTACCTATCTTTTCCAAGCTCTCCTGATCCAGATTCCAGTCCCGTTTTTTAAGCAAGCTCAATCCTTGCTCACTCAATTTAACTGGGCCCACGAAAATCCCAGACTTAAGCGGTCACAGCTGACATTGTCTAAACAACAGGGAGGGTTGGTTCTCCCTGACTTGTGTCGCTACTACCTGGCCTCCCATCTGGGGTGTGTATTGGACTGGAATCCAAACAAACTTTCTAAGCTCACTCCCGAATTCTGCTAAGAAGCGCCATGTGGTGCTATAAGGGTTTACCCACAGAATTGACGTCACATCCCACTATAGGGGCTTAGTTGAAAGTCAGTCACCTGATCGCTACCCAAAACACACTCACGCCTTTGACTTCCCCCCTATTCCCTATACGTGGCCATCCGAACTTTAAACCGGGGACCCACTTAGAAATTCCAACCTAGACAATGCGTCTAAATTCATCATTGATGGAAAATGGCCTTCTTTCTCAACCCTAACAGATCCGACAGGGCTTTTCCAACTGCCTTTTTGGAGAGCGGCGCAACGACATAATTTTCTCCATTCCATCCCCAATCCTCAAACGTTCGCCAATCCTCAGACGGAGTTTGAGACTCTATGCAGGAGCGAAGGCCCTTTGGCACACATTCTCTCTCAAACAGATTACCCACACTTAACCTGTCTGTCCAACTGGGAAAAGGACCTTAATTGCTAGTTTTCCCCAGCACAGAGACAACGCATTATCACTTTGGCTCTCAAAACCTGGCTGTGCACGAAGATACAGGAGACTAATTTTAAACTTCTCACCAGGTGGTATTTGACACCATCAAAGCTGCATAAATGTTTCCCCTCTTCCTCGAACATATGCTGGAGGTGTGGAGAACAGGGCTCGAGTCCTGCGGGAACGCGTGGGAACGGCGTCCCTGCACTTTTTTCACAGCAGGAACGCCGTTCCCATTTGCAGGACCGGAGCCGCCCGAGGCTCTAGCACAGCCTGCTAGCTGTATTGTCTTCACATAGCTGACATCGGAAGAGCAGCACAGCGATGCACGGAGGGCAGGGGCTGGCCCAGTTAACTGACTGGTTAATAGAACTGCTCTGCATTCTATCCACCAATCAGTTAACTGGGGCCGGTCCCGCCCTCTGTCCATCCCTTTGCTGCACTTCCGATGTCAGCTCTGTGCCTCCGATGTCATCTGCTGTATCCTGAGTAAGGTAAGAAAGGGAAGACGGCACTGTTATGAAGGAGGGAGGGGGAAAGTATCAGAAACTGAAAGGAATGAGGAGGGGTGATATAAAAGGGAGGCAGGGCAGGAATGTGAAGGGGGGTTCTACAAAGGGGGTGAGGACAGGAATGTGAAGAAGGGTGCTATAAAGGGGCTGAGGACAGGTTTAAATTTTAAAACTGGCTACTTGGTCATCTCCTGTAGTATGTCGCATTCACAGTCTGGTCATCTCCTGTAGTCGCATTTGCAGTCTGGTCATCTCCTGTAGTCGCATTCGCAGTCTGGTCATTTTCTGTAGTATGTCTCATTCGCAGTCTGGTCATCTCCTGTAGTCGCATTCGCAGTTTGGTCATCTCCTGTAGTATGTCGCATTCGCAGTCTGGTCATCTCCTGTACTATGTCACATTTTCAGTCAGGTCATCTCCTGTAGTCGCATTTGCAGTCTGGTCATCTCCTGTAGTCACATTTGCAATCTGGTCATCTCCTGTAGTATGTCGCATTCACAGTTTGGTCATCTCCTGTAGTCGCATTCGCAGTCTGGTCATCTCCTGTAGTATGTCGCATTCGCAGTCTGGTCATCTCCTGTAGTCGCATTTGCAGTCCGGTCATCTCCTGTACTATGTCACATTTTCAGTCTGGTCATCTCCTGTAGTCGCATTTGCAGTCCGGTCATCTCCTGTAGTCGCATTTGCAGTCTGGTCATCTCCTGTAGTCGCATTTGCAGTCTGGTCATCTCCTGTAGTCGCATTTGCAGTCAGGTCATCTCCTGTAGTCGCATTTGCAGTCTGGTCATCTTCTGTAGTATGTCGCATTCGCAGTCTGGTCATCTCCTGTAGTCACATTCGCAGTCTGGTCATCTTCTGTGGTATGTCGCATTCGCAGTCTGGTCATCTCCTGTAGTATGTCGCATTCACAGTCTGGTCATCTCCTGTAGTCGCATTCGCAGTCTGGTCATCTCCTGTAGTCGCATTCGCAGTCTGGTCATCTCCTGTAGTATGTTGCATTCGCAGTCTGGTCATCTCCTGTACTATGTCACATTTTCAGTCTGGTCATCTCCTGTAGTCGCATTTGCAGTCTGGTCATCTCCTGTAGTCACATTTGCAATCTGGTCATCTCCTGTAGTATGTCGCATTCACAGTCTGGTCATCTCCTGTAGTCGCATTCGCAGTCTGGTCATCTCCTGTAGTATGTCGCATTCGCAGTCTGGTCATCTCCTGTAGTTGCATTTGCAGTCTGGTCATCTCCTGTACTATGTCACATTTTCAGTCTGGTCATCTCCTGTAGTCGCATTTGCAGTCTGGTCATCTCCTGTTGTCGCATTTGCAGTCTGGTCATCTCCTGTAGTCGCATTTGCAGTCTGGTCATCTTCTGTAGTATGTCGCATTCGCAGTCTGGTCATCTCCTGTAGTCACATTCGCAGTCTGGTCATCTTCTGTGGTATGTCGCATTCGCAGTCTGGTCATCTCCTGTAGTATGTCGCATTCACAGTCTGGTCATCTCCTGTAGTCGCATTCGCAGTCTGGTCATCTCCTGTAGTCGCATTCGCAGTCTGGTCATCTCCTGGAGTATGTTGCATTCGCAGTCTGGTCATCTCCTGTACTATGTCACATTTTCAGTCTGGTCATCTCCTGTAGTCGCATTTGCAGTCCGGTCATCTCCTGTAGTCGCATTTTCAGTCTGGTCATCTCCTGTAGTCGCATTCGCAGTCTGGTCATCTCCTGTAGTCGCATTCGCAGTCTGGTCATCTCCTGTAGTCGCATTTGCAGTCTGGTAATCTCCTGTACTATGTCGCATTTGCAGTCTGGTCAACTCCTGTACTATGACGCATTTGCAGTCTGGTCATCTCCTGTAGTAGCATTCGCAGTCTGGTCATCTCTTGTAGCATGTTGCATTTGCAGTCACTGTATTTTATGTGAAATATAAATATGCATATGAGCGTATCATTTTTTTTTTTTGGTGGGGGGAGTGGATCTTGGGTGGGAGTTCCCACACTTTTTTCCCCAGGACTTGACCCCTGGTGGAGAAGAAGAGGGCACGTTGCTCCACATTTTTTGGTCCTGTCCTAGCTTGGTGGACTTCTGGACAGAGATCCGATGCATAACACAAAAATTCACAGACTTCTCCATCCAGGAAGAGGCTGCATTCTTTCTCTTGCATCATTAACAGATTCCCAATAAGAAGTACAAAAAAAACAATTTTACGGCATGTGATAAATGCGGCGAAATCCTGCATCCCTCTCTATTGGAAAAAATGTCCCCCCCCTTTCATTACTTACTGGCTTAGGAAAATAGAGCACATTAAAAAAAATGGAGGACTTGATCCTCACATCACAAGGTAAACAAGAATTTTTTAAACAAACCTGGGACATCTGGAATACCTTTATATTCTCGCTGGAAGGATGTCGCCTGCTATCGCCTTAGTGCTCTGAGCTTTCCTTGACTGGCCCCTTGGACAGTGGCTGCCATCGTGTCTCGTCCCCTCTTCTCCTTTCCTGATCTTTCACCCCTTCTCTTTTCTGCCTTCCTCCCCTATCTATCACCCCCTCCACCCCCTCTCTCTTCTGGAAAAAGTGGAAAATTGGGAATTACGGCCCCACACCCCCCTCTGGATGGATTATGCAGGGGGGACCTGGGGTTTGTGTGACCCTGGATCTTGGTACAGTACTTTATTCGTGCCTCGAATCATTGTGATTGATGGAAGGCAGACTCACAGTTGCGAATATACCTGTATCAAGTATTGTTCAGCTGCTTTTTGCTCTGTATTTCTCTGTTGCATTATGTACTCGGGGGACCATCTTCCCCTGTTTGGAGAAAAAATTATATTTGAAAAAAAAAAGAAGCCTACGACACCTGGTATTTCCAGGCGGTCTCCCATCCTGGCATTAACCAGGCCCGACCCTGCTTAGCCTCCAAGATCAGACGAGATGGAACAGATTCAGGGTGATGTGGCCACAGCCAATATCTTCAGGCACTCTCAACTCTCTTGACAAACGCCAAGATGGTCACCTTGGGAACAAGCAGAAAAAAATAGGTCAACGGCAACAACATAAAAAGAAGCCTACGGCATCTGGAAATCCCAGGCGGTCTCCCATCCAGGTACTAAACTGATCCCAACCCTGCTTAGCCTCTGAGATCAGATGAGATTGGGCTCTTTCAGGGTGATGTGGCCATAGCAGATTTCTTCAGGCACTCTCAACCCTCTTGACAAACACCAAGATGGTCACCTTTGGTAAACAAAAAAAAATAAACAAGTCAACACCAACAACATAAAAAGAAGCCTACAGCACCTAGTATTCCCAAGGCCCAACCCTGTTTAGAGATCAGAGGAGATCGGGCACTTTCAGGGTGATGTGCCCATAGGCAATCTCTTTGGGCACTCTCATCCCTCTTGAAAAATGCCAAGATAGTCACCCTGGGAAACAAGCGAAAAAAAACAGGTCAACGCCAACAACATAAAAAGAAGAATACGGCACCTGGTATTCCAAGGCCGTCTCCCATACAAGTACTAACTAGGCCCAACCCTTCTTAGCCTCAGAGATCAGAAGAGATAGGGTGCTTTCAGGGTGATGCGGCTGTAAGCGATCTCTTTAGGCACTCTCAACCCTCTTGACAAATGCCAAGATGATCACTTTGGGAAACAAGCGAAAAAAACAGGTCAACACCAACAACATAAAAAGAAGCCTGCGGCATCTGGAAAACCCAGGTGGTCTCCCATCCAGGTACAAACCAGGCCCAACCCTGCTTAGCCTCTGAGACCAGACGAGATTGGGAACTTTCAGGGTGTTGTGGCCGTAGGCAATTTCTTTGTGCACTCTCAACCCTCTTGATAAATGCCAAGATGGTCACCTTGGGAAACAAGGAAAAAAAAACAGGTCAACGCCGACAACATAATGAGAAGTCTACGGCACCTGGTATTCCCAGGCTGTCTCCCATCCAGGTACTGACCAGGCCCATCGCTGCTTAGCCTCCAAGATCAGATAAGATTGGGCTCTTTCAGGTTGATTTGGCCGTAGGCACTCTCTTTGGGCACTCTGAAGCCTCTTGACAAAGGCAGAGATGGTCACCTTGGGAAACAAGCTAAAAAAAACAGGTCAAAGCCAACAACATAAAAAGAAGCCTACGGCACCCGGTATTCCCAGGCGATCTCCCAATCATGACACTAACCAGGCCAGATCCTTCTATGGCAGCTGGTCTTCCCAGGCAGTCTCCCATCCAGGTACTAACCAGGCCTGACGCTGCTTAGCCTCTGAAATCAGAGGAGATCGGGTGCTTTCAGGGTGATGTGGCCGTAAGCGTTCTCTTCAAGACACGCCCAACCCTCTTTTTTTTTCAAATATATATTTTATTAGTTTTCAACAATGGGACAAGGGCCCGTTTAACATACAGCGGTAGCAAAAAAATGGAGGTCGCAGCCTCCAAGTCACTCATCTTGACAAGATATAAAATACAGTGCATATTCCAACAGCACAAGAAAGAGAATATAACCAGGGTCCATATGTCCCCGAGGTCCAGTTTGTTGGTATAGCCAAAATCTAAACAATATAGGCCGACATATCGCTACCAGAAAAGAATGAGAGAAGAAAGAAAGGTAAGTTACAGGGGAGAGGGGGGAGGATCGGAGAGAAGGGGGGCATGGAGGGACAATGGGAGGCGTGCGACTGAGATACCTGTCCATGGGGTTGGAACCTCCGTGTACTGCCTAGTGTCCATGTAATCACAACAGCTCAAGTCGCAAGCAGCGACTTTCCTTCATCTGAAAGTATGAACATATTCCAGAGAGACCAGGTTTTCCTGTAGGTGTCCTGTCTGTGTTGCGCTGTCAACACCAAGTCCTCCATTTTATTCATGTCTTCTACCCTCCTCAACCACATTGCTACGGTCGGAGGACAGTCTTGTTTCCAAAGTAGGGGGATACAGGATTTGGCAGCGTTAGTCAAGTGTCGCAGTATAGATCTCTTGTATCTTCGGGGGGGCAGGGTGGACACATGGAGTAGAAAGAACGCCGGGTCGTTGGGAATCAGCAGGTCCATAAAATTTTGAGACACCGTTCGCACTGCAGTCCAGAAAGGCGTCAACTTAGGGCAGGACCAAAACATGTGTAACATGGACCCCCTCTCTTCATGACATCGCCAGCAACTTGCTGATGTGTCTGGGAAAATGGCATGTAGGCGACTAGGTGTAAGATACCACCGGGTCATGATTTTATAATTGGTCTCTTGTATTTTAGTGCACAGTGACGTTTTAAGAGAATGGTCAATTATATTCTGTTTCTGGACTGCAGTAAAGGTGCATTGAAGCTCCGCCTCCCACTTGTCCAAGCACGCCAGGCTCGGCGGGTGGGCTGGTGTATTCAGTGTCGAGTACATTTTAGAGAGGACTCGAGAAACTGGTTCCGTGCCTGTGAGGAATTCCTCGTATGGGGTCAGCGGTCGTGTGTAAGACTGGGGATTTGGGATGCTTTGAAGAAAATGGTGTATCTGTACTGCGTCCCAGAAGGAGAGCTGGAAGGAGCCCGCTGGGTCGGTTAGCTCCGTTAACAAGGGCCACCTATCTCGCCGCACAAATCGTGCAGCCGTTACACAATCTGACTCCCTCAGCGCCTGAAAGCGTGTAGGTGAGTTCCCGGGGGGGAACCGGTGGTTACCTAGAATCGGGGTCAAGGGAGAGGTTTTGGTAGTCAGGGAGTTTTGGAGTGTCGCCTGAAGACATTGCGTCAGAGTGTTCCCTATCAAGGGATGCGATTTTATCTCAGGGGGGAGGGAGCCACCACACCATAGCGCAGAACGCAGGGGAATGTTTACCTGCCGTTGTTCTATCTGTACCCATAATTTCAATTCTTGATGTCTCCCCCAGTCCACGATTCTGCCTAAGTGTATTGCTTGGTAGTATCTCCTAATATCGGGGAGTGCCAGTCCCCCATATCGTTTGGGCGCAGAAAGTTGGGCACGTGGTATGCACGGTTTCTTGTATGCCCAGACAAATTGGACAAACAGGGTCTGCACCTGTTTAAAATATGTGGGAGGTATTCTGATCGGGAGAGCCTGAAAGAGGTATAACAATTTGGGCAGCACACTCATTTTTAGTAGATTGCATCTCCCAAACCATGAGTGTAGTCCCTTATGCCATGTGTGAGCAGCGGAAGGAAAGGTCGGTAAGGATTATGAATGGGTGGGGGCCAGGGAGTGCATAAAACTGCCACCAGATGACCGGGGCAGAGAGGGCAAGGAGATGAAAGTCAGATCTGGTAGGTGGGGGCGGGGTTGAGGAGTGTCCCTCATATTACTCACGATGGCCATCCCTTGAAGCTGAGCGCTCTGCATACCCAGGACATTCTTCTGTATAATCTAGCCTATCTATATACATTAGCCTGTCTTTTGTACACATTAGCCTGTCTGTATCAACTAGCCGGTCCTCTGTATACACTAGTCCGTCTGTATACACTAGTGTATACAGATAGGCTAGATTATACAGAAGAATGTCCTGGGTATGCAGAGATGGAGGCTAGGGTATACAGAGAGAGAGGCTAGAGTATGCATACTTGCTAGTGTATACAGACGGACTAGTGTATACAGAAGACCAACTAGTTTATATAGAGAGGCTAATGTGGGCAAAAGGCAGGCTAGTGTATACAAATAAGCTAGATTATAGAGAAGAACATCTTGGGTATGCAGAGATGGAGGCTAGGGTATACAGAGAGAGAGGCTGGGTTACATAGAGAGGCTGGTGTATGCAGACTTGCTAGTGTATACAGACGGACGAGTGTATACAGAGAGGCTTGGGTATACAAAGAGCTAATGTATAAAGAGCAGCTAGTGTATACAAAAGACATCCAAGGGTATACAGAGAAACTGGTTCCGTGCCTGTGAGGAATTCCTCGTATGGGGTCAGCGGTCGTGTGTAAGACTGGGGATTTGGGATGCTTTGAAGAAAATGGTGTATCTGTACTGCGTCCCAGAAGGAGAGCTGGAAGGAGCCCGCTGGGTCGGTTAGCTCCGTTAACAAGGGCCACCTATCTCGCCGCACAAATCGTGCAGCCGTTACACAATCTGACTCCCTCAGCGCCTGAAAGCGTGTAGGTGAGTTCCCGGGGGGGAACCGATGGTTACCTAGAATCGGGGTCAAGGGAGAGGTTTTGGTAGTCAGGGAGTTTTGGAGTGTCGCCTGAAGTCATTGCTATCAAGGGATGCGATTTTATCTCAGGGGGGAGGGAGCCACCACACCATAGCGCAGAACGCAGGGGAATGTTTACCTGCCGTTGCTCTATCTGTACCCATAATTTCAATTCTTGATGTCTCCCCCAGTCCACGATTCTGCCTAAGTGTATTGCTTGGTAGTATCTCCTAATATCGGGGAGTGCCAGTCCCCCATATCGTTTGGGCGCAGAAAGTTGGGCACGTGGTATGCGCGGTTTCTTGTATGCCCAGACAAATTGGACAAACAGGGTCTGCACCTGTTTAAAATATGTGGGAGGTATTCTGATCGGGAGAGCCTGAAAGAGGTATAACAATTTGGGCAGCACACTCATTTTTAGTAGATTGCATCTCCCAAACCATGAGTGTAGTCCCTTATGCCATGTGTCTAGCAGTGCCCTAATCTGTATCAACAAAGGGGGAAAGTTATAGTCATAGATGCGAGACAGGTCAGTTGGGATTTTCGTGCCCAGGTAAGTCAAGGCAGAGGACGTCCATCTAAATCGGAAGGTGGATTGTAACATCGAGAGAGTACGTGCCGGAATAGATATCCCCATTGCCTCAGATTTAATAAAGTTAATTCGAAGGTTAGAGAGTTTCCCGTAAGTCTCGAATGAACTAAGGAGGTTCGGAAGGGAAATTATTGGGTTAGTGATGGAGAAGAGCATATCATCCGCATAGGCTGACAGCTTACAGTGCAGTCGGCCAATTGCCACCCCTTGTATATCGGGGTTCATTCTGATCTTGGCTAAAAACGGTTCCAAGGACAGAGCGAAAAGGAGGGGGGACAATGGGCAACCCTGTCTCGTCCCATTGGTGATCTTAAAAGGTTCTGATAGTATACCGTTGGCCTTCACCTGGGCTGTAGGACTACTATATATACTAGCTATGCGGCTCAGCATCACCTCCCCCAGTCCGATATGTCGTAGTACTGTAAACATAAACGACCAGTTAACCCGGTCGAACGCCTTTTCGGCTTCAGTGTTTAAAAATAGACACGGGGTCTTCTTTGATTTCACAATATGTAACAAATTAAGCACTTTGGTGGTACTATCCCTAGCTTCCCTCGACGGGACAAAACCCACCTGATCCAGATGGATAAGTTGCTGGAGATGCAATGCCAGCCGAGTAGCCAGTATTTTGGTGAATAGTTTGAGATCTACGTTCAGCAGCGAGATAGGTCTATAACTGCCACAGGACGCCGGGTCCTTCCCCTCCTTAGGGATCACGGAGATATGGGCACCCAGGGTAGCGGAGGCGAACGTTTCTCCCGACCCCATGGCATTAAAGACCGTGAGTAGTTGGGGGCCTAATACTGGGAATAGGGTTCTGTAGTATTGTAAGGTATAGCCGTCAGGACCCGGCGCTTTCCCGGGCTTCAGGGACTTCATGGCCGTTTGGAGTTCTGGTAAAGTTATGGGAGAGTCTAAGATCCTCTGCGTGTCAGGCGAGAGAGAGGGCATGTGAGAGGTCGCAACGTATTCGTCCATGTCTGATTGGGGCGCTGTCACCAGAGGCAGGTTGTACAGGGTGGAGTAGAAAGAGTGAAACTCCCGTGTAATATGTGTGGGCAGGATTGCCCTTTCGCCCCCTGCCTTGTTAATATGAGGGACGTATGTGGAAAGTTTTAAGTCTCTGACCATTCTTGCCAACAATTTCCCGCATTTGTCCCCTGATTCATATGTCGTTCTACGGCAGATCTGTAAATGTGCCTTAGCTCTGTAGTGGAGGAGATCGTTGATCTGTTTCCGTAAGGTTGTCAAGTCAGACTCCGAGGACAGTGTGGGATTATGCTTATGTTTGCCCTCAGCAACAGCAAGTTTCTGTAAGAGTTGGGTAAGTTGTTGGGTACGCTCCCGTTTAATGCGGGCCCCATGCTTAATAAGGATCCCCCAATCACTGGTTTGTGAGCCTCCCACAAAATCCCAGGCGTACAACCAGGTCGGGCATTCTCCTGGAAGTAACAATGCAGCTCCCTAGACACCTCCGCCAGCACCTCCGGTGCCTGCAGGAGGCTCTCGTTCAGACGCCAGAATCGGTGTCTGGAAGAGGCGTGATCAGATATACGGTATGTCAAAAATATAGGTGCATGGTCAGACCAGGTCCTAAGTCCAATAGACTTGTGTTCAATGGCATGTAGGTGCGCATGGGGGATCAGGAAGTAGTCTATCCTAGTGTATACCTGGTGTACAGAGGAATAGTAGGTATAGTCACGCTCTCCCGAATGCTGCAGACGCCAAACGTCTATCAGCTGTGATTTATGGAACGTCTTAGACATACGTTTGAGTTGGCCTATGGGGATGGAGGTCCTTCCGGAGGAAGTGTCCACTGAGGGAGTCAATGGGGCATTAAAGTCTCCCCCTATAATCAACTGGCCCTCTCTGAAGTCTTGGAGACGTTCTAAAGTCTCTTCCAGAAAGGTGGCCTGGTGGTCATTAGGGGCATATATCGCTGCCAGTGTAAGCTGCGTGAGGCCTACCGTACCCTTAAGGAAGACAAACCGTCCTGAGGGGTCCAGATTGTAGCTCTGGCAGTTCCAGGGAACCCTACTGGATATCAGTATGGAGACTCCCTTGGACTTAGCCGTTGGGTTTGTGGAATGATAGGCAATCGGGAAAAGCTTATTTCGTAAATAAGGTAGCTTATTATCCTTAAAGTGGGTCTCCTGGAGAAAAGCTACGTCTACCTGGGACCGTTTTAAATCATCTAACAAAATACGCCTCTTCTCCGGCGTGTTAAGACCCTTAACGTTCAGGGACATCACTGTAAGTCTGTCGAATGCCATAGGGGACCCGGGGGGGGGGGGGGTTGGGCGGGTGGCGGAAAGGACCGGGAAGGAAAGGGCAAGGGAAGAGAGGGGAAGGAAACAGAAGGTTAAAACAGATACCAGAAAGAAAAGGAAAAAACGTTAAAAGAAGAAAGAGAAAAAGAGTCAGGAAAATGGGACAAAGTCTAACACCTTGTCCCTTACACAGTATAATATTTGCATATGGCGCTTGGGAGCCGTGTGGCAGAACCCAGCGACATATACCAACCTATTTGGGGGAGAGGTAGGACAGGGCTCAAAAAGAGAGCGCCCAGCCACACCTCCCCACCCGACACATCATAAAAATGAAAAAACATGTATCACTCCAAAAATATTGCAACAGGGATAACCCCCAACCCAGAAAAAAGGAGACAACAAATGCATAAAAACTGAAAAAAGTGAACGAAACAGGTGTTCCCATTCCCCACGGTATACGTCCCCCTCGTACCTGCTTTTCGGTAGACACCTGGCCCCAAACGTAGGAATTGCCGCAGCAAGAGGGCTGTTAATCCTGTATCTACCAGGCCATGTAGGAGACTGTCAACCCTCCCCAGATAGCCTGCCGATCGTCAGCCAGATCGGCTCCTAATACAGGACAAGTAGCCAGCCAAATGGTGCCCAACGGCCTGGTAGCCCGACCTGAGCCCCCAACTAAACACACACCTGCGACAGAATCTTTCAATGCGTCCGTAATCCAGTGGATGCCCATGCCCCCAGAACCCCCATGGCATCAGGGCTCCATGCGCGCAGACATGTCAAACCCATTCCTCATCCGTCCAGGCTACCTGTCCGTATGTCCAGCCGAGGGGTTCACATGACTGCAACTCTCAGGGCCGTTGCCAATGGGGGGATTTCACGGCAGCCATCCCCACCCATCCAACGGTGGCAAAGGGTGTCCTCCCCGGTTAGGCGCTGGAGCGTGGAATGTTCCTGCCGTAACTGAGAAGGGATGTCCCACGGCAGACGGGCAGGGCAGAGTCAGCAAGTCAAATACGTCAACCGAGGGGTGGGGGCGTAGCTCCTCACAGTTCCCCCGGAGGGGGGGGGCTGGTAAAATGCAGGTAGGATCATTCAACACCTCGGGGCGGGTAGCCCACCAAAAAGAGAAAAAAAAAAAGGGGGGGGGTGGTGCCAGGGGACCATGAGGGAGCCAGGTGGCAGTCAAGGTGCAAAGGTAACTGGAAATGTAGGGGCAAAGATAAGAAACAAAAACTTAACTGAGCAGGTGAGTTCCGAACCTGGGGTTGGGATCATCCGATTACGGTCAAACGAGGTTGGGCGGTAGCACCCGGGAGCCAGATCAAGATTCACGGACATCCTCCTGAGAGACCGCTCTAGGTCGGCGACGACCTCTTTGTAATCCGGGAGGCACTGCAGCTCCTTGTCCAGACTTACTCGGTTGTCCTTGCGGTCGTGGGAGGAAAGCCAGCCAGTCAGGCATCCTCACCGGCTCTGAACCAAGAAAGGTAAAGAGGGCAGGCAGGGATTCAGGTTTCCGCAAAGTAAACGATCTCTGATCTTTCTTAAATGTCACTGAAAGCGGATATCCCCAGCGGTAAGTTATATTTCTTCTGCGAGCAAGGTCAAGCAGCGGCCGCAGCATGGCTCGTCTTTGCAGGGTGGGGCGGGAAAGGTCCGGGAGGATCTTAATGGTCGCCCCATCAAATTCCAGGTCCCCGGCGTTCCAGGCTTTGCATAGGATCTGTTCCTTATGAGGATAGTGGTGGATCCTGCAAATAACATCTCGGGGCCGCAGGGGGTCCGTAGGTTTAGGGCCTAGCGCTCTGTGTATCCGGTCGATCTCCACCCGGTCCGGGAGCTCGATGCCTTCTATAGCGCGGAAGATAGCAAGAGCGATATCCTGCAAGTCTTCAGGGCCTGTAGCCTCAGGTAAGCCCCGGAGTCGCAGGTTGTTCCTGCGATTCCTATCCTCTATTTCCTCCAAGTGGAGTTGTTGTGCCACCAGAGTCTCTGCGTGTGCCTCCTGGAGTCTATCCACCGCCGCTACACGTTGTTCAAAAGCAGCCAGAGAGGTCTCCCCCGCCTCCACCGTAGAATTAAGCGCCGATACGTCTGCCTTAACTGCCGCCATCTCTTTGCGGTGAGCCGCCTCCACAGTCCCTATCAGAGCGGTTATGTCCGCCTTCGTCGGCAACGCTTGGAGCAGCATACGCAGTTCAGCGTCCACTCCGCCTGTCGGCACGGCAGCCCGCCTCAGTTCGTCGTCCATGGGGTGGAGGTCCGGCGGAAATTCCCGATAGCCATCTGCTGGTGTATGCTCTGTATGCGAGAGTGGTGCTGGACCTGGGGACACGCTCTCCTCCTCCGTGCGAGTCGCCGCCATCTTGGCCTCCGGGGATAGAAATTGCTGGCGGTGAAATAACCGGCTAAGCTCTCCGGAGGTCGGGTTTGAGGCGCCGATTTGAACAGTTTGTTGTTCCGCTTGGCTCCCTTCTTCTTAGCGGAGTGCATAGTGCTCTGTAAGGCACTGAAATGGTCGGGGTGGTCGAGAGGCGACCGGGCGCTCCAAAAAGAAAGTGCCCCCTACTCAGCCATCTCTAGTCCACCTGTCCGGTAGAACTGCAGGACCCTCAGCCGTGGTGGTAGGCCGGAACGGCCGCGGAGCACGATCTCGGGTGGCGGCCGCAGGAAACACCGGGGATCCGTAGGCCTTAGTAGGCCTCACTGGGCCGGAACCGGCCGCGGTCTCCCCGAGCGCCCCAGAGTCCAGGGAACGCCACCGGAGGGATCCTGGCAGGAGGGTGGACAACGTGGGGGGACCGATGGAGGTCTCTCACCTCTGCAGGCAGCAGGGCCAAGGCTTTTCCGGGAGGCCTCGGGGCAGAAAGATGGCGGCGGCCGGCGGACGGCAATGCGGCGGATCCGCGGAGTCCACGGGCCGCTGAGCACTGCAATATAGGCCCGGGACACCGCTGCGGGCTCCAACTAGCCGGCGGAGGTGGCTTGAGCAGGGATTGGGCACAGGATCGTGTGGATGGCGACGGATAGCTCCGCAGGTATCAGGAGCTTACAATCTAACATCCGTCGCCATTCGTGTCAGGCCACGCCCCCAAAAGAACACGCCCAACCCTCTTGACAAACGCCAAGATGGTCGCCTTGAGAAAAAAGCAAAAAAACAGGTCAAAGCCAACAACATAAAAAGAAGCCTATGGCACCTGGTATTCCCAGGCGGTCTCCCATCCAGGTACTAACCAGGCCTGACACTGCTTAGCCTCTGAAATCAGACGAGATCGGGAGCTTTCAGGGTGATGTGGCCGTAAGCGTTCTCTTCAAGACACGCCCAACCCTCTTCAAAAACGCCAAGATGGTCGCCTTGAGAAACAAACGAAAAAAACAGGTCAAAGCCAACAACATAAAAAGAAGCCTATGGGCTTACAGCGGACCTTAAAAGATGGGACCCACTAGCTCTGACATGGTTCGGACGCTGTAATGTGTTGAAGATGAACGCGATGCCACGACTTCTGTATCTACTACAAGCCTTACCTATCAAAATACCCCAGACTTTCTTTCATGTGGTTCGCTCAATCTTTATCAAGTTCCTCTGGCGTGGCAAACATACGCGTATTGGTAGGGCAATGCTATTGCGACCGAAATTGCGGGGAGGTATTGGCTTCCCGGAGCCTGCTCTATATTACACAGCGACGCACATGACACGGGTGGTTGACTGGTGCCGACATGGGGAACTGACGCTATGGGTCAAGCTAGAGCAGGAGATGGCGCGGGTTCCACTGGCTGGTCTGCCTTGGGCGGGGAGGCCATTGGAGTCCTGTGTGACTACTCACCCGTTAATTTGCCCCTCGCTCGCCGAGATGGATCGTTTTTTTCACCTTTCCCACCTGACTAACTTCCCTTCTCCTATGACCCCAATTATTGGACATCCTAGATTCCCTCCGGGCCTGTCTGACCAGGCCATTACCAGGCAAGCCCTGAAAGGGCTTCTGAGAGCAGCCCTATTTCTTGGACCCACGGGCTGGATTCCCACGGGGACCATACTGCTAGAGCAAGTACCTGTTGCAATGGATAGCTGGAGAGCTAGACAGCTCATCCATTTCCTCGGATCACTACCTAACCATTCGTTCTTCTCTAGACAATTCCACCCCTTCGAGAAACTTTGCCTGGATGATGGCCCAATTCGTGGTTCCCTCTCTAGGTCCTACCAAATCCTGACAGACGCACAATCCTCCACGGATCCGCCCTTCCTAGCTACATGGAAAAGGGACTTACAAACTACATTCTCCAAACCACAGAGGGACAGAATACTCTTTTTTCGCCCATAAGACGTCACTCTGCAGTAAATATCAGGAGATCTCATATAAGGTGATCACACGCTGGTATCGTACACTGGCGGTGTTGGCCAAAATATTCCCCGGTCAATCTGACCGCTGCTGGCGCTGTGAGCAACAGGCTGGCACCATTCTCCACATTTTCTGGGAATGCCCTAAATTACAAACATTCTGGCAGCCTGTCCTGAGACTCATCCACAAGTTCACAGACATTTCCTTAGCCAATGATCCCACAGCAGTTCTTCTCAATCTAACTCCTATGTCGAGAAAGCGTTATCATAAGTCCTTACTTAAACATCTCCTCAATGCAGCTAGGGCCTGCATTCCAAGTCAGTGGAAACAGCAACTGCTCCAACGGTGACCCAGTGGTTCGCAAGGGTAAATGATATTGAACGAATGGAAGACCTGACTGCCACAATGAAGGATAAAATGGAGGAGCAGGGGAACAGATGGTTCTACTGGAACAGTTGTGCTTTTCGGAAGAATACCTCCGCGAGACATAGTAAGCTCATGGTGATCGTTGGAGATCGCTGTTCCAAACGTTGGACAGCTGATGAGCTGGTAAACCGAGGGCGTCTCTTGCTCCCAGGGAGGGGACCGCAGGGGACCCCACCCTATCCACTCTACCCACGACACCCCCTTACCCCTTCTTTTCCTTTTCTGCCATTTCCTTCCCCAATCTTCTCTTTCCCCTTCTCCCTCCTTTCAGTTCTACTATTTCCCTTCTTAACTCAAAAAAAGGGAAAAGAAAATGGTATGTTCCGACCTCATTTGACTACTACACAATACTCTTCCCCTATCTATGGATATCGAAACTCTTCGAGGGTAGCAGGGCTAGTATCAATAATATTTTAAGTGGTAGAGGATCCCAACGAGATGGAGCTTTAATCTCATCTTGATATGACCGCAAAGCTGTACACGTGCTATTCTCCTCGGACTTCTTACCATTGGCTCTGATATCCATGCAATATGATCGTTTGTTTGTAACTATTTGTATCACACATTCTTTGAAGTTGCCTTTGCATTGTATGTCGCATACTACAAAATAAAAAAATAAAAATAAAAATAAAAAAAGAAGCCTATGGCACCTGGTATTCCCAGGCTGTCTCCCATCCAGGTACTAACCAGGCCCATCGCTGCTTAGCCTCCGAGATCAGATGAGATTGGGCTCTTTCAGGGTGATTTGGCCGTAGGCACTCTCTTTGGGCACTCTGAAGCCTCTTGACAAAGGCCAAGATGGTCACCTTGGGAAACAAGCTAAAAAAAAAGGTCAAAGCCAACAACATAAAAAGAAGCCTACGGCATCCAGTATTCCCAGGCGATCATTAGCCTACCCTGATAAACTATGTGCTTTAAAGTGACGATTCCTCTTTTCGCCCACAGAGAAGGGTCTGGGATACTATTCAGGTGAGGGAGCATGGGGTTGCCCCATAGGGGCATATGTGGGGAGATGTGGTTGGGCTTTCCATAGCTCCTCCTTGTCTCCCGCCAGACCCTCACCGTGGTACGCATCAAGCCCGTCATGGAGGAGCTCGCCCTAAGCCCCCGAAATGGTAGGTTACTCAGAGCTGCATAGGAGCCAAGGATGGCTGCCTCCAGGGTGACCGCCGGGTTTTGTGTGGGCTGGGAGAACCACCACCGAATTGTGACCAAAACGGCCGCCCAGTAGTAGATCTGAAAGTTTGGGAGCGCCAGGCCCCCCCCCCCCGATAGTGGGAGATATAGTATCTGCTTAGCTACCCTGGGGGGTCTCCCAGCCCAGACAAAGGATATAAACAGACTCTCCAGTCTCTGGAAAAAAGTCCTGGGAATGTGGATGGGGGTATTACGAAAGAAGTAATTTTTTGTTAATTTTTAACAAATTGACTCTGCCCACTGGGGATAAAGGGAGAGATCGCCATGCCGCGCACCTAGCCCCTAATTGTGTCATGAGTGGCTGTATATTGTCCTCCAGATAGCTCTGAACTCTACCACTGACCTTAATCCCCAGGTATATAAAACTTTCCACTCATTTAAGCTGTGGATGAGGCATGCGGGGGGGTCGAGGAGTGGAGTGGGAAAACAACCGGTTTGTCCCAATTGATGCGGATACCTGAGTACTGACCGAATCGATTAATCAGTTCCAGTGCAGTGCCCAAAGAAGACGACGCGTCCACTAAATAAAGCAGAGCATCATCTGCATACAAGGACAGCTTTTCCTCGATGGGCCCTACTTGTATCCCCTTTATCCCAGTATCCGCTCTCAGCAAAATAGCCAAGGGCTCCATCGCAAGGACAAATAAGGCTGGTCAGAGGGGGTGCCCCTGTCTCGTACCCCGTGCCAGCTGAAACTGCCCGGAGAGACAGCCATTGGTACGGATTCTAGCAGAGGGGCTGTGGTACAGCATGCGGATCCAATTCTTAAATCCTGGGCCAAATCTGAATTGCGAGAGCGCCTCCCATAGGTAACCCCACTCAACAGAGTCGAAAGCCTTCTCCACGTCGAGCGAGGCCACTACACCCGTCTCCCCCCGGCCGCTATCTATGTGCGTGAGTAGGCGTCTGATATTAATGTCTGTGCCTCTGCCTGGCATAAAACCTGTTTGGTCACTATGGACAAGGGCCGTGATGACTAAGTTAGTCTGTTGGCCAGGATTTTGGCCAGTATTTTCGCGTCCACATTTAACAGTGATATAGGGCGGTATGACGAACACAAGGTGGGGTCTTTCCCCGGCTTGGGGATCACCACTATGATCGCCTCGCTCATGGTGTCGGGAAGTTTATCAATATGCGACGACGCAGAGAATAGATGGTGGAGTCTTTCAGAGAGCTCCGTAGCGTAGTGCTTATAGAATTCCGCCGGGATTCCGTCCGGTCCCGACATCTTACCCGCCTGCATAGATTTAAGCGCCTGGAGAATCTCCAGAACCGTGATAGGGGCGTCCAGCCTATTTCGGTACGTTTCCGTGAGGATTGGTATATCTATGTCGGCCAAGTAGGTCGTTAGTTCTTCCTTACTGTAATCTGACCTAGAGGTGTAGAGAGATGTATAAAACTCCGCAAAACAGTTATTAATCCCGTCTGGGGTGTGAAGCAACTGACCGGATTTGTCCCTGATATGTGAAATGCTCAACCCCCCTGCCTGTTCCCTGGAGAGCCAGGCCAGCATCCTCCCCGACCTCTCCCCCTGCTCAAAGATCCGCTGGGACTGAGCTAGCATTCTCTTCTGGGTGAGAGAGGTATGAAGATCAACAGCCTCTCTGGTCAGGATTTGCAGTTGCCAATAATGTTGGGGGTCCCGAGTGCGGACAAAAAGAGCCTCCGCGCAGACCGCCTCTCCCTCAGCTTTTTTTAGCTCTGCTCTACGTTCCCTGCGTATTTTGCCAATGATAGTCTGATAGTGCCCCCTCGTGGTAGCCTTAAAGGCATCCCAGACTACCGTGGCCCCAGCCGAACCTGCATTCTCCTCCCAATAGCTGTTCAATTCGGTCCTAAAATGAGCATCCACAGCGGCATCTGAGTTTCAGAACCTGGAAAGCCTCCATAGTCTAACCGCTGGTCCCAGGGAAAGATCCAATGTCAGAAACAGAGGTGCATGGTCCGATATCCCCCTGGGCAATATTTGTATGTCTACGACCCTTGGGAGGACTGGGCTCCGCGCAAAGACCAAGTCAATGCGGGAGAATGTTTTATGGGTGGCAGAGTGACATGTAAATGCCCGAGACCCGGGGTGTCTCCACCTCCAGACATCCGTCGGGGCCATATGTGTCTGCCCAGGCAGCCAGCCCAGGTCCATGGTGTCCCCCCGGAGTCAGTCTGTCCATGTCTGGGTCAGGAACTAGATTAAAATCACCCAGGATAAGAGCATTATCAGAGGCAAACTCGGCCATCTTGCTAGTGATTTGGTTCAGCACCAGCAATGAGGCCGGCGGGGGTAAGTATAATCCCACAATGGTCCAGGTCATTGAGTAAATTGTCGCATGAATAATGACATACCTGCCGTCCGGGGCCAAGGCCAGATCCAGGAGCCGAAAGGGGAGGGACTTCAATACTAGGACACTTACCCCCCTGGCAAAACTAGAGTGGGTGGAGTGGTAATGGTACCCCACCCAGGGTTTTTTGAGGGAAAGAAGTCTACTGCCGATGAGGTGCGTTTCCTGGAGTACGCATATGTGTGGGTTATAACTTTGAAGAAATTGAAACACCAGGGATCGCTTAACCGGGGAGTTCAATCCCCTGGTGTTCCAGGATACAATGTTAAGTGTAGACATGGATTCTGGGGGCAGTGGAAGGATCAGGATCATTGTGGAACCCTGCTCCCGGATTGGACCGCTGGACCCGGGACATACATATCCGAGGACAATGCAACACTGAAATATCAATATTTTTAGTAAACAAGTACAACAAAACTAAACAGAGAACAAACAGATAACCCCAATAACCATACATGAAAAAAGAAAAAGGGAAACAAAAGTCCCTGGCCCCGTTAGGGGAACAGTCCCCACTCCCCACCCCACCCAACCCCCTTAAACTGAGGAGGGTATTCATCCCAAAGTGTATCAGCTCGCCTGCTGTAACTGGGGGTCCGTGCAGGAGGCAAGTTCCACCCCCCCAGACATCCTGGGGGGGTTTAGATAACCAAGTGAGCGGCTCACTAGGCGTGAGGCAACCGCCTGCTCTATGAAGGAGGCTGACAGGGACATGGATCTGGGAGGATAAAGAAAAATTGCAGTTTGTCCCATCAGTGAAAATGATCCAAAAAGGGGAAGAAGGAACATATGGTATGAGCCCCCATGCTCCAGGAGGGAGCAGGAAAGGGCAAAGAGGAGCGGCATGTCACAGCCTTCTCCCGACCGTATCTCAGGTCAGGGGTATCAACTTGAACTCCCGCTACCGGGGAGGTTGCTGCCAGCATTAAAGGTGAGCCCACCATCGGTGCAAACAGGGCACAACAGGTGCAACAAAGGCCGTGGGCATCCCAACAGTAGAATGGGTTGTAAACAATTCCGAAGAGGTAGTTAGTCGATCAGCGGGCTGGCGCCAGCGAATCAATCCAGGCGGATGCCTCTCCGGGGGTGTTAAAGAAGCGGGTCGTCTCTCCATCCGGGCCGGAAAAAGAACACTATAGCGGATGTAACGTGCTCTCAAAGCCGCTTTCACGTAATCAAAGGATTTCCTCGGGGCGTGGTCTCGGCATGTAGCGGTGAGGACGCACTGTCCATGAGCTCCGGCGCTGACCCCGGTATTTTAGCACTTATTCGCCGCATGAACTACTCCACATGCCTGGGAACGATGGGTAGGAGAACCGGCAAGTCCCTGCCGAAGAAGGGCACGCCCGAGGGATCGATCAAACGGTTCCTGGCGGAGCCTGATGAGGTGGGGGACATGGATGGCCTAGGCCGCTCTCTGCTTACCACAAACGCGGCCACAGGCCCCGCCCCCCGCAGGCCCCGCCCCCGCCCCAGGCCTGAATGCAGATCTCAATCCCCGGCCTCGTCAGCGGGTTCTGACGGGGAAGAGAGTGAGACAAGCCGATCGGAAGTGGCAGCGCTGGTGAGCGGACTTCCTACTAAGTCTGAACTGGCATCGATGCTCTTGGGGCTAGAGAAATCCATCAAGAGAGAAGTGTCCGCTGTCCGTTCGGATCTCGCGCAAGTTTTGGACCGCGTAGAGGAGACCGAGCAGAGGCTGGACAGGCATGCTACCGCCATTAGGTCTCTGCAAGCAACTACCCGCTCTCTCGCTATCGCTCATCGGTCTTCCCTCTATAAGATCGAGGACCAGAGAACCGTAACAGACGGAACAACATCCGGATCCAGGGGCTCCCGGAGGCGACCGGGGACGAGGACCTCCTCCCAATGGTAAGAGGCATCTTTAACGGCCTATTGGGGAATGCGGCTGACCATCCTTTGAAAATTGACCAAGTTCACAGGGCCCTCCGCCCTCGTAACCTGGCGGCGGAGACTCCGCGTGATGTGATCTGCAGAGTGCACTATTTTGAAGAGAAGGAACGCATCATGAAAAAACTCAAGGGGACCCCAGTCCTGGACTTTTATGGGGCGTCACTCTCTTTTTTTCCTGATTTGGCCAGGGAGACTCTGGAGAGACGCAGGGCCCTGCGTCCCCTAACTGAGAAAATGCGCTTGTCCTCCATCAACTACCGGTGGAGTTTCCCTGCCGCCCTGATCGCACACAGAGATGGGAAGACGGCGGTTCTGCGGTTCCCAGAAGATCTGGAAAAATTCTGCATGGATGTGAGCATATCCCCGCCGGATTTACCGGGTTGGCAGGAAGGCATCCCACCCCTACCGAATAATCCTGAGGAGCCATGGCAGAGAGTGTCCCGCAAGCAACGCGTCCCCTCTTTTAGCCCAGCTAATATGCATGCATAGATGGCACGTCTGATGGCGCTCTACTGTCCAGTATTCCGCACTGATGGCGCGGCTTCCCTGGTCCCGCAAGTATAAGAAGTTGTTTATGTTACCTTTCATTTTTATTTCTGTTTTGGTGTTTAACGTCATACTCTCTCAGCTGCCTACGGGGTGTCTAATTTAATGGGAACGAAGTGTTGGAGTGCCTACGGGTGGTCCTGCACCGGGGACACTTGGGACATGCCTCTGACTGTCTCTACCTCATGACACTTGGATCCCCTATTGTGAACGTTGTTGGCTGGTGT
Source organism: Lithobates pipiens (assembly GCF_037356315.1). Lineage (NCBI taxonomy): Eukaryota > Metazoa > Chordata > Amphibia > Anura > Ranidae > Lithobates > Lithobates pipiens. Next base: position 164,757,868 of record NW_027507791.1, read on the forward strand.
TCTCGGTTCTTGTGTTTCCCTAAGTGTACATGAACTCTGTGCTATTTCTTTCATTTATGTGTTATTATATAATTTGTAATTTGGGGTTGGAGCCGGAGCTGCGGCCTGCGACTTCTGTTTTAGACTGTTGCGGGTTGCTGCTGCCTGGCCACATGTGTTTTCCCTCCGGGGGGTGTTGGGCGGATCTTGGCCCCCGGGCTCCGGCCGTTTCGATGGCTGGGGCTCCGGGGGGGGGGGGTGGCCCGGTCAATTGCTCCTTTACTGCACTGCAATCTGCTGTGTGCGCATGCCGCGGTAGACCCAATTGGGTCTGGGTTGTGTGTGCTGCAGGGGTTGCAGGTCATAACCTGTAATACTTACCTTCTCACTACTCTCCTTCTCTTTCCTCTCCTTTTCACACTTTTTCTTTCATCCCCCTGCCCTTTACTTCCCCTGCCTCTGGTCCTGTTTCCTGGTAACGGGCTGTATTTGGAGTTCTCTGACGGATCCCCATGGCCGCGGTGGAATTGTTATCGTTAAACGTGAGGGGCCTCCATGCCCCTGGTAAACGTCATAGCCTATACCGGGAACTGGGTCGCCTGCGGGGGGACATTGTCTTCTTGCAAGAGACCCATCTTACCCACACCACTTCGGTGAAATTATTCTCCCCGCAATACCCAGTCTGGTATTATAGTCTCTCTGATGTGCATAAGGCAAAGGGTGTGGCCATTGGGTTCCGTGGAGGTACCCCTTTTAACATGCTAGAGATGTTGAGTGACCCTCACGGACGCTTTCTGTTCCTCAGGGGCAGCCTGGTCGGGATGCCATGTACGTTGTCGACCCTCTATGCTCCTAATCGAGATCAGGCCACTTTTATTGCCACTACGCTTGCGAAATTGAGGGACTTTGCTAGTGGATGTGTTATCCTGGCTGGAGACTTTAATGTCCCCTTGGAACCAGTGTTTGATACGTCCGTGGGCAGGTCTTCGGTTCCTCGTAAGCGGCTTGCATACATTCGTAAACGCTTGTGTGACACCCAGTTAATGGACACATGGAGGATAATGCATCCGCGAGCAAGAGACTATACGTATTACTCGAGCGCCCACCAATCCTATTCCAGGATTGATTTTTTTTTCTTGATCACCACCACCTTTCCCTATTGACAAATTCATTAATTGCTTCATCAACCATATCTGATCATGGCCCCATTTTGCTTACCATTAATATCTCTTTGTTGCCCCGAAAACCAGCCAATTGGAAATTAAATGAGAACCTTATTAGTGAGGAGGCAGACAAAATACACATGCAAGAGGAACTAAATCAGTATTTCAAAGATAATACCCACCCAGACATTTCCCCAGGAGTACTGTGGGAAGCCCATAAGGCCCATATGCAAGGTAAATTCATGGAGTTGGGCTCCAGAAGGAAAAAGGAATTTGAGCAGCAACAATCTAAACTATTGTTAGAAATTAGCGCCCTTGAGTCAAAACACAAGGCCAGTCTCGCTCAAGCCACACTACATAACCTAACAATGAAGAGGGAGGAGTTGAAGGCCATGTACCATGAGCAATGGAAACGGGAAGCCCGTAGGGTGTCACAAAAATTCCATGAATGGGGTAATAAACCGGGGAGGCTTTTGGCTCGTTCCCTACAACAGGCAAAAACCAGGGCTTTCATTGATAAAATTAAGACAGCTTCTGACGCTCTCACGCATGAGACCACAACTATAGCCAAGGAATTTCATGCTTATTAAAAACGCCTATACCATGTCCCTCACGCTGTGCCGGACTTGGTGGTTAGGAGAACTCTGATCCAAGAATATCTACAGCAGGCCAACTTGCCCAAACTGAACTCTGACGCCCTCGCCTCATTGGACGGAGAGTTTTCTGTCCAGGAGTTCAAAGTAGCACTGAAGGCTATGGCGAGTGGCAAGGCCCCTGGACCGGATGGCTTTACGGCCTTTTACTATAAGGCCTTTGCGGAGACCCTGCTGCCGCGCCTCACCTCTTATGCTAACACGATCTCACAGGGGGGGACACCCCGTCCGGAGACGCTGCGTGCACATATCTCGGTGATTCCTAAGTCAGGGAAGGACCCTAGTTTATGCGGGAGTTATTGACCTATATCTCTCTTGAATCTAGACGCTAAACTGTATGCCAAAGGTATAGCAAACAGGCTTCTACACCTACTTCCACGCTGGGTTTCCAGTGATCAGACTGGGTTTATCCCGGGTAGGGAGGCATGCGACAATGCTCTCCGCACCCTGTCCCTGATGGCTTGTGCTAGGGGGTCCGCCCAGCCCACCCTGTTACTTTCTACAGACGCGGAAAAGGCATTTGACAGGGTGGACTGGGAGTATCTCATGGCGACCCCGTCTCACTTGGGAATCAGCCAAACTTTTCTATCTCACATTTCAGCACTATACCATTCCCCTACAGCTCAAATTCGTGTTAATGGTACCCTAAGTGAATCATTTACACTCTATAATGGTACACGTCAGGGCTGCCCCCTCTCGCTCTATCCCTGGAACCCTTCCTCTCTACAGTTAGACACAATCCAAACATCCATGGGATCACTGTTGGTGATCGAGAACACAAATACGCTGCTTATGCGGATGATATTCTGTTCTACATACAACAACCCCTGATTTCCCTTCCCAATCTGATGTCTGCCTTCTCACAATTCGGTCTCATATCTAATTTTAAAATGAACATGTCCAAATCGGAGATTCTTAACGTCTCTATCCCCGGGGAAACTGTGGTTCATCTTAGAGACTCCTTCCCTTTTAGCTGGCAAACACACAAAATGAAATATTTAGGCATCTACCTCACACCTAAACCCCAGACTCTATTTCGCGTTAACTATATACCCCTTCTTAATGCAATTCGAATGGACTTACAAAGATGGTCCCAAGTCGCACATTCGTGGTTAGGGAAAATTAGTGTGATTAAGATGAATATCCTACCCCGGATTCTGTTTTTATTCCAGATGATTCCAGTGGGTATTCCAGCTAGTTTCTTAACACTCATAGATTCACTGATCTGCAGATATGTTTGGAACAGAAAGCGTCCGAGACTGTCCCAAGGCCTTCTAACCAGACCTAAACGGCTGGGGGGCCTGGCTTTACCTAACGTGAAACTTTACTTTTTAGCCGTTGTTTTCAACAGGATATCAGACTGGAAATATCACAAACATTCTAAACTATGGGTTGCCCTTGAATTGGCGCTCAGTGGCACGGACCTCTACACCCAAGTGTGGATTCCCAGGAAACATAGGTCGTTAGCACCTAGCTCCTCTCCTCTCACCTATTCTACTCTACAGATCTGGGACTCGATATGTAAACAGCACAAGTGGTTATATCACTCTCCCATTATGCCTCTGACGGGTCATAATTACTTCCCACCAGGAAACATTGACCCCAGAATTCATTCCTGGAATCTGAGTAATACACCCCTGCTACACCACGTCGCCAACCAGGATGGCATTGTGCCTTTATCTCAACTAATTCCTCCCTCACGGGCAACGCCCATGGATCACTGGACCTACCATCAATTGGCTGCCTTTGTACACTCCCTGCTGAAACCATTGCGCTCACTGGCTGATTTAACACCGATTGAATCGGCCTTCATGGAGGATCAGCCCGTGGAGAGGCCTTTACCGCCCAGAGCCCGTTTGCAATTGCTTGCCAGACCAAAGGACAAGGGGGGTCTGGGTCTCCCAGATCTGAGACAATACTACAGAGCGACTCTGCTAGTGAGAGTCGTTGATTGGCATTGTAATGTCCCACACAAGCAGTGGGTGGAGATGGAGATTGAGGATGGATCCATTCCCCTATTGACCTCCTGTCCTCCCTACCAAAAGACCTCAGAAATCACCCTGTAGTGGGAGCTACATTGGCTGTTGTGCGGAGGTTGTTCCGCTGCACACATATTGCTCCCCTGCCGTCACCAATGACTCCGGTTATAGGTAATCCAGACTTCCCACCGGGATTTACCAACAAGAAACTGCGACAGTTGACAGTGGTGGGGAAACAGCGTCTGGGAAAGGTGTGGCCCTCGGGAGGGCTCCCGACCACGCAAAATGTCGCCGAGCTTTCTGACCCTCCGCTTGACTTGTTTAGTGCTTATCAACTTCGTCACTTTCTTCTGGCCATACAAAGGGCCCCCTACACTCCTAGAGTCCTGACATCCTATGAATCCATCTGTCACAAAAGGGAACCTGTGCGACACACCCTCTCCCTCCTGTACAACCTATTGAGTAGTCAGGAGGAGCAGTCGACCCCACCATTTATCCACAAATGGGAGAGGGACTTAAGCATCACATTTACCCCACAACAAATAGGGAAGATCCTGACCTTAGTACATAAAGCTTCCATCGCAAACCAATATCAAGAATCAGGATACAAGATAGTCTCATGCTGGTATAGAGTCCCATACCTTCTGATTAAAATGAATAGCTCGATCCCGGATGTTTGTTGGAGGTGCAATTCAGATACGGGGACCATGGGACACCTTTTCTGGGCATGCCCGGCCTTGAGGAACTTTTCGGTTCCCAGCAGCATGCCTTCTACACTTGACCGAACAGCCTGTTCGAAAATACAAAATAACCCTCACGATGCAACTCCTGAACGCCGCCCGGGCCTGCAGTCCCGCACTGTGGAGGCAGCCTCAGCCCCCATCCAAGGTGCTGTGGTATTTCAAAGTCAATCATATTCTCCGGATGGAAGAATTGACCGCCACCCTTCACAACACTGAAGAGGCATTTAGTGTTACATGGAGGCCCTGGAGGTATTTTACTGGTACTCGAGACTACATTCGGGAGGTGAGCAGTGCCCCTGTCCCAGAAAATGACTGAACATCTAACGTTTACCTACGTAGGCCATGTCTGCCCTGGGTGGCATTCCCCCCCCTCCCTTTTTGTCTTTATTTTTCTTTTTTTCCCCGCCGCCACCACTCTCTCTCTCCGTCTTTGCACTCTCTTCTCCCCCCGTCCTCCCTTTTGACTATGCCTTGTCTCCTTACTAGCCTTCGAGGCCCAGAAGAACCCCAGGGTTCTGGACACGACCGGCCCATCTTTTACTCTGCTTCACATAGGTCATGATAAGCTGGCTCGCTGTGGTCCCAGTTGTTCTCCATGATTACATTTGTCCGAACGGAGCTGCACTAGTTATACTGTACTACATGTCGGAGGTGGAGTTTCTCTCTTTTCTGCATGAAACTGTAGGACTCCCCTCTGAGAACCCAGAGTTATTTGGCTGCCTATTTTTTGTTACCATGTAATTGTGACCCTGGGTCATGCTGTATGGCTGACTGTTATATTTATGTTGTTCTACTTATACTTAATAAAAGAATAAAAAAAAATAAAAAAAAATAAGTCAATGCCAACAACTTAAAACTAAAGCCTATGGCATCGAGAAATCCCAGGCGGTCTCCCATCCAGGTACTAACCAAGTCCCAACCCTGCTTAGCCTCTGAGATCAAATGAGATTGGGCTCTTTCAGGGTGATGCGGCCATAGTAGATTTTTTCAGGCACGCTCAACCCTCTTGACAAACGCCAAGATGGTCACCTTGGGAAACAAACAAAAAAAACAAGTCAACGCCAACAACATAAAAAAAAGCCTGCAGCATCTGGAAAACCCAGGCGGTCTCCCATCCAGGTACAAACCAGGCCCAACCCTGCTTAGCTTCTGAGACCAAACGAGATTGGGCGCTTTCAGGGTGTTGTTCCCATAGGCAATTTCTTTGTGCACTCTCAACCCTCTTGACAAATGCCAAGATGATCACCTTGGGAAACAAGCGGAAAAAAAAACATGTCAACGCCAACAGTTACTAATCAATCCCGACAATGCTTAGCCTCCGAGATCAGACAAGATCAGGCACTTTCAAGGTGATGGAGCCATAGGCGATCTCTGCGGGCACTCTCAACCATCTTGACAAACGCCAACATGGTCATCTTTGGAAACAAGCAAAAAAAACCAAGTCATTGCCAACATTGGAGGCTAACAGGGTTGGGCAATCAGTTTCCTTGCCTGAAATAGGCATCTCAGAACTGCCATCTGGCTGCTTCCCGGGTTTCCGACTCCTTCAACTAATCCCAGGAGACAATACTTCACCTCCATCCTGGTGGAGGTTCCAAACACCCGATCAATGGTTCCTGTCACCTCCGTCCAGTAGCGGATCAACTTCGGGCATCTCCAAAACATGTGCATCATGTATCCCCCCATGTTCCCGCACCGGGGGCAACTTGCGTCCTGCCGTTTGGCCAAATTGAAAAAGTTTACGAGGAGCATAATAGGTTCTATATAATAAGAACAGATGTGACATCCTCTGTGAGGAGAGCCACAATTCACCACAGGCAGGATTCCTGTGGCCAATTATAGCTCAGGGGGGTTTAGTACACACCCCACACTATATAAGGCCGCCAGCGCGGCGGCCTTGCATAGTGTGTTGCGGTGGTCAGGGAAAGAGGACGATAGGCAGGGACAGTGTCTTTACTGCTTGGGAACCTAGCACTATTACAGTGGGTGTTATGTGCCTCCTGCACAGTACACACCTGAAGCTTCCCTTTATTACTGGTGTTCAATTTCTGCAATACACGCATCTGCAGTGCAGAAGTTAGAGTGGGTGTTGTGTGCCTCCTACACAGTATACACCTTATTGCTGGTGTTCTGTTTCTGTAATACAGGAACCTAGCACTGTACCTAGGGTGTACAGAGAAGCTGGTATATATAGAAGACTACAGCATACAGAAGAGATGCTAGAGTAAACAGTGAGGCTGGGGTATACAGAGAGGCTAGTTTAAAGAGAGGCTAATATATACAAAGATGTTAGTGTATATAGAGAGGTTAGAGTGTATACAGAAAGGACAGTGCATATAGAGAAACTAGTGTATACAGAAGACAGGCTTGGGTATACATCAAAGCTGACAGTGTATACAGAAGACTGGGTAGTGCATACAGATAGTCTAGTGGGTAAAGAAGACAGGCTGGTGTATTCTAGCTAGTTTTTACAGTCTAGTGTATACAGAAGACAGGCTGTGGTATACAGAGGGTTTAGTGTATTCAGAGAGTCTAGTGTATACAGACGGCGAGTGTATACATAAGACTGGCTAGTTTACACAGTGTTGACAGAGATGCAAGGGTGTACAGAAAAGCTAGTATATATAGAAGACTACAGAATACAGAAGAAAGGCTAGTGAATACAGAATACAGACTCGTGTATGCAGATAAGCTTGAGTATACAGAGATGCTAGAGTAAACAGTGAGGCTGGGGTACACAGAGAGGCTAGTTTAAAGAGAGGCTAGTATATACAAAGATGTTAGTGTATATAGAGAGGTTAGTGTATAGAGAGAGTCGAGTGTATACAGATAGGACAGTGCATATAGAGAGACTAGTGTATACAGAAGACAGGCTTGGGTATACATCCAAGCTGACAGTGTATACAGAAGACTGGGTAGTGTATACAGAGAGTCTAGTGGGTACAGAAGACAGGCTGGTGTATTCTAGCTAGTTTTTACAGTCTAGTGTATACAGAAGACAGGCTGTGGTATACAGAGGGTTTAGTGTATTCAGAGAGTCTAGTGTTTACAGACGGCGAGTGTATACATAAGACTGGCTAGTTTACACAGTGTTGACAGAGATGCAAGGGTGTACAGAAAAGCTAGTATATATAGAAGACTACAGCATACAGAAGAAAGGCTAGTGAATACAGAATACAGACTCGTGTATGCAGATAAGCTTGAGTATACAGAGATGCTAGAGTAAACAGTGAGGCTGGGGTACACAGAGAGGCTAGTGTAAAGAGAGGCTAGTATATAAAAAGATGTTAGTGTATATAGAGAGGTTAGTGTATAGAGAGAGTCGAGTGTATACAGAAAGGACAGTGCATATAGAGAAACTAGTGTATACAGAAGACAGGCTTGGGTATACATCAAAGCTGACAGTGTATACAGAAGACTGGGTAGTGCATACAGATAGTCTAGTGGACACTACAGAAGACAGGCTGTGTTACTCAGAGATTTAGTGTATTCAGAGAGTCTAGTGTATACAGTTGGCGAGTGTATACATAAGACTGGCTAGTTTACACAGTGTTTACAGAGATGCAAAGGTTTACAGAGAAGCTAGTATATATAGAAGACTACAGCATACAGAAGAAAGGCTAGTGAATACAGAATAAAGGCTGGCTTTTGCGGAGAGGCTAGTTTTTTCAGAACACTATCTAGGGTATACAGAGAGGCTAGATTATACAGAGAGGCTAGTGCATAGAGTGAAGCTATTGTATATAAAAGCCTGGTTAGTGTATACAGAGAAGCTAGTGTGTACAGAAGAAAGGCTAGACAGGCTATAAAGAGAGATAAGTGTTTACAGAAGACAGTTTGGGGTATACAGAGATGCTAGTTTTTACAGAGAGACTAATGTATACAGAAGAGAGGCTAGGGCATACAGAAGACGGGCTAGTGTATTCAGACCTAGGCAAGTGTCTATCGAAGACAGGCTATTGTATGCAGAAGACCGGCTAGTGTAAACATGCTGTTGTATATAGAGAGGCTAGTGAATTTAGAGGGTAGGCTAAGTGATAACAGAAGACAATCTGGGCTATACAGAGACATTTCATCATTTCATCTAGCTCACATCTCTAATGGAGTTTGTCTCATTGCCATGTTATGTCTTTTCATTCTTATGCTGAATATAGATTATACTCACTACACGATTTTAATCATCCACATCAAGCATGCAATAAAACTATCATACATCAAAATGAATCATGTACTCTTTTGCTCTATTTTGCATATTTGTAATTCTCCACATCAACTGTCACATTGAGTATGTGACAGTCCTGACACACCATCCTGACTTATTTTGCTTTATTTCTTTTTACTACCTCAAAATCCGGTTAAAATTATTCACTTCGATGAGTTATACCGCTAATTGTACGGTAATGCAAAATGTTCACAAAACCATTCATTTGCTACTAGACATGCTGCACATACTAAGAGTAACTATCGCTCGCTAACGATGTAAACCGTTTTATTGCTTTTCTGACATTAACCGAGTATCTCTGACATTAACTGAGTATCTCTCTGCACTATGATCTTAATAATAATAATAATAATAATAGGATTGTGTAATGCAAAGATTAACTAGTCTAATATAAGCTTTCTCATTGGTACCTGCATATCCTTTAAATTTAGACTAACGCAACTATTTCTCTGCCATTTTCAAGCTAAACTTTCAATCTCTTACCGTTGAACAGCGATACTTCCTCCCTGCAATATTATGCCATTTAAATGTCCTATTTGTCGCCTATATTATACAACTCTCTGAAAAGCATATATGTAGACAATTAAACTAGTCTTACATCTTAATAAAACAGTTTTTTTGCTCAACCAGTATCTCAGAACATAAGCAAATAAACGTTTCCACTGTTTGACTCTTTTTCTGTATTACTTATTTTTCTCCACCTTAACTGTCACAGTTAAAACACAGTGACAAAACATTTCTTTTTACCGCAGCAAAATGTAAGAAAAGCAGTGTAAGCCGTCTTTCTGCCATATGCTTCAGAAAATTAATGTACCGCTTTTAAATCCATATCAATTCCACAGAACCGTGAACCGTCTTACAATTTTAACATTTATTGATAGCAATTACTGATATTACATTATGACTATACCAGTGGGAAATTAATCATCAGCTCAGAGTTATTTAATTTGCAACCATCGAATCTCATTGCTATTCCGACATTCTGCCTTAATGAGGATATTACTTTGCAACTATCACTTTTGTGTATTCACTTTACCTTTTGTGTATTCACTTTATCTCGACCTATATATACTGCTTCAATATTTTCCTAATTTGTTTTGCTATAGTTATTATTATTATATTATAGAGATAACTATCTCTAAATCATTGTAAACCTAACCATAGTTATAATGTCTACAGCTAATTTTACGTTAAAGCAAAATTCACACAAAACCATGTCTTTAAAACCTTTACACATTAAGGGTAATGCAACCATCTCTCGCTACCTCTATGCAATAGGATTCTCTTTCCAGTGGAATCGGAAAACAGTCAGTGAAAGCCATCTTCGTGCGTAACAAAATTAATGGAACTATTTACACGTTGGAATTTTCAAGCTACGTCAATTTACTCTGTAATAATGTAAACCCTTTAGCTGCTTAGCTCACACTTTGCTGTATGTAGCCGCGTTAACTGTATTAATGGCTACATGTAAATAACCAATGGGGATTGACATTTTATGTCTATCTCACATCTCTAATGCAATTTGTCTCTTTGTCATGTCATACTTTGCAAGTTATTATACTTTCTCATCCTTAAAGACACGTAATGATCCTGAAGAACGATAAAAACCTAGTCAGGTCGTTGCTGATATTTCATGATTACAGCAATCATCTCATCTAATTGCTATTCCGACATTCTGCCCTGGTATTATTTTGCAACGCTCTATTGAACAATGTAAAGGTAAGCTAGATATTTTGTGTATTTCCACTTAAACTCGACTTGTATATACTGTCTCAATATTATCCGTTCTAATTTTGCTAAATTAGATTGTAGAGTTTGCTATGTCTAAATCCAGGTTACCTACTCACCTTAATCACGTATACGGCTAATTTTAGGATAATACAAAATCATCTTATTGCTTCTTTACACGCTGCACATATTAAGAGTAATGCAATGCTACCGTGTACAGTTTAATTGCTCTTCTCACATTTAGCTGGTATCTCTCTGCTATAGGAAACTGAATTTGTACTACAACGATCACTCATCTAATATCAGTCCACTCAGTGCTAACGGGATAACTTTTACATTTAGAGTAATGAAATGATTTCTCAGTCATTTTGAAGCTACTGCAACTAACGCTTCCGATCTCTTTTCAACTGCAATACTTAATCTTTGCTATTGCAGAATATTTAGCTGCTTAGCTCATACTTTGCTGTACGTAGCCGTGTTAACAGTATTAATACCTGCAAGTAACCAATGGGGATTGACATTTCATCTCTAATTCATTTTCACATTTCTAATGCAGTTTGTCTTTTTGCCATGTCATCCTCTGCCAGTTATTATCTTTTCTCATCCTTATGCTATATTTGGGGTATATTCACTACATGATTAAAGACACGTAATGATTGACACACGTCGTTGCTGTTATTTCGTGTATTTCCACTTAAACCCAACCTGTATATACTGTCTCAATATTAATCGGAGTTATTTTGCTATATTTATTATTAGAATAAACAGATTACTATCTCTAAATCCTGGTAAACCAACTCACACAAAACCATCTTATTTCTACCTTACACGCAGCACATATTAAGATATTAACATTTAGCCGGTATCTCTCTGCAATAGTAAACGAAATGTGTAGATCACTCATCTAATATCGTCTTCTCAGCGCTACCGCAACAACTTTTAAATTTAGAGTAATGCAACGATTTCTCAGTTTTATGAAGCTACTACAACTAACGCTTTGGTTTTCTTTCCTGTTAAATTACGCTCTGCAATATTAAGCAATGTAAAATTGGTCTCTTAACAATGCTATGTATAATAATACAAAACTTTCAAAAGCAATATCGTCTCACTGTAATACTTACACTCTGCATAATAAATATGAATAATGCGAATAATGCTAATAATAAAGTCGCCTAAAACTCGGCTATAATTAGAGAATATATTTATCAAAATAAACCATGTACTGCCAAACCAATAACGGCCAATTACTTAACGTCTATCAGTCAATGACTTAACAAAATACACTTAGCACTCTTTTGCTCTATTTTGTATATTTGTAGTTCTCCACATTAACTGTCACATTGATATCACCACTGACAACACACCACTTTTTAAAAGCACCAAAATATGAAAAAAGCACTGTAACTCTTTACATGTTTCAGAAGTAAGTACTTTATTAGCAAAAAATAAAGTCCTGTCTTCTTTACACGCTAGCCTTTCTGTATACATTAATCTCTCTGTGTACACCAGCCACAATATAGACTAGCCTCTCTGTCTTCTGTATACACGTGCCCGTAATCTATATTCACTAGCCTGCCTTCTTTTTACAATAATCTCGGTGTCCCATTCTCTTGGCATACACTAGCCTCACTGAATTCCCCAGACTATCTTCTGTATACACAAGCCTATCTGTAAAAAATAGCCTGCCTTTTTTACTCATTAGCCTCTCTGTATAAACTAGCCAGTCTTCTGCATACTCTAGCCTCTCTGTGTAACACAGTCTAACTTTGGCTTCCCTAGCCTCCATCTCTGCATACGCAGGACCTTCCTCTGTATAATCTAGCCTATCTGTATACACTAGCCTGTCTTTTGTACAAATTAGCCTCTCTGTAGCCGGTCTTCTGTATACACGAGCCTCACTGTCTACTCTTGGTTGTCTTTTGTATACACTAGCATCTCTTTATACATTATCTCTCTGTATACCCAAGCCTCTCTGTATACACTAGTCCGCCTGTATACACTAGCAAGTCTGCATACACTAGCCTCTCTTAGTAACCCATCCTCTCTCTCTGTATACCCTAGCCTCCATCTCTGCATACCCAGGACGTTCTTCTCTATAATCTAGCCTATCTGTATACACTAGCCGGTCTTCTGTAGACATTAGCCTCCCTGTATAAACTTGCTGGTCTACTGTATACACTAGTCCGTCTGTATACACTAGCAAGTCTGCATACACTAGCCTCTCTGTGTAACCCAGCCTCTCTCTCTGTATACCCAGGACGTTCTTCTGTATAATCTAGCCTATCTGTATGAACTAGCCTGTCTTTTGTACACATTAGCCTCTCTGTATAAACTAGCCGGTCCTCTGTATACACTGGTCCGTCTGTATACACTAGCAAGTCTGTGTAACCAAGCCTCTCTGTGTAACCCAGCCTCTCTCTCTCTAGCCTACATCTCTGCATACCCAGGACATTCTTCTGTATAATCTAGCCTATCTGTATAAACTAGCCTGTCATTTGTACACATTAGCCTCTCTGTATAAACCAGCTGATATTCTGTATACACTAGTCCGTCTGTATACCCTAGCACGTCTGCATACTCTAGCCTCTCTGTGTAACACAGTCTCTCTCTCTCTGTATACCCCAGCCTCCATCTCGGCAACCCAGGACGTTCTTCTGTATAATCTAGCCTATCTATATACACTAGCCTGTGTTTTGTACACTTTAGCCTCTCTGTATAAACTAGCCGGTCTTCTGCATACACGAGTCTCTCTGTATACCCTTGGATGTCTTTTGTATACACTAGCTGCTCTTTATACATTAGCTCTTTGTATACCCAAGCCTCCTTGTATACACTAGTCCGTGTGTATACACTAGCAAGTCTGCATACACCAGCCTCTCTCTCTGTATACCCTAGCCTCCATCTCTGCATACCCAAGATGTTCTTCTCAATAATCTAGCCTATTTGTATACACTAGCCTGTCTTTTGCCCACATTAGCCTCTCTATATAAACTAGTTGGTCTTCTGTATACACTAGTCCGTCTGTATACACTAGCAAGTATGCATACTCTAGCCTCTCTCTCTGTATACCCTAGCCTCCATCTCTGCATACCCAGGACATTCTTCTGTATAATCTAGCCTATCTGTATACACTAGTGTATACAGACGGACTAGTGTATACAGAGGACCGGCTAGTTGATACAGACAGGCTAATGTGTACAAAAGACAGGCCAATGTATATAGATAGGCTAGATTATACAGAAGAACGTCCTGTGTATGCAGAGCGCTCAGCTTCAAGGGATGGCCATCGTGAGTAATATGAGGGACACTCCTCAACCCCGCCCCCACCTACCAGATCTGACTTTCATCTCCTTGCCCTCTCTGCCCTGGTCATCTGGTGGCAGTTTTATGCACTCCCTGGCCCCCACCCATTCATAATCCTTACCGACCTTTCCTTCCACTGCTCACAGGAACACACCGCTATCCTCGGTGGATCCTCCTGTGAGAACTGAAGACTTCTTGTACTGATGTGGCCTTTATACAAGAAACACATTTTAAAAATACTAGTCTCCCCTTTCTATGGTCGAGATCTTTCCCTAAGGTCTACCACTTTACTAACCCCTCCTCTAAGACCAAGGGAGTCTTCATTCTGATCTCTAGCAGGCTCCCCTGGGTTCTCCGGGATTCTCTGGTGGACCCTGGGGGCCGATATCTTTTTCTTAGGGGCCACATTGGAGAGCGCCTTTTTACATTTGCCACTGTGTACGCTCCCAATGATCACCAAGATACGTTCCTCAGAACTACCCTGCACAGATTATGTGACTTTCGGGAGGGCCAGTTGATATTAGGTGGGGACTTTAATGTCCCCTTTCGCCATCGGTTGAAACTTCTGCCTCTTGCTCCTCGCTCCTCATTTACTAAGTGTTTACTGAATGACCAATTAGTTGATGTCTGGCGTCTGCAACACTCTGGGGAAAGGGACAACTCTTTTTGCTCTTCCCCTCACAAATCATACTTGAGGATAGACTTCTTCTTGATTCCACATGACCAACTGCACTTGGTGAGCTCTTCCTCCATCGGCCATATTACTTGGTCTGACCACGCTCCTGTAGCCCTTACCTACACCCTCTCTAGGAACCCCTCACGTAGGTCTCTATTCTGGCACCTTAATGAGAGCCTCCTCCAGATACCGGAAGTTTTAGCAGATGGACCAGGGAATTGGACCTTTATTTCCAAGAAAACTAAACGCAGGACTGCGACCCGAGGATAATTTGGGAGGCTCACAAGTCAGTACTCCGCAGGCTACTTATCAGGCACGGGGCAGGCATCAAACGAACATGGAAGGAACAGCTTGCTAATCTGTTTCGTGAACTTGCCTCTGTGGAAGCCAAAGATAAACATGCCCCCTCACGGACCTTAGAGATTGAATTGGGGACACTGCACCCAGATTGCTGACCTACTCCATTATAAAGCGAAAGCGACACTCCAGTTTTGTCGTAAATTGACGTAGGAGTCAGGGGACAAATGCAGAAAAATCTTAGCCAGGTCGGTAAAGGAGTTTAAATCTGCCTCTTACATACCCCAGTTGATAGATGAGAATGGCCAGAGGGCCTCTACCCCAACCCAAATAGCCAAAGTCTTTGAAAAATGTTACTCTGATCTCTACAACCTGCCTGATTCAGGGTCCGGACAGGACAATATAGACAGATATGTAACCGGTTCTGGTCTACCAACCCTCTCATCGGACTCACGGGAGTACTTGGAGGACCCGATCACACTGGAAGAAGTCCAGACGGCCGTGGGACCTCCGAAGGTGGGTAAGGCTCCGGGCCCTGACGGATATACCGCACAATACTATAAGACCTTCCTCCCTATTCTCGGCCCGCGCTTGGTGAATTTATTTAATACTCTGAGCTCAAATGGGGATTTTCCTGAGGATACCCTTAGAGTCCACATCTCGTTGATACCTAAGGAGGGCAAAGACCTGGGCCTATGTGGGAGCTACATACCCATTTCCCTCCTAAATTCGGTCCTAAAACTATTCTCTAAAATCCTCAAATTTTCTTGGAAATAAAGGTCCAATTCCCTGGTCCATCTGCTAAAACTTCCGGTATCTGGAGGAGGCTCTCATTAAGGTGCCAGAATAGAGACCTACGTGAGGGGTTCCTAGAGAGGGTGTAGGTAAGGGCTACAGGAGCGTGGTCAGACCAAGTAATATGGCCGATGGAGGAAGAGCTCACCAAGTGCAGTTGGTCATGTTGAATCAAGAAGAAGTCTATCCTCAAGTATGATTTGTGAGGGGAAGAGCAAAAAGAGTTGTCCCTTTCCCCAGAGTGTTGCAGACGCCAGACATCAACTAATTGGTCATTCAGTAAACACTTAGTAAATGAGGAGCGAGGAGCAAGAGGCAGAAGTTTCAACCGATGGCGAAAGGGGACATTAAAGTCCCCACCTAATATCAACTGGCCCTCCCGAAAGTCACATAATCTGTGCAGGGTAGTTCTGAGGAACGTATCTTGGTGATCATTGGGAGCGTACACAGTGGCAAATGTAAAAAGGCGCTCTCCAATGTGGCCCCTAAGAAAAAGATATCGGCCCCCAGGGTCCACCAGAGAATCCTGGAGAACCCAGGGGAGCCTGCTAGAGATCAGAATGAAGACTCCCTTGGTCTTAGAGGAGGGGTTAGTAAAGTGGTAGACCTTAGGGAAAGATCTCGACCATAGAAAGGGGAGACTAGTATTTTTAAAATGTGTTTCTTGTATAAAGGCCACATCAGTACAAGAAGTCTTCAGTTCTCACAGGAGGATCCACCGTTTTTCAGGGGAGTTCAGTCCCTTAACGTTTAGAGAGGTGACCTTGACTGAGTCTGCCATCGCTCCTCGGGGAGGGGGAGGGGGACGTCAGAGAAAAGCAAAGAAAGTTGAACCAAGGTAGGTTTTGGGTAGGTAATGGATGGCGGGAACTAAGGGGGAGAAAGGAAGGGCAAATGGAAGGAAAGGTAAGGGGAAAAAGAGGCCGGGCACCTCAACCCCAGGGGGAGAGGGAAATTAAGGGTTGTCCGCACTCAACAGTACAGAAAGGGTATACTAAAACAGCACAATTATGCTATAGCACTTACCAGATGTACACTGGGTTTAAAGCGCTGTCCTGCGTGGGTTGGTGGGTAGACAGGTCGGAGAGGGAGCCCCCAAATCCTAGTCCCCCCAGTCCCGGCAGTGGTAAATGTCACGTCTGATACCGGTATGCAAATAAAAGACAATCAGTAACATCATAGAACCAAAAAACAATAGTATAATCAAAACAGAGGTAGAGCATATAACTGTCAGCACTGAGGGGTCTCCTCAGCTCACCCTAAACGTAGGCATGCACGAGGGAGCCCATCACAACAGAAAAGGCATCACAAAATGGAATCCACCACCCCCCGTCCCATACCCCAAAAGTACATGCAGCCCCCGAACAAATGCATTTCTCCCTTTGGCAGATTGTCCTCTCCTTACCCCCTCTCCCCCGTCCACACCCCGGGGGAGAAGGGGCAGGGAAGAGGGGAAAAGGGGGGTGGAAGGGGGGAAGGGGGAGGGAAAGGGGGAGGGAAGAGGGGAAGGGGGGAGTGAAGGGGGAAAGGGGGGAGGGAAGGGAAGGAGGGAAGGGGGAAGGAGGGAGGGAAAGGGGCAGCAAGGGAGAGGGGACAAACATGCGGAAATGTCAAGTCCTTTAGCGCACTCACACCAGCAACCACCCGGACGCCATAAATTTCAACTCCTGCCCTCTATGGTCACCACATCAAGATGAAAGAGGAGCAGCCCTGGTCGGTGCATGGAGAATCCAGCAGGCAAGGGGCTGGGGCCACCATCCCTCCATCCAACGGGAGACTTCACCCGAGCAGCAGTCCTGGGGCCCGCCAATTAGTGTCTCTCCTGCATCACCATCGGGGGCTGTGTAGAGCATCCAGAGGGAGGCTGGGACCGCCCAAACAGTAAGGGGTTAATCCTCCATGGGGGTCCAGAGTCACACTGGAGGGAAGCAGTGTCTCGTACCAATAGGCTCAATAAATGAGTCATTCAGGGTGTCCCCGAAAGTTGCAGAAGGCAATGTCGGCAAAGAGTAGGTGGGGGCCAGGGGGAGGGGACACATATGCGGGAATGTCAAGCCCTTCCAGTACAGCGCACTAGGTATCACTCAGACCCCCCAAAGTGCAACTCCCCCCTCTAAGGTCAAGACGCCAGAAGGGAAGATGAGCCGCCCTGGTCTGTACATGAAAGAACCTGCTGCCAAGGGGTTTGTTGCCATCATCCCTTCCTTCAATGGGAGATGCCACCGGCATGACAGCCCCATGTCCTGTCAAGTGGTGCCCCTCCGACAATGTCGTCGGGGTATATGTGGAGCATTCAGGGGGAGGCAGGGACCACCCAAACAGTGAGGTGTAAAGCCTCCAAGGGGGACCGGTGTCAGACAGGAGGATAGCGGTGTGTTCCTGTGAGCAGTGGAAGGAAAGGTCGGTAAGGATTATGAATGGGTGGGGGCCAGGGAGTGCATAAAACTGCCACCAGATGACCAGGGCAGAGAGGGCAAGGAGATGAAAGTCAGATCTGGTAGGTGGGGGCGGGGTTGAGGAGTGTCCCTCATATTACTCACGATGGCCATCCCTTGAAGCTGAGCGCTCTGCATACACAGGACGTTCTTCTGTATAATCTAGCCTATCTATATACATTGGCCTGTCTTTTGTACACATTAGCCTGTCTGTATCAACTAGCCGGTCCTCTGTATACACTAGTCCGTCTGTATACACTAGTGTATACAGATAGGCTAGATTATACAGAAGAATGTCCTGGGTATGCAGAGATGGAGGCTAGGGTATACAGAGAGAGAGGCTAGAGTATGCATACTTGCTAGTGTATACAGACGGACTAGTGTATACAGAAGACCAACTAGTTTATATAGAGAGGCTAATGTGGGCAAAAGACAGGCTAGTGTATACAAATAGGCTAGATTATTGAGAAGAACATCTTGGGTATGCAGAGATGGAGGCTAGGGTATACAGAGAGAGAGGCTGGTGTATGCAGACTTGCTAGTGTATACACACGGACTAGTGTATACAAGGAGGCTTGGGTATACAAAGAGCTAATGTATAAAGAGCAGCTAGTGTATACAAAAGACATCCAAGGGTATACAGAGAGACTCGTGTATGCAGAAGACCGGCTAGTTTATACAGAGAGGCTAAAGTGTACAAAACACAGGCTAGTGTATATAGATAGGCTAGATTATACAGAAGAACGTCCTGGGTTGCCGAGATGGAGGCTGGGGTATACAGAGAGAGAGAGACTGTGTTACACAGAGAGGCTAGAGTATGCAGACGTGCTAGGGTATACAGACGGACTAGTGTATACAGAATATCAGCTGGTTTATACAGAGAGGCTAATGTGTACAAATGACAGGCTAGTTTATACAGATAGGCTAGATTATACAGAAGAATGTCCTGGGTATGCAGAGATGTAGGCTAGAGAGAGAGAGGCTGGGTTACACAGAGAGGCTTGGTTACACAGACTTGCTAGTGTATACAGACGGACCAGTGTATACAGAGGACCGGCTAGTTTATACAGAGAGGCTAATGTGTACAAAAGACAGGCTAGTTCATACAGATAGGCTAGATTATACAGAAGAACGTCCTGGGTATACAGAGAGAGAGGCTGGGTTACACAGAGAGGCTAGTGTATGCAGACTTGCTAGTGTATACAGACGGACTAGTGTATACAGTAGACCAGCAAGTTTATACAGGGAGGCTAATGTGATAGGCTAGATTATAGAGAAGAACGTCCTGGGTATGCAGAGATGGAGGCTAGGGTATACAGAGAGAGAGGATGGGTTACTAAGAGAGGCTAGTGTATGCAGACTTGCTAGTGTATACAGGCGGACTAGTGTATACAGAGAGGCTTGGGTATACAGAGAGATAATGTATAAAGAGATGCTAGTGTATACAAAAGACAACCAAGAGTAGACAGTGAGGCTCGTGTATACAGAAGACCGGCTACAGAGAGGCTAATTTGTACAAAAGACAGGCTAGTGTATACAGATAGGCTAGATTATACAGAGGAAGGTCCTGCGTATGCAGAGATGGAGGCTAGGGAAGCCAAAGTTAGACTGTGTTACACAGAGAGGCTAGAGTATGCAGAAGACTGGCTAGTTTATACAGAGAGGCTAATGAGTAAAAAAGGCAGGCTATTTTTTACAGATAGGCTTGTGTATACAGAAGATAGTCTGGGGAATTCAGTGAGGCTAGTGTATGCCAAGAGAATGGGACACCGAGATTATTGTAAAAAGAAGGCAGGCTAGTGAATATAGATTACGGGCACGTGTATACAGAAGACAGAGAGGCTAGTCTATATAGAGTGGCTGGTGTACACAGAGAGATTAATGTATACAGAAAGGCTAGCGTGTAAAGAAGACAGGACTTTATTTTTTGCTTCTGAAACATGTAAAGAGTTACAGTGCTTTTTTCATATTTTGGTGCTTTTAAAAAGTGGTGTGTTGTCAGTGGTGATATCAATGTGACAGTTAATGTGGAGAACTACAAATATACAAAATAGAGCAAAAGAGTGCTAAGTGTATTTTGTTAAGTCATTGACTGATAGACGTTAAGTAATTGGCCGTTATTGGTTTGGCAGTACATGGTTTATTTTGATAAATATATTCTCTAATTATAGCCGAGTTTTAGGCGACTTTATTATTAGCATTATTCGCATTATTCATATTTATTATGCAGAGTGTAAGTATTACAGTGAGACGATATTGCTTTTGAAAGTTTTGTATTATTATACATAGCATTGTTAAGAGACCAATTTTACATTGCTTAATATTGCAGAGCGTAATTTAACAGGAAAGAAAACCAAAGCGTTAGTTGTAGTAGCTTCATAAAACTGAGAAATCGTTGCATTACTCTAAATTTAAAAGTTGTTGCGGTAGCGCTGAGAAGACGATATTAGATGAGTGATCTACACATTTCGTTTACTATTGCAGAGAGATACCGGCTAAATGTTAATATCTTAATATGTGCTGCGTGTAAGGTAGAAATAAGATGGTTTTGTGTGAGTTGGTTTACCAGGATTTAGAGATAGTAATCTGTTTATTCTAATAATAAATATAGCAAAATAACTCCGATTAATATTGAGACAGTATATACAGGTTGGGTTTAAGTGGAAATACACGAAATAACAGCAACGACGTGTGTCAATCATTACGTGTCTTTAATCATGTAGTGAATATACCCCAAATATAGCATAAGGATGAGAAAAGATAATAACTGGCAGAGGATGACATGGCAAAAAGACAAACTGCATTAGAAATGTGAAAATGAATTAGAGATGAAATGTCAATCCCCATTGGTTACTTGCAGGTATTAATACTGTTAACACGGCTACGTACAGCAAAGTATGAGCTAAGCAGCTAAATATTCTGCAATAGCAAAGATTAAGTATTGCAGTTGAAAAGAGATCGGAAGCGTTAGTTGCAGTAGCTTCAAAATGACTGAGAAATCATTTCATTACTCTAAATGTAAAAGTTATCCCGTTAGCACTGAGTGGACTGATATTAGATGAGTGATCGTTGTAGTACAAATTCAGTTTCCTATAGCAGAGAGATACCAGCTAAATGTGAGAAGAGCAATTACACGGTACACGGTAGCATTGCATTACTCTTAATATGTGCAGCGTGTAAAGAAGCAATAAGATGATTTTGTATTATCCTAAAATTAGCCGTATACGTGATTAAGGTGAGTAGGTAACCTGGATTTAGACATAGCAAACTCTACAATCTAATTTAGCAAAATTAGAACGGATAATATTGAGACAGTATATACAAGTCGAGTTTAAGTGGAAATACACAAAATATCTAGCTTACCTTTACATTGTTCAATAGAGCGTTGCAAAATAATACCAGGGCAGAATGTCGGAATAGCAATTAGATGAGATGATTGCTGTAATCATGAAATATCAGCAACGACCTGACTAGGTTTTTATCGTTCTTCAGGATCATTACGTGTCTTTAAGGATGAGAAAGTATAATAACTTGCAAAGTATGACATGACAAAGAGACAAATTGCATTAGAGATGTGAGATAGACATAAAATGTCAATCCCCATTGGTTATTTACATGTAGCCATTAATACAGTTAACGCGGCTACATACAGCAAAGTGTGAGCTAAGCAGCTAAAGGGTTTACATTATTACAGAGTAAATTGACGTAGCTTGAAAATTCCAACGTGTAAATAGTTCCATTAATTTTGTTACGCACGAAGATGGCTTTCACTGACTGTTTTCCGATTCCACTGGAAAGAGAATCCTATTGCATAGAGGTAGCGAGAGATGGTTGCATTACCCTTAATGTGTAAAGGTTTTAAAGACATGGTTTTGTGTGAATTTTGCTTTAACGTAAAATTAGCTGTAGACATTATAACTATGGTTAGGTTTACAATGATTTAGAGATAGTTATCTCTATAATATAATAATAATAACTATAGCAAAACAAATTAGGAAAATATTGAAGCAGTATATATAGGTCGAGATAAAGTGAATACACAAAAGGTAAAGTGAATACACAAAAGTGATAGTTGCAAAGTAATATCCTCATTAAGGCAGAATGTCGGAATAGCAATGAGATTCGATGGTTGCAAATTAAATAACTCTGAGCTGATGATTAATTTCCCACTGGTATAGTCATAATGTAATATCAGTAATTGCTATCAATAAATGTTAAAATTGTAAGACGGTTCACGGTTCTGTGGAATTGATATGGATTTAAAAGCGGTACATTAATTTTCTGAAGCATATGGCAGAAAGACGGCTTACACTGCTTTTCTTACATTTTGCTGCGGTAAAAAGAAATGTTTTGTCACTGTGTTTTAACTGTGACAGTTAAGGTGGAGAAAAATAAGTAATACAGAAAAAGAGTCAAACAGTGGAAACGTTTATTTGCTTATGTTCTGAGATACTGGTTGAGCAAAAAAACTGTTTTATTAAGATGTAAGACTAGTTTAATTGTCTACATATATGCTTTTCAGAGAGTTGTATAATATAGGCGACAAATAGGACATTTAAATGGCATAATATTGCAGGGAGGAAGTATCGCTGTTCAACGGTAAGAGATTGAAAGTTTAGCTTGAAAATGGCAGAGAAATAGTTGCGTTAGTCTAAATTTAAAGGATATGCAGGTACCAATGAGAAAGCTTATATTAGACTAGTTAATCTTTGCATTACACAATCCTATTATTATTATTATTATTAAGATCATAGTGCAGAGAGATACTCAGTTAATGTCAGAGATACTCGGTTAATGTCAGAAAAGCAATAAAACGGTTTACATCGTTAGCGAGCGATAGTTACTCTTAGTATGTGCAGCATGTCTAGTAGCAAATGAATGGTTTTGTGAACATTTTGCATTACCGTACAATTAGCGGTATAACTCATCGAAGTGAATAATTTTAACCGGATTTTGAGGTAGTAAAAAGAAATAAAGCAAAATAAGTCAGGATGGTGTGTCAGGACTGTCACATACTCAATGTGACAGTTGATGTGGAGAATTACAAATATGCAAAATAGAGCAAAAGAGTACATGATTCATTTTGATGTATGATAGTTTTATTGCATGCTTGATGTGGATGATTAAAATCGTGTAGTGAGTATAATCTATATTTAGCATAAGAATGAAAAGACATAACATGGCAATGAGACAAACTCCATTAGAGATGTGAGCTAGATGAAATGATGAAATGTCTCTGTATAGCCCAGATTGTCTTCTGTTATCACTTAGCCTACCCTCTAAATTCACTAGCCTCTCTATATACAACAGCATGTTTACACTAGCCGGTCTTCTGCATACAATAGCCTGTCTTCGATAGACACTTGCCTAGGTCTGAATACACTAGCCCGTCTTCTGTATGCCCTAGCCTCTCTTCTGTATACATTAGTCTCTCTGTAAAAACTAGCATCTCTGTATACCCCAAACTGTCTTCTGTAAACACTTATCTCTCTTTATAGCCTGTCTAGCCTTTCTTCTGTACACACTAGCTTCTCTGTATACACTAACCAGGCTTTTATATACAATAGCTTCACTCTATGCACTAGCCTCTCTGTATAATCTAGCCTCTCTGTATACCCTAGATAGTGTTCTGAAAAAACTAGCCTCTCCGCAAAAGCCAGCCTTTATTCTGTATTCACTAGCCTTTCTTCTGTATGCTGTAGTCTTCTATATATACTAGCTTCTCTGTAAACCTTTGCATCTCTGTAAACACTGTGTAAACTAGCCAGTCTTATGTATACACTCGCCAACTGTATACACTAGACTCTCTGAATACACTAAATCTCTGAGTAACACAGCCTGTCTTCTGTAGTGTCCACTAGACTATCTGTATGCACTACCCAGTCTTCTGTATACACTGTCAGCTTTGATGTATACCCAAGCCTGTCTTCTGTATACACTAGTTTCTCTATATGCACTGTCCTTTCTGTATACACTCGACTCTCTCTATACACTAACCTCTCTATATACACTAACATCTTTTTATATACTAGCCTCTCTTTACACTAGCCTCTCTGTGTACCCCAGCCTCACTGTTTACTCTAGCATCTCTGTATACTCAAGCTTATCTGCATACACGAGTCTGTATTCTGTATTCACTAGCCTTTCTTCTGTATGCTGTAGTCTTCTATATATACTAGCTTTTCTGTACACCCTTGCATCTCTGTCAACACTGTGTAAACTAGCCAGTCTTATGTATACACTCGCCGTCTGTATACACTAGACTCTCTGAATACACTAAACCCTCTGTATACCACAGCCTGTCTTCTGTATACACTAGACTGTAAAAACTAGCTAGAATACACCAGCCTGTCTTCTTTACCCACTAGACTATCTGTATGCACTACCCAGTCTTCTGTATACACTGTCAGCTTTGATGTATACCCAAGCCTGTCTTCTGTATACACTAGTTTCTCTATATGCACTGTCCTTTCTGTATACACTCGACTCTCTCTATACACTAACCTCTCTATATACACTAACATCTTTTTATATACTAGCCTCTCTTTACACTAGCCTCTCTGTGTACCCCAGCCTCACTGTTTACTCTAGCATCTCTGTATACCCAAGCTTATCTGCATACACGAGTCTGTATTCTGTATTCACTAGCCTTTCTTCTGTATGCTGTAGTCTTCTATATATACTAGCTTTTCTGTACACCCTTGCATCTCTGTCAACACTGTGTAAACTAGCCAGTCTTATGTATACACTCGCCGTCTGTAAACACTAGACTCTCTGAATACACTAAACCCTCCGTATACCACAGCCTGTCTTCTGTATACACTAGACTGTAAAAACTAGCTAGAATACACCAGCCTGTCTTCTGTACCCACTAGACTCTCTGTATACACTACCCAGTCTTCTGTATACCCAAGCCTGTCTTCTGTATACACTAGTCTCTCTATATGCACTGTCCTATCTGTCCTATCTGTATACACTCGACTCTCTCTATACACTAACCTCTCTATATACACTAACATCTTTGTATATACTAGCCTCTCTTTAAACTAGCCTCTCTGTGTACCCCAGCCTCACTGTTTACTCTAGCATCTCTGTATACTCAAGCTTATCTGCATACACGAGTCTGTATTCTGTATTCACTAGCCTTTCTTCTGTATTCTGTAGTCTTCTATATATACTAGCTTTTCTGTACACCCTTGCATCTCTGTCAACACTGTGTAAACTAGCCAGTCTTATGTATACACTCGCCGTCTGTATACACTAGACTCTCTGAATACACTAAACCCTCTGTATACCACAGCCTGTCTTCTGTATACACTAGACTGTAAAAACTAGCTAGAATACACCAGCCTGTCTTCTTTACCCACTAGACTATCTGTATGCACTACCCAGTCTTCTGTATACACTGTCAGCTTTGATGTATACCCAAGCCTGTCTTCTGTATACACTAGTTTCTCTATATGCACTGTCCTTTCTGTATACACTCTAACCTCTCTATATACACTAACATCTTTGTATATATTAGCCTCTCTTTAAACTAGCCTCTCTGTATACCCCAGCCTCACTGTTTACTCTAGCATCTCTTCTGTATGCTGTAGTCTTCTATATATACCAGCTTCTCTGTACACCCTAGGTACAGTGCTAGGTTCCTGTATTACAGAAACAGAACACCAGCAATAAGGTGTATACTGTGTAGGAGGCACACAACACCCACTCTAACTTCTGCACTGCAGATGCGTGTATTGCAGAAATTGAACACCAGTAATAAAGGGAAGCTTCAGGTGTGTACTGTGCAGGAGGCACATAACACCCACTGTAATAGTGCTAGGTTCCCAAGCAGTAAAGACACTGTCCCTGCCTATCGTCCTCTTTCCCTGACCACCGCAACACACTATGCAAGGCCGCCGCGCTGGCGGCCTTATATAGTGTGGGGTGTGTACTAAACCCCCCTGAGCTATAATTGGCCACAGGAATCCTGCCTGTGGTGAATTGTGGCTCTCCTCACAGAGGATGTCACATCTGTTCTTATTATATAGAACCTATTATGCTCCTCGTAAACTTTTTCAATTTGGCCAAACGGCAGGACGCAAGTTGCCCCCGGTGCGGGAACATGGGGGGATACATGATGCACATGTTTTGGAGATGCCCGAAGTTGATCCGCTACTGGACGGAGGTGACAGGAACCATTGATCGGGTGTTTGGAACCTCCACCAGGATGGAGGTGAAGTATTGTCTCCTGGGATTAGTTGAAGGAGTCGGAAACCCGGGAAGCAGCCAGATGGCAGTTCTGAGATGCCTATTTCAGGCAAGGAAACTGATTGCCCAACCCTGTTAGCCTCCAATGTTGGCAATGACTTGGTTTTTTTCGCTTGTTTCCAAAGATGACCATGTTGGCGTTTGTCAAGATGGTTGAGAGTGCCCGCAGAGATCGCCTTGAAAGTGCCTGATCTTGTCTGATCTTGGAGGCTAAGCATTGTCGGGATTGATTAGTAACTGTTGGCGTTGACATGTTTTTTTTTTCCGCTTGTTTCCCAAGGTGATCATCTTGGCATTTGTCAAGAGGGTTGAGAGTGCACAAAGAAATTGCCTATGGGAACAACACCCTGAAAGCGCCCAATCTCGTTTGGTCTCAGAAGCTAAGCAGGGTTGGGCCTGGTTTGTACCTGGATGGGAGACCGCCTGGGTTTTCCAGATGCTGCAGGCTTTTTTTTATGTTGTTGGCGTTGACTTGTTTTTTTTGTTTGTTTCCCAAGGTGACCATCTTGGCGTTTGTCAAGAGGGTTGAGCGTGCCTGAAAAAATCTACTATGGCCGCATCACCCTGAAAGAGCCCAATCTCATTTGATCTCAGAGGCTAAGCAGGGTTGGGACTTGGTTAGTACCTGGATGGGAGACCGCCTGGGATTTCTCGATGCCATAGGCTTTAGTTTTAAGTTGTTGGCATTGACTTATTTTTTATTTATTTTTTTTATTCTTTTATTAAGTATAAGTAGAACAACATAAATATAACAGTCAGCCATACAGCATGACCCAGGGTCACAATTACATGGTAACAAAAAATAGGCAGCCAAATAACTCTGGGTTCTCAGAGGGGAGTCCTACAGTTTCATGCAGAAAAGAGAGAAACTCCACCTCCGACATGTAGTACAGTATAACTAGTGCAGCTCCGTTCGGACAAATGTAATCATGGAGAACAACTGGGACCACAGCGAGCCAGCTTATCATGACCTATGTGAAGCAGAGTAAAAGATGGGCCGGTCGTGTCCAGAACCCTGGGGTTCTTCTGGGCCTCGAAGGCTAGTAAGGAGACAAGGCATAGTCAAAAGGGAGGACGGGGGGAGAAGAGAGTGCAAAGACGGAGAGAGAGAGTGGTGGCGGCGGGGAAAAAAAGAAAAATAAAGACAAAAAGGGAGGGGGGGGGGAATGCCACCCAGGGCAGACATGGCCTACGTAGGTAAACGTTAGATGTTCAGTCATTTTCTGGGACAGGGGCACTGCTCACCTCCCGAATGTAGTCTCGAGTACCAGTAAAATACCTCCAGGGCCTCCATGTAACACTAAATGCCTCTTCAGTGTTGTGAAGGGTGGCGGTCAATTCTTCCATCCGGAGAATATGATTGACTTTGAAATACCACAGCACCTTGGATGGGGGCTGAGGCTGCCTCCACAGTGCGGGACTGCAGGCCCGGGCGGCGTTCAGGAGTTGCATCGTGAGGGTTATTTTGTATTTTCGAACAGGCTGTTCGGTCAAGTGTAGAAGGCATGCTGCTGGGAACCGAAAAGTTCCTCAAGGCCGGGCATGCCCAGAAAAGGTGTCCCATGGTCCCCGTATCTGAATTGCACCTCCAACAAACATCCGGGATCGATCTATTCATTTTAATCAGAAGGTATGGGACTCTATACCAGCATGAGACTATCTTGTATCCTGATTCTTGATATTGGTTTGCGATGGAAGCTTTATGTACTAAGGTCAGGATCTTCATTATTTGTTGTGGGGTAAATGTGATGCTTAAGTCCCTCTCCCATTTGTGGATAAATGGTGGGGTCGACTGCTCCTCCTGACTACTCAATAGGTTGTACAGGAGGGAGAGGGTGTGTCGCACAGGTTCCCTTTTGTGAAAGATGGATTCATAGGATGTCAGGACTCTAGGAGTGTAGGGGGCCCTTTGTATGGCCAGAAGAAAGTGACGAAGTTGATAAGCACTAAACAAGTCAAGCGGAGGGTCAGAAAGCTCGGCGACATTTTGCGTGGTCGGGAGCCCTCCCGAGGGCCACACCTTTCCCAGACGCTGTTTCCCCACCACTGTCAACTGTCGCAGTTTCTTGTTGGTAAATCCCGGTGGGAAGTCTGGATTACCTATAACCGGAGTCATTGGTGACGGCAGGAGAGCAATATGTGTGCAGCGGAACAACCTCCGCACAACAGCCAATGTAGCTCCCACTACAGGGTGATTTCTGAGGTCTTTTGGTAGGGAGGACAGGAGGTCAATAGGGGAATGGATCCATCCTCAATCTCCATCTCCACCCACTGCTTGTGTGGGACATTACAATGCCAATCAACGACTCTCACTAGCAGAGTCGCTCTGTAGTATTGTCTCAGATCTGGGAGACCCAGACCCCCCTTGTCCTTTGGTCTGGCAAGCAATTGCAAACGGGCTCTGGGCGGTAAAGGCCTCTCCACGGGCTGGTCCTCCATGAAGGCCGATTCAATCGGTGTTAAATCAGCCAGTGAGCGCAATGGTTTCAGCAGGGAGTGTACAAAGGCAGCCAATTGATGGTAGGTCCAGTGATCCATGGGCGTTGCCCGTGAGGGAGGAATTAGTTGAGATAAAGGCACAATGCCATCCTGGTTGGCGACGTGGTGTAGCAGGGGTGTATTACTCAGATTCCAGGAATGAATTCTGGGGTCAATGTTTCCTGGTGGGAAGTAATTATGACCCGTCAGAGGCATAATGGGAGAGTGATATAACCACTTGTGCTGTTTACATATCGAGTCCCAGATCTGTAGAGTAGAATAGGTGAGAGGAGAGGAGCTAGGTGCTAACGACCTATGTTTCCTGGGAATCCACACTTGGGTGTAGAGGTCCGTGCCACTGAGCGCCAATTCAAGGGCAACCCATAGTTTAGAATGTTTGTGATATTTCCAGTCTGATATCCTGTTGAAAACAACGGCTAAAAAGTAAAGTTTCACGTTAGGTAAAGCCAGGCCCCCCAGCCGTTTAGGTCTGGTTAGAAGGCCTTGGGACAGTCTCGGACGCTTTCTGTTCCAAACATATCTGCAGATCAGTGAATCTATGAGTGTTAAGAAACTAGCTGGAATACCCACTGGAATCATCTGGAATAAAAACAGAATCCGGGGTAGGATATTCATCTTAATCACACTAATTTTCCCTAACCACGAATGTGCGACTTGGGACCATCTTTGTAAGTCCATTCGAATTGCATTAAGAAGGGGTATATAGTTAACGCGAAATAGAGTCTGGGGTTTAGGTGTGAGGTAGATGCCTAAATATTTCATTTTGTGTGTTTGCCAGCTAAAAGGGAAGGAGTCTCTAAGATGAACCACAGTTTCCCCGGGGATAGAGACGTTAAGAATCTCCGATTTGGACATGTTCATTTTAAAATTAGATATGAGACCGAATTGTGAGAAGGCAGACATCAGATTGGGAAGGGAAATCAGGGGTTGTTGTATGTAGAACAGAATATCATCCGCATAAGCAGCGTATTTGTGTTCTCGATCACCAACAGTGATCCCATGGATGTTTGGATTGTGTCTAACTGTAGAGAGGAAGGGTTCCAGGGATAGAGCGAGAGGGGGCAGCCCTGACGTGTACCATTATAGAGTGTAAATGATTCACTTAGGGTACCATTAACACGAATTTGAGCTGTAGGGGAATGGTATAGTGCTGAAATGTGAGATAGAAAAGTTTGGCTGATTCCCAAGTGAGACGGGGTCGCCATGAGATACTCCCAGTCCACCCTGTCAAACGCCTTTTCCGCTTCTGTAGAAAGTAACAGGGTGGGCTGGGCGGACCCCCTAGCACAAGCCATCAGGGACAGGGTGCGGAGAGCATTGTCGCATGCCTCCCTACCCGGGATAAACCCAGTCTGATCACTGGAAACCCAGCGTGGAAGTAGGGGTAGAAGCCTGTTTGCTATACCTTTGGCATACAGTTTAGCGTCTAGATTCAAGAGAGATATAGGTCAATAACTCCCGCATAAACTAGGGTCCTTCCCTGACTTAGGAATCACCGAGATATGTGCACGCAGCGTCTCCGGACGGGGTGTCCCCCCCTGTGAGATCGTGTTAGCATAAGAGGTGAGGCGCGGCAGCAGGGTCTCCGCAAAGGCCTTATAGTAAAAGGCCGTAAAGCCATCCGGTCCAGGGGCCTTGCCACTCGCCATAGCCTTCAGTGCTACTTTGAACTCCTGGACAGAAAACTCTCCGTCCAATGAGGCGAGGGCGTCAGAGTTCAGTTTGGGCAAGTTGGCCTGCTGTAGATATTCTTGGATCAGAGTTCTCCTAACCACCAAGTCCGGCACAGCGTGAGGGACATGGTATAGGCGTTTTTAATAAGCATGAAATTCCTTGGCTATAGTTGTGGTCTCATGCGTGAGAGCGTCAGAAGCTGTCTTAATTTTATCAATGAAAGCCCTGGTTTTTGCCTGTTGTAGGGAACGAGCCAAAAGCCTCCCCGGTTTATTACCCCATTCATGGAATTTTTGTGACACCCTACGGGCTTCCCGTTTCCATTGCTCATGGTACATGGCCTTCAACTCCTCCCTCTTCATTGTTAGGTTATGTAGTGTGGCTTGAGCGAGACTGGCCTTGTGTTTTGACTCAAGGGCGCTAATTTCTAACAATAGTTTAGATTGTTGCTGCTCAAATTCCTTTTTCCTTCTGGAGCCCAACTCCATGAATTTACCTTGCATATGGGCCTTATGGGCTTCCCACAGTACTCCTGGGGAAATGTCTGGGTGGGTATTATCTTTGAAATACTGATTTAGTTCCTCTTGCATGTGTATTTTGTCTGCCTCCTCACTAATAAGGTTCTCATTTAATTTCCAATTGGCTGGTTTTCGGGGCAACAAAGAGATATTAATGGTAAGCAAAATGGGGGCATGATCAGATATGGTTGATGAAGCAATTAATGAATTTGTCAATAGGGAAAGGTGGTGGTGATCAAGAAAAAAAAATCAATCCTGGAATAGGATTGGTGGGCGCTCGAGTAATACGTATAGTCTCTTGCTCGCGGATGCATTATCCTCCATGTGTCCATTAACTGGGTGTCACACAAGCGTTTACGAATGTATGCAAGACGCTTACGAGGAACCGAAGACCTGCCCACGGACGTATCAAACACTGGTTCCAAGGGGACATTAAAGTCTCCAGCCAGGATAACACATCCACTAGCAAAGTCCCTCAATTTCGCAAGCGTAGTGGCAATAAAAGTGGCCTGATCTCGATTAGGAGCATAGAGGGTCGACAACGTACATGGCATCCCGACCAGGCTGCCCCTGAGGAACAGAAAGCGTCCGTGAGGGTCACTCAACATCTCTAGCATGTTAAAAGGGGTACCTCCACGGAACCCAATGGCCACACCCTTTGCCTTATGCACATCAGAGAGACTATAATACCAGACTGGGTATTGCGGGGAGAATAATTTCACCGAAGTGGTGTGGGTAAGATGGGTCTCTTGCAAGAAGACAATGTCCCCCCGCAGGCGACCCAGTTCCCGGTATAGGCTATGACGTTTACCAGGGGCATGGAGGCCCCTCACGTTTAACGATAACAATTCCACCGCGGCCATGGGGATCCGTCAGAGAACTCCAAATACAGCCCGTTACCAGGAAACAGGACCAGAGGCAGGGGAAGTAAAGGGCAGGGGGATGAAAGAAAAAGTGTGAAAAGGAGAGGAAAGAGAAGGAGAGTAGTGAGAAGGTAAGTATTACAGGTTATGACCTGCAACCCCTGCAGCACACACAACCCAGACCCAATTGGGTCTACCGCGGCATGCGCACACAGCAGATTGCAGTGCAGTAAAGGAGCAATTGACCGGGCCACCCCCCCCCGGAGCCCCAGCCATCGAAACGGCCGGAGCCCGGGGGCCAAGATCCGCCCAACACCCCCCGGAGGGAAAACACATGTGGCCAGGCAGCAGCAACCCGCAACAGTCTAAAACAGAAGTCGCAGGCCGCAGCTCCGGCTCCAACCCCAAATTACAAATTATATAATAACACATAAATGAAAGAAATAGCACAGAGTTCATGTACACTTAGGGAAACACAAGAACCGAGAACACCAGCCACCAACGTTCACAATAGGGGATCCAAGTGTCATGAGGTAGAGACAGTCAGAGGCATGTCCCAAGTGTCCCCGGTGCAGGACCACCCGTAGGCACTCCAACACTTCGTTCCCATTAAATTAGACACCCCGTAGGCAGCTGAGAGAGTATGACGTTAAACACCAAAACAGAAATAAAAATGAAAGGTAACATAAACAACTTGTTATACTTGCGGGACCAGGGAAGCCGCGCCATCAGTGCGGAATACTGGACAGAAGAGCGCCATCAGACGTGCCATCTATGCATGCATATTAGCTGGGCTAAAAAAGGGGACGCGTTGCTTGCGGGACACTCTCTGCCATGGCTCCTCAGGATTATTCGGTAGGGGTGGGATGCCTTCCTGCCAACCCGGTAAATCCGGCGGGGATATGCTCACATCCATGCAGAATTTTTCCAGATCTTCTGGGAACCGCAGAACCGCCGTCTTCCCATCTCTGTGTGCGATCAGGGCGGCAGGGAAACTCCACCGGTAGTTGATGGAGGACAAGCGCAGTTTCTCAGTTAGGGGACGCAGGGCCCTGCGTCTCTCCAGAGTCTCCCTGGCCAAATCAGGAAAAAAATAGAGTGACGCCCCATAAAAGTCCAGGACTGGGGTCCCCTTGAGTTTTTTCATGATGCGTTCCTTCTCTTAAAAATAGTGCACTCTGCAGATCACATCACGCGGAGTCTCCGCCGCCAGGTTACGAGGGCGGAGGGCCCTGTGAACTTGGTCAATTTTCAAAGGATGGTCAGCCGCATTCCCCAATAGGCCGTTAAAGATGCCTCTTACCATTGGGAGGAGGTCCTCGTCCCCGGTCGCCTCCGGGAGCCCCTGGATCCGGATGTTGTTCCGTCTGTTACGGTTCTCTGGTCCTCGATCTTATAGAGGGAAGACCGATGAGCGATAGCGAGAGAGCGGGTAGTTGCTTGCAGAGACCTAATGGCGGTAGCATGCCTGTCCAGCCTCTGCTCGGTCTCCTCTACGCGGTCCAAAACTTGCGCGAGATCCGAACGGACAGCGGACACTTCTCTCTTGATGGATTTCTCTAGCCCCAAGAGCATCGATGCCAGTTCAGACTTAGTAGGAAGTCCGCTCACCAGCGCTGCCACTTCCGATCGGCTTGTCTCACTCTCTTCCCCGTCAGAACCCGCTGACGAGGCCGGGGATTGAGATCTGCATTCAGGCCTGGGGCGGGGGCGGGGGCGGGGCCTGCGGGGGGCGGGGCCTGTGGCCGCGTTTGTGGTAAGCAGAGAGCGGCCTAGGCCATCCATGTCCCCCACCTCATCAGGCTCCGCCAGGAACCGTTTGATCGATCCCTCGGGCGCGCCCTTCTTCGGCAGGGACTTGCCGGTTCTCCTACCCATCGTTCCCAGGCATGTGGAGTAGTTCATGCGGCGAATAAGTGCTAAAATACCGGGGTCAGCGCCGGAGCTCAGGGACAGTGCGTCCTCACCGCTACATGCCGAGACCACGCCCCGAGGAAATCCTTTGATTACGTGAAAGCGGCTTTGAGAGCACGTTACATCTGCTATAGTGTTCTTTTTCCGGCCCGGATGGAGAGACGACCCGCTTCTTTAACACCCCCGGAGAGGCATCCGCCTGGATTGATTCGCTGGCGCCAGCCCGCTGATCGACTAACTACCTCTTCGGAATTGTTTACAACCCATTCTACTGTTGGGATGCCCACGGCCTTTGTTGCACCTGTTGTGCCCTGTTTGCACCGATGGTGGGCTCACCTTTAATGCTGGCAGCAACCTCCCCGGTAGCGGGAGTTCAAGTTGATACCCCTGACCTGAGATACGGTCGGGAGAAGGCTGTGACATGCCGCTCCTCTTTGCCCTTTCCTGCTCCCTCCTGGAGCATGGGGGCTCATACCATATGTTCCTTCTTCCCCTTTTTGGATCATTTTCACTGATGGGACAAACTGCAATTTTTCTTTATCCTCCCAGATCCATGTCCCTGTCAGCCTCCTTCATAGAGCAGGCGGTTGCCTCACGCCTAGTGAGCCGCTCACTTGGTTACCTAAACCCCCCCAGGATGTCTGGGGGGGTGGAACTTGCCTCCTGCACGGACCCCCAGTTACAGCAGGCGAGCTGATACACTTTGGGATGAATACCCTCCTCAGTTTAAGGGGGTTGGGTGGGGTGGGGAGTGGGGACTGTTCCCCTAACGGGGCCAGGGACTTTTGTTTCCCTTTTTCTTTTTTCATGTATGGTTATTGGGGTTATCTGTTTGTTCTCTGTTTAGTTTTGTTGTACTTGTTTACTAAAAATATTGATATTTCAGTGTTGCATTGTCCTCGGATATGTATGTCCCGGGTCCAGCGGTCCAATCCGGGAGCAGGGTTCCACAATGATCCTGATCCTTCCACTGCCCCCAGAATCCATGTCTACACTTAACATTGTATCCTGGAACACCAGGGGATTGAACTCCCCGGTTAAGCGATCCCTGGTGTTTCAATTTCTTCAAAGTTATAACCCACACATATGCGTACTCCAGGAAACGCACCTCATCGGCAGTAGACTTCTTTCCCTCAAAAAACCCTGGGTGGGGTACCATTACCACTCCACCCACTCTAGTTTTGCCAGGGGGGTAAGTGTCCTAGTATTGAAGTCCCTCCCCTTTCGGCTCCTGGATCTGGCCTTGGACCCGGACGGCAGGTATGTCATTATTCATGCGACAATTTACTCAATGACCTGGACCATTGTGGGATTATACTTACCCCCGCCGGCCTCATTGCTGGTGCTGAACCAAATCACTAGCAAGATGGCCGAGTTTGCCTCTGATAATGCTCTTATCCTGGGTGATTTTAATCTAGTTCCTGACCCAGACATGGACAGACTGACTCCGGGGGGACACCATGGACCTGGGCTGGCTGCCTGGGCAGACACATATGGCCCCGACGGATGTCTGGAGGTGGAGACACCCCGGGTCTCGGGCATTTACATGTCACTCTGCCACCCATAAAACATTCTCCCGCATTGACTTGGTCTTTGCGCAGAGCCCAGTCCTCCCAAGGGTCGTAGACATACAAATATTGCCCAGGGGGATATCGGACCATGCACCTCTGTTTCTGACATTGGATCTTTCCCTGGGACCAGCGGTTAGACTATGGAGGCTTTCCAGGTTCTGGATCTCAGATGCCGCTGTGGATGCTCATTTTAGGACCGAATTGAACAGCTATTGGGAGGAGAATGCAGGTTCGGCTGGGGCCACGGTAGTCTGGGATGCCTTTAAGGCTACCACGAGGGGGCACTATCAGACTATCATTGGCAAAATACGCAGGGAACGTAGAGCAGAGCTAAAAAAAGCTGAGGGAGAGGCGGTCTGCGCGGAGGCTCTTTTTGTCCGCACTCGGGACCCCCAACATTATTGGCAACTGCAAATCCTGACCAGAGAGGCTGTTGATCTTCATACCTCTCTCACCCAGAAGAGAATGCTAGCTCAGTCCCAGCGGATCTTTGAGCAGGGGGAGAGGTCGGGGAGGATGCTGGCCTGGCTCTCCAGGGAACAGGCAGGGGGGTTGAGCATTTCACATATCAGGGACAAATCCGGTCAGTTGCTTCACACCCCAGACGGGATTAATAACTGTTTTGCGGAGTTTTATACATCTCTCTACACCTCTAGGTCGGATTACAGTAAGGAAGAACTAACGACCTACTTGGCCGACATAGATATACCAATCCTCACGGAAACGTACCGAAATAGGCTGGACGCCCCTATCACGGTTCTGGAGATTCTCCAGGCGCTTAAATCTATGCAGGCGGGTAAGATGTCGGGACCGGACGGAATCCCGGCGGAATTCTATAAGCACTACGCTACGGAGCTCTCTGAAAGACTCCACCATCTATTCTCTGCGTCGTCGCATATTGATAAACTTCCCGACACCATGAGCGAGGCGATCATAGTGGTGATCCCCAAGCCGGGGAAAGACCCCACCTTGTGTTCGTCATACCGCCCTATATCACTGTTAAATGTGGACGCGAAAATACTGGCCAAAATCCTGGCCAACAGACTAACTTAGTCATCACGGCCCTTGTCCATAGTGACCAAACAGGTTTTATGCCAGGCAGAGGCACAGACATTAATATCAGACGCCTACTCACGCACATAGATAGCGGCCGGGGGGAGACGGGTGTAGTGGCCTCGCTCGACGTGGAGAAGGCTTTCGACTCTGTTGAGTGGGGTTACCTATGGGAGGCGCTCTCGCAATTCAGATTTGGCCCAGGATTTAAGAATTGGATCCGCATGCTGTACCACAGCCCCTCTGCTAGAATCCGTACCAATGGCTGTCTCTCCGGGCAGTTTCAGCTGGCACGGGGTACGAGACAGGGGCACCCCCTCTGACCAGCCTTATTTGTCCTTGCGATGGAGCCCTTGGCTATTTTGCTGAGAGCGGATACTGGGATAAAGGGGATACAAGTAGGGCCCATCGAGGAAAAGCTGTCCTTGTATGCAGATGATGCTCTGCTTTATTTAGTGGACGCGTCGTCTTCTTTGGGCACTGCACTGGAACTGATTAATCGATTCGGTCAGTACTCAGGTATCCGCATCAATTGGGACAAACCGGTTGTTTTCCCACTCCACTCCTCGACCCCTCGCATGCCTCATCCACAGCTTAAATGAGTGGAAAGTTTTATATACCTGGGGATTAAGGTCAGTGGTAGAGTTCAGAGCTATCTGGAGGACAATATACAGCCACTCATGACACAATTATGGGCTAGGTGCGCGGCATGGCGATCTCTCCCTTTATCCCCAGTGGGCAGAGTCAATTTGTTAAAAATTAACAAAAAATTACTTCTTTCGTAATACCCCCATCCACATTCCCAGGACTTTTTTCCAGAGACTGGAGAGTCTGTTTATATCCTTTGTCTGGGCTGGGAGACCCCCCAGGGTAGCTAAGCAGATACTATATCTCCCACTATCGGGGGGGGGGGGGGCCTGGCGCTCCCAAACTTTCAGATCTACTACTGGGCGGCCGTTTTGGTCACAATTCGGTGGTGGTTCTCCCAGCCCACACAAAACCCGGCGGTCACCCTGGAGGCAGCCATCCTTGGCTCCTATGCAGCTCTGAGTAACCTACCATTTCGGGGGCTTAGGGCGAGCTCCTCCATGATGGGCTTGATGCGTACCACGGTGAGGGTCTGGCGGGAGACAAGGAGGAGCTATGGAAAGCCCAACCACATCTCCCCACATATGCCCCTATGGGGCAACCCCATGCTCCCTCACCTGAATAGTATCCCAGACCCTTCTCTGTGGGCGAAAAGAGGAATCGTCACTTTAAAGCACATAGTTTATCAGGGTAGGCTAATGATCGCCTGGGAATACTGGATGCCGTAGGCTTCTTTTTATGTTGTTGGCTTTGACCTTTTTTTTTAGCTTGTTTCCCAAGGTGACCATCTTGGCCTTTGTCAAGAGGCTTCAGAGTGCCCAAAGAGAGTGCCTACGGCCAAATCACCCTGAAAGAGCCCAATCTCATCTGATCTCGGAGGCTAAGCAGCGATGGGCCTGGTTAGTACCTGGATGGGAGACAGCCTGGGAATACCAGGTGCCATAGGCTTCTTTTTTTATTTTTATTTTTATTTTTTTATTTTGTAGTATGCGACATACAATGCAAAGGCAACTTCAAAGAATGTGTGATACAAATAGTTACAAACAAACGATCATATTGCATGGATATCAGAGCCAATGGTAAGAAGTCCGAGGAGAATAGCACGTGTACAGCTTTGCGGTCATATCAAGATGAGATTAAAGCTCCATCTCGTTGGGATCCTCTACCACTTAAAATATTATTGATACTAGCCCTGCTACCCTCGAAGAGTTTCGATATCCATAGATAGGGGAAGAGTATTGTGTAGTAGTCAAATGAGGTCGGAACATACCATTTTCTTTTCCCTTTTTTGAGTTAAGAAGGGAAATAGTAGAACTGAAAGGAGGGAGAAGGGGAAAGAGAAGATTGGGGAAGGAAATGGCAGAAAAGGAAAAGAAGGGGTAAGGGGGTGTCGTGGGTAGAGTGGATAGGGTGGGGTCCCCTGCGGTCCCCTCCCTGGGAGCAAGAGACGCCCTCGGTTTACCAGCTCATCAGCTGTCCAACGTTTGGAACAGCGATCTCCAACGATCACCATGAGCTTACTATGTCTCGCGGAGGTATTCTTCCGAAAAGCACAACTGTTCCAGTAGAACCATCTGTTCCCCTGCTCCTCCATTTTATCCTTCATTGTGGCAGTCAGGTCTTCCATTCGTTCAATATCATTTACCCTTGCGAACCACTGGGTCACCGTTGGAGCAGTTGCTGTTTCCACTGACTTGGAATGCAGGCCCTAGCTGCATTGAGGAGATGTTTAAGTAAGGACTTATGATAACGCTTTCTCGACATAGGAGTTAGATTGAGAAGAACTGCTGTGGGATCATTGGCTAAGGAAATGTCTGTGAACTTGTGGATGAGTCTCAGGACAGGCTGCCAGAATGTTTGTAATTTAGGGCATTCCCAGAAAATGTGGAGAATGGTGCCAGCCTGTTGCTCACAGCGCCAGCAGCGGTCAGATTGACCGGGGAATATTTTGGCCAACACCGCCAGTGTACGATACCAGCGTGTGATCACCTTATATGAGATCTCCTGATATTTACTGCAGAGTGACGTCTTATGGGCGAAAAAGAGTATTCTGTCCCTCTGTGGTTTGGAGAATGTAGTTTGTAAGTCCCTTTTCCATGTAGCTAGGAAGGGCGGATCCGTGGAGGATTGTGCGTCTGTCAGGATTTGGTAGGACCTAGAGAGGGAACCACGAATTGGGCCATCATCCAGGCAAAGTTTCTCGAAGGGGTGGAATTGTCTAGAGAAGAACGAATGGTTAGGTAGTGATCCGAGGAAATGGATGAGCTGTCTAGCTCTCCAGCTATCCATTGCAACAGGTACTTGCTCTAGCAGTATGGTCCCCGTGGGAATCCAGCCCGTGGGTCCAAGAAATAGGGCTGCTCTCAGAAGCCCTTTCAGGGCTTGCCTGGTAATGGCCTGGTCAGACAGGCCCGGAGGGAATCTAGGATGTCCAATAATTGGGGTCATAGGAGAAGGGAAGTTAGTCAGGTGGGAAAGGTGAAAAAAACGATCCATCTCGGCGAGCGAGGGGCAAATTAACGGGTGAGTAGTCACACAGGACTCCAATGGCCTCCCCGCCCAAGGCAGACCAGCCAGTGGAACCCGCGCCATCTCCTGCTCTAGCTTGACCCATAGCGTCAGTTCCCCATGTCGGCACCAGTCAACCACCCGTGTCATGTGCGTCGCTGTGTAATATAGAGCAGGCTCCGGGAAGCCAATACCTCCCCGCAATTTCGGTCGCAATAGCATTGCCCTACCAATACGCGTATGTTTGCCACGCCAGAGGAACTTGATAAAGATTGAGCGAACCACATGAAAGAAAGTCTGGGGTATTTTGATAGGTAAGGCTTGTAGTAGATACAGAAGTCGTGGCATCGCGTTCATCTTCAACACATTACAGCGTCCGAACCATGTCAGAGCTAGTGGGTCCCATCTTTTAAGGTCCGCTGTAAGCCCATAGGCTTCTTTTTATGTTGTTGGCTTTGACCTGTTTTTTTCGTTTGTTTCTCAAGGCGACCATCTTGGCGTTTTTGAAGAGGGTTGGGCGTGTCTTGAAGAGAACGCTTACGGCCACATCACCCTGAAAGCTCCCGATCTCGTCTGATTTCAGAGGCTAAGCAGTGTCAGGCCTGGTTAGTACCTGGATGGGAGACCGCCTGGGAATACCAGGTGCCATAGGCTTCTTTTTATGTTGTTGGCTTTGACCTGTTTTTTTGCTTTTTTCTCAAGGCGACCATCTTGGCGTTTGTCAAGAGGGTTGGGCGTGTTCTTTTGGGGGCGTGGCCTGACACGAATGGCGACGGATGTTAGATTGTAAGCTCCTGATACCTGCGGAGCTATCCGTCGCCATCCACATGATCCGGTGCCCAATCCCTGCTCAAGCCACCTCCGCCGGCTAGTTGGAGCCCGCAGCGGTGTCCCGGGCCTATATTGCAGTGCTCAGCGGCCCGTGGACTCCGCGGATCCGCCGCATTGCCGTCCGCCGGCCGCCGCCATCTTTCTGCCCCGAGGCCTCCCGGAAAAGCCTTGGCCCTGCTGCCTGCAGAGGTGAGAGACCTCCATCGGTCCCCCCACGTTGTCCACCCTCCTGCCAGGATCCCTCCGGTGGCGTTCCCTGGACTCTGGGGCGCTCGGGGAGGCCGCGGCCGGTTCCGGCCCAGTGAGGCCTACTAAGGCCTACGGATCCCCGGTGTTTCCTGCGGCCGCCACCCGAGATCGTGCTCCGCGGCCGTTCCGGCCTACCACCACGGCTGAGGGTCCTGCAGTTCTACCGGACAGGTGGACTAGAGATGGCTGAGTAGGGGGCACTTTCTTTTTGGAGCGCCCGGTCGCCTCTCGACCACCCCGACCATTTCAGTGCCTTACAGAGCACTATGCACTCCGCTAAGAAGAAGGGAGCCAAGCGG
This sequence comes from Lithobates pipiens, assembly GCF_037356315.1. Lineage (NCBI taxonomy): Eukaryota > Metazoa > Chordata > Amphibia > Anura > Ranidae > Lithobates > Lithobates pipiens. The sequence goes on from NW_027507791.1 coordinate 164,798,664, forward strand.
AACAACAAACTGTTCAAATCGGCGCCTCAAACCCGACCTCCGGAGAGCTTAGCCGGTTATTTCACCGCCAGCAATTTCTATCCCCGGAGGCCAAGATGGCGGCGACTCGCACGGAGGAGGAGAGCGTGTCCCCAGGTCCAGCACCACTCTCGCATACAGAGCATACACCAGCAGATGGCTATCGGGAATTTCCGCCGGACCTCCACCCCATGGACGACGAACTGAGGCGGGCTGCCGTGCCGACAGGCGGAGTGGACGCTGAACTGCGTATGCTGCTCCAAGCGTTGCCGACGAAGGCGGACATAACCGCTCTGATAGGGACTGTGGAGGCGGCTCACCGCAAAGAGATGGCGGCAGTTAAGGCAGACGTATCGGCGCTTAATTCTAGGGTGGAGGCGGGGGAGACCTCTCTGGCTGCTTTTGAACAACGTGTAGCGGCGGTGGATAGACTCCAGGAGGCACACGCAGAGACTCTGGTGGCACAACAACTCCACTTGGAGGAAATAGATGATAGGAATCGCAGGAACAACCTGCGACTCCGGGGCTTACCTGAGGCTACAGGCCCTGAAGACTTGCAGGATACCGCTCTTGCTATCTTCCGCGCTATAGAAGGCATCGAGCTCCCGGACCGGGTGGAGATCGACCGGATACACAGAGCGCTAGGCCCTAAACCTACGGACCCCCTGCGGCCCCGAGATGTTATTTGCAGGATCCACCACTATCCTCATAAGGAACAGATCCTATGCAAAGCCTGGAACGCCGGGGACCTGGAATTTGATGGGGCGACCATTAAGATCCTCCCGGACCTTTCCCGCCCCACCCTGCAAAGACGAGCCATGCTGCGGCCGCTGCTTGACCTTGCTCGCAGAAGAAATATAACTTACCGCTGGGGATATCCGCTTTCAGTGACATTTAAGAAAGATCAGAGATCGTTTACTTTGCGGAAACCTGAATCCCTGCCTGCCCTCTTTACCTTTCTTGGTTCAGAGCCGGTGAGGATGCCTGACTGGCTGGCTTTCCTCCCACGACCGCAAGGACAACCGAGTAAGTCTGGACAAGGAGCTGCAGTGCCTCCCGGATTACAAAGAGGTCGTCGCCGACCTAGAGCGGTCTCTCAGGAGGATGTCCGTGAATCTTGATCTGGCTCCCGGGTGCTACCGCCCAACCTCGTTTGACCGTAATCGGATGATCCCAACCCCAGGTTCGGAACTCACCTGCTCAGTTAAGTTTTTGTTTCTTATCTTTGCCCCTACATTTCCAGTTACCTTTGCACCTTGACTGCCACCTGGCTCCCTCATGGTCCCCTGGCACCACCCCCCCCCCTTTTTTTTTTTCTCTTTTTGGTGGGCTACCCGCCCCGAGGTGTTGAATGATCCTACCTGCATTTTACCAGCCCCCCCCCCTCTGGGGAACTGTGAGGAGCTACGCCCCCACCCCTCGGTTGACGTATTTGACTTGCTGACTCTGCCCTGCCCGTCTGCCGTGGGACATCCCTTCTCAGTTACGGCAGGAACATTCCACGCTCCAGCGCCTAACCGGGGAGGACACCCTTTGCCACCGTTGGTTGGGTGGGGATGGCTGCCGTGAAATCCCCCCATTGGCAACGGCCCTGAGAGTTGCAGTCATGTGAACCCCTCGGCTGGACATACGGACAGGTAGCCTGGACGGATGAGGAATGGGTTTGACATGTCTGCGCGCATGGAGCCCTGATGCCATGGGGGTTCTGGGGGCATGGGCATCCACTGGATTACGGACGCATTGAAAGATTCTGTCGCAGGTGTGTGTTTAGTTGGGGGCTCAGGTCGGGCTACCAGGCCGTTGGGCACCATTTGGCTGGCTACTTGTCCTGTATTAGGAGCCTATCTGGCTGACGATCGGCAGGCTATCTGGGGAGGGTTGACAGTCTCCTACATGGCCTGGTAGATACAGGATTAACAGCCCTCTTGCTGCGGCAATTCCTACGTTTGGGGCCAGGTGTCTACCGAAAAGCAGGTACGAGGGGGGCGTATACAGTGGGGAATGGGAACACCTGTTTCGTTCACTTTTTTCAGTTTTTATGCATTTGTTGTCTCCTTTTTTCTGGGTTGGGGGTTATCCCTGTTGCAATATTTTTGGAGTGATACATGTTTTTTCATTTTTATGATGTGTCGGGTGGGGAGGTGTGGCTGGGCGCTCTCTTTTTGAGCCCTGTCCTACCTCTCCCCCAAATAGGTTGGTATATGTCGCTGGGTTCTGCCACACGGCTCCCAAGCGCCATATGCAAATATTATACTGTGTAAGGGACAAGGTGTTAGACTTTGTCCCATTTTCCTGACTCTTTTTCTCTTTCTTCTTTTAACGTTTTTTCCTTTTCTTTCTGGTATCTGTTTTAACCTTCTGTTTCCTTCCCCTCTCTTCCCTTGCCCTTTCCTTCCCGGTCCTTTCCGCCACCCGCCCAACCCCCCCCCCCCCCCCGGGTCCCCTATGGCATTCGACAGACTTACAGTGATGTCCCTGAACGTTAAGGGTCTTAACACGCCGGAGAAGAGGCGTATTTTGTTAGATGATTTAAAACGGTCCCAGGTAGACGTAGCTTTTCTCCAGGAGACCCACTTTAAGGATAATAAGCTACCTTATTTACGAAATAAGCTTTTCCCGATTGCCTATCATTCCACAAACCCAACGGCTAAGTCCAAGGGAGTCTCCATACTGATATCCAGTAGGGTTCCCTGGAACTGCCAGAGCTACAATCTGGACCCCTCAGGACGGTTTGTCTTCCTTAAGGGTACGGTAGGCCTCACGCAGCTTACACTGGCAGCGATATATGCCCCTAATGACCACCAGGCCACCTTTCTGGAAGAGACTTTAGAACGTCTCCAAGACTTCAGAGAGGGCCAGTTGATTATAGGGGGAGACTTTAATGCCCCATTGACTCCCTCAGTGGACACTTCCTCCGGAAGGACCTCCATCCCCATAGGCCAACTCAAACGTATGTCTAAGACGTTCCATAAATCACAGCTGATAGACGTTTGGCGTCTGCAGCATTCGGGAGAGCGTGACTATACCTACTATTCCTCTGTACACCAGGTATACACTAGGATAGACTACTTCCTGATCCCCCATGCGCACCTACATGCCATTGAACACACGTCTATTGGACTTAGGACCTGGTCTGACCATGCACCTATATTTTTGACATACCGTATATCTGATCACGCCTCTTCCAGACACCGATTCTGGCGTCTGAACGAGAGCCTCCTGCAGGCACCGGAGGTGCTGGCGGAGGTGTCTAGGGAGCTGCATTGTTACTTCCAGGAGAATGCCCGACCTGGTTGTACGCCTGGGATTTTGTGGGAGGCTCACAAACCAGTGATTAGGGGGATCCTTATTAAGCATGGGGCCCGCATTAAACGGGAGCGTACCCAACAACTTACCCAACTCTTACAGAAACTTGCTGTTGCTGAGGGCAAACATAAGCATAATCCCACACTGTCCTCGGAGTCTGACTTGACAACCTTACGGAAACAGATCAACGATCTCCTCCACTACAGAGCTAAGGCACATTTACAGATCTGCCGTAGAACGACATATGAATCAGGGGACAAATGCGGGAAATTGTTGGCAAGAATGGTCAGAGACTTAAAACTTTCCACATACGTCCCTCATATTAACAAGGCAGGGGGCGAAAGGGCAATCCTGCCCACACATATTACACGGGAGTTTCACTCTTTCTACTCCACCCTGTACAACCTGCCTCTGGTGACAGCGCCCCAATCAGACATGGACGAATACGTTGCGACCTCTCACATGCCCTCTCTCTCGCCTGACACGCAGAGGATCTTAGACTCTCCCATAACTTTACCAGAACTCCAAACGGCCATGAAGTCCCTGAAGCCCGGGAAAGCGCCGGGTCCTGACGGCTATACCTTACAATACTACAGAACCCTATTCCCAGTATTAGGCCCCCAACTACTCACGGTCTTTAATGCCATGGGGTCGGGAGAAACGTTCGCCTCCGCTACCCTGGGTGCCCATATCTCCGTGATCCCTAAGGAGGGGAAGGACCCGGCGTCCTGTGGCAGTTATAGACCTATCTCGCTGCTGAACGTAGATCTCAAACTATTCACCAAAATACTGGCTACTCGGCTGGCATTGCATCTCCAGCAACTTATCCATCTGGATCAGGTGGGTTTTGTCCCGTCGAGGGAAGCTAGGGATAGTACCACCAAAGTGCTTAATTTGTTACATATTGTGAAATCAAAGAAGACCCCGTGTCTATTTTTAAACACTGAAGCCGAAAAGGCGTTCGACCGGGTTAACTGGTCGTTTATGTTTACAGTACTACGACATATCGGACTGGGGGAGGTGATGCTGAGCCGCATAGCTAGTATATATAGTAGTCCTACAGCCCAGGTGAAGGCCAACGGTATACTATCAGAACCTTTTAAGATCACCAATGGGACGAGACAGGGTTGCCCATTGTCCCCCCTCCTTTTCGCTCTGTCCTTGGAACCGTTTTTAGCCAAGATCAGAATGAACCCCGATATACAAGGGGTGGCAATTGGCCGACTGCACTGTAAGCTGTCAGCCTATGCGGATGATATGCTCTTCTCCATCACTAACCCAATAATTTCCCTTCCGAACCTCCTTAGTTCATTCGAGACTTACGGGAAACTCTCTAACCTTCGAATTAACTTTATTAAATCTGAGGCAATGGGGATATCTATTCCGGCACGTACTCTCTCGATGTTACAATCCACCTTCCGATTTAGATGGACGTCCTCTGCCTTGACTTACCTGGGCACGAAAATCCCAACTGACCTGTCTCGCATCTATGACTATAACTTTCCCCCTTTATTGATACAGATTAGGGCACTGCTAGACACATGGCATAAGGGACTACACTCATGGTTTGGGAGATGCAATCTACTAAAAATGAGTGTGCTGCCCAAATTGTTATACCTCTTTCAGGCTCTCCCGATCAGAATACCTCCCACATATTTTAAACAGGTGCAGACCCTGTTTGTCCAATTTGTCTGGGCATACAAGAAACCGCGCATACCACGTGCCCAACTTTCTGCGCCCAAACGATATGGGGGACTGGCACTCCCCGATATTAGGAGATACTACCAAGCAATACACTTAGGCAGAATCGTGGACTGGGGGAGACATCAAGAATTGAAATTATGGGTACAGATAGAGCAACGGCAGGTAAACATTCCCCTGCGTTCTGCGCTATGGTGTGGTGGCTCCCTCCCCCCTGAGATAAAATCGCATCCCTTGATAGCAATGACTTCAGGCGACACTCCAAAACTCCCTGACTACCAAAACCTCTCCCTTGACCCCGATTCTAGGTAACCATCGGTTCCCCCCCGGGAACTCACCTACACGCTTTCAGGCGCTGAGGGAGTCAGATTGTGTAACGGCTGCACGATTTGTGCGGCGAGATAGGTGGCCCTTGTTAACGGAGCTAACCGACCCAGCGGGCTCCTTCCAGCTCTCCTTCTGGGACGCAGTACAGATACACCATTTTCTTCAAAGCATCCCAAATCCCCAGTCTTACACACGACCGCTGACCCCATACGAGGAATTCCTCACAGGCACGGAACCAGTTTCTCTGTATACCCTTGGATGTCTTTTGTATACACTAGCTGCTCTTTATACATTAGCTCTTTGTATACCCAAGCCTCTCTGTATACACTCGTCCGTCTGTATACACTAGCAAGTCTGCATACACCAGCCTCTCTATGTAACCCAGCCTCTCTCTCTGTATACCCTAGCCTCCATCTCTGCATACCCAAGATGTTCTTCTCTATAATCTAGCTTATTTGTATACACTAGCCTGCCTTTTGCCCACATTAGCCTCTCTATATAAACTAGTTGGTCTTCTGTATACACTAGTCCGTCTGTATACACTAGCAAGTATGCATACTCTAGCCTCTCTCTCTGTATACCCTAGCCTCCATCTCTGCATACCCAGGACATTCTTCTGTATAATCTAGCCTATCTGTATACACTAGTGTATACAGACGGACTAGTGTATACAGAGGACCGGCTAGTTGATACAGACAGGCTAATGTGTACAAAAGACAGGCTAATGTATATAGATAGGCTAGATTATACAGAAGAATGTCCTGGGTATGCAGAGCGCTCAGCTTCAAGGGATGGCCATCGTGAGTAATATGAGGGACACTCCTCAACCCCGCCCCCACCTACCAGATCTGACTTTCATCTCCTTGCCCTCTCTGCCCCGGTCATCTGGTGGCAGTTTTATGCACTCCCTGGCCCCCACCCATTCATAATCCTTACCGACCTTTCCTTCCGCTGCTCACAGGAACACACTGGATGACTTGTCTAATTAACCAACTTGTACAAGACACCGCTATCCTAATGTCTGACACCGGTCCCCCTTGGAGGCTTTACACCTCACTGTTTGGGTGGTCCCTGCCTCCCCCTGAATGCTCCACATATACCCCGACGACATTGTCGGAGGGGCACCACTTGACAGGACACGGGGCTGTCATGCCGGTGGCATCTCCCATTGAAGGAAGGGATGATGGCCCCAACCCCTTGGCAGCAGGTTCTTTCATGTACAGACCAGGGCGGCTCATCTTCCCTTCTGGAGTCTTGGCCTTAGAGGGGGGAGTTGCACTTTGGGGGGTCTGAGTGATACCTAGTGCGCTGTACTGGAAGGGCTTGACATTCCCGCATATGTGTCCCCTCCCCCTGGTTGCGCCCCTCGTCCCCCCCTCTCTGGCCCCCACCTACTCTTTGCCGACATTGCCTTCTGCAGCTTTCGGGGACACCCTGAATGACTCATTTATTGAGCCTATTGGTACGAGACACTGCTTCCCTCCAGTGTGACTCTGGACCCCCATGGAAGATTAACCCCTTACTGTTTGGGCGGTCCCAGCCTCCCTCTGGATGCTCTACACAGCCCCCGATGGCGATGCAGGAGAGACACTAATTGGCGGGCCCCAGGACTGCTGCTCGGGTGAAGTCTCCCGTTGGATGGAGGGATGGTGGCCCCAGCCCCTTGCCTGCCGGATTCTCCATGCACCGACCAGGGCTGCTCCTCTTTCATCTTGATGTGGTGACCATGGAGGGGAGGAGTTAAAATTTTTGGCGTCCGGGTTGTTGCTGGTGTGAGTGCGCTAAAGGACTTGACATTTCGGCATGTTTGTCCCCTCTCCCTTGCTGCCCCTTTCCCTCCTTCCCTTCCCTCCCCCCTTTCTCCCTTCACTCCCCCCTTTCCCCCTTCCCTCCCCCTTCCCCCCTTCCACCCCCCTTTTCCCCTCTTCCCTGCCCCTTTTCCCCCGGGGTGTGGACGGGGGAGAGGGGGTAAGGAGAGGACAATCTGCCAAAGGGAGAAATGCATTTGTTCGGGGGCTGCATGTACTTTTGGGGTATGGGACGGGGGGTGGTGGATTCCATTTTGTGATGCCTTTTCTGTTGTGATGGGCTCCCTCGTGCATGCCTACGTTTAGGGCGAGCTGAGGAGACCCCTCAGTGCTGACAGTTATATGCTCTACCTCTGTTTTGATTATACTATTGTTTTTTGGTTCTATGATGTTACTGATTGTCTTTTATTTGCATACCGGTATCAGACGTGACATTTACCACTGCCGGGACTGGGGGGACTAGGATTTGGGGGCTCCCTCTCCGACCTGTCTACCCACCAACCCACGTAGGACAGCGCTTTAAACCCAGTGTACATCTGGTAAGTGCTATAGCATAATTGTGCTGTTTTAGTATACCCTTCCTGTACTGTTGAGTGCGGACAACCCTTAATTTCCCTCTCCCCCTGGGGTTGAGGTGTCCGGCCTCTTTTTCCCCTTACCTTTCCTTCCATTTGCCCTTCCTTTCTCCCCCTTAGTTCCCGCCATCCATTACCTACCCAAAACCTACCTTGGTTCAACTTTCTTTGCTTTTCTCTGACGTCCCCCTCCCCCTCCCAGAGGAGCGATGGCAGACTCAGTCAAGGTCACCTCTCTAAACGTTAAGGGACTGAACTCCCCTGAAAAACGGTGGATCCTCCTGTGAGAACTGAAGACTTCTTGTACTGATGTGGCCTTTATACAAGAAACACATTTTAAAAATACTAGTCTCCCCTTTCTATGGTCGAGATCTTTCCCTAAGGTCTACCACTTTACTAACCCCTCCTCTAAGACCAAGGGAGTCTTCATTCTGATCTCTAGCAGGCTCCCCTGGGTTCTCCAGGATTCTCTGGTGGACCCTGGGGGCCGATATCTTTTTCTTAGGGGCCACATTGGAGAGCGCCTTTTTACATTTGCCACTGTGTACGCTCCCAATGATCACCAAGATACGTTCCTCAGAACTACCCTGCACAGATTATGTGACTTTCGGGAGGGCCAGTTGATATTAGGTGGGGACTTTAATGTCCCCTTTCGCCATCGGTTGAAACTTCTGCCTCTTGCTCCTCGCTCCTCATTTACTAAGTGTTTACTGAATGACCAATTAGTTGATGTCTGGCGTCTGCAACACTCTGGGGAAAGGGACAACTCTTTTTGCTCTTCCCCTCACAAATCATACTTGAGGATAGACTTCTTCTTGATTCCACATGACCAACTGCACTTGGTGAGCTCTTCCTCCATCGGCCATATTACTTGGTCTGACCACGCTCCTGTAACCCTTACCTACACCCTCTCTAGGAACCCCTCACGTAGGTCTCTATTCTGGCACCTTAATGAGAGCCTCCTCCAGATACCGGAAGTTTTAGCAGATGGACCAGGGAATTGGACCTTTATTTCCAAGAAAACTAAACGCAGGACTGCGACCCGAGGATAATTTGGGAGGCTCACAAGTCAGTACTCCGCAGGGTACTTATCAGGCACGGGGCAGGCATCAAACGAACATGGAAGGAACAGCTTGCTAATCTGTTTCGTGAACTTGCCTCTGTGGAAGCCAAACATAAACATGCCCCCTCACGGACCTTAGAGATTGAATTGGGGACACTCTGCACCCAGATTGCTGACCTACTCCATTATAAAGCGAAAGCGACACTCCAGTTTTGTCGTAAATTGACGTAGGAGTCAGGGGACAAATGCAGAAAAATCTTAGCCAGGTCGGTAAAGGAGTTTAAATCTGCCTCTTACATACCCCAGTTGATAGATGAGAATGGCCAGAGGGCCTCTACCCCAACCCAAATAGCCAAAGTCTTTGAAAAATGTTACTCTGATCTCTACAACCTGCCTGATTCAGGGTCCGGACAGGACAATATAGACAGATATGTAACCGGTTCTGGTCTACCAACCCTCTCATCGGACTCACGGGAGTACTTGGAGGACCCGATCACACTGGAAGAAGTCCAGACGGCCGTGGGACCTCCGAAGGTGGGTAAGGCTCCGGGCCCTGACGGATATACCGCACAATACTATAAGACCTTCCTCCCTATTCTCGGCCCGCGCTTGGTGAATTTATTTAATACTCTGAGCTCAAATGGGGATTTTCCTGAGGATACCCTTAGAGTCCACATCTCGTTGATACCTAAGGAGGGCAAAGACCTGGGCCTATGTGGGAGCTACAGACCCATTTCCCTCCTAAATTCGGTCCTAAAACTATTCTCTAAAATCCTCGCCAAGTGATTGGCACATCACTTGCAGTCCCTTATACATATTGACCAGTTAGGTTTTATTCCCACCAGGGAAGATAGGGACAACACCATTAAGGTGCTTACCCTGGTCCATAAAGCAAAGTCATCTGGGACCCCTTGTCTTCTCGTGAGTACTGATACCGAGAAGGCTTTTGATCGGGTCAAATGGACATTCATGTTCTTGGTCCTTCGCCATATAGGTCTGAGTGAACGGATGCTGGCATGGATAAGTAAAATATACTCACGCCCTTCAGCTCAAGTCAAAGCGAATGGGGTGCTCTCATCTCCCCTTGACATCGGGAATGGGACCAGACAGGGTTGCCCCCTGTCGCCCCTGTCATTGGAACCCTTTCTCTCCACAATTCAACAAAACTCAGACATAACGGGACTCCAAATGGGTACTACTGATTGCAAGATATCTGCCTACGTGGATGACATGCTGTTCTCGCTGACGAATCCCAGAGTTTCCTTGCAAAATCTCCTTCGGGAATTCCAGATATACGGGATACTTCTTGAAATCAGAGGCCATGGGGGTTGCAGTCCCCCCGCAAACGTTACTAGACTTGCAGTCCAATTTTCGATTTAAATTGACCCGTACAGCCCTTAAAACTTCCCCCCACCCTTTGTCACTAAGATCCGCAGTTTGCTTCACGGGTGGCATTCTGGCCTCCATTCCTGGTTCAGGAGATGCAATCTCATTAAAATGAACATACTCCCTAAATTTACCTATCTTTTCCAAGCTCTCCTGATCCAGATTCCAGTCCCGTTTTTTAAGCAAGCTTAATCCTTGCTCACTCAATCTAACTGGGCCCACGAAAATCCAAGACTTAAGCGGTCACAGCTGACATTGTCTAAACAACAGGGAGGGTTGGTTCTCCCTGACTTGTGTCGCTACTACCTGGCCTCCCATCTGGGGTGTGTATTGGACTGGAATCGAAACAAACTTTCTAAGCTCACTCCCGAATTCCGCTAAGAAGCGCCATGTGGCGCTATAAGGGTTTACCCACAGAATTGACGTCACATCCCACTATAGGGGCTTAGTTGAAAGTCAGTCACCTGATCGCTACCCAAAACACACTCACGTCTTTGACTTCCCCCCTATTCCCTATACGTGGCCATCGGAACTTTAAACCGGGGACCCACTTAGAAATTCCAACCTAGACAATGCGTCTAAATTCGTCATTGATGGAAAATGGCCTTCTTTCTCAACCCTAACAGATCCGACAGGGCTTTTCCAACTGCCTTTTTGGAGAGCGGCGCAACGACATAATTTTCTCCATTCCATCCCCAATCCTCAAACGTTCACCAATCCTCAGACGGAGTTTGAGACTCTATGTAGGAGCGAAGGCCCTTTGGCACACATTCTCTCTCAAACAGATTACCCACACTTAACCTGTCTGTCCAACTGGGAAAAGGACCTTAATTGCTAGTTTTCCCCAGCACAGAGACAATGCATTATCACTTTGGCTCTCAAAACCTGGCTGTGCACGAAGATACAGGAGACTAATTTTAAACTTCTCACCAGGTGGTATTTGACACCATCAAAGCTGCATAAATGTTTCCCCTCTTCCTCGAACATATGCTGGAGGTGTGGAGAAGAAGAGGGCACGTTGCTCCACATTTTTTGGTCCTGTCCCAGCTTGGTGGACTTCTGGACAGAGATCCGATGCATAACACAAAAATTCACAGACTTCTCCATCCAGGAAGAGGCTGCATTCTTTCTCTTGCATCATTAACAGATTCCCATTAAGAAGTACAAAAAAATCAATTTTACGGCATGTGATAAATGCAGTGAAATCCTGCATCCCTCTCTATTGGAAAAAATGTCCCCCCCCTTTCATTACTCACTGGCTTAGGAAAATAGAGGACATTAAAAAAAATGGAGGACTTGATCCTCACATCACAAGGTAAACAAGAATTTTTTAAACAAACCTGGGACATCTGGAATACCATTATATTCTCGCTGGAAGGATGTCGCCTGCTATCGCATTAGTGCTCTGAGCTTTCCTTGACTGGCCCCTTGGACAGTGGCTGCCATCGTGTCTCGTCCCCTCTTCTCCTTTCATGATCTTTCACCCCTTCTCTTTTCTGCCTTCCTCTCCTATCTCTCACCCCCTCCACCCCCTCTCTCTTCTGGAAAAAGTGGAAAATTGGGAATTACGGCCCCACACCCCCCTCTGGATGGATTATGCAGGAGGGACCTGGGGTTTGTGTGACCCTGGATCTTGGTACAGTACTTTATTCGTGCCTCGAATCATTGTGATTGATGGAAGGCAGACTCACCGTTGCGAATATACCTGTATCAAGTATTGTTCAGCTGCTTTTTGCTCTGTATTTCTCTGTTGCATTATGTACTCGGGGGACCATCTTCCCCTGTTTGGAGAAAAAATTATATTTGAAAAAAAAAAGAAGCCTACGACACCTGGTATTCCCAGGCGGTCTCCCATCCTGGCATTAACCAGGCCCGACCCTGCTTAGCCTCCAAGATCAGACGAGATGGAACAGATTCAGGGTGATGTGGCCACAGCCAATATCTTCAGGCACTCTCAACTCTCTTGACAAACGCCAAGATGGTCACCTTGGGAACAAGCAGAAAAAAATAGGTCAACGGCAACAACATAAAAAGAAGCCTACAGCACCTAGTATTCCCAGGTGGTCTCCAATCCAGGTACTAGCAAGGCCCAACCCTGTTTAGAGATCAGAGGAGATCGGGCACTTTCAGGGTGATGTGCCCATAGGCAATCTCTTTGGGCACTCTCATCCCTCTTGAAAAATGCCAAGATAGTCACCCTGGGAAACAAGCGAAAAAAAACAGGTCAACGCCAACAACATAAAACGAAGAATACGGCACCTGGTATTCCAAGGCCGTCTCCCATACAAGTACTAACTAGGCCCAACCCTTCTTAGCCTCTGAGATCAGAAGAGATAGGGTGCTTTCAGGGTGATGCGGCTGTAAGCGATCTCTTTAGGCACTCTCAACCCTCTTGACAAATGCCAAGATGATCACTTTGGGAAACAAGCGAAAAAAACAGGTCAACACCAACAACATAAAAAGAAGCCTGCGGCATCTGGAAAACCCAGGTGGTCTCCCATCCAGGTACAAACCAGGCCCAACCCTGCTTAGCCTCTGAGACCAGACGAGATTGGGAACTTTCAGGGTGTTGTGCCCATAGGCAATTTCTTTGTGCACTCTCAACCCTCTTGATAAATGCCAAGATGGTCACCTTGGGAAAAAAGGAAAAAAAACAGGTCAACGCCGACAACATAATGAGAAGTCTACAGCACCTGGTATTCCCAGGCTGTCTCCCATCCAGATACTGACCAGGCCCATTGCTGCTTAGCCTCCGAGATCAGATAAGATTGGGCTCTTTCAGGTTGATTTGGCCGTAGGCACTCTCTTTGGGCACTCTGAAGCCTCTTGACAAAGGCAGAGATGGTCACCTTGGGAAACAAGCTAAAAAAAACAGGTCAAAGCCAACAACATAAAAAGAAGCCTACGGCATCCGGTATTCCCAGGCGATCTCCCAATCATGACACTAACCAGGCCAGATCCTTCTATGGCAGCTGGTCTTCCCAGGCAGTCTCCCATCCAGGTACTAACCAGGCCTGACGCTGCTTAGCCTCTGAAATCAGAGGAGATCGGGTGCTTTCAGGGTGATGTGGCTGTAAGCATTCTCTTCAAGACACGCCCAACCCTTTTTTTTTCTTCAAATATATATTTTATTAGTTTTCATCAATGGGATAAGGGCCCGTTTAACATACAGCGGTAGCAAAAAAATGGAGGTCGCAGCCTCCAAGTCACTCATCTTGACAAGATATAAAATACAGTGCATATTCCAACAGCACAAGAAAGAGAATATAACCAGGGTCCATATGTCCCCGAGGTCCAGTTTGTTGGTATAGCCAAAATCTAAACAATATAGGCCGACATATCGCTACCAGAAAAGAATGAGAGAAGAAAGAAAGGTAAGTTACAGGGGAGAGGGGGGAGGATCGGGAGAGAAGGGGGGCATGGAGGGACAATGGGAGGCGTGCGACTGAGATACCTGTCCATGGGGTTGGAACCTCCGTGTACTGCCTAGTGTCCATGTAATCACAACAGCTCAAGTCGCAAGCAGCGACTTTCCTTCATCTGAAAGTATGAACATATTCCAGAGAGACCAGGTTTTCCTGTAGGTGTCCTGTCTGTGTTGCGCTGTCAACACCAAGTCCTCCATTTTATTCATGTCTTCTACCCTCCTCAACCACATTGCTACGGTCGGAGGACAGTCTTGTTTCCAAAGTAGGGGGATACAGGATTTGGCAGCGTTAGTCAAGTGTCGCAGTATAGATCTCTTGTATCTTCGGCGGGGGCAGGGTGGACACATGAAGTAGAAAGAACGCCGGGTCGTTGGGAATCAGCAGGTCCGTAAATTTTTGAGACACCGTTCGCACTGCAGTCCAGAAAGGCGCCAACTTAGGGCAGGACCAAAACATGTGTAACATGGACCCCCTCTCTTCATGACATCGCCAGCAACTTGCTGACGTGTCTGGGAAAATGGCATGTAGGCGACTAGGTGTAAGATACCACCTGGTCATGATTTTATAATTGGTCTCTTGTATTTTAGTGCACAGTGACGTTTTAAGAGAATGGTCAATTATATTCTGTTTCTGGACTGCAGTAAAGGTGCATTGAAGCTCCGCCTCCCACTTGTCCAAGCACGCCAGGCTCGGTGAGTGGGCTGGTGTATTCAGTGTCGAGTACATTTTAGAGAGGAGTCGAGAAACTGGTTCCGTGCCTGTGAGGAATTCCTCGTATGGGGTCAGCGGTCGTGTGTAAGACTGGGGATTTGGGATGCTTTGAAGAAAATGGTGTATCTGTACTGCGTCCCAGAAGGAGAGCTGGAAGGAGCCCGCTGGGTCGGTTAGCTCCGTTAACAAGGGCCACCTATCTCGCCGCACAAATCGTGCAGCCGTTACACAATCTGACTCCCTCAGCGCCTGAAAGCGTGTAGGTGAGTTTCCGGGGGGGAACCGATGGTTACCTAGAATCGGGGTCAAGGGAGAGGTTTTGGTAGTCAGGGAGTTTTGGAGTGTCGCCTGAAGTCATTGCTATCAAGGGATGCGATTTTATCTCAGGGGGGAGGGAGCCACCACACCATAGCGCAGAACGCAGGGGAATGTTTACCTGCCGTTGTTCTATCTGTACCCATAATTTCAATTCTTGATGTCTCCCCCAGTCCACGATTCTGCCTAAGTGTATTGCTTGGTAGTATCTCCTAATATCGGGGAGTGCCAGTCCCCCATATCGTTTGGGCGCAGAAAGTTGGGCACGTGGTATGCGCGGTTTCTTGTATGCCCAGACAAATTGGACAAACAGGGTCTGCACCTGTTTAAAATATGTGGGAGGTATTCTGATCGGGAGAGCCTGAAAGAGGTATAACAATTTGGGCAGCACACTCATTTTTAGTAGATTGCATCTCCCAAACCATGAGTGTAGTCCCTTATGCCATGTGTCTAGCAGTGCCCTAATCTGTATCAACAAAGGGGGAAAGTTATAGTCATAGATGCGAGACAGGTCAGTTGGGATTTTCGTGCCCAGGTAAGTCAAGGCAGAGGACGTCCATCTAAATCGGAAGGTGGATTGTAACATCGAGAGAGTACGTGCCGGAATAGATATCCCCATTGCCTCAGATTTAATAAAGTTAATTCGAAGGTTAGAGAGTTTCCCGTAAGTCTCGAATGAACTAAGGAGGTTCGGAAGGGAAATTATTGGGTTAGTGATGGAGAAGAGCATATCATCCGCATAGGCTGACAGCTTACAGTGCAGTCGGCCAATTGCCACCCCTTGTATATCGGGGTTCATTCTGATCTTGGCTAAAAACGGTTCCAAGGACAGAGCGAAAAGGAGGGGGGACAATGGGCAACCCTGTCTCGTCCCATTGGTGA
Organism: Lithobates pipiens; assembly: GCF_037356315.1. Taxonomy (NCBI): domain Eukaryota; kingdom Metazoa; phylum Chordata; class Amphibia; order Anura; family Ranidae; genus Lithobates; species Lithobates pipiens. The sequence continues at coordinate 164,814,184 of NW_027507791.1, forward strand.
TCTTAAAAGGTTCTGATAGTATACCGTTGGCCTTCACCTGGGCTGTAGGACTACTATATATACTAGCTATGCGGCTCAGCATCACCTCCCCCAGTCCGATATGTCGTAGTACTGTAAACATAAACGACCAGTTAACCCGGTCGAACGCCTTTTCGGCTTCAGTGTTTAAAAATAGACACGGGGTCTTCTTTGATTTCACAATATGTAACAAATTAAGCACTTTGGTGGTACTATCCCTAGCTTCCCTCGACGGGACAAAACCCACTTGATCCAGATGGATAAGTTGCTGGAGATGCAATGCCAGCCGAGTAGCCAGTATTTTGGTGAATAGTTTGAGATCTACGTTCAGCAGCGAGATAGGTCTATAACTGCCACAGGACGCCGGGTCCTTCCCCTCCTTAGGGATCACGGAGATATGGGCACCCAGGGTAGCGGAGGCGAACGTTTCTCCCGACCCCATGGCATTAAAGACCGTGAGTAGTTGGGGGCCTAATACTGGGAATAGGGTTCTGTAGTATTGTAAGGTATAGCCGTCAGGACCCGGCGCTTTCCCGGGCTTCAGGGACTTCATGGCCGTTTGGAGTTCTGGTAAAGTTATGGGAGAGTCTAAGATCCTCTGCGTGTCAGGCGAGAGAGGGCATGTGAGAGGTCGCAACGTATTCGTCCATGTCTGATTGGGGCGCTGTCACCAGAGGCAGGTTGTACAGGGTGGAGTAGAAAGAGTGAAACTCCCGTGTAATATGTGTGGGCAGGATTGCCCTTTCGCCCCCTGCCTTGTTAATATGAGGGACGTATGTGGAAAGTTTTAAGTCTCTGACCATTCTTGCCAACAATTTCCCGCATTTGTCCCCTGATTCATATGTCGTTCTACGGCAGATCTGTAAATGTGCCTTAGCTCTGTAGTGGAGGAGATCGTTGATCTGTTTCCGTAAGGTTGTCAAGTCAGACTCCGAGGACAGTGTGGGATTATGCTTATGTTTGCCCTCAGCAACAGCAAGTTTCTGTAAGAGTTGGGTAAGTTGTTGGGTACGCTCCCGTTTAATGCGGGCCCCATGCTTAATAAGGATCCCCCTAATCACTGGTTTGTGAGCCTCCCACAAAATCCCAGGCATACAACCAGGTCGGGCATTCTCCTGGAAGTAACAATGCAGCTCCCTAGACACCTCCGCCAGCACCTCCGGTGCCTGCAGGAGGCTCTCGTTCAGACGCCAGAATCGGTGTCTGGAAGAGGCGTGATCAGATATACGGTATGTCAAAAATATAGGTGCATGGTCAGACCAGGTCCTAAGTCCAATAGACGTGTGTTCAATGGCATGTAGGTGCGCATGGGGGATCAGGAAGTAGTCTATCCTAGTGTATACCCGGTGTACAGAGGAATAGTAGGTATAGTCACGCTCTCCCGAATGCTGCAGACGCCAAACGTCTATCAGCTGTGATTTATGGAACGTCTTAGACATACGTTTGAGTTGGCCTATGGGGATGGAGGTCCTTCCGGAGGAAGTGTCCACTGAGGGAGTCAATGGGGCATTAAAGTCTCCCCCTATAATCAACTGGCCCTCTCTGAAGTCTTGGAGACGTTCTAAAGTCTCTTCCAGAAAGGTGGCCTGGTGGTCATTAGGGGCATATATCGCTGCCAGTGTAAGCTGCGTGAGGCCTACCGTACCCTTAAGGAAGACAAACCGTCCTGAGGGGTCCAGATTGTAGCTCTGGCAGTTCCAGGGAACCCTACTGGATATCAGTATGGAGACTCCCTTGGACTTAGCCGTTGGGTTTGTGGAATGATAGGCAATCGGGAAAAGCTTATTTCGTAAATAAGGTAGCTTATTATCCTTAAAGTGGGTCTCCTGGAGAAAAGCTACGTCTACCTGGGACCGTTTTAAATCATCTAACAAAATACGCCTCTTCTCCGGCGTGTTAAGACCCTTAACGTTCAGGGACATCACTGTAAGTCTGTCGAATGCCATAGGGGACCCGGGGGGGGGGGGGGGGTTGGGCGGGTGGCGGAAAGGACCGGGAAGGAAAGGGCAAGGGAAGAGAGGGGAAGGAAACAGAAGGTTAAAACAGATACCAGAAAGAAAAGGAAAAAACGTTAAAAGAAGAAAGAGAAAAAGAGTCAGGAAAATGGGACAAAGTCTAACACCTTGTCCCTTACACAGTATAATATTTGCATATGGCGCTTGGGAGCCGTGTGGCAGAACCCAGCGACATATACCAACCTATTTGGGGGAGAGGTAGGACAGGGCTCAAAAAGAGAGCGCCCAGCCACACCTCCCCACCCGACACATCATAAAAATGAAAAAACATGTATCACTCCAAAAATATTGCAACAGGGATAACCCCCAACCCAGAAAAAAGGAGACAACAAATGCATAAAAACTGAAAAAAGTGAACGAAACAGGTGTTCCCATTCCCCACGGTATACGTCCCCCTCGTACCTGCTTTTCGGTAGACACCTGGCCCCAAACGTAGGAATTGCCGCAGCAAGAGGGCTGTTAATCCTGTATCTACCAGGCCATGTAGGAGACTGTCAACCCTCCCCAGATAGCCTGCCGATCGTCAGCCAGATCGGCTCCTAATACAGGACAAGTAGCCAGCCAAATGGTGCCCAACGGCCTGGTAGCCCGACCTGAGCCCCCAACTAAACACACACCTGCGACAGAATCTTTCAATGCGTCCGTAATCCAGTGGATGCCCATGCCCCCAGAACCCCCATGGCATCAGGGCTCCATGCGCGCAGACATGTCAAACCCATTCCTCATCCGTCCAGGCTACCTGTCCGTATGTCCAGCCGAGGGGTTCACATGACTGCAACTCTCAGGGCCGTTGCCAATGGGGGGATTTCACGGCAGCCATCCCCACCCATCCAACGGTGGCAAAGGGTGTCCTCCCCGGTTAGGCGCTGGAGCGTGGAATGTTCCTGCCGTAACTGAGAAGGGATGTCCCACGGCAGACGGGCAGGGCAGAGTCAGCAAGTCAAATACGTCAACCGAGGGGTGGGGGCGTAGCTCCTCACAGTTCCCCGGAGGGGGGGGGCTGGTAAAATGCAGGTAGGATCATTCAACACCTCGGGGCGGGTAGCCCACCAAAAAGAGAAAAAAAAAAAGGGGGGGGGGGTGGTGCCAGGGGACCATGAGGGAGCCAGGTGGCAGTCAAGGTGCAAAGGTAACTGGAAATGTAGGGGCAAAGATAAGAAACAAAAACTTAACTGAGCAGGTGAGTTCCGAACCTGGGGTTGGGATCATCCGATTACGGTCAAACGAGGTTGGGCGGTAGCACCCGGGAGCCAGATCAAGATTCACGGACATCCTCCTGAGAGACCGCTCTAGGTCGGCGACGACCTCTTTGTAATCCGGGAGGCACTGCAGCTCCTTGTCCAGACTTACTCGGTTGTCCTTGCGGTCGTGGGAGGAAAGCCAGCCAGTCAGGCATCCTCACCGGCTCTGAACCAAGAAAGGTAAAGAGGGCAGGCAGGGATTCAGGTTTCCGCAAAGTAAACGATCTCTGATCTTTCTTAAATGTCACTGAAAGCGGATATCCCCAGCGGTAAGTTATATTTCTTCTGCGAGCAAGGTCAAGCAGCGGCCGCAGCATGGCTCGTCTTTGCAGGGTGGGGCGGGAAAGGTCCGGGAGGATCTTAATGGTCGGCCCCATCAAATTCCAGGTCCCCGGCGTTCCAGGCTTTGCGTAGGATCTGTTCCTTATGAGGATAGTGGTGGATCCTGCAGATAACATCTCGGGGCCGCAGGGGGTCCGTAGGTTTAGGGCCTAGCGCTCTGTGTATCCGGTCGATCTCCACCCGGTCCGGGAGCTCGATGCCTTCTATAGCGCGGAAGATAGCAAGAGCGGTATCCTGCAAGTCTTCAGGGCCTGTAGCCTCAGGTAAGCCCCGGAGTCGCAGGTTGTTCCTGCGACTCCTATCCTCCATTTCCTCCAAGTGGAGTTGTTGTGCCACCAGAGTCTCTGCGTGTGCCTCCTGGAGTCTATCCACCGCCGCTACACGTTGTTCAAAAGCAGCCAGAGAGGTCTCCCCCGCCTCCACCCTAGAATTAAGCGCCGATACGTCTGCCTTAACTGCCGCCATCTCTTTGCGGTGAGCCGCCTCCACAGTCCCTATCAGAGCGGTTATGTCCGCCTTCGTCGGCAACGCTTGGAGCAGCATACGCAGTTCAGCGTCCACTCCGCCTGTCGGCACGGCAGCCCGCCTCAGTTCGTCGTCCATGGGGTGGAGGTCCGGCGGAAATTCCCGATAGCCATCTGCTGGTGTATGCTCTGTATGCGAGAGTGGTGCTGGACCTGGGGACACGCTCTCCTCCTCCGTGCGAGTCGCCGCCATCTTGGCCTCCGGGGATAGAAATTGCTGGCGGTGAAATAACCGGCTAAGCTCTCCGGAGGTCGGGGTTTGAGGCGCCGATTTGAACAGTTTGTTGTTCCGCTTGGCTCCCTTCTTCTTAGCGAAGTGCATAGTGCTCTGTAAGGCACTGAAATGGTCGGGGTGGTCGAGAGGCGACCGGGCGCTCCAAAAAGAAAGTGCCCCCTACTCAGCCATCTCTAGTCCACCTGTCCGGTAGAACTGCAGGACCCTCGGCCGTGGTGGTAGGCCGGAACGGCCGCGGAGCACGATCCCGGGTGGGGGCCGCAGGAAACACCGGGGATCCGTAGGCCTTAGTAGGCCTCACTGGGCCGGAACCGGCCGCGGCCTCCCCGAGCGCCCCAGAGTCCAGGGAACGCCACCGGAGGGATCCTGGCAGGAGGGTGGACAACGTGGGGGGACCGATGGAGGTCTCTCACCTCTGCAGGCAGCAGGGCCAAGGCTTTTCCGGGAGGCCTCGGGGCAGAAAGATGGCGGCGGCCGGCGGACGGCAATGCGGCGGATCCGCGGAGTCAGCGGGCCGCCGAGCGCTGCAATATAGGCCTGGGACACCGCTGCGGGCTCCAACTAGCCGGCCGAGGTGGCTTGAGCAGGGATTGGGCACCGGATCGCGTGGATGGCTCCGCAGGTATCAGGAGCTTACAATCTAACATCTGTCGCCATTTGTGTCAGGCCACGCCCCCAAAAGAACACGCCCAACCCTCTTGACAAACGCCAAGATGGTCGCCTTGAGAAACAAGCAAAAAAACAGGTCAAAGCCAACAACATAAAAAGAAGCCTATGGCACCTGGTATTCCCAGGCGGTCTCCCATCCAGGTACTAACCAGGCCCAACACTGTTTAGCCTCCGAGATCAGACGAGATTGGGCGCTTTCAGGGTGATGGGGCCGTAGGTGATCTCTTCCGGCACTCTCAACCCTCTTGACAAACGCAAAGATGGTCACCTTGGGAAAAAAGTGAAAAAAAAAAACAGATCAAGGCCAACAACATAAAAAGAAGCCTACAGCACCTAGTATTCCCAGGTGGTCTCCAATCCAGGTACTAGCAAGGCCCAACCCTGTTTAGCCTCTGAGATCAGAGAAGATCGGGCGCTTTCAGGGTTATGTGCCCATAGGCAATCTCTTTGGGCACTCTCAACCCTCTTGACAAATGCCAAGATAGTCACCTTGAGATACAAGCGAAAAAAAAACAGGTCAATGTCAACAACATAAAAAGAAGAATACGGCACCTGGTATTCCAACGCCATCTCCCATCCAGGTACTAACTAGAACCAACCATTCTTAGCCTCAGAGAAGAGAAGAGATAGGGCTCTTTCAGGGTGATCCTGCTGTAAGCGATCTCTTTGGGCACTCTCAACCCTCTTGACAAATGCCAAGATGGTCACCTTGGGAAACAAGCGAAAAAAAAAATGAATCAATGCCAACAACATAAAAAGAAGCCTACAATAACTGGTATTCTCAGGTGGTCTCCCATCCAGGTGCTAACCAGGCCCGACTCTTCTTAGCCTCCAAGAATCAGACGAGATTGGGTGCTTTCAGAGTGATGTGGCCATAGGCAATCTCTTCAGGCACTCTCAACCCTCTTGACAAACACCAAGATGGTCACTTTGGGAAACAAGCGAGAAAAAAAGCAGCTCAACGCCAACAATCTAAAAAGAAGTCTACAACACCTGGTATTCCCAGGCGGTCTCCCATCCAGGTACTAACAAGGCCTGACTCTTCTTAGCCTCCAACATCAAACGAGATTGGGTGCTTTCAGGCTGATGTGCCCGTAGTCAATCTCTTCAGGCACTTTCAACCCTCTTGACAAAGGCAAAGATGGTCACCTTGGGAAACAAGCAAAAAAATAAAAAATAAGTCGGAAGCTAGAGACAATACGGCTCGAGTCCTCCGTTTAATCCATGCAGCGCATGTACAGGGAAGGCCCTTGCTTATGTTGTCAACGGATGCGGAGAAGGCCTTTAACAGGGTGGCCTGGCACTTTTTGCAAGCCACCCTGGAACATATAGGTCTTGGCCCCAACATGATGAGCTGGCACCCGTCCCGTCGGCAGCGGTACGGGTGACTGGAACCACTTATGTGTCACGTTCGGAATGACCCGAATATTACTGGCATATCCAAACCCTCGGCACACCACAAAATTGCGGCGTACGCTGACGATCTAATTTTTTTCCTCTCCAATCCACACATTTCCCTTCCCAATATACTCGCGGCTCTCCGGCGATACGGCAGCCTATCAAACTATAAAATCAATTGCGCCAAGTCGGCTGTATTGAATATATCGGTTCTACTGAGCTGAAAAATCTATACGTTACGTGGGCGTTGACATCGCAGCGGATTTGGCGCAATTGTACCCGCTTAATTTTGTCCCTCTCCTGAATAGACTGAAATCTGATTTGGGAAACTGGCATGCTTTAACACTGACCTGGTTCGGGCGCTGTAATGCATTCAAAATGACAGCCCTCCCGCGGATCTTATACTTGTTCCAGACATTACCAATCCGGTTACCCCCAATTTTTTTCAGACAACTGCAGGTGCTGCTCTGGGACTTTATTTGGGCGCGCAAACTGCCCAGAGCCCGTTTGCAATTGCTTGCCAGACCAAAGGACAAAGGGGGTCTGGGTCTCCCAGATCTGAGACAATACTACAGAGCGACTCTGCTAGCGAGAGTCGTTGATTGGCATTGTAATGGCCCACACAAGCAGTGGGTGGAGATGGAGATTGAGGATGGATCCATTCCCCTATTGACCTCCCCGTGTTTCCTGTCCTCCCTACCAAAAGACCTCAGAGATCACCCCGTACTGGGAGCTACGTTGGCTGTTGTGCGGAGGTTGTTCCGCTGCACACACATTGCTCCCCTGCCATCACCAATGACTCCGGTTATAGGTAATCCAGACTTCCCACCGGGATTTACCAACAAGAAACTGCGACAGTTGACAGTGGTGGGGAATCTGTCACTTTCTTCTGGCCATACAAAGGGCCCCCTACACTCCTAGAGACCTGACGCCCTATGAATCCATCTGTCACAAAAGGGAACCTGTGCGACACACCCTCTCCCTCCTGTACAACCTATTGAGTAGTCAGGAGGAGGAGTCGACCCCACCATTTATCCACAAATGGGAGGGGGACTTAGGCATCACATTTACCCCACAACAGATAGGGAAGATCCTGACCTTAGTACATAAAGCTTCCATCGCAAACCAATATCAAGAATCAGGATACAAGATAGTCTCACGCTGGTATAGAGTCCCATACCTTCCGAATAAAATGAATAGATCGATCCCAGATGTTTGTTGGAGGTGCAATTCAGATACGGGGACCATGGGACACATTTTCTGGGCATGCCCGGCCTTGAGGAACCTTTGGGTGGAGGTGACCGGGATGATAAAAACTCTCACAAATGTAGATATCGCAGACAACCCAGCAGCGTGCCTTCTACACTTGACCGAACAGCCTGTTCGAAAATACAAAAAAACCCTCACGATGCAACTCCTGAATGCCGCCCGGGCCTGCATTCCCACACTGTGGAGGCAGCCTCAGCCCCCATCCAAGGTGCTGTGGTATTCCAAAGTCAATCATATTCTCCGGATGAAATTGACCGCCACCCTTCACAACACTGAAGAGGCATTTAGTGTTACATGGAGGCCCTGGAGGTATTTTACTGGTACTCGAGACTACATTCGGGTGGTGAGCAGTGCCCCTGTCCCAGAAAACGACTGAACATCTAACGCTTACCTACGTAGGCCATGTCTGCCCTGGGTGGCATTCCCCCCCCCCCTCCCTTTTTGTCTTTATTTTTATTTTTTTCCCCCGCCGCCATCCCCCCCTCCTCTCTCTCCGTCTTTGCACTCTCTTCTCCCCCCGTCCTCCCTTTTGACTATGCCTTGTCTCCTTACTAGCCTTTGGGACCCAGAAGAACCCCAGGGTTCTGGACACGACCGGCTCATATTTTACTCTGGTTCACATAGGTCATGATAAGCTGGCTCGCTGTGGTCCCAGTTGTTCTCCATGATTACATTTGTCCGAACGGAGCTGCACTAGTTATACTGTACTACATGTCGGAGGTGGGGTTTCTCTCTTTTCTGCATGAAACTGTAGGACTCCCCTCTGAGAACTCAGAGTTATTTGGCTGCCTATTTTTTGTTACCGTGTAATTGTGACCCTGGGTCATGCTGTATGGTTGACTGTTATATTTATGTTGTTCTACTTATACTTAATAAAAGAATTAAAAAAAATAAATAAAAATAAGTCAATGCCAACAACTTAAAATAAAAGCCGATGGCATCGAGAAATCCCAGGCGGTCTCCCATCCAGGTACTAACCAGGTCCCAACCCTGCTTAGCCTCTGAGATCAAATGAGATTTGGCTCTTTCAGGGTGATGCAGCCATAGTAGATTTTTTCAGGCACGCTCAACCCTCTTGACAAACGCCAAGATGGTCACCTTGGGAAACAAACAAAAAAAACAAGTCAACGCCAACAACATAAAAAGAAGCCTACAGCACCTAGTATTCCCAGGCGGTCTCCCATCCAGGTATTAACAAGGCACGACCCTTTCTAGCCACTGAGATCAGCGGAGATTTGGCGATTTCAGGGTGATGTGCCCATAGGCAATCTCTTTGGGCACTCTCTTCCCTCTTGAAAAATGCAAAGATAGTCACCCTGGGAAACAAGCGGAAAAAAACAGGTCAACGCCAACAACATAAAAAGAAGAATACGGCACCTGGTATTCCAAGGCTGTCTCCCATTCAAGTACTAACTAGGCCCAACCCTTCTTAGCCTCTGAGATCAGAAGAGATAGGGTGTTTTCAGGGTGATGTGGCTGTAAGCGATCTCTTTAGGCACTTTCAACCCTCTTGACAAATGCCAAGATGATCACTTTGGGAAACAAGCGAAAAAAACAGGTCAACACCAACAACATAAAAAGAAGCCTGCGGCATCTGGAAAACCCAGACGGTCTCCCATCCAGGTACAAACCAGGGCCAACCATGCTTAGCCTCTGAGACCAGACGAGATTGGGCGCTTTCAGGGTGTTGTGTCCGTAGGCAATTTCTTTGTGCACTCTCAACCCTCTTGACACATGCCAAGATGGTCACCTTGGGAAACAAGGGAAAAAAAACAGGTCAACGCCGATAACATAATGAGAAGCCTACGGCACCTAGTATTCCCAGGCTGTCTCCCATCCAGGTTCTAACCAGGCCCATCGCTGCTTAGCCTCCGAGATCAGATGAGATTGGGCTCTTTCAGGGTGATTTGGCTGTAGGCACTCTCTTTGGGCACTCTGAAGCCTCTTGACAAAGGCCAAGATGATCACCTTGGGAAACAAGCTAAAAAAAACAGGTCAAAGCCAACAACATAAAAAGAAGCCTACGGCATCCAGTATTCCCAGGCGATCTCCCAATCAAGACACTAACCAGATCAGATCCTTCTATGGCACCTGGTCTTCCTAGGCAGTCTCCCATCCAAGTACTAACCAGGCCTGACACTGCTTAGCCTCTGAAATCAGACGAGATCGGGTGCTTTCAGGGTGATGTGGCCGTAAGCGTTCTCTTCAAGACACGCCCAACCCTCTTCAAAAACGCCAAGATGGTCGCCTTGAGAAACAAACGAAAAAAACAGGTCAAAGCCAACAACATAAAAAGAAGCCTATGGGCTTACAGCGGACCTTAAAAAATGGGACCCACTAGCTCTGTCATGGTTCGGACGCTGTAATGTGTTGAAGATGAACGCGATGCCACGACTTCTGTATCTACTACAAGCCTTACCTATCAAAATACCCCAGACTTTCTTTCATGCGGTTCGCTCAATCTTTATCAAGTTCCTCTGGCGTGGCAAACATACGCGTATTGGTAGGGCAATGCTATTGCGACCAAAATTGCGGGGAGGTATTGGCTTCCCGGACCCTGCTCTATATTACACAGCGACGCACATGACACGGGTGGTTGACTGGTGCCGGCATGGGGAACTGACGCTATGGGTCAAGCTAGAGCAGGAGATGGCGCGGGTTCCACTGGCTGGTCTGCCTTGGGCGGGGAGGCCATTGGAGTCCTGTGTGACTACTCACCCGTTAATTGGCCCCTCGCTCGCCGAGATGGATCGTTTTTTTCACCTTTCCCACCTGACTAACTTCCCTTCTCCTATGACCCCAATTATTGGACATCCTAGATTCCCTCCGGGCCTGTCTGACCAGGCCATTACCAGGCAAGCCCTGAAAGGGCTTCTGAGAGCAGCCCTATTTCTTGGACCCACGGGCTGGATTCCCACAGGGACCATACTGCTAGAGCAAGTACCTGTTGCATTGGATAGCTGGAGAGCTAGACAGCTCATCCATTTCCTCGGATCACTACCTAACCATTCGTTCTTCTCTAGACAATTCCACCCCTTCGAGAAACTTTGCCTGGATGATGGCCCAATTCGTGGTTCCCTCTCTAGGTCCTACCAAATCCTGACAGACGCACAATCCTCCACGGATCCGCCCTTCCTAGCTAAATGGAAAAGGGACTTACAAACTACATTCTCCAAACCACAGAAGGACAGAATACTCTTTTTCGCCCATAAGTCGTCACTCTGCAGTAAATATCAGGAGATCTCATATAAGCTGATCACATGCTGGTATCGTACACTGGCGGTGTTGGCCAAAATATTCCCCGGTCAATCTGACCGCTGCTGGCGCTGTGAGCAACAGGCTGGCACCATTCTCCACATTTTCTGGGAATGCCCTAAATTACAAACATTCTGGCAGCCTGTCCTGAGACTCATCCACAAGTTCACAGACATTTCCTTAGCCAATGATCCCACAGCAGTTCTTCTCAATCTAACTCCTATGTCGAGAAAGCGTTATCATAAGTCCTTACTTAAACATCTCCTCAATGCAGCTAGGGCCTGCATTCCAAGTCAGTGGAAACAGCAACTGCTCCAAAGGTGACCCAGTGGTTCGCAAGGGTAAATGATATTGAACGAATGGAAGACCTGACTGCCACAATGAGGGATAAAACGGAGGAGCATGGGAACAGATGGTTCTACTGGAACAGTTGTGCTTTTCGGAAGAATACCTCCGCGAGACATAGTAAGCTCATGGTGATCGTTGGAGATCGCTGTTCCAAGCGTTGGACAGCTGATGAGCTGGTAAACCGAGGGCGTCTCTTGCTCCCTGGGAGGGGACCCCACCCTATCCACTCTACCCACGACACCCCCTTACCCCTTCTTTTCCTTTTCTGCCATTTCCTTCCCCAATCTTCTCTTTCCCCTTCTCCCTCCTTTCAGTTCTACTATTTCCCTTCTTAACTCAAAAAAGGGAAAAGAAAATGGTATGTTCCGACCTCATTTGACTACTACACAATACTCTTCCCCTATCTATGGATATCGAAACTCTTCGAGGGTAGCAGGGCTAGTATCAATAATATTTTAAGTGGTAGAGGATCCCAACGAGATGGAGCTTTAATCTCATCTTGATATGACCGCAAAGCTGTACACGTGCTATTCTCCTCGGACTTCTTACCATTGGCTCTGATATCCATGCAATATGATCGTTTGTTTGTAACTATTTGTATCACACATTCTTTGAAGTTGCCTTTGCATTGTATGTCGCATACTACAAAATAAAAAAATAAAAATAAAAATAGAAAAAGAAGCCTATGGCACCTGGTATTCCCAGGCGGTCTCCCATCCACGTACTAACCAGGCCCGACACTGTTTAGCCTCCGAGATCAGATGAGATTGGGCGCTTTCAGGGTGATGGGGCCGTAGGTGATCTCTTCGGGCACTCTCAACCCTCTTGACAAACACCAAGATGGTCACCTTGGGAAAAAAAAACAGGTCAAGGCCAACAACATAAAAAGAAGCCTACAGCACCTAGTATTCCCAGGTGGTCTCCAATCCAGATACTAGCAAGGCCCAACCCTGTTTAGCTTCTGAGATCAGAGGAGATCAGGCGCTTTCAGGCTTATGTGCCCATAGGCAATCTCTTTGGGCATTCTCAACCCTCTTGACAAATGCCAAAATAGTCACCTTGGGAAACAAGCGAAAAAAAAACAGGTCAATGTCAACAACATAAAAAGAAGAATACGGCACCTGGTATTCCAACGCCATCTCCCATCCAGGTACTAACTAGGCCCAACCCTTCTTAGCCTCAGAGAAGAGAAGAGATAGGGCTCTTTCAGGGTGATGCTGCTGTAAGCGATCTCTTTAGGCACTCTCAACCCTCTTGACAAATGCCAAGATGGTCACCTTGGGAAACAAGCGAAAAAAAAAAAACGAATCAACGCCAACAACATAAAAAGAAGCCTACAATAACTGGTATTCCCAGGTGGTCTCCCATCCAGGTACTAAGCAGGCCTGACTCTTCTTAGCCTCCAAGATCAGACGAGATTGGGTGCTTTCAGAGTGATGTGGCCATAGGCAATCTCTTCAGGCACTCTCAACCCTCTTGACAAACACCAAGATGGTCACCTTGGGAAACAAGCGGAAAAAAAAACAGGTCAACGCCAATAACATAAAAAGAAGCCTACGACACCTGGTATTCCCAGGCGGTCTCCCATCCAGGTACTAACAAGGCCAGACTCTTCTTAGCCGACAACATCAAACGAGATTGGGTGCTTTCAGGGTGATGTGCCCGTAGGCAATCTCTTCAGGCACTTTCAACCCTCTTGACAAACGCCAAGATGGTCACCTTGGGAAACAAGCAAAAAAGAACTTAAAAAAAAAGCCTATGGCATCGAGAAATCCCAGGCGGTGTCCCATCCAGGTACTAACCAGGTCCCAACCCTGCTTAGCCTCTGAGATCAAATGAGATTGGGCTCTTTCAGGGTGATGCTGCCATAGTAGATTTTTTCAGGCACGCTCAACCCTCTTGACAAACGCCAAGATGGTCACCTTGGGAAACAAACAAAAATAACAAGTCAACGCCAACAACATTAAGAGAAGCCTACAGCACCTAGTATTCCCAGGCGGTCTCCCATCCAGGTATTAACAAGGCGCGACCCTTTCTAGCCTCTGAAATCAGAGGAGATTGGGCACTTTCAGGGTGATGTGCCCATAGGCAATCTCTTTGGGCACTCTCATTGGAAAAATGCCAAGATAGTCACCCTGGGAAACAAGCGAAAAAAAAACGGTCAACGCCAACAACATGAAAAGAAGAATACGGCACCTGGTATTCCAAGGCCGTCTCCCATACAAGTAGTAACTAGGCCCAACCCTTCTTAGCCTCAGAGATCAGAAGAGATAGGGTGCTTTCTGGGTGATGCGGCTGTAAGCGATCTCTTTAGGCACTCTCAACCCTCTTGACAAATGCCAAGATGATTACTTTGGGAAACAAGCGAAAAAAACAGGTCAACACCAACAACATAAAAAGAAGCCTGCAGCATCTGGCATTCCCAGGCGGTCTCCCATCCAGGTATTAACAAGGCGCGACCCTTTCTAGCCTCTGAAATCAGAGGAGATTGGGCACTTTCAGGGTGATGTGCCCATAGGCAATCTCTTTGGGCACTCTCATTGGAAAAATGCCACGATAGTCACCCTGGGAAACAAGCGGAAAAAAAACGGTCAATGCCAACAACATGAAAAGAAGAATACGGCACCTGGTATTCCAAGGCCGTCTCCCATACAAGTAGTAACTAGGCCCAACCCTTCTTAGCCTCAGAGATCAGAAGAGATAGGGTGCTTTCAGGGTGATGCGGCTGTAAGCGATCTCTTTAGGCACTCTCAACCCTCTTGACAAACGCCAAGATGGTCGCCTTGAGAAACAAGCGAAAAAAACAGGTCAAAGCCAACAACATAAAAAGAAGCCTATGGCACCTGGTATTCCCAGGCGGTCTCCCATCCAGGTACTAACCAGGCCCGACACTGTTTAGCCTCCGAGATCAGACGAGATTGGGCGCTCTCCAGCTATCCAATGCAACAGGTACTTGCTCTAGCAGTATGGTCCCCGTGGGAATCCAGCCCGCGGGTCCAAGAAATAGGGCTGCTCTCAGAAGCCCTTTCGGGGCTTGCCTGGTAAAGGCCTGGTCAGACAGGCCCGGAGGGAATCTAGGATGTCCAATAATTGGGGTCATAGGAGAAGGGAAGTTAGTCAGGTGGGGAAGGTGAAAAAAACGATCCATCTCGGCGAGCGAGGGGCCAATTAACGGGTGAGTAGTCACACAGGGCTCCAATGGCCTCCCCGCCCAAGGCAGACCAGCCAGTGGAACCCACGCCATCTCCTGCTCTAGCTTGACCCATAGCTTCAGTTCCCCATGCCGGGACCAGTCAACCACCCGTGTCATGTGCGTCGCTGTGTAATATAGAGCAGGGTCAGGGAAGCCAATACCTCCCCGCAATTTCGGTCGCAATAGCATTGCCCTACCAATACGCGTATGTTTGCCGCGCCAGAGGAACTTGATAAAGATTGAGCGAATCGCATGAAAGAAAGTCTGGGGTATTTTGATAGGTAAGGCTTGTAGTTGATACAGAAGTCGTGGCATCGCGTTCATCTTCAACACATTACAGCGTCCGAACCATGACAGAGCTAGTGGGTCCCATCTTTTAAGGTCCGCTGTAAGCCCATAGGCTTCTTTTTATGTTGTTGGCTTTGACCTGTTTTTTTCGCTTGTTTCTCAAGGCGACCATCTTGGCATTTGTCAAGAGGGTTGGGCGTGTCTTGAAGAGAACGCTTACGGCCACATCAACCTGAAAGCACCCGATCTCGTCTGATTTCAGAGGCTAAGCAGTGTCAGGCCTGGTTAATACCTGGATGGGAGACTGCCTGGGAAGACCAGGTGCCATAGAAGGATCTGGTCTGGTTAGTGTCTTGATTGGGAGATCGCCTGGGAATACTGGATGCCGTAGGCTTCTTTTTATGTTGTTGGCTTTGACCTGTTTTTTTTAGCTTGTTTCCCAAGGTGACCATCTTGGCCTTTGTCAAGAGGCTTCAGAGTGCCCAAAGAGAGTGGCTACGGCCAAATCACCCTGAAAGAGCCCAATCTCATCTGATCTCGGAGGCTAAGCAGCGATGGGCCTGGTTAGTACCTGGATGGGAGACAGCCTGGGAAAACCAGGTGCCGTAGGCTTCTCATTATGTTGTCGGCGTTGACCTGTTTTTTTTCCCTTGTTTCCCAAGGTGACCATCTTGGCATGTGTCAAGAGGGTTGAGAGTGCACAAAGAAATTGCCTATGGGCACAACACCCTGAAAGCGCCCAATCTCGTTTGGTCTCAGAGGCTAAGCAGGGTTGGGCCTGGTTTGTACCTGGATGGGAGACCGCCTGGGTTTTCCAGATGCCGCAGGCTTCTTTTTATGTTGTTGGTGTTGACCTGTTTTTTTCGCTTGTTTCCCAAAGTGATCATCTTGGCATTTGTCAAGAGGGTTGAGAGTGCCTAAAGAGATCGCTTACAGCCGCATCACCCTGAAAGCACCCTATCTCTTCTGATCTCAGAGGCTAAGAAGGGTTGGGCCTAGTTAGTACTTGAATGGGAGACGGCCTTGGAATACCAGGTGCCGTATTCTTCTTTTTATGTTGTTGGCATTGACCTGCTTTTTTTCGCTTGTTTCCCAGGCTGACTATCTCGGCATTTTTCAAGAGGGATGAGAGTGCCCAAAGAGATTACCTATGGGCATATCACCCTGAAAGTGCCCAATCTCCGCTGATCTCAGAGGCTAGAAAGGGTCGCGCCTTGTTAATACCTGGATGGGAGACCGCCTGGGAATACTAGGTGCTGTAGGCTTCTTTTTATGTTGTTGGTGTTGACCTGTTTTTTTCGCTTGTTTCCCAAAGTGATCATCTTGGCATTTGTCAAGAGGGTTGAGAGTGCCTAAAGAGATCGCTTACAGCCGCATCAACCTGAAAGCACCCTATCTCTTCTGATCTCAGAGGCTAAGAAGGGTTGGGCCTAGTTAGTACTTGAATGGGAGACGGCCTTGGAATACCAGGTGCCGTATTCTTCTTTTTATGTTGTTGGCGTTGACCTGCTATCTTTTTCGCTTGTTTCCCAGGCTGACTATCTTGGCATTTTTCAAGAGGGATGAGAGTGCCCAAAGAGATTACCTATGGGCATATCACCCTAAAAAGGGCCCAATCTCCGCTGATCTCAGAGGCTAGAAAGGGTCGCGCCTTGTTAATACCTGGATGGGAGACCGCCTCTGAATACTAGGTGCTGTAGGCTTCTTTTTATGTTGTTGGCGTTGACTTGTTTTTTTTGTTTGTTTCCCAAGGTGACCATCTTGGCGTTTGTCAAGAGGGTTGAGCGTGCCTGAAAAAATCTACTATGGCTGCATCACCCTGAAAGAGCCAAATCTCATTTGATCTCAAAGGCTAAGCAGGGTTGGGACCTGGATGGGAGAACGCCTGGGATTTCTCGATGCCATAGGCTTTTTTTTTAAGTTGTTGGCATTGACTTATTTTTTTTTTTTTTTTATTCTTTTATGAAGTATAAGTAGAACAACAAAATTATAACAGTCAACCATACAGCATGACCCAGGGTCATAATTACATGGTAACAAAAAATAGGCAGCCAAATAACTCTGGGTTCTCAGAGGGGAGTGCTACAGCTTCATGCAGAAAAGAGAGAAACCCCACCTCCGACATGTAGTACAGTATAACTAGTGCAGCTCCGTTCGGACAAATCTAATCATGGAGAACAACTGGGACCACAGCGAGCCAGCTTATCATGACCTCTGTGAACCAGAGTAAAATATGAGCCGGTCGTGTCCAGAACCCTGGGGTTCTTCTGGGTCCCGAAGGCTAGTAAGGAGACAAGGCAAAAGGGAGGACGGGGGGAGAAGAGAGTGCAAAGACGGAGAGAGAGGAGGGGGGGGGGATGGCGGCAGGGAAAAAAAAATAAAATAAAGACAAAAAGGGGGGGGGGGAATGCCACCCAGGGCAGACATGGCCTACGTAGGTAAACGTTAGATGTTCAGTCGTTTTCTGGGACAGGGGCGCTGCTCACCTCCCGAATGTAGTCTTGAGTACCAGTAAAATACCTCCAGGGCCTCCATGTAACACTAAATGTCTCTTCAGTGTTGTGAAGGGTGGCGGTCAATTCTTCCATCCGGAGAATATGATTGACTTTGGAATACCACAGCACCTTGGATGGGGGCTGAGGCTGCCTCCACAGTGTGGGAATGCAGGCCCGGGAGGCATTCAGGAGTTGCATCGTGAGGGTTTTTTTGTTTTTTTGTATTTTCGAACAGGCTGCTCGGTCAAGTGTAGAAGGCACGCTGCTTGGTTGTCTGCGATATCTACATTTGTGAGAGTTTTTATCGTCCCGGTCACCTCCACCTAAAAGTTCCGTAAGGCCGGGCATGCCCAGAAAATGTGTCCCATGGTCCCCGTATCTGAATTGCACCTCCAACAAACATCCAGGATCGATCTATTCATTTTATTCAGAAGGTATGGGACTCTATACCAGCGTGAGACTATCTTGTATCCTGATTCTTGATATTGGTTTGCGATGGAAGCTTTATGTACTAAGGTCAGGATCTTCCCTATCTGTTGTGGGGTAAATGTGATGCCTAAGTCCCTCTCCCATTTGTGGATAAATGGTGGGGTCGACTCCTCCTCCTGACTACTCAATAGGTTGTACAGGAGGGAGAGGGTGTGTCGCACAGGTTCCCTTTTGTGACAGATGGATTCATAGGGCGTCAGGTCTCTAGGAGTGTAGGGGGCCCTTTGTATGGCCAGAAGAAAGTGATGAAGTTGATAAGCACTAAACAAGTCAAGCGGAGGGTCAGAAAGCTCGGCGACAGTTTGCGTGGTCGGGAGCCCTCCCGAGGGCCACACCTCTCCCAGACGCTGTTTCCCCACCACTGTCAACTGTCGCAGTATATTGTTGGTAAATCCCGGTGGGAAGTCTGGATTACCTATAACCGGAGTCATTGGTGACGGCAGGGGAGCAATGTGTGTGCAGCGGAACAACCTCCGCAGAACAGCCAACGTAGCTCCCACTACGGGGTGATCTCTGAGGTCTTTTGGTAGGGAGGACAGGAGCCACGGGGAGGTCAATAGGGGAATGGATCCATCCTCAATCTCCATCTCCACCCACTGCTTGTGTGGGCCATTACAATGCCAATCAACGACTCTCGCTAGCAGAGTCGCTCTGTAGTATTGTCTCAGATCTGGGAGACCCAGACCCCCCTTGTCCTTTGGTCTGGCAAGCAATTGCAAACGGGCTCTGGGCGGTTTGCACGCCCAAATAAAGTCCCGGAGCAGCACCTGCAGTTGTCTGAAAAAAATTGGGGGTAACCGGATCTGTAATGTCTGGAACAAGTATAAGATCCGGGGGAGGGCCGTCATTTTGAATGCATTACAGCGCCCGATCCAGGTCAGTGTTAAAGCATGCCAGTTTCCCAAATCAGATTTCAGTCTATTCAGGAGAGGGACAAAATTAAGCGGGTACAATTGCGCCAAATCCGCTGCGATGTCAACGCCCAGGTAACATATAGATTTTTCAGCCCAGTAGAATGGAAAAGTGGAGCGGAGCCTCTTGGCCTCACCATCCGGGACCGATATATTCAATACAGCCGACTTGGCGCAATTGATTTTATAGTTTGATAGGCTGCCGTATCGCCGGAGAGATGCGAGTATATTGGGAAGCAAAATGTGTGGAGATGGAAAAAATTAGATCGTCAGCGTACGCCGCAATATTGTGGTGTGCCGAGGGTTTGGATATGCCAGTAATATTCGGGTCATTCCGAACGTGACACATAAGTGGTTCCAGTGTCAGAATAAAAATTAGGGGAGACAGAGGGCACCCCTGCCTCGTCCCATTAGTGATGGGGAAAGAGTCCGAGCACCACTCGTTCACCCATACCGCTGCCGACGGCGTGGAGTAAAGCGACATTACCCAGCTCATCATGTTGGGGCCAAGATCTATATGTTCCAGGGTGGCCTGCATAAAGTGCCAGGCCACCCTGTCAAAGGCCTTCTCCGCGTCCGTTGACAACATAAGCAAGGGCCTTCCCTGTACATGCGCCGCATGGATTAAATTGAGGACTCGGACCGTATTGTCTCTAAGGTGACCATCTTGGCGTTTGTCAAGAGGGTTGAAAGTGCCTGAAGAGATTGCCTACGGGCACATCACCCTGAAAGCACCCGATCTCGTTTGATGTTGGAGGCTAAGAAGAGTCGGGCCTTGTTAGTACCTGGATGGGAGACCGCCTGGGAATACCAGGTGTCGTAGACTTCTTTTTATGTTGTTGGCGTTGACCTGTTTTTTTTTCGCTTGTTTCCCAAAGTGACCATCTTGGTGTTTGTCAAGAGGGTTGAGAGTGCCTGAAGAGATTGCCTATGGCCACATCACTCTGAAAGCACCCAATCTCGTCTGATCTTGGAGGCTAAGAAGAGTCGGGCCTGGTTAGTACCTGGATGGGAGACCACCTGGGAATACCAGTTATTGTAGGCTTCTTTTTATGTTGTTGGCGTTGATTCGTTTTTTTTTTTCGCTTGTTTCCCAAGGTGACCATCTTGGCATTTGTCAAGAGGGTTGAGAGTGCCCAAAGAGATCGCTTACAGCAGCATCACCCTGCAGAGCCCTATCTCTTCTCTTCTCTGAGGCTAAGAAGGGTTGGGCCTAGTTAGTACCTGGATGGGAGATGGCGTTGGAATACCAGGTGCCGTATTCTTCTTTTTATGTTGTTGACATTGACCTGTTTTTTTTTTTGCTTGTATCTCAAAGTGACTATCATGGCATTTGTCAAGAGGGTTGAGAGTGCCCAAAGAGATTGCCTATGGGCACATAACCCTGAAAGCGCCCGATCTCCTCTGATCTCAGAGGCTAAACAGGGTTGGGACCAGTTTAGTACCTGGATGGGAGACCGCCTGGGATTTCCAGATGCCGTAGGCTTCTACTTATGTTGTTGCCGTTAACCTATTTTTTTCTGCATGTTCCCAAGGTGACCATCTTGGCGTTTGTCAAGAGAGTTGAGAGTGCCTGAAGATTTTGGCTATGGCCACATCACCCTGAATCTGTTCCATCTCATCTGATCTTGGAGGCTAAGCAGGTTCGGGCCTGGTTAATGCCTGGATGGGAGACCGCCTGGGAATACCAGGTGTCGTAGGCTTCTTTTTGTTTTCAAATATAATTTTTTCTCCAAACAGGGGAAGACGGTCCCCCGAGTACATAATGCAACAGAGAAATACAGAGCAAAAGGCAGCTGAACAATACTTGCTACAGGTATATTCGCAACTGTGAGTCTGCCTTCCATCAATCACAATGAATAAAGTACTGTACCAAGATCAAGGGTCACACAAACCCCAGGTCCCTCCGGCATAATCCATCCAGAGGGGGGTGTGGGGTCGTCATTCCCAATTTTCCACTTTTTACAAAAGAGAGAGGGGGTGGAGGGGGTGAGAGATAGGGGAGGAAGGCAGAAAAGAGAAGGGGTGAAAGATCAGGGAAGGAAAAAAGGTGACGAGACACGATGGCAGCCACCGTCCAAGGGGCCAGTCTTGGAAAGCTCAGAGCACTAAGGCGATAGCAGGCGACATCCTTCCAGCGAGAATATAAAGGTATTCCAGATGTCCCAGGTTTGTTTAAAAAATTCTTGTTTACCTTGTGATGTGAGGATCAAGTCCTCCATTTTTTTTAATGTCCTCTATTTTCCTAAGCCAGTGAATAGGGGGGGGGAACATTTTTTCCAATAGAGAGGGATGCAGGATTTTGCCGCATTTATCACATGCCGTAAAATTGATTTTTTTGTACTTCTTAATGGGAATCTGTGAATGGTGCAAGAGAAAGAATGCAGCCTCTTCCTGGATGGAGAAGTCTGTGAATATTTGTGTTATGCATCGGACCTCTGTCCAGAAGTCCACCAAGCTGGGGCAGGACCAAAAAATGTGGAGCAACGTGCCCTCTTCTTCTCCACACCTCCAGCATATGTTCGAGGAAGAGGGAAACATTAATGCATGTTTGATGGTGTCAAATACCACCTGGTGAGAAGTTTAAAATTTGTCTCCTGTATCTTCGTGCACAGCGAGGTTTTGAGAGCCAAAGTGATAATGCGTTGTCTCTGTGCTGGGGAAAACAAGCAATTAAGGTCCTTTTCCCAGTTGGACAGACAGGTTAAGTGTGGGTAATCTGTTTGAGAGAGAATGTGGGCCAAAGGGCCTTCGCTCCTGCATAGAGTCTCAAACTCCGTCTGAGGGCGGGCGAACGTTTGAGAATTGGGGATGGAATGGAGAAAATTATGTTGTTGCGCCGCTCTCCAAAAAGGCAGTTGGAAAAGCCCTGTCGGATCTGTTAGGGTTGAGAAAGAAGGCCATTTTCCATCAATGACGAATTTAGACGCATTGTCTAGGTTGGAATTTCTAAGTGGGTCCCCGGTTCAAAGTTCGGATGGCCACGTATAG
Source organism: Lithobates pipiens (assembly GCF_037356315.1). Classification (NCBI taxonomy): domain Eukaryota; kingdom Metazoa; phylum Chordata; class Amphibia; order Anura; family Ranidae; genus Lithobates; species Lithobates pipiens. Next base: position 164,835,865 of record NW_027507791.1, read on the forward strand.
GGAATAGGGGGGAAGTCAAAGATGTGAGTGTGTTTTGGGTAGCGATCAGGTGACTGACTTTCAACTAAGCCCCTATAGTGGGATGTGACGTCAATTCTGTGGGTAAATCCTTATAGCACCACATGGTATATTCACTCCCGGAATTCGGGAGTGAGCTTAGAAAGTTTGTATCGATTCCAGTCCAATACACGCCCCAGATGGGAGGCCAGGTAGTAGCGTCGCAAGTCAGGGAGAACCAACCCTCCCTGTTGTTTAGACAATGTCAGCTGTGACCGCTTAAGTCTGGGATTTTCGTGGGCCCAGTTAAATTGAGTGAGCAAGGATTGAGCTTGCTTAAAAAACGGGACTGGAATCTGGATCAGGAGAGCTTGGAAAAGATAGGTAAATTTAGGGAGTATGTTCATTTAATGAGATTGCATCTCCTGAACCAGGAATGGAGGCCAGAATGCCACCCGTGAAGCAAACTGCGGATATTAGTGACAAGGGGTGGGGGGAAGTTTTAAGGGCTGTATGGGTCCATTTAAATCGAAAATTGGACTGCAAGTCTAGTAACGTTTGCAGGGGGACTGCAACCCCCATGGCCTCTGATTTCAAGAAGTATCCCGTATATCTGGAATTCCCAAAGGAGATTTCGCAAAGGAAACTCTGGGATTCGTCAGTGGAGAGAAAGGGTTCCAATGACAGGGGCGACAGGGGGAAACCCTGTCTGGTCCCATTCCCGATGTCAAGGGGAGATGAGAGCACCCCATTCACTTTGACTTGAGCTGAAGGGCGTGAGTATATCTTACTTATCCATGCCAGCATCCGTTCACTCAGACCTATATGGCGAAGGACCAAGAACATGAATGTCCATTTGACCCGATCAAAAGGCTTCTTGGCATCAGTACTCACGAAAAGACAAGGGGTCCCAGATGACTTTGCTTTATGGACCAGGGTAAGCACCTTAATGGTGTTGTCCCTATCTTCCCTGGTGGGAATAAAACCTAACTGGCCAATATGTATAAGGGACTGCAAGTGATGTGCCAATCACGTGGCGAGGATTTTAGAGAATAGTTTTAGGACCGAATTTAGGAGGGAAATGGGTCTGTAGCTCTCACAAAGGCCCGGGTCTTTGCCCTCCTTAGGTATCAACGAGATGTGGGCTCTAAAGGTATCCTCAGGAAAAATCCCCATTCGAGCTCAGAGTATTAAATAAATTCACCAAGCACGGGTCGAGAATAGGGAGGAAGGTCTTATAGTATTGTGCAGTATATCCATCAGGGCCCGGAGCCTTACCCACTTTCGGAGGTCCCACGGCCGTCTGGACTTCTTCCAGTGTGATCGGGTCCTCCAAGTACTCCCGTGAGTCTGATGAGAGGGTTGGTAGACCAGAACCGGTTACATATCTGTCTATATTGTCCTGTCCAGACCCTGAATCGGGCAGGTTGTAGAGATCAGAGTAACATTTTTCAAAGACTTCGGCTATTTGGGTTGGGGTAGAGGCCCTCTGGCCATTCTCATCTATCAACTGTGGTATGTAAGAGGCAGATTTCAACACCTTTACCGACCTGGCTAAGATTTTTCTGCATTTGTCCCTTGACTCCTATGTCAGTTTACGACAAAACTGGAGTACCGCTTTCGCTTTATAATGGAGTAGGTCAGCAATCTGGGTACGGAGTGTCCCCTATTCAATCTCTAAGGTCCGTGAGGGGGCATGTTTATGTTTCGCTTCCACAGAGGCAAGTTCACGAAACAGATTAGCAAGCTGTTCCTTCCGTGTTTGTTTGATGCGCGCCCCGTGCCTGATAAGTACCCTGCGGAGTACTGACTTGTGAGCCTCCCAAATTATCCCCGGGTCGCAGTCCTGCGTTTAGTTTTCTTGGAAATAAAGGTCCAATTCCCTGGTCACATCTGCTAAAACTTCCGGTATCTGGAGGAGGCTCTCATTAAGGTGCCAGAATAGAGACCTAGGTGAGGGGTTCCTAGAGAGGGTGTAGGTAAGGGCTACAGGAGCATGGTCGGACCAAGTAATATGGCCGATGGAGGAAGAGCTCACCAAGTGCAGTTGGTCATGTGGAATCAAGAAGAAGTCTATCCTCAAGTATGATTTGTGAGGGGAAGAGCAAAAAGAGTAGTCCCTTTCCCCAGAGTGTTGCAGACGCCAGACATCAACTAATTGGTCATTCAGTAAACACTTAGTAATCCACTTTCTAGAGGAAATGAGGAGCGAGGAGCAAGAGGCAGAAGTGTCAACCGATGGCGAAAGGGGACATTAAAGTCCCCATCTAATATCAACTGGCCCTCCCGAAAGTCACATAATCTGAGCAGGGTAGTTCTGAGGAACGTGTCTTGGTGATCATTGGGAGCGTACACAGTGGCAAATGTAAAAAGGCACTCTCCAATGTGGTCCCTAAGAAAAAGATATCGGCCCCCAGGGTCCACCAGAGAATCCTGGAGAACCCAGGGGAGCCTGCTAGAGATCAGAATGGAGACTCTCTTGGTCTTAGAGGAGGGGTTAGTAGAGTGGTAGACCTTAGGGAAGGATCTCGACCATAGAAAGGGGAGGCTAGTATTTTTAAAATGTGTTTCTTGTATAAAGGCCACATCAGTACAGGAAGTCTTCAGTTCTCACAGGGGGATCCACCGTTTTTCAGGGGAGTTCAGTCCTTTAACGTTTAGAGAGGTGACCTTGACTGAGTCTGCCATCACTCCTCGGGGAGGGGGAGGGGGATGTCAGAGAAAAGCAAAGAAAGTTTAATTAAGGTAGGTTTTGGGTAGGTAATGCATGGCGGGAAGTAAGGGGGAGAAAGGAAGGGCAAATGGAAGGAAAGGTAAGGGGAAAAAGAGGCCGGGCACCTCAACCCCAGGGGGAGAGGGAAATTAAGGGTTGTCCGCACTCAACAGTACAGGAAGGGTATACTAAAACAGCACAATTATGCTATAGCGCTTACCAGATGTACACTGGGTTTAAAGCGCTGTCCTACTTGGGTTGGTGGGTAGACAGGTCGGAGAGGGAGCCCCCGAATCCTAGTCCCCCCAGTCCCGGCAGTGGTAAATGTCACGTCTGATACCGGTATGCAAATAAAAGACAATCAGTAACATCATAGAACCAAAAAACAATAGTATAATCAAAACAGAGGTAGAGCACATAACTGTCAGCACTGAGGGGTCTCCTCGGCTCGCCCTAAACGTAGGCATGCACAAGGGAGCCCGTCACAACAGAAAAGGCATCACAGAATGGGATCCACCACCCCCCGTCCCATACTCCAAAAGTACATGCAGTCCCCGAACAAATGCATTTCTCCCTTTGGCAGATTGTCCTCTCCTTACCCCCTCTCCCCTGTCCACGCCCCGGGGGGAAAAGGGGCAGGGAAGGGGGGAAAAGGGGGGGTGGAAGGAGGGAAAGGGGGAGGGAAAGGAGGGAAGGGAAGGGTGGGAAGGGGGGGGAGGGAGGGGGGAGACAGGGGAGAGGGGACAAACATGCGGAAATGTCAAGTCCTTTAGCGCACTCCCACCAGCAACCACCCGGACCCCATAAATTTCAACTCCTCCCCTCCATGGTCACCACATCAAGATGAAAGAGGAGCAGCCCTGGTCGGTGCATGGAAAATCCGGCAGGCAAGGGGCTGGGGCCACCATCCCTCCATCCAACGGGAAACTTCACCCGAGCAACAGTCCTGGGGCCCGCCAATTAGTGTCTCTCCTGCATCGCCATCGGGGGCTGTGTAGAGCATCCAGAGGGAGGCTGGGACAGCCCAAACAGTAAGGGGTAAATCCTCCAGGGGGGTCCAGAGTCACACTGGAGGGAAGCAGTGTCTCATACCGATAGGCTCAATAAATAAGTCGTCCAGGGTCCCCGAAAGCTGCAGAAGGCAATGTCGGCAAAGAGTAGGTGGGGGCCAGAGGGGGGGGCGAGGGGCGCAACCAGGGGGAGGGGACACATATGCGGGAATGTCAAGCCCTTCCAGTACAGCACACTAGGTATCACTCAGACCCCCCAAAGTGCAACTCCCCCCTCTAAGGTCAAGACTCCAGAAGGAAAGATGAGCTGCCCTGGTCTGTACATGAAAGAACCTGCTGCCAAGGGGTTGGGGCCATCATCCCTTCCTCCAATGGGAGATGCCACCGGCATGACAGCCCCGTGTCCTGTCAAGTGGTGCCCCTCCGACAATGTCGTCAGGGTATATGTGGAGCATCCAGGGGGAGGCAGGGACCACCCAAACAGTGAGGGGTAAAGCCTTCAAGGGGGACCGGTGTCAGACAGGAGGATAGCGGTGTCTTGTACAAGTTGGTTAATTAGACAAGTCATCCAGTGTGTTCCAGTGAGCAGCGGAAGGAAAGGTCGGTAAGGATTATGAATGGGTGGGGGCCAGGGAGTGCATAAAACTGCCACCAGATGACCGGGGCAGAGAGGGCAAGGGGATGAAAGTCAGATCTGGTAGGTGGGGGCGGGGGTGAGGAGTGTCCCCCATATTACTCATGTTGGCCATACCTTGAAGCTGAGCGCTCTGCATACCCAGGACGTTCTTCTGTATAATCTAGCCTATCTGTATACATCAGCCTGTCTTTTGTACACATTAGCCGGTCCTCTGTATACACTAGTCCGTCTGTATACACTAGTGTATACAGATAGGCTAGATTATACAGAAGAACGTTCTGGGTATGCAGAGATGGAGGCTAGGGTATACAGAGAGAGAGGCTAGAGTATGCATACTTGCTAGTGTATACAGACGGACTAGTGTATACAGAAGACCGGCTAGTTTATATAGAGAGGCTAATGTGTGCAAAAGACAGGCTAGTGTATATAAATAGGCTAGATTATAGAGAAGAACATCTTGGGTATACAGAGAGAAAGGCTGGGTTACACAGAGAGGCTGGTGTATGCAGACTTGCTAGTGTATACAGACGGACTAGTGTATACAGAGAGGCTTGGGTATACAGAGAGCTAATGTATAATGAGCAGCTAGTGTATACAAAAGACATCCAAGGGTATACAGAGAGACTCATGTATGCAGAAGACCGGCTAGTTTATACAGATAGGCTAAAGTGTACAAAACACAGGCTAGTGTATATAGATAGGCTAGATTATACAGACGAACGTTCTGGGCATGCAGAGATGGAGGCTAGGGTATACAGAGAGAGAGACTGTGTTACACAGAGAGGCTATGCAGACTTGCTAGTGTATACAGACGGACTAGTGTATACAGAAGACCAGCTAGTTTATACAGAGAGGCTAATATGTACAAAAGACAGGCTAGTTTATACAGATAGGCTAGTGTGAAGATATGAAGACATATGCAACACATATCTATATAAGTTACTCAGAGTTCCCCTTCAATATAAGAATGAATTTCTTTTTCAAATGTTTCTCTATTCTTTGAGTATTTGTCAAATGTTTCCACACATATGATTGCTTGTGTATTCTGTTCTCTGGATGACATGAAATGTTCTGCCAGTAAGATAACAAAAGATATTATTCCCAGAAATGTTGTAAAAATGTTGGTATGGAAAGTCCCTGTTTATAACAAACTTTACCCTTATCATAATTAATCACTATCCTGTCAAATTGACCTTTATCTTGTTTATCTTGTTTTTGTGTTTGGGTCAAGATGACCATATGTAATGTGGGACCAATTATTATGAAATGTATTACGTACTCTGTAACTTGGTTCTGTGCCCGCCATAAGCGGTAATGTTATAATTTTCTTATAAAAAGCTGTAACAGTTTGTATTCTGTACCACAACCCCTTGGAAGGTGTGGTCCTCTGTACAGTGAGTATTTCTGAAGTAAACATGCATTGAGACGAATGCTACTTTGTAGATGTCCTTTATTTCAAAGCTCATCATAACAGTTGGTGACCCTCGGACGGTCTTCTTATCTGCACCCCCACCATCGGCTCTCAACCCTCAAAAGGAGGGACAGCACAGAGGCCTCAGGTGAGAAACCTTTTATTTCTCATATTAGAAAGTACTGTCTTTCTGTGCGGTTTTGAGGAGCCGGGTGGGGCTGGTGGAATACAGAAGGTAACACGTTCCTTTTTGATTTTACTGCATTCTGTCTATGTACGATTACTGAGAATACTAATGGAATTAAGCATGCAAAAGTACTTACTTGCCCTTCTTCTTACTCTCAGAAATGACAATGAATATAGTCATGTTATTAAGGGATGTGTAAAATGCAGGTACCACAATTTCTATGAGTGAATAGAAGGTGGTGGATGTTGAATTTTTTGTGTGATTTTTTGAGAAACGTTTGTGGTCCTAAGGCGGATAGGTTTGCCTTCAGCGGATAGCCACAAATGGGTGAATGACCTGCTGTATGTTCTCTGGAATAGGGAGTCGAGATAGGGACTAGCCTATTACCACTCAGAAAGGAGACGTCCTTCTGAGAGTAGAACGAAGTGAGATATCTCAATATATGTACTGGGCTGCTGGTACACAGCCGTGAGAAGTAAACAGTCCCGGAGCTCTAAAATATTGTCATTTCTGAAAAAGAGTAACAGGGGAAACATAAAGAAAATGGGAAATTTGCGTGAAAAAAATATTTTACCGGTAATGAATACTTTTGGGTTAACAAAAGAAAGGGCAATAAAATTATTAAAAATAGCAAAGAAAACAGGGTTAAGTGTAGCGAAATTGCATCCAAGCGCCCCTATCATAAAGATGATGGTAAGTGGAGAGCCGGATGTTTTAAAGCATCATGTAAAATGGTGTAAAATTACAAAAAGGGAATACAAAGAGGACCCGTCGAAATGGTGGCCCCCCCTGAGGGTTCGCTTGATACCCCAACAATTGATGCATTATTTAATTTACTCTTTAAAATGTCTGATTGCGGGGGGATTGAATGTCTAGCTGCTTGGGAAGAAGAGTCCCGAAATAATTTAAAACCACCCCCTTATAAAATGTGTACTGAAAAAGCTGCTCTGCATCTGGAAGATGAAGAGGAGCTTCCCAATGCTTGGGCATCCCCGTATGAGTTTGCAAGAAGGGATTTAGCAGTAGCATCTAGAGCAGCGTCTGCCCCTATAGATGAAGTTGATCCTATGGAGGAAAGGGAAGAAGACACGGGAGAACAGAGTGCTCCCCACATGCCTTTCCAGGCTACCCCTCAGCAGCAGCAAGCTGTTTCCAGCTTCTCACAGGAGGGAAGGAGCCGAATGTTAGAGGGAGCCCAAGGGACTTCTCAGCGGAGGAGTAGTTTGGGATCTTCATTCGATAAAAGTGAGGGGGTAATATTTGATAAAGATGGACAAATTTGGCAGTACACTCCATCAAAATCAAATGCTTTAGCAAAGTTCACTAAAATAGATAGATTACACACCCCCATAAAACAGACAAGCCAGACTTATACCCCAGTGGTTATGAGGCAAAAAGCAGCAGCAAAGCAGAGAGCTTTAGGGATACTACACACTCCAGATAGGGAAAGAGAAACAAGGGAATTGGTCAGGTCCCTAATTAAAGGATAAGCCGGTAGAAAAGCCGGTAGAGCAGATGCCCCTAAGGGAAGTGGCCCTGCCAGGAGGGGTAGTGGGAGATCAATATGTAGCTAATATGGCTCAAGTTTATGTCCCATGGAAGCCTAGTGAGACAAGAGCAATTGTGGCAAAACTGCCCAATATGGAAAAATGTCCTAAGAAATGATATGGGAAAATGATGTGGATGGAAAGGACTCAACAAGCCAGATATACAGATATGTGGATCTTGATTGACTGTGTGGTGCCTGAAAAGTATTTGGATGTATGGAACGTATTTGCAAAGAATAAGGGTGCTTGTGAACAATAAAATGTTAGAGAGAAGTAAGTGATGAGTTAGCAAATGGGTTAATCTCTCCCTATCGGTGTGCACGGGTCAGCTAGCAAATTGCAGATGTGCTTATGATTTTCTGAAAGGGAGGGATCAACAGGCTCCGTGTCAGTGAGGGAACAGTGCGGGCAGACGCCTGCTGCAGTGGCATAACTAGAACCTTCAGGGCCCCGATGCAAGAAACAATGAAGGGCCCCCCTGAACCCCATCCAGGGCCCTTCCCTCCGAGTCTGGCGGTTGAACTCCAGGGCGTGGTCACAGGTATGACCTTTGTGAGCCCTGTAGTTCCACCACTGGTATCAGTAGTTTTTTTTTATAATTTTTTTTTAATTTTTAGGTGCCCCATTGGGGGACTGTCCCTAGGCAGGATGGGGTCCCCGTCCCCAGAAGAGATGAGGCCTTTTTCTCCAGGGCAGATGAAGTTACTGCCCCCAGGTGAGAAGGGGTCCCAGTCCCCAGGGGAGGTGTGGGTCCCTGTCCCCACGTAAGAAGGGGTCCCTGTCCCCAGGGGGAGAGGGAGGGGGTATATAATGGTGTGTGGGGGATGGGGTCCTCTCACTCACCATGACCAAGCTGTAGGCCACGCACTCATCCATGCTGGCCTGGGCTCCATCCAGTGTGCTGGATGGGCGATCAGCATATCGCCCAGAAAGACCTTTCATCATCTGTGTATGACGGGGGAGGAGGGGGGCTGGCAGACAAGCCTGCAGTGTCCTCCGGGGAGCTGGCTCTCATAGGGCTGCACTGCATCTGTGTGCTTAAAGTTTGTTTACCCCTAGCTGCCTATGCTGCTGCTGGCCATATGTAGAGGGGGCTGCATGGGCCCCCTGCATCACAGGGCCCGGTTGCGGTCACGACTGCTACACCCCCTATAGTTACGCCCCTGACCCCTGCCCTACACCTGATAGATGTTATAGGGTTGTAAGAGGTGGGTACTGGGGGGTAGGTTTGGGTGGGCCTAAAAATCATATAAATCATGGCTCCTGTATATCCTGGATCAGGGATAAGGCTAGTAAGGGGGGTATCACTTGATAAATTGACCACCCAATGCCTGCAATATTGTAAGGTAGTGAACGGGCCCCTGCTTTCAGGGTAGTATGATGTTTAGTAAAGTATAAAGAATTACTAGCTCCTCTATGATGATATGAGGTCTGCAATATGAAGAATAGTTCATATAAGGCATAGAGGTAAGCGCCAATATAAATGTCGCAGCAGGGCACAAGATCGGATCAGTCACTAAAATATACCAAGTGCTCCGTTCGATGTATACTTTACCGATAGGTGTCTCGGGTTCTTCTGGGCGCTCATTCGGCCATGGTAGTGTTCAGTTAGAGAGTAAAAGGCTACAACTATATGGGATCCGAGCAGGTCTGGTGTCTAGTCGAGTGCGTGCGTTGAATGCTCTCTCGTCTGATGGGTTGGAGGCCCAGGACTGTTCCAGGTAGAAATCATGGTGGTAACCGGAGTCAGGGATATTGAAGCTAGTGTAAGTGTCTGTAGTCTTTCAAGGCAGGTAAGTAAGGGAATGGTCCATATGCATGGCAGAGGAAAGGAGAGCGGCACTAGGCAGGGTATGAAGCATGTAGGCTAATCCACCGTCGCATGGGTGTCCCAGAGCTCTCGTGAGGCGACAGGTCTAGCGGTCCCTGCGTGCTCTGCGAGGTAGCGGGACCGAAGTCGGGCTCGTCGGTGTGTGGCGGGGTCGGTGTCCCCCAAGTGGTCTGAAGGTGGATGGCAACCTATGTCTGCGAGATCTGGACAGTTGAGTTTCCATGAGATCTTCAGTGCTCCGGGTGTTGGGTGAAATGTGGACCCGAAAATCAGCATACCAATTAGGTATTTCAACCAGTGGCAGGTCCAGCGTTTTGCAGAAGGTTTCTAGATATTCTGGCACTTTTAAGATTGCAGTGCGGCCCTGGTAAGAGGCTTGCAGAGCGAACGGAAACTTCCAGCGATAGCGGATGTCTCTATGCCTCAGCACGTCAAGTAATGGGCGCAAGTCTCTTCGATGTTTCAGCGTGATCGCCGAAAGATCCTGATATATCTGGATCAAATGGCCTTCAAATGTCAGGTTCAGATTGCTCCTAGTTTTTTTAAGAACCTCTTCTTTGAGGGTATAGTCGTTAACATAACAGATGACCTCCCGTGGGGGATCAGAATCTTTGCCCTTAGGCCTAAGGGCTCTATGTATCCTCTCCATAGCTATAGGTGTACCGGAGGTTCAGACTAGCAGCTGGCTGAATAGGGATGTGACCGCTGGGAGGATTTGCTCGGGCTCCATCGACTCCGGGAGGCCTCTAAACCTCAGATTGTGTCTTCGTCCCCTATTGTCGATATCTTCGACATGGTGCTGGAGGTCTCTGAGCTGCCAGGTGTGTGTGTCGACTTTGCCTTGAGCCATCTGCAATTAATGCTGTTGTTGCGCCGCCATTAGCTCCATGGAGTTTACTCTCCCTGTGATTGCTTGTATCTCGTGGCGGAAGTCTGAGATGGCGGCGGTTAGAGTGCTCTTTATATCAGCCGCGACAGTCCTCAGGTCGTGGATATTTAGTTGTTGGTGATGGGGAGATGGACTGTCTGCCATAGTGTGCTGTGGATCAGTCGGCGTCAGGGTAATCCCGATGTGGTTGGTGGTGGGAGAACAGGCCGCCATGTGGGCCCCCTGGTTCCTGAAAAGATGCGGTATTCTCTTGGTATACGGGATCCCAGGTCCCTTGGTGAGTGGGATCTAGATGCAGAGGGTCCACTTGAGGAGGTCCCCATGATGTGAAAGTGTTTTTCAGGTAAAATCCTCAGTGATCGATCTTTTTTAGGCTGAGGTAAGACGGAGCAAAAAGCTTAAGCAGCCATCCTCTCTCTAGGCAAGCCACGCCCTCCCGGCTTTTTTTTAAATATGTTGTTGACGTTGACGACCTGTTTTATTTTTCTGCTTGTTTGCCGAGGTGACCATCTTGGCGTTTGTCAAGAGGGTTGAGAGTGGCCAGCAAGATTGCCTATGGCCACATCATCCTGAATACACCCGATCTTGTCTGATCTTGAATGCTAAGCAGGGTCAGGCCTGGTTAGTACCTGGATGGGAGACCCCCTGGGAATACCAGGTGCCGTAGGCTTTTTTTTTAATATGTTGTTGGCGTCGACGACCTGTTTTATTTTTCTGCTTGTTTGCCGAGGTGACCATCTTGGCGTTTGTCAAGAGGGTTGAGAGTGGCCAGCAAGACTGCCTATGGCTACATCACCCTAAATGCGCCCGATCTCGTCTGATCTTGTATGCTAAGCAGGATCAGGCCTGGTTAGTACTTGGATGGGAGACTGCCTGGGAATACCAGGTGCCGTAGGCTTTTTTTTAATTTGTGCTTGGAGACTCTAATAACAATGATGAAATGGGAATGACAGATACTGAAAGAAAGTGACCTGAATTTGTGCCGTGGTCACGTGGTCAGTATGCCTAAAAGGGGGCATTCCCAAGTAGTACTAAAAAAGAAAAGGGGATACAAAGAAAAAGGGGGAACGAGAGGGTGGGACAACCTCCGGAAACATCCAACAGGGCAGGGAGGAACCGAGGCCGTCTTATAACGGCGAGGCTCCTCCCACAAATGACAGATACCTTCATTTTTTAAGAAGGTAGAACAGATAGTGAACACCTTTATATGGGCCGGGGCAACCCCAAGAATAGCACAAACTACCCTCCAATTGCCCCTGTCACTTGGGGGTCTAGCCCTTCCCTGTCTGAAGGAATATTATTGGGCAGCGGTAGTGGTTACGGTGGTGGTTCATGCAGCTCCGCTCCAACCCGTCTGTTAATCTGGAGGCGGCAATTTTAGGCTCCTATCCTGCATTGAGTAACTTAGTCTTTAGAGGGCCGAAGGCTCACCCTGAGGTCACTACCCCTATGCGAACTATGCTTCGGGTTTGGAATCAGGTTACAACTCGATTGAACCCGCCCGCCGCACTGTCGCCATACACCCCACTGTGGGAAAACCCAAAGTTGAAACACCTCAGCTCGGTCCCGGACCCTGCCCTTTGGGCTAGGTATGGTGTCACAACTCTGCAACAGGTGATGCCGAGGGGATCCCTTATCCCCTTTGATTCCCTTAGAGAAGAATACCAATTCCCCTCCAGAATGATTTTTCGCTACATACAATTACGCCACACACTGAGAGCACAATTTCCTTCAGGAGTAATCTTACACTCCCACATTGTCGAGAAATTTCTCATGGCCCAGGAGGCGGATCGTGTCCTCTCCTCTCTTTATCTTAGGATCTCGACGGGGTCGGCCAGGGGGGGACCTAGCCTCTTCCAGAAATGGCAGGAGGACCTCCCCATCCTGGCGACTGATGAATGGGAAGAGGGGATACAACAATATTTGCCATTGATGATATCAGCTAAGGACAGGTACATACGGTTGAAATGTATTCATAGGGCATACTATACCCCGCAACGCCTTTCCAGAATATACCCGGGATACTCGGATAGATGCCCGAAGTGTACCACTTTATACATGTGGTGTGGGAGTGCCCGGTTATAAGACGATTTTGGGAAGGTGTGGTGCGGGAGATCAACGAAGTTGGGGACCTCTCGTTGGGGTTAGATCCGGTAGTTTTACTGCTGGGCGTGTGTGACAGGGTGGCGCCAAATACATATAAACAGCTGTTTGTGTTTTATACGGCGTTCTATGCCAGAAAGACTATTCTTATGCAGTGGAAGAAATCAGACCCACCTAGTGTAGCCCACTGGAAATCCCTGATTGATTCTGCCCTCCAGCTGTACAAGGTACAAAGTTTACTAAGATCTGGGGATGTTGGGTGCAAGAGAGAAGCGCACTATGAGACACAGGGCTGACCTGTATTGATGCGTTGGTCCCCTCACCCCGACCTACTGTAGATGGTTAGGTGCTGTATTATGATCAAACGGCCTGACCCTTTATAGCAGCCAAATTAAGGAGTTGTCCCCTACGAATACTGGGATAAGTGCAGTGCGGATATGTTTTGTGGAATATGACTGCTAAATCTGAATGTACGCTATACTACATAGCTTGATTCTGCTCTGATCCTTTTTTTTTTTCTTTTTTTTTGTGCTTGTTACATTGTATTTTATATTTTATATGTAAAAAATATGATGTGATGCATTGCTGTATCCGTTAAGAGACCAATAAAAATGTTTCTGTTAAAAAAAATAATAATGCATGCCAATCAGTGATGCCCATTGTGGGCACTGATTGGCATACATCGTGGGCACTGATTGGAATCCCTGGTGGTCTAGGGTGGCATACCTGCTGCTGGGCATCCCTGGTGGTCTGGTGGAGTCCCTGGTGGTCCAGTGTGCAGCACAGACCCCCCTCTCAGAGGAGCAGCCGATCGGCTTTCCTCTACTCGCGTCTGACAGACGCGAGTGAGGAACAGCCAATCACCGGCTCTTCCTATTTACACTGTGATCAGCCATCATTGGATCAGACTGACACCCCGCAACAATGATCGCCGTGATGCGCACCCCCGGGGGCGCGCAGCGGCTCAAAATCCTGAGGACGGTCTATGACGTCCAGTCAGGATTTTGAAACCACTTTGCCGCCTTCATTTGACAATGGGCGGGTGGCAAGTGGTTAATGTGGACTAGAATATAAGTGTCTTAAATATCGTATATTGTATATAACATCCAACGTTAATCAAGGATCAATAAAAGTCCAAAAATTGTGCAAAACTGTATATCTCTTGTGTCCATAAAGTGCAGAGTGCAAAAAAAAATCCCAAAAATATGTGCAAATAATGCAAAAAAAAAAAATATGTATATGCAAAAAACTGTGGAAAAAACTGAGCAAAGCAAAGCTGTTTTATATATGCCAAATAAGGCTACCAGCTATATAAATAATGTGCTCAGTCAATATGTATCAGTTCACAGGAACCATGAGGTAGATCAAAAACAGATTATAGGTGAGTCACCTATAATCTGTTTTTGATCTACCTCATGGTTCCTGTGAACTGATACATATTGACTATTTATTGGTGACCTGCTACTCAGGTAAAGTGAAAACACACAGATTTCAATAGGTGCTGTCTTAAATTCAGTGACTTGAGTCTTGCAGTATTTTTTGGTGACTCTGGTGTAGCACGACTCCCATTGTAAAATCACCAGCTAGGGGTACGTTTTGTCTTAATCTTTGAGACTTCTGATGTAGTGTTTTTGTTTTTTGACCCACCCCTCTCTCCTCCCTAGTTATCCTTGCTGCCTAAAAGCTTACTCCCCAGCACATCCCATCCACACCCGAGCATAGTGGAAATGCATGTTCCTGCTTCACTTTTTTTTGTGTTTTTCCCATGTAAACAAGCATCACTTGAATGGGATGCCCTATAAGCGACAAACGCCCCAAAGTAGTTTAAAGAAACTTTTTGGTCATGGAGCATTGCGCGTTTTGGCAGCAAAACATTTCTGCATGTTTCCAAAAAGGCAACAAATGTGCATAGCGTGTGCGCTTCCATTTAGGCAGTGTCTGAATTATTATTATTATTATTCAGGATTTATATAGCGCCAACAGTTTGCGCAGCGCTTTACAATATGAGGGCAGACAGTACACTTACAATACAAATCAATACAGGAGGGATCAGAGGGCCCTGCTCGTTAGAGCTTACAATCTAGAAGGGAGAGTCAAGTTGAAACAAAAGGTAATAACTGTGGGGGGTGAGCTGATGGAGAAAATGAAAATACAGTTAGGTGTGGGTGGGGTAGGCTTCTCTGAAGAGAAGTGTATTCAGGGATCGTCTAAAAGCTAATAAAGTAGGAGATAAGCGGACAGATTGGGGTAGGGCATTCCATAGGATTGGGGAGGCTTTGGAAAAGTCCTGGAGGCGAGTATGGGAGGAGGTGATGAGGGAGCTAGAGAGCAGGAGTTCTTGAGAGGAACGAAGAGGACGAGTAGGTTGGTATTTAGACTAAGCTAGTGATGTAGCTGGGGGCAGAGTTGTGGATGGCTTTGTATGTAATTGTTAGTATTTTGAATTTAATTCTTTGGCTGAGTGGAAGCCAGTAGAGGGATTGACAGAGAGGAGTAGCAGACACCGAGCGATTGGTAAGGTGGATGAGTCTGGCAGCGGCATTCATAATGGATTGAAGAGGTGATAGACTATGTAGAGGTAAGCCAATGAGAAGGGAGTTGCAGTAGTCGAGGCGAGAGATGACCAGCGAGTGAATTAAGAGCTTTGTTGTCTCATTGGTTAGAAAGGGGTGTATTTTGGAGACGTTGCGGAGGTTGAGGCGGCAGGATTTGGACAGTGATTGGATGTGTTGCTTGAAGAAGAGTTCAGAGTCCAGTACTACACCTAGAACCTTGGCATGAGGGGATGGGCTTATGGTTGTGCCATCAATTTTGACAGTGAGATCAGGGGAAGGGACATATGGGGGAGGAAAAATTATAAGTTTGGTTTTGGATAGATTGATTTTGAGGAAGTGGTGTGACATCCAGACTGATATATCTGATAGTAAATTAGTGATACGTGAGGAGACAGAGGGAGTGAGCTGAGGGGTAGAGAAATAGATTTGGGTGTCGTCAGCATAGAGGTGGTATTGGAAGCCGTGGGAGGCTATCAGTTGACCCAGGGAGGAGGTATAGATTGAAAATAGGAGTGGTCCAAGAACAGAACCTTGGGGGACCCCAACAGAGAAAGGAAGAGGAGAGGAGGAAGTAGAGTTGTAAGAAACGCTAAAGGTGCGGTTGGATAAGTAGGAAGAGAACCATCGTAGAGTACAGTCACGGAGACCAAAGGTGTGGAGTTTTTTGAGAAGGAGGGGGTGGTCAACCGTATCAAAGGCAGCAGAGAGGTCCAGGAGGAGGAGTACAGAATAATGTCGATTGGTTTTGGCCGTTAGTAGATCGTTTGTTAGTTTTAGGAGAGCAGTTTCTGTGGAGTGTTGAGGACGAAATCCAGACTGAAGGGGATCAAGAAGGCTATTATCAGCGAGGTGGACGCTCAGTCGGTTGTAGACCAGACGTTCGAGTAGTTTGGATAAAAAGGGGAGCAAGGAGATGGGGCGTAGGTTGTTTGGATTGGATGGGTCCAGTGAGGGTTTTTTAAGTATGGGTTTGACAAGTGCATGTTTTAGAGAGTTGGGGACGATGCCAGAAGAGAGGGAGAGATTGAAGATGTGAGTTAGAGAGTGTAGCATAGAGTCAGAGGGTGAACGCAGCATTTGCGAGGGAACAGGATCCAGAGGGCAGGTGGTAAGGTGGACATTACCAAGTAGTTTAGCAACTTCGTCTATAGCGGTGGGGTTGAAAGAGGGAAGTAATGATTGTGCCTGTGGGCATGATGTGTAAAGCGTGGAGGGTATCAGAACAGTAGAAATCTCCACGCGAATTGTATCAATCTTCTGTTTGAAGTGATTAGCAATCTCCTGGGCAGTGAGTGAGTTGGCGGGTGGAGGCGGTGGAGGACGAAGTAGAGAGTTGAAAGTAGAGAAGAGTTGACGGGGACGGGATGATAGGTTGCTGTTGAGTGATAAAATAGTTCTGCTTGGCAGAGAGGAGGCTAGAATTGTAATTTTGGAGGGCAGATTTATATTGGTTGAAATCTCTCTGAGACTTAGTCGTGCTCATGAGCGCCTGTGGCGCAAGACCAAGTTTTTTCAGACTTCTAGTGGCATCTGTTTGCCAAGGTTGAAGGGGTCGGGGCTTGATTCTGTGTGTAGTGAGGGGGGCCAGTGAGTCCAGAGAGGCCAGAAGTGAAGTGTTGTAGACAGAAGTGGCTAGGTTGGTGCAGGATAGGGGTGAGATTTTGTCGTAGAGGTTGTCAATAGCAGAGTAGAGAAGAGAAGGCTTGAGATGACATAGGGGTACGTTTTGTCTTAATCTTTGAGACTTCTGATGTAGTGTTTTTGTTTTTTGACCCACCCCTCTCTCCTCCCTAGTTATCCTTGCTGCCTAAAAGCTTACTCCCCAGCACATCCCATCCACACCCGAGCATAGTGGAAATGCATGTTCCTGCTTCACTTTTTTTTGTGTTTTTCCCATGTAAACAAGCATCACTTGAATGGGCTGCCCTATAAGCGACAAACGCCCCAAAGTAGTTTAAAGAAACTTTTTGGTCATGGAGCATTGCGCGTTTTGGCAGCAAAACCTTTCTGCATGTTTCCAAAAAGGCAACAAATGTGCATAGCGTATGCGCTTCCATTTAGGCAGTGTCTGAATCCATCTACACATTTCTGAACACGCAACCCACCCAGAAAATGCAGTTTGCTGTGCGGTTTGAAAACGCGCTGCAACGCCCACTGTTCTGCTTTGCGTTATTAAACTGTTGTATAACACTAGTCAGACAGATTAAAAATAACTCTGAAGTCAAGAAACACGAGACATCAGATCTGTATGTATTCTTTTTTCCAAATAACTTTGTAAAACTACAACATAAGCATAAACAAATGTGTCATTGCATTAAAACCATTATACAGCAGCCTCACTCTATCAGTGAAAGTACTCACGGACAATTCCACCATTAGCCCAAGAATAGTTAAGAGCTCTACTGCATTCAGTCAGCTTGGATCAAGGAGCAATCATGAAATTAAGGAAGTACAGTTCCAGCTTTCACTGTGAAGAAAATATCACTTCCTGTCAAGCTGTGGCAAAATAATTACTAACTCTGACCACTAGATGGCAGCAACGTGAAACCAACATTGCAGTATAATCTGTAACAGCACATAAAAAATATGGGCAGAACACTCTGTCTGGCATAATTTATTATGTCACTACCTAAATAACCACTGCTATGCAGAAAAAACATATAAACAGCAAAATGGAATCCTAGCTAGTCCAAGATCAAAACTGTCAGTTACAGGTCTGAGATAAATTCTGGCGGTCTCATTTTTCACAATCTTGACCTCCACCTTTCTAACCTTGCCATCCCTGCTTAGAGCATTAACAAGTCCTACGGGCCACTCATTCCTGCCCTCTTGGCTGTCCTTCAACATAACATCACCCACTTTTATATTTGGACGATCCTCAGTCCATTTCCTAAGGCGTTGCAGATTTGACAGATACTCTTTTCCATCTTTTCCAAAATATGTCTGCCAAGCATTGTACTTCCATTGTTTTGCTCTCCAACCCTGCCAATTCTCTCCACCTCCCATAATGCTCTCCAATCCCCCGTGCTTTTCCCCCTGTTCTTTCTGGTCCCCACTGGTGCTCTCAAGCTCTCACCCCTACTCTTTGTACCCCCCCAGTACTCTCCAGCCCCGTGCTCTCCATCCCTGTTTTTCTGCCCCCCCCCCCAGTGCTCTTCGCCACCCCACATTCTTAGCCCCCTCAGTGCTTTCAGCCCACCATGCTCTCCACCCCTGTTCTTTTTGGCCCCGCCAGTACTCTCAAGTTCCCCCCAGCACTCTCTGCTCCCCACCCCTGTGATCTCCACTACCCCCTGCTCTTTGCCCCCACCCATGTGTTCTCCAACCCCGCCAATACTCTCTGCTCCTCCTTCTCTCCACCTCCCACCCAGTACTCTCCACTTCCCCAGGACCAGAGGACAGGCTGACTGGGGCTGGAAAATGGGGACGGCTGAAGGTGCAGGTATCCAGGGACCACTCCATCTCACAGCAAACAGATCCTCTGGAAGGAGCACTGTCCCCATCCAAAACGAGAACAGACCCTGCCTGCTGCTGGCCGTCATGGATATCCTGCTGGCATGCAAGGTACCGTACTGAGCATCAACAACACACCTTCCCACAGACAGGGACTGCAGACTGGGACATGGGGCACAGGAGGGGCTGCATTCATGGGCTCAGTAAGGCTGCATTCATGGGCACAGTAAAACTGCATTTGATGGGCACAGCGAGGCTGCAATAATGGGCACAGTGAGGCTGCAATGGTGGGCACGGTGAGGCCGCATTTGTGGGCACAGTGAGACTGCACTCACAGGCAGAGTAAAGCTGCATTTGGTGAGCACCCGTCCCCTTTACCTTAGTGTATTCTTTCTGTGGAAGGTGGTCCCCCCCCCACGTTCTGAGTTCCTGAGGTTCCCCTTGATAATTGTCCACTTACCACTTTTAACTGGAATTTGCATATATATATATATATATATCCCTATGTGACTTCATATCTATATATAATACACTCTTCATCAAATGTTCTTTAAAATGTATGGCTTTCCCTTTCATGAACAAGAAAATAACGACGTTATGCTGTTGGGCTGGTTTTATTCCCAGTCCGGCCCTGGCGGTCTCCCATCCGGGTACTAACCAGGTCCGACCCTGCTTAGCATCCGAGATCAGACGAGATCGGGCGCATTCAGGGTGATGTGGCCATAGGCAATCTTGCTGGCCACTCTCAACCCTCTTGAAAAACGCCAAGATGATCACCCCGGCAAAAAAGCAAAAAAATAAAACAGGTCGTCGACGCCACCAACATATTAAAAAAAAAGCCTACAGCACCTGGTATTCCCAAGCGGTCTCCAATCCAGGTACAAACCAGGCCCGACCCTGCTTAGCAGCCGAGATCAGACGAGATCGGGCGCATTCAGGGTGACATGGCTGTAGGCGATCTTGCTGGCCACTCTCAACCCTCTTGACAAACGCCAAGATGGTCACCTCGGCAAACAAGCAGAAAAATAAAAACAGGTCGTCGACGTCAACAACATATTGAAAAAAAAGCCTACTTCACCTAGTATTCCCAGGCGGTCTGCCATCCAGGTACTAACCAGGCCCGACCGTGTTTAGTATCCGAGATCAGACGAGACAAACGCCAAGATGGTCACCTCGGCAAACAAGCAGAAAAATAAAACAGGTCGTCAACGCCAACAACATATTGAGAAAAAGCCTACGGCACCTGGTATTCCCAGGCGGTCTCCCATCCATTTACTAACCAGGCCTGACCCTGCTTGGCATCCAAGATCAGACGAGAATGGGTGCATTCAGGGTAATGTGGCCATAGGCGATGTTGCTGGCCACTCTCAATCCTCTTGACAAACGCCAAGATGGTCACCTCAGCAAACAAGCAGAAAAATAAAACATCAGGTACTAACCAGTGTAGTTCAGAGGTACCCAACCTGCTATACCACTTGTACTCCAACATCCCCATTTCTTACCCTTCTAAAATGATGAGACCACACCTTAATTTTGGAGTATAAATGGCCATAGCAGCCTATTTATTATTCACACCATATAAATAACTCCAATATCAAATATATACCAAAATATCACCTCCGTAACAACTTGTTTAACTCCAGTCTGTTGGTCTTTGAGGGCACCCCCGAACTCCAACACATATTCCACCAATACACAGCGGGACCTTTATTCACACGATAGGTCTCCAGCGGATAATCAGCTCGGAGACAACCCCCTTCCCGCAGTGCAACTATTACAGTATTCCAGCTAACCTTTCTCTGGAATACACCGGAGGGGCACATACTACCGATGAGCCCCCCTCCCCTTTCCATCACATATGTTTACTGCCACCGTCAAAGACCAACAAAACACCGCCACAGCCTGCAAGGATGACACCTTACCCTTAAGGGCTCCCCCACACCCCCGGGGGCCCGCTGGATCCCATCTTGCAGCCCCAGAGCCCAGAAAACAATCCCCACTCCCTAGAGGTGTATTCTAACACCCTCAATTACAGGCCCAAATTAGTTTCCCCCTCTACTTGCCTGATCACCAGGCACCCCATTCTGAGCCACAGCCTCCCCACCACCTGAGTGTTAGACAACTGTACGAAGTCGTAAAATATCTGACTTAATGTCCGAGATCAGCTCCCTGATCATTCGAACCCAAAAGCATTACCCCTTGCATGCATAACCCAGATGGCCGGCGGTTTATCCCGCCATGCCTAACGTTCCATTTCCCATACCACCTTGCTCCACCTCAACCCCCCTACACCTAGCCAGTGAACACATGCCTCCCTCCTCTAACTACCCAACTGTCTGCCAACGGATCTCGCATCTGCTCTCCTGGCCCCCCAACAAACATACAGATAACAAAGAAAATCCAGACAAGGCGTATAAGTCCTCCATCTGGACAAAAAAAACGCCAAACAAAGGCAGCACCAACTTTAAAGTAAACCAATGTACCCCTTACCACAAACAACACAGCTTGTATATACAGACTACTCCCCCACTCGTGTTTTATTTTTATTTATTTATTTTTATTATTTATTCCACCACCACATGAAGGCATAGGTAAGTGCGTAATCGCTTTGCTTCCCACCTACCATTCCTCCTTACTGCTGCCTCATCCAACCCACATCTGGCATCTTCTACAGCCGCCCCGATGCGGAAGGAGTGTGAAGCGTATTCTGCACCATCTAACCTTGCGTCCCAGTGGCATTTTCAGAACACCGATCCGAACTGGAATCTCGACCAATACTTCTCAGCCTTGTGCCACATGAACTGCCCCCCATGCCATCTGTTCCAAACCCTAGAAACTCCCTAAACGTTTTATCTCTTTTTTTTTTTTTTTTTTACCCTGAATCCTGGTAACACAAACAGCAGCACCTCCACCCCTCTAACCCTTTGATCATTTTTTTATTCATTTTTTTTCAATTGTCCAACCCAAACTCTTTTTTTTTCAATCCACCCTGCACCGCAGGTTAAACAAAAGCCAAAAACCCACCAGTTTCCGCTCAATGGCAGATACCGACCCCCGTTTACCAAGTTCCTAGAACCATAGTACCACCAACAAACTTACCCCCCACATAGCCATGTTTGACCTCAGACTCTTGCACCCAACAACCCACCCTTCTTTTCATACCTTCACGTAAGCCGCCCATGTGGACTCACTGGCTGACCGCCCTGTTACCTCCCGTGGTCACTCCAATGCCATCTCCCATACCCAGCCCGAGTAGGGAATTCCTCCCCCTCTGTGGCCAGCTAACTCCCACCAAAAATAGATGCAAGGAGTAAGCCCCCCGTGTTTCCGAAGCCTGCAAGATGAATAGCATATAGAAAATGTTCAACTGCACCTAACGCACCACAAAGTGGCGTAGCTGCCGTATGACCAGTTGTGACAACGCGGACATGTGGTTGACCACGTAAACCACACCCACATAATCACAATTCAATGTCAGGTTCCTGCATGACCCTTACCCCAGCTCCATAGCCGGAACCACTGGAAAAATTCCAATAGCACACGTTTACGAATGAACACCCCACTTCCACCCAACAAAATTGGGGCCAAATTTCCTCACTCTATTGCCCCTGAAAGAAAAAATTTCCCCCAAACCTGTTTACCCTGCCGTGTTCGTGACCCCTTTTCCCATTGACCTGGCATCCACCTATCGTCCGTTATATGTGGCCAAGAACTCATACCAAACCTTCTAACCCTCCCTATGTTCCACATTTAACTGTTTAAATTAGCCAGGGCCTGAAACCCCCACTGTAGCAGACGGCAGCCGTCGGCCAAAACCCACTCATCAGAATAAAACCGGCAGGTATAATTGAACTTACCCAGCAACGAATGCAAAGTCCTCAACTGTACCTCACGCCATCCCTGGGCCTCCCCCACCCCCTTCTATAGTACCTCCACCTTGGTCACTGGCAGATGACCCTCCGTAACCCCTGAAACAATCACAATGCCAGAACAAAATAGTACAATATCCCTCGTCGGCCCCCCGTGTTTTGCAGCCAATGGCACTAATGAACCTACCTGCAATGTGCTGCAATGTATAAAGTATAATCGCACACACATCGGAAGAAGGCGGCCCAACACACAAAAATGTCCAAGCCATGTACGATTGAATCAGGGACCGACACGTCTCTACCCCCCCCCCCCCCCACTCCGGTAATTACCTAAACATCTAATCATGGCCCACTAAATTGAGCAACCTATGGGCAGGCATCACCTGCAGACCTGTGTTTACCTATAAATACTGACATTCATATGTAAATATCAGTCACGTGCATATGTAAATAGCCAAGGCCAACGGCATTCATATGTAAATAAAGGCAGCATTCATAAGTATATCATACCCCACTGCAGTGTGTGTGCTGTAACCTATTGCAACCAGTGAGCAGTATTACTGTACAGTAATCTCTAGCAGCGAATCAACAAGCAGAAATGTGCTGTAACCTCTAGCAACTAATCAGTGAGCCTTAAGGAGTGCTGTAACCTCTAGCAACCAGTCAGTAAGCAGTAATAATATGCTGTAACTTCTGGCAACCAATCACAATCGCTGCCTGATCTGATACAGTAAAGTGATTTTAAGTCTTGCTGCTATTTATTGTATGTCTCAGAGAAGGTGGAGAGCGAAATTGCATGGAGGGGGGGGCCCTAAGAAAATGTTTGCCCAGCGTCCAATCAATATTAAAGACGGCCCTGGGTATACCCCCCTGAAGGAACTGCTTCGGGGGCCTCGACTACAGAAACCGCATCCAGAAGCCGCTATCCTTTGATCCCCATTAAGAGGCGGCCATACCTACCTGCGCGGTCTAAACTGCTCATCATCCCGTAGCCAATCAGATCCCCCTTTTTAACGTGTGCAATGGCCTACATATAACAGAACAACAGGTTCTTCCCCCCCATGGCAATCGCATAATGGCGACCGCCTTCCACAAAATCAATCGGTACCTCCTCTTACCTTCATCCCTTTTCCCTTAATCTTCCTGCATGACCCTACACACTTAAAATGTAAATTCCCCCCCTTTTATTTTTATTTTTTTTAAAGGGGGCCATAACGAGAAGATCTCCACACACTTACCTTTTCAAATCATATCCCGGAATTCCTATTTAATTGTGTTCCCAGGGGACCCTCAAAGCACCCGTACATCTCACATTTTTTTTATTTATTTATTTTTTTTGCATCTGCAATCCTTACCATCTCCATCCTACCATTACCTGACAACCCCACCACTGCACCACTGTCCCCAAACTGCAGACGCACCGCCCGCCATTTGTGGGCCAGCATCCACCACCTCTGTTCCCGGAGGAGCAACTGCCGCCGACATTGCACCCCCCTTTCCAACCCCCCAACAAATCCTGTAATGCAACTTAAACGAAAAACATTTAGACATTATTTGACTTACCGGGCTGACTGGAACCCCAACAGCCGCCGTGCTTGCCTCCATTGCTGGCTCGCATTCCTGCGGCTCCTCCTCCTCGCACACTGTCAGCTCGCCTTCTGACCTGTCATCCTAGACCAGGACCGGTGGTGTCATCAGCCCCCCAGGCAAAGAGGTCCTGGGGGCCGTGGAGTCCCTCTGTTGTAGTGCCTGTCTCACCCCCGAAGCTCTGCCTCCTGCCATGGTTCTACAAATGCCCTCACATACTGTGACCTGGAAGGTCAACCTCGTCCTTCCACCGCCATCTTGTGCCATCTCGTGCCGCCCGTATAAGCAACGCCCACCCGCGGAGCTCCGCCCCCTTAAAAACCTTTTTTTTTAATATAAGCAGCCTGACGGCCATACTAATTAGTCTCCCTCGCCGAGCCTTCCTCCCCGCGCAGCGATGCAGACAGAGGAGGTAGTAGTCCTGCAATTCACGGGTGGGGAAGCAGCACCATAACCCACCCACTGCTTCCCTCCAGTGTGACTCTGGACCCCCATGGAAGATTAACCCCTTACTGTTTGGGCGGTCCCAGCCTCCCTCTGGATGCTCTACACAGCCCCCGATGGCGATGCAGGAGAGACACTAATTGGCGGGCCCCAGGACTGCTGCTCGGGTGAAGTCTCCCGTTGGATGGAGGGATGGTGGCCCCAGCCCCTTGCCTGCCGGATTCTCCATGCACCGACCAGGGCTGCTCCTCTTTCATCTTGATGTGGTGACCATGGAGGGGAGGAGTTAAAATTTTTGGCGTCCGGGTTGTTGCTGGTGTGAGTGCGCTAAAGGACTTGACATTTCGGCATGTTTGTCCCCTCTCCCTTGCTGCCCCTTTCCCTCCTTCCCTTCCCTCCCCCCTTTCCCCCTTCACTCCCCCCTTTCCCCCTTCCCTCCCCCTTTCCCCCTTCCCTCCCCCTTCCCCCCTTCCACCCCCCTTTTCCCCTCTTCCCTGCCCCTTTTCCCCCGGGGTGTGGACGGGGGAGAGGGGGTAAGGAGAGGACAATCTGCCAAAGGGAGAAATGCATTTGTTCGGGGGCTGCATGTACTTTTGGGGTATGGGACGGGGGGTGGTGGATTCCATTTTGTGATGCCTTTTCTGTTGTGATGGGCTCCCTCGTGCATGCCTACGTTTAGGGCGAGCTGAGGAGACCCCTCAGTGCTGACAGTTATATGCTCTACCTCTGTTTTGATTATACTATTGTTTTTTGGTTCTATGATGTTACTGATTGTCTTTTATTTGCATACCGGTATCAGACGTGACATTTACCACTGCCGGGACTGGGGGGACTAGGATTTGGGGGCTCCCTCTCCGACCTGTCTACCCACCAACCCACGTAGGACAGCGCTTTAAACCCAGTGTACATCTGGTAAGTGCTATAGCATAATTGTGCTGTTTTAGTATACCCTTCCTGTACTGTTGAGTGCGGACAACCCTTAATTTCCCTCTCCCCCTGGGGTTGAGGTGTCCGGCCTCTTTTTCCCCTTACCTTTCCTTCCATTTGCCCTTCCTTTCTCCCCCTTAGTTCCCGCCATCCATTACCTACCCAAAACCTACCTTGGTTCAACTTTCTTTGCTTTTCTCTGACGTCCCCCTCCCCCTCCCAGAGGAGCGATGGCAGACTCAGTCAAGGTCACCTCTCTAAACGTTAAGGGACTGAACTCCCCTGAAAAACGGTGGATCCTCCTGTGAGAACTGAAGACTTCTTGTACTGATGTGGCCTTTATACAAGAAACACATTTTAAAAATACTAGTCTCCCCTTTCTATGGTCGAGATCTTTCCCTAAGGTCTACCACTTTACTAACCCCTCCTCTAAGACCAAGGGAGTCTTCATTCTGATCTCTAGCAGGCTCCCCTGGGTTCTCCAGGATTCTCTGGTGGACCCTGGGGGCCGATATCTTTTTCTTAGGGGCCACATTGGAGAGCGCCTTTTTACATTTGCCACTGTGTACGCTCCCAATGATCACCAAGATACGTTCCTCAGAACTACCCTGCACAGATTATGTGACTTTCGGGAGGGCCAGTTGATATTAGGTGGGGACTTTAATGTCCCCTTTCGCCATCGGTTGAAACTTCTGCCTCTTGCTCCTCGCTCCTCATTTACTAAGTGTTTACTGAATGACCAATTAGTTGATGTCTGGCGTCTGCAACACTCTGGGGAAAGGGACAACTCTTTTTGCTCTTCCCCTCACAAATCATACTTGAGGATAGACTTCTTCTTGATTCCACATGACCAACTGCACTTGGTGAGCTCTTCCTCCATCGGCCATATTACTTGGTCTGACCACGCTCCTGTAGCCCTTACCTACACCCTCTCTAGGAACCCCTCACGTAGGTCTCTATTCTGGCACCTTAATGAGAGCCTCCTCCAGATACCGGAAGTTTTAGCAGATGGACCAGGGAATTGGACCTTTATTTCCAAGAAAACTAAACGCAGGACTGCGACCCGAGGATAATTTGGGAGGCTCACAAGTCAGTACTCCGCAGGGTACTTATCAGGCACGGGGCAGGCATCAAACGAACATGGAAGGAACAGCTTGCTAATCTGTTTCGTGAACTTGCCTCTGTGGAAGCCAAACATAAACATGCCCCCTCACGGACCTTAGAGATTGAATTGGGGACACTCTGCACCCAGATTGCTGACCTACTCCATTATAAAGCGAAAGCGACACTCCAGTTTTGTCGTAAATTGACGTAGGAGTCAGGGGACAAATGCAGAAAAATCTTAGCCAGGTCGGTAAAGGAGTTTAAATCTGCCTCTTACATACCCCAGTTGATAGATGAGAATGGCCAGAGGGCCTCTACCCCAACCCAAATAGCCAAAGTCTTTGAAAAATGTTACTCTGATCTCTACAACCTGCCTGATTCAGGGTCCGGACAGGACAATATAGACAGATATGTAACCGGTTCTGGTCTACCAACCCTCTCATCGGACTCACGGGAGTACTTGGAGGACCCGATCACACTGGAAGAAGTCCAGACGGCCGTGGGACCTCCGAAGGTGGGTAAGGCTCCGGGCCCTGACGGATATACCGCACAATACTATAAGACCTTCCTCCCTATTCTCGGCCCGCGCTTGGTGAATTTATTTAATACTCTGAGCTCAAATGGGGATTTTCCTGAGGATACCCTTAGAGTCCACATCTCGTTGATACCTAAGGAGGGCAAAGACCTGGGCCTATGTGGGAGCTACAGACCCATTTCCCTCCTAAATTCGGTCCTAAAACTATTCTCTAAAATCCTCGCCACGTGATTGGCACATCACTTGCAGTCCCTTATACATATTGACCAGTTAGGTTTTATTCCCACCAGGGAAGATAGGGACAACACCATTAAGGTGCTTACCCTGGTCCATAAAGCAAAGTCATCTGGGACCCCTTGTCTTCTCGTGAGTACTGATACCGAGAAGGCTTTTGATCGGGTCAAATGGACATTCATGTTCTTGGTCCTTCGCCATATAGGTCTGAGTGAACGGATGCTGGCATGGATAAGTAAAATATACTCACGCCCTTCAGCTCAAGTCAAAGCGAATGGGGTGCTCTCATCTCCCCTTGACATCGGGAATGGGACCAGACAGGGTTGCCCCCTGTCGCCCCTGTCATTGGAACCCTTTCTCTCCACAATTCAACAAAACTCAGACATAACGGGACTCCAAATGGGTACTACTGATTGCAAGATATCTGCCTACGTGGATGACATGCTGTTCTCGCTGACGAATCCCAGAGTTTCCTTGCAAAATCTCCTTCGGGAATTCCAGATATACGGGATACTTCTTGAAATCAGAGGCCATGGGGGTTGCAGTCCCCCCGCAAACGTTACTAGACTTGCAGTCCAATTTTCGATTTAAATTGACCCGTACAGCCCTTAAAACTTCCCCCCACCCTTTGTCACTAAGATCCGCAGTTTGCTTCACGGGTGGCATTCTGGCCTCCATTCCTGGTTCAGGAGATGCAATCTCATTAAAATGAACATACTCCCTAAATTTACCTATCTTTTCCAAGCTCTCCTGATCCAGATTCCAGTCCCGTTTTTTAAGCAAGCTTAATCCTTGCTCACTCAATCTAACTGGGCCCACGAAAATCCAAGACTTAAGCGGTCACAGCTGACATTGTCTAAACAACAGGGAGGGTTGGTTCTCCCTGACTTGTGTCGCTACTACCTGGCCTCCCATCTGGGGTGTGTATTGGACTGGAATCGAAACAAACTTTCTAAGCTCACTCCCGAATTCCGCTAAGAAGCGCCATGTGGCGCTATAAGGGTTTACCCACAGAATTGACGTCACATCCCACTATAGGGGCTTAGTTGAAAGTCAGTCACCTGATCGCTACCCAAAACACACTCACGTCTTTGACTTCCCCCCTATTCCCTATACGTGGCCATCGGAACTTTAAACCGGGGACCCACTTAGAAATTCCAACCTAGACAATGCGTCTAAATTCGTCATTGATGGAAAATGGCCTTCTTTCTCAACCCTAACAGATCCGACAGGGCTTTTCCAACTGCCTTTTTGGAGAGCGGCGCAACGACATAATTTTCTCCATTCCATCCCCAATCCTCAAACGTTCACCAATCCTCAGACGGAGTTTGAGACTCTATGTAGGAGCGAAGGCCCTTTGGCACACATTCTCTCTCAAACAGATTACCCACACTTAACCTGTCTGTCCAACTGGGAAAAGGACCTTAATTGCTAGTTTTCCCCAGCACAGAGACAATGCATTATCACTTTGGCTCTCAAAACCTGGCTGTGCACGAAGATACAGGAGACTAATTTTAAACTTCTCACCAGGTGGTATTTGACACCATCAAAGCTGCATAAATGTTTCCCCTCTTCCTCGAACATATGCTGGAGGTGTGGAGAAGAAGAGGGCACGTTGCTCCACATTTTTTGGTCCTGTCCCAGCTTGGTGGACTTCTGGACAGAGATCCGATGCATAACACAAAAATTCACAGACTTCTCCATCCAGGAAGAGGCTGCATTATTTCTCTTGCATCATTAACAGATTCCCATTAAGAAGTACAAAAAAATCAATTTTACGGCATGTGATAAATGCGGTGAAATCCTGCATCCCTCTCTATTGGAAAAAATGTCCCCCCCCTTTCATTACTCACTGGCTTAGGAAAATAGAGGACATTAAAAAAAATGGAGGACTTGATCCTCACATCACAAGGTAAACAAGAATTTTTTAAACAAACCTGGGACATCTGGAATACCATTATATTCTCGCTGGAAGGATGTCGCCTGCTATCGCATTAGTGCTCTGAGCTTTCCTTGACTGGCCCCTTGGACAGTGGCTGCCATCGTGTCTCGTCCCCTCTTCTCCTTTCATGATCTTTCACCCCTTCTCTTTTCTGCCTTCCTCTCCTATCTCTCACCCCCTCCACCCCCTCTCTCTTCTGGAAAAAGTGGAAAATTGGGAATTACGGCCCCACACCCCCCTCTGGATGGATTATGCAGGAGGGACCTGGGGTTTGTGTGACCCTGGATCTTGGTACAGTACTTTATTCGTGCCTCAAATCATTGTGATTGATGGAAGGCAGACTCACCGTTGCGAATATACCTGTATCAAGTATTGTTCAGCTGCTTTTTGCTCTGTATTTCTCTGTTGCATTATGTACTCGGGGGACCATCTTCCCCTGTTTGGAGAAAAAATTATATTTGAAAAAAAAAAGAAGCCTACGACACCTGGTATTCCCAGGCGGTCTCCCATCCTGGCATTAACCAGGCCCGACCCTGCTTAGCCTCCAAGATCAGACGAGATGGAACAGATTCAGGGTGATGTGGCCACAGCCAATATCTTCAGGCACTCTCAACTCTCTTGACAAACGCCAAGATGGTCACCTTGGGAACAAGCAGAAAAAAATAGGTCAACGGCAACAACATAAAAAGAAGCCTACAGCACCTAGTATTCCCAGGTGGTCTCCAATCCAGGTACTAGCAAGGCCCAACCCTGTTTAGAGATCAGAGGAGATCGGGCACTTTCAGGGTGATGTGCCCATAGGCAATCTCTTTGGGCACTCTCATCCCTCTTGAAAAATGCCAAGATAGTCACCCTGGGAAACAAGCGAAAAAAAACAGGTCAACGCCAACAACATAAAACGAAGAATACGGCA
Organism: Lithobates pipiens; assembly: GCF_037356315.1. Classification (NCBI taxonomy): domain Eukaryota; kingdom Metazoa; phylum Chordata; class Amphibia; order Anura; family Ranidae; genus Lithobates; species Lithobates pipiens. Next base: position 164,865,753 of record NW_027507791.1, read on the forward strand.
CCTGGTATTCCAAGGCCGTCTCCCATACAAGTACTAACTAGGCCCAACCCTTCTTAGCCTCTGAGATCAGAAGAGATAGGGTGCTTTCAGGGTGATGCGGCTGTAAGCGATCTCTTTAGGCACTCTCAACCCTCTTGACAAATGCCAAGATGATCACTTTGGGAAACAAGCGAAAAAAACAGGTCAACACCAACAACATAAAAAGAAGCCTGCGGCATCTGGAAAAACCAGGTGGTCTCCCATCCAGGTACAAACCAGGCCCAACCCTGCTTAGCCTCTGAGACCAGACGAGATTGGGAACTTTCAGGGTGTTGTGCCCATAGGCAATTTCTTTGTGCACTCTCAACCCTCTTGATAAATGCCAAGATGGTCACCTTGGGAAAAAAGGAAAAAAAACAGGTCAACGCCGACAACATAATGAGAAGTCTACAGCACCTGGTATTCCCAGGCTGTCTCCCATCCAGATACTGACCAGGCCCATTGCTGCTTAGCCTCCGAGATCAGATAAGATTGGGCTCTTTCAGGTTGATTTGGCCGTAGGCACTCTCTTTGGGCACTCTGAAGCCTCTTGACAAAGGCAGAGATGGTCACCTTGGGAAACAAGCTAAAAAAAACAGGTCAAAGCCAACAACATAAAAAGAAGCCTACGGCATCCGGTATTCCCAGGCGATCTCCCAATCATGACACTAACCAGGCCAGATCCTTCTATGGCAGCTGGTCTTCCCAGGCAGTCTCCCATCCAGGTACTAACCAGGCCTGACGCTGCTTAGCCTCTGAAATCAGAGGAGATCGGGTGCTTTCAGGGTGATGTGGCTGTAAGCGTTCTCTTCAAGACACGCCCAACCCTTTTTTTTTCTTCAAATATATATTTTATTAGTTTTCATCAATGGGATAAGGGCCCGTTTAACATACAGCGGTAGCAAAAAAATGGAGGTCGCAGCCTCCAAGTCACTCATCTTGACAAGTTATAAAATACAGTGCATATTCCAACAGCACAAGAAAGAGAATATAACCAGGGTCCATATGTCCCCGAGGTCCAGTTTGTTGGTATAGCCAAAATCTAAACAATATAGGCCGACATATCGCTACCAGAAAAGAATGAGAGAAGAAAGAAAGGTAAGTTACAGGGGAGAGGGGGGAGGATCGGGAGAGAAGGGGGGCATGGAGGGACAATGGGAGGCGTGCGACTGAGATACCTGTCCATGGGGTTGGAACCTCCGTGTACTGCCTAGTGTCCATGTAATCACAACAGCTCAAGTCGCAAGCAGCGACTTTCCTTCATCTGAAAGTATGAACATATTCCAGAGAGACCAGGTTTTCCTGTAGGTGTCCTGTCTGTGTTGCGCTGTCAACACCAAGTCCTCCATTTTATTCATGTCTTCTACCCTCCTCAACCACATTGCTACGGTCGGAGGACAGTCTTGTTTCCAAAGTAGGGGGATACAGGATTTGGCAGCGTTAGTCAAGTGTCGCAGTATAGATCTCTTGTATCTTCGGCGGGGGCAGGGTGGACACATGAAGTAGAAAGAACGCCGGGTCGTTGGGAATCAGCAGGTCCGTAAATTTTTGAGACACCGTTCGCACTGCAGTCCAGAAAGGCGCCAACTTAGGGCAGGACCAAAACATGTGTAACATGGACCCCCTCTCTTCATGACATCGCCAGCAACTTGCTGACGTGTCTGGGAAAATGGCATGTAGGCGACTAGGTGTAAGATACCACCTGGTCATGATTTTATAATTGGTCTCTTGTATTTTAGTGCACAGTGACGTTTTAAGAGAATGGTCAATTATATTCTGTTTCTGGACTGCAGTAAAGGTGCATTGAAGCTCCGCCTCCCACTTGTCCAAGCACGCCAGGCTCGGTGAGTGGGCTGGTGTATTCAGTGTCGAGTACATTTTAGAGAGGACTCGAGAAACTGGTTCCGTGCCTGTGAGGAATTCCTCGTATGGGGTCAGCGGTCGTGTGTAAGACTGGGGATTTGGGATGCTTTGAAGAAAATGGTGTATCTGTACTGCGTCCCAGAAGGAGAGCTGGAAGGAGCCCGCTGGGTCGGTTAGCTCCGTTAACAAGGGCCACCTATCTCGCCGCACAAATCGTGCAGCCGTTACACAATCTGACTCCCTCAGCGCCTGAAAGCGTGTAGGTGAGTTCCCGGGGGGGAACCGATGGTTACCTAGAATCGGGATCAAGGGAGAGGTTTTGGTAGTCAGGGAGTTTTGGAGTGTCGCCTGAAGTCATTGCTATCAAGGGATGCGATTTTATCTCAGGGGGGAGGGAGCCACCACACCATAGCGCAGAACGCAGGGGAATGTTTACCTGCCGTTGTTCTATCTGTACCCATAATTTCAATTCTTGATGTCTCCCCCAGTCCACGATTCTGCCTAAGTGTATTGCTTGGTAGTATCTCCTAATATCGGGGAGTGCCAGTCCCCCATATCGTTTGGGCGCAGAAAGTTGGGCACGTGGTATGCGCGGTTTCTTGTATGCCCAGACAAATTGGACAAACAGGGTCTGCACCTGTTTAAAATATGTGGGAGGTATTCTGATCGGGAGAGCCTGAAAGAGGTATAACAATTTGGGCAGCACACTCATTTTTAGTAGATTGCATCTCCCAAACCATGAGTGTAGTCCCTTATGCCATGTGTCTAGCAGTGCCCTAATCTGTATCAACAAAGGGGGAAAGTTATAGTCATAGATGCGAGACAGGTCAGTTGGGATTTTCGTGCCCAGGTAAGTCAAGGCAGAGGACGTCCATCTAAATCGGAAGGTGGATTGTAACATCGAGAGAGTACGTGCCGGAATAGATATCCCCATTGCCTCAGATTTAATAAAGTTAATTCGAAGGTTAGAGAGTTTCCCGTAAGTCTCGAATGAACTAAGGAGGTTCGGAAGGGAAATTATTGGGTTAGTGATGGAGAAGAGCATATCATCCGCATAGGCTGACAGCTTACAGTGCAGTCGGCCAATTGCCACCCCTTGTATATCGGGGTTCATTCTGATCTTGGCTAAAAACGGTTCCAAGGACAGAGCGAAAAGGAGGGGGGACAATGGGCAACCCTGTCTCGTCCCATTGGTGATCTTAAAAGGTTCTGATAGTATACCGTTGGCCTTCACCTGGGCTGTAGGACTACTATATATACTAGCTATGCGGCTCAGCATCACCTCCCCCAGTCCGATATGTCGTAGTACTGTAAACATAAACGACCAGTTAACCCGGTCGAACGCCTTTTCGGCTTCAGTGTTTAAAAATAGACACGGGGTCTTCTTTGATTTCACAATATGTAACAAATTAAGCACTTTGGTGGTACTATCCCTAGCTTCCCTCGACGGGACAAAACCCACCTGATCCAGATGGATAAGTTGCTGGAGATGCAATGCCAGCCGAGTAGCCAGTATTTTGGTGAATAGTTTGAGATCTACGTTCAGCAGCGAGATAGGTCTATAACTGCCACAGGACGCCGGGTCCTTCCCCTCCTTAGGGATCACGGAGATATGGGCACCCAGGGTAGCGGAGGCGAACGTTTCTCCCGACCCCATGGCATTAAAGACCGTGAGTAGTTGGGGGCCTAATACTGGGAATAGGGTTCTGTAGTATTGTAAGGTATAGCCGTCAGGACCCGGCGCTTTCCCGGGCTTCAGGGACTTCATGGCCGTTTGGAGTTCTGGTAAAGTTATGGGAGAGTCTAAGATCCTCTGCGTGTCAGGCGAGAGAGAGGGCATGTGAGAGGTCGCAACGTATTCGTCCATGTCTGATTGGGGCGCTGTCACCAGAGGCAGGTTGTACAGGGTGGAGTAGAAAGAGTGAAACTCCTGTGTAATATGTGTGGGCAGGATTGCCCTTTCGCCCCCTGCCTTGTTAATATGAGGGACGTATGTGGAAAGTTTTAAGTCTCTGACCATTCTTGCCAACAATTTCCCGCATTTGTCCCCTGATTCATATGTCGTTCTACGGCAGATCTGTAAATGTGCCTTAGCTCTGTAGTGGAGGAGATCGTTGATCTGTTTCCGTAAGGTTGTCAAGTCAGACTCCGAGGACAGTGTGGGATTATGCTTATGTTTGCCCTCAGCAACAGCAAGTTTCTGTAAGAGTTGGGTAAGTTGTTGGGTACGCTCCCGTTTAATGCGGGCCCCATGCTTAATAAGGATCCCCCTAATCACTGGTTTGTGAGCCTCCCACAAAATCCCAGGCGTACAACCAGGTCGGGCATTCTCCTGGAAGTAACAATGCAGCTCCCTAGACACCTCCGCCAGCACCTCCGGTGCCTGCAGGAGGCTCTCGTTCAGACGCCAGAATTGGTGTCTGGAAGAGGCGTGATCAGATATACGGTATGTCAAAAATATAGGTGCATGGTCAGACCAGGTCCTAAGTCCAATAGACGTGTGTTTAATGGCATGTAGGTGCGCATGGGGGATCAGGAAGTAGTCTATCCTAGTGTATACCTGGTGTACAGAGGAATAGTAGGTATAGTCACGCTCTCCCGAATGCTGCAGACGCCAAACGTCTATCAGCTGTGATTTATGGAACGTCTTAGACATACGTTTGAGTTGGCCTATGGGGATGGAGGTCCTTCCGGAGGAAGTGTCCACTGAGGGAGTCAATGGGGCATTAAAGTCTCCCCCTATAATCAACTGGCCCTCTCTGAAGTCTTGGAGACGTTCTAAAGTCTCTTCCAGAAAGGTGGCCTGGTGGTCATTAGGGGCATATATCGCTGCCAGTGTAAGCTGCGTGAGGCCTACCGTACCCTTAAGGAAGACAAACCGTCCTGAGGGGTCCAGATTGTAGCTCTGGCAGTTCCAGGGAACCCTACTGGATATCAGTATGGAGACTCCCTTGGACTTAGCCGTTGGGTTTGTGGAATGATAGGCAATCGGGAAAAGCTTATTTCGTAAATAAGGTAGCTTATTATCCTTAAAGTGGGTCTCCTGGAGAAAAGCTACGTCTACCTGGGACCGTTTTAAATCATCTAACAAAATACGCCTCTTCTCCGGCGTGTTAAGACCCTTAACGTTCAGGGACATCACTGTAAGTCTGTCGAATGCCATAGGGGACCCGGGGGGGGGGGGGGGGGTTGGGCGGGTGGCGGAAAGGACCGGGAAGGAAAGGGCAAGGGAAGAGAGGGGAAGGAAACAGAAGGTTAAAACAGATACCAGAAAGAAAAGGAAAAAACGTTAAAAGAAGAAAGAGAAAAAGAGTCAGGAAAATGGGACAAAGTCTAACACCTTGTCCCTTACACAGTATAATATTTGCATATGGCGCTTGGGAGCCGTGTGGCAGAACCCAGCGACATATACCAACCTATTTGGGGGAGAGGTAGGACAGGGCTCAAAAAGAGAGCGCCCAGCCACACCTCCCCACCCGACACATCATAAAAATGAAAAAACATGTATCACTCCAAAAATATTGCAACAGGGATAACCCCCAACCCAGAAAAAAGGAGACAACAAATGCATAAAAACTGAAAAAAGTGAACGAAACAGGTGTTCCCATTCCCCACGGTATACGTCCCCCTCGTACCTGCTTTTCGGTAGACACCTGGCCCCAAACGTAGGAATTGCCGCAGCAAGAGGGCTGTTAATCCTGTATCTACCAGGCCATGTAGGAGACTGTCAACCCTCCCCAGATAGCCTGCCGATCGTCAGCCAGATCGGCTCCTAATACAGGACAAGTAGCCAGCCAAATGGTGCCCAACGGCCTGGTAGCCCGACCTGAGCCCCCAACTAAACACACACCTGCGACAGAATCTTTCAATGCGTCCGTAATCCAGTGGATGCCCATGCCCCCAGAACCCCCATGGCATCAGGGCTCCATGCGCGCAGACATGTCAAACCCATTCCTCATCCGTCCAGGCTACCTGTCCGTATGTCCAGCCGAGGGGTTCACATGACTGCAACTCTCAGGGCCGTTGCCAATGGGGGGATTTCACGGCAGCCATCCCCACCCATCCAACGGTGGCAAAGGGTGTCCTCCCCGGTTAGGCGCTGGAGCGTGGAATGTTCCTGCCGTAACTGAGAAGGGATGTCCCACGGCAGACGGGCAGGGCAGAGTCAGCAAGTCAAATACGTCAACCGAGGGGTGGGGGCGTAGCTCCTCACAGTTCCCCGGAGGGGGGGGGGCTGGTAAAATGCAGGTAGGATCATTCAACACCTCGGGGCGGGTAGCCCACCAAAAAGAGAAAAAAAAAAGGGGGGGGGGGGTGGTGCCAGGGGACCATGAGGGAGCCAGGTGGCAGTCAAGGTGCAAAGGTAACTGGAAATGTAGGGGCAAAGATAAGAAACAAAAACTTAACTGAGCAGGTGAGTTCCGAACCTGGGGTTGGGATCATCCGATTACGGTCAAACGAGGTTGGGCGGTAGCACCCGGGAGCCAGATCAAGATTCACGGACATCCTCCTGAGAGACCGCTCTAGGTCGGCGACGACCTCTTTGTAATCCGGGAGGCACTGCAGCTCCTTGTCCAGACTTACTCGGTTGTCCTTGCGGTCGTGGGAGGAAAGCCAGCCAGTCAGGCATCCTCCCCGGCTCTGAACCAAGAAAGGTAAAGAGGGCAGGCAGGGATTCAGGTTTCCGCAAAGTAAACGATCTCTGATCTTTCTTAAATGTCACTGAAAGCGGATATCCCCAGCGGTAAGTTATATTTCTTCTGCGAGCAAGGTCAAGCAGCGGCCGCAGCATGGCTCGTCTTTGCAGGGTGGGGCGGGAAAGGTCCGGGAGGATCTTAATGGTCGCCCCATCAAATTCCAGGTCCCCGGCGTTCCAGGCTTTGCATAGGATCTGTTCCTTATGAGGATAGTGGTGGATCCTGCAAATAACATCTCGGGGCCGCAGGGGGTCCGTAGGTTTAGGGCCTAGCGCTCTGTGTATCCGGTCGATCTCCACCCGGTCCGGGAGCTCGATGCCTTCTATAGCGCGGAAGATAGCAAGAGCGGTATCCTGCAAGTCTTCAGGGCCTGTAGCCTCAGGTAAGCCCCGGAGTCGCAGGTTGTTCCTGCGATTCCTATCCTCTATTTCCTCCAAGTGGAGTTGTTGTGCCACCAGAGTCTCTGCGTGTGCCTCCTGGAGTCTATCCACCGCCGCTACACGTTGTTCAAAAGCAGCCAAAGAGGTCTCCCCCGCCTCCACCCTAGAATTAAGCGCCGATACGTCTGCCTTAACTGCCGCCATCTCTTTGCGGTGAGCCGCCTCCACAGTCCCTATCAGAGCGGTTATGTCCGCCTTCGTCGGCAACGCTTGGAGCAGCATACGCAGTTCAGCATCCACTCCGCCTGTCGGCACGGCAGCCCGCCTCAGTTCGTCATCCATGGGGTGGAGGTCCGGCGGAAATTCCCGATAGCCATCTGCTGGTGTATGCTCTGTATGCGAGAGTGGTGCTGGACCTGGGGACACGCTCTCCTCCTCCGTGCGAGTCGCCGCCATCTTGGCCTCCGGGGATAGAAATTGCTGGCGGTGAAATAACCGGCTAAGCTCTCCGGAGGTCGGGTTTGAGGCGCCGATTTGAACAGTTTGTTGTTCCGCTTGGCTCCCTTCTTCTTAGCGGAGTGCATAGTGCTCTGTAAGGCACTGAAATGGTCGGGGTGGTCGAGAGGCGACCGGGCGCTCCAAAAAGAAAGTGCCCCCTACTCAGCCATCTCTAGTCCACCTGTCCGGTAGAACTGCAGGACCCTCAGCCGTGGTGGTAGGCCGGAACGGCCGCGGAGCACGATCTCGGGTGGCGGCCGCAGGAAACACCGGGGATCCGTAGGCCTTAGTAGGCCTCACTGGGCCGGAACCGGCCGCGGCCTCCCCGAGCGCCCCAGAGTCCAGGGAACGCCACCGGAGGGATCCTGGCAGGAGGGTGGACAACGTGGGGGGACCGATGGAGGTCTCTCACCTCTGCAGGCAGCAGGGCCAAGGCTTTTCCGGGAGGCCTCGGGGCAGAAAGATGGCGGCGGCCGGCGGACGGCAATGCGGCGGATCCGCGGAGTCAGCGGGCCGCCGAGCGCTGCAATATAGGCCTGGGACACCGCTGCGGGCTCCAACTAGCCGGCCGAGGTGGCTTGAGCAGGGATTGGGCACCGGATCGTGTGGATGGCGACGGATAGCTCCGCAGGTATCAGGAGCTTACAATCTAACATCCGTCGCCATTCGTGTCAGGCCACGCCCCCAAAAGAACACGCCCAACCCTCTTGACAAACGCCAAGATGGTCGCCTTGAGAAAAAAGCAAAAAAACAGGTCAAAGCCAACAACATAAAAAGAAGCCTATGGCACCTGGTATTCCCAGGCGGTCTCCCATCCAGGTACTAACCAGGCCTGACACTGCTTAGCCTCTGAAATCAGACGAGATCGGGAGCTTTCAGGGTGATGTGGCCGTAAGCGTTCTCTTCAAGACACGCCCAACCCTCTTCAAAAACGCCAAGATGGTCGCCTTGAGAAACAAACGAAAAAAAACAGGTCAAAGCCAACAACATAAAAAGAAGCCTATGGGCTTACAGCGGACCTTAAAAGATGGGACCCACTAGCTCTGACATGGTTCGGACGCTGTAATGTGTTGAAGATGAACGCGATGCCACGACTTCTGTATCTACTACAAGCCTTACCTATCAAAATACCCCAGACTTTCTTTCATGTGGTTCGCTCAATCTTTATCAAGTTCCTCTGGCGTGGCAAACATACGCGTATTGGTAGGGCAATGCTATTGCGACCGAAATTGCTGGGAGGTATTGGCTTCCCGGAGCCTGCTCTATATTACACAGCGACGCACATGACACGGGTGGTTGACTGGTGCCGACATGGGGAACTGACGCTATGGGTCAAGCTAGAGCAGGAGATGGCGCGGGTTCCACTGGCTGGTCTGCCTTGGGCGGGGAGGCCATTGGAGTCCTGTGTGACTACTCACCCGTTAATTTGCCCCTCGCTCGCCGAGATGGATCGTTTTTTTCACCTTTCCCACCTGACTAACTTCCCTTCTCCTATGACCCCAATTATTGGACATCCTAGATTCCCTCCGGGCCTGTCTGACCAGGCCATTACCAGGCAAGCCCTGAAAGGGCTTCTGAGAGCAGCCCTATTTCTTGGACCCACGGGCTGGATTCCCACGGGGACCATACTGCTAGAGCAAGTACCTGTTGCAATGGATAGCTGGAGAGCTAGACAGCTCATCCATTTCCTCGGATCACTACCTAACCATTCGTTCTTCTCTAGACAATTCCACCCCTTCGAGAAACTTTGCCTGGATGATGGCCCAATTCGTGGTTCCCTCTCTAGGTCCTACCAAATCCTGACAGACGCACAATCCTCCACGGATCCGCCCTTCCTAGCTACATGGAAAAGGGACTTACAAACTACATTCTCCAAACCACAGAGGGACAGAATACTCTTTTTCGCCCATAAGACGTCACTCTGCAGTAAATATCAGGAGATCTCATATAAGGTGATCACACGCTGGTATCGTACACTGGCGGTGTTGGCCAAAATATTCCCCGGTCAATCTGACCGCTGCTGGCGCTGTGAGCAACAGGCTGGCACCATTCTCCACATTTTCTGGGAATGCCCTAAATTACAAACATTCTGGCAGCCTGTCCTGAGACTCATCCACAAGTTCACAGACATTTCCTTAGCCAATGATCCCACAGCAGTTCTTCTCAATCTAACTCCTATGTCGAGAAAGCGTTATCATAAGTCCTTACTTAAACATCTCCTCAATGCAGCTAGGGCCTGCATTCCAAGTCAGTGGAAACAGCAACTGCTCCAACGGTGACCCAGTGGTTCGCAAGGGTAAATGATATTGAACGAATGGAAGACCTGACTGCCACAATGAAGGATAAAATGGAGGAGCAGGGGAACAGATGGTTCTACTGGAACAGTTGTGCTTTTCGGAAGAATACCTCCGCGAGACATAGTAAGCTCATGGTGATCGTTGGAGATCGCTGTTCCAAACGTTGGACAGCTGATGAGCTGGTAAACCGAGGGCGTCTCTTGCTCCCAGGGAGGGGACCGCAGGGGACCCCACCCTATCCACTCTACCCACGACACCCCCTTACCCCTTCTTTTCCTTTTCTGCCATTTCCTTCCCCAATCTTCTCTTTCCCCTTCTCCCTCCTTTCAGTTCTACTATTTCCCTTCTTAACTCAAAAAAAGGGAAAAGAAAATGGTATGTTCCGACCTCATTTGACTACTACACAATACTCTTCCCCTATCTATGGATATCGAAACTCTTCGAGGGTAGCAGGGCTAGTATCAATAGTATTTTAAGTGGTAGAGGATCCCAACGAGATGGAGCTTTAATCTCATCTTGATATGACCGCAAAGCTGTACACGTGCTATTCTCCTCGGACTTCTTACCATTGGCTCTGATATCCATGCAATATGATCGTTTGTTTGTAACTATTTGTATCACACATTCTTTGAAGTTGCCTTTGCATTGTATGTCGCATACTACAAAATAAAAAAATAAAAATAAAAATAAAAAAAGAAGCCTATGGCACCTGGTATTCCCAGGCTGTCTCCCATCCAGGTACTAACCAGGCCCATCGCTGCTTAGCCTCCGAGATCAGATGAGATTGGGCTCTTTCAGGGTGATTTGGCCGTAGGCACTCTCTTTGGGCACTCTGAAGCCTCTTGACAAAGGCCAAGATGGTCACCTTGGGAAACAAGCTAAAAAAAAAGGTCAAAGCCAACAACATAAAAAGAAGCCTACGGCATCCAGTATTCCCAGGCGATCATTAGCCTACCCTGATAAACTATGTGCTTTAAAGTGACGATTCCTCTTTTCGCCCACAGAGAAGGGTCTGGGATACTATTCAGGTGAGGGAGCATGGGGTTGCCCCATAGGGGCATATGTGGGGAGATGTGGTTGGGCTTTCCATAGCTCCTCCTTGTCTCCCGCCAGACCCTCACCGTGGTACGCATCAAGCCCGTCATGGAGGAGCTCACCCTAAGCCCCCGAAATGGTAGGTTACTCAGAGCTGCATAGGAGCCAAGGATGGCTGCCTCCAGGGTGACCGCCGGGTTTTGTGTGGGCTGGGAGAACCACCACCGAATTGTGACCAAAACAGCCGCCCAGTAGTAGATCTGAAAGTTTGGGAGCGCCAGGCCCCCCCCCCCCCGATAGTGGGAGATATAGTATCTGCTTAGCTACCCTGGGGGGTCTCCCAGCCCAGACAAAGGATATAAACAGACTCTCCAGTCTCTGGAAAAAAGTCCTGGGAATGTGGATGGGGGTATTACGAAAGAAGTAATTTTTTGTTAATTTTTAACAAATTGACTCTGCCCACTGGGGATAAAGGGAGAGATCGCCATGCCGCGCACCTAGCCCCTAATTGTGTCATGAGTGGCTGTATATTGTCCTCCAGACAGCTCTGAATTCTACCACTGACCTTAATCCCCAGGTATATAAAACTTTCCACTCATTTAAGCTGTGGATGAGGCATGCAAGGGGTCGAGGAGTGGAGTGGGAAAACAACCGGTTTGTCCCAATTGATGCGGATACCTGAGTACTGACCGAATCGATTAATCAGTTCCAGTGCAGTGCCCAAAGAAGACGACGCGTCCACTAAATAAAGCAGAGCATCATCTGCATACAAGGACAGCTTTTCCTCGATGGGCCCTACTTGTATCCCCTTTATCCCAGTATCCGCTCTCAGCAAAATAGCCAAGGGCTCCATCGCAAGGACAAATAAGGCTGGTCAGAGGGGGTGCCCCTGTCTCGTACCCCGTGCCAGCTGAAACTGCCCGGAGAGACAGCCATTGGTACGGATTCTAGCAGAGGGGCTGTGGTACAGCATGCGGATCCAATTCTTAAATCCTGGGCCAAATCTGAATTGCGAGAGCGCCTCCCATAGGTAACCCCACTCAACAGAGTCGAAAGCCTTCTCCACGTCGAGCGAGGCCACTACACCCGTCTCCCCCCAGCCGCTATCTATGTGCGTGAGTAGGCGTCTGATATTAATGTCTGTGCCTCTGCCTGGCATAAAACCTGTTTGGTCACTATGGACAAGGGCCGTGATGACTAAGTTAGTCTGTTGGCCAGGATTTTGGCCAGTATTTTCGCGTCCACATTTAACAGTGATATAGGGCGGTATGACGAACACAAGGTGGGGTCTTTCCCCGGCTTGGGGATCACCACTATGATCGCCTCGCTCATGGTGTCGGGAAGTTTATCAATATGCGACGACGCAGAGAATAGATGGTGGAGTCTTTCAGAGAGCTCCGTAGCGTAGTGCTTATAGAATTCCGCCGGGATTCCGTCCGGTCCCGACATCTTACCCGCCTGCATAGATTTAAGCGCCTGGAGAATCTCCAGAACCGTGATAGGGGCGTCCAGCCTATTTCGGTACGTTTCCGTGAGGATTGGTATATCTATGTCGGCCAAGTAGGTCGTTAGTTCTTCCTTACTGTAATCCGACCTAGAGGTGTAGAGAGATGTATAAAACTCCGCAAAACAGTTATTAATCCCGTCTGGGGTGTGAAGCAACTGACCGGATTTGTCCCTGATATGTGAAATGCTCAACCCCCCTGCCTGTTCCCTGGAGAGCCAGGCCAGCATCCTCCCCGACCTCTCCCCCTGCTCAAAGATCCGCTGGGACTGAGCTAGCATTCTCTTCTGGGTGAGAGAGGTATGAAGATCAACAGCCTCTCTGGTCAGGATTTGCAGTTGCCAATAATGTTGGGGGTCCCGAGTGCGGACAAAAAGAGCCTCCGCGCAGACCGCCTCTCCCTCAGCTTTTTTTAGCTCTGCTCTACGTTCCCTGCGTATTTTGCCAATGATAGTCTGATAGTGCCCCCTCGTGGTAGCCTTAAAGGCATCCCAGACTACCGTGGCCCCAGCCGAACCTGCATTCTCCTCCCAATAGCTGTTCAATTCGGTCCTAAAATGAGCATCCACAGCGGCATCTGAGATCCAGAACCTGGAAAGCCTCCATAGTCTAACCGCTGGTCCCAGGGAAAGATCCAATGTCAGAAACAGAGGTGCATGGTCCGATATCCCCCTGGGCAATATTTGTATGTCTACGACCCTTGGGAGGACTGGGCTCCGCGCAAAGACCAAGTCAATGCGGGAGAATGTTTTATGGGTGGCAGAGTGACATGTAAATGCCCGAGACCCGGGGTGTCTCCACCTCCAGACATCCGTCGGGGCCATATGTGTCTGCCCAGGCAGCCAGCCCAGGTCCATGGTGTCCCCCCGGAGTCAGTCTGTCCATGTCTGGGTCAGGAACTAGATTAAAATCACCCAGGATAAGAGCATTATCAGAGGCAAACTCGGCCATCTTGCTAGTGATTTGGTTCAGCACCAGCAATGAGGCCGGCGGGGGTAAGTATAATCCCACAATGGTCCAGGTCATTGAGTAAATTGTCGCATGAATAATGACATACCTGCCGTCCGGGTCCAAGGCCAGATCCAGGAGCCAAAAGGGGAGGGACTTCAATACTAGGACACTTACCCCCCTGGCAAAACTAGAGTGGGTGGAGTGGTAATGGTACCCCACCCAGGGTTTTTTGAGGGAAAGAAGTCTACTGCCGATGAGGTGCGTTTCCTGGAGTACGCATATGTGTGGGTTATAACTTTGAAGAAATTGAAACACCAGGGATCGCTTAACCGGGGAGTTCAATCCCCTGGTGTTCCAGGATACAATGTTAAGGGTAGACATGGATTCTGGGGGCAGTGGAAGGATCAGGATCATTGTGGAACCCTGCTCCCGGATTGGACCGCTGGACCCGGGACATACATATCCGAGGACAATGCAACACTGAAATATCAATATTTTTAGTAAACAAGTACAACAAAACTAAACAGAGAACAAACAGATAACCCCAATAACCATACATGAAAAAAGAAAAAGGGAAACAAAAGTCCCTGGCCCCGTTAGGGGAACAGTCCCCACTCCCCACCCCACCCAACCCCCTTAAACTGAGGAGGGTATTCATCCCAAAGTGTATCAGCTCGCCTGCTGTAACTGGGGGTCCGTGCAGGAGGCAAGTTCCACCCCCCCAGACATCCTGGGGGGGTTTAGGTAACCAAGTGAGCGGCTCACTAGGCGTGAGGCAACCGCCTGCTCTATGAAGGAGGCTGACAGGGACATGGATCTGGGAGGATAAAGAAAAATTGCAGTTTGTCCCATCAGTGAAAATGATCCAAAAAGGGGAAGAAGGAACATATGGTATGAGCCCCCATGCTCCAGGAGGGAGCAGGAAAGGGCAAAGAGGAGCGGCATGTCACAGCCTTCTCCCGACCGTATCTCAGGTCAGGGGTATCAACTTGAACTCCCGCTACCGGGGAGGTTGCTGCCAGCATTAAAGGTGAGCCCACCATCGGTGCAAACAGGGCACAACAGGTGCAACAAAGGCCGTGGGCATCCCAACAGTAGAATGGGTTGTAAACAATTCCGAAGAGGTAGTTAGTCGATCAGCGGGCTGGCGCCAGCGAATCAATCCAGGCGGATGCCTCTCCGGGGGTGTTAAAGAAGCGGGTCGTCTCTCCATCCGGGCCGGAAAAAGAACACTATAGCGGATGTAACGTGCTCTCAAAGCCGCTTTCACGTAATCAAAGGATTTCCTCGGGGCGTGGTCTCGGCATGTAGCGGTGAGGACGCACTGTCCCTGAGCTCCGGCGCTGACCCCGGTATTTTAGCACTTATTCGCCGCATGAACTACTCCACATGCCTGGGAACGATGGGTAGGAGAACCGGCAAGTCCCTGCCGAAGAAGGGCGCGCCCGAGGGATCGATCAAACGGTTCCTGGCGGAGCCTGATGAGGTGGGGGACATGGATGGCCTAGGCCGCTCTCTGCTTACCACAAACGCGGCCACAGGCCCCGCCCCCCGCAGGCCCCGCCCCCGCCCCAGGCCTGAATGCAGATCTCAATCCCCGGCCTCGTCAGCGGGTTCTGACGGGGAAGAGAGTGAGACAAGCCGATCGGAAGTGGCAGCGCTGGTGAGCGGACTTCCTACTAAGTCTGAACTGGCATCGATGCTCTTGGGGCTAGAGAAATCCATCAAGAGAGAAGTGTCCGCTGTCCGTTCGGATCTCGCGCAAGTTTTGGACCGCGTAGAGGAGACCGAGCAGAGGCTGGACAGGCATGCTACCGCCATTAGGTCTCTGCAAGCAACTACCCGCTCTCTCGCTATCGCTCATCGGTCTTCCCTCTATAAGATCGAGGACCAGAGAACCGTAACAGACGGAACAACATCCGGATCCAGGGGCTCCCGGAGGCGACCGGGGACGAGGACCTCCTCCCAATGGTAAGAGGCATCTTTAACGGCCTATTGGGGAATGCGGCTGACCATCCTTTGAAAATTGACCAAGTTCACAGGGCCCTCCGCCCTCGTAACCTGGCGGCGGAGACTCCGCGTGATGTGATCTGCAGAGTGCACTATTTTGAAGAGAAGGAACGCATCATGAAAAAACTCAAGGGGACCCCAGTCCTGGACTTTTATGGGGCGTCACTCTCTTTTTTTCCTGATTTGGCCAGGGAGACTCTGGAGAGACGCAGGGCCCTGCGTCCCCTAACTGAGAAACTGCGCTTGTCCTCCATCAACTACCGGTGGAGTTTCCCTGCCGCCCTGATCGCACACAGAGATGGGAAGACGGCGGTTCTGCGGTTCCCAGAAGATCTGGAAAAATTCTGCATGGATGTGAGCATATCCCCGCCGGATTTACCGGGTTGGCAGGAAGGCATCCCACCCCTACCGAATAATCCTGAGGAGCCATGGCAGAGAGTGTCCCGCAAGCAACGCGTCCCCTCTTTTAGCCCAGCTAATATGCATGCATAGATGGCACGTCTGATGGCGCTCTTCTGTCCAGTATTCCGCACTGATGGCGCGGCTTCCCTGGTCCCGCAAGTATAAGAAGTTGTTTATGTTACCTTTCATTTTTATTTCTGTTTTGGTGTTTAACGTCATACTCTCTCAGCTGCCTACGGGGTGTCTAATTTAATGGGAACGAAGTGTTGGAGTGCCTACGGGTGGTCCTGCACCGGGGACACTTGGGACATGCCTCTGACTGTCTCTACCTCATGACACTTGGATCCCCTATTGTGAACGTTGTTGGCTGGTGTTCTCGGTTCTTGTGTTTCCCTAAGTGTACATGAACTCTGTGCTATTTCTTTCATTTATGTGTTATTATATAATTTGTAATTTGGGGTTGGAGCCGGAGCTGCGGCCTGCGACTTCTGTTTTAGACTGTTGCGGGTTGCTGCTGCCTGGCCACATGTGTTTTCCCTCCGGGGGGTGTTGGGCGGATCTTGGCCCCCGGGCTCCGGCCGTTTCGATGGCTGGGGCTCCGGGGGGGGGGGGTGGCCCGGTCAATTGCTCCTTTACTGCACTGCAATCTGCTGTGTGCGC